>NC_068291.1:19146597-20449097 GCF_025860055.1 Xyrauchen texanus
TCAAATTCAAACATATGCAGGTTGAATTTTAACAAACCTGACTTCCAAGTAGGCTGTATGGACACCATCTTCCCAAGACAATTCCATTCTTTCCTGCATTCTTTCACTTCCCCAACCCCTCATACTTTTTCTTTCTCAAGTCTTTTCAGCAATCGTCTCTCTCTCTCTCTCTCTCTCTCTCTCTCTCTCTCTCTCTCTATATATATATATATATATATATATATATATATATATATATATATCTCCCTCTGTCTGTCTCTCTCGCTCTGTCTCTCACTCTCTCTCTCTCTCTCTCTCTCTCTCTCTCTCTGTGCGCATGCGTGAGTGTTGCGGAGCGAGTGGAGCGTGGTTGTGAGGTGTGTGCAGGTGCGTTTTTCAAACTTTTCTATCTTTTTTTCTCTTTACTATAATTGCGAAGTTTAGTTTAGTTTAAGTTAAAGTGTGTTGTTTTTGTGTGGCGCGCCGGTTTCTGTTCTTTCGGGAACATGGCGTTTGCCGGTTCGGAGGTTTTGAGTTACTCACACGGCGTCATGGAGTGAAAGTGGCGTCCGTGGTGAGTATAGAAGAGTGCTGTTTAGCGGCAGGTGAAGTGGTGGGATTGTGTTCTATTTTGTCGGCTTCTAGAATGAACAATGCCATAGTAATGTTTTTGAGTACTGTGGAAAAAGCAAATGAATTAGTGGAGCGTGGTATAGTGATAAATGATGCGTTTACTGTTGTGCTTCCGCTCTCTATGCCGTCTAAGAGAGTGACGCTGTCAAATGTGCCACCTTTCGTAAAGGATGAGTTCCTAGTAAATATGCTGTCTCGCTACGGAAAACTGGTTTCACCAATCAAAAAGATTCCACTTGGAAATGTTTCTCCACTTCTGAAACATGTAGTCTCCTTTAGGAGATATGTATATATGGTACTAAAGAATAACGCTGAGCTTGATGTGTCATTTAATTTTCGAGTGGACGATTTTGACTACTTGATTTATGCAACTACTGATAAAATGAGATGTTTTGGTTGTGGTAGAGCAGGGCATTTGGTCCGTACATGTCCAGATAAAACTGAAAAGGAGGATGTGGTTAGACCACAGACAGTTGCTGAGGTAATAGTGGAAACAGAGGTTCCCATGGCGGTTTTGAATGTTTCAAATGTGGTTGAAGGTGAGCCATTGGCCGTTGATAGGAGTGTATCTGAGACTGTACAGAATAGACGTCCAGGGTCTGAAGAACTCATGGAAGATATGGTTGTTATGGGTGAAGTTGAAGTGCAGAATAGTAGCACTGATTGTGGAATAAAATCCTCTGAAGTGTTGTCTGATGTCATTATCACAGAAGAGGTGGTTTCACAGTCTTTTAAAGTACCTTTGAAAAGAAAGAACATAAAAAGTGAGGGTAATTTGAAGATGGTGAAAAAAAGTACAAATGAGTTGTCCAATGAAGAGGAAGATGATAGTGATGGGGATACATCTGATTCCAGTAGTGTTCTTTCTCAGTCGGATTATAACATTCGAGGTTATGATGCTCAAAACATCAAACGGTTTCTGAGAATTACAAAAAACAAGTGGAATGTAGTGGTTGAGGACTTTTTCCCAAATACTCAGTTATTTGTGGAAAGATATCGGAGTTTAATGAGTGAGGGTTGCTTTACGGATAAAGAGGTGTACCGGCTGAAAAAAATTGTGAGAAAAATTAATATGGAAACAAGCAACAATGATGGTGTTTAAAATGTTGAACTCCATGGTCCCTGCTGCGATGCTTGTGTGGAGCTTATTTTTGTTGTGTTTTTTTTAAGCATGAGTAACATAAATATTGCATCCCTGAATGTGAATGGTGCAAGGGATTGCAAAAAAGAGCGGAGATTTATGAGTTATGTAAACAAAAACATTTCGATGTTGTGTTACTCCAAGAGACACATAGCGATGTACAAAATACAAATAATTGGGCCATGGAATGGGATGGGCTCTCTTTTTGAGTCATAATAACTCACTTAGTGCTGGAGTTGCTGTCCTGTTCTCAAAAAATTTCGTCCCTATTTCTTACGAAGTGGACTGAGATAATAAAAGGGAGAATTTTAAAAATTAGAGCGTTGATTGAAAATCAAGTTTTTGTTTTTATTTGTGTATATGCTCCTACGGCAAGTGCAGACAGAATTGTTTTTTAGACTCTTTATGCACGACTTTAAAAAAGTGTACAGATGATGATATTTTAATTCTGGGTGGTGATTTTAACTGTACTGAAAAGGATATTGATAGAAATCACCTTGAGCCTCATACGCTGTCACGTAAAAGACTGATACAACTTATTAAAACTCATGAGCTTAGTGATATATGGAGGAATTTTCATGGGAATTGTAGGCAATATACATGGACTCATATTCGTGATAAGATTGTATCTTTGGCAAGGTTAGATAGACTATATTGTTTTAGTCACCAGATTAATGTTTTTAAAAGCTGTTGTATTACTCCAATCTCTTTCTCTGACCATTGTATGGTTCAATGTTCTTTGTTTTTGAGCTCTGTAAAACCAAGGAGTGCGTATTGGCATTTTAATAATGCTCTTTTGAGTGACAAAGATTTTAAAGACATTTTTGAATTTTTTTGGGAGGATTTTAGAGACTCAAAGATAGATTTTAGCTCATTACAACAGTGGTGGGACTACGGAAAAGCCCAAATTAAACAGTTAAGCCAACAGTATACAAAAAATGTCACGGTAAATGTAGATAGGTTAATGAAGGTTTTGGAGATGGAAATTGTTAAATTGGAAGAACAGGTAGAATCCACTGGTGATTGGACTCTTATGAGATGTATTTCAGAAAAAAAATCCAAATTGAATGATTTATTAGAGAAGAAAGCAAAAGGGGCTTTGGTTAGGTCACGTTTTCAAAGCATTGACCAAATGGATGCATCTTCAAAGTTTTTTTTTGGCCTGGAGAAGAAGAATGGCCAAAAAAGATTTTTTCATTCATTGCGATCCGAGCATGGGCAGATGTTAACTGATGTTAATGAAATTCGAAGAAGAATTGCAAGTTTTTATAAAGAGTTATATAGAAGTGAGCTCAAAGCAGAACAAATCACAAATAATAACTTTTTCGAAAATTTACCTCAAGTGTCTTCTGAGTCTCAGGGGATCTTGGTGGTGAACTACGTCTTGAAGAGCTAAAAAGAGCACTTAATAGTATGGAGCCTGGGAAAGCTCCAGGTATAGATGGCCTTCCTGTTGAGTTTTTTAAGGCTTTTTGGCCTGTGGTGGGAGAAGACTTGCTTGAAGTTCTAAATGACAGTTTTACAAATGGCCATTTGCCTTTGAGCTGCCGTAGAGCTGTTCTTACCCTTCTACCTAAAAAGGAGATCTCACTGAAATTAAATGTTGGAGGCCAGTGTCAGTTTTGTGTAGTGACTACAAGATCCTTTCTAAAGCCCTTGCTAATAGACTTGCAGGGATTTTAGAGCAGGTGATTCACCCGATCAAACATATTGTATCCCAGAGAGGTCTATTTTTGATAATATTTCATTCATCCATGACATTTTTGACCTTGCTAAAATGAAAGGTTTTGATGTTGGCCTGATCTCTTTAGATCAGGAAAAGGCTTTTGATAGGGTAGAACACCAATACCTTTTAAATACTCTGGAAGCCTTTGGGTTTTCTAAAGATTTTGTGGAAAAAATTAAAGTTTTATATAATGACATTGAAGGTATTCTTAAGGTTAACGGTGGCTTATGTGCTCCTTTTAAAGTGGAAAGAGGTGTAAGACAAGGCTGTCCTCTGTCTGGTATGTTATACTCTATTGCAATAGAACCTCTTTTATGCAAGGTCAGAGATAACATCAAAGGTATGGTTTTACCTTTTTCTGGTAAAACTGTCTTTTTGTCAGCTTATGCTGATGATGTGGTGATCTTAATCGGTGATCAAAATGACATTGATAAAGTGGAAAATATTTTAAATGATTTTAAAGAAATATCTTCAGCCAAGACAAACTGGGCCAAAAGTGAAGCGATTTTGGTTGGCCATTGGTCACAGGGTGCACCAAAACTCCCAAATGGATTAACCTGGTCTAAGAGAGGTTTTAAATATTTGGGTGTATTTCTTGGAGATGACTCTGTTGTAAAAAGAAATTGGGATGATGTTCTTGAAAAAGTAAAAGGAAGACTGAAAAAATGGAAGTGGTTGATTCCAAAGATGTCATACAGGGGACGCACTCTAGTTATTAACAACCTTGTGGCATCCTCTTTGTGGCATCGTCTAGCATGTGTGGATCCTCCTCTGTGTTTACTCTCTGATATTCAGAAGGTTTTAATCGATTTCTTTTGGGAAAAGTTACACTGGGTATCCCAAAGTGTGTTATTTTTACCCAAAGATGAAGGAGGACAAGGTCTTATAAATGTGCAAAGTAGAGTTGCAGCTTTTAGCATGCGCTTTATACATAGACTGTTATATCGGATCAAACAAGGCAAACTGGAATGTTGTTGCTTGTGAGATTTTGAAGAGCTTGGGAGGCTTAGGTCTTGATAAGTCTCTTTTTTTGATGAACCCCCAAAAAATAGATACATCGAATGTACCTATTTTTTACAAGAACATTTTCAAAGTCTGGAATTTGTTTGAGGCTACTATAAGACAAAATTCGAGATCACTCTTTTGGTTACTTCAAGAACCACTGATTCATGGTACCCGTTTTGAAAGGGTTGTAAACAGTGCTTATTTTCCTGCAAACACCAGTCAATTGATAAAAGCAGGATTTATAACACTGGGACACCTGGTAAATACTGCAGGACCGGACTTTAAGAACATTGAAGAGACGGCAGTAAAGTTGGGTTTTAAATCGTTAAGAGTGGTTCGATCAACTTGTAATGCTGTGGAGGTCAGTTCTTGAAGAAGAAGAGATGGAAACCATTGTAGACTTTTGTCAAGGTTTTTGGAACCAGATGATGAGGACCCTTTCCATTTCTTAATCTTGTCACCTAAAATGGATGAGTGTCAAGGTCTGTTTTTAGAAAAGAAAGATATATGTTTTAGTGCTGATTCTTTTAATGGGAAAGTTTTGTATATAAATTGTGTGAAAGTTTTTAATAGGAAAGTTTTACATGAAAGGAGTGATACACCATGGCGTAATGTCCTTGGGTTAAGTGATGATTTTAGACCACAATGGAGAGCACTATATAAGCCACCGTTACCAAAGAGAGGGGTGACATACAGTGGAGAATTTTACATGGGGTTATAGCTGTCAATGCTTTTATTTCTGTATTAAACCCAGATATTAGCCCTGACTGTCCTTTTTGTTCTCAGAGAGAAACAGTTTTTCATGCTTTTATGCACTGTGATAGATTGAGACCGTTATTCATTGTTTTAGAGTCTTTTTTAAGGCTTTTAATGAAGATTTTTCTATGCAAATGTTTATTTGCGGGTTTAAATATGTAAGAAAAAAAGCTTCTGAGTGTCAACTGTTAAACTTTGTTCTGGGCCAATCAAAAATGGCAATTTATGTGAGTAGGAAAAATAAGATTGAAAACATTTCTGGACAAGATGTACTGATGGTTTTTTCTAATGTGATTAAATCAAGAGTAATTACAGATTTTAATTTTTTCAAAGCTATGAATGATTTGTTATCATTTGAAATGATATGGTGTAGTCGTGAGGTATTATGTTCTGTTCATGAAGGGACAGTAATTTTTTCAAACTTGTTGCAGTAAAGGAGTATGGTATGTTTTTGTTCTTGAATAGAAGTATATAAAGTGTGTTTGTATAATGAAAATGTGACTTATGAAAATTGATGTAATGGAAAGCTTTTTCGTTTGACTGTATTAAAAGGTGATTTAAAATTCAAATTCAAATTCTCTCTCTCTCTCTCTCTCTCTCTATATATATATATATCTCCCTCTGTCTGTCTCTCTCGCTCTGTCTCTCTCTCTCTCTCTCTCTCTCTCTCTCTCTCTCTCTCTCTCTCTCTCTCTCTCTCGTGTCTTACATGAATTTCCATGCTGGTCCCAGCTGGTTTATTTTGGTCAATGCTGGTTTATCTGGTGGACCAACATTGTCATGCTGTTCAACAACAGCTGGTCAAGCAAGGACGTCTTGCTGGTTAGTAAATTGAATAATTCATCCCAAAAAGAAAATTCATATTTAATATAAATCATAATTTGTCATAATGGAGTTATAATGTACTCACCCTCAATTCAATCCAAAGCAGTATGACTTTCTTTCTTTTGTGGAACACAAAACTAGATGCTTTCATGAATTTCCCAGCCTGTCTATTCAAAAAAATGACACTGTTCCTTACTTTAAAGCTTATGAAAGAACCAAAAGTATCATAAAAGGTAGTCAATTCGACTCATCTGTAATATTCCAAGTCTTTTGAAGAAATTCGGTGTTAGGTATTGGTGAGAAATAACCAGAAATTGACTTAATTTTTCAGCTAAAATCTTGACATCTTTACGCATTCATTAACGCAATGATGGAAGCTCGTTCACATGAGAATATGCCCTGTATTAGTGCCAAGCAGCGCAAGTAATCACATGACACACACCAAAACTGATTCAATGCCTTAAAAAGTCTGAACACATACAAAGATTTTTAGAAGAATATCTCCTTTCAATGCAAGTGAATGGTGAGCAGAAACCTGAAGGTCCAGTAAAGCAGATAAAAGCAGCATAAAAAGTCATCCATAAGGCTCCAGTAGTTAAATCCATGTCTTCAAAAGTAAGAAATAAAATTATAGTCCTTTTTTACTATAAATCTCCACATTTACTTTTACTTTCAGGTGTGAAATTGAAACTAAACAGGCACCACGTGACATTTAGATGTGAAAGTTAAAGTAGAGATTTATATAAAAAAGGACTTAAATATTTATCTGTTTCTCTCCCATACTTATCGTATCACTTTTGAAGATATGGATTTAACCACTGGAATGGTTATGGATTAGTTTATGCTGCTTTTATCTGCTTTTTGAACCTTCAGATATCTGGCGACCATTCAGTTGCATTGTGTGAACCTACAGGGCTAAGATATTCTTCTAAAAATCGTCATTTGTGCTCAGCAGAAGACAGTCATACACATCAGGGATGGCATGAGGGTGAGTAAATATTGAGAGAGTTTGCATTTTTGGGTGAACTATCACTTTAAGCTTTAAAGTGAATCACTATACACTGCCATCCTGTTGCAAGACATCTAAGTGGGATGTTCATTAAAACATCTCTTTTTGTGATCTGAAAGAAAGTCATATGCATTTGGAACAACATGAGGGTCAAGCAATTTTGAAAGATAATTTTTGGGTGAACTATTCCTTTAAGAAACCTGGAATGGACACCTGCATTCCATGTGGGAGACCCGCTTCCAAAAGACCACATAATGGATGTACGTGACCAGCTATGGACTCTCTGTTTGTCCAATTAATGGAAGATTCAATGTTTATTGAGACAGTAAAACCTATCAAACAAACTGTATGTCTATCCCTCACAGCATTGTTTTATTTCGAATCAAATTAAATATGGCATCTACCCTGATTAAGGTCCATGTTGGGCTTTTTTGATCAGGGTATTTATCTACAATGTACATTGGAAGTATATCATCTGAACGCTTTTCCTTGTCACTTCATTTGAATGTTGCTATAGTCAAACTCAAATGCGCCCTCTACATAACTAGAGATGATAGATTAGATAAGGGATTGTGAAGGCTAGTTTAACAGAAAGGGAGGGTTTGAGGAGGAGACATATATTATCCCAGACCCAATTTAGAGCAGCACCACTCATATATTCCAAAAGGTAAATGAGGAAGGCTGTGTGGTTACAAAGATTGAAATACATTCATTACCTTTCCCCTTTTTGCTAATAAAAGCCATATATAGCATGTGTAACCAGTCCGACTTGACCCTCTCCGAGCGGGATTCGAACCAGTGTCTCCAACATGGGAGGCAGGCGTGCAAACAAGGAGGCTTAAGCTTACAGCCCCTAGCTTCAGTTGCTAATGCGCCTCTTGAGGCCAGGGGAATGAGGTTTACACACAGCACAGCTCCAAGCGGGATTTGAACTGGCTTCTCTAGCATGGGAGGCGTTACACTTGCATCCCTGAAATTAACATTTAAATAAAGTTGCCAAGGGCCAGATGAGGAGGCACCCCAGACAGAGTCCTGGGGTGAGTGTTATTTATTGATCTCCTCTCCTTGTTGGTCAGTTTTCCTTGCATATCTCCCTCTCATTTTCTTCTCTCCCACCACTCCATGATGAGATAGACACCAAAGAGATAGTTCAACTAAAAATGAAAATTCTGTCATCACTTATCTTCCCTAATGTTGTTTCAAACTCTTATGTTTTTCTCTCTTATGGAACACGAAAGATGTTAGGCCGAATGACAGCCTCAGTCACCATTCACTTTCATTGTATTGAGAAAAAATGCAATGAAAGTGAATGATGACAGGCTAACATCTGATTTTGTGTTGTATGGAAGAAAGAAATTCATATAGCATGAGATGAGAGAATTTACATTTTTGGGTGTGGGGTGTGTGGCTGAAGAGATCACACAGAAAGGTCACACCTTCATTACTGTCTTCTCCCTTACACACGCGCACAAACACACACACACCTACACTAGCTCTTCAGTCCACCCCAGTTAATTCCACAGGACAGAACTGAAGGTTAACTTCAATGAGAATCAATAACCCATTTATGCTAATGTGCATAATGTGCATTTCCAGTGAGTATGACCAAACTGAGTTTGTGCTTGAGTATCACCCCTGCCTCACCAAACTGCTCCACAGAGCGTAATGCTCTCTAGATTCATTTTTCATTTTAGCGTGTTGCGGCTTAGTGTCTTTCCACTGTGGTTTCATTGTAATTGGATTTCAGATGTATTACAGTCAGTGAGACAAACGTACATCGCTGGATGTTCTCTGACCGCAAAAAAGGGAGTTTTAGGTTCATCTAAATTAATTTTGCCATTGATTTGTAGAGAAATGTGCATGTGTGCAATAGATGGAGCCATTGGCTGTCATCACAGTCTTAATAGTAACAGCACACCATTTCCATACAAGCTGCAACAATGATAGTAATTGTAATCAAGCCATGAGGATAATGCACAGCAACTCAATAACTAAACCGGCAAATTCCAGTGAAACTGTTCAGATTGTCGCCATGCAATTCAAAAGCATTTAATTGCAAAATCCTTTAGCATGTAATTCATGTTAGAAATACGGTACTTTGGATTACTGATTTTGCTTTAGTAAAGGTTTAATAGAAACCCAGGGTTGCAATTGAGGAGGACGTGACATATGAAATAACAGTCACAAACAAGATCTCTTTAAAGGGATAGTTCACCCAAAAATGAAAATTCTCTCATCATTTACTCACCCTCATGCCACCCCAAATGTGTATGACTTTCTTTCTTCTGTTGAACACAAATTTTTTTTTTTAGAAGACTATCTCAGCTCTATAGGTTCCTACAATGCAAGTGAATGGTGGCCAGAACTCTGAAGGTCCAAAAATCACATAATGTTATGTTGTCCAGTGGTTCAATCCATATCAACAGAAGTGATATAAAACAGATCAATATGTAAGTCCTCTTTTGTACAATAAATCTTCACTTTCACATTCTTCTTCTTTTGTTTTTGCCGATATGCAATCTTTGTGCACATCACCACCTACTGGACAGAGAGGAGAATTTATAGTAAAAAATTATTTACATTTTGATTCGTTTCTCCCTAACACCTACACATAATATCGCTTCTAAAGACATGGATTTAACCACTGGAGTCATATGAATTAATTTTATGCTGCCTTTTAGTGCTTTTTGGACCTTCAAAGTTTTGGTCACCATTCACTTTTATTGTATGGACCTACAGAGATTAGATATTCTACTAAAATTTGCATTTGTGTTCAGTAGAAGAAAGAAAGTCATACACATCTGGGATGGCATAAGGGTGAGTAAATTAGATAATTTTCATTTATGGGAGAAGTGTCCCTTTAATATCTCAGATGTTTCTCCTAGACAGTGTTTAGATTAAATGGATAACTAATTGAGACTTTTGTGTAACGTTCCAGCTTCTCACATTTTCTCCTTAGGAAAAAAATAAAACACTGTTTTGTCCCCTCTAGAGTTTCAGAAAAGAGCTCATCAATATCTCAGACTGCGCTCAGATCTGCCAAGATACCAAAGTCTGTAATCAAGAGCCAGAGATTTCAATATGAAAAACATTTTTCATCAGATAGTTCCAAGCCCAAAATATCCGAGCTATGTGATCCATTGATGATTTAATAAAAATGTCACTTTACCATAACCCTTGCAGTGATCACCATTCCCATTTTGCCTACCAGGTCTTATCATACAGTTACAATGGTAAGTGGATCAGTAAAGATGTCCAGTTCATCTATATTCTGTGTCCCATTACTATTGTACATGCTATTTGTTGATAATAAAGTGTTAAAAAAAAAAATATATATATATATATATATATATATATATATATATATATATTTATTCTGTGTCCCCAAAGACATATACACCTCTGACGCCCCCTAACTTTGTGACGTGCACTTTTTGAAACGATAAGCAGGGGACAGTTAAATGCTCTGTTATTTAATAAATACAATAAAGGCTTAATTATCAGTTCTCAAAAATTAAGTGTCTATTATTTGTACTCAATCGCTGAGTAAATAGAAGGCCCACCTCTCACCTCCACCAGAGTGCATTCATGCAAGTGCACAATTAGAACGAGTCACTACCCTTCTAGAATGCAAAACTGTCATCCTATTATCATGACTAATTGCAGCTTTATGGTATAGTGTTGGGGTATATGTACTGTAGACAGTGACTCCTGTCACAATACAGCAAAATAAAACTAATAGGGGCACCACTGCGCAACACAGTGGCCTGGTGCCATGTGTATATAAAAGAAGTATATGAAGAAAAGGAGTGCTGATAAAGATACATTTTGATACTTTGATGAAATACTTGGGGGACATGATTACATCGATAGCCGTCGTGAATGCATTGTAAATGAAGGCCGTCCTACTCCTACTATGGCGAAGGCTTAATTCATGAATATTAATTAACGTGTTCTGACGTTACTTAGTAAGTTTCAAATAGCTAATGCTTTGCTCATGAATATTAAAAAGCAAGGAACTTCGCGTCAGAATGTACGAGGTACTTGACGACACTCTTTCCGGTCATGAGGTAGTGAGCGCCACCTACCGTTTTCAAAAAAGCATAAATTATATACAAGATTTAAAAGTCAAGATTTGTTTGTCAAAACACTGTTATTTACACAGAATTGTCAACACACATCACTGAAATGTTCTAAGCTCAATACCACCACAGTCCTAGGGCTCTTTCTGGTTGGCAGAGCCTTACATTGAACTATATAATTAGCCAGTAGATGGCAGCAGCGTGCTGATGAAAGGTGTTAGCTGGAATGAACGGTTGAAAGGTCCACTATTTGTTTATGTAATTTTTTCGCTTATTTGTCTAGTTTTGGTCACTGTTTTTGGCATATCTCAGTGGAACAGTGCCACAAGCATGAAATGAAAACGAGCACTATGACCCCATTTTTTAAATAAGCTCTTGGCAATACACAAACTAAGCACCTCGTAAAGTCAATGGGGCAGAACTAGTGTTATTTTTACAGAATATAGCTGTTAAAAGCCAGATATAAGAGTGATGATCAACCATCCTTGAATATTAAGAGCACTTTCAAATCGATGAGCAATCTCTGGTGAAAAGTGCAAACCACAAGAGCATAAATGTTGTGTAAAATCATCTCTCATGTATGACTGTTTAATCGACAAGGATAAGGTGTTAGGATACATCTCTGGGACTTCAGAAGTTGGATCATGTGTTCTCATCTCCACCAAAACCCAAGAGCACAAGCTGAGCTACATCTGACAGCAATGGTGTCTGAATGGGTCCCAAAGGTACATTGCCCTTCTCACTTTTATAATCTTGTTTTATGCTCTCTGGAGAAGCCTATGTTCTGTAAATCCAGCTTACACCAAACAAGATTGTTAGACAGTGTCAACTGCTTTTGGTTTTAATAACCTCCAGCACTGCCAATGAAACTCATACAGGAGTACAGCATCACATGGGAGGAAATGTTTACTATAGTCAAATATATGAAGCCATATATCAGATTACTCTATGAGGTTGTCCATTTATGTAATTTGAAACTTCAACTTATTTAAATGATTGAAATACATTTTCATACTGAACAATGAACGCTCTTCTAGAATGCATTTTAAATAACTGTCTGGTCCCTATGTTAGATTATACAGCTCTTTACTGTATAATCTAACATACATTACACATTTCACTAAATATGCCTACAAAAGAACATCTTGCAATATATACAATTTGAACTCTTAAATGCATGGGTTTTTCACCAGACATTATTACACACTCTGGTCTTAAGAGACCCAGCACATATATCTATCATAAATGAATAAACAAAATGCCCAGATAGTGTCAAATTTGTAAAAACATTTTCAAGACAATTAGAAAATAATGGAATAGAATGTATTCTGATATAGTTTGATGTTTTATTTTTCATATCAAAGAGATGATGCAGCAAAAATAACAGAATTCATGACTTCTACACGGAAATGTAATTGACGTTGGCTGTCAAACGCATATTGAGCTACACATAACACATAAAATGCACATAAGCCAAACATGTATTTTCTCAGACACTTTTTGGGTCTATAGACACAAAATGTACATCATTTCAGTAGTACACCCAAATTACAATAGTCATATCATACTTTTCAAGTGTTACAGTTGCTATGGTTTACTTCCATGTTGCTTCTTCGTCAAATAACAATGTCAAATATAAATCAAGTGAATCAAGTGAGCCTATTTGAGTAATAAATAACATGTATATTATGTATGTGTACACGTGCATATGGAATACTGATAATTCACCATTGTCACACAGATCAACATGATATAGTAATAATTTGTATGAATGTAGTACTCATATGTCTTGAAAGAAACATAGAAATGGATATCATGTGATAGGAAACTTATAAATATATGAAATAATAATACAAATATGATTTATGGAAGCACAAAATAAATAAATGACACCATTACGTAACTAGGGTCTTTAATGACCCTGTACACAATTGGTAAGTAAGTAGTTATACATTATTATAATATTTTTGCCTTTTTTTTTTTGTTTGTTTGTTACACTATTCTGAAGAGAAAGTTTGTTGAGGAATACTTAAGAGGTGTAGGCATAACTCCAATAAATGAGGTCCAAGGGATGAAATGAGCTCATTGGGTCACTAAAGACCCAAGGTATGCATTAAATAACAGATATTATAAAAGAGAAAGTCCCTGCATGGATATTTTTGCAACATTATAAATATCTGGGTCATTTTGTCACTTTCAATGGCATTTTGCCCAGAGTCCCAGTTAATTTGCAGAGTTGCCAACTCTCACGTATTTAGCGTGAGACACACACTTTCGGGCTCTGTCTCATGCTCTCACTCTACCCAAGTAAATCTCATGCCAAATAAAACCAAAACGTAATTTAATATAAAATAAATAAAACATAGGAACAAATCTTTAATTTGGATATTTCCATCAACACGAGACTGAATTTTCGGGCCGCTGAAGCAAGTTTACCATCACAGCGCACATCAGCCTGCTCCAAAGATAGGATAACCAGAGCTCTGGTGTGGGGCAGAGGGCACGACTCAATACGCATTCGATATCTTGGCCCGCGGACACCACAAAACTAATGCAGTTAATATGAATTGTACAGAGAATAATTTAATTAAAATTGCTGGGGAAGAAGTAAAACCTATCAAACTGCTAGACAGCCCTGACATTATATACAGCACTGATAAGGAGACAACACCATGCATCAACATAAATTATAAGGCTTTTTCAAATGCACATCATCAACCCTTCTAAAATGTATCGTGTTTATTCTGTAGTCACACAGTGGCAGAAAATGTATAGTTTCATATTAAATCTGTTAGGATGAATCCGTTTAACTTATTTTATGTACATGTGTTTAGGATATTAGTTTTTTCCATAACAAATACTATTTTTTATTTTTTTTGTTTGTTTTAGAAAGAGTAGCTACATTGACCTAACAAATGTAATTGATTAGGAGACAATCAATGGCAATTAAACAGTGGAAGAATTATTCATAAGGGCTAGTACAAATTGTAGAAATAAGGGGTTTAAAATCCTTCATGAATTTGACAAATTATAGACAAAGTTTTCCTCTTGTTCTAATAAACTGCCACTGTTTACCTTCAGCTATTTCAAGAAATGACTTAATATAAATTATTAAGAGCCTGAATGAATATTTCAATATCTCGAAAGGACACAAATATTTTTTACTGGAAGCACAGTCCCAGCTAAGTAAAGTGGCCCACTCATACTGTAGGTACCATCAGATTATTATAACTAGCCCAATAAATATAAGGTTCAATTTAAATTAAGTTAATTTAGTTTGATTTCTCATAGCAATATGAAGAAAAATTATTGGAAAATTCAAAAGGTTCCAGATTTCCAATGTAAACATAAAACGCAGTTTAGTAATTATGTTAATTCGTAATTAATTGCAATTACTGTATGTAACCAACCAACTTTGAGCTTGTGGGTGAGCTTGGTACCTCTGTCACCACTGAAGACCATTTTTGGTCCCAGGAAAAAACCTAGTTGTGCCCTATTGTATGGTTGTTTTGAAATTGGGAATGGTGAGCTGAAACAAACTAACAAACTAACAAAAAAACAACAACATTATTTGCCTTGTAGGGTTGGATTATGTCTTGTTGTGGTGTGTGCTCTCATGTTATAGCTATGTGTGAATTTAAAGCGCAATATTAATTTGGGGTCATGAAATATAGGTGGGTTACGAGTGCAGAGAGGTCTCATAAAGGGAAGATACACTTCCGATCATTATTATTGTATTACTGAGAAAGAGTGAAAGCAACCTGCTGCATTGAGGTGAGCAATTATGAAAACTGCATCTCTGTATGACTCCAATTATCCCTCAATATGTAATCTCCCTCTCATCCTGTCTCTCCCACTCACTCACTTATGAAAGTTATGATAGTCTTAGATCTAAAACAATGAAACGCAGAGGGAGTGAGAGAATTATTATAATTAGATTTTTATGTTTTCTGAGGAAAATGTGAGTGGTGCCTCCGAAAGCAAAAGTCACTTTAGATGCTAGGGAGTTGTGGGTGGTTGCCAGGATGTTGCTAAGGGCTTCTGAGTGTTTTTAGCACATTGCTTTGCTGTTGTTAGGGTGTTGTGTGTAGTTGCCAGGCCAGGTTTATGATTTACTTGTACTATGATCTGTGAATTTGCATGTGTATATTTTCATATTCCAGAGATATGTTATCTTCACAGGCTCACATATGCATGCATCTCAACACTTACCCATAAGGTTTCTCCCTGGCTCACTTCCCGTTTGCTTTGCTCTGTGTTGTTATGTCTTTTATCACATTCCCACTCTCATTCATCCACTCAGGTACAGTACATGTAATGTAGACATTCACTCCCACTCAAATGCTCAAGCACATTGCGGTCTTTTAATACCGTCAAACATTAACTAAAAAGCTTGACTATAACTTTTATAAGGATGAAAGAAAAAAAGCCCATGTGTTTGAGTGTCCAAATAAGTCCACCGAACACTTTTTCTACTTCCTTTAAGGATACAATTTCTTGACAAGCTTATTGTGCACAGTGATTCACAAGTAGGGGTACACCAGAGGGTACTTAAAGGAGTAATTCACCTAAAATGAATATCTTTCTTCTGTGGAAAACAAAATTAGCTAATGGATGTTCCATTATCAATACAATAGCGGTTGATAGTGAATCCCTTTGAAGTATGAAAAGCACACAAATGTGTCATAAAAGTACTCAGTGCGACTTATAGTATGCTTCAAATGCCAAATCTTCTGACAAAATACGACAACCATGTATGATGAACACACTGAATTTTACAACCTAGTCTCATAGAATAAACATTTTTAATAACAGAAATTTATGTGCCACTTTCCACGTTTTGCTGCAGCTTCCTGGTGAAATTAACACTGTTAACAGCTGTGCATTTTATTCACTTTCACACAAATCACAGGTACTGTGGCTGTTTATGAATTCATAAACACTTATTTTATCTCTGTCACTCACACTCTGCTATATTATTATATCCAAACACTTTTACTTTAATGCATCATTTGAAAAATTATACATTTACATTTATGCATTTGGCAGACGCTTTTATCCAAAGCGACTTACAGAGCACTTATTATACAGGGACAATCCCCCCGGAGCAACCTGGAGTTAAGTGCCTTGCTCAAGGGCCCAACAGTGGCATCTTGGTGGTGCCGGGGCTTGAACCCCCAACCTTCTGGTCAGTAACCACTGAGCCACCACTGCCTCATTTTACATTTTAAAGCTTGTATTACAGGCCCACCTACTTTTAGGTTAGTGAGGTATGTTTTACTTATTAAAACATCCATCTAATATTCACCTTAAAAACCTTATCTGAAACCCCCTTCCCATGTTGATGTTCTTGAGAGTTAAGGCCCTGATATACTTCATACGAAATTGAAGAATGAACAGGCCAAAACAACAAAATCTGGACAAAAAGAAGATGTTTTTGCATTAATTTCAGTGGTTCGTAAGAGCTCGTCTGGGCAAACTTTTAGGAAAACTTCTGACCGGCTGCTAAACACTTTCTTGCTGCCGTTGGTCCACGTCATCAGTAGGTGTGACCTGAAGCTCCACCTACTACTTTGTTTGTAAAATAAAATCACTTTATTTTCACTCAACCATATACACAAGTGCAACAGTGGGTGAAAGTCTTGGGTGCAGTTCCGAGCAACATAGCAGTCATGACAGTGATGAGACATATACCAATTTACAATAAACATCAGATTCACACAACACAATTTACATATCTAATATACACATATTTAATCAACACAATATACAAATAATAATATACAATGTACAGTACACAATACACACAATATAGGATACACATAGACACTATACAGAATACACTGTATGCAATAAAAAAATAGTATATATATATAAAATATACAGTAGGTGGTATTGTGCTGTATTGACATTCAGGCTGTCAGTTGATAATCGGTTGCCAGTATGTTGTTCAGAGAGAATATAATTAATGACAGTCCAGTGTGAGTTTAATAAAGTGCAGTGCTGATGTATATTGATCATGAGGGATCAAGAGTTCAAAAGTCTGATTGCTTGGGGGAAGAAGCTGTCATGGAATCGGCTGGTGCGGGTCCTGATGCTGCGATACCGCCTGCCTGATTGTAGCAGTGAGAGTCTCTGATGATCCTCTGAGCTTTTATCACACATCTCCTGGTATAGATGTCCACGAGGGAGGGAAGCTCACCTCCGATGATGTGTCTGGCAGATCGCACCACACTTTGCAGGGCTTTGCGGTTGAGGGAAGTGCTGTTGCCATACCAGGCAGTGATGCTCTTTACAGTGCTGGTGTAGAACCATGTGAGGATGTGATGGTTCATTCCAAACTTCCTTATCTGTCTCAGCAAGAAGAGGCGCTGGTGAGCCTTCTTCCCAACGGCCTCAGTGTGGACGGACCATGTGAGTTCCTCAGTGATGTGGACACAGAGGAACTTGAAGCTGCTGACTCTCTCCACTGGTGCTCCATTAATGGTGATGGAGCTGTGTTCTCTGTCTTTTCTCCTTAAGTCCACCAAAAGCTCCTTGGTCTTACTGACATTGAGGGTTGTGCTCCTGACACCAGCATGTAAGAGTGCGCACCTCCTCTCTGTAGGCGGTTTCATCATTGTCAGAGATCAGAGCCAACCACCGTCGTATCATCAGCAAACTTAATGATGGCATTGGAGCTATGTGTTGCCACACAGTCATGTGTGTACAGTGAATACAGGAGTGGGCTGAGAACACAGCCCTGCGGGGCTCCAGTGTTGAGGGTCAGTCATGAGGAGATGTTGCTGCCCATTCTAACCACCTGACGTCTGCCTGACAGGAAGTCCAGGATCCAGTTGCACAGCAAGCTGTTTAAGCCCAGAGCCCGGAGTTTCACATCAAGCTTGGAGGGCACTATGGTGTTGAATGCTGAGCTGTAGTCTACAAACAGCTTTCTCACATATGTGTTCTTTTTTCCAGGTGGGAGAAAGCAGAGTGTAGTGTAGATGCAATGGCATCATCAGATGGAGCGCTTGATGCGGTAAGCAAACTGCAGTGAGACCAGTGAGGCTGGCAGCAAAGAGCAGATGTAATCTCTGATTAGTCTCTCAAAGCATTTGCTGATAATGGGGGTCAGAGCAACACGACACCAGTTATTTAAGCAAGTGATTTTGGATTGCATTGGTACAGGCACAATGGTGGAGATTTTAAAGCATGTGGGGACCACAGACAGGGAGAGTGACAGATTGAAAATGTCTGTAAAAACACCAGCCATTTGGTTCATACATTCTCTGATGACGCAGCCTGGAATGCCGTCCGAACCCGCGGCTTTACGGATATTCAACCGTCAGAAGGATCGGGTTACATCCGCTACAGAGACAGAGAGTGAAGTAACCTCTGTAGCTTCGGCCGTGGGCGCTCTCTCAGTGAGGGCATTGTTATTTCCCTCAAAACGAGCATAAAAGTATTAAGCTCATCCGGGAGAGAGGCAGCAGTGTTCACGGGGGCATTTTTATTCACTTTAAAGTCTGTGATGTTATAAATTCCCTGCCACATGCTTCTAGAGATGGTAGTATTGAACTGTCATTCAATCTTGTCCCTGTACTGGCGTTTGGCTGCTCTGATAGATTTGCGGAGGGCATAACTGGCTTGTTAATGCTTCTCCGCATTCCCGGATTTAAAAGCTGAGGTTTAAGCATTAAATGCTGCATGAAAATAGCTATTAATCCATGGTTTCTGGTTAGGGTAGATCTGTATTGTTTTGGTCTGCATCATCTATGCACTTCCTGATGAAACACTTTACGGTATCGCCGTAGACCTCGATGTCATCATCAAAGTCGTACCGGAACATCTCCCAGTCTGTGTGATCAAAACAGTCCTGTAGCATAAAATCTGATCGGTCCGACCAGCACTGGATCATTCTGAGGGCGGGTGCTTCCTGTTTCAGTTTCTGCCTGTAAGCGGGCAGAAGCAGAACGGAAGAGTGGTCCGATTTGCCAAATAGTGGACAGGGGAGGGATTTGTAGCCATCCCGGAAGGGGGAGTAGCAATGGTCCAAAACCCTGTGTTGAAATTGATGTTTTTGTAGGATGTCAGTGCTATTGACTTAAAAGTGAATAAAAGTCGGCTTTGTTTAAGTAATCCGGACACAATGAACGTGGCCTCAGGGTGCGTGGTTTCCTGCTCACTTACACTCTCATACAGTTCCTTGAGTGCCCGGTCTGTGTTTGCTTGTGGCAGGATGTACACGGCAGTGATAATGACCGCTGTGAATTCCCTCGATAGCCAGAATTGTCGACACAGAATCATGATAAATTCCTGATCAGGAGAGTAGAAAGACTTGATAGAATGTACATTTCTCTGATCACACCAGGATTTGTTGATCATAAAACATACACCACCACCTCTGCTTTTACCTGAGAGGTCTTTCACTCTGTCCGCATGGTGCACAGAGAACCCCACGGGTTAGATGGCTGAGTCTGGAATCTCCGCAGACATCCAAGTTTCTGTAAGGCTGATAATGCAGCAGTCCCTTGTCTCTAGTTGGAAAGAGAACTGCGCTCTCAGCTCGCAGATCTTGTTGTCCAGAGACTGAACATTTGCCAGTAGAATGCTGGGTAGCGGGGGTGAACACACTGGCGTGCAAGACCATGTCATGTGATTTTTTTTTTAATTACTCTACAAAAGGAATCAAATCAACTCAAATACTCTCAAGTGCCCATTCACTCATGTGCCATCTGCAGCGAAAGCCATTCACACATCTGCCCAAAGTAAAGTATGCCTCTATCACCATTCTTTTGTCTTTATTCTGGACATTAACACTGTTTTATACATCCATCTTTGCAGTAGTATCTGTGTGATCATAAATCACAATAACAGATTAGAATCAGCACATATTATGGCCGTTTATAACGTGTTAGCACATTAGCGTCATGAATTCAGAATCTAAATAACACAAATAAAACATTTTCTACTGCATATATATTACTATAAATCATCTTCGAGTGGTTAAAACAGCTTCTTTTACTGATATCATCTCATGTGAATTCTAGTGATAGAATGAGGCATAAAGTCATTGATTATACATTTCTAAGGTTTTACATGTAGCATCCTCATATTTAAATGCCTCAGCAGTGTGGCAGGTGTCTGTATGTTCACAAACAGTATACCATTGCTCAACTGTTTAGAACTTATATTTAACCCTTACCGAAGAGCGAAGAAGAACTTCTCCGGAAGTATATGGGTGTAGATAAACATGAGGGTGAATAAATTATGACATTATTTTCAATTTTGGGTGAAATATTCCTTTAAACAGGTTCCAAGGGGTACTTGGAAAGATTTGGATATATACTGTATATGCCCCCATTCATCACCATTACATTTTAATTTTACAAATATGTTATTATGGAGAAAGATTGCCTTTATTAAATTTAAAATAGCATGCTTTCACTGTACACATTTTTAATAAATTAAAATAACTAATTGTTATGTTTTTCCCTGATTAATATACAGTCTCTAAAGTCCCGAATATGTAAGTGTGTTTGGGAATTTTCCCAAACACTCTTACATATTCGGGACTTTAGAGACCCGGCACTTATGTCTATCAAAAATGTATGTACAAAATGTGAAATACGAAATGTAAAAAATATTTTTAAGACATTTAGAAAACAATAAAATAAAATATATTTTTATATTTTGCAATAGTTTTATAATGCAAGGAGAGGATTCATTATTTTCACACAGAAATGTAATGAGATGCAACTGGCTGTCAAACACATATTAAGCTACACATAACACAATCTACTTTTTTTTTTTCTTCTTTATTTTAAGTCATTAAGAACAAGTTCTTATTTACAATGGCGGCCTGACAAGTGGAATAACCACTTAGGGAAAGGTAATGGGGCTAAAATAAATACAGTACATTAGAAATACATACAGATTAACAATTACATTAAATACAATTTAAAACAAGACAGTAGAAAACACAAAATGATTATGTAGAGAAGCAACTGCATGTGTCCGTGAACAAGGATGATACAATAGTTTTAAAAGATTAAATTGAAATTAGTGTATCTAGTTTGAGAATATTTTGCAGAGCATTCCAGTCGTGAGTGGCAGCAGATTGAAAAGAAGCAAGACCAAAGGCAGAGTTAGTTTTGGGAATACGTAATTGAAGACGAAGTGAGGACCGGGTGTTGTATGTGACAGGCTTTGGCTGCAGCAGGTGACCCAAGTAAGGGGGTGAGCAGCCGAGAATGGTCTTGTAAATGAAAGTGAACCAGTGAATTTTGCGGCGATTGTGAAGGGCGGGCCAGTTGACAGATGAATATAAAGGGCAGTGGTGTGTATTGAAAGGAGCATTTATGGCAAACCTGATAGCGGAATGGTAAAGAGTGTCAAGAGTTGATAGAGTGGACTTGCAAGCAACCCTGTATATAGTGTCTCCATAGTCTAACATGGGTAGAAATGGTCATTTGAATTAGAGTAAGTTTGGCAGAAGTGGTGAAAGTAGAGCGGTTTCTGTAAAGGAAACCAAGCTTGGCATTGACCTTAGATTGCAGCTTTGATATGTGGATGGATAAAGAAAGTGAAGTTTCCAACCAGCAGCCCAAGTATTTATATGCAGCAACTACACATAAGCTACTTATGTGTAGCTTATGTGTAATTTCTCAGGCACAGTCTAGATGCACAACTTACAAAATTTCAGTAGTACACCCAAATGACAATAGTCATATCATACTTTTCAAGTGTTACAATTTACTTTAATGTTGATTCTTTTCCAAATAACAATGTCAAATGTAAATGAAGTTAATCACTGAAACATCAGCGCCACCTTGGGTAAGAAATAACATGCATATTATGAATGCGTATACGCATATAAAATACTGATAATTCACCATTGTTGATGATTCACTATATACAGTACAAGAGAGAGATTGAGGAATACTAGAGGTGTGGGAACAAATCCAAAAAATGGATGAGGTACAGGGCGTGGAATGAGGTCCGGGGTCTCTAAAGACCTGAGGCATGCGTTTAAGAGTTAAAGACAAAAAGTTGAAAAACACTGTTTGAACAAACTAATTTTGATTCACTGTGGCCAATGAATGCAATGTTGTTGTTTTTTTTTTTCAAGTGAATGAGTCAATATGCAAACATGAAAAAGCTATAAAGCATCCAAATGGGGACTGTACTTTAGAGGCCAAACCATATTTATCAGTTCATTAGAGGAGACAAATGAAAAAAGACAAGATTTATTTTACTCCCATATTTTGTTACTCGCAAATGTCTGTGCCTGTCACAGTGAAGCAAAAAAGCTTTTGTAGCTCGAGGAATTATTTGAGATAATGTGAGTTCTCCCTGTGAGACTCGCAACTGATTTAACCTGGCTGCCAGTTGCCGTGGAGATGTGTGAGGAGGGTTTGCACGAGCGTGTGACGTCTCTCTTGGTTGCTGATGGGAATTAACTGGAGAAATAAAGAACATTGAGTTTCTAATGAATCTGTACTGCACCTTCACACGGCTAATGGAAATAATGTTTTCAAACAGACAAGGAGGAGTTTGGCCTTTTTGACATTGTTGCAATCATGTCATTTTTATTTCAATTATATTTCAGCATCTTTAGCGATCAACAGGACCACATGGATCCGGTGCCTGTGGATTTCCACATCATTCACATATTTGGTCCCACTTTATATTAAGTGTCTTTAACTACTATGTACTAACATGAAAATACACACAATACAATGTCTTTAATGTGTAAGTGCATGTTGTTCTGCAAAATTCTCAGCAGATTCACATTTGCTGCTACTGAGGTTGAGGTACAGCTAGGTTAGGGTTAGTGGTATGGATTAGGGGTTAAGGTTTATTGTAAGGGTTGGGATAGGATTAGGTTTAGGATTAGGGGTAAGGTTAACAGTGAACTACAGATGTAATTAAATAAAGGTACTTTAAATGTAAGTACAATGCAAAAACACATATGTACATAATAAGTACATTGTATCAAATGCTTATGTACATAGTAGTTAAAGACACCTTATTATAAAGTTAACCATATTTTTTATACACATTTATTAGTTTATCCCTAAAGTGCTACATAATTCACCCCCATCACAGGAGTTTAAAATTCATATAATTATAATGTGAAAATTTTACTGAGTAAATTCTGGTAGTATCACATCTTTCGTAAAAGTCGTAAATCTGTTTTGGTAACACTTTTCTTTATGCTCCAGTTTAGGCTTATAAACCCCCTTGCAGGGCAGTTATTTTAATTCATGAATCGTATTTTACCATAATTAAATCAATTCCACAGGATTCGGCACATTTTTCCATGGCACAGTTTCCATGTAAGCATATTAATCAGTATTTTTTATTAGGACATTCATTCATTCATTCATTCATTCATTCATTCATTCATTCATTCTTTCTTTCTTTCTTTCTTTCTTTCTTTCTTTCTTTCTTTCTTTCTTTCTTTCTTTCTTTCTTTCTTTCTTTCTTTCTTTCTTTCTTTCTTTCTTTCTTTCTTTCTTTCTTTCTTTCTTTCTTTCTTTCTTTCTTTCTTTCTTTCTTTCTTTCTTTCTTTCTTTCTTTCTTTCTTCCTTCCTTCCTTCCTTCCTTCCTTCCTTCTGGATCTTTTGGATTCTCATTGTAATAATTCTGGAACTTATTTGTGCCTTGTGAAGTTTAGCAACAGTGGATCTACCTGTTCTCCAAAACCTATTATTCCTCTTTGCATTCTCATGTCCTACTTTTCCTTTTCTTCCCTGCAGATAGACCCACCCATCAACGTACAGTATAAAGACGTACACAGACAAAGGTTTTTTTTTATCTTTTTGTCAACTCCACCCCTGTTATGTTACTAATCTCTCTTTGTTTTGTTTTTTGTTTTTTTTACTTTATGTGCATCTCTATATTTCATCATCCTTTCACCCCCCTTCTCCAGTTCTCCAATCTCGCTCCTTGTGATTTGCTATTCCTTCTCTCTTTTCTTTCATTCCTCACCTCTCACATCAACACTACATCACTAATCACCATTGATATGAAGTTAAATGTAGAAATGAGGTACAATCAACAGGAGAGTTACTCCGTTTAAAGCTTGCCCGGCTGTCACATCCATCACTCTGTATATGGCATGGCTCCCATCTCTGCCCCATCTGATTTATTGTGGTCACATTATGGAGGCAGCGTTATGTGAAATGGCCTCAAGAATTTTTTAAAGATTCAATTTAAAGTAAAATCTTCATCCATTCCAAATGAATGCCATCATCATTATGATGGCCTTCGTTAATCAGAATATAGAGAGATATTTCACAGAAGAGGAGACCAATCTGATATTGGAGAGGAAACTTTTGTTCACTTCACCTCATTTGCCACCAGTGCCCACCTGAAGTTTGTGTGTTCTTTGACTGCCATGCACACCGGCATGGAAGAAATCCAAACAAATCCTCAGAGGTCTGGAATTAAATAACCAATATTCATTAATAAAATAATATTATTAAAATAGAATACATAACATAGAATACAATGCTGACTCTGTGATGATAATGCACATTTAAAAATACTGAGTCTACATAAACGATATAAAATTGTTAAAATTTCACGTTATTATTCAGAAAAACAAGTTGTGAAAATGTATAAGTTTCAGAGTTTCTCGTACCGCTTCACATTTTCTTTCCACCATAAAAGCAAACAAGAACCGAACAGCAGAATTCAATTAGAATACAAATATTATAAGTATTGCCACACTTGACTTTGCTTGAAAACATAAAAAATTACACCATCATGTCTCATTCTCTCTCATCCAACACCTCGACAACATACATCCATGTTACCTCTCAGTGGACAAGATTTGGTGAGAGATTCAGAGAAAAAGTACAGTATTATTCAGCATTGCCCATGGCAGGAAATCGTGCATAGGAAAATACATTTCCAATATTTAAGTGTTTTTAATAGCAATAAGCTGGTGCAGAATGAGTACCCCAATAAGATGATTACATGTGTGCATCCATACTTTATAGTAAGATTAGAATACAGCAACACTGTCGGCAATGGTTCTCTAACTCCCAATTCTCTAACTCCCATAGAAAATAAATTTTTTGAAAAATTCTGCCATGCAAAGGCAAAACACAGTACCACAGTGTCCTGTAAATAATACGTTTGACTAAACTATACTCAGATACAGAGAAAATGATTGTGAAGATACAAAATCCACACTAAAGCAGAATTTTTTTTTTTCTCAGTTTCAGCATTGAATTAGTTACTGCATTTTGCCTTTGTAGGGTGCAAACTAGCTTTCTTACTTAGCACCAGTGGATAACAGGATCAGACAGGAAATCGTTACATTCCTTCCGAAAGTTTATGTACCCTGAAATCAACCACTGTCAAACGGCATCTCCAATCATCAATTCAACTGTGATCAGCTTTCCCTCTGGCACTACTAAGAGCTTGTTAGGTTATGTTAGGCTAAGCTTTATTTTCCCTTTAGGGAAAAATTTTCTTAGACATGGCTGATGCGACAACATACATGCTCCATACACAACAACAAAATCCATGTAACACACAAAAAATAAGTTTTAAAAAACAATTGTGTCACCACATGACATACTTGTGTCATCGGTTGGACATTACAAGTAAGTGAGTGACTGGTTAAGTAACTGTGTTCACGTAATAAATGATGAGTGCGAGTTTGGAGGTTACTTTTTTCCTCTAAGAGTACATTTTTACTGACATTTAGGTTTAGGGTTGGGGTTTGGGTTCCTAAAATATACATTCCTCTTGACAGTATTACATCATTTTCAACAAAAACTTTCTTTTGGCACCACCCTGTGGACATTTTACCTGGAAACCGAAGCTCATACATGCCCTAACATTCAGCAACACTTCCAGCTTTGGCCACTGGGGGCAGTAATTCGATCACAGACCGATATCAGCAGCAAAAAAACTGACATACTGTAGCCAAATTCACAGTGAGGTCAGTCTACAGTGGACAGGTACTGTAACCGAGTGAGACTAATTTATTAGGCTCTACACCACATTTGGCTCTACAATCAATAAGAATTGGAAGTCATTTTCTCCACTTCGTTGTTGATATGGTTTCTGCATTTTGGAATTGTAGAGCAGTGTAAAGAACTAGATATTTCAGGGATGATATGAGATTCAGCTGGCCCCTGAAACACTCCATCTGTGTGAGAGTGTGTATGTGTGTGCGTGTGTGTGTAATTGTGATTGTGTTTGTAGTGGTGTAATGAAGACAGAGGGAGAGATGGCTTCATCATCTCTTCACAGTGTCTCTCTGTCCATATGTTCACCATCACTACCTCAGTTCACTACAGTTGGAATAAGAAACTTGGAACAGCTGCTGAAATTGAGACTGTGTGTATGTGTGTGTCAACTCTCAGGAATTATTCATCAAAGTTAGAGCTAGTGCATGCTGAGTGTCAGCATTGGTTTGGTGATTAGATTCTGTCTCAACTTGGAAAAGATGTTCCCCCCATGGAGGAAAGAAAGACACTTTGTTTGTCCTTTCTGTCAGTCAGTTGGGGACATGATGGATCGTGGTGTTTGTGTCAGCTGAGTAAACAAGTACATTTAAGCTGCTTCATCAACATTGTGTGAACTGCATCCAGCCCTGCCAACAACAGAAACCAGACAAAAACACACAATGAGTTTTAAGAAAAACAGTTATTTTGCAGACTGTTTCATTCTAAGCAAATTCTTGCAAACTTAATCTAGGGACAATCCAACTGGAATAAACTGAGCCTTGCACAAGAGGTTAGGGTTACAACAGTGCTGTTCAGCTGTGACGTCAATTTATAGGCAAACCCGGAAGTCTAATTCACCATGGGATCCCTCTGTATTTTCCAATAGCTTTTTATAATGGGGTTTTTGAACTTATGAGTAATATAAGGTCTGTGGTAAACATTGCTTGACGATACGTGAACATTTTGTTCAACAACATAATTTACACACTTTCATACCTCAAACGTGAATTATGAAGCTGCTGTGCCTTGTTTTTAGAAAACTTTTTATTCAATATGGCTTCAAAATTCACTTTTGAGGTATGACTGTGTGTAATTTAAGTTTTGGAACAAAACGTCCACGTATCGTCAAGTTATGTTTACCACAGTCCTTAATTAACACATAAGTTCAAAAACCCCATTATAAAAACCCATCTCAAAATCCTGAGGGAAGGCGAATTCTCTTCCAGGTTTTTTGACTACAAGCTGAACAGCTTTATGGTCATAGCCAACTCCATGTGGTATTTGTACCAGTAACCTTCCAGTATCAGGCCTGAAATGTAGCCATTGTGCCACACCACCATAACAAAAGGCCAAGGTTCTTGCATTAAGCTGCAGTTACACAATACATTATTTTGCTTGGTTTTAATAAATAATAAATCACAAATAACACATATATTATGTTCAAAATGTTCAAATATACCATCTACTAATTTTCTTGCACAAATAAAAACATGCAGCCGTCTTTATATTTCTTTGTATTTCGTCATCTTGTCACACAAATTTGCAGGTAAGAGTTCACCAAACTTTAAGTTTAGTGCACAGAAAAATGCAACATTTCTTTGCATGAGCCTTCGTTTCCAGTCCTCTGCGTTCGGATGCATATCCTGGAAGTGAATGGAGCGTGAAGTGTAGTGTGACCACAGCTTTACAGTGGCATCCAGTAACAAACCTCAGTACTCATGGAGGTAACAGAGTTAGATTTGCTATTTTTCATGTAGCTAGCTCTACACATGTCTACTATTAAAGAGTTGGTGCCATTTTATTTACTCAATAGGAGAAGAATTCTTCTGACCTTGACCCGTGAGACAAAGATTGATCTGTATTCCAACTATCGGGTCAATAGCTCTGCAGTGTTGCCCTAAAATCTGCCCTTAATGTGCCGCCCTAGTGCCAACGTCACACACCGCCCATTTCACAAGCAAGAGGGAAGTTCAAGCTGAGGTAATAGACTCTGGAGACTAGCTAGCCCTCGAAATGAATGCAGATTTGTACTATGCCCACATTGTTTTTATTTTACACAAACCTGTATCATTGTGTGCTGGATACACAACTTCGCAAGTACAGCGACAATATACTTAATCATGTCTTTCTTCAGCAGACGCCATCGATCTGATGTTGCACATTATCATTAGCCCAAATATTCAGAATAGCCCAGATTTTGTCTACCGAACAGTACTGACAATTCTCCATTCTCCGTTGATCTGCTGAGGTAAGCTGGTAGCTAGATATGAAAAATTGGGAAATGAGTGTCTTGATGCTGAAACCTCTGACCTGACTCAGAGAAACTCTGCCTTTGACATTGACCCACTATAGTTAACTGTTGGACTTCTTTGGCTCAAGAGTAATTGGCAGTCCAAAGGCCATTGGGCCCAAGGAAGCCCAGAGGAGGCACGATGAAGCCCTGGAAGTGACAGTGGGAGCGCAACTGGCCATGGCACACACTAGCATGCCCTCAATTGGCACGACAGTGGAAACGTGGCTACTGTGAATTCACCAACAGGAGGTTGAAAGTTCTGTTGCTGAAATCGTTCTGTGCTTTATGAAATTCAAACCACTGCTCCTAGTGGAAGCTGGAAATGTTGTTGAGGTGAAATGTCCACAGCATGCCGCCAAAAGTGAGTTGAATTTTCCTCAACCTAAATCCCAACTGTCAGTGGAGTAAGAATGTACTGTAATTTTAGAGCAAAGATGCAACCTCTGAATCATGCAAACCATTGATTATGTGTACGCAATTACTTGCTGGTTTCTCAAGGACCAGAACCTGTGTCTTGGATGAACATGATTACTTCCTGATTTCCATGGGACTAGACCGAGTCTCCAAAAATTGCAATTTTTGGCGCGAACTGAACACAATATGCAATATTCTTCATTGAAGGTTATCTGAGGAACATTTCCCATTGACAATTAGAAGCATTCCTACACTCGCATTAACAATTTATATATAAATATGGGTAATCGGTGACCTTATTTCTGTTCTCTCAGAGTGGATGTATTGTACTGGATCCATTTCAATCAAATGAATGCCTGCAATCTGGAATAAAAGGAGCATATTGCTCTGTTAATTAGAGTTATCGCCCCATTTTCTCTGCCTATTTCAACTATTGCCCAAATCAACTGATTTTATCATTAGAAATTAAGCTTTTGTGCTTGGCAAACATCTTTGTCCAACATCACAGTTTAATTGTAAAATGCCCTACTGCATTTCACAGCAGTGAATCAGAATCTGTTACTGTGTTCTGTAATAGAGCCATCATTTCATATTTTTAGTTTTTTTTACATGTAATTATTTTTCCCCTGAGGTCATAATTTAGTTTTACCTAAGCATTTTCCACCCTCTCTATTACCCTCTCATTAAAATTTCTCCTTTTGTGTTCTGCATAATAAAGAAAGTCAAATGGTTTTGCAGTGACAATGGTAAGAAAATACTGACAGAATTTTCTTTTTTGGGCCATCAATCCCTTTCAAAATGTTTCCTATGACAGGCTGTAAAACCTTTTTTGGTTCTAATTGGAATTTTGAAATTTATAAGAGTGTAATAGACAGTCTTTTCTTTTAGATTTTTCAATGGCATGACCCCTTTGACTTTCCTCACTGCATGGTTGGTCCTTTTTAGTGAGCCCTGCAAACCACACGGGTCTATAGAGTCTTCCCCTTGTAACACGGTCCCCCAGTGGAGCCCGCAGGGGCCTTGGTCCTGCAGAGTCATCACAGCTCATCTCATTATAGCTGTCACCACAAGGGCACACCACTTCTCCTTTATCACTATTTCAAAAATCTCATCACACAGGGCCATATACTCTGACAGCTCTGCAAGTGCAGCTCTCCTTCCTGTCAGTCAAGAGCATTACAGCTCCGTCTTCAGGCAGGAAGATCTGGATACTGACCCAAAGATAAACTTTATGAGTTTTGCCTAAAGAGTTTCTGCATCCATAGTGGGCCAGCAGATTGTCAGAACACAAGCCTCATAAAATATTCACCAGAATAAGACGTTAAGCTCTCGTCTCTGAGATCAATAGGGAGAGACGGGGGAGAAAAAATAACTCTCCTAAAGTTAGCAAAGATGAGACATGTCATTTTAAGCTCTTCAGTTGGAGAGCTTCAGTATAAAAAAAGTTCTGATAAAGGGATAGTTTATTAAAAATGAAAATTGTGTTATTACATGAGTCTGGGAGAAATGTTCAGAAGTTTTTGCATTTTAGAGCATGTTTAGAACACAGAAGCTGACACAAATACACACACACACACACACACACACACACACACACACACACACAACACAGCACTTCCTCGAAGCTTGTGTCACTTTCAGAGCAAACCAATTGGAGCAAGCCTCTCTGTTCCTTTAAATTATTCAGCCTAAAAGAGTTTTTCAGCATAGCTTAACTTCTTTCAGTGCTGAAAACATCTCTCTCACACACTCTCTCTCTCTCTATCTCTCACACACACACACACACACACACACACACACACACACACACACACACACACACACACACACACACACACACACACACTAACTATACAGCTGAACTTCATGAACTCAAAAGCATCATCATCAATGTGAAGCCCTTAGACCCAGAGCACATTTTTATTGCTCAGATTTAATTGTTAATATTTTTTATCAGCTCTTTCATATCTCAGGAAACTTAATGTAGTTATTCCTTACATTTATATAGCACTTTTCTAGGCACTCAAAGCGCTTTATATAGTATGGGGGAATCTCCACAACAACCTCCAATGTGCAGCATCCACCTGGATGATGTGACGGCAGCCATAATGCACCCTAGCTATTGGTGGAGAGGACTGAGACTAGAGTTATAGATCCAATTAATGGATGGGGATTATTTGTCAGTTATATTTTATTCAAGTATTAACATTTTGTCAGATGTTTTTGCTTAAAGTAATAGAAACAAATAAGACAGCTGTTGACATACAGCGAGAGTATACTGTAGAGCTATAAACTGTATGTGGATTGCATAATTCAGATAATGTAGTCTTGGAAGAATTGTTTCAGTTCATGTTGAAATCTCTGGCTTTTGGTAGCAGACTTTTGGTAAATCTGAGCACAGTGTGAGACTTTGTTGGGATCTCTTCTGAAAATCTAGTGGACACTAATGTAAGGTTACTTGTGTTTATATCTCAGTAGAAAGATCTGAGAAGCATGGGAACTTTATAATCTCTCTCTACATAGGATATCAATGCTGTCAAGGATAAAATTATTTAGATATTAAAGAGATCTCATTTATAACTTCACTTTCCTAGAGGGATGTTTGCCTTTTTATTTATTAATGTTACTAACTTACTGTTGTACACAAAGATGCACACACAGCAAAACCAGAACATTCATCGCTATTTACTGCTGTTTATTGCACGTAAGAGCGGTTTTGCTTTTTCAAACCTGAGATCTTACCTCTTGTGCTGCTCACCAGTAACTGAAGTTCAATTGTAGCACATCACTACACTAGTTCAGTGCCTATAGAAAATCATCATACCCTTTTGAAATATTCCCTCTATTTTGTCTTACAGCCTGAAATCAAAACCTGAAAATAGAATTCCATTTTTTATTTTATTTAAATTATTATAATTTTTTATATTCAATTAATTAAAAAAGGCAACAGTTCTGAAAATGTGTAAAACACGAAAAACGTGAAAAACAGGGTTTGAAAAGTGATCATACCCCTGGATATATTACTTAGTAGATCTATCTTTGGTTTTAATGTCAGCCATCAGTCTGTTTGGATATGTATCTATTAGCTACGCGCAACTTGATTGGGGAATATTTACCCATTCTTCCTTGCAGAATTGCTTGATTTGTGTCAAATTGTAGGGTGAGCGGCAATGGATGTAAGTCAACTCAAGGACTTTGACCTTCCTCTCCTTAAGCCACTGCATTGTTTTTTTGGTCAGTGTGGTCATTGTCGAGCTGGAAGGTGAACCACCAACCCATCTTTAGATGTTGAGCAGAGAGCCACAGATTTTCCTCAAGAATTTGGGTGTACATGGCTACACCCATTTTCCCTTCAATCCTGACCAATTGCCCAGTCCTGCTGTAGAGAAACACTCCCACAACATAATGTTGCCATAACCATGCTTCACAATAGGTATGTTGTGTTCTGGGTTGTGTACTGTTTGGTGTTTTCCAAATATAGTGCTTGGAGTTCAGTCCAAACCCAGTTCTGACCATAAAACCTTTTGCCACATGGCATCAGAGTCCTCCAAAAATTTGAACATTTTTTACATTCTACTGGATGGTCTTAAAGTCAGAGAGCTCTGAAAAGACTCCTGTCTAGGATTGCTGCCATGCTTCCCAATTGTATCATATAGCTGGTACATGATTCCACTGTCTGGAGCATTTATTCTATTTATGGGAGTAATATCCTTCACTGATTTTGATATGATTATCTGCCATTGACGTCACATTAGGTTGAAAGGCTGCTGAAGTCAGTCTGTGAAGCTGGAAGTGTTGTGGAACATATGGGCATGTGCAAGCTTCAGTTTCCAGGTGAAATGTCCACAGGGTGATGCCAAAAGTGAGTTGTATTTTTTGTTGTAAATGATGCAATACAGTCAACATGAATGCATAATTCATTAACCATTCACCCTAACACAGACCACAACCCTATACCTATATATCAGTGGACTAAAATGTTTTTTTTTTTTTTTATAGCAAGAATGCATCCTCTATATCGCATTCACTGCTTTCTATGGGACCAGAACATGTGTCTCAAAGAATGCGTGAGACACAAAGTTGAAATAATGTCTAATGGGGATGGAGCTTGTCAGTAATCCGACAGACTGTGGTTGATTTTAGGGTACTTGAACCTTCGGTTGAAAGCACAGCACAAGATACGCCAAAGTCATAGGTTTGATTTCCAGGGAACACACAAACAAACAAACAAATATTTTGAATGCACTGCAAGTTGTTTTGGATAAAAAAAAAATTTGAGTGCATTTTAATTTATATTTTAATATTTAACAAATTATGCAAAAAAAAAAAAAGAGGGGATATAAAGGAAGAAGGCATGGAACATTCTTACAGGGGAGGAGACGGAAAATTGGTTATACACTACAATCGGATTCTTCAAAAGCAGATGGAAAATTAAATGATAATAAAACACTCTCATTTAGCTCACCTAACACCCAGCCGACCACTGAAGCATTCACACACACTTGCACAGGATCTCTCTTTTTAACAGACTCATTATTCAGCTCTAACCAGGCGGCAGTGGCAGCAGCTGAACCAGCGAGGACCCTGGGAAATCAAGCTTTCAGGGGACTGTTCTCTCTCCGCTGCTCCATCACTCTCTGTCACATACGACTCATTCTCACTTCTCAACCAAGGACAAATCTTTCTCACAGGACAAACACTTAGACACACACATGAGAGGAGACAGACACACAGGTGTGGATGACTCCAGTTTTGACCAGGTGTGGCAGATAATCATTGTTCAATTTAATGTTAACTAGGAGAGAGAGAGAGAGAGAGACTGCAGAGATGTAATTGCGCGTACTTGCGCATGTGTTAGGTGTGTCTTGTTTCTACGCATATCATCCACTCAACGCATTGCGTTAGGGTTTTCGTGATTGTACCATGACACAATTTGACTGTTTGCTTCACTCGCCCTTGGGGGAATGGGGAGACTAGGGGTTGCGGAGCAGTCTTCGACCAGGGGGTGTTGGTGGAAGTCATAAGCTTGTGCATTAATGCGGCTCTGGCCCTTAATGCCATACTTTTGTTGCATGGAAAGGTGCAGCTGAACATTCCTCATAATATCTCCCTTTGTGTTCCACAGAAGAAACTATATCACACAGGATTGTGGTGACCGAGGATGACGAATAATGATGACAGAATTTTCATTTTTTTGGTGATCTCTCCAACTCCTAGCAGGGTTTGATCATAAAACCTCTCTGTTGCCATCTCAGATCTTAAACCGCTACACTACTTCACCAGTAGGGACTGGAATCTTAAATAATTTAACAATTCTGGTACCTACTACTCATTCCATTAATGCTACTTTTAGTATCCATTTTTGGAAATAAGAAATACTATTCTTTATTGGATTTACTGCCTTTAACAGCCTGTTATTGATGATGAGATAATTTGAGATTTAAACAGTTCTTGGTTTATTTTGAGCTAGACATGACGGAATGAATAACTTGCAGTTCAGTACGTTTTTCAGTCTTATCAGTCTTTCGGACTGATAAGAATCATTCCCTCAGGAATCGGTCTACACTGGTAGCGCTCTATGTTTTACATTGCGGATTCAAAAGCGGTGTTGCAGCACCACTAAATGGTAAAATCAGTAAACACTGTCAGTGTACTTTGTGTCCCATCCAGATCCACAGAAGAAAACACATTCGAGAACCATTAACAAAACCAAAAGTCATTCAATTAATTTGGTTTCAGTAGTTTTTAGAAAATGGAATGGTTCCAACCTCATCCACAAGTCAAAGCTGCTGCTCTTCCTTTACAGTATTTGCTAAATTTGTTGACTATGAAGCTATTTGCACACACCCATACAAATTCACCTACACAATAGTAAAGCTTTTAGTTGGTATTTCCCAATATGGATACTGGTATCAGTTTATGTACATGTATTAATGCTCATAAAAATGCTTAGATGCAAAAAATTATACCATCTAACATACAAAAGTTATTCCGTAAACAAACAGTGCACAAATTAACCTCTTGAGAACCAACGTCTACATGCATGGACATTATGTTTTGGCTTTGCTATAGGCTATGGATAATTTCATTTCATTTTAACCCTAGGCTGTCATTAATGGGTTAAACTTTAGACACACAGTGTCATGTGACAAAACAAAATGTCGCCGATCTCAGCTGAGTTTGTCTTTGGGAGAAACGGCAACAAAACTATATCTGGTAGTTTTTACATAAAAGCCTGTCTAAGTCAGAAGAGTAGAGTATCTAGTTTCATCCGATATGACATTTTAAAATATATTTCTCAAGGGAAGTCACCGAAGGCTTGCTGAAATGTCACTAAATGTAGCTAAATCATGTGATGACATCATTTGTTACATAACACGTCAAATTTACATATGTAAAGGAATTGTTGTAACAAGCTATGGCAATTCCTTAAATGTGTAGTGTTGAAGAACCATACATTTATCTCTTTCATCATCTCATGTTCGAGATCCTTCTATGGGAAGGGCATACAGTGTGCACCTGACCTCTGCAGAAGCATCCAATTACACCAAGTCTTGACAGACAGGAGATGTCCAATGCTGTCGTAAGGCCCCGTCCATGTGTACATGGGATTCAAACATGCGGAGGAAGTTCTCTCCTTCCCTGAAAACTGTAGCCATTTTATGTCCTTGCCAAGGAAACTCCTGTACCGGAGGCTCGAAGTAGCTGCTACCCAAGGGAGCAAACTCGAGCATGATGTCTTGGACGGGGTAAATGGTAACGACGCTGCAACTCTGGGGGCCTCCCAGACTTTGCCTTCTCTCAGTTGGGCTGACCAAACTGAGGCTTCTTTACTCAAAGAACCTTCCCACCACTGTGTTTCTTCATTTGAGCACTAGCCTCCTGGCTCTCGGGAGGATGACGATGCTGTGCTGGAGTGCTCAGAGGATGAGGAGCCCATCCCATGGGCCCAGGCTCAACCAGTCAGCGGTTTGCTGTTGTTACCACACGCCATTCTCCTCAAGGTGTAAGTGAGTGGCCGCTCAGCTCGGCTCGACATTGAATGGCAGGCCCTCCAAAATGCTGCCGATGAGGAGAGGGATATTTATGATGGAAAACTGTTGGGGCCGCCAACAGTTTTATTCCAGATTGTGACAGGGCAGAGGGCGGGGCCGAGTTGTGATTATACACACCTGGTCCCTTATCAGGCTAATTAAGCCTCTGAGAGGGATAAAGGCCGACTGCGGATGGTGGTGCAACAGAGAGAGATCGGTTGTGGGCAGCTGACCATCATGTGTATGTTTGTGTCTTTTTGTTCAGTTCTGTCAGAAGAGTGCATTCTATCTCTAATGAATTGTATCTGAAAGTTCAAAGAGGAAGTGAGCGTGCAGTATCGCATTTGCCTCAGAATATGTTTTTCCTTTGGGGCTTTTGAGGATGAGAGCTTTCATTAAATGGATTTTGTCTCTTCATCTCAGCTCATTGCGCAATCTCCGTTGCAACGTTACAGTGACCACTCTTGCACATCAGCATTGTGCCACTGGATGAGCATGGAGATTTATGCATACGGGATGCCTCTAGGGACGGTTATGTTATGAAAATTCGGATCTACAGAAGCTTCCCTGACCAGGTGGGGTGCCACCCAGGAGGGCAGGACAGTGAATGGGATATTGCCGACCGAACTATGCTCAGCTCACATAAATTATCTAGAGCTCCCTACTGTATGGAAGGCTCTAAGACATTTTCTGCCCTGCCTTCAGGGGCATCATGTCTTAGTGCACTGTGATAATACTACAGCCATAGCGCACATAAATCGCCAAGGAGGGGATGCACTCCCCTCAGCTACACTGCCTAGCCCACAACATGTTGGTATGGAGCAGTCAGAACTTCCTGTCATTATGTGAAACTCATGTCCCAGGTGTTTTGAACTCAGGCCTGAATCTCCTGTCGAGGGGGAACCCCCTTTACGGAGAGTGGCGACTCCACCAGTGATGTGCATGTTATGGGGAGGTTCTGTCGGGCTTCCGTCAATCTCTTCGCATTTTTCCTATGTTCATTTCGTTAAAGGACAAGGACGCTCCCTCGGTGTAGACACACTGGCACTCCCTTGGCCCAATGTGCTGCTCTATGCCTTTCCCCCAATCAGCTTGATTTTCCCCACTCTAGCCAGAGTGAGGGAGCAAAGCTTTGACACTAATTCTCATAGCGCCGAGATGGCCAAATGCACTGTGGCTAGCAGACGTAATTCCTCTCCTTTATGCCCAGCCATGCCCACTCCTGTTGCACCAGGACCTTTTGTCTCAGGCAAACTGAGAAATATACCACCCTCACCCATACAGGGTGGCGCTATGGGCCTGGCCTGTGAGAGGCCCAACCGGAACACGGTTCGCGGTTGCTTACCCCTGAGGTGGTCACCACCATACAAAATGCCAGGGCGTAATCCATGATGTCTTTGTATGACTGTATGTGGCAGATGTTTAAGAAATGGTGTAATACACACCATCTGGTGTCATCTCAGTGTTATGTCACTGGCATACTATGCCTTCTACAAAACCATTCTATTAATCTTGTTGCTGAGTGGGACCTCTCCATGGTGATGGACACTCTGTCACAGCAGCCTTTTGAGCCCTTGGATAATATCTCTTCAAAGTTGTTGTCTTACAAAACAGGTGTCAGTGATCTGCATGCCCTATCTGATCATTTCTCTTGTGTAAGATTTTCCCCAAGCATGGAGACGGTTTCCCTTAGACCTGATCCAGGATTTATGCCTTTATCTCTCCCACTTCCTTTCACTTGTCTGGAACATCAGATGCTGTATGCTTTGTGTCCTATGCGTGCACTCCACATGTATTTGTGTAGGACTGAGTCTATCAGAACGAGCAGCCAGCTCTTTGTTTCATGGGCTTCCCCCCACATGGCGAAACCTACTGTATATCAAAATAACATATTTTCCATTGGCTTATGGAAGCAATATCTATGGCATATAGCTCTAAAGGGCTCCAGCCTCTCTTAGGCCTTATGGCCCACTCCACGAGAGGCATGGCTGCTTCTTGGGCCTTGTTTCAGGTAGTCTCTGCAAACATGTGTTCAACTGCATATTCAGCTTCCCCCCACACTTTTGTCAGGTACTACTGACTTGATGTCTCCAGAACCCCAGTAGCGCATACAGTTTTGGTGTGGGTTCTTCATAATGGTTTCACCCATATCCCTTTCTCCATCACACTGTGTACGTGTCACACCATAGATTTCACACCAAGCAAAATGCATGGCCTCTTCTCCCTTCTTTGTTATGTGTATGGGTTATAGAGCCAGCTAATATTATATAGGATGTGTCAGGCACTGCCTTTAATTAGAACACCATCCTTTTGGCTGACAGCATCTCCCTGTGAGTGTATAGAGCAACTGGGATGTTGTTCATATCTTCCCATAAGATGGATCTTGAACACGAGATGATGAAAGAGAATGATAGGTTACCTATTCTGTAACCACAGTTCTCTGAAAAATCAAGTGGATAGATCCACCAAGTTTGCCGCACTTGCTCACTGATGAAAGTAATAGTGTGGACAGGTCCTTTTATGCCCTCGGGTAAGGGTGGGGCCTTACGGCAACATTGGATACACGCTCCTGTCTGTCAAGCCAGACTTGGTGCAATTGGAAGCTTCTGCAGAGGTCAGGTGTGTATACCCTTCCCATAGGTGGATCTCTCCACTTGAAGTTTCAAAGAACTGGGGTTTCAGAATAGGTAACCTATAATTTAATTGAACTATTAGTATTTAACTAGTAATCTTTTAGCTATTACTAAATTAACTTATCAAACTTTCAACAAGTTGTGGTGGGCAGTGGGTAGATGTTTTTGTGTGTGTGTGTCTTGCATGTTTTCTAATAAAACTAATTTAATGAACATTCATGAAAAGCTGGCCAAAATTAGCCTGTCAAACTCTGCATAGCAGGGAGGGGAAGACAGTGGGGGATTTCTATTTATTATTATTATTATTTATTTATTTTGTTTCGTAATTGAACTGCATTATTGAAAAATGACAAGCTGGCAACCAGGGGTAGGGAGCGGTGTAGTGTTGGGGATGTTTTTTTTTTTTTTAAACATAGCTCAATGCCTAATAATGCCTCACATGTAGCTGTTTTGGAGATAATACACAATATATCTTTTTTAACATATCTGGTTTATGATGCTGTACCATCAGTGTTTCAGACTTGTGCCAGTGTTAGTGTGTCACAATGATTTTTGACAGTGGCACATACTTTATTATAGATCAGGGGACCATATCCATGTATTCTGCTAGTCATTTCTCAATGCTGCTCTATCACTGTACGCTGACATTTCTTCTCTAAACAGAGAGCATGCATGTGAATTGAGTGTGAAACTGTCGCAACAAACACGGTACCAACACAAAAGCTCATCAATCATTCGATTTATAGAACAAACATTTGCATGTAAGACCAACTGCTGATGGCAATGGCATGCAGGCCAATCATATTACTTGAAACGTACAGTCAGGTCCATAAATATTGGGACATCGACACAATTCTAATCTTTTTGGCTCTATACACCACCACACTGGATTTGAAATGAAACAAACAAGATGTAGTTTAACTGAAGACTTTCAGCTTTAATTTGAGGGTATTTACATCCAAATCAGGTGAACGGTGTAGGAATTACAACAGTTTGTATATGTGCCTCCCACTTTTTAAGGGACCAAAAGTAATGGGACAATTGGCTGCTCAGCTGTTTCATGGCCAGGTGTGTGTTATTCCCTCATTATCCCATTTACAAGGAGCAGATAAAAGGTCCAGAGTACATTTCAAGTGTGCTATTTGCATTTGGAATCTGTTGCTGTCAACTCTCAATATGAGATCCAAAGAGCTGTCACTATCAGTGAAGCAAGCCATCATTAGGCTGAAAAATCAAAACAAACCCATCAGAGAGATAGCAAAAACATTAGGTGTGGCCAAATCAACTGTTTGGAACATTCTTAAAAAGAAAGAACGCACCGGTGAGCTCAGCAACACCAAAAGACCCGGAAGACCACGGAAAACAACTGTGGTGGATTGCCGAAGAATTCTTTCCCTGGTGAAGAACACACCCTTCACAACAGTTGGCCAGATCAAGAACACTCTCCAGGAGGTAGGTGTATGTGTGTCAAAGTCAACAATCAAGAGAAGACTTCACCAGAGTGAATACAGAGGGTTCACCACAAGATGTAAACCATTGGTGAGCCTCAAAAACAGGAAGGCCAGATTAGAGTTTGCCAAACAACATCTAAAAGCCTTCATAGTTCTGGAACAACATCCTATGGACAGATGAGACAAAGATCAACTTGTACCAGAGTGATGGGAAGAGAAGAGTATGGAGAAGGAAAGGAACTGCTCATTATCCAAAGCATACCACCTCATCAGTGAAGCATGGTGGTGGTAGTGTCATGGCGTGGGCATGTATGGCTGCCAATGGAACTGGTTCTCTTGTATTTAGTGATGATGTGACTGCTGACAAAAGCAGCAGGATGAATTCTGAAGTGTTTTGGGCAATATTATCTGCTCATGTTCAGCCAAATGCTTCAGAACTCATTGGACGGCGCTTCACAGTACAGATGGACAATGACCCGAAGCATACTGGGAAAGCAACCAAAGAGTTTTTTAAGGGAAAGAAGTGGAATATTAGTCAAATTAGTTAACAAGTCAATCACCTGACCTGAATCCGATTGAGCAAGCATTTCACTTGCTGAAAACAAAACTGAAGGGAAAATGCCCCAAGAACAAGCAGGAACTGAAGACAGTTGCAGTAGAGGCCTGGCAGAGCATCACCAGGGATGAAACCCAGCGTCTGGTGATGTTTATGCGTTCCAGACTTCAGGCTGTAATTGACTGCAAAGGATTTGCAACCAAGTATTAAAAAGTGAAAGTTTGATGTATGATTGTTAATCTGTCCCATTACTTTTGGTCCCTTAAAAAGTGGGAGGCACATATACAAACTGTTGTAATTCCTACACCGTTCACCTGATTTGGATGTAAATACCCTCAAATTAAAGCTGAAAGTCTGCAGTTAAAGCACATCTTGTTTGTTTCATTTCAAATCCATTGTGGTGGTGTATAGAGCCAAAAAGATTAGAATTGTGTCAATGTCCCAATATTTATGGACCTGACTGTAAAGGAGTGCCCTCTTACATTTGATTGAGTATTATGATTGCCATCGCCATTAGCAGTAGAAGTTACGTGCAAATGGATGTTCAATAAATCGAATGACTGACAAGCTTTCGTGTTGGTACAGTGAACATCTAGCGGCTAGAACACAGAGAAAAATTCATGAGACGTCATTCACAATAGAGTTTTTCTGTCACCAGATGTGGACGAATGTCACTAAAGCAGACTTTAAAAGTTGCTGCAGATGATGTTTGAACCATTTAACATGTTTGGCAGTGATTGGATGATGCTGGCTATTACTATGAATAACCAGCACTCATGGAAACATAATACACAATTGAATAAAAAAAAAAAAATCTGACTTTCTTTTGTGCCAACACGGCTGCTCTTACCTTTTAGAGCTCCTTGGGTCAAACACCATCATGAGCCTTGTGTGCTCCATTTGTAGCAGATGATTCACTTTGTAGCACAGGGCACATACAGACTGCATATTTATTAAATGAAATAGCAGCCTTTTGCGGTTTAATACAGTAATCACACTGGGTCACATGGGGACCTACTTTTCTGGAAGTGAGAAGCTATCATCAAAAACACAGAAACGGAAAGGGCTTCACTCCAAAATAAAAGCTTCTGCCAAATAAAAGCTACATTTAAATTGAAAACGTTTGACAGAAATGTAACAGTACTGTATAGTTGTAGTCACTGTAAAATTTACAACTTTTGATCTTTCATTCAAAATATTCACAAAAATCCATTCTTTAATGGATATCAAACAATTGCAAACACAACACAAGTTTTATTAAAAAACTAATATTTTTGTTAAATATATGTATGGCACAATTATTTGATTCTGACAAATTCTGAGGTCCATGCAGGTCCTCTTCAGTTCACCCGTTATTCAATTAGTGCCCTGAAGGTGTAAATGGGTATTTGCAATGCTTTAACTATTTTCTTATAGCCACTTCCCATTTTTCAGATCTCAACAACCTTTTGCCGCACATCATAACTTTATTCTTTGGTCTTATCTATTGTGTTGGATGACTAAGGGAAATTGGCTTGTGTGTTACCTTATATTTATACCCATGTCAAAACAGGAAGTCATGGCTGAATAATTTCATTTTCCTTGTCACACAGGTGTACAAAAAATATACTTAGGGAATAACTTATATATATTTTACTCATAATAATCCCCCTCCCCCAATTAGTTTACTTAAATTAAAGGTTAGATTTTTGTGAATATTTTTAATGAAATATCAAAAGGATAAACAATAAAGACATATTTTTCACAGCCTTCTTTGCTTATATTTACCAAGGGTGCCAATATTTCGTCCACAACTGTACTGCTACTACTTCTAATAATAAATCAATAGTAATTGTATTATAATTAAGCAATATCTAACATCAATAATGCTCTGTTACGCAGCACTTATTTGACAAAAATAATTCCAATATTGTATTTTAGATTGTGCTGTGAGGTTCTTTATAAAAGCTTTTCATTTGAAAATAATAAATAAATAAATACAATTCAATGTTATGTTGAAAATGAATTGCTCTATTTTCATTTGATTAAAGTTTTAATGAATTAATTTTATTTAGACACCATTTTGATAATTTTGTTTTTTTAATAAACGGTTGATTTACAAAAAAGAAAAGGAAAAAAAGAACAGGTGTCGTATCGGCAAATACCGAAAAGGTAGAATCGGTTCTCATATTAGTTCTCAAACATTTTTATCAGGACATCCCTAGCTTTTAGTTTGACCATTACTGACAAATAAAATCAAAAGATATCAAGAGCATAAGTTCGAGAATTTTTCTGTCTGTAATCCACACTATAGACTATATGTTAGATCCCTCAGGATCCAGTTGAAAAAAATAAAATAATAAATCTCTCACATCACCTACAGATGTCTTTTACCCAACATGGGTTTCATCTTCTCTTTACTCACTCTCTATGTTGTAAAAAACAGCACAGGTTCTAAACACTTTTTGTTCTTATGCTTTCAGCACATATTTATTCAAGTGTCAGACAGAGACACCTTAATTACAGTTGATGGCCCGCAGTCTTGGAGACAGTGGCAACTCATTCACACTCTTTCTATCGTTCTTGCTCACTGACTGCTGGACAAGGTCACACTAGTGCTCAGCTTTTAATAGTGTTTATTCTTTAGTGCCTTTAATTAAAGTGTCTCATGTTCAGACGATAGAAACGACAGTGCTGGGGTTGGTAAAAGAGCTTATGAAGATGGAATGTTAGTGCCCCCCCCCCACACACACACAGATCTATGTATTCCCACATGCTCTTGCGCACACACAAGCATACACAGTCATTTAATGACGGTCCAAATGACAGACAATTACTTCTTTTCAATGCAGAATACCCCCAAAAGCTTTTAAAGTAAAATATTCCATCTGCTGTCTGGTGTGGTTCAGTGATTTCTCATTTACGCCACTGACGAAGTCATTTGTCATTTCAAAGCATCCATATGACTTGCTGCCATTTGGCTGAGAGAAAAAGTAAGGGGAAGCTTCAGCATTTAAAATCTTCAGGGGTCAATGACATTGTTTTTAGAAATGTCAGAGAAGCTCTAAGCGGCTTAATATTTGTTGTGAAGGGCGGTTAAGAACTAAATTTTTTTATTTATTTTGTATTTTTTTAAAATCTGCATTCAGAGTAAAGGAATGAGGAGATACAGCTTAATAAAAGCTACCCACCGCCCTAAAAAGTAAACATCTAAAATACTTACATTGAATAGTTCTCAATAAATTGCATTAATTGCACACTTAAAGGGATAGTTCACCCAAAAGTTTCAATTCTGTTATCATCTATTCATCCTCATGATGTTCCATCACGACTTATGACTTTCTTGCTTCTGTGGAACACAAAAACAGTTATTTAGCTGAATGTCCAAGCTGTTCTTCTCTATACCAGTGTTTCCCAACCCTGGTCCTGGAGTACCCCCAACACTGCACATTTTTGATGTATCCTTTATTTGACACACCCAATTCTGCTCATGGAGCCTCTACTAATGAGCTGATGAGTTGAATCAGGTGTTAGATAAGGGAGACATCCAAAACATGCAATGTTGGGGGTACTCCAGGACCAGGGTTGGGAACCACTGCTCTATACCATGAAAGTGAACTAGAGCTGTCAACCTCCAAAAAGCACAAACAGTTCTTTGTTTTTGTGTCTTGTTTTCCTGCCATTTTTAATGTCATTGTTTTCACCTGTGTCTTGTTTGATACTATGTATTTAAGTTACCTCAGTTCCCTTGTTTGTCACTTGGTTTTCGAATGTGCTAGCCACCAGTCCCTTGTGTTGCTTTCTTAGCCTGCCCTGTAACTACGAGGTGTGAGAAGTTTTTTCCCTTGCTAGACATAATTCATTTTTTTTCTGGATGTTTCCTTTTCAAGTTTTCTTCATTGGATTCAGAAGATTTGAATTCTACGTTTTTTCCCTTGTGCCAAGTTGAACATTACTTTTTTATTATTAAACCTTTGGACTCATCATAGTCAGTACCACTCCCACACCAGAGACCCGGGTTCGAGACCGGCTCGTGACAGGAAAACCAAGTCAACGTGGATCCAGAAACAACCAGCACTTCCGAGTACTCCAACTGGCTCGAAGCCGGGCAAACATTCAGAGCTGTTGGCTGAGATTCTCCCCGCTCTGAAGCAGGTGTTTGAGAGGCTGGAAGTGCCTGCTCCTTCTTCCCCTGTTCCTCCTCCGTCAGTCAATGTCTGGCAGCCAATGTCTGCCACTGAGACAAAATTACCTCCACCCCAATGATTCTCAGGTAACTCGAGTGCATGTAGAGGCTTCTTGACACAGTGTTCCTTAACTTTTGATCTTCCACCCTCCAGTTTCCCCACTGATCGCTCCAAGATTGCTTATGTAATAACTCTGCTCTCTGGTACTGCCCTGGACTGGGCCTCTGCTGTATGGGAGGTGTAGAGTCCCTGCTGTGCTAGTTTCCAGACTTTCACAGATGAGTTTCGGCTGACTTTTCATCACCCCCTCACCAGTAGGGAGTCCGCCAGACGTCTTCTCTCCCTGCGCCAGGGACAACGTAGTGTGGCGCAGGGTCCCGTCTGGACTCCTACCTGCACATGTTACAGCCTTGGATGGAAGACCCCTAGGCGTGGAAGGCGTCACCCGGGCCACAGAGCCTCTTTCTCTCTAAGTCAATCATCACCAAGAGAAGCTGACTTTTCATCTCATCTAGTCCCCGGAATTTCCACTCATTCTTGGTCACCCCTGGCTGTAACTGCATAATCCACAGCTTGATTGGACAACCAGATCCCTTATTCAATGGGGCCCAACTTGTCAAACCACCTGTTTACACTCTGACTCTCCTGTCTCACCTTCCGAGTTCCCAGAGTCCATTGACCTCTCCTGAGTCCCCAGTGTGTACCATCAACTTAAGCTGGTACTTAATAAGCATAGAGCCACAACACTGCAACCTCACCACCCATATGACTGCGCTATTAACTTGTTCCCTGGTACCTGTCCCCCCAGAGGCCGTATTTTCTCCCTGTCAGCTCCCGAATGTGCAGCTATGGATGAGTACATCAAGGAGGCCCTTGATGCTGGTTTCATCCATCAGTCCATGTCACCTGCAGGAGCCAGTTTTTTGTTTGTGGGGAAGAAGGACGGGGGTCTCCGGCCCTGCATTGACTACCGTGGATTAAATAGCATCACCATCAGAAACCGGTACCCCTTACCACTGCTGGGAACAGCGTTTGAGTTGTTGCAGGGAGCATCCGTCTTCACCAAGCTCGATTTGAGAAACGCTTACCATCTCGTGCGCATCCGGCAAGGAGACGAGTGGAAGACGGCATTCAACACACCCACCGGTCACTATGAATATCAAGTGATGCCCTTCGGCCTGACCAATGCTCCGGCAGTGTTCCAGGCTTTGAATAATTATGTTCTCCCTGCAAGAACACATTGAGCATGTTCGACTAGTGCTCAAACGCCTCCTAGAGAATCATTTGTATGTCAAGCCAGAAAAATTTGTTCCACACCACTAAGGTGCAATTCTTGGGATTCGTAGTTGAACCCGGCCATATGCTCATGGATCCTTGCAAGGTCAAGGCTGTGTCAGAGTGGCCCACCCCATCCTCAGTGAAGGAAGTCCAGCGGTTTCCCGGCTTCGCCAATTTTTATTGGAAATTCATCAAGAATTTCAGCTCTGTGGCGTCACCTTTCTCACCAAGGCAAGCCACACCTGTTTCCAGTGGACCCCAGAAGCCGAGGCCGCCTTTGCCAAGCTCAAGCGTCTATTTACCTCAGCACCCATTCTCTCTCTGCCTGAATCTGAAGTTCCATTCGTCGTGGAGGTGGATGCCTCAGATATAGGAGTGGGAGCTGTGCTTTATCAAAGAGGGAAGGATTCTTTTTTCTCCAATCGCCATACATCAGCCGAAATGAATTATGATGTGGGGTACCGGGAACTCTTGGCAGTAAAACTGGCACTGGAGGAGTGGAGACATTGGCTCGAGGGTTCTACTCATCCTTTTCAAGTTCTTACGGACCACAAGAACCTTGAGTACACACAAAAGGCTAAGCGTCTGAATCCCTGTCAGGCCAGGTGGTCACTTTTTGTTAACCGCTTTGAATTTACACTTACTTACCTCCTAGGGTCCAAGAATCTCAAGCCGGATGCCCTGTCTTGAGTCTATGCCCTTTCTGTCCGAGAAGATTCTGTAAGATCCATCATCCCCAGTAACAGGATTGTGGCCACAGTGTGGTGGAAGATTGTGGATGTGGTCAGACAGGTTGAACCGAGAACCTGATCGGAGCAATTGCCCTCCTGCTGTCTATACGTTCCCCACTCTGTCCGCTCTCAAGTTCTCCAGTGGGCTCATGCATCTCCTCTCACCTGTCACCCGGGTTACGGTCTCACCCTCAAGTTTCTCCAAAGGTGGTTCTGGTGGCCTACGATTAAGGAAGTCACAGAAACGTTTGTTAAGGCCTGCACTACGTGCAACCAGAGCAAGACTTCTCACCGTGCCCCTCAGGTTCTTCTGTTTCCACTTCCTATCCCTCGATGCCCCTGGTCTCATCTCTCCATGGACTTCATCACAGGCCTCCTGTCATACCACCGTTTATGTCATTATAGACAGATTTTCCAAGGCTTCCAGATTAATTCCACTTCCTAAACTACCCTCCACTAAGCAGACAGCTGAATTGGTAATTGAGCATGTTTTTGGAGTCTTTGGTTTTCCCCAGGACATTGTCTCTGATGGAGGACCCTTGATCTCTTCCCGGTTCTGGAAAGCCTTCTGTCGGCTGTTGGGATTGACGGCGAGCCTGTCCTTAGGATTCCATCTGGAGTCCAACGGACAGACGGAGAGAGTTAACCAGGAGCTGGAAGAAACCCTGAGGTGCATGGCTGCCAGCAAACCGTCCTCCTGGTAGTCATTCATTGTGTGGGCCGAGTATACCCACAACACCCTGAAATCCTCCGCTACAGGCATGTCACCCTTCGAGTGCCAATTTGGATTTGCACCCCCCCCCCTTTCCCGAGCAAGAAGAAGAAGTTGGAGTCCCTTCGGCCCTGAGGTTCGTCAGGCAGTGTCGGTCAACCTGGAGGAAAGCCCGGTCCAAACTTCTCTGGACCTCGCAAACCTATCAGCGACAGGCCAATCGCCATAGCAGACCTGCCCCTTCCCTTCGCCTGGGTCAAAGAGTATGGCTCTCCATGAAGAACCTGCCATTATGGGTGGAATCCAGTAAGCTCTCCCAATGGTTCATCGGACCGTTCCGCATTGCCAGGAAAGTCAATCCAGTTACTTACCGGTTGTACCTACTTAGGTCATTAAGAATTAATCCCACATTCCGTGTCTCTCCTAAAACCTGTTTTGTCTTCTCCCCTTGCCCCCCCAGATAGACCTCCTCCACCACTCTGTATTATCGATTGACAGCCGGCCTACACAGACCATCGGATATTGGACTCCCGTCAGGTACAACGGTCCTTGCAGTATCTGGTGGATTGGGAGGGCTACAGTCCTGAGGAGCACTCCTGGGTTCCTGCCAGAGACATCATCGACCCTGAGTTGATTCGAGAGTTCCGCGCTTGCAGACCGGGTTGTCCTGTAGGGAACGTCAGGAGCCTTTCCCAGTGGGGTGGGGGGATAAACCTGAAGTTTATCACATATCACATTTGTCCTGCATACCATCCAGCTAGGGGAGTAGCAGTCATTTTAAAAGTGTGTGTGTGTGTTAGCTGCAAATATAAAGGGCATCTTGTGGAGCACTTCTGTTTCATGCGTGATAAAAAGACTGAGCACAAGCTGGTCCTGAATAAATGTTTTAATCAGTTACAATAATGACAATTGTGCTTGTGTTATAATTTTTTACTCTGAGCTTGAGCATTGTGGGATTTAAATGTATCCAAGTGGCTCAAGTGTTTTGACTACTTTCACCAAAATTCGTTCAGATCCATTTAATGATTCAGTGACCATTTCTGGTGATGCCAGAAGGTGGTGACAAATGAGTGTCTTGTGTGAATTGAGTTAGTCACTGAATCAACGATCAAAAGAAAATTGTAATCTACAGACCTACATAGAGACATTTAGTAGAGGTTTTAAGCATTAGAAGAACAAATCTAATCTATAATTTCCCTACAGAAAGTACAACAATAATAGTATTACGTTTCAATAGCGTTTGTAAATTTTCATGTATAAAAACTGTGACTACAAATCCAATCACTTCAGTAAAATGCTTAAGTGTTCTAAGAACACAGCAGATCGATCTTATTTCCTACAGTTTGTCGACTGCACACCAACACAGAGGTAAAAAACATGAGCTGATATTAAAAATAGCTTTACATATATAACACAGATCTAGTAAACTGTTAAATTGTCAAAAACAATGGATCAAACAATTACCTCACAAATATAATGTAAAAAGCATAACTTAATGAAGACTCGTGCACTGATATAAACTCCACTTACAATGTGTGCTTTAAAGAAGAACTTTGTGTTTGATTTTTCTGCAGTGCATTTCACATAATGCTGCCAATCAAGAATGATATACTGATAAATATCTCTCATCTCTAGATTATAATTTAGATGATCATTTAGAATACATGGAAAAAAAAAACAGAGCTCTGGAGTTCAGCATTGTTGAAAGCAACTTTGTAGAAATGAACGGAGAAGTATTGATTAGACTGTCTGACTGAGGGCATACGGGTTGTTTCTGCTCATAAAACTCACCTGTGATTGGATGGATGGTTGCTCAATCAGCCCGAAGTAACAAAGCACAAAGAATTCTGTACATAAATCCACAATGTGGACTCTGTATGGGCTTGGCTTGGAAAAGCCAGAAGGACAAAAATCACCTTTAAAGAGTGCAGGGGACACGTCTGAAATTAGACTTAATGTATTTAAAGGTGCACTCAGTAATTTTTGTCATCTTGGACTTACAATGACACTTAGCGGCTTGGATACAGCATAATTTAAAATCAATAGTTTTCAGTTGTCATAGTAGAAATGTAGAATTCACTGTCAGCCATGATTACTTTAATCAATGAGTGAAAGTGTCCAAAAACAGAACGGTTACTGAGATTAAGGAAGTAGTATTTGGCTGGTCATGTGATTCTAACATGGCAGCCCCCATGTGTGGACCCTCGCCATGTAGAATAAAACAGCTTTTATAAGGTTACTGATATGACTGGAGTCTTCATTTTAATGCGAGTGCTCTTGATTTTCTACATATTGCAAATTACAATTCATGTCTTTAAGAGTAAAACCTTTTCAATAAGGGAAAAATTACTAAGTGAACCTTTAAGGAAATAATGTTATTTTGCCTATATTACCAGACTGAATTTGTAAAACAATTTTTAATACCAACATTTGGAATATTTTCCTTCTTCGCAATATGTCCATACCAACCTTGAAACTAAATCTACAACCCATGACTTAATGGTGCTTTTGTGTCCAAACCAGTTCCTATTCACATTTGAAATGTTTAGCCAAGACACTTATTTTACTCATAAGTTCAAAAACCCCATTATAAAAACCCATAGGAAAATCCAGAGGGAACAGCAAATTCTCTTCAGGGTTTTTGACTACAACCTGAACAGCTCTATACTATGACATCATTTTCAATTTTGGTTGAATGAGACCAGCTAACCAGCTAACTCTCCATTACATCAGGGAAACACATTTTAGCATTAGCATGCGATTCAAAAAATGCCACCAAAAAGTTGATAACCAAGGGTTGACACGTGGTTTCTGACAGGTAATTTCAACACCCATAACACCAACTGATAAATGACTACACAGACCACGATGAAAGTCAAGTACACTTTTTAGTCTTATCATTTACGCCTTCGAGCAGAGAAAGGCTTACCTTAAGTACACATGACATTCAGTAACTGAGTCGAGATTGATTTAGGAAGGAATTATACTGTTCCCTGTTCCCTTCAAATCTCTGTCTATTCTAAAGTCCTGTGTCTGGAGTGGAAAAAGACAGATGGAGATGCAGAGCCGAGGACCAGCTGTAAAAGTAAAGATGTTTAGGATGTGAACAGATAAGAGCCATGAAGCAATTTCTCGGCATGTCGCAGCAAAGACGCAACCTCTTAATCACCCGCGCTATCAGATTTGCCCAGCTGCTAACAGCCCTAAATCCCAGACGCTAAAGCACCAGAAACACTGTTGCAGCTAACATGCAAACTAATGCCAACGAGGAGGGAGAGAGAGAGAGAGATGTCTTAATTGTGCTGAGGAGCAATTATCCCAGATTTTATGACTTGTTAAATGCTTATTTTGTTTTATATTGTATAGTGTATATTGTTATTATAGTTTTTATTTTATTCATTATTTTATGTATTAATTCTGTTTTATGTATTAATTATTTGGCAATATTATATGTGAACACAATCATACATAAAAAAATACTTTAAATTAAAAATTAAATTGAGTCTCATTCATGGTTCCGCATATTAAACTTTGCGTGACAAGACACACTGTGCCAGGTCTGACTTCAATGACACCAAACGGAATGTGCTCTTGAATACTTAGTAACCGGTGGTGATGCGCAACTTTTGAATATGCAGAAGAGCGAATAACATTAGAGAGCTATGATGGAGGGCAAGATTTTCAGTGAATACTGACTTAAATATCAAAATTATCACATGGGAAATTGGTGTGTTTGTTCCGATTTGTTTGCCACACAAATTCGGACCCGGTTTGCTGAATTCCGGACAAGCGCCACCATGCGGCAAATATTCATGCACCGAAAATCGCCCCTGCTGTTTTCTTTGACATCACATCCCTTTTGATCTCCGGCTATCGAAGTAGATTAGATTAGATTAGATTCAACTTTATTGTGATTGTGCGGAGTACAAGTACAAAGACAAGGAAATGCTGTTTGCATCCAACCAGAAGTACAAAAAAGCAGAAAGGTGCAATGTGATATTCAAGTGGACAGGTGTTGCAAAGGCAGGACAAGAAACATATTGCAGTGTTATAAGAGCAGAATAAATATGGCTATGTAATATGAACAGTGTATGAACAACATGTACAGATATGTGCAATGTAGTAGCAGTGACTTTAAAAGTAGTAGAATAATATAGATATAGACAAGTCAAGTGGTCAAGTGGTTTTTATTGTCGTTTCAACCATATACAGTTAGTAAAGTACACAGCAAAACGAGACAACGTTCCTCCAGGACCATGGTGCTACATAAAAACAACAAAGGACCAACATAGGACCACATGAGACTACACAACGAAATAAAATACCTATATAAACTACCTATATATACCTATATAAAGTGCACGTGCAAACGTGCAAAAAGTACAGGACAGTACAACAAATTACTGACAATGAACAGGACAATAGACACAGTGCAGCGCCGACCAGTACTCAGTAGTGCAAAAAGATGACAGTTTCTAAAATGTAAACATAACATACTATGAGATAATGTTCTATGCACATAGCAGTTATTGAGGTAGCAGACAGTTATAAAGTGACAGTTATTAAAGTGCAACTCAGGACACGTGTGTGTCAAACCAGTCTCTGAGTATTGAGAAGTCTGATGGCTTGGGGAAGAAGCTGTTACACAGTCTGGCCGTGAGGGCCCGAATGCTTCGGTACCTCTTGCCAGACGGGAGGAGGGTAAAGAGTTTGTGTGAGGGGTGTGTGGGGTCGTCCACAATGCTGGTTGCTTTGCGGATACAGTGTTTTTTGTAAATGTCTTTGATGGAGGGAAGAGAGACCCCAATGATCTTCTCAGCTGTCCTCACTATCCTCTGCAGGGCTTTGCGGTCCGAAACGGTGCAAGTCCCAAACCAGGCAGTGATGCAGCTGCTCAGGATGCTCTCAATAGTTCCTCTATAGAATGTAGTGAGGATAGGGGTTGGGAGATGTGCTTTCCTCAGCCTTCGAAGAAAGTAGAGACGCTGCTGGGCTTTCTTGGTGATAGAGCTGGTGTTGAGGGACCAGGTGAGGTTCTCCGCCAGGTGAACACCAAGGAATTTGGTGCTCTTGACGATCTCCACAGAGGAGCCATCGATGTTCAGCGGAGTGTGTTCACCTTGTGCTCTCCTAAAGTCAACAACCATCTCTTTTGTTTTGTCCACATTCAGGGACAGGTTGTTGGCTCTACACCAGTTCGTCAGCCGCTGCACCTCCTCTCTGTATGCTGACTCGTTGTTCTTGCTGATGAGAGCCACCACGGTCGTGTCATCGGCGAACTTGATGATGTGATTCGAGCTGTGCATTGCTGCACAGTCGTGAGTCAGCAGAGTGAACAACAGTGGACTGAGCACACAGCCCTGGGGGGCCCCAGTGCTCAGTGTGGTGGTGGTGGAGATGCTGTTCCCGATCCGGACTGACTGAGGTCTCCCAGTCAGGAAGTCCAGGATCCAGTTGCAGAGGGAGGTGTCCAGGCCCAGCAGGTTCAGCTTTCCAATCAGGTGCTGGGGAATGATTGTGTTGAATGCTGAGCTGAAATCTATGAACAGCATTTGAACGTATGAGTCCTTATTGTCTAGGTGGGTGAGGGCCAGATGGAGGGTTGTGGTGATGGCATCGTCCGTTGAACGGTTTGAACGATACGCAAACTGCAGTGGGTCTAGTGAGGGGGGCAGCTGGGTCTTAATCTGCCTCATGACGAGCCTCTCGAAGCACTTCATGATGATGGGTGTAAGTGCGACGGGACGGTAGTCGTTGAGGCAGGACATATATGCAGTGTATTAGCAGAATATATAATAAGAAAAACAGAATAAATATATATTCTGTATGAAACATATAGACAGATATGTACAGTATGTACAGCTATGTGCAGTGTGGTAACATAATAAGAGCAGTAAGAATAAGTGTATGTGCAGGATGAATAGTATGAAGAGCAGTAGAATATGGCTATGTATAGGTGTAATTACAGTTTGTACATTTTTGGGTGTACAGGGTGACAGCCGCAGGAAAGAAGCTTCCTCTGAAACTGCTGGTTCGGGTGTAGAGGGACCTGAAACGCCTCCCGGAAGGGAGTGGGGTGAACTGTCTGTGGTTGGGGTGGGAACAGTCTTTGATGATGCTGCGTGCCTTACGCAAGCATCATTTGCCCTGGATGGCCTCGATGGAGGGGAGTGAGGAACCGGTGATGCATTGGGCAGTTTTCACCACCCTCTGAAGTGCTTTCCGGTCATGGAAAGAGCAGTTGCTATACCAAACTGTGACAAAGTTGGTGAGGATGCTCTTGATGGTGCAGCGGTAGAAGTTCACCAGGATCTGAGGAGACAGGTCCTTCTTGAGTCTCCTCAGAAAAAAGAGACGCTGGTGAGCCTTCTTGATCAGGGTAGAGGTGTTGAGGGTCCAAGAGAGGTCCTCAGAGATGTGGACACCCAGAAACTTGAAGCTGGTGACACTCCACCTCAGTCCCGTTGATGAGAATGGGTGTGTGTGTGCCAGCTTTAGACTTCCTGAAGTCCACAATGAGCTCTTTGGTCATCTTAGTGTTGAGAGCCAGGTTGTTGTCAGTGCACCACGATGATAGGTGCTGGACCTCCTCCCTGTAGGCCGTATCATCGTTGTTGCTGATGAGACCAATCACCGTAGTGTCATCTGCAAACTTGACAATGGTGTTAGAGCCATGTACAGGAGTGCAGTCGTAGGTGAAGAGGGAGTAAAGGAGAGGGCTCAGCACACATCCCTGTGGTACGCCGGTGTTCAGGGTGATGGTTGAGGAGGTGTGATTATCTAAACTGACAGACTGAGGTCTGTTGGTTAGGAAGTCCAGAATCCAGTTACAGAGGGAGGAATTGATGCCCAGTTCACTGAGTTTGGTGATCAGTTTGGAGGGGATGATGGTGTTGAATGCTGAATTCAATGAACAGCATTCTCACACAGGTATTTTTATTGTTAAGGTGGGACAGGGCAGAGTGAAGTGCTGTAGAGATGGCATCCTCTGTGCTCCTGTTCTGATGGTAGGCGAATTGGAAGGGGTCCAGCGAGGGTGGTAAGCAGGTCTTGAGATGGGCCAGGACCAGCCTCTCGAAGGACTTCATAATGATGGGGGTGATGCAACTGGACGGTAGTCATTAAGGCTTGTTGCATTGGAGTGTTTTGGCACCGGCACAATGGAGGTGGTTTTAAAGCACACGGGGACAGCTGCTTGGGCTAGTGACAGATTAAATATGTCAGTCCAAACCTCAGTCAGCTGCCCAGCAAAGGCCCTGAGTACACGTTCGGGGATACCATCAGGACCAGCAGCCTTGCATGCATTAATCCTGCTCAGTGCCACACACACACACATCGGTGGTGGAGAGTGTGAGAATGAATGAAAAGAATGAAAGAATGCTCAGTACTGTTAGGGCTAAGGTTAGTTTCAAGGCCCAGATATACTTCATATGAAATCAAAGAACAAACAGAAAAAAGAACCAAAAATAAAGTGTTTTTGCATTCGTTTCAGTGGTTTGTAACAGCTTGCCTGGATGAACTTTTAGGAAAACTTGTAACTGGCTGCTAAATACCTTCTTGATACCATTGCATTTGATACTATTTTTACCAATAAAACCAAACCAATGAGAAATTATCATCATCATTTAAGCAGTATAAGCAGTTCCACGGGTGGATTTACCGTGGTGGCATAGGGTGGCAAATGCCACAAAAAAAAAAAAAAAAAAAAGCATTGCCACTCCAACATAAGTATCCAAATGTATTAAATACAGGTGAAACTCGAAAAATTAGAATATCGTGCAAATGTTCATTAATTTCAGTAATTCAACTTAAAAGGTGAAACTAATATATTATATGGACTCATTACAAGCAAAGTAAGATATTTCAAGCCTTTATTTGATATAATTTTGATGATTATGGCTTACAGCTTATGAAAACCCCAAATTCAGAATCTCAGAAAATTAGAATATTGTGAAAAGGTTCAGTATTGTAGGCTCAAAGTGTCACACTCTAATCAGCTAAACACCTGCAAAGGGTTCCTGAGCCTTTAAATGGTCTCTCAGTCTGGTTCAGTAAGACTGCTGACCTGACAGTTGTGCAGAAAACCATCATTGACACCCTCCACAAGGAGGGAAAGCCTCAAAAGGTAATTGCAAAAGAAGTTGGATGTTCTCAAAGTGCTGTATCAAAGCACATTAATAGAAAGTTAAGTGGAAGGGAAAAGTGTGGAAGAAAAAGGTGCACAAGCAGCAGGGATGACCGTAGCCTGGAGAGGATTGTCAGGAAAAGGTCATTCAAATGTGTGGGGGAGCGTCACAAGGAGTGGACTGAGGCTGGAGTTACTGCATCAAGAGCCACCACACACAGACGGGTCCTGGACATGGGCTTCAAATGTCGTATTCCTCTTGTCAAGCCGCTCCTGAACAACAAACAATGTCAGAAGCGTCTTACCTGGGCTAAAGAAAAAAGAACTGGTCTGTTGCTCAGTGGTCCAAAGTCCTCTTTTCTGATGAGAGCAAATTTTGCATCTCATTTGGAAACCAAGGTCCCAGAGTCTGGAGGAAGAATGGAGAGGCACACAATCCAAGATGCTTGAAGTCCAGTGTGAAGTTTCCACAGTCTGTGTTGGTTTGGGGAGCCATGTCATCGGCTGGTGTTGGTCCACTGTGCTTTATTAAGTCCAGAGTCAACGCAGCCGTCTACCGGGACATTTTAGAGCACTTCATGCTTCCTTCAGCAGACAAGCTTTATGGAGATGCTGACTTCATTTTCCAGCAGGACTTGGCACCTGCCCACACTGCCAAAAGTACCAAAACCTGGTTCAATGACCATGGTATTACTGTGCTTGATTAGCCAGCAAACTCGCCTGACCTGAACCCCATAGAGAATCTATGGGGCATTGCCAAGAGAAAGATGAGAGACATGAGACCAAACAATGCAGAAGAGCTGAAGGCCGCTATTGAAGCATCTTGGTCTTCCATAACACCTCAGCAGTGCCACAGGCTGATAGTATCCATGCCACGCCGCATTGAGGCAGTAATTAATGCAAAAGGGGCCCAAACCAAGTACTGAGTACATATGCATGATTATACTTTTCGGAGGGCTGACAATTCTGTATTTAAAATCCTTTTTTTTTTATTGATTTCATGTAATATTCAAATTTTCTGAGATTCTGAATTTGGGGTTTTCATGAGCTGTAAGCCATAATCATAAAAATTATATCAAATAAAGGCTTGAAATATCTTACTTTGCTTGTAATGAGTCTATATAATATATTAGTTTCACCTTTTAAGTTGAATTACTGAAATTAATGAACTTTTGCACGATATTCTAATTTTTCGAGTTTCACCTGTATATATGTAATTATATAATAGTTGATGCTGACATTGTGTAGGGGTTTATTGAAGCCAAACTGCCTAAACTCTCACCGAACGCACAAATGACACCAGACTAGGGTTGCAGCGGTATACCGGTTTCACGGTATTCCACGGTTTGATAATAGGCAGTTATCATACCATGTACATTTGCTTATTTACGGTATTGAGAAAAATGCAACTGGACGGAGAATCTCATATGCGCGTACGCATCTCCTTTCCTCCTTGTCTGCCTGTCAGGCGCATCAACTTGCGACACATACACAAATGCAGCGGAGAAAATGTCTGAGAGAAACGAGGTGAGGGGTTCTGACATGAGTGTGTGTGTGTGAGTTAAAGCAGTGTTTCTCAACTGGTCTATTCGGACTGGGTCGCGGACAGCAGGGAAAGAGCAATGCCATGGTTCTCCCATTGAAGATATTTCGGTGGCTGCCCAAGTGATAGACTATTTAAGACTGCCGACGCAGATTTAATGATAATCTCGCAAACAGCTAAAGCAGACATGGGCAATTTACAGCCTTATTTATCGTAAAAGCATTTTTCTTTTCATTGGATATTTCAGTTAACTTGCATTGGGACGTAACACATCTCCACAAGCGTTTAACATGCTCAGGGTTTCCAGATAAGAGACGAAACACCCCCAGTTTGAGATTTATACTTGCGCAAATTGGAAATATTCCGTCTAAAGTTATGTTTATTTTGTGCAATCTGGCAACCATGCACGCGAGTGCGCTATTTATATCTGGCTTTCCCCTTTGATCAAACTTAGCCATCTGTAGTGCAATATTCTGCTCAAGGAAAAGTGTTATACGGTTACTCTGTGTCCATTCTTGAGGCTGCTTATGATGTTTGGTGCTACTAATTTTGCAGGTAAACCTTCTCAGTGATTAAATTAAATATAGAAGTAGATCTCGGCATCATTGACACACGGAGGGGTAATCATTGACATGCGAAACCTTATCATGACATGTAAACGGGGAAAGTTTTAGAAAAAAAACAAGTAAACTTGCCTGCTTTGCAACAAACATGAAATGTTCTATAATTTTTTTTTTAATAATTAAAACAGACCCCTGATGTAGAGATTATTAAATTGAATAATAAATTACCAGGGAAGTAGAGATGGCAAAATAAATGTATAATCTCTGCCTTTATTCAGTTTTTTTAATGCCTGATAGAAAAGTATCTATCTTTGTAGAGTAATACAATACTTTAGGCAATTTCAGAATAGTCCCATTAGTCGACCCCCCATTTACTACTTAAAGCCCGATGTGGGCCCTTAAACAAAATAGGTAAAAATATGAATAGTTTCACACATCACCTTTACAAAATTGTTTCAGGATTTTACATGAGTAAAATTAACTGTTGTATTTTGACAAAATGTTTTAGTTTCATATGAAATAATCTTAATGTAGAATCTATTAGACCTCATTTTATATCAACAGTGGCAGTTATAGTTAACCTTTCAAGATGTGTTTCAGCTAGTATTTATTTTTCATAAGTACATTAATTTATTATTATTATTTAAGACTAGCACACTGACCTAACCATGATAATGAGGAGCCTTTCCTTCTGTGTAATATGTGTATAAATATGTACTATTAGGTAACAAACTGGATAATAATGGGCTCATATAAGTAAATATGCTCTTCAATGTTTAAAAGGGGGAGAGAAACTTCCTGTAGATTTTGTTGTTGACATCAACAACAAAACTAATGTCACTTGATGCATGTCCTTGTACTGGAAAACCATGAATAAATCTATGCAACATAAAAGGAAATGCAACCCAGGATACATTAAATACAGGTTATGTTTAATCTATGGCAGGTCAACACTTGATTTCCAATGTAAAATCTGTCCTGAAGCAAAACCAGTTGAGAAGTAGATAAATGTACAGACAGGAGCAGTTTGTCACGCACCTACAGTATATATTAAAGGTTAATAATCATAGGACATTACTTTAAAAGCTCACACAGCTGATGTTATTTTTCATTTAGTAATTAATTTAACATGCTATGATAACATGTAAATTTATATGCTTTAGTTATATAAAATGTTATAGTTACATGCTATTTTTTATAATGTTTATAATTCTGTTTATTATAATTCTGTTAGATTTCTTATTTTTCTATTTATTTTATTTTCAAAAGAGAGACCTTTTTTTTACACATCAATAAAATAAATGGTTTCAAGTTTCAATTATAATAAAGTGTTTGCTCAAAAATAAATAAATAACCCTTCTGTTTTTACGGATAATAGTAAGTGTGTAATACCGTGATACGCTGATATTTTCTGAGACGTTATCATACCGTGAAAATCTCATACCGTTAGAACCCTACTACAGACCAGTGATTGATTACAGCAGCGGCCAATCATGATATCGACCAATCGCAGGTGTGCGGTATCCAGGTGAGCTGATTGTTGATGGGGTGCACCGGTGCGCAGTGTGTTTCCTCCCTATATAATGGAGTGTTTCATGGCTGGGCAGTGCGATGGGAGATGGTTGTTTGTGAGCTGTGTCATCTAGTTTATGGGCACATATTTACTTCCCACTACTAGTGCGAAGAGTTTGCTGTCACTAAATTTGTGTGTTTCTGCTACTCTCATCTCCCCACATCTGTTATTGCATTTTATTTTTAAATTGTAACACCCATCCACTGACGTACAGATGCAATCTTGTTTTATTAAAATAAAAAGTTATATTAGGGTGAATTAGAATCCAAAACCTCTGAAAACTAGAGGCAAAAAGTTTCTACTAGATCAACCAGTCATGTTCTTAAAGTGCTGATCTGTGTATTTATTTACTGATTAACAAAATCCCAAGACTGAGAGTGGCATGTATAGATATGAAATATTATGTGAAATATTTATTTGGGTCATTAAGGATGACTGTTGGTCAAAACAGGTCATTTAAAATAATCGTTTACTGTGCATATCCTAATTAATTTTAATGGGTTTAGCAACACTGCCAACCACAGTACAATCTTCTGTACAGTTTATTTTTATTTAGACCTTTGTCTTAATCTTCGCTTTAAAATGGATTATTCCAGCTGTTACAAAGGTGATAGTCCTACCAGACTTTATTAGCTGAATAACATGTGATATGCATTTACTTTCCATCCCTGTGTACACTTAACAAAGATGGTGACGTCTTGGTGCTGATATACATTTTGTTACTTATTTTCTATTATGCAAAACCTTTTTTTTATGTTGCAAAATGGTTACTATGTGGTTCCTGTGAAATGCAGTTGTATTTCAAATTTGTAATATGATAGAACTCCAATTAATGAACTGATACTTGTTGCAATGAACCTTGGTACCTAATCCATAAGAACTACGCATAGGCGCTTGCTTTGGTGTTGCCACCCCGCATAGTCTGCATGCCACCACCTTGCCACCTCGTAAAAACTTTTCTAGATCCACTCCTGAGCAGTTCCCATCTTTGTAATAATTTTAGGATAATCTTATATGCTACTGATCTCCCATCTATTATATTTTCTTCCTCTCCATTCTCATATTCTTCCTTGATATTATTTCTCTCCACTCCATCCTTGCATTCATGTGTACTCTGATTTGTCCTTGTAATTTGCTTTAAGTCTACTGGATGTCTATAGCTGTATTTTATTTTGTAATAATAAGGTAGTATACCAATCATAAGGATGTCAGGACCTACTTCAATCTTATGATTATGTACATTGTTAATAAGTTTATTTATTTCAATAGGTTATATTAGTGGGCCTTATTATCATAACACCAAGTTATGACAATTACAGACATAAAAGTAAGTTGTATGAGTACCAACTCATTGACCACCCTGCTAAATCTACAACCGATTATTTTGCAGAGTGATCAGATGCATTTTAAATAATTGCAAAAAGCTTAATTGGCCAAAAAAAAAAAAAGAACTTTATCACAAAAACCCAAATTTCACAGTTTTTTTTGGTCCTGGCACAAAATGACCAGCTAACGTCATTTCACTGATCATATCACCAGCACCTGGGAAAGTGTGAACGAGTACTAGACTATAGACTATATATAGGATTATAAGATTACTATAAAAGAAGAGAAGACATGCTTCCATTCATTGTGTTCTTGTTTGCAATGGTTACCTCTAAAGAAGATGTGCAGCCAACAACGCTTTGCATCAAAATGGCCTCACATGCAAGGAAATTGCTGCAAAGAATATTGCACCTGAAAGAACCATTTACCGGATCATCAAGAACTTCAAAGAGAGAGGTTCAACTGCAGTGAAGGCTTCAGGACATCCCAGAGTGTTCAGCAAGAACCAGGACCGTCTCCTCCTGAGGAGTCAGCTACAGAATCGTGTCCCCACCAGTGCAGAGCTTGCTCAATATTGGCAGCAAGTTTGTGAGTGCATCTGCACGCACAGTGAGGCGAAGACTTTTGGACAATGGCCTGTCAAGACTTCTCACCAAGAAAAACATCAAGGACAGACTGAAATTCTGCAGCGAGTACAAGGATTGGACAGCAGAAGACTGGTGCAAAGTTATTATCTCTGAAGAATCTCCCGTCCGATTGTTTGGGACATCTGGAAAATCGAGAGTCCGGAGAAGAAAAGGTGAACGCTACCATGAGTCCTGTGTTGTGCCAACAGTGAAGCATTCTGAGACCATCCATGTGTGGGGTTGCTTTTCATCCAAGGGACTGGGTTTTCTCACAATGCTGCCCAAAAACACTGCCATAAATAAAGTATGGTATCAAAACGTCCTGCAAGAGCAACTTCTTCCAATGATTCAGGAGCAATTTGGTGATGATCCGTGCATTTTCCAGCATGATGGAGCCCCATGTCACAAGGCAAGAATGATAATGAAGTGGCTCGGAGATCATTACATTGAAAATTTGGATCCATGGCCAGGAAACTTCCCGGATCTTAATCCCATTGAGAACCTGTGGTCAATCCTCAAAAGGTGAGTGGACAAGCAGAAGCCCACAAATTGTGATCAGCTCCAAGCACTAATAAGGCAAGAATGGATCGCCATCAATCAGGATTTGGCCCAGAAGCTGATATCCAGCATGCCAGAGTGAATTGCAGAGGTTATGAAGAACAAGGGTCAACACTGTAAATATTGACTCTTTGCATATATTGAATGTTTTTGTCAATAAATCCTTTAAAACTCATGAAATGCTTATCATTGTTTTCCAGTATACTATAGAAACATGAAATACAAAAGCAGCAAACTTTGCAAAACACAAAATTTATGTCACTGCCAATACTTTTGACCACGGCTGTATATTTGTGTTCCTCACAGAAAAAAAATCATCCTAAATTTGAAATGAGGGTGAGTAAACGGCAGAAATGTTTCTTTAAAAGTCATATAGAATGAGAATGTTTGTATAGAGGCCTTAATTTATCTGCACTGGAATCAGGACACAGTGTAACAGTGATGAACCCAAGAGGCACTAGACAACAGATCCAGCAGTATTCTTCTGATTATCTATTAGTTTAGCAGACAGCCTGCTAAAAAAAAGAAAGATAGAGAGAAAGAAAGAAAAACATGACATCCAGAAGTTTAGAAACACTATCTAGAGGACTTGGAGCTTATTTTCTTTGGTTAGATTTGTAACGTATGTAACATGCGCATCGCTGTTCATCGGTCAATTAAATGAATAATTGAAATGACAGCTTCATTCAAATACCTTCTCAAAATGTGCTGAGGTTTAATTAAAGAGATCAGCATATGACTTGTGTTCACCCATGAAAATAAAAACACATTGTGATTGGTTACTGTTGGTAGCAGAACTCACTTTTAGTGCTTTAATTTGGGGTATGACACACACACGCACACACAAACATAATCTGATTTACAATTAGTTGTTGACAGGAATACAAATCTCAACTCTCTAGGGTAATAAAACTGCACAAGTAGGGGGCACATACACTGCCAAGTTTGAAATTACTGGATGGAATTTTTTTTCATGATCCTATAAATAAATTTTTAAATGACTAAGTTCAGGCATGAAACTCTAAATGCCACAAGCTGATGGGCTCTTTGAACTTTGTCAGCCAATGAACTTGCCTACTCTCTCTTTGCATAACATTTAAATTTGCTCAGTTTGCAAAAAAACTGGTTTCACTACGGTGCACTGCAAATATTTTCTCTGAAACCTCCATCTCCCCAGCTCCAGTCTAGATCTGCTACATGGGGATTGTATTTGTGTCTAATAGTGCAGCAATATGTCATTCATGCTTGATGCGGCATGTCTTGTGTTTGTCTAATTGTGCAGCTGGAGCAGCATGTCCACATGCGTAACTCAGTATGGCTGCATCCGAAAATGTTGGCAGCTGACTTGCTGCCTAATCTGTTAATGGCTTAATCGACAGCGTTTTTGAATGAATGGAACTCTTACTGAAACTGGTCTCAGTACAGTTTGAAAAACACCTTATTTTCCTACTACCTCCATAAACAGCCTCCGAAGTCAGCGTTTTCCAGTTTTCTGACAGTGTATGTTCTAGCAGTGTGGCAGCGTAGCAAATCTAGTCAGCCGAGACCAATGTCTTATCAATGTCATACCCACATTAAACATACTTAATCCTTCCAAGAGTTGTCATGACATCAATTATTTTAGACAAATATTAATTGTGCCCTCATATAAATGGCTTTCCAAAACTATACTATACTCAGTGCTGGGTAGTAATGGATTATATATATATATATATATTATATAAGTACTTTTTAAAATACATTTTTAATAGTGAATTTTTTTATGGATTACATGATAACCAAGGCTATTAATCAGGCAGCAGCAGTATATTGTTCATAATTTACTGATCCTCCTCAATCTTTCAAATTTTTTCATTTTAAATCAGCCTACCACTGATATGTTAAGTAGGTCTTTGAGTGATTTTGGAAGAGGCGGCGGCTTTTGGAATTGCACACACAGACTTGATACTAGCATTAGCTAGATGGCTATAATTCTCACACAGCATTTGACCAATGGATATACAAAAATTATTTCACTTTAAAGGAGACACAGGACAAAAACATTCCTGTGCAATGTTAACTCTGCCTTCCAAAATGTAATATCCTGAGGCACCTGCCCATAATTCCAGAAACATCCAGGGCTCCCTTATGTTTACCCCTTGTAAACACATTTAAGATCAATGCTTCTGAATTTGTGGACAAAAAGCACCACTCAAACAATTAGACCATGCCTCCTCATGATGAATAATTGTGCATGCTGATCACTCACATTTTTTATTTCACTCAGTAACACGCACGCACGCACACATTTTGATACGTTAGAAAAGTTTGTTTTAATGCATTTAAGGCAACACAATGTCAAAATGATATAGATTATCCTATTCAAATGCATGTGACATAAATTAAACAAGAATAAGTTGAGAGGTAATCTTAAAGTAGGATAATACAATTATATTACCTAAAATAAATATAATCCAAGAGATTGGATTTTAGAAGTAATCTACCCAGCACTTATATATATATATACAGGTCCTTCTCAAAAAATTAGCATATCATGAAAAGGGTCTCTAAACGAGCTATTAACCTAATCATCTGAATCAACTACTTAACTCTAAACACCTGCAAAAGATTCCTGAGGCTTTTAAAAACTCCCAGCCTGTTTCATTACTCAAAACCGCAATCATGGGTAAGACTGCCGACCTGACTGCTATCCAGAAGGCCATCATTGACACCCTCAAGCAAGAGGGTAAGACACAGAAAGAAATTTCTGAACAAATAGGCTGTTCCCAGAGTGCTGTATCAAGGCACCTCAGTGGGAAGTCTGTGGGAAGGAAAAAGTGTGGCAAAAAACGCTGCACAATGAGAAGAGGTGACCGGACCCTGAGGAAGATTGTGGAGAAGGACCGATTCCAGACCTTGGGGGACCTGCGGAAGCAGTGGACTGAGTCTGGAGTAGAAACATCCAGAGCCACCGTGCACAGGCAACAGAAACAGCGGCAGAAGCGCCTGACCTGGGCTACAGAGAAGCAGCACTGGACTGTTGCTCAGTGGTCCAAAGTACTTTTTTCGGATGAAAGAAAATGTTGCATGTCATTCGGAAATCAAGGTGCCAGAGTCTGGAGGAAGACTGGGGAGAAGGAAAAGCCAAAATGCCTGAAGTCCAGTGTCAAGTACCCACAGTCAGTGATGGTCTGGGGTGCCATGTCAGCTGCTGGTGTTGGTCCACTGTGTTTTATCAAGGGCAGGGTCAATGCAGCTAGCTATCAGGAGATTTTGGAGCACTTCATGCTTCCATCTGCTGAAAAGCTTTATGGAGATGAAGATTTCATTTTTCAGCACGACCTGGCACCTGCTCACAGTGCCAAAAGCACTGGTAAATGGTTTACTGACCATGGTATTACTGTGCTCAATTGGCCTGCCAACTCTCCTGACCTGAACCCCATAGAGAATCTGTGGGATATTGTGAAGAGAAAGTTGAGGGACGCAAGACCCAACACTCTGGATGAGCTTAAGGCCGCTATCGAAGCATCCTGGGCCTCCATAACACCTCAGCAGTGCCACAGGCTGATTGCCTCCATGCCACGCCGCATTGAAGCAGTCATTTCTGCAAAAGGATTCCCGACCAAGTATTGAGTGCATAACTGAACATAATTATTTGAAGGTTGACTTTTTTTGTATTAAAAACACTTATTTTATTGGTCGGATGAAATATGCTAATTTTTTGAGATAGGAATTTTGGGTTTTCATGAGCTGTATGCCAAAATCATCAGTATTAAAACAATAAAAGACCTGAAATATTTCAGTTGGTGTGCAATGAATCTAAAATATATGAAAGTTTAATTTGTATCATTACATTATGGAAAATAATGAACTTTATCACAATATGCTAATTTTTTTGAGAAGGACCTGTATACAGCATGGTGACCATTTCCTTGAAGTGCTTCTATGGGCGCAGAGCCAACAAAAGTGCCTCTGGTATGAAATTTCTTTGTTTTTTAATTGAAACCTGATTTGGTGTAATGAGTAGCATCTGTAGTTTTGTTTGTTATAATGCTTTTAAAAAATGCATAATATTTTGCCTGTCAGCATGCTGATGTACATGATGTCCACATATGGATTTTGCAACATTATTCCCTCAAAAGTTGAAAAACATTAACACATCTGTGGGTCAGAACTAATTATACTAATTTCAGATGTTATGTCTGTTACGTCTCATACATGGGGCGGATGTGGCTCAGGTGGTAGAGCGGGTCGGTTGCCAATCGCAGCGTTGGCGGTTCAATTCCCGGGCCACACAACTCCACATGCCCACGTGTCCTTGGGCAAGACACTGAACCCCAAGTTGCTCCTAATGGCAGGCTAGCATGGCAGCTCTGGCGCCATTGGTGTATGAGTGTGTGTGTGAATAGGTGATTGGGACACAGCGTAAAGCGCTTTGGTAACCTCTAAGGTTAAAAAAAAGCGCCATATAAGTGCAGCCCATTTACCATATACATGAACAACCAACACTTCTGGAAACAAACAATTTGATTTAAATCAATTTGTGGGTCAGAATTATTTATCCTTAATTACTTAATAATCCTACTTTCTATAGGAGATACATTTTTAGGAAAACTATTTGGTCTAATTTGTTCTTAGGGGCTACTAGTTAAAAATCAAAAAGGGAAATAGAAAATGCACACAGCACTTACACTCGGGTCTCAATGAAGATAATATAAAAATAGTTTTGATTTGTTTTACATATGATTAGTTTTTTCCATATTCCCATTTTTCTTATTTCATAGTTTTGATGATTTTACTAAATGTGGAAAATAGTAATAACAAAGAATGTGTGTATGTCCAAACTTGTGTAGTGTACGTACAGACACTCTAAAACACACACAACACAATAACACAAGCAGAAACTCAACATGGCCGATCAAGTTTATTTGATCTGCTTTCCAAAGACAATGCCCGCAAACATAAAACAATGAATGATTCCTTCAAGATTAGCTAAAATTGATCATGACAACAAGTGTCATTGTTACCATAATTATCCTTTTTCTTCTCATCATCATTAATAATATTAGTATCATTAATTTTATATTAAATATCAATTTCTTGTCTGTTTTGTATTTTAAAACTCAATAACATGAAATGATCTCTTAAAAAACTTGATGGACACATGGGTGTGGATAAGACATCACATGGAAAAGGGGAGCAAGGAGTGTAAATGTACGTGGAAAGGCTAGTCCATAAGGCTCCAGATTCAAAAGTGAGCATAAAAGTGAACCGTTTGCCCTCACAGGCACCGTTTTCCAATCCACACACTTCATACACAAACGCACAAACACATGATAGGACTTACAATTTAAAAAACAGCATAAGTCACATTTAAAAGCACAGTATGGCAGTGGAAATTAATAGCTCATGGGTGTGAAAAGGAGTCAGTTGGCGTAGCGATGGCATGAGTGGTTGAGAAAGGAGTGGAGTGAGGCTAGAGTAAAGGATGCCATAATTGTGCACAAGGAGGAAAAAGAGTAACCGGGTTCACAATTTTTTTTTTTTCATGATCAGTGGAGTCGATAAAGTCACTTCTTCCAGTTGTATTCTTAAATAAATGTATTCTGTTCCCTTCATTACCCGGAAATTAATTATAAAGTACCTAAAGTACAGTGCCTTCTGTTTGAGTTGTCCGAGTTCATCCTCTTCATTCCGTTATGCATTTTTTTGTTGTCCACAGCCCTGAAGGCATGTTCAGAGGGACTTTAGGTCCAAGCACTGGGGTTGAGAACCTCGTAAACAACCCACAGACAACACACACAGACACACACACACACGCACGCACATACACGCGCACGCACGCACGTACACGCACTCACACGTACATTAACACACTTGCATACACAGACTCACTCACACAAAGTGCATTCCTATCCAAGCGGTCAAGAGTTAGTTCCAGGGTTTCCTCATTACAGTATATGAGTATCTACAGTATATTGTCTCTCTTTACTGCTTCTTAAGCTGTTTGTCCGCCTCTGGGTACGTTGGATACTTCACTGTCTCGATTTTCTCTTTGACTTTATATGATGGATAGAGGCCAGTGCGGCCTGTTTTGCGATTGATGCCCTTGGAGTTACCGTCCCAATGATTGCCTGCCACACCGATCACGTCTCCAGGCTCCAGAGGGATGTCGTCACTGTTGCGCAGTTGGTGAGGGTAGATGGCGATCTGGTTGTGGGCGTTCTGCCCGCCAAAGTAGTATATGTCGTCGAGGGAGTAGAAGAATGAGGAGGCGTCTGGGTGGAGTGTCTGCATTATCTCATAGGCCACTCGACACACCTGAACAATGGAAAAGAACACAAACATTTAGATGTTGCTTCTAAGCAGAACTATTAGCTTTTGTTAGGAGAGTGGAGTTGATAAGAAATGCAGGTGTACCTGACAAAGATGAATGTACTTTAAATGGTGTGACACAGCATGTGCGACAATCTGATTGGCTGGCTTTATGTAATTTCCAGGAGTTTGAAAGATGCTCGGGGAGTGCCGTGCTTGGAATTTAACAGCAGTGGTGACTAGAGACTATTAACTTCAGATACGCTTTGCATCCATTTCTTTTGCGTGGGCTTAGTAGATCATGTAAACTGCTGATACCTCTATCAGTAGCCATCCAATTACAGGCTGCCTTGCATCTACTTCGAGACGTGGGAGAGGGTGTGTCTTAAAACTGATTAGAAAGTTCATTGGTTGCTCCCACAACTCAACTGTCCAGTGGCATTTTTAAACTTGATTGTCAAATGGAAAAACCCCCAAAGTAAAATGAAAAAGAAAAGCCATTGGCAAATGGATGAAGAAAAGCAACTGCCAAATGCTTTTTTTAAAACACAATTTAAAAGGTGCATTTAAAAATTACTTATTAATGTGCTATTTTATAGTTACATTCAATTGCATTTTAAACATGAATTAAATACTGATTTATTAAAACACATTTTTGTTGTTAAATATAATTACATTTTTAAACTTGAATTAAATAAACAAATTGAAATGTTTCTATTTATTTTTCCATTTACAAATTGGTTTATTTATTCATGTTTTTATTTTCAAATTAATAGATTGATCTTTTATTTCTACATTCTTTTTTAATTGGCACTCCACAGCTTCCACAGTACTAGGGTTGCAAGGACACCACATTTTCAGTAGCTGAAACGAGTAACAGTGTAATTTCATGATTCTTAATACCAATTTCAACTTCCAAATACAAATACGACATACTACAGAACACTCATTATTTATCCAAATAAATATTAATATGAATATAAAAAATGATGTAATTAAAAATAAAACAATAGAATGTTCAAGTAAACATTATTGTTTTCAAATAAACAGTCATTAGTAAAAGAACAAATAAATTAAGAGCAATGAGTGGTTTTCTTCTTTATCTTGGCAATATCGTTGTTTAATGTGGTATTGTTGACATAATAGACAGTGATAGGTCTAGAAGGCAATTGCAATGCAAGGTGGATGCCTGCCTAATAAACAGATCTGATATTTTGACAAAATTATTTTTTTTTGTAAAGATAGACTGATTATCGGTTTGGCCGATATTTTTGACCGATATTTACTTTTTTCAACTTAATCGGTTATTGGCTCTTTAGTATCAGGTTTACCGATTAAGTTAGAAAAAAAGGACTTTAAATTTTAATTAAATAAGGGGCTTTTCACAAACGTATATTGCAACTCAAATAGTTAAATTAATTATTTGTAGACACGATATTATCGGTAGTTTTGTAAAGCTGTTCGCTTTCAGAGGTAAGTGATAAATTAAGTTGTTAAGGGGCGGCTGTGGCTTAGGTGGTAGAACGGGTTGTCCACTAATCGCATGGTTGGTGGTTCGATTCCTGGCCCACACGACTCCACATGCTGAAGTGTCCTTAGGCAAGACACTGAACCCCAAGTTGCTCCCAATGGCAGGCTAGCACCTTGCATGGCAGCTCTGCCATCATTGGTGAGTGCGAATGGGTGAATGAGATGTAGTGTAAAGCGGTTTGAATACCACCAAATTTAAAAAGGTGCTATAAAAGTGCAGACCATTTACCATTAAGCAGAAATAAAACAAAACTTAAAAATTGGTTATGCATATCGGTTATCGGACACTTTAATTTAATCCGTATCAGTCAATAAATTCTTTTTTTTTGTCGATCTCTAATTTTTTGTCCCCCATTCAAGTGTGCAAATACAAAAAGCACCAAATTGAGTTGATACTCATTATTGTACAGATACTGTAGAAAGACTGATAGTTACAATTTTGCATGGTAATATTGACTTGGTAACTTTGGCATCCCTTGTTTGCACTAATTAGACAAAGTCCACGCACATTTTCAATAATTTCTTCAAAGATTGTACAATCACAGACCAGATTTCTATCGAAAGTTAAAGTTTGGCTCTGCAACACTTGCCAGATGACACCAATTGCAAAGTTAGCTTGCCATCTCAGAGTCAACCCCAAAGTCAATTTTTTGACTTGAGTTTTTGTGAAGAATATATGAAAGCTAAATCAAATGTGGACTGTAAAAGAAGAATGACCACAAACCCTAGAGCAAATCCACAAAAGAATGGTGTAAAAAAAAGAAAAAGTAGAAATTGAAGGCCATGGAACGGTCAAGTCAACCACACAGGATTGCTGTGGGAGGTTTGGGCAGTACAAGCAAAATACCCCTCAGTCATTACACGATTAGACTTTTGCACAGAGGAGAGGACAAGAATTCCATGTAGGAGGCTGAGAGACAAACATTTCTAGAAGAAGTGGGTCAAACTATACCTGTGAGGAAAAGGTGCACACAAGGAAGTTGGTCCTAGAGAGGAAGTAAATATCCAGGATGACTCCTCTCAGAGAGTTCTCAGTGTAGCGGTTGTGTAGCCCAGCCGACCATGAAATTGAATTATCACTTATAAACTCATAATCAGGGTATCTGCGTAAACAAACACAAACATGGGTTAGAAGTTCTCCTGATTGCATGCACTTGGCTTTGTTCCAAACCCTAGTGAGACGTCTACATATACAAGATGCCTAACTTTGGCCAAATTCTAATGGAGCATCGCATGTAACCTTCGTAAATAAGGCAATCTCAGAAAGCACAACGATCTTAGTAGAAATCTCATGTCTAAGATGGCAGATGAAGTCGTCAATTGTAAATATTTATATTTTATTCAGTAATGAAAATATTGTTTCATCTAATTAACAATGAACTATTTATTTTGTGCTTATTGGTGTATCAAACCACTAGCTTGGCAAACTCTAAGTTCCCAAATGACTATTGTAATCAATTGTGAGAGTTTGTCATGTTAATAATTTGTTAATGAGTTGATGCTCCTGAATAGATGTTCAATTCGTCACTTATTAGGTTCCATTTCAGTTAAGATGCTGACTTCAGGCCACATTCAACCATGCACTGTGAAATTTCCAATAGTAATCTGCACGATCAAGAATTTCGCCTTATGGATTTTCATTGGCAAAGAAATGTACCAACGCAATTTTTTTTCTGGGGTTCAAATTTGAATTTTCCAAAAATGTAAACTATGTCACTCACCCTAACCTGTTGATCAAAACTCGTTTGACCTTTTCATGAAAAACAAAAGGAGATGTCACCATTCACTTTCATTGCATCTTTTTTGTCCTTTCAATGCAAGTGAATGTTATCCTGCCTAAAATCTCTTTGTGTTCATCAAAGAAAGTCATACAGGTCTAGAACATAATTTTTGGCAGAATTATCCCTTTAAACATTCCATAGCGACATCCACACTCACTTAGACTTAGCCTCCTGCAGTAGCGACGGGTCGTCGGTGGCGAGGTAAACGCGTTTCTTGTCCACGTGCATGCGCTGGGCCAGGCTCTGGAAGTGGTCCTCCACGTGCACCATGTACTCCTCTATGGGGTGGAACGCTGCCTCAGTACCAACCTTATCTGTCCGCCTCACATGCACCCTGGAGAGACGAGCAACACCTGGGTCAGAATGATTGTGTGTGTCCGTGCAAGAAAGGGACTCAAGGTCAACAAAGAACAGGAGAAATACAGGCCAGCCGAATAAAATTTCCTTCTCTTTCTTAAAAGATTTTACACTTGGGGTGCCCATTTCTAAAAATGCCAGCCATTATGTGTCTGGGTGTGAGTGGAAGGAGGGGTGGCTGAAAAAAAAGATGAGAGAGAGAAAGATTGGTGTGTGTGTGTGTGACGAAGACTGATAGAGGAAGAAGGCTGTGAGTGGTTGGGCTCCCAGTAGAGAGCAAAGTGGGTGTAAGTGAAGATTGATTGTAGGAGCGGTGCTGGCTTGAGTAAAAGGGTATCTCTCTCTCTTCCTCTTGTCTATCTCTCCTTCTCTTTCTCAGTGACTCCAGTAAGACTGGATGAGTGTTACAGAATATATATACTTAATACTGGAAGATAAAACACACACACACACACACACACACACACACACACACACACACACACACACCGGCAATCCTTATGAGGACTCTCCATAGACATAAATGACTTTTAAACTGTACAAACTATAGATTATATCCCCTAACCCTAAACCTAATCCTCACAAAAAACATTCTGCATTTTTACATTTTCAATAAAACATCGTTTAGTATGTTTTTTTAAGCAATTTGAATTAATGGGACACTAGAAATGTTCTCATAAACCACATTTATAGCGTAATACCCTTGTAATTACCAGTTTGTAACTTAAAAAATGGTCCTCGTAAATCACAATGCGCGCACACACACACACACACACACACACACACACACACACACACACACACACACACACACACACACAAATAAACTAGCTCCAAAAGTGCTTTAATGAGAATTCATTACTATCCATTATTACCCTCTTTTAGGGTTTTGTTTAGGTTAGTAACACAAATCAAAAATAATGCGGAATTTGGAAGAAGACATCTCAACAACGCTATTCAAGATTTTTTTTCGGGTATTACTGTTTGCGACCGGCATCTCTCTTGATTAACTTTTTCTATCAACACATGCACAGACTGATGCTGCACTCAGTAAACATAGTCAGCTTTATATTTGTGTCTTCAAATTTAATAAATTATTTACATCCGTTTCCAGTTTCTTTTCCTTTATAGCTATACAGTAATTGAGAGATACTGAGAGCAGGGTTCAAACAGACATCATTGAATGAAAATCAAGAACTTTCAAGTACTTTTTAATTTTCAAGGACTTCACAGAAACTAGATGTCTAGTATGTGGAAATGTGTATATATACAAAATTTGTGTCATCATTATTATAGACACATTTTAGCTTTTAGAAAATGTCTAAATTCTACACTTTATCAAATAACATGATTCAGTGAAATCGCATATATTATTAATGATGAGTTGTGGGGGTGGAATAATTGTGACATTATCGTTTTAATCATTTTTTTTTTATCAAGGGATCATAAAAATAGCATTGTGTTTTTTATTTAGTACTGCCCCGAAGAAGCTATTTCACATAACAGATACTCGCATATATTCCACAAGACAAAACTGAATATACATAAGTTTACTTTACCTTGGTTCTTAATATGGTGTTGCTTTCTCGATGATCAGTGACTGTTTGTGTAATACTTTTTCATGAGTCTCTGCTTTTTCCTAAGCAGTGAAGCTGCCCACTTTTCTTAAGAAAAACCCCTAACTACTGTAAATTCAGTTCTTCAATGGCTATCTGTTATTGACATCCAGATTTTGACACTTAGGAAAATTGATGGACACATACACAATTATTTCAAAAGGTGCAAACATTCCTTGATGCTCAAGAAGGCAATACAAGAACCAAGGGGATGCAAACTTTTGAACAGGGTGATTTGTGTAAATTAGAGTAAAGTTTGTGTTATGTTGATTCTGATCGGCAGTACTACATAACAAATAAGAGCTTTTATCTCTTATATTTGTATACATTCTGAAAGGGGTGTGAAAACTAATAAAACAAAATGGGAATGCAAACTTCTGCACTTAACTGTATATATACAGCAGTTTGTGAAAAAGTATATTTAATGTTTTAATCTACAAATTCCATGTAGCCTATTCTCCATATGATGTCATATTGCATGTGTGTCAGGTACACATTTTAACACAATATTCACAACATTGGAAGCTAAAATTCAAAATACAATCCCCACATCTCAACATTTAAGCTTGTATCATGTAAAAAGTGCAGTGTAGTTGTAGTCTGAATGGAACATTGTCTGATTTACCTCCGTGGCTGTGGGGAAATTAACATTCACAGAAAACACATTTTCACGTGTCACGCAAAGAAATGGATCGGCTTCTTTCAGCTCGTTGAAAACGCATTTTCATTTGGGAATTTCTAATGTGCACTGACTGAAAGAACGACAAAGAGCGTGAGTGCCAAGTGTCTGACATCCTTGTCAAGGTAACCAGATACATTTCAGCGAATTTGATGAAGACTAGAATTAATGTATTGTCAAGTCAACGTAAGACACAACAAAATTGCTTCTCTTCACTGGAAATGTTACTAGAGACAATAGCGAGAAGGAAATTAGGACATTTAATTTTAGAAGAAAAAAAATCAGTGGTGTTTACCAGCTGAAACTGGGACATATTACATTTTTTAGAGAATTGTTGTGACACCAGGACTCACCTCTAATTTAGAGTATTATGCGTTAAAAGGGAGAATATTGTGAAAACAGTTTGTGGTAAAATTGAACCAAAATCACAGTTGACCTCATTAAATACAGTGTAAATGTAACTATGGCATATCACGCCTCATGGAGATATTCCAGTCAGCCAATCCATGAGGTAAATTTCCTTCAGAGTATGTTTTCATGCGATACAACGCATAATGAATATATCTATCTCTTTGTCACTGGCCACAGGCTAATGATAGACATTTATGTCACCTAGTTCAAAATGTTGTCTTACGTGCGATCTATAGAGGTCTGTGTATCCATAATGACATTTGGGAACAACTCAAAGCACAGACCTTTGTTTTTTACCTGCCCCACACATCCTGTAAAAATCTAAACGAGCTGAGATTGGTTACCTTTCATGTCGGTCACATGGCTTCACAAGGATCTTGGGTGGTTTAAATATGTGTGCTGTGAGCGGGAGATATCACGAATATAATTAAAATCTATTCAAATTAATGCATTTCTCAGCCATGCTAAATGTATAGAAATGTTCAGTTTTAATTTCAATACATTTTTAGCACTTTTCAACAAAACATGCAGATTTTCCAGGCATTCCAGTACTTAAATTTCTAAAAGCACTTTAAGGACCTTGTGCGAACCCTGTGAGAATTACCCTAAATGCTTGAGAAAACTGACAGCTTAAAACTAATTCTTATGATTACATCACGCGGGCCACAAAAACATGGATCATGGGCCATGGGTGATCTTGGTGGTTGCTTCTGCAGCTGGTTACTTACTGGCCTAAAGTGAAAAGAGTCCAAGCCCCAAGTCTCTATGTTATACTGCTCCCTAGAATTTGGCTCTTTCAATGCAAGTCTGTTGCCTTAGCCAGCACCACTAACATAAGACATAAGTGAAATAAGTGTAAAACTAACATAAGTGAAATAAATTGTGTCTGAGCGGTTTCATGGACATGCATGTTTTACCCTATAATGGGGTGCTTGAAGCCCATTTTGGTGGTGGCCTCTTGCATTTCCTTCGTCAGCCAGGCCTGAGGGCGGATCAGGTACTTGACAAACTGAGACACCCACCACACTGGTGGGTCTCCATGAAGCCTCTGCAGCCGGTCTGCCAAGTCTTCAGGGATTGCCAGGGGCAGGTACGGGGGGCGAGGGTGCAGGCTGTCCACAATGGGCAACTCGATGACCTGAACGTCTCGATCGTTAGCTTCACCTAGAGAGAAACACACACAAGACAATGAGCAGGAAAGAAAAAGGATAGTATTGGACAAATGAAATATTGCAGTATGGGCTGTAAATGAACCCAAAATGCTTTTTCAATATGAGATAAATCTGCAATTAGCAAGTCAATAAAGCCTGATGGAGGAGTTGCTTACACAGGATACAGTGTGTGGGCTGAGAACAAGTTAGCAGGAGAGGAAGAGAGAAAGAGACATACTCTACACAAGCAGGTAAACACAGAAGCAAATGTTTGCCCATACATTAAAGCATGTAGTCCTGTTTAGCATAAATGAAGTGCATTCTACTAAGTGTGCTACTCTAGTGGTAACAAACCTCAGTACTCAAGGAGGTTACTTTCAGATGTCTGTGCCATTAAACCGGATATATTGTTAGGTAGGTAGCTAGCAATAAATAAATATGTTGACAGTTTAACTAACTTTAAGTAAAATTTATTTCAATATGGCAGCTTTTGACATAAAAAAAAGAATACAATTTACACTAATGTCCACCATAGTGCTCCTTGTGGCAATGCTAAAAATGCAATCAGGTAACGCATTTTTAGAATACAAAATGTGTGACTTCGAGTCTGTTTAGCCGGAAGTATTTGTATTCACATGCTTGAACTGGTGACCATATCAATATTGGCCAAAAACATACTTTTTTATTATTATTGACATCAGTATGATTTAGAAAATATTTGAAGCAAATAAAAAAACGGTTTCTTTGTAAAACTGTAACCAGACAAAAAAAAAAAAAGTATCCTTTATAAAAATGGCAAAACTGTATGCCAATAATTTTGGTTGTTGGCCAAATTATAATGATAATGTCCTTAAGAACCTAACCATTTATCCAAAAAAGGGCAAAATCTTATAAGAAGTCTTATAAGAAATGTATCAAGAAAACATTCAGCAAAAGTCTTTACAGAGACACAAAATAAAAAGTACCGTTGAATTTGAGTGCACTGGGTTTGAATTATTCCTCTTTGCCTCATTACATTTTAAAAGGCATTTCTCACACAAAGTAGTATTCAAGAAACTCCTTAGCTGTTCTTATATAACCTTGCTGTCAGGCTCTTTGCATGGGGATAAGGTTTTTCCAACCCAGAACCCCATTGCACTGATAAACAAAAATAACTCCCTCATCCTCATTCGAGCAGAAAGTGATCTTTTATCTTTATTATTTTTAATTCATGATGTCTGTGTGTATGTGTGCCACTGACCTGATAGATTTTATTTAATTGTGTGCGTTTCAACGTGCGGTGCTGGAGCACTTTCTCTCAATGGCAACGGAATTATTCTTCTGATTTTGTCTGCCCTTTGACCCAGTGTGTGTGTCAGGGCTTGGAGTATTGACAGGGTTATGTACAATCTGGGATACTGGGACCCTAATTTTGTCAAACCAATGGAAAATTTGGGGAGTGTCCGGGACGGGTTATATAATTTTTGCAATTTCTGTTTAGTCGCACATAAATTAAACACTTCTCTTTTAATCTCTGAGTTAGTGTTTAAGTTGGAACAACGGTTTTGATATTGCTCGCTCTTTCTCCATCCCTATCTCACTGGTCCACGTAGTGCAGGAAGCTCAGCCTTTAGGGTAAAACTAAGAGAGATGCTGTCCTCTGAGAGGAAAGAAAGAAAGGAGAAAGAGAGTGACGGGAAAATGCTACTTTGTTTTGAGGTCATTTCTTTCATGTTTTAAAGGCAGTCTCTCCTTCCCCTTGGCTTTCCTTTTAAGAGGCACAGCAGGCCTCCTGGATTCAGCCTATTAGCCTGCCTCATACTGAGAGTTAGAGACTCAAATAGAGGCCTGCTATATAAAAGTGTCCATTAGTGTTCATAAATGTAAAATGTTTCATTTTATCAAACATGTCCAAAAATAAATTTAAATCAAATAGCAAAACAGCATGAAATCAGAATTTAAAGCATTTACTGTACTAATAAATGTACTAAATCCTTCTTGTGATTTATTGCACACAATTCATCATTGCACATTATATAGTATATAGTAAAGCAAAAATAAATTTGTTTTCAAAATCTAGCATCAATATTTAATAACTTTCTCTGCCTCTTTCTTTTCTGCTGGCATAACCAAGGCTGCAGGCGAGGGATAATATTATCCAATAATAGTATGATATAATTATCTTAATGTTATTATACATATATACATTTAAACAAATCAATTTAAATAAATTTCTATAGAAATACATTTGTATTGTGCATAACGTAAATAATTAATAAATAAAAATGATTTAAAGAAATTTAAACTAATAAATCAAAATAAATTAACGAATGACTTTTCACAATCCAATCAAATTCCTCAATCCATCATATTCTTAAATAAATTAATTCATAAAAAAATACATTTAAATACATTAACATTATTAATTGTTTAAATGACTTTACACTTTATACGTCATATGGGATTAACATTTTTGTGACTTGAAAAGCTGTTAAATGTCGTCTTTAAATTTGTCTTTTCCAAGGTGCATTTATGAAAAACAACTGACCAACCAACACTCGTTCAAAACCTGTATGACTTTCTTTCTTTCTTGAACAAGCGAGGCACTGTGAACAAGCTTCTCTCATAGCACTCATGAATGTGATACTCACTGAAATTACTCATTTTTGGATGTCTTTCACAAAAATAAATTGTAGGTCTTCAGAACACTTAAACTATGATGCAGGCATTGCATGGACTACTTTTATAATATTTTGGGGTCTTGTTCTAAGCTTTAAAGTGAGGCACTATCTACTGCCATTGTATTGAAAATGTGGAATGTGATACTCATTAAAAGATATTTTGTTTTCTGTGTAATTGAGTGTTAATGTGCATTACTGACCAGACCAGTGTCCAGTGGAGGCCCCGGTGCGATCAGTACAGGTTTCACTGACAGGTTTAAAGACGGTCTCCCAGCCGCCAGTGGCATAGCGCCAATTCTGCGACTCCAGTATGAGTGTGCGCTGTGTGCCATAGGCAATCATGAAGCAGTAGACCACATGATGCAGCTGGCAGCCATAACCACAACCTTTATTAATGTTACACACCAGCTTACGAGCCTTGCTGCAGTCCTGAGGGTTCTGTGGATTATAGTATATAGAGAGAGAGGTTTTTGAAGACAAATTCACACATATAAGTTATCTACCCCATGAATGTAGTTTCTTTGATCTGCGAGACATCAAAATACAACACCACATGAATCTGCGTTTGGAAAACTCCAGACAACTCAAGCTCAAGTAGGTATTCTGTACCCTGCAGCTCACAGAGCGGTTGAAGACATTTATATCATATGGCTTTCAAGGCCGCCAGAAAACATGATAGAACACAAACAACAGGGCACAAAACATCATTGGTCGAGGTGTTCGAAATGCTACAATCATTTCTTGAAATATGATAATATTTCTAAAGTATGCTAGAGGAAATTATAAATTAGTCTCTGACTGTAGAAGAATATGTTGTCTGAGTGATCTAAGCTGAATAAAAGAAGATGAAACAAACAGGTTGGAAAATAGTACAAGAGAAATAGACAAAAGGACTGAGACGAATGAAAGGAGAATGACTGGGGTAGAAAGAAAAACAGAGTGTGAGAAAGAGAGAGTGTTGTAGACAAGAGATGGATGGCAGTGGTGTAGTGAGACAGACTGTGAGAAGGCTGTCATTCCTCATAGGAGACACAGAGACAGGGCTCCTTCGTTTTCAACCTGTCTCTCTCTCAAACGAACAGTAAAATACACTCCATCACTTTAATCACACTCCTGAACTCATTACCACTCTGACAAACCTCACTCACTCACTCACTCACTCACTCACTCACTCACTCACACACACACTCACTCACACACTCACTCACACACTCACTCACTCACTCACACACTCACTCACTCACACACTCACTCACACACTCACTCACTCACACACTCACTCACTCACACACTCACTCACTCACACACTCACTCACACACTCACTCACACACTCACACACACACTCACACACACACACACTCACTCACTCACTCACACACACTCACTCACACACACACACACTCACTCACTCACACACTCACACTCACTCACTCACTCACAAAACTGATGGACAGTGCTCAAAATGTAATAAAGCTGACACTATGCTAATAGTTTCCGGTGAACGCTTCCGGTGAGAATTTTGCTGCCGCTTTTCGCCGGTACTCGTGTTTGTTCTGCGTGTTTAAATGTTTGGACTCCCTCATTTGCTTTGATACATCTTCTCTTACCTACCTTGTACTATACCCTGGATTACTTCATCAATTTATCCACTGGATTTACATTCTGGATTTGCTTTGGGTTTTCGTTGCTCTTGCAATTTACTGTGCATTTCTCTGCCACTGGCTGGCAACCTCCGCGATTCTTTGCTGTTCCCGCATAGTTGGTTAGTGAGTCTCCACTTTCTCGTTTTAACTGCTGTGGACAGTATTTGGGTGGTGGGCTACCTTCTGCTTCTCAAATAACTGGTTATGTCTCTGTGTCTCGCTGGTGTTGTACAAATGGCGACAGAGCGTATCAAATCCGGTGCACAGTAACAATTACATTGCGCAACACTTAGCGACATTGTGATTCCACTGCTGTTTGTCATTGATCTAACGATGCACATCTTTGGACTCAAAACATTTGCCCCTGGCCTGGTTAGAGTGGCTGCTCTAGGCTTGATGATTGGCTGTGCCTTTATCATGGCGCTTAACTATTTGCCGCTGCAACTGCACGGCTTAAACTTTTGCCGCCCCGGTCTCGATAAGGCTACATACAGCCTCAGTAAAGTGCTTGGAATTACCCGATGGTCACGCTACATCCAACAATCTCCTCGACAATTCTTTGCATCTGCTGTACCCTCTATCTGGTCAAATCGTATGGATACTTGTTACATTATGCTGTCTGCTGCTCATCGTGGGAGAAATTACTGCTCCCCAACAGCTATTACATGTGAACAGCCTCACCAAAACCGATCTACGTGTTGTGACTGTTTACATACTGCCATTGCTCTGATTAAATGTTGGCCCTTACAGAAAAGGCCACTGTTCTGCACCACAATAACTGATAAAAACCTAGATATACTGCTGCTTACTGAAACATTACACAATCCCAATGACTATTTCCACATGAACCTGCTTACTGTCCCTGGATACAACTACCTGGCTAAACCTCACCTGATTTCCATGGGTGGTGGTCTGGCTGCTGTCTATAGCAGCAGCTTACTTTCTAAAATCACTGACTTCCATGAGATTAGCACCTTTGAATACCTGTTTATTAAAGTTATTGATCCATCGCCACTGCTTGTGGCTCTTGTGTATCGCCCACCAAAATCTTTGTCTAATTTCTTCATTGATCTGAATGAGTTGTTAATTCTAACTTGTGCCCATGTGTTCATCTGTATTGTTACTGGTGATTTCAACATACATGTAGATACTGATTGCACTGATGCCCATGAGCTCAACTCTGTGTTTAAGTATTTCAATTTAGTACAACATGTTGACTTCCCTACACACTCTCAGGGTCACACTCTAGACCTAGTCTGTATTGCTGGTTTAAATAATGTCTCTGTTGTGAGACCTCTCTCACCAGGTCATGTCTGAAATCCATTATAACCTACTGCAACGTTAAATCTATTGATCCTGTATCCTTTTCTGCATCAGTACACACCTCATACCTACATATTACTGAACTTAACTGTCCCACTGACATCCTCACTAGATACAATACATCCATTTCTAATGCCCTTGATTTACATGCCCCACTTAAGTGTAGACTTGTCCCCTCCACTCACTCATTTCCCTGGTTTACACCTGAACTTTGCACTCTGAAAGCTGCAGGATGCCACCTTGAGTGTCTCTTTAAAAAAAAAATGGTTTAACTGTTCACTCATCTGCCTACAATGACCATATGCAGACATACAAATCTGCATTAAATGCTGCACACTCTGCATATTTTTCTTCCCTTATCAATAATGCCTCTTCCAGAACCAAAACACTTTTCAAAACATCTCTCTCCTCATCAACAGACTTCTTAGTACTTGTATTATCCCTCTAGAACTTTAAAAAAAAAAGCCCGGCCTAGACCTTTCAGACCTTAAAAATTACCGTCCTATTTCAAATCTCCCTTTTCTGTCAAATTGATGGAAAAAGTGGTTGCCTTTAGCTACAATCCTATCTAACCTCACACAATCACTTTGAGTGTTTTCAATCTAGTTTCTGTCCACTCCATAGCACAGAGACTGCATGCATTAGCTTTGTTAATGATTTACATTTATGCATTTGGCAGACGCTTTTATCCAAAGCGACTTACAGTGCACTTATTACAGGGACAATCCCCCCGGAGCAACCCGGAGTTAAGTGCCTTGCTCAAGGACACAATGGTGGTGGCTGTGGGGATTGAACCTACAACCTTCTGATTACCAGTTCAGTGCTTTAGTTCACTACGCCACCACCACCACCGACAAATGATCTTCTAATGGCACGGACTCTGGTGCCCTCACTATTCTTGTTCACTTTGATCACAGCATAATCATTTCTTGCCTCTCTGCTATTGGCATTTCTGGTACTGTACTATCCTGGTTCAATTCTTATCTATCTGACTGTCAACACTACAGTCTATCACTATCAGTCAAAATCTACTACAGCTCCAGTTTCTCAAGGCGTCCCTCAGGGTTCTATTCTTGGTCCACTGCTCTTCATCACTTACAGTATATGCTTCCCCTGGGTCACATCACCCACCGGCATGGACTCAACTTTTACTGTTATGCTAACGACATAGCTTTATATCAGTTCAAAACCCACTGCCCCCTTACCTACAAGCTCCTTATCTGCATGTATCAATGACATCAATACCTGGATGACCAATCATTTTCTCAAACTTAAAACTGACAAAACAATGTACTTTTAGTTGGTTTCACAAATCTTACATCTCGCCACTCTGATCAGTTTGTTGATATTGATGGTGTCCTGGTCTGTCCCTCCGCTACTGTCAGAAACCTGATTCTTCACTCTCCTTCCTCCCTCACATCTCTACTCTCACAAAAGCTGCTTTCTTTCACCTCTGTAATATTGCCAGACTATGCCCCATTCTCAAAATAAAAGATGCAGAGACTCTAGTTCACGCTTTTATCACTTCACAACTTGACTACTGTCTTTTCTGGTCTCCCCATTAAAACAATCAATAAACTGCAACGCATTCAGAATTCTGCAGCTCGGTCTCTCACTTATTCCAAGAAATCATTTCAGATCACCCCCATCTTATGTAGACTGCACTGGCTACCTGTTTCTTACTGCATTCTATATAAATTACTTCTTACGACATTTAAATCTCTACATGGTCTTTCCCCTCCTGACATCACAGATATTATCCCTACACAGCATATTGCTCACTTAGGTCTTCTGACTGGTGAGGACTGATGAGTCAGTATTAATTGATCTGCTCTTCTGTTTAAAAAAAAAAAAAAGAAATTGTATTTGCTTGCTACATTTGAAGCAACCTTGAGTTTGTAGAAAGGTGCTATATAAAATAAACATTATTATTATAATTAAATTAAGTTGAGTTGGTAGTAGTAACATGTTAAACCTACAGCACAAAGAACAGTGAATAAACTAAATCTTCTACTTCAAATAGGGAAGACCAGGGGAAGTTGTCACAAAGGCGATATCTCAGTTACAATAAGATTATAGTCAAAAGTCCAATTGATGTGTGTTTTCTCTAGTGGAGGTTTTATATGTTGGTTTCAAACACCAAGTTAAAAACCCTCTTAAATTAGAATATTTTTTCAGAATTCTATCTTCCAAAGTACATTTTCACTATCATCATATTTTTGTTATTGTTCTTGGCCAAACAAGCGAACATAATCAAACCACACTGGCATACACTGGCAAGGGTCAACAATATTATGTGTGTATATTTTCACTGAAAGGTTTAAATATGTCTTTGGGACAAAGGTATTTTCACAAAAGTCAGATTGGGGCATGTTTTCACATTTTTATTAAGGAAGGTTTTCATGCGTTTTAAATGTCAGAAATGTAGATAATTTATTCATAAAATGTTTCAAATGTTTGTTGGCCAAAACAATTAATTAATATTTTTGTACGTTACTTTTCCATTTTTGGAAAAGACATAAATGAGACTGTTTTGTTTGCAAGTGATTTTCATGTGGAGTTCAAAGCGACACTTGATGCTGACACCCTAATGCGAATCATGAACGTGGATAGCCAGTCTACCGGCAGATTAAAACCGTGAAGGATGAGAGTTTAAGAGTTTTAATGCATGGTGTGGACATGTATACTGTAAAAATATACTCTGCTACTGGGGAATGTTGTCACATAAAGTTCAATGTGTGTTAAATTAACTGTATAGTTTTCTTGGACAAGAACAGTGAAAATGTTCAATAGTAATACAATGACTTCTAAGTGTGTGACTATGCAGAAACTGACTTAAAATAAACCTACCATGAAAACTATTCACTGGAGTAAAAGTGTGTCACCTAGCTTTGGTCTCTCCTATAATGTGGGGTGCAAAAGACCACTAGTGAAAAAGCTTCTGTTTTGCTTGTTGTGTGGCTCAATATAAGCAAAGAAATCTGACCATTGTCAACATGGTCAATGTCTCAAATTTGCTAATTTGAGATAGTAGTGACCTAGAAATAGTACAGAATATTCAATGGAAGGGGAACGGTACAAGCTTTAAACCTAAAGTTAAATCTATCACGAATGAGCAGTTGCAGATGTACTGATTGTCAGGCAAAAGTGCCTATTGTCTAAACTCACAAAGTGCTGTTGACATTCCAGACATAACTTCAGCATGTTGCGGCAGTTTAAAGTCTTCCTGCAGGAGATGTTTATACTGAGGGTCAAACACGCAATCAAGCTCAACGTTGCTGATTATAGCCTGTGTGCTTCTGCTTGCCACTGCATTGTTGTGCAGCTGAATGTCAGTTTAGTCTCCAGTGTGGAGTTGGTACAGAACAACAGTTCTAACCTGTCTCAGGGAGAGGGACAATATACTGCTGTCCCACCAATTGCAGTATAATCACCCCTCTCATTGATATATGGCCATTTGAGAGGGACAGAGGAGTGTAAAATTGAGGAGAGAGGATGTGCATTTACTTGTTTTCTATAGACTTTAGTCAGTGTAGACGGCTTATTTTATTAGGCACAAAAGAAAACAAGGCTGTGAGGAATGGAAGCACAATCCGTTCAATAGGCTTATGTTGCACTGGTGTCGATTAGCCATTAAATTTTGAAAAAACACCTTTCCACAAAATTTCAGTAGACAAATAAACCCAGAAACCATGGCTTGTGAAAATTAGACAAGACATAATGACCCACAAAACTGTGCAACAAATTGAATGGACTGTATTTCCATAACTCACAGACTTATTCTCTTCTATTTCAAAATAAATACAGCTTCGACTCTGAATAAGTTGCTAAAACTTACAACAATAAAATGTTTTTCAAAACTTATCTTGGATAATGTTCATTTCAACTTACACTAATACATTTTTGGTCCAAGCGCTGGTCATTTCAAGACCGGACTACTGTAATGCCCTGTTGGCCGGTCTCCCAGCTAGCTTAAGCCACTGCAGATGATACAGAAAGCAGCATCGTGTCTCGTCTACAGTCAGCCAAAGAGGGCTCATGTCACCCAACTCTTGATCTTACTCCACTGGCTACCCGTAGTTGTCTGCATCAAATTCAAGGCTTTGAATCAGGCCTTCCTGACAGCCAATGGAAAAGCACCATCTTAGTTTAATTCACTCCTCCAGGTCTATGTCACAACTCACTCTCTGCAGTCAATGAACAAGCCTGTAAGACAAAGTCTGTCTCTTTCTTCTACGCTAGCTTCTCTACCACTCCAGCCACCTTGAGAATGTGGCACTGCGATACTGTAGATATTGTTGAATTTTTTACAATAAATTGTTAGCTATGTTCCTCATTTGTAAGTTGCTTTGGATAAAAGCATCTGCTAAATGACAAAATGTAAATGTACATTTACATTGTTAAATGGTAATTTTACAATTAGTATTAGTTAATGCATTATGCTATCAAAATATATTAATAATTGTTAGTTCATGATACCTTATGCATTTAGTAATAATAGCAAATAGAAACATATTATTAAGTGTTATTAATAATGTTTATACTTACAGTATCAGAGCTACAATTGTGAAAATGTCCTTTGAAATATAATAAAACTTCTATTATATATCTTGTGAGGAGAAATCTTAATTATGGGACTAAATAATGTCTTATTTCACACATAAGCATGACAAATATTTATGGTAAGAATTAGGGTTAGTCTGTATTAATTATAATTTGCTTCAGGTCAATGCAAGTTTATTATATGTAAATAAAAACAAATGCCTGTTTTGGCTAACGAATTTAGAAACCTGAAAAACCTACTGACTTTGTGGTTCCCATGAGGAAAACAGCTTCATAAAGAGAGTACATAATATCTGCTTCCCAATTCGCTTACTTCACAGACAATTAAAAAATTGCGCAGATGGAATTGTAACCGGACTTGCAATGCCGCATTAAAGACAGAAGTTCAGTATATCTACAACCCAAATTACAAAAAAGTTGGGGACAGAATGGAAAATGCTAATGAAAACAAAAAGTAATGATTTGTAAATTTTATTCACCCTGTGCTATACTGAAAGCACTACAACAACACATTATCTGACGTTTTACCTTGTGAATTTGTATATTATTTTGAAAATATACACTCATTTCATATCAGATGATTGCAACACATTCTTAAAAAGTTGGGACAGTCGAGTGTTTACCACTGTGTAACATAACCATTTCTTCTAATAACACTTATTAAGCATTTGGGCACTAAAGATCAATTTGTATCTTTCTTTCTTAATTAATTCTTTATGCATTAATGGTGCCCTCACACATGTGCAAGTTGCCCATGCCATGGGCATTGACACACCCCCATATCATGACAGACACTGGTTTTTGGATCTGTTGATGTATAGCTTCTGCTATGCATAGTAAAGCCATCTGTAGATGCAGCGGCAAATGGTGTTGATTGACAAAGGTTTACCATTCCAGACGCAAGTCAAAAGTGGTTTTCGGCCTTACCCCTTACGCACGGAGATTTGACCGGATTCCTTGAATCTTTTAACTATATTGCACACTGTTGAGGGTGAAACGCCCAAAATCCTTCAAATCAGTGTTTGGAAAAATTTTTCTGAAAGCCCTGGAATATTTGCTGAAGCATCTGTTGGCAAATTTGTGAGCATCGACACATCCTTGCTCTTGAAGGACTAGGATTTTTTTGGGGGCTCCTTACACTGATCAGCCACAACATTAAAACCACCTGCCTAATATTGTGTAGGTCCCCCTCGTGCCACCAAAACAGCACTAACCCGCATCTCAGAATAGCATTATTCACCCTGTGCTATACTGAAAGCACTACAACAACACATTATATAGCATTCTGAGATGATATTGGCACCATTCGGAGTAAATATTAGATACTGTTGTGTGTGAAAATCTCAGTTACAGAAATACTCAAACCAGCCTGTCTGGCAACAACAATCATCCATGCGATTATATAAACAGCCAATCGTGTGGCAGCAGTGCACTGCATAAAATCACGCAGATACTAGTCAGGAGGTTCAGTTAATGTTCACATCAACCATCAGAAAGAGGAAAAAATTTGATCTCAGTGATTTGGACCGTGGCATGACTGTTGGCGCTGATGCGGATTGGTACTGTTTTGGCAGCACAAGTGAGACCTACACAATATTAGGCAGGTGGTTTTATGTTGTGGCTGATCGGTGTATTTACTTTAACACTATTGCCTCACCTGTTTAACATCACCAGTTTCACATCATCTTGTTAATTCAACTCGTCAGATTGTTTGACAGATTTTTGTTAAGTGCTGCAGGCATCAATAAAAAAAAAAATAAAAATAATAATAAAAAAGTATACCTCCAAAAAGCAATGCATATGATTAGGTAAACATGATGTATCTTGTCTTTATACAGTTTTGGTTTGAATACAAGTCAAAGTACATTTACAAACCACTCCTTTTTGTATAATTAGCATTTTGCATCCTGACCCGAATCTTTCGGAATTTCCATTGTACTACAATAATAACAACAATAGTATGAAACTGTAAAGAACAACAAACAACAACAGAAAAGCTACTATAATTCAGCCCGTAATTCAAACAAGATAAGTGGTAATGTGCTGTAAGACATTTAAGGTATTCTGACAACCCTACCTGTAAGTACATGATTCTGTTCTGCACTTGGTCAGAGAGATCTTTAGCCTCTTTCTCTCTCCATTCTCCTGCACCGTCCGCCTGGCTCAGTTGATACAGGTCAGTCATGATGGACCTAAATATCACAAACACATCACCATGAAACTCCAAACAACTGCATCCAACTGCTTATGTTAATCAAACCAACTGATTGCAGCAAATTAGAGACTATTTTGTTAAAAAAAAAAAATTAAATTAGTTTTACGGTCACATTTTAAATAAAGACAGGCCTGGTCCCTAAACACAGCTAATCACACACAACAAAATTAAGAACGCTCTAGTAATGAGATCATTTGTTAGCTGTGGTTAGGCATTACATGGGCAGCTTTTTCTGAAGTGTGAGCAAACACACTGATCTAAATGTACACACCCATTAAAAGCTCAGTAATGGTATTACTGGCCCATGAGATTACAGCTGTTTATAAAGAGATTACAGAGGGAATTCATTTATTTCCTTTAATGAAATGTAGCACATGACTAGGACAAGTGAGTGCGATCTTATGCAAAAAAGAGTGTAAAAAATCCCCCTGTACTGTATGTGTTATCGGGAAGCACAATATATAGGTGTCTATATCAGTGTCAGTCATATTATCGGTAAAAGTGCTAAAGCAGTTATCTATTCTACTATACATTAATCTAAAAATGTATCAAACAATATATATATATATATATATATATATATATATATATATATATATATATATATATTTTTGTTTTTTACACCACCGATTCTGATTATTTTTTCTGTCCACGTGTCCGATAACCAATATGCAGAACCAATTTTCATTTGTTTTATTTTAGATTTTTGAAACAATAATAACTCATCATTAGACTACAAGAATAAAAACATACATGTAACATTCATTATTAATATTTTTTAAATTATTTTTAAATGTTAATATATTGTGATGAGGAGGAGGGCGTGGCCGGGCCATGAATCAGATGATCAGCGGGAGAGCGAGATAAAGGGGGGCCGGAGATGCCAGTTGGAGAGAGAGATGCACACGGCCGCGCTGCATGTGTGTGTTTGTTTATGTTTGTATTATTTTGAGTTTTACATTCAGTTATGTTGACTGTTCAGCCGGTTTCCGCCTCCTCCTTGCCCATCCGTTATCTATTACAGTGGTTCCGAAACCCGGTAACACTGTAACAATTACATTTGGGCAAAGATGAGGCAGGATCCGTTTGAACAATCAACATAAAGTTTAATGTAAAACTCAACTTAAACAGGATTCCAACAGCTTATAAGGCAAGTTAGATTTAAGACTTTTTTAATGCCACTCAGAATTAAATTTAAGACCAACTTTACAATAACCAAAAAAAAACAACAACATCAATTACCATTTTGACCAAATGTTTATTATAAAATAATAAAATGTTAAAATGAAGAAAAAAAAAAACACTTTCTAGAGTGTAACACATGGAAAACAATAACATAAAACAACAAGTCAAATCAATCAGTAAAAAGGCTCAGTTGGCTGAGAACTATAATTCTCATATTTTTTATGTGCTTTCATGGCGGTGTGGATTTAATGAATATTCAAAATATACATATGAAAAGCCAATAATAATGTGTCACTTAAAACTGAACTGGGAACTGGGAAATACATGGCATATGTTGGCGGGATGACTGTGAGATTCCACTGCTTTGATTCCCATTGTGCTGAGTTTGAAACAATTCCTGAACAAACTACACCATGCCTCGTATACATTGCCTGGTACAGGTTTCAGCCATTCCACAAAATCTTGGTTGAATAGCCAATTTTCATTGAATTTGCGATTCCACATGTTGTCGCTAGTTAGCAGACAGCGCAGCGCAAACAAAATATGAGTGTTGTTGTTTCTGCTATCCTGATCTGCGTGACGTTAATGCGAGAGGCATTCGGTAAATTATTTTAAAAATAGTTACCAATTATTTTGAGAATTTAAACCGTAAATGGCAGAAAAACACAATTGATAAAATTCTACTTCCCATATCTAAGCATTTTTAAGGCTTTTGAAAGATTGATTTAAGAAATGTTAATACCAATTAAAGCCTTATTTTTAGATTTATGAATTCAATGTCTTTTAAGACTGTTTATGGTACCGCTGGAACCGTTAAAACAATATATAACATAAGACGAACACACACACATGCGGCACGGCCACGTGCGTCTCTCTCATGGCCCTGCCACACCCTCCTCCTCGTCACATTTATAAAAATAAAAATTGTCATTGTTAGTTCACAATGCATGAACATTTGTATTTACAATTGTAATTTCAAAACTGTATTAGTACATGTTAAAAAGAACATTAACCACAATTAATACATGATGTAAAAGTACTGTTCATTGTTAGTTTATGTTAACTAATGTAGTCAACTAATGTTACCAAATACAATATTATTGTATGTGTTACAATTTTTTATAATAATTATTAACAGTCATTAGTATTCATTATATTTATGCTTTATTAATGGATTATATATAAGTTTTTGCATATCTAAAGGGTTATTAGAATCTATGTTTAAAGCCCAAATTATACTTAGGTTGTCAGAATTGCTGAATGCTCTGCGCACAGTATGCGTGGCACAAAATTTGTCATCAGCATAGTCTGTGCGGACGGCTCAGATTTTCTCTACACACATCGTTGGTGCATGCGCCAGAGTTGACTACTAAAAGAGTATCAAAGCATTCATAGTGCGCATATGTCAAACATGATTGTATTGGTCCGCGGTTAAAAGAGCGTACTTTGAAAGACAATGTGGTCAACCAGGCCCGATCCAATTTGGAACACAGAAAATTAAGTAAATCCGGACCTGAACTGTTAAGCTTACATTATTACGTGTTTCTCACTTCAAAATGAATGGCAGCACTTACTGGTAGACCCAACATCGAAGAATCAATAACAGATCAAGTACAAAAGTATCAATATTGGTAAAGAGTATTTACCAATACAGTTTGACCAATACTAAGTAAAGAGTATTGGTCAAACTGATTATCGGTCTATTGCTGTTCATTATATAAAAATAATAATGTATAATCTATTAGTTCTGGCAAAAATGTTATGTGTTTACATTTCTGATATGTGTGTGTGTGTGTGTGTGCGTACTGTATAACCTTTGTTGGTGTCCCAGCTCCTGCTGGAGAGAGTCAGCATGCTTCTGCAGAGCTGCAGTCTCAACCAGTGGCAGTTTCTTCACTTCACTGCGTATGAAATACCACAGTTCCCTCACGCCATTCTCTACCTTCCTTCTCAGCTCCTCCTGGTCCTTTCCTGGGCCTGCACGAACAAACACAAACATTCACATATTACATTATTTCAAGACTAATGATAAACTGATATATCAGCCAGGTCGATAAAATAGTTGATATTTGGCCATTTTTTTTATTTTTGACATTAGCCTGTACTTGCTTGGCCGATTAACAAATGTGTCAGACCCAAAATCTACAGTCATGCTAATGCAATTATAAAAAATAGCACTGGGCATGGTAGCCTGGCAATACCTTGCTTTTTTGGACATGCACCTTAGAGTAATGTACCATGTAAATACCATGGTATATGAATGTGTTAATCATACCATGCTATCAAAGTACAAAGGTATTAACATCTGATATCATCGCTGATGCATGGTACCACCACAAATCTTTTTTCATTAGGGTGGATAAGTGTACGATTTCTGTTTTCAAATATTTTTGAGTGAACATTTAACACACATTGTGTTAATTTCAATGTTAATTTTAGCAATTAATGCATGTCTAATTTACAGTACATAATTATTTAATTAAATTATATTGTCTATCATACATAGTATATTGCCATTACATTGTTCAAAGAGCACCACACAAGATGTTGCTACAAATAGCATTTAAGGACATTTACTCACTCTTAATGGTAAGAGGATATAGGTGTAGTTATCACACATTGTACATTGCGATCTTGGTTTTTTGTGTGATGTGCAAGTGTGTAGATGCTACAAGCAGTGTAAAAGGTGTGTGTGTGTATTGCAGGCTATAGCCTGTGTGAATTTGTTTAAGGTTAAAAAGTGGTGTAATGTAAGTCAATAAGGGTATCAGAGACTGTAACACAACCCAGCACATGCCTGTGATCTCTCTGTATAGTGTTCCACTAACGCTTCCTGAGAAGACAACAACACAAAAGATCCCTGCAATACTATAAGAGCTGCTGACCCAGAAATCTGCCATAGAGGATGTGTGTATGAGAGTGTTTAGTGATATTATAAAGGAATAAGAACAAAGCTTAACAACATCATAGGTTTTCCATGATTCTTGCCATTTCTGTTGGTCCACATCACTTTTTTATTAACTATGTATGTGTTTGTGTGTTGGGTTACTTAGGTTTACTTTGGGAATGAAAACTCCCTTTTGGGACATCCAGGGATATGTATTCATGATTTCATAAAAATAATTATTAGGTTATTAACATTAACCAAGATTAATAAATGCTGTTCATTGTTAGTTCCTGATACATCAAATACATTTACTAATGTTAACAAATAGAGGCTTATTGTTACTTGTTACAGTGTTGTTTTCAAGTTAAGATTAGGGTTAGTTTATCATATAATTAGCTTTTAATAAGTCTATGGTATGTTCTCATTGAGATAGCTATGTTTGTGTATGAACAGTACACAGAAGGCAAAGGATGGCTAGAGGACGATTTATCCAGTCTCCCTGTAGTGATATGACCGTCCTTCAGTCCAAACACACTCATACGCATATCCACACATGCACACACACACACACACACACACACACACACACACACTTTTCATCTATATTAAAAGGTTCCTATTAATTTCACACGTTTCATCTTTCCTTCAGTCAGCATTACCAGCAAGCCATTACAGCAGCAGCTGAAGAAGAGCTGTCAGCCTTCACACACTGTCTCACTGTTATGTGTTTACTTAGCTACGGTATACTGTGGGGACAAAATTGTCCTCAGACATTAGCTTGATCTGACAAAACTCCCCTTGGAGTCGTCCTCAATGGTAAAAACAGGCTATTCATAAATAAAGTAAATAATGCTTTTAAAATTATTAAATCATTACTTTTTCTAACAATGCAAAAACCTTTCTTTTAGAGCAGAGATTCCCAACCAGAGGTACTTCAAGGGGTCAATTATTTTCCTCTAGGTTTACTTATAATGTTTGTAAAGGTTTTTGCACAAACAAATAATCATAATATGTCTGAAATGCTCGGTTTTCTGTGCATAAAACAATAACTAAAGCGATTAGGGTGTTCATTGTCAACGATATGTTTCCCTAATCCACTGATTAAGATGTGTGATTTCAGCATATGATTAAAACACTCGAGCCGCATCACAACATCCCTCATATCCATTTTAATCCATTTAAAGTTCCTTCTATAGTCATGTACAACTTCCAAATATTGAATATATGTGCAGTAGAGTTTGAAATGCTTTCTATGTCAATGTAGCGTAATAGTGCAGGTATTAAGTTAAAATTATGATTTATTAATTAAAGAAAAGTTTGTTGTTAAAGAACCTAATGAAAATTAACCATGGTTTTACTATAATAATATTGTAGTAACCATGACTGCTCTCACATAATACTGTAGTTTCCATACAGTAACCATGATTATACTATATATTGTAAACATGACAGTGACCATGATGATTTTGTGGTTACTCTGTTTTTACTACAAATACCATAGTTAAACTATGGTTACAGTAAAACAATGATTTGTTTTATTAAGGGCAAACCTGTTTAAGTGTTTTTTTTACCAAATAGAGTATTCTTACTTTGGATTTGGCAGTAATATTTTTTGAACATGGCAAATACGGAACCGTGACCCTAAAACCGTTACACCCCTAATATGCACACAGCAATCCTTTTTGCAATTATGTTCCTCAATGCTAATTTAAATCTACATATTCATCAGGTGGTGGTGGCGTAGTGGCTAAAGCACAGGGCTGTTAATCAGAAGGTCACAGGTTCAAACCCCACGGCCACCACCATTGTGCCCTTGAGCAAGGCACTTAACTCCAGGTTGCTCCGGGGGGATTGTCCCTGTAATAATTGCACTGTAAGTCGCTTTGGATAAAAGCTTCTGCCAAATGCATAAATGTAAATGTAGGTTGGACGATTTTGATTGGTCTCACTGGTTTCATAAACGGCATGTTTTTAAGATGCTGTGTCAAGTTACAAGTAGTTGAAACTTTGACAATCGTGTCTCGAACGTCTCGTCCCTGCATTCTGTTGTGCTTTTTACAGCTGTCAAGAACGCCTCCTGTGTGACAGGCTCTCATTCTGTGAGGTTCGTTACAGTTAGTTGGCTGACTGCCCCCTACTGATGCGGCTTGTAAAAACATGAAGGTACATGTTCTTTAAGCCTGACTTTATTACAGAATTTACAAATGGTCGACCGAAATAGGTTTTTCAAAATGCCAATATCTAGAGAGCAGCATGGCCGATAACCAATGTAAATGCCGACAAACATAATGACATTTTACAACAGTAAATCAGATTTACCGAAAATTTAAAAAGTGAAACAAACACTTCATTTAATGCAATATTTACTCAAATTTGCAAAAAACCTTGAAAAAAGTAAGTGTTGACTATCCATTGAAAATGTTATTGGTAGATTTTGGAACCAACACAATAAAAAGTTAACACTTCTGTCAATCAGCCAAGCAAACACTGTTATCGGCAGATGCCAATAATCGTGAAATGGCCAAATATTGGTCGATACATCAGTCTATCATTAGAATTATGTACGGGTCTGGTGGCATGATTGTGTAAATTTTTTTTACACATAATTTTTTACATAATTCATTGCAGTGTTAAATCGACAATCCAAGTTCAAATATAATGTTGGGGGGAGCCTAGAAATTTCTAGAAAAGACCCAGTTATAATGGTTGCTATGCTCTTTGTTAATATTGATGATAATGCTAAATGACATCCAGTATAATTCGAGTTAAAAGAAATACTGGTGTGTGTTCTAGTGACTTGAGACTTACTGATGGGTCTGTGGAGGATCACATGAAAAAAAAAAAGGAAAATGCAGTTTTAGGGTTTGGGTTAGAGTTAGTGTGTATATATAATTAGCTTCATGTATAAACATCAGATGTCTTTATGTCACCATTTATAGGTAGTTAAATGTGTGTGTGTGTTCGTGTTAACACACCATCAGCAGGCAGACTGCGGTAAGAGTTGATCTTCTCCTTAGCTTTGATCAGCTGCTCCTCTAGGTTACGTAATTTACCTGCAGCTCCAGGACCCCCATCAGCCTGTCCATCAGGCAACCTGAGAAAGAGAGAGAAACATGTTAGCATGACCCATGCCTGGGGAATTGACTTGTATGGTCACTAGTCGTACATTCACAGTTGTGAACATTTGCGCTTGTGCGAGTGAATGTGAGAGTGCGGCCTGCTGGGTCAAGGTGAATTGTGGTTGGCTTATTTACCAGGGGTCTTTGCTCCTTGCTTCCAGTGCCAATTTAATGCAATTATCAGTTGTGGCAGGCACTGCGGGCTATTCATTTGGTGGCAGGGACTATTCATCACACACATAGACACAAACACACACACACCTTATAAAATTCATTATAGACACACATCCCAAGACTTGCACCTCCATCATTCCCTGACACTCAAGTTGATTCAACCAACTGCAGTTCATTTATTAGATTAACAACAGAGCCTACACAACACACACACACACACACACACACACACACACACACACACACACACACTAGGGATGTGCACAACTACATAAAGTATTTTCAAAAATAACTAGTCAGTGGTCTAGTTGACTAATCAGTCCAGTATATTTAGATTTGTGATACATCTGATCCCGATTGGACACTTTTCTTTAACACAAATTTTAGCCCGCATTTGTTGTTGCTCGTTGGTGCTAGTCAGCTCCAGCCCGCAGATTTAGGGCCAGTTGGGGTTGATAGATTTCACAGAAAATCATACAGAATATGATGGGTACAGATTCTAAATTCTTATGCTCTAGACTACATGTACGATTCCATCTAGTTGGAGAGTATCAAATATAAGAGTGTGTCGGTAAAAGTGTGACACTTAGTGATTGTGTATAATACTCAAGCCTTTAGGGAAGAACTTTTAAGACACGTTGTTGTGTTCAAGAACAGTTTGGCAGAGGGTGCAGGGGTTTTGAATCTTTAACTCCTTTCCATTGACTGCTTACACTAGTGCCGAGACCCGGGAAGGAGGAGGGATATGCCGTAGTAGAGTTCTCGCCACTACTGTCCACCCCAACGGAGCAGCCGTGGCCATCTGCTGGGGGATGATGAGCCCGGCCGCCTGGAAGGGGACGAAAGCTGCCAATCACGAGGGGAGAAGGGGCTCCTAACCGACCGCCTGGAGCGGTCAGGGCCGCTGCCAGGGGCGGAGGAGTCACCTACCAGCCGCTGAAACGCGGTGGGGTCTGAGAACGCCAACCGCGAGCGGGGAGGGGCTCGCTGCCGACCGCCTGGAGCAGGAGAACCGCTGCCAGGGGCGGGGGAGACCCCTTCTGTTCCCCAAGAAGGCGAGGCGTTCCGTCCACCAGGGGCTGGAGGTCTACTTCCGATCCGCCTGGAGAGGCACGGCTGTCGTCCGTTGGAGTGTGGAGGAGTGGCCAAGGAACAAGCTACGGCGTATCGGAGAACTGGCGAGTAATATATTTTTTTTTAATCTCTCTCTCCTCTCTCACTGCTGCTCCTAATAGCACTTGAATAGAAATAAATAATATCCCAAACGAAAGATCTCTTTCTTAGGAATGTGACTGTAAAGTTTATTTTGTTGCCATAATACCAAAGTTCAAAAGATTTTCAAAAGAATAACAAAGTGAAATATGATTGTGGCAGGGCGGAGAGCGGGGCCGGGTCTTGATCCTCCTTTTCATTGATCCCATTACAATGATTTCTGTAAGACATCAAATACAAACATCTCTTTATGAGCCTATCACTGCTGCTGTAAGCCCCAAATAGCTAAAACCTTTTTATCTGCTTTTCTAAAAAATGTAACATTTTACTTGACTGTGAGTTTGCATGTGTGAATAATCTAATGTAATATCTTAGATGTCCAGAACAAAATATGCGGTTTAGAAGGAAAAGCATGCTAAACAAATCATCGGAAATATATGTTACTAACTATTGATGATAAAAATCATCTATGTTACACATCATAGCAAAGGGGAGGATCTCAGATCTTTCTAATGACACCTAGATTTAGCTTATACTCCACTCAGAGGCCAAGATATTCAATGAAACACTGGGGTGGTGTATGAACAGAAAATTAAATTGAATGTCAATGGACGAGCACTTCTGTGAGGGCTAAAATACATAATTTCAGATTAGCTTGTTGTGATGGAAGTTGATAGAGGAAAAAAGTGGAATAAAATAAGAGTTTTTGGAGGGAGGTGGAATGAATAGAACCAGAATTATACAACAATTAAATTCTATTTATCATAAGATTTTAAACATATACAATATTATTTATGAATAATTGGGAGTTCCTAAGAACTTAATTGTCAAACATAAGAACAATGTTTGACAATTAATCCTCAGTATGAGTAAATGGTGAGCTTTTAAATTTGAGTGTGAAAAATTGCAGGGTGCAGCCCAAAAAGGCTCCTGAGTTGAAGAGGTTAACAAGCTACACCTGAAACGTTACCAACTTAAGTTTTGCTTGTGAGCAACTTGGTTCTGCCGGATCCACCAGCTAGACCAGCACCAAACCAACACTAACCAGATAGAACCAGCATGGAAATTCATACTGGAGAAAGCTGATCTTTTCAGCAGGGTAACTGAAATATATACAAAAATAAATGTCAAAATAAATACTAAAATCTAGATAAACTAGTCCGCCTCACTAATCGGCAAGTCATTTGGTGGATGACCTTTCAAATAGCAGACCGTCCTGACCAATCCCTAACACACACACACACACACACACACACACACACACACACACACACACACACACACACACACACACACACACACACACACACACACACACACGGGACTGCATCACAGAGCTGCGTCCTCCTCTAATGCATGGCTCTCTGTCCTTGCAGTGGGGTTGTAGTGGAAATCTGAGCTGTATTTAAAATGTGTTTGACATTGTAGTGGAAATCTGAGCTGTATTTGAAATGAGGTTGATGAATGGAAAGCATTGTGAAGCTATACCTCACCTGTAAGAGACAGAGACAGACAGACAGAGAGAGAGAGAGAGAGAGAGAGAGAGAGAGAGAGAGAGAGAGGGGGGGGTAGGGGAGCGAAAGTCTTATCTGAAGAGAAAGGAATGGAAATGTATTTCCGGGATGGTATGCACAGGGTTTTGAAATGGTAAACAACACATTCCCATTTCACCTGGATTCAAATGGTCATATGGATATCTGTCAACAGAGGAGAGAAAGCGATAGGGGGAGACTGAGAATGTGAAGGGGTGCTGAAACTGGGAAAAAATTGCAATGTCAAACATTTATGTCATTCTTGGCTGGTCAAGGATGAAATGAGAAGAGAGTGACAAAGTAAATGAGAGAGATGGGGTTTGTGTAAGTGTGCGAGGCAGCCCTTGAGTATGGTTTATGTTCAAGCTGTACGCCAAAACAACATTGCGATGTAATGTGTTTAAGACAAAAATACTTTCTCAATTAAAAATATCCCTGGCCTTACTGTGCACGATTCATAAGAAATTAATAAATCATTAATCAGTGAAATTAAAATTCACCATAATATTTCATTAAAGAAACATTCAGAATTAAACACAAAATAAGATCTATTTACAGCATATGTGGCATGTTGTAGATTACCTCTGTAGAAATCATAGTATGCAATGTTCTATTCCTTTAAGTTTATTCTACATTAACTTAACTCAAATCAACTTCTTATCATACATGAATGATGATATACATTCCATTCTAGAAGGTAAGTATTGAGCAAAGGCTATTTTATGTTGTCTTTAAAGTTGATCACTGCAAATTGTTTTAAATTAAAATACTTTATCCTAGCCAATCTCCTGAGCTGTACACTTTATGCCATGATGTGATTAATCACTATGGAGCTGCTGGAAAATGATGTCATGAAAACTGATTGGCTGACGGCACTACAAAAACATTTCAAGCCCTTAACTCTCAGGATTTCTGGCTGATCGGTTGGTGAGCTTTTCTTTTGTATGCATGCTTCATGTTATCTTTTGTGTATCCTTTGTGTGTTTTCATTCACCTTGTGCTTTCCTCACGCGGGCTTCCTGTTTGAGATCGCAGGCTCATTTCCCGGATTACTCTCCCCTGATCCCCATTTCCCCTTTGTTCCCTCTCACTATTTAAACCCGTCTTGTGTGCTGTCTTGTAACAGATTGTCTTGTATTTTTAGCTATGAGCAGTTGCGCCCCACAGAACTCTTTCAGCTCTGTTGGTAGTTTTGGGTTTTCTCTACCTGTCCGTTTCCCTGTCGGTGCTCTTCCTAGACTTACCTCCTCGTTTCCAGCGAGACTCCCGGACCTGCCACCCTTGCTGTATCCTCTCTCCAACTCCTCTGGTTTTCTCCCTTTGTCTTCAGCCTCTGAGTATTCACTTCATGTGAGAATCAGAGCAAGCCGCTCTCAGCGGTATTCCCTCAACACTCACCGGCAGCGCCATGTCCCTCGGCTCTGTCCCACTGTGGCATCTTGGGTTTCTCTCTTCTGCCCCTGCAGGTTGGCTGATGTTCCTACCCTGTTGGGTTATTTATCACCAACCTGTTTGGGTCCCGATCTCATGGCCGCCATTTCCCAGCACCACGGTCCACCATGATGAACAACTGACTGCCACCAACCGCATCTTGGAGACCATGGCGGCCCACCTCGCCGACTTCTCAGCCCTGCTACAACAACTTTGGAACCGTCTGTCCCTGGCCACACCCCCTGAAAAATCCAAAGTGGCTTATGTCATTACACTACTCACTGGACGGTGGCGCGAGTGGAGAACTTTGGTGTAGGACTCGCAGGCCACATTCTGCTCAAATTGCGACTATTTCTCTGGGGACATGAAGAAGGTCTTTGGTCAGGCCCCTAAAGGCGGCAGCTCTGTGACATACTCAGTGCTATCGACTCCCAAACTCTTGCTGCTGCTGGACACTGTAATGAAGAGGCGCAATGGGACATGTTCTTGCATGGGCTTCGGAAACACATATTTGATGAGATCTATACCTTGTACCTGCCCCCCCCTTCTGGATGATCTCATCAGTCTGGCTATCCATGTTGACAATAGGTTGACCCGTTGGTCAACGCTGCCACATTTCACCTTGACTTTTAGACAATAGAGGGGGGTCCTTGAGCTCTAGCACCACCATGTCTCCTGAGGTTTGCCACGACGCAGAGCCCAGACCCGACGCTTGGTGGGACTGCCACTATTGCGTCAAGCAAGGTCACTTCTCCAGTTTGTGCCCAGTAAAAGCTGCTGTCGTCAGTAGGGAGGGGTATACTGGCGAGCGTGACGAACCTGGAATCTGCCCCTGCTCGTTCTTCATGGAGCTTCTACTGCCTTAAGCAAGTTCAGCACCTTCCCATGTTTTTTCTTCTCCCGTTTTCCAGTTCGAGCCAGCAGATCTGTATGAGTTTACGTCCATTTACTGTAATCTGGCAGGGGTGTTCAGTAGGTCGCAAGCTGTACGTCACTCCCTCCTTACGACTGTGCAGTCAAACTGCTGCCAGGAACTTCTCCACCTCGAGGTCGACTTTTTTCCCTTGTGGCTCCGAAGCAGGAGGCCATGGAGAAATACATCAAGGAGTCTTTGGCAGAAGGGCTCATCCTTTCCTCCTCCTCGCGGGCTGCCGCAGGGTTCTTCTACGTGGAGAAGAATGATGGTTCGATTCACCCTTGCATCGATTACTGGGGGCTGAATGACATTACCATTAAGAACAGGTACCCTTTACCTCTAATTTATTCAGCTTTCAATTGGACCTGCGCAATGTCTAATATCTTGTGCATATTACAGAGGGGGATGAGTGAAAGATGGCTTTCAACACACCTACAGCGCATGTTGAGTATTTGGTCATGCCCTTTGGGTTGATCAAAGGGCATGATGCATTAAATCAGACAGCCCTAATATATATATATATATATATAAAAACGAAAAAGCAAATAAAATAGTGAAGAGATAATTTTTTTTTTTATATATATAACTCAAAAACAAACACAAAGACAATGTGAAGCGTCATTTAATTAACCAAATAGCTTTCAACTGTGTTTGATATAATGGCAAGTGATTTTCTAGTACCAAATTAGCAATTTAGCATGATTACTCAAGCATAAGGTGTTGGAGTGATGGCTGGTGTCTAGATTTGATAAAAAATTACCTTTTGAAATAGTGATGGTGCTGTTTTTTACATCAGTAATGTCCTGACCATACTTTGTGATCAGCTGAATGCCACTTTGGTGAATAAAAGTACCAATTTCTTTCCGAAACAGCAATATCTATACATTATTCCAAACTTTTCCACCAGTGTAAACAAATGATGGAGCACGTCGGTACAGTGAGGATCAACAGTTTAACAAGATTTCATGCTTTACATGAATTTGAGTTAATTGAAATTTTCATACATTTAACTTTTAGCATTTTGATTTGCTTTTGTTTGGTTCTTTGTGACTTTGTTGAATCTCAAACCATTATGTTATTGTTATTTTGCACAATTAGCTGAGTCTTAAGCTGTGAAGCTTTTGAGTTCAATTTTGCTGACACAAGTCTTGCTTTGACCTACAATCTGGAAGTGTTCTGTTAACTCTCCAAACTATAATTATTAAAACTCAAACTAAAATATATAAAAACAAAATAGAAATGTGTGTACAAAATAAAAACGAAACTAACAAAATCATTAATGAAACTAAACTGAAATTTATAGCAAATCTGAAAACTATATAAAATAAATGACGTCATTTAAAAAAAAACTGATTTGAAAATGCAAAACTATAATAACCTTGCTCCAGAGGTAGCTAGAGTACCAGCTCTTCATTAAGGCGGAGAAGTGTCAGTTCACGCCCGGTCGGTTCCTTTCCTGGGGTATGAAATCTCTGCTAAGAGGATTCGTGTGGATCCTGGAAAGGTGAGTGCTGTCTCCAGTTGGCCAACCCCTGATACCTGCAAGGCCCTGCAGATGTTTCTGGGGCTTAGAATCTAAAACAGCTGTATTAAGCCAAGTTGCTGCACCTCTGGCAAATCTCACTTCCACCAAAGGCCCATTTCTCTGGTCACTGGCGGCCTAGATGGATTTTGATAAACTCAAAACTTTGTTTACTTCAGTATCCATTTTAGTTTTCCCTGACCTGGCTCTGTGGTTTGTGATGGAGGTGGATGCATCAGAGGTGGGAGATTTGGAGCAGTCCTCTCCCAGCAATCCCCTCATGATGGACAGATTTACCCCTGTGAATCATCTTTCTCAGGCAAAGCGGAATTACGTCATCGGCAACAGGGGCAAGTTGGCCTTGGAGGAGTGGCGCCACTGGTTGGAGGGAGCCAAGGAGCCGTTTGTGGCCTGGAAGTTCTGTTTCACTCGGAACTATGTCACATGCGAAAGCATGTAAATATGTTGCAAATAAATTTGATGTTATCTTTAAGCCATCCACAGCAAACACAGTCCTGATACACACACATCCCACTGAATGAACACACTGAATCATGAAACTCTGAAACTGTCCTCGTGTGAGTGTGTCAGGGTTATTTTACTGTAGTCTTTATTATTTAATTTAAATATTTGCAATTTAGATTATTATTTTATTATATTTATGATTTCGTTTTTATTTCAATTTTATTTTCAATTTGTCCATTCAATTTAATTTAAGTGTTGTTAGTTTTTACTCTATGATTGTTTGTTTTAGTAGTAACACTTTACAGTAAGGTCCACAGCATCTATTGGTCTGGATAATTTAATTTTACTTGTAAAATGTTGTTTATAAAATGTATAAAAAAATTTGATTGTTAGTTTATTATATATCAACTTATCCATATTGTAATTCTGAAAATGCATATGTAGATATTAACATTAACCAACATTAATACACCCTGTAACCGTATTGCTCATTGTTAGGTCTTGTTAACTATTGCATTAACTAATGGTAATATCTACAACCTTAGTGTTAACATTTTAATTTTGTTTTATCATCGTTTTCTGGTATAAATGTTATTTTTTTATTCTCAGGGCTGTCTAGTGTTATCAAGTGGCATTTTCATGTTTAATGAAGACGGGTTGTAAAAGTTTATAATTTTATAATATAGGGGAACACCGCCTTATGAACAATGTCTACTACTGGGGTAAGATGACTCCCCTACCAGGGGCAAGAAGCTCCCAGGGGAAAACATGTCCCAGGTATCATCTGATTTTTACAGAATTTCTAAAATACATCTTATATTACTCTCATTAATGTATTTTTACAATTTAGTTGCAAAATTTAATAACTCAATAATGACAGACAAAAAAAAAATAAATCTTTGATCATCTCACCCCATCTTCCACTAATGTGTATAAAATTATTTAGTGGTCATTTTTTATTTCTAATAAAAATGTATTTCTAATTAGGTTAGTTTTTTGCGTTTCAGTTAACAAAAAAAATGTTTTCATTTAGATTGCGTTGTCATGTATTTTTTTGTAATCCGGTAACAATCTCTAATCCTGTAACAACAGAGGCCACACTATCACTCTGTGACCGCTTCACTCTTTCGCTCTCAATGTTCTCCACACCTCTCCTCAGAAACCTGAGCTTCATCATGTGGCATTGCCTGACAAATTATCATTAGCTAATGAGGACACATCACTCACAGAACATTTAGAAACACACATACACTGCTGTTTGTGAATGGCTGTCAGAGAGGTGCGATGGAAATCCCATGAGGTCTTGTGTTTTCTGCTGACACTGAACTCTTACGAGATGTTGTACTAGCTCCAACCACACAGACAAGCCCACAGAGACATACTGAAGTAGGACACACACACAGAAGGGACCAAAAATAAGTGTGAAAACTGCAAGTGAAAGATGCATAAAACGATGCAAAAGAAACATCGGCTTGCTGTGGGCTATGGGTTTGGTCCTAACTGACAATTTTAGCAGTGACAAAAGCTGTCAGTGTACAGCTAGCAAACACTCAGACAGACAGAAAACCTCTTCAGTGAATATTGAAGTTTTGGGCAGTGTTTTGTGTGATGCAGTGTGTGTATGATAATGCCACAACCTGACTGCTGTTAAAATATAACCAACCAAGTAAGGTCTAATGTGGTATAGAGGTTAAAGGGTTAGTTTACCAAAAAAGGAAAACTCTGTCATCATTTACTCATGTCATTTTTTGACATGGAACACAAACAGACCCACACAGTGAATTCGGCAGCTGTAGATTGAAAGTTTTGCTAAATTGTTAAATGAAGTCATATGTGAGCACAGTCTCCAGGTGAAATGTCCACAGAGTGGCCTCAAAAATGAGTTGTATTTTAGTTGCAAATTATTTAATATAGTTCAATCTCTTCAACTGGTTGTACAGTTGTTTAGTGTGTTTTTGGATTGTTCCACGGACAAAACATTGAACAAATATCTTTCCAAGAAATTTCAGTAGACAAAAAGATGTGAACTAGGAGCTTTTTGATAGATTTATACAGTGCATGTCTATCCCTCACAGTCTCGGTTTTATTCCCGTTAAAAATGGTGCTACTGTGAATACAGTCTTTTGTTTATGTGAACGCCAATCAGTAGCGCCATAGGGTAATGTGTTCAATCTCGAATAATGTTATAATGTCTGATGGGGGACGGTGCTTGCTAATAATTTGTCTGAATGTGGTTGATTTCAGGGTACATGCACTTTCAGAAACAAAATGTCGATTTCCTGTGTTTTGTTGACACAAAAGGAGATGTTAGACAAAATGTTAGGGATTATGTCTGCACAATTATTTGAAATAAAATCGAAACCACGATATGACCTTGTGCGATTATTAAATTGCAAAGGGCTGCGATTTAATTAAATAAATAAACAGTCTGCTCCCTTCAAAGTTTATTTGCGCTGCTCTGTCCAGTCTATATTAAGTTAGCGCAATGTTACAGTGTTTTCAGTGTGGTTCTGTGCTCCACAACTTATTTGAATTTCAATTTAAATTTTTGGGAAAACTAATTCTGGATCAGGGTTGGTAGTCAGAAGTTTAGTGGTTGTGTCCTTGAGCAGGGCATTTAACCTCAGGTGACACCTGAGGGATTCTCCCTGCAATATGTTGGCAACAAATTTGGCCCTAGTTTTGAGGTGCTAAATGAATAAATTGGCATTTGACATGCTATCCTTTTAAAACTATTATAAACAGCATTTTGCTAGATATTATATAATTATTATGCATTCAGCTTTAATGACATCATTAATTAAGAGGCATCATGGAATACTTCTATTTTTAAAGATTAATTTCTCACACTTAAGGACCATTTAAAATGAAGAAGTGAAGGCAAAAAAAAAAAAAAAAAAAGTGGTCACCATTTCAAGTTTTTTCCCCAATTTAATCAGTCAAACCTAACCCTAAAATACACACTTTCCCTTATACTGTACATGATTCAGACATGTTCTGACACCTGTGCCACCCTGCACCTCTCAAATATTGTTAGATGGAGGGTCATAAAATGAGGTAAATCTAAAGTTCTACATGTAATGTGAAAATAATCTTTCAAAAAGAAAAGAAATACTCCCATGTTTCACCACCACGGTTTGGTAAGCATTTGCATTGTGGTTAATCTTAAGTCAAATGACGCATCTGGAGCACAATGCACCTTTATGGCTCTGTAGATGGATACGCTCTGCCAGTGTGTCAAAATAATGTCTAAACTAAACAGTGTGTCTCTACAGAGAGTAGCTGTCCAATTAACTGTTAGTAGTATGTTACATCAGTTAATGACATCACAGTTCTGCAAGCGTTGGTGTTAAGTCAAAAATGGCAAGCGTTGGAATTTTTTTTAACGATTTGCAATCATTTGCATCAGCAATGGTCAAAAACATTGACAATACAGGCACTGTTTGCAGACATTACTTGATGCGAGCGCCATATCCCTTCCATTGTACAACTTGTGAATGTTGAATATATGTTGAGTTGAGTTCGAAATGCATTTTATGTTGGTGATTTTAGCATAATAAAATGTTGACTCTGTAATTAGAGAAAACGTTTTCTCAAGTTAAGGACCCTAATGAAAAATTAACCATAGTTTTGTTTCAGTAATATTGTAGTAACCATGACTGTAGTATTCATGACTGCTGTCCTGGCAGAAACCATGGTGATGATTCTATTAACAGGGTTTTACTACAGTATAACTTTATTATCTATATAATATACAACAGTCCTCAAATCTGATTGGAAGAGAGATGTTCCATGAGCACTGATGGTCTGACAGGATCAGCACTCAGACACTTCACTGTGTGTATCACTCCGCTTGTGTTCGTGCTGTTCTAAACTCAAGTGTAAGCGTAGTGCATATCTGTTAGGAGTTACTGCCTTTATTTTTGAAATTACATATGTAAGCCAGCAGGTGGTAGCAAAAGATAATTTTTGTGTGTAATATGAGCTAGTTGGTGACGTAAAGTGAACAGTGCTCTGTGATCGCTCGTATTACTACTACATTACTTAAGCTAGGACATTGTTTTAAACGGCTTTAAATGAACAATTTCAGGATTAAGGCTCATTGCAGCTGAGAGACATGAAGGACTGTTTGATTACAGAACTTGAGGCGCTTACAGAGTTTCCACATTGGATACACACTGTTTAAAAATGGCAGAGGACATCGCTGTTTAAATAGGGAGAAATACACCCGCTTGGACGCTATTTTTCCACTGAGAAAGCTGACCTTCAGAATGCTGACAGCATCTCTGCTTGGGAGTGGCAACAGGTGATCGCACTCTCTCCGTCTCTCTCTCTCTAACACACACACACACACACACACACACACACACACACACACACACACACACACACACACACACACACACGTTGTGTTTCCATGTTTTATGGGGACTTCCCATAGACATAATGGTTTTTATACTGTACAAACTTTATATTCTATCCCCTAAACCTAACCCTACCCCTAAACCTAAACCTCACAGAAAACTTTCTGCATTTTTACATTTTCAAAAAACATAATTTAGTATGATTTATAAGCTGTTTTCCTCATGGGGACCGACAAAATGTCCCCACAAGGTCAAAAATTTCGGGTTTTACTATCCTTATGGGGACATTTGGTCCCCACAAAGTGATAAATACACACACAAACACACACACACACACACACAAATCCATCCTTGTTTATCCAATAATGTGTTAGAAACAGCACAAGGCGTGATACTATTTCTGAAGTGAACTTTTTGAATTACGAATGAAGATTTGGACGCATCATTTGTTTTGAACCAGCAACGGCAGATTTTGATCCGTAGCGTAATAAAGTAGTTCCTTGAACAAATTTGTTTTATGACCATACTCGTTTTTCCTAATTTTTTAACATTTAATTGTTCATTGAACTGTTGTATATAAGCAATATCACACTCGCAATCGTGCTATATGGCCCTACATCAGCACTGCTGTAATTACCTAAGGCACTCGGCCTGTGGCCGAATCACAGCAGTGCTAATATAGGGCCATATAGCATTCTTGCTTGTGTGATATTACTTAAGTATCCATGGTTTTACAGTAGTAATATTGTAGTAACTTAGAGTGTAGTAATCATGGTTAAGTTTGTGATACTATGGTTTTACTACAAATACCATGGTTAAACTATGGTTACTGTAGTAAAACCATGTTTTTTTTTTTGCAGCAACAGATAAAATGTTTTTTGTCTTCTTTTGTAAACAGGCAAACCTGTTGAATTGTTTGTAACCAAATATAGTATTCTTACTTTGGATTTGACAGTATTTTTTTCTAAAGGTTGTTTTTTTTCTACCAGTACCAAACTGTACTGAAACCGTGATACAAACTGAAGAGTGAGAAATTTGAACCATTCCACCGCTAGTAAAAGTGTATGTATTCTAGGACAACAGAGACCTTGTCTACCATGTTTGTGACATTACATGCCTTCATGTAATCTGAGACCTTTGATAAACAATTTGTAAATGTGAGTGTGTTCTCACATTTAGAGGTGTCTACCTATGTAAGGACTTCAAGAGTACCTTAAACGGTATCTCGTTTGGGTATTTGTCAACATATGCATGAGTGCATGTGTGTGTGGGTGTATGTGGGTTTGCCAACCTAAATCTCAGCTAATTAGGGTTTGATGTTTTTTTATAATGGCTAAACCAAACAGGGCCACCATATAAAAGGCTGAATCTAAACACTAGAGTAATTAGTCACACTTAGAAGGCACTAATGGACTGCCACGGCATCCAGAGTTCACCGTCGCTATGGCGATTCATTCTGAAGCGGGGAATCGTGTACAATGACTGGCTCACAACTCACATAGTAACGGCCTAAGGGGAGCATTCATTGGCTGGCAGGCCAACTTTAGGTGAGGGATTTAACAAACTCCTTGCCTAAAGGTATTAATCTTCATAGCACAATTCTCCCCACACCATTTGTGCTACGGACATGAATAATTCCCTAAATCATGCGGTATGTTGACATGAGGTTTGGTATTGCTTTTCTAAGCAGTCAGATTTACAAATTTAGCCTACCAGTTGATAAAACAGGTGAAAACAAAATCCCATAGACTTACGTTGAAGTAGGGTCCCAAGCCATATCTAGTGACCAGAATATCATAAGATTTGGGGCTAGATTCTTTTGACATGTGCCAGTTAACAACCACCCAGAATACTCTAGCAACTGAACAGAAACATGATTAAAATCCCTCAGCCCACCATAGCAACACACTGGCAACCAAACACAACCCCCTTGTTTTGCTTTGCATGAGCAAGCTCCACTAGATGTAAATAAGCACTAATTTCTTAACAAATGCATTTCAGAAGAACCATCTGGGACAACGATGATCCTTAAATAAAACATAACTAACAACACAATTAAGTCTCCTGAGCTTTGAAAGAGCAACTTATGAGCAAAAGAGCACCCATTATAAGGCAAGCTTACAGAGAATTGATGTTGTTACTAATGTACTAGAGTTTGAGGTTAGTAATGTTTGTGCCAACTCAAGATATAAAATGCTCCTACATGTGGATCTAGACAAACACAGATGGTCTTTCACAAGCTGGCACATGTCTTGGCGAGAAGGGTGTGTGTGGTGTTGACATGAAAAATGGAAATATTCGCTCTTATCATGAAACGCATAGGCTTCACCAGCCAAAGTCCATCTCCTCCCCTTTTCCCTTCTCACTGTTCACTCCTCCTCCCACACACACATACAGTATGTACTTATTAAATGGGGAAATACTATAGATTTGTATTGTTTTTATTTACTGTAAATCTAAGGATATTTTCCCTGAACACAACCTTCGTTTGTGTTACTCAAAAGAAAGCCTTAAGCCTTAACATCTGATGAGTTTTTGCCCTTGTATTTAGTTTAGACATTATTTAGTTTGTTTTTTTAAGAGTTTTCCTGGTGAGGACTGTTGGCTTGTCCTCACAATGTACTGTAGATAATTTGAGGTTTTAGTATATTTGTAGGGTGATTTGGTCCTATAATGAAGGCAAAACCTGACACACACAAACCCTCAATACACCAACAGGGTATGTCTCACAGTTGACTGCGTCTCTGAAAGGGGGATTGTCATCATCGCAGTGTGACCGTCCACTCATTCTCAGCACTGCATTACAGCACATCACTGCAGCTCTGCCAGCACTGCTGTGCATGTGTGTGAGTATGAGATAATGAGTGCCTGTCAGTGCTCAAGTCACACACCTTCTCCTCCATCAAGCTGCCAGCCTCTCATCCCAGATCAATCACAGCACCATCTTTGGCCTACCCCATCACTCTTTCTGCTGAACTCAACCTCTGTGTGTGTGTGTGTGTGTGTGTGTGTGTGTGTGTGTGTATTTTCTGGCATTTAATTTAAGCTGGAGTCAAAATAAAAGAAAGATGAAACATTAGCAGGCTCTAATGGAGAATCACACTGTGTGTATCTGTATCATCGCTTGATAATTCCCACAGGAAGAGCTTAACTAAAGGCTGACAGAGCTGATACAGTACTGTTAAAGTGAGACAGGAGAAGAGCTAACAGGTTTAATTCATTAAAGGGATAGTTCTCCCAAAAATATTAACTCTCCATACCTTACACCATCCTAGATGTGTATGACTTTCTTTCTTCTGCAGAACACTAACACATTTTTTTTTAAAGAATATCTCAGCTCTGTTGGTCCATACAATGCAAGTGAATGGTGACCAGACCTTTGAAGATCCAAAAATCACATAAAGGCCACATAAAAAAAAATCTATATGACTCCTGTGGTTAAATCCATATCTTCAGAAGCTATATGATAAGTGTGCGTGAGAATTTGACTATCAATCTCAACTTTCACTTTTACATTATTTCACATTTTGAAAGTGAAAGTGGCGATATATGATAAAAATGACTTCAATATTGATCTGTTTCTCACCCAGATCTATCATATCACTTTGAAGACATGGAGTCTTATGGATTACTTTTATGCTGCCTTTATGTGATTTTTGGAGCTTCAAAGGTCTGGTCACTATTTACTTGACTTGTATGGACCTACAGAGCTGAGTCTAGGGTAACCTTACTTTTAAAAGTAACTCATTAGACTATTGCGTTACTCCTAATAAAACATAATTAATGAAAAAGTTACTTTTTATGGAAAGTAAAGCATTAAATTACTTTTGCATTATTATTGCATTACATTTTTCTCACCGCTACTCTCCTGAGCCATGCATTGCATACAAGAGACATTACAGGTAATGCTAGCTACTGCACAACACTCATCAAAACAACATACTAAAACAAATATTTAGTCTTACGTCATATTTATAATAAAGACTGAATAATAGGAATATGCATGATTTGTTTTTCCATCGCATTGCAGCCAAAATGAATAATTAAGAATAACCACTGTATTACCAAATGCAACAAAGTTCAACATCTGAACCTGCATCATATGTCATCATGTGCGGTGCCCATCAACAATGCCAGAGTCAACTTGAGAAGTTTTTCAGAAGTCAGGATAAAATTTAGTGGGGAATGCCAACCTTACATGCTCAAGGAATAAGTTTAAAGAATAAATGAATATTTTTCACTTAAGTCATCTCAGTGCTGGCTTGTTTTGAGTTGATCCACGGTGTGTACTGCGGACAGCCTACTGCAAATGCGCATGTTGATACAACTTTAATGAAATAGTATTTAATGCTACCAAAATGTCATAAAAACTAGGGATGTCCTGATCAGCTTTTTTGGCCCCCGATCCTGATCCGATATATAAATATTAAATATCTCCAGATAAGGAGTCCCGATCCGATACTTGTATTTGCCTAGATAATAGAACTGCAGACTATTTTTTTGGTTTACAAGAATAACTAAGTAAACAAAGTAACTAAAAGATGTCTTCAGCTTAATGCATTTAACTTAGTACAGCTAGCATTTTATAAAACTCCCATATAAAATCAACTTCTACTTAGAATGGTGTAATAGCTTATTTGAACATTAATATTCAGGTACAAAATAAATCACAAATCCACTGAGTTCTGTATGGATGAATAGAAATCTTACATACACTTACAAATGGTGTAAACAGCTTGACTTGAATAGTCATAACAAAACAGTAATTCAATAAAAACGAATTAAACTTTTTGCAATTCCACTTAAAAGTGCCGTAAACATTTACACTTGAACAGGCCCAAGCTCAACAATAATGAAACGGTTATTAATAGTTCTGTTGTCAATATCAATATGCCATTGTGCCATACTGACAACAGTAAAAACCATGAAAGCATCACACACTGCAGAGATACAGTCAAAAATAAGAAAAATATATTCATAACAAGCTCTAAAACTGCTCCAGTGAGAAATCATTCATATCTATGGTCTGTTTAATGTCTTTGAGTTTTGCTGAAACGCAAATCACTAATTATTAAGCAAATGCATGAAGACACGGTGTAGTTATTGAAGGTTAAACAGTTATATTTATTATTAGTGGTATTGTGACCAACATTAATCTGATTTAAATTGGGATTATGTGATATTGAGAGCACCTGAAGTGTGCACGTCTTTCATTGACACGAGAGCGCTCATGTTAAAGAGAGTAAAGCTAAAAGCGCTCATGATTGCTCAAACAGTCTCTATCACTCAACACAACGTCTGATTGTCACAACTCATGTCATGTATCATATATTTGCGTGTTTATTTGTTGTTTATTTTGTTTTTAAACCTGTTAGCAGCCTCTATATCCTCTTCCTGTTCACAGTGCAATGAGTCCGAATAACTACCGTAACGACTCTAGAAAATGGGCAAATTAATGTTAATTGTACACATTTTTTTAAAAACCGGCATATTCATCTCAATTACATCATGTCTGAAAGTTTAAATTCGTGAATGCTTAGAATTGCCAACAACTCACCCTCCAGAGGCCATTCTGTCATGCTTCAATTGCTGAGCAAGTGCTCATTCATTAGAGGAGCAGTGTATGTGTGATTGCCTGCATGCTGCAAAAAAGATCGGCCCTAAATCTAGGCACGATCGGCAGATCGTGGATTTAAGCCGAATCTCGGGCAATTTTGATCGCCGGCCGATCGATCGGGACATTTCTAATAAGAACAGTATGTTTCACAAATCACATTAGTTGTTTTTAAGAAATTAAGATATTATGTTTGCGTACACAAACCATGTAGTATGTTGCTCGCAGTCGCTGATCCAGAGTCAGCTTTTCTCATCCCATTCTCCTTGTTATGGTGAGCTCTAACACAGAGCAGTTCGGCTGCATAATTGAGTGAGTATTTCACCATTAATGCAGCATGCATTTACACATGAATCAATCATATTTCACTCAAATGAATGTTGAATATTAAATGCTTTAACACAGAACAGTTCTGATGCAAACTGATCCTAGAGAAGTGGTGATGGGCAGCTTTAAAGCAATTCGGATTCAAAAAAGTCAGCGATCATTCCAAATTGTATGTAACTGGATAATCATGCCGTGGCCATGGGAAGACTTGTCTGGGCTTATGCCTGTGCTATATTATACCACAAAAATGTGTGTTTACACACTTTTAAATGCAGCCTACATTAATCAATCACAAGAATCAAAGTTTCATTTACCCGAATGTTACATTTGTCAAAATGCTGCCTAATGAGGACACATTTCTTATCTCTTGCTGTGATAGTCATGACAACAGCAAAGTTTATGACGGCTGGTCATGTAAGCTCCAGTGCACAAAAAAATCAACTGCTGCAAATGATGAGTACAACTGGATTCTACTGAATCTTTCAGATTTACATTCCTTTACCAGTAATATTTTGCAGTTTTTAAAACATAAATATCATGGTGGGCTAAAAGCTCTGCCCATCGCTGATATCTCAGATTTTATGGTCTAAAATAAAAAATATTGCATTGCATTACTTTTTCCTGAAGAAATTTGGGTGGTGCTTGGACATGCAAACCTCACCACAATGCTCCCAGTAGATGGAAAATCATTTAACAGATGCTTTGCATTTCTTTCTCTGACAATTATGGATTGATCCATAAAAATTCTATAATTGGAATTTTAAATTAATTATTAATAAAGCTGCTTAATTAAAAGTATATGCAAGACAAAACATTTTAAATACAGATAAGTGCAATGTGTTATGCAACACTGAAAAAACTGCATGGAGGGCGCATCAGCAGTGGCATATATACCATGAGACGATCATGAGACAGACGTTCAGCGTCACAAACTCTATATTTAAAAAGAATAGATGTAGGCTATTTGTACAGGTATTAGGTAAATGATGTAGCATTTCATTTTCAGAACGAAAGCTGCAGATATTATTATATATGGCTGCTGACATTATTATATCCACATTTTTTATCTTAATCATAGTCTCTGTAATATTCTGGTCCCTAGATATTGCTCGGGTCCAAATTTACATGTTAGTCTATGGGATTTTTTTTGCCTGTTTTATCATAAACTAGATGACAATCTTATGTTTTACTGCTTAGAATAGTAATAGCATACTTAAAGTGTCATTAAACCCCAAAACCATTTTTTTTTTAGATGTTGACAGATATGTACAGGTTGCACATCACTGACAACAATGATATCACTCATTATGTTTTTTAAGGGGAAAGTCATTTTTTCATTTTATTGAGCCACTGACTTCTTCCAGTTTAAAAATGAAAGTTGAAGCAACATCACAAAAATTAGGTACTGTATATGCGTAAACTGTATACAAAGTGCACATGTACTGTACATCAGTAGATCCTGAGCATTTCTCCATATTATTCATGAGAAAGAACACTTCCATACAATCACAGCACTGCCTCATGCATTAGCTGACATTACAGCCACAGCTATAATTCAAACTCACGTATGTAACAGTTGTTTAGGGCAAGCGCAAGACTTCATCATTACTTGTGGAACAGACATGACAGTGGACTTTTAAACTATACACCGAGAATGGACCACAGTCCATAACTGGACCAGTGTGAGCATTTTTGGCTGCAGTTGTGCTACTCATACTCAAAAATATGCTGTTTATGAGGGGTGGCTATTAAGGGAATTGCTGATTTAATCACTTATTGTCCGTCTGTCTGGTAATGGACTGGATAAGATTGAAATCACTCATCAGAATAGACCACAGTCCATAACTGGACCGGTGCGAGCATTTCTTGGCTGCACCATTATTTACATTGTGCGGAAGTTTCCGGGATTTATGCCTACATGGTTTACCAAATTACATCACCATGACAATGTAGTTGAAATACAGGACATCTGTACACAGATAAGGTTAGAACGTGATTGTATCCCACTTAAGGCATGTTAAAACACATTATGCTTAAGTATTGTGCCTATACTTTTGAAAAACAGTGTGTATCACTGTGTATCAGACCCGTTTACTGTCATTGTTTGTACCTTACTGAACGTGATTTTTTTATTTAGAAAAAAAGATCAAAATTATTTTCTGCGGTAATCAACATGCCACAAATGCTTAACTTATATTAAACCCAAAACACTCCCTGATATATATATATTTTTTTATTGTAAAGTCTCAAAGGAGTGCTGGTTTGATGGTAATGTCTGATCTGAGTGCTGTTCTCACTTCTTACAAGTAGGGCTGTACGATAATAGCAAAAATCATAATTGTCGATTGATATTGTAATCGCGATTATTAATGTCAAAGATTTCAATGTGGATATGAGCTGCGCTCCAGTTTCTTTTAAGCATTATATTGTATTTTATTTTATATTGTAATAATGTTTAAGTTAAGGCAAATGAAAATTATTGTAAATTGATATCTATGCTATGGAATAAATTGAATTATTGCTAAATTACTGCTTAAATTATTAGTCCACGTATAGTAAATAATATGGCATATTCAATATTCAAACTTATTAACAGCTGATTTAAATCGACTAAGTTACTGCGTTCAGTAAACCCTTTAGTGGCTGGACAGGGGACCATTAATCCAGTCAGATCTTCAATGGTGATCTTGTTCATGTAAGATCATCGTTAGATCATTTTTGGCCTCAGTGGTTGCATTTTGGAAATCATTTGTGATTAGAGTTTGGGTGTGAATGATTGGCACTGAACTAGGAGTCTTTCATGATACTTTAAATAGCACAAGGAGTATCACTCATGTCTGTAGCACAAACGGCACAGGACTTGTTACACAGTACTTAAGGTCAGAAATTTGTTGCTTAAGGTCAAATCCCTGACCCTAAAGTATGAGTCATAGTATCATACTTGTAGTAATTACCTTAGCAAGCACCACTTATAATTTCTGAGAGCAAAGACTAAAGGTTAAGTCTACCTTTTGCAGCAGTTTTCAATCGTGTTGGCAATAATCCTCTGTAGCAGTAAAATAATTTAGCCTTTTTACTGAAACTGACTGCAGTTGAAACAAGCATTCTTTCAAAAGCCTTCCAAATACATCTTCTCTTTGGAAACGCTTTTGAAAATGGTGCCATAATCATAAGTTTTTGTAGCTGTTCTGTCAAAAAAACAACAAAAAAACACAAAGGAATTCTATTGTATTGTTTCAAGGCTTGTTTACATCCGTGCTGGAAGTAGGACATGGCATTTCATCTTTTTGTTTATGGGAGTTTGATTTTCATATAATCTTTAGGGGGAGGGTCTTTAGGAACAATGATGCAGGAAAATAATTTCATACATGCAGTGTGATGTATTATGGCCTTAGTACTAGTTCCGAAAGTCGAATTCGATAATGCTATTATTCAAATATCTCTAAATAACCATGAATGTGAAATACAGAAGCAGTTCATATATATATGCGGCACATTTGAATGTGCAGTGATCCTGTCTGTAAAGGTTTACAAAGTAGCTGTTTTTGAAGGATGAATCAGTGCCAAATATATTAGACATGACAGAAAACCCACAGTCTGTGAGTAAACTGTTTCTCATTTTACATTTGAAGAAGGTGTTTACATAGAGGTCTTAAAAGCACAGCAAAAACAATAGCCTTAGTTTCATTCTAAGGGTCAGAATGAGAGTGTAAATGGTCATGATAAGCTAAAGTATGACTGTGTTTGGTCCAAGAAATTTTGAGTGCATTTACATGGACACCAGAAAGCAGTGTATTTTAGGCTTATTGAGAGAAAGCTGTTCCTGTTGACATGTACTGTACAAGCGGCATTCTCCTAACTTGAGTATACATGTGGCTTGCTGAGAAAGCAGTGTTCTCCATACTATTATCTCAGTGACACTTGTGTAAATAACAAACATGGCATCTGAGAAAGACTTGCTATTTTACTCTCTGTTGCTTCACTTTATTTACATATATACAACAGTTAGTTCCAGTCCTCGAATCTGATTGGACGAGAGACGTTCCATGAGCACTGATGGTTTGATGGGATCAGCACTCAGACGCTTCACTGTGTGTATCACTCCGCTTTTGTTCGTGCCATTCTAAACTATGGTGTAAGAGCAGTGCATACAGTGAGGGAAAAAAGTATTTGATCCCCTGCTGATTTTGTATGTTTGCCCACTCACAAAGAAATGATCAGTCTATAATTTTAATGGTAGGTTAATTTGAAGAGTGAGAGACAGAGTAACAACAAAAAAATCCAGAAAAACGCATGTCAAAAATGTTATAAATTTAATTGCATTTTAATGAGGGAAATAATTATTCGACCCCCTCTCAATCAGCTATTTCTGGCTCCCAGGTGTCTTTTATACAGGTAACAAGCTGAGATTAGGAGCACAATCTTAAAGGGAGTGCTCATAATCTCAGCTTGTTACCTGTATAAAAGACACCTGTTCACAGAAGCAATCAATCAATCAGATTCCAAACTCTCCACAATGGCCAAATGGATCAAAGAGCTGTCCAAGGATATCAGGGACAAGATTGTAGATCTACACAAGGCTGGAATGGGCTACAAGACCATCGCCAAACAGATTGGTGAGAAGGTGACAACAGTTGGTGCAATTATTGGCAAATGGAAGAAACACAAAAAAATGTCAATGTCCCTCGGTCTGGGGCTCCATGCAAGATCTCACCACGTGGAGTTGCAATGATCATGAGAATGGTGAGGAATCAGCCCAGAACTACACGGGAGGATCTTGTCAATGATCTCAAGGCAGCTGGGACCATAGTCACCAAGAAAACAATTGGTAACTCACTACGCCGTGAATGACTGAAATCCTGCAGTGCCCGCAAGGTCCCCCTGCTCAAGAAAGCACATATACAGGCTTGTCTGAAGTTTGCCAATGAACATCTGAATCATTCAGAGGAGAACTGGGTGAAAGTGTTGTGGTCAGATGAGACCAAAATCGAGCTCTTTGGCATCAACTGAACTCGCTGTGTTTGGAGGAATGCTGCCTATGACCCCAAGAACACCATCCCCACCGTCAAACATGGAGGTGGAAACATTATGCATTGGGGTGTTTTTCTGCTAAGGGGACAGGACAACTTCACCGCATCAAAAGGGACGATGGACAGGGCCATGTACCGTCAAATCTTGGGTGAGAACCTCCTTCCCTCAGCCAGGGCATTGAAAATGGGTCGTGGATGGGTATTCCAGCATGACAATGACCCAAAACACACGGCCAAGGCAACAAAGGAGTGGCTCAAGAAGAAACACATTAAGGTCCTGGAGTGGCCTAGCCAGTCTCCAGACCTTAATCCCATAGAAAATCTGTGGAGGGAGCTGAAGGTTCGAGTTGCCAAACGCCAGCCTCGAAACCTTAATGACTTGGAGAAGATCTGCAAAGAGGAGTGGGACAAAATCCCTCCTGAGATGTGTGCAAACCTGGTGGTCAACTACAAGTAACGTCTGACCTCTGTGATTGCCAACAAGGGTTTTGCCACTAAGTACCAAGTCATGTTTTGCAGAGGGGTCGAATACTTACTTCCCTCATTAACTCTTTCCCCGCCAGCGTTTTTAAAAAAAGTTGTCAGCCACCGCCAGGGTTTTTGACGATTTTCGCTAAACTTTAATGGCCCGCAGAATATTTTCTTCCATGAATATATGAAGATGCTATATATCAAAATAAAGATCTGAGACTCTGCTTTTAGGCAAAAAAACCAATTTTATTTTATCTTCATTTGTTCTTTTTTTATTGCCACTTGAACAGAGGTAGGTTTTGTCAAAAACAACATTTCGGACAAAAAGCTGAGAAAAAGGCATTTTTATCAAACAAGTGCTTTAGTATTAGTATGGTGTTCCACTTCTTCACGTTTGAGACGATCGCAGTCTGTTTCTTTGATCAAAGAGTTGCGTACTCTTTCAAAACATGCGCGCAGGTCTTCCTTACCGTATACCACCTAAAACACGGATACCCGGAAAATTCCGTGTTTGGCGGGGAAGCGTTTTTTCATAAAACCCGGAAAATTCCGTGTTTGGCGGGGAAAGAGTTAAAATATAATAAATTTATAAAAATGTTGAAATGCGTTTTCAAGATTTTTTTTGTTGTTATTCTGTCTCTCACTGTTGGAATTTTCCTACCATTAAAATTATAGACTGATAATTTCTTTGTCAGTGGGCAAACATACAATATCAGCAGGGGATCAAATACTTTTTCCCCCTCACTGTATCTGTTAGGAGTTAGTCTTTATTTTTGAAATTACATATGTTAGCCAGCAGGTGGTGGCAAAAGGTCATTTTTGTGTGTAATATGAGCCAGTTGGTGACAGTGAATCCGTTAGTCATTGTTTACATAGAACAGCGCTCTGTGATCGCTTGTATTACTACTACATTACTTAAGCTAGGACATTGTTTTAAACAGCTTTTAATAAACAATTTCAGGATTAAGGCTCATTGCAGTTGAGACACACAAAGGACTATTTGATTATAGAACTTGAGGGGCTTACTGAGTTTTCACATTGGATACACACTGTTTAAAAATGGTGGAGGACATCGCTGTTTCTATAGTGAATGACTCTTGTGCGCCTACCACGAAAAAGTGAGAAATACCCCCGCTTGGACGCTATTTTTCCACCGAGAAAGCTCTCCTTCAGATTGCTGACAGCATCTCTGCTTGGGAGTGGCAGCAGGTGATCACACACACTCCATCTCTCTCTCTCTCTCTAACACACACACACACACACACGCTCGCACACACACGTACACACCCAGACACGCACACACCCATCAATCCATCCTTGTTTATCTAATAACTTGTTAGAAACAGCGCAAGCCATGATACTATTTCTGAAGTGAACTTTTTGAATTACTAACGGAGATTTGGACGCATCAGCGTCCAAATCTCCAGCAACGGCAGATTCTGATCCGTAGCCTAATAAAGTAGTTTCATGCACAAATGCATCACAGCAGTGCTGATGTAGGGCCATATCGCACTCTTGCTCGTGTGATATTACTTAAATATTAAACAGTTGTAGCGGTGTTTGTTTTCTTAACTTTCTGTTGCGACCTGCAGCAGAATTGCGCAACAATAGTTTTTTTCTTCTATTACGTATAACACCGATATTCCCCAAATGTATGAGCGCAGATAGGCGGAGGTAAGAGACAGTCGATTATTAACACTGGTGTTTATAAATGAGTATAGTTTATTGTGTATGTGCTTTCTCTACTGTACTCCTAGAAATGTTGAAATATTTCTGCTTTGTTTACTACTTGTTTGGCTCCATCTGATGGCGTGTGTTACCCTGATCTGTTCACGCACATGCGCACTCTTCAAATATCTGTGAGAAGGCCACTTATGTGTTTACATATCCAGATAAGCCGAGTTCTCCAGAAGAAACCTAGGTGTGTTAAACCGCTTTCTCTTAATCCAAAAAGTGGCATAAGGAAACCCGCATTCTCATTTAAATGGCGTTTCAGAATGCCGCTTTCTGCTCTTAAGTGCATGTAAACAGGGTCAATGACTAACATTATAAGGGGACCTTAGAGGGGATTTAAAGGTGAACCTAGGAACATTTTTAATGTTGTACTGGCTGCTACGGCATCAGGTCTGGACAAGTACAGTAGTGGAATAGATTAAGCTTCATGCAAAAGCAATAGTTTTTGGTAGCAATTATTTTTAGCAAAAGTGTCTGATAATACGGTGTAATCTCAACATGGTGGCTTCTGTAAGGCAGCCCAGCTCCATGTAAACTGACTGATTTGACGATGTGAATGTCCATAATTTGAACATACTTCAAAAATACTATAAATTTATTTATTTTTTTTAAATGAGTGTACTACATACGCAAATACAGTACACACACATCCACACTATATATACTGTACAGTTGAAGTCAGAAGATTACATAGACTTTCACTGGCAGCCAAAAGTTTGGAATAATGTACAAATTTTGCTCTTATGGATAGAAATTCATACTTTTATTCACCAAAGTGGCATTCAACTGATCACAATGTATAGTCAGGAAAATTACTAATACAGTTCGAAATCTTTTTTTAGAACATCTTAAACTACTTTTTTAAATAGTGATGGTGCTGTTTTTTACATCAGTAATGTCCTGACAATACTTTGTGATAAGTTGAATGCCACTTTGGTGAATAAAAGGAACTATTTTCTTCCAAAACAGTAAAATCTGTACATTATTACAAACTTTTGGCCACCATTGTAGGTTGAAGTCATTAAAACTAATTTCTAACCACTCCACAGCTTTCATATTAGCAAACACTAGTTTTGGCAAGTTGTTTAGTACATATACTTTGTGCATGACATGAGTCATTTTTCCAAAAATTGTTTACACACAGATTGTTACACTTGTAAAAGTACAATTCTTGGGAAAAAGTAGTTAATTACAGTAACGTGAGTATTTGTAATTCCTTACTTTACACCCCTGCCTCTTATACATTACATATAAACAGGAGCCCAGCTTTCTCACAGTAAGCCACATTCGATCAAAAACCTGCTTTTTGGTGTCCATCTGACAGAACGGTTTGCTCATCAAATGTGAGCAACTTGTGTCCACACTCAACAGCGCCACCCAGTGCATTGTTATAACTGTGAGGATAACAGCTGATTGACTCCAGCCAGGTCTCCTAAGCAACCAAATTGGCCCGGTTGCTAGTCACATGTGGTCGCTATAATGTGGTTCGTTCTCCGTGGGACGCATGGTGAGTTGAGCGTGGATGCTGCAGAAGACGGCGTGAAGCCTCCACACTTGCTATGTCTCCATGGCAACAAGTTCAACAAGCCACGTGATAAGATGTGCGGGTTGGCGGCCTCAGACGTAGCGGCAGCTGGGATTCGTCCTCCGCCACCCGGATTGAGGTGAATCACTACATGACCACGAGGACTTAAAAAAAGTACATTGGGAATTGGACATGCCAAATTGGGAGAAAAAGTGAAATATTAAATTAAAAAATAACTAAGTTTTAGTTTGTGTGTTCAGGATTTAAAATGCATCTCACTGTGTATATGGCCAGCAATGCAAAACTTTGCGAAATTTATTTTTACTGCAAAACGAATACTCTAGTATCCGACTACTCGTGCACATCCCTAGTTCATCCTTGGGAGCAATATACGAATGCCTGAAGGTACCACGTTCATCTGCACAAACAATAATATGGAAGTATAAACACCATGGGTCCACGCAGCCATCACACCTCTCAGGAAGTGAAAAGTGCAAATCAATTCCAGAACAACAGCAAAGGACCTTGTGAAGATGCTGGAGAAAACAGGTAGACAAGTATCTATATCCACAGTAAAACAAGTCCTATATCGACATAACCTGCCACTGCTCCAAAACCACCATAAAAAAGCCAGACTACAGTTTGGAAGTGCACATGGGGACAAAGATCTTACTTTTTGGAGAAATTTCCTCTGGTCTGATGAAACAAAAATGGCACTTTTTGGCCATAATGACCATGGTTATGTTTGGAGGAAAAAGGGTGAGGCTCGCAAGCTGAAGAACACCATCCCAAACGTGAAGCATTGGGGTGGCAGCATAATGTCGTGGGGGTGCTTTGCTGCAGGAAGGACTGGTGCACTTCACAAAATGGCATCATGAGGAAGGACAATGTGGATATATTGAACATCAAGACATCAGCCAGGAAGTTAAAGCTCGGTCGCAAATGCGTCTTCCAAATGGACAATGACCCCAAGCATACCTCCAACTTTGTGGCTAAATTACTTAAGGGCAATAAAGTCAAGGTATTGGAGTGGCCATCACAAAGCCTGACCTCAGTCCGATAGAACATTTGTGGGCAGAACTGAAAAAAGCATGTGCGAGCAAGGAGGCCTACAAACCCGACTTCGTTACAACAGTTCTGTCTGGAGGAATGGGCCAAAATTCCAGCAACTTATTGTGAGAAGCTTGTGGAAGGCTACCTGAAATGTTAAATAATTTAAAGGCAATGCTACCCAATACTAACAAAGTGTATGTAAACTTCTAAACCACTGGGAATGTGACTTAAGTAATAAAAGCTGAAATAAGTAATTCTCTCTACTTCTGACATTTCACATTCTTAAAATAAAGTAGTGAGCCTAATTGACCAACAATAGGGAAGGTTTTCAATGATAAAATGTTAGGAATTGTGGAAAACTGAGTTTAAATGTATGCTAAAGTGTATGTAAACATCTGACTTCAACTGTATATAACTGAAGTTACATAATGCATAATAAATAGATGACAGACAACAGCTTACTGAAATGAATGTTCCAGAAGAATTTGCATACTGCAAGCACAGTGAAGTACACACACCACACACACACCCAACCACCCAGATTAAAAACTACAGCAAGCAGGTAAACTGTGAGAAAATGTGTTTGCATTCATTGATTATATAAGGTTTCCCTGAGGGTAAGGATAATTTAACTAGCAAAGCAGCTCAAATTTAGCTCAGTGCCTGTCAGTCAAACTCCACAGTGCATGACAGGAAATAACTAAACCAGGTCATGGCTGACCAGGACCAATCAGAATCAAGCATGAGTGGATTATCAATTTAGAAGTAATCCACAATAAAAACACATACAAAATTACACTGAATAGAGCAGTAATTTCCAACTGGTGGGTACATAAGCAAGTTTCAGGGGATACATACAGTGAGGAAAATAAGTATTTGAACACCCTGCTATTTTGCAAGTTCTCCCACTTAGAAATCATGGAGGGGTCTGAAATTGTCATCGTAGGTGCATGTCCACTGTGAGAGACATAATCTAAAAAAAAAATCCAGAAATCACAATGTATGATTTTTTAACTATTTATTTGTATGATACAGCTGCAAATAAGTATTTGAACACCTGAGAAAATCAATGTTAATATTTGGTACAGTAGCCTTTGTTTGCAATTACAGAGGTCAAACGTTTCCTGTAGTTTTTCACCAGGTTTGCCCACACTGCAGGAGGGATTTTGGCCCACTCCTCCACACAGATCTTCTCTAGATCAGTCAGGTTTCTGGGCTGTCGCTGAGAAACACGGAGTTTGAGCTCCCTCCAAAGATTCTCTATTGGGTTTAGGTCTGGAGACTGGCAAGGCCACGCCAGAACCTTGATATGCTTCTTACAGAGCCACTCCTTGGTTATCCTGGCTGTGTGCTTCGGGTCATTGTCATGTTGGAAGACCCAGCCTCGACCCATCTTCAACGCTCTAACTGAGGGAAGGAGGTTGTTCCCCAAAATCTCGCAATACATGGCCCCGGTCATCCTCTCCTTAATACAGTGCAGTCAGCCCTGTCCCATGTGCAGAAAAACACCCCCAAAGCATGATGCTACCACCCCCATGCTTCACAGTAGGGATGGTGTTCTTGGGATGGTACTCATCATTCTTCTTCCTCCAAACACGGTTAGTGGAATTATGACCAAAAAGTTCTATTTTGGTCTCATCTGACCACATGACTTTCTCCATGACTCCTCTGGATCATCCAAATGGTCATTGGCAAACTTAAGACGGGCCTTGACATGTGCTGGTTTAAGCAGGGGAACCTTCCGTGCCATGCATGATTTCAAACCATGACGTCTTAGTGTATTACCAACAGTAACCTTGGAAACGGTGGTCCCAGCTCTTTTCAGGTCATTGACCAGCTCCTCCCGTGTAGTTCTGGGCTGATTTCTCACCTTTCTTAGGATCATTGAGACCCCACGAGGTGAGATCTTGCATGGAGCCCCAGTCCGAGGGAGATTGACAGCATTGTTTAGCTTCTTCCATTTTCTAATGATTGCTCCAACAGTGGACATTTTTTCACCAAGCTGCTTGGCAATTTCCCCGTAGCCCTTTCCAGCCTTGTGGAGGTGTACAATTTTGTCTCTAGTGTCTTTGGACAGCTCTTTGGTCTTGGCCATGTTAATAGTTGGATTCTTACTGATTGTATGGGGTGGACAGGTGTCTTTATGCAGCTAACGACCTCAAACAGGTGCATCTAATTTAGGATAATAAATGGAGTGGAGGTGGACATTTTAAAGGCAGACTAACAGGTCTTTGAGGGTCAGAATTCTAGCTGATAGACAGGTGTTCAAATACTTATTTGCAGCTGTATCATACAAATAAATAGTTAAAAAATCATACATTGTGATTTCTGGATTTTTTTTTTTAGATTATGTCTCTCACAGTGGACATGCACCTACGATGACAATTTCAGACCCCTCCATGATTTCCAAGTGGGAGAACTTGCAAAATAGCAGGGTGTTCAAATACTTATTTTCCTCACTGTAATAACAATTGGATTTTTTTTAACTTATAAAATGTTTTTTATAACTTTCTACGGCTTTCTACATATCAATGTAAATAGTAAAAATTATGCATGTAAACAATAAACATATAGGCCTAACAATTTACTTGAAGTTTTGTATTGATGAAGGTGTATGTGAGCCTTACTGATGGTGCTATCGGGGTACTTATGGCAAAAATGGTTGGTAAACACTGGACTAGAGTACTAATGTCAATAAAATTTACCTAAATAAATAAAGTAACTATTCTGCTTCAGTACAAAGTAAATAAGTAAAAAAAAAAAAAAAAACATATGTGGCATACTTATCCATGGGATAAGTTCTGGCAAAGCTTGGGATGATGGAGACAGCAATTGGAAATACAGAAGAAGATATTGAGAAGAGTGTGACATATCTCAACAGCTCTCATCCGCACCAACCTGAGTGTCTCAGCCATGCGTCTCAGATCTTCATTTTGCTGTTTCAGCCTTTCCAGCTTTGCAAGGATCTTGGAGAGCTCCCTGCTGGACCTTTCTGGATGCTCGCTGTCCCTCACGAGGTGGCCCCCGATGTAGAAAAGCAATGTGCCCCAGGCCAGCAGCACCAGCATAATCCAGCGCCACGAGCCCGTCCACGGACGCATGGCACCTAGTGCTGCCCAACGCACACACTCCTTTCACAACACGGTAGTTTGAGGCATGCTCACCTAAGCAGTGCACCACCCCAGTGCTCCGCCACAGAGGGGGGACTTCAGGGGTCACTGGGGCTCAATTTTGTTATAGAGGACTGAAGTTATATCATTGCAGCAACCCCTCCCAGAAAAAGACGTAGAGTTTTGAACATGTGGATCTTGGTGTCCGCCTGTCGAGAATCCTGGAGACTTCACTGATCAGACTTCACTTTGGAGAACCAATGCCACTGATTGGTTCCTTTTCCTTTAAGGCCCCTCCAAGGGTTCTTGCCCCTGTAAAAACACAGCAGTGCGTGTGATCAGTGAGATGGCAGGACATGCTTGTAGTAACAGTGAGAGATAAAGGCATAAGTGAGGTCTGAGATAATCTACAACCTTTCCTCCAAAAGGATATGAGACTGGAATGAGCTCTACTGCTGAGAATGCAACAGTCACAGAGCTATTACAGAAGATTAGAGCGAGCTCAGAGAGGAAATGTTAGGGTGACCTGTGAGTGAGACTTCAAGTCAGCATAAAGTGAACGAGTTACTAAAAATAAAGCAGTTACAAAAAATGCATAGGAGGAAAAGACAGAAAAAAGATTGAGAGAAATAGAGAGAAAAAATAAATGCTAACTACATACTAAACAATACTATTTTGTACCAAATTTAATGATGTATTTAAATTAAAAACATTGAATTATTCATTCACCTAAAAAAAAAAACTTTATGTACACTCACTGAGAACTTTATTAGGAACACTATGGTCTTAATAAAGTGCTCAACATGGTCTTCTGCTGTTGTAGCCCATCCGACTCAAGGTTTGACATGTTGTGCATTCTGAGATGCTATTTTTGTGTTGTCTCCATTGATCTCTCTCATTAACTAGGCATTTCTGTCCACAGAACTGCCACTCACTGGATGTTTTTGTTCTTGGTACCATTCTGAGTGAACTCTTGTGTGTGAAATTCCCAAGAGATCAAAAGTAACAGAAATGCTCAAACCAGCCATTTGGTACCAACTATCATGCCGTGGTTGAAATCACTTAAAAAAATCTGATGTTTGATGTGAAAATTAACTGAAGTTCCGACCAGTATCTGAATGATACATTCTGTCAATTGCTTGGTTTCTATTTTATGTGGCATCGTGCCGGTGCAAAATCCTGATCCTGTTGAAAACATTTAAAATATTTTCTGATCGGCTGTGATTGTGCTGTATAGCGCAACATTATCATGTTCAGTAGTGTTGTCAAAAGTACTAGTACTTCGGTACAAAGTCGATAAAAAAAAACAATATGTAGATGTAACGATACCAGTGTTTCTGCAGTACTGGTAGTACAGAGCACCAATACTGTTACCAGCGCGCAGTGTGACAGACACATGACTGCTTTAAAATGCTTACAGGCTTATTTTGAAGTGTGCTCTATTACTCCTTTTACACTAAAATGGAAAATGTATCAAATTAAAATTGTGACATGTCCTAGTGTGATTTATTAAACAGCTAACGGCTGCAATCATAGCGTAGATGAGCTGCATATATTGAGAATAATTTGCGCTTTATCAGATGACAGAGCAGAGCACTAATCTACTGTGAACCATGCAGCACATGTAAACTATATATTTATATAATTAAATCACAGTATTTGCACTTCAATCTCTCAACTCAACTTTATTTATATATCATTTAAAACAACAGAGTTGACCAAAGTGCTTCACAATAATAATTTAAAACATCACATTTCAAAATTACCACATACACAAACACCAGTAATCTAAAACACAAGATACAAACACTCCAAAACTGTGTCCTACATTTAATTTGTCAGTCTCAAAGGCCAGTGTAAAGAGATGAGATTTCAGATATGACTTCAGTCTTCAATGATCACACTAGGCCATGTCGCAAACTGTTTATAAGGTAAAGTGAATCTTCAGGCAAGTTTCCAAAAAACTGTCCTAACAAAAGCACAATTAAAAAGAGAAGTTAGATGCCAGAAATTGAAGAAATTGTAACGGAAACATAAAACTGTAGTTAAAATGTAATATTCACAGTAATAAAATAATAATAACACATATAATAATAATAATAATAACCATCAATATATCACAAGCAAGAATGCTGTTGATTAAAAGTTTGAAAAAATAAATAAATATGCAATAGCATGTTGAAAAGTTCAATTTTCACTTAATTGATTGACACAAATTTGATGATTACATTTAATAAAACTCTAAAACGTGTTCAGGAAAATAATAATAATAATTAAACTATAATTATTAAAATAATAATAAATAACTAAACTGGCGTGTTCAGTAGCACATTATCAAATTAGCATATTTTTACTGTGGTATCAGAATTAGTATCGAGAACCGTGAAATTTCACTGGTAACGGTACGACTAATGAAATTTTGGTACCGTGACAGCACTAGTGTTCAGTGTGGATGCTTTTGCACCGTGTAGTGCAACATTATCGCTTTCAGTGTGGACGCTTTTGTGCTGCATATCGCACATTATTGCATTCAGTGTGGATGCTTTTGTGCTGCATAGCACAACATTATCGTGTTCAGCATGGACATTTTTATCGTGTTCAGTGTGGACACTTTTGTGCTGCATACCGCAAGATTATCATGTTCAGTATGGATGCTTTTGTGCTGTGTACCGCAACATTATAGTGTTCAGTGTGGATGCTTTTGTGCTGCATAACGCAACATTATCATGTTCAGTGTGGACGTTTTTGTGCTATATACATGATCGCGTTCAGTGTGGATGCTTTTGTGCAGCGTATAGCAACATTATCTTGTTAAGTGTGGACACTTTTTTGCTGCATACCGCAACATTATTGTGTTCAGTGTAGATGCTTTTGTGCTGCATACCGCAAGATTATCATGTTCAGTATGGATGCTTTTGTGCTGTGTACCGCAACATTATAGTGTTCAGTGTGGATGCTTTTGTGCTGCATAACGCAACATTATCATGTTCAGTGTGGACGTTTTTGTGCTATATACATGATCGCGTTCAGTGTGGATGCTTTTGTGCAGCGTATAGCAACATTATCTTGTTAAGTGTGGACACTTTTTTGCTGCATACCGCAACATTATTGTGTTCAGTGTAGATGCTTTTGTGCTGCATACCGCAACATACTGTTCAGTGTAGATGCTTTTGTGCTGCATACCGCAACATTATCCTGTTCAGTGTGGATGCTTTTAGGCTGCATACCGCAACATTATCCTGTTCAGTGTGGATGCTTTTGTGCTGCATACCGCAACATTATTGTGTTCAGTGTGGATGCTTTTGCGCTGCGTACCACAACATTATCGCGTTCAGTGTGGACAATTTTGTGCTGCGTACCACAACATTATCGTGTTCATTGTGGACATGTTTGTTTTTGCATGCACACAACAAAAACAATACAGTAGAGAGACTTTGCATCAGTCTTTTGTATCTCATCACATTCAATTCAGACTGAAAACTCACAAGTCTGTTAAAACATAATTTATTTTATTGTGGCACAGTAGATTAGTGGTGCTGGATAGGAGTGCTGGAAACACTCAAACACACTGACTTGCACTCAACTTGATAGCACATGCACATTCATTTAAGAATTTAAACGAGCAATCACATTCAAACTGCACTTGTGGCACAATCTCAAGTCAATACACATTGCACACCCACATCCAGCCAAAGTATATTTTAAAACCATTTACAGAGCAGGAATAATGTGCCACTCACTGTGCATGTAAAACGAGGCTGAGAGATGGGGAGTATCTGACAGAGAGGGAAACATAGGCAACGCTTATCCTTCATTATCAATGAGGGCAGAATATAGAGAACCATTATGGATTTCTGCATGGAGCATATACAATGCATTATAGATTGCGGTGGTGTGTCAGGCCCGGTAATCAAAGGCTGCAGCGCGGGACTGAATCAATAGAGTGACCTTCTGCTAGTGTCTGAGTACAGCAGACCGCTAGCTGTTAATGCACATCACTACTGCAGTCAACTGGGTGAGATCACATAGGGCACCACATATAAACATACTCCTCCTGGCATATACTATCATCAGTTTATAATCTAATGCATGCACAGCTATTTTAGACATTAAAGGGGACATATATATAGAGGAAAACACAATTTTCTTGGTATTTTGAAATAATAGAGTTTGATGTACTATGTAGACAAAACAGAACGTCCACTCCCCAGTTCACACAGACCCTTTGTGCAAAGTAAGCCACAAAATTAATAATTCAGAAATCGTTACACTGAAGTCATAGCCTTGAGCACATTCAAATATGACACATCAGTGCCTTTTTAGTTGCATCAATTTGGCATGCCTTAAAAGTTGACAGGGTAAACTACTCTGGGACAAAGAGGTTAGCCAATCATAATATAGGGGAATTAATGAATAAATTAACATTACATTTATATAGGTATGTGACTAGGAGAAGGGAGTGGCCAGGTCGTAACATGGACGCCCGGTTCTGAATCAGCCCCATTAGCCGAGAGAGGGATAAAGAGGAGCTGGGGACGCCAGCTCAAGAGAGATGGAGAAACGCACACAGCTGCTGTGTGTGTGTGTGCTCGTCAGTGTTTGTCCTGCAACTGTACAGCAACCGGCCACTTCAATGACGCACGGTGAATGATGCAGTTGAGTTGGCCTCTTAAATTCAAACATTTTTTATTAGTGCTGTCAGTCGACAAAATTTTTTAAATCACCAATTTTCTGTAGTTAATCACGATTAAATCGCAGATTTTAAAAGAGCTGAAATTTTACACTTTATATATTTATAGTTCACAAACGCGAACAAAAATAATTGATTGCGACACTAATTTAATCTAGTCGTCATCGGCGACAGTCTGGTTGTGTGCGGTCATATGCAGTTTTGTAAGATATTATCTTGTAAGTTATTGAATATATTTTTAGAGCGCGCATCAGTGTGTCTCATGCCGCTTTACACCTGTGCCATGTATTATATAAAAAAAAACATTCCAGCATTGGCTTTAGTTTGACAAAACTCACCAAAACCAATCAGGCTTAATTTGGGTTAAGTGGTATCAAGATGCTTGTTACCAACTTTATTAATGAATTCAGAGTTTTGATCCCGAGGTTATGATTAGTTCACGTGCGCATTCACATGAATGCAGTAAACAGCCAATCGCGTGCAAGACAGCGTGAGTCACATCTTGTGAGAGTGTCAGCAATATTCACTTCTCCGCTGTAGATGTTTAAGAAAATTATGATAAATTGCAAGAATTAAAACAGTTATTACACAGCACAAGAGGAGATTAAAAAAATATGATCAAATCACATTTACACAACAGGTATACTCACTATAAAATAATGAATTTTACAAACCTCATCAGCTTTTGACACTTGATGGACTTGTGCTATTAGCTACACAAGGTGCCAAAATTCATTGATGCTTAAGAAGACAACCCACTATTATATTCATACTATATTTTATGTAAATATTTGGAATGTAAATTCTAAATAGAAGTACTAAAAAAATTATTTTAATAAATTATGAAAGGGGTGTGAACATTTGAGACAAAAGCGACAAACTTATCTATTCAACTATATATAATGTTTATTAAACCTTCGAATAATGGATTTTCTTGTTTCTGAACAGCAATCTAAATCAATTCTGTGATCTGGCAAATAAAAACAGCCATTTGGCTCCTTAATGTTTCAGTTTAGGAGCCAATGGCTCATAAGTAATTAAATTTTTTTAGTCTAGAGCCCTGTATTTCCATTTTATGAAAGCAAACAAAACAATATGTAACAATATAATACTTTATTACAATTTTACAAACAAAGCCTTCCAAAATATAGATAGAAATATATAGATAGCACCAATTCAAGTAACATTAAATGTTTCACAAAGACTAAGTGGGAGTTTGACTAATAGTAAGAACTATTCCCCACATAGGTTGCATTTGCATTGCAATAGGCATTAAATCCCTTAAAATTTCATCCTTCACAATATTAATCTACCAGCAGACTGTGGCTATCCACGTCAAGGCAGCAACGCCAGCTTAAAACGGCACTTTAAACTCACCATAAAAAGCGCTTGCAAACAAACACAAATACATTATTTCTATAAAGTCCCATCTGGATTTGTTTTGTGGCCTACATCAAATAGTGCTAAGTGCTCCTTTCTCCATCATTTTATCATTGACCAGGGCCGGATCTAGAAATGATTTTATGGGGTGGCAAGGGGGTGGCATGCAGACTATGAGGGGTGGCAACACCAAAGCAAGTGACCATGCATAGTTCTTATGGATTAAGGTACCAAGCTTCATTGCAACAAGTATCAGTTCATTAATTGGAGTTCTATCATATTACAAATGTCCATGAACTTGCAATACAACTGCATTTCACAGGAACCACATAGTAACCATTTTGCAACATTAAAACAAAACTTTTTTTTTTGCATAATAAAAAATAAGTAACAAAATGTATATCAGCTCCAAAACATTGTCTATTAAACACATCAACAAATTCTAAATGTTCCAAAGCTTCACATATAGAAACGGCAATCTGGACTAAACATCACCACTTTATGCAGGCCAATTTTTTTTTTCTTGTTAAGTGTGCACACAGATGGAAAATGCATGCATTTCCCATGTTATTCTGCTAATAAAAGCCCTGTAACACTATCACCTTTGTAACAGCTGGAATAATCCATTTGAAAGCAAAGATTAACACAAAGTTAGGTCTAAATAAAAATTTAATGTTACTGTGGGGAGCAATGCTGCAAAAATTATGCTTTGTGCAGCAAAAGATTATTTTAAATTACCTGTTTTGATCAACAGTCATTCTTAATGACCAGGGCTCCAGACTAAAAAAAATTACCAAGGAGCCACTGGATCCTAAACTGAAACATTTAGTAGCCAAATGGCTGTTTTAGTTGCCACATCACAGAATTGCTCAATTTAGATTGTTGTTAAAAAACAAGATAGAAAGCCAAAGAAAAGACAGCTGACAGCTCATTAATCGGGTGTTTAATGTATATACTGTAGTTGAGTGCACAAATGTGCATTCCCCTTTTGTCTCATAAGTTTTCACACCCCTTTCAGAATTTATACAAATATAAAAGATAAAATATATATTTGTTTTATTTAGTACTGCTCTTCAGAATCTACAAAACTGTAACATCGCTAGCAGTAATATAAAAGTGTGTATATTTATATATACACACACACTTTTATAAATAAAATATTAAGAAAATCTTTGTCTTTCTTTACAGTGACAAGCTGGCCCAGACACAAAGACTACGAGAGTGCAGATTGAATGAAATCCCAGATGCAGGTTATTGTGCTACTCCAATCCCAATCAATAATAACCAGGATAAAAAAAAACTCAAAATAACACTGGACTTTTCATTATAAACATGTCCAATATACACATGGGACTATTCTGAAATGTCTGCACTCCCAGACGTGAACTCACTGATGGTTTATTCACTGAGAAAGTGACTCGAATTCAAACTGCTAACCTGAGCTCCTGAGTTCAAATGAGCCCTTGTCAGGTGATTCATTATAAAGGCCCGGTTGAAAATAGTCATTTGTTCATGAATCGTACATCATTGATCACGCTGTGTTTGTTGTTGCGTGCAGTCATATCATCAACAGAAAGGGTGAAAAGTTGCGACACTGGTGCTCTAAAGATGTTTTCAATAACTCACAAGACGATATCTGACGAAGCAGCATATGAAGAATTTTAAATTATCGATGCAATCATTTATTTTTAGTCACAGTCTGGAGCACTGATGACCAATTCAAGCACCCAAATTTTTTCCATGTATTTTGTCCATGTGGTCATCAACCTGTGAGAGCCCAAACACTGTACACGCACTACAGGTAGGCGATTGGTCAATGTTGTGATTGGCCGCTGCAGTAAACAATCACTGGATTGGCCGCTGCTGTAATCAATCAATGGGTCTGTAGTCATTTGTGCATTCGCTGAGAGTTTAGGCAGTTTGACACGAATGAACCCCTACACAATTATTTAAACTTCTAAATTTAATTAAACAATCCTGAAACATGCCTGTCAGGGACAGGGGCGAATCTACCGTAGTGGCAATGCTTTTTCTTAGGGTGGCATTTACCACCCTATGCCACCCCGGTAGATCCGCTCCGGTCACTGACAGGGAAGTTTCAAGATTCTTTTATTTATCTAAATAACAACATCCACACCTCAACTAGCGTGCTGAAGGTCTATTCGACCTTCACACCAGTTTTTATGCTGTATTAATGGTCAATGTGTTAATCGAGATTAAGAAAAATGAACGCAATCAACTTTTTAAAATAATAACATGCATTAAGGCATTATGACATCTCTAATTGTTATACTTAATCAAAAAATTAGAATTTTATTATGTTATTCCCAATGCTTCATGGCACTGTAGTTCACTCTTCCATGAAAGACATTAAGTATATAGTCTTTTGTCAGATTTTCAAATACTTTTTTGCTTCAGATCAAAGTTTGTAATGTTGTGATTCACCTCAGAGCTGGTTGTTTTGGTTCATGGCTTAGAACTCTTTTATGAAGGTTATTATGAATTCCTATGGAAAAAATCTCATATAGAGAAATCTACTTCCAAAAATCTCATTGTTAAAAATCCCATTCTTTCTAACCATTGATAGATTATAAATCAAATAGGTTCTGATTGGCTGTGAATAGGTGTTGTTGTGCAGCAGTGTTAAAATATGTCCAATTTAAGTCACTTTATTTTCATTCAGCACTTCTACGAGCATAAAACAAAAGGCAACACATCTATTGTACCTCTTCATTAAATAAAGTGCCTCTTCACCATAACACTATACTTATTTAAACTTCTAATTAACTCCGGACACACAGGGGTGATGCTAATGCAGAGTTTACACTACATGATTTTAAGCCCAATTTTCGCTCGCCGACAGTTTTGTGGTGATCGCCGACAAAAGCCAGAAATCGTAGTCAAATCAGAACACGCTCCCGTGAGCGACGATCGCAATGTATGAAATATCAAAGACTCGAGCTGAGAGAATCGCAGACACGTCACTGATTCCAAATCGCTCAATGTGAAATATGTTTTGACTTAATACAACAGCAGCATTGACCTACAGCCAATGAGAGAGCAAGAAATGGGGTACGGGAAGTTTCAGTGTGAGTCCTGATGTACCTGCAACAGGCTGCGGTATCGAGAAAGTCACATTGGACCGTAGCAATGGAGGAAAAATTTGTGGAACATTGGCAGGAGCACCAGATTTGATGTTTCATCTGAACTGTACCACAATCGGGTGGAGAAAGAGAAGAGTTGGAGAGAAATTGCCAATTCTCTTGGACAGTCAGGTAAACAAATAGGTAGATTTTACAGTAGTAGGTACTTTTTCATATTGTAACCAATAAAATATATGATGCCTTTAGGCGATTAAAAACATACACATCATATTCTGAAAGGCATAACATATGATCATGCATTTGTTTTCGTATCTCGTATCACTTCTCGTGTGTACTCTGTCGGAAGACGTCATTTGGAGTACAGGCAGAGCTGTCGGGATTCGTCAACAGTGAAATGTCGTGTAATTTGTTCACCCATGTCACCGATTCCTCGTATGATTTGAAAGCGCTACGACTTATATGATAAGACAGATAGTTGTGTAATATGAATAGTACCACGATCCAACGTATTTGAAAGTCGTGTAGTGTGTAGGAGGCATAAAACTTAAAGTGTCATACAAAAATGTATATCACTGTCAGTTGGTGTACGTACACGCTCACAAACTATACAGTATATCCTCGTTACAGAAATGTCACAATTGACTGGTATTAGTCTTAGTTTTAAATGGAAAATGGGAAGCAAGTCATTAAAATGCTGCATTAAACTGAAGCGGATGATTTGTTGCTGAAAGAGAAGTAATCTGTAAACTGCACTGTCCCGCATGAGTGCACACCCCTTTACCCCGCTCCTGCTGCTCATGAATAATTAAGATATGCATAGCAACACCGCAGCGCACAGACAAGGATGGCAATAAATCCATAATTAATGCCTGCATTTATGAAAGCATGCTGGGCTGAACAACAGTCTGGTCAGGTTAGGTTAGGGTGGATTTCAGAGTTTTGGATATCTCGATCACAAGTCTAGCTCAGTTTCAAGAGAAAGAGGCACAGTCAACAAAGACTGAGATGGTAAGTAAAGTTGTATATTGCCTGAAGTCAGAGATGTTTAGAAGTCTATTACGCAGAGTCCAAGTCAAGTCTTAAGTCTTGCAAGGCCAAGTCAAGTCTCAAATAAATTACCTATGAGTCTAAGGCCAGAAACAAACTTTACACAAGTACATAAACGCAGAAACTAGTGCTTGGCAAAGGCATTGCCAATGTGAGGTGTGGTACTCAAGGTGGCAATAGAGTTGTCTACAAACGTTTGTGCCATAAAACGGATGTGATATCATTCAGGTTAAGTTGCTGTACATATAGTGACTTACTAGCTCACTAATATTCTCTTCAAACTGTTGCTTCACCATTACAGAGATGTCATAGAAGCAGAGAGTTCACAAAAATGTCTGTCTCTTGTGGCAACACTAAGAAAGCAGTGTGTTCTTACGTTGATTTAAGAATTGCTGTGTGACACATTTTAGAACACATTGAAATTAAGCTTGTGTAGCTACAGGCGTCCGAGTATGTTACAGGCTTAAGTCAAGTCTCAAGTAGCTTTTTTTCTAAATTGGGACACAAGTTTCAATCTCTGCTAGGGATCTCACAATGAAATTGTGAAAAAAAAAATTATATTAACAAAACCCATGGGTATTATAATATTTCATACAACAGTTAGCTCCGGTCATTTATTTTCATTATACAAGTGTTCAAAGAGTGCTGATATTTATTATAACAGCACAAAAATGCTTCACTCTTTGTTTAACCTGCTGTCAGTTTGTGTGTTGATCCGCAACACTTAACTATGGCTTTTTTGAATTGGCTTCTTTTGAAACTATCTATTTTCATTGCCAAAGCATAAATGAGTACTGTAGATACACTGTATACATATAGGAATCATTTGTGATATGCAAAGTATTTTAATTTGTCTGTGATACACCTTCAACAATCATTCTTTTGTATGCAACTAAGTTGACATCAGTTGATATTTCTTGAAAATTGCATGTTTCATATCAGGTTTGTTCTTCCTTTTATCACTACAAAACACAAAGTGAGGTCATGCCTGAATGCAGATGAGCAGCCATGTGTGCAGTCATGCAACGTTGACTCTTACTATTGGAATTTCAATACAAAAGCTTAAAAGAGTTAAATGCACTAACAAACCTTCTTTGAGGCACTGAAAAGACACAATGTTAAATAATAATAATTAAAAATCAATACTTATCGATTATGAAGACAGATTAAAAACAAAAGTATATTGATATTTCCCCTACCTTTTTTGGTTAGTTCAAAATGTAATTTTTTTTTATGTTATGAATGTCAAAGTTGAAATTCCTCATTTAATGCAGTTATAATTTCAGATGAGGATTCTTTTTCCACTTGTAAAGTTTAAACTAGTTCTTTCTTTATCACACACATAATTAATGAACATCTAAAATAATGGACTCTCTAACTTCCTTTCTCAGACAGATGTGCAAAACTTAAACCAAAGAAAATGTATCTTAGATTAGTATATTAGTTAGTTATACACAACTTTATTTTTGTCATTTTATTGCATTTAACAAAAATGTTTTCAAATATATCACATTTTATTTTGTTTACGATACCAATAACTTGAACTCCTTTTATTCCAGTAGATTGGCATTTTGGGCACCCTATCCTCTATGTCCATGGACCACTCCCACTGACTACATAATTTATTATCCAGCCTGTTCTTCCACCAGACTCCAGTAAGTATCCAGTGTCCTGTGGGAATCTCTGATAACCTGTTAGTTCTCCATTCAGGTGGAAGATGAATGTTTTAATCATTCAGGAAGAAGATTAAATCATTTACTAAAATAATACAAGCATGGCATGCTCAGGTGTGGCCTGGATGCATGTGTCTCAGGTGTATGTGTGTGTAAGTGTGTTTTGTACAGTATCTGGAGCAATATAGCCCATGGGGCTTAAAAGTGAGCAGGTTAAGTAGGTCATCACACATACAAAAACACAAAAGGTGAAAAACTTCTGTGGTCCTTTTTGTGTTCACACTGGACTAGGGTTACACATTAAAGGAAAGCTTGGAATCTTATGTAGTGAGCATAAAATAACCAGGCTATGCTCTTTCATGGAAGATTGAGATTTCAGTAGCATAAATTTGACACTTCACAAAGACAGATGTAGTTTAATGTAACATTTTTCTTTTCTCAAAGGGTGTTTTCACACTTGGTCCATTTCAGGGGTCTCTGGATTTTTGGCCTAAATGTGAACAATCCAAATAATTTCAGACCTCTATAAAGCAAAGTGAGCCGAGACCATCTCAGGAGGTGGTCCGAGTACGCTTCGCATGCAGCCTGCTGTTTGGTTCACTAATAAATGTACATTGTGAACACAGAGCACTCCAGGCTCACTTGATTTGCCCTTTCGCGTAGTTCCAAACACGTTTGATCCTGACAGGTTTACCGTACACCAATAATGATGATGCGCAGAGAAGAAACAAGGTGAGCTGCTTATTCTGTTTATATAAGCTGCTGATGAAAACCATTTAAACTCCTAACAAAACAAACTAAAAAAATCTTTCTTTAGTGTTCTGTGCAAATGAAGTCTCAAGGGTTTAACCGGACCACACTGGAATTGCATGTGACAGATAAGAGATTACCATACAAATATTTGACTATTGTTTTAAATGAATGGATGTTGCAGACGCTGTCAATATATAAAACAATAATCAATTTTTTGGTTGGAAATTTGACTAATCTACCATTATCCATGATTTGATTTATTGTATTTTCCCTCTAAATACAGTATCATTACTCTACAAATACTTTTCCCTCTTCATTTATGAAAAAACAAGATGTTATATATTTATTATATGTAATACAGATCTTTTTTGATGCAGACGATCAATAAAATATGTTTTATTGAACAAAGACTCCTGTACTATTGCTAATTATTCATTTTAAGGGTATGAAACATGTTTAATAATCTCACAAGTTAATATGTAGAGTTAATTGTACTCTTACATTTAATATAATCATAATAATTATCATCAATTTTGTCTTTTAAAAAGTGGCCTGTGTTCCACAAAAAAAAAAAAAGTGTGTGAATGCAAAATGAACGGAGACCGTATAATGGGTCAAGTGGACCAAAAAGAGATCCGAGCCCACTTTAGAGGTCATGAATAGTATGAATGCAAAGAGTCCTTTTTCACTCTGTTCACTTCTTGGTCCACATAAAGGATTCTGAATTTGGTTCTTTTAAAGAGGACCCAAATGTGAAAACACCCCAAAATCCCTAACCTCTCAGTGGACAGTAGAGGTAAAAAGAAAATTGGGGAAGACCTAGGCCAGATTCAAACTCAGGTCCCTATGAGCCAACTCTTGTCAGGAAGTTGTCACAAGCAAGAACAATACCTTCTGCATAACATAAAAAACATTTATATTATGAACTATCTACAGACAAAATTGCACATTTATCTGTATGGTCACAATTAATTAAATTAGAGAAGAAAAGGTTTGGGAGCTTTTCATGCGATTCCCTCAATTTCCACCTATGTTTCTCCAACAGCTGATGCTGCTCCTCCCTCTGTTAATTGATTCAGTGGCATGACAAACTTCCCATGCTCCACAACTTCAGCTCTCATCTACATCAAGCTCTGATTGGTTGTTTCTGCACCTCAGTTGCTTGTAAAATACCAACCCTATCCATCACCTTTAGCTCTTCCACATATTCCCTGTACAATTCTCAAGTGTGAACTGAAAGAATTTGGCCAGGTCAAATGTCATGTTCATCCCAGAGTGAACTCTCACTGCCATTTTGAAAGCATTTATCTTGTTTTGTATAAATGTGGGCTTAAATTGTTTTAACCTGTTGATACGCACCCCCTTTTTGAGCACAAATCATTCAAATGACATACCTGAACTTAAATGGTTGTATTTACTGATCTCTTTAGAGTATGGACACAGTTATAGTATCTTTTGAAAGAAGACACTTTGGGCTTTATTTCCCAAGTTTCAGAATTAACTTATGTTGATATTTTTTTAAAGTTAGAGAAGCTGTAGTTTGTAGTAATGGAAATATTTTGTGCTGAAAAAAAAAAAAAACAATAATAAAAGTCCCAAGACAACCCAGAAATACAATGTTCTCAAAGCCACAAGTCTAAAGAAGTTAGGTTTCAAATTTGAAGATGATCTAACAAAAAATGAGGTTCCTGCAAGCTTTTTTCTCAAAAAAATTGCTGGCAGTATACAGAGAAAAATTGAGGCTCCGACTTTCAAGACGGCACAAAATCTCACTGCACTGCTTGGCTATTATGAATAAAACTATGCTGCATTTTTAAAAATAGACTTTGGAGACGGGCTCATTTTGTTTACAGGACTCTAATATATAATATCATATACAGTTTTACAACATGAATGCTGCTAAGATTGCATAGTTTGTTGAAGAACGATGACAAAGGTTAATTCTTTCAGGCGAGGTCGCATGTAAACAATGGAGAATATAGGAAAAGCTCAGGAAATGTCTGCCATGTAGAAATGGGTTTTGCTCCGCAAGAACACAAATTACAGGGAACATTGGTTCTTACTAGGTTCAAAGAACAGATACTAATTACCATTTGTCCACAAATGGTCAGCATTGTGGCACAAGTCCTTAAGTGTGTTCGACTTCAACTGTGCCTTGCCTTACCAATCAGTGAGCTTTGCCACTTGCAGTCGTGGGAGGAGTTGAAAAGAGACAATTTGCACTTCCTGTCATGTGCTGAACCTACTTCAGTCAAGGCAAATCACGCAATGTTTGCTTTCTTTATTGCAGATGAAGTGGATGCAATAGAAATTCAGATAAACAGCCCTGCTAAAAAGACCAGCTTAACCAGCATTCAATTTCCACGCTGGTCTAGGCTGGTTTATGCTGGTTTGTTCTGATACAGCTGGTGGACCACCACAGCCATGCTTTTCACTAAGAAAACCTAGCTGGTGAAGCTGGCTTGCCAGCATGGTCTTCCTTATGAAGCTGGTTAAGCTAGTCTAAAAGCCTGATGGGAACAACAGCACAGCAGCATCCCTTGCTGGGGGACCACCACCCAAAACACAACATAAGCTGGTGAACAGCAATGTTGGTCTTTTCAGCAGGAAGTTGTCTGGTATAAGCATATATTATGTTAATACCAATATATATATATATATTTTAAATAATTTTGAACAGTTTTTGTTCTTTTTTTCCAGAAAAAAAAGGCACGGCATCGTTGTCATTAGAGAGTCTGGCCAATTACAACAGAGTGTCGTCAACAGAGCTTTTACAGCTGCTTCGGGACAACTGCAGTGGCCGAGCTTGGCAGCTGGTCTCGCCTCGGTCTCGGGGCACTTTGATGCGGCAGTGGCGCGGACTAAAGTTGAACAAAATTTATAACTGACATTCACGGTTTCATCGGTCAGGACTGCAGTCAAATACACCAACCGTGTCAGTGAATTTGTGTACCCTTCAATCACCACCTCCTTGGCCCTCTTATTGCTGGCCCATGTCCAAACTCACAACAGGAGCATGTAGCCAGGTGGACGGGCACAGAAAAAGAACACCGCTGGCAGGGCATGATGAGGTGCACCTGATGTAAACTGTGTCTCGTTACTGCTGCTGTAAATCCAGTAAGTCATTCCTTGAGGTGCTCACTCTTCCTGCGTTTATGCACCAAGTGTCTTCAAGGTTCAGGGATGGTGCAACACTGCAAAACGTACAAAATTCAATGACCACTTGGCACCAGGCCTATGAACCTGCATGACAGAAACTTTACTTTCCAGGCACAACAAGGACACCATGCCCCATTTTTTATTGCAAAAAATTTATGTTTACATTAGAATAGGGCTGAAACGATTAGTCACCGTTATCGACAACAAAGACAATAAAAAATTGTTGACAATTTTTGTTGTAGAATAGTCGTTTGATCTCATTTAATGTAACATGAGCTCACATTAAACTCTAATGATGACGTGCGAGAGCAGCACTGCAGCTCATGCCTGACTGAGGGAGAATGAGGGAATTATAATGCAAAAATACAAAATAAGTAAAAACAGAAGCACTCTCATTGTGTAATCAGTGGAGCAGGAGCTGCCACTCCGCTGAAGCAAAACTTAAAGGAAACACACCAGCTTTAAAGTTAAAATAATACAGAAGTAGTTCATGTAAATAACTACAAACTTAAAAACTGGAATTTCTCTGTGCAGTCAGTGCCTCTCCTATGAGTTGCGTGAATGTTCCGCTCTAAGGGGGAGAGATTGAAACTGCACCCTGCTGATGTACACCGTCGCAGAAATGTTCATCCTTTGAGCATGCATGCTTAATGCAGCTAGATTATAACGTAATGATTCGCTACTTATTGAATCATAATAAATGTCACTGTGCATTTCTTATCGTGAAGAAAATTGGCAATACACCACTTTATTAATAAGAGAGAGTTTTTTTGTGAATTTAAGATGATTGAAGTGAACAGAAAGGTGAGAGAGGTAAGTCTTTGCCACATTATACACTGCAACAAAATACGATTTTGATTTGTTTTTGTTTGGGCTTGTTTTCCAATATAAATATCTAAAACGCCTTAAAAAAAACAAAAAAAAAAAACATATTTTCTTTAGCAGCTATACTGCAGAAGAAAAAATTGTTATCTGAGAATGTTGAATATAATATTAAAAATAAATTATTTTTAAATGTCTAAAAATCCTTCAAAAAAAGATGCATTCACCTGAGAAGTAGCGTATAACATATTTAGACTTTCTTTTAGAGAATAGATCTTGAATATAAGTATATTTTGTCTTTACTGCACTCTCAGAAGTATAACCAAGTGAAAAAATACACTTGTATACAAAATACACTTATATTTAAGATACATTCACTTTAAGCAAGTCTAAATATCTTACATGTTGCTTCTCAAGTAATGTATCTTGCATTGAGGATTTTTAGACCATTTTAAATGCAAAACCAGACAAAAACTCTTGATAATGTTGTGGCTCATGTAATCAGATATAAGACAAAGGCAGGCCTGCACACAGTTGTAAAGCTTGACTGAGGCCTACACACACAGTCATAAAATACTATCATGTTATTACTGATAACAAACATGCCAAAATCAAACAAAGGGAGTCCAAAACAGACTACAAATCCCATGAAGCCTTGCTCACTTTACATCTATGTGTGAAATTCCAAAGTGTCGAACTCTCAAATCCTATTGGATGAGGTGCACGACAGAACACCCTCAAGAATGACGTCATCAGGAGTAAAAATGCCTCAGAGATCCTTCTGGGCATCGCTTCCAGGAACTTTGTGTGCCGTGTGTAGACGTAACTCATTGCTGATCTCAGGTGTAGCCTCGTTGCACAAGGAAGTAACGTACAACTTGAAACTGTGGCCATTCAATCTCCATCTCGCTGGATGAGTTGAGGTACCACCGAATAAATCGTTGAGCAATCCGCATCTTAATCAGTTTGCCTACAGAAGTGAAGAAAGAAGATTTCTCTTCCCACTTCAACAGAGTCGTTGTGACAGTGTTAGCTTGTGGCTAAACGTGTGAGAGTCATGCAAGAAACCTGAAAGTTTTCAACAAGACTGCAACAAGATGAGATACTATGTGACAGAGTGCAATAGTCTAAGTTTGAGTGTGTGGGTGTGTGTGAGAGAGCGAGTGAGTGTGTTCTGTTTTAGTGTGAAATGTATATAAAAGGTGTAGCTTGAGGCTATCACAGATCAACTGGGAAAAGGTCACACCTGCTCTGTAAGAACAGACACTTTCTCTAAAGGACCTGTGTATGTGTGTGTTTGTATGTATAAAAACAATTATGCAAAAGAGTAAGCCTGTTTGAACAGGGGGTGGGAGGGCAATTAAGAGAGAAAAGCTTTGGTTTGTCTCTTTCATCAGTTTTATATTCAATAAGTGTCACATTAGGCAGGCAACACCTGTTAAGGCAATCTGGCGTTCTATCTCTAGGTGAGTGCGTGTATGAGTGTACGCATATTTGAAGAACAAAGTGGATTCCTACTGTTCTTGAGATACACAAAACAATATACATTGTCTTATGATTCATTATATGTCTTTGTTTTTTTATGAGAACATCTACAATATGATAAATACACTACAACCCATTACAATACAAAAAGTGGGCATAAACAATAAAAGCTGCATAGATAAAAGGACATAAAGTGTATGAGCAAATTTCACTGCATATACTCCCTGCAACAGCAATGGTTTCAAAATAATACATGAAACCCCCAAATGGAAACTGAAGTCAAGCCATTCCAACCCACCCAAGTTTCATTAGCCATCCTACTCAGCTTTAAGGCAGACTTAGCTCTGAATGGCTGCTTTACACTAATGACAGTGAACAAAACGTAATTTCTTGTTTTCAGAAGAAAGTCTGAGTGGTACTTATCCATTCAGAACTTACTGCCACAATACTAGGGTGCAGTGGGTGATTGGCAGTTAGTACTAAGGGATTGTGAAGGTGTTAAGTTTTTAACGTTTTGCTATGCAGTTGTTTGGGTGTTTTGGGTAGTAGCTATCGTTTCAAACGGTTATAGGTGGATGTTTGCTGGCCCAAGTGAAAAGAGCCCATCACCCAAGCCTCTATGATATTCTGTCCCTAGATATGACTTGATTCCCGCCTTCAAAGTTTATTTTTCCACCCATGTTATCATCCAAAAGTTGAAAACCTTAAGTGTAACTGCTTAGAACAGTAATAGCACATTTCTCTTCAACCAGCCACACAACCTGCGATATCACTTATGTCTGTAGCACAAATGGTGTGGGAGGAGTTATGCCATATTTAATACTTAGGCTTAAAGCTCAGTAACATTTGCCTTTGCTTTGTGAGACTCCACAGGCGAAGGAGCCGTGGATGAGTTAAGCAAGTGTGAAACCCGCAAAAACTACTTGCCAAGCAGCTTCTTTTTAATGCTGCAATTTATTCAATGCAAGAGTAAAGTTATAAAAAAAAATCACCACTAAAATGATTTCCACGTCCATTGGGCCTCCTTCATGAAACAACAGCAGAACACATTTTTGTGTAAATCGTTCTTAAAGCCGTTCTGACATAAATTCTCAGATTCATGAAAGTTTTTGTATTTTCAAAATTTTTGTCTTCATTGCTGATGGGATTTCGAGCAGGGGGAAATCGCCAAACTGGATCTCGCAACCTTAAAACCCAGGCCCCCCCCGGGCAGTCAAGGGCCCCTGAGAACTGGCCCCATTGGCCCTGTCGGTAACCATCCCTGGTCCAGGGCACTCTCCCTCCCATTGCTCGATGGTCTATTGCCATAGATTGCGTCCATTTGGTCGAACCACTTCCACTTTCTTCTGTTTGAACAACTCTAGCTTTTGTGGTCCTTGATGGTTCTGTAGTCACTTTTATGTTTTTAAACATACGCTGTCGGTAGGTCCACTGGTAGCCATGTGCGGCCAACAGCTGAGACCCTTCCTGAAAGACTTTTTCGCTTAAGGTCGTTTTGTCCGTCGCTAACGAGAGGAACGTGTACCTCATTTATTGACCATGGCGTGGTTTTGCGCACAGGCATTTCTTTTTACAATTCGAAAGTCGCGCGAACAAATGATACTGCTATCGCTGTTGCTAACTTTAAAACTAGCGGGTTGATGTCCTGTGTCCCAAATCCAGTGTTGCTGGTAGTGACGATTTTCCCTGACCAATCAGTGATCTGCAGGGTTTTGAAGTCACATTTAGTATTGGCTCGGCACGCTTGGAAGCTCGACTGAGGTGATCCTAAAAAAAGAACCAGGTACCAGGTACTACCCACAGTGCAAAACCCCCCAAATTAAGCAGAGTCGAGGTGTACCGTGCAGTGGAAAAGCCCCATAAGTACCCAGCATATATATGGGAACTCCTTTAATATTGTTTAAAAAGCATCCCAGGGTGATACCTCAAGAAATTGGTAGAGAAAATGCCAAGATTAAATTTCTGCAAAATCAAGGCAAAGTGTGGCCACATTAAATTAAATCACATTTTGATTTATTTTGGATGTTTTTAGTCACAACATAATTCCCATATTTCCAGTTCTATTATTCCACAGTTGTGATGACTTTACCATTATCCTAAAATGTGAAAAAAAAAAAAAAAAATTAAAGAATGATTAAGTGACCCTAAACCTTTGAACGGTAACGTTTATATAAATATATATATAAATTAGCACAAAAAAAAAAGAAACTTATCTTGACTGCTTGAATTTATTTTTTCAATAATAATTTATTCCCAAGTCTGTCTTATAATTTTTCCAGCAGGATTGCTTGATTTTTTTTTTTAACAAATGAATGCCGTGGACAGTGACTGGTTGGACAGTTTATGTATTTATATGAGGTCTATAATTTAGGTTTCATAAATTAGTGTAGGCATCAGTAAATCGCATTCAGTTGATAACGAATGGTCAAATCTAATGATATTAAATCCATAAATAAACACATCATAGGCAGGTGCATACAAAATACAAAAAAAAAAATAATAACTTGCAAATCTGTAATATCTTACAGCGTTTCTGTCAAATATCTTCTTTAAGTTATTCTATTAATTTCTCTGAAGATTCTTCCAGTTGCAAGTATATCACTGTTAAGTTTCACAAATGATGCTGGCGTGCGCTGCGAACTGAACCAGAGAAGTTTAATGGTGGTAGACATCCTCCTTCTGGCATGAACTGAACATTTTTTACACTCAGGTCAAACCATTTTTATTGACTTTTTGAACTCTTGACTCACAAATGAGCGTCATATGACAGTAAAAACATCCAATGACAATAAGTCCTCACTTTTTTGAGATGCTATTGTACTTTCTAAATCCAAATTTTTTATGATGTGAATGAACTTCATTAATAAAAATTATTTAATTACTGTTCCTCACAGATGTTAAAAGCATGGAGTCTGGTGCCTTCCTTATTTGGTGTTTTCATGGGCGTGGATAACGATAATTGTGAATGAACGTTCACACACCCCCTCTTTACGAATATTTAGAATTCACTAACAGACACACATTTTACAAATAAATCTGGGGAGTACGAAGCATTTGTGAATCCGATGGAAAGTTATCGGGAAGGTCAATTTCACACGCAAATTAATCAGAATTTACTCATATATTAAAGAAAGTTTAATGAACAAGGCCAATTGTGAATATTCAGTATAGCTATGTATGAAGAACTACCCACACAGAGGTCACAGCCAAACCAAGCATCTTCCTATTGGACAATTCGGCAAATTTGTGTCAAGATTTACCAAACTTGAAGAACTGAACCCCATGTGAAATTCAAGTATAGAAATTTCTTCACTTCCAGCAGTCCATAAAGCGAAATTCCTGATCACGCAGATTCCCATTGAGATGACTTTATTTTAACGTGGAATTTTGTGGTGCAAAATTAACTATGACCAAGCCTTTAGGCATTAAAAAAAACAAAAAAACCTAGCCCTAATTATACAAAAATATTTATTTCAGCCCCAGAATCTCATTAGTTAAGTGGTGTTCCAAGAGTGAACAACAAACAGTGGTGGGGATTTCGAACAGAAACGATTTCTTCACATAAAAGACTTGGATATTGATCATTTATTAGCAATGACAAGTGATGCTTGCCTTAGCATGCACCACAAATGACCATAACAACTTCTGACATGGTGCTGTTTATTACTGCTCAGTTGTTACACTTAAATATTAAGTGTATCATTTAGATCTATAGGAGTCAATAGAAGTCCATCAAGAGAGCAGCCAGAAAGAGCTATGCTGAATCATTACAGCACTTAAGAGTGCTCTAATAGACTTGATGACACTTAGTGGGCTGTAAGTGTGATTGGGGACAAGAATCTGTGGTTGGAGATACATTTGATTTAGCTGCTGATGAGAGTGAAGAGGTTGAGTGTACATGTGGGTACAGCAGTGGTGCCTGAAAGGGCATCAGATGTATTTTATGTCAGGTTAGCTGATTGAGGCTGTAGGATAGAAAAGGCCTTGAATCAGCTGCAATCTGCTCTTTTTATGAGCCAATACAACAGACAACCTTTGCTCCAGCATGCATGTTAGAAATGGGTAAGCATACAACAGAAAGAGAATGAGAGATAGAGGAAGAGAAAGCATACAGCCTCTGCTTTGGCAATATTGTATTGTTTACAGTCATGCGAATAAAGCCACTTTGAATTAAATTGAATTGGAAGAGAGAGAAAGGTCAAAGCAAAAAAAAAATCTTGTGCTATTAATGAAGAAATAGCAATATGCTACTTGCTGATGGTCTAAACAAAAAAAAGCTAGATCTTGTCCAAATTGATGGAGGAATTCAAAACAAAAGAATCAAAAGCAAATATATGAGATGCTTTCACACCTTTTCTTATATTTCCATGAAGATCTGGCTGGACTTTCTTAAATTTCCTCCCACATCACAACATAAGATTCCATGGACTAAATACTATACAAGCAAGGAATTCAAAGGTGTGCAAGCCATGCAATGTGACAGGGGTCACGGGTGCGGGAAACAGCTGTATTTGTTTGAATATTCACAATATATTAGCAATGACTTTCTGGTGATATAAAATTAAGCAACATTGTAAATAAGGCTCAATCACATTTACTTTAGCACAGCTAAATTCCATGGGCGAAATAGAGTCATCTCAATGGGAATCTGCACAATCAGGATTCTGCCTGGCGAAGACATTTTCCAATGCGAATTTCATGTTGTTTGAAGTTTGTAGAACGTTGACACGCAGATTTGCTGCCCAAAACAATGATTGCATGGTTTAGCAGTGACCTCAGTGATTTGTGCATAGCTAGGAATGGCCGATACGGCTTCAGAAATTATATCTCAATATTTTTCAGCAAATTGATGATATTCAAATATATATATATATATATATATATATATATATATATATATATATATATATATATATATATATATCGATAATAATGTTTTTGTTCTGAAATTGATTTGAAAAACAAATTATAAATGAATGCTGAAGAACCATCATTTTCAAAGGTCCATCCATCCATCCATCCATCTTCAACCGCTTATCCGAAGTCGGGTCGTGGGGGCAGCTGCTCCAGCAGGGGGCTCCAAACTTCCCTATCCCGAGCCACATTAACCAACTCTGACTGGGGGACCCCGAGGCGTTCCCAGGCCAGTGTGGAGATGTAATCCCTCCACCTAGTCCTGGGTCTTCCCCGAGGCCTCCTCCCAGCTGGACGTGCCTGAAACACCTCCCTAGGGAGGCGGCCAGGGGGCATCCTTACCAGATGCCCAAACCACCTCAACTGACTCCTTTCAACGCAAAGGAGCAGCAGCTCTACTCCGAGCTCCTCACGGATGACTGAGCTCCTCAACCTATCTCTAAGGGAGAAGCCCGCCACCCTTCTGAGGAAGCCCATTTCGGCCGCTTGTACTCGTGACCTAGTTCTTTCGGTCATGACCCAACCTTCATGACCATAGGTGAGGGTAGGAACAAAAATTGACCGGTAGATCGAGAGCTTTGCCTTTCGGCTCAGCTCTCTTTTCGTGATAACGGTGCGATAGAGCGAGTGCAATACCGCCCCGCTGCCCCGATTCTCCGGCCAACCTCCCGCTCCATTGTCCCTCACTCGTGAACAAGACCCCGAGGTACTTGAACTCCTTCACTTGGGGCAAAACCTCATTCCCTACCTGGAGTACGCACTCCATCGGTTTTCTGCTGAGAACCATGGCCTCAGATTTAGAGGTGCTAATCCTCATCCCAGCTGCTTCACACTCGACTGCCAAGCGATCCAGTGAGAGCTGAAGGTCACAGACCGATGATGACATGAAGACAATATCATCTGCAAAAAGCAGTGATGAGATCCCCAGCCCACCGAACCACGACACCTTCCCCACCCGACTACGCCTCGATATCCTGTCCATGAATATCACAAACAGGATTGGTGACAAAGCGCAGCCTTGGCGGAGACCAACCCCCACATGGAATGAACTCAACTTCGTGCCGAGGACCCGGACACAGCTCTCGCTTTGGATGTACAGGGATTGGATCGCCCTAAGAAGGGATCCCCCACCCCGTACTCCCGCAGCACCTCCCACAGTATCTCCCGGGGACCCGGTCATACGCCTTCTCCAGATCCACAAAACACATGTAGACCGGATGGGCATACTCCCAGGCCCCCTCCAGGATCCTTGCGAGAGTAAAGATCTGGTCCGTCGTTCCACGGCCAGGACGAAAACCGCATTGTTCCTCTTCAATCCGAGGTTCGACAATCGGCCGAACCCTCCTCTCCAGCACCTTGGAGTAAACTTTACCAGGGAGGCTGAGAAGTGTGATACCCCTGTAGTTGGCACACACTCTCTGATCCCCCTTTTGAAGAGGGGAACCACCACCCCGTTCTGCCACTCCTTAGGCACTGTCCCAGATTTCCACGCAATGTTGAAGAGGCGTGTCATCCATGACACCCCCTCCACATCCAAAGCTTTCAGCATTTCTGGTCGGATCTCATCAATCCCCGGGGCTTTGCCACTGCGGAGTTGTTTGACTACCTCAGTGACCTCCCCCAGGGAAATAGAATCTGATCCCCCATCATCCTCCGGCTCTGCCTCTACCATAGAGGGCATGTTGGGATTTAGGAGTTCTTCAAAGTGTTCCTTCCACCGCCCAATAACCTCCTCAGTTGAGGTCAACAGCGTCCCATCTTTGCTGTATACAGCTTGAATGGTTCTGGTTTTCCAGAAGCACTTTGGTGCAGACCGAAAGTCCTTCTCCATGGCTTCTCCGAACTTTTCCCACACCCACTGCTTTGCCTCCCTCACGGCCAAGGCCGCAGCCCTTCGGGCCTGTCGGTACCTTGCAACTGCCTCCGGAGACCTCCGGGACAACAAATCCCGGAAGGCCTCTTTCTTCAGTCGGACGGCTTCCCTGACCACCAGTGTCCACCACGGTGTTCGAGGGTTACCACCCCTTGCGGCACCTAAAACCTTGAGGCCGCAGCTTTCCACCGCGGCTTCGGCAATGGAAGCTTTGAACATTGCCCACTCCGGTTCAATGTCCCCAACCTCCGCAGGGATGCCTGAAAAGCTCTGCCGGAGGTGTGAGTTGAAGATCTCGCGGACAGGGACCTCCTCCAAATGTTCCCAGTTCACCCGCACTACTCGCTTGGGCTTCCCAGGTCTGTCCAGAGTCTTTCCCCACCCCCTGACCCAACTCACCACCAGATGGTGATCGGTTGACAGCTCTGCCCCTCTCTTTACCCGAGTGTCCAAAACATATGGCCTCAGATCCGACGACATGATTACAAAATCGATCATCGACCTTCGGCCTAGGGTGCTCTGGTACCACGTACACTTATGAGCATCCTTATGTTCGAACATGGTGTTTGTTATAGATAATCCATGACTAGCACAGAAGTCTAATAACAAACATCCACTTGAGTTCAGATCAGGGAGGCCGTTCCTCCCAATCACGCCTTTCCAGGTGTCCCTGTCATTTCCCACGTGTGCGTTGAAGTCACCCAGCATCACTATGGAGTCCCCTACTGGGGCCCTATTCAGGACTCCATTCAGGGTCTCCAAGAAGGCCGAATACTCTGAACTGCTGTTCGGTGCATATGCACAGACAACGGTCAGAGTTTTCCCCCCCACAACCCGTAGGAGTAGGGAGGCGACCCTCTCGATCCACGGGGTAAACTCCAACATAGTGGCGCTCAGCCGGGGACTCGTGAGTATCCCCACACCCGCCCGTCGCCTCACACCCTGGGAAACTCCAGCGAAGAATAGAGTCCATCCCCTATCCAGGAGTACGGATCCAGAGCCAAAACTGTGCGTCGATGTAAGCCCCACCAGATCCAACTGGTAACGCTCCACCTCCCTCACTAGTTCCGGCTCCTTCCCCCCCAGTGAGGTGACATTCCACGTCCCCAGAGCAAGCCTTTGCTGCCCGGGTCTGGTCCGTCGTGGCCCACGGCCTTCACTGCCGCCCATATGACAGCGCACCCGACTCCTGCGGTTCCTCCAATGGGTGGTGGGCCCAAGGGATGCATTTTCAAAGGTATTAAATAAAAATCTATCAAAAAAATTATAAAAAGGCATGTTTCCCACAGTTTTTCAACTACATTAACACAAGGGAGAGCAAAATATAATTATTTTCATTGATTTGCACATTTATATTTATATTTAAAAAACAATTATACATGGAAGCTTAATAAAAATCTTATTTAGCTTCATATATTTTTACTTCAACATTTTCCTTTGTGAATGAACAAGATGTGCAAAAATCTCTCAAGCCATTTCAAAACAAATACAAAAATATATATAATATATCTATATATATTGAATATTAATAAAAGACAGAAAATATAATCTATATCAGTCCCAGCCCTAGTGGAAAGTGTTCAGAGACTTGTGGCCAATCAAAATATGAGCTCAAAAATTCTGCCAACACTCACAGTCTCAAACACTCTATTTAAAGCAAGTCTTGTATTTAGTGAGAATAGTAGGTGTTACTGACATGGTGATTACAATTATTTGCAGAGAAATTATTATACACAGTACTCCAAAAATGAAGAAAAGCATAAAAATAATAAAAAAAGGATAGTTTAGAGAAGAAGTTAAAATTGCTCACAACCTTTCAAATACTGGGAAAAGATAATGACAAAGAAAGAGAAACCAAGACAGAAGGCATCACACTAAAAGACAGAGAACTCAAATCAATTACCTCCTCTTTCATCAAGTATGTTCTCATCAAAGTGGAGCTAGAAGCAATTCGCTGAGTATTTTTTTTCTCACATGTTAACTGCACAGAAATGCCTTATAATATGCTTTAATGTGGTCTCTGAGCAGCCCAGTGCACAGGGAGTCTAAATCATGCTCAGTGCCTCTTCTTAGGTTTGCACTCGTCTATTGATCTGAGTATAGCTTGGTTAATGAGCAGCACTGATGATTCTATGAGCAGGTCTCGCTAGAAATAGCTAATCGGCTTGCAGTCGCTTCCACAAGATGAAAGCACACATGGAAAGCCCAAGTGTGTTTGAGCAGACAAGTTAGAACTCTGTCTATCTTCACACATATCACCTCTGGGTCCATTGAGTCATTGACGTGTGAGCATTCATGCTAACATCTCGTCCTGTTGTTTCATGGGTAGAGGCTAAATCATTTCCTCACCGGAGCATGTCACACCGAGAGAGCTCTCTCGTCTGCTTTTGTTCCATCTTGGCTTCTCTCTCTTGCATGTCTGTGTCAATTTTACGGTTCAGTGGAAAGAAGCACGGCCGTCATGTTTGTCTAGACTGCTCTGGCAGACTTCAACCCTTTGTAATACCTTATCTTACCTCTCTTTCCGCATTTGGAAACACCTGACTGTCCGTCAGCTCTATAATGGGTGCAGTGAAGCTTTCGAGAAGCCTGGTTTCATCCTCTGCTGAAAAGACCAGCTAAACTAGCAAAATTGATTAAATTCATTATTTTCCTCAAAATTATAAAAAAATTTTTTTTTAAATCACATGTACATAAGTATTCACAGCCTTTGCTCAATTTTGTTGAAGCACCTTTGTCACCAATTATACCCTCAAGTCTTTTGAGCATAATGCTACAAGCTTGGAAGACCTATTTCTGGGCAGTTTCTCCCATTCTTCATTGCAGGACCTCTAAAGAAATGTTCAATCGGGTTCAAGTCTGACTGGGCCACTCAAGAACATTCACAGAGTTGTCCCGTAGCCACTCCTTTGTTATCTTGGTGTGCTTAGGGCCATTGTGCTGTTAGAAGATGAACCTTCACCCCAGTCTGAGGTCCAGAGCACTCTGGAGCAGGTTTTCATCAAGGATGTCTCTGTACATTGCTGCATTCATCTTTCCCTCGAACCTGACTAGTCTTCCAGTTCCTGCCGCTGAAAAACATCCCTGTAGCATGATGCTGCCACCACCTTGCTTCACTGTAGGGATGGTATTGGCCAGGTGATGAGCGGTTTCCTCCAGACATGACGCTAGCAATTCAGGCCAAAGAGTTAAAGCTTTGTTTCATCAGACCAGAGAATTTTGTTTCTCATGGTCCGAGAGTCCTTCAGGTGCATTTTGGCAATCTCCAGGCAGGCTGTCATGTGAATTTTACTGAGGAGTGGCTTCCTTCTGGCCACTCTACCATAGAGGCCTAAATGGTGGAGTGCTGCAGAGATGGTTTTTCTTCTGGAAGGTTCTCCTCTCTCCACAGAGATACGCTGGAGCTCTGTCAGAGTGACCATCGGGTTATTGGTCAGGTGACAAGGTCCCTGACAAGGTCCTTCTCCCTCGATCGCTCAGTTTGGCCGGGCGGCCAGCTCTAGGAAGAGTCCTGGTGGTTCCAAACTTCTTCCATTTACGGATGATGGAGGCCACTGTACTCATTGGGACCTTCAATGCTGCAGAAATTATTCTGTACCCTTTCCCAGATCCGTGCCTCGATACAATCCTGTCTCGGAGGTCTACAGACAATTCCTTGGACATGGCTTGGTTTGTGTTCTGACATGCACTGTTAACTGTGGGACCTTATATAGACAGGTGTGTGCCTTTCCAAATCATGTCCAATCAACTGAATTTACCACAGGTGGACTCCAATCAAGTTGTAGAAACATCTTAAGGATGATCAGTGGAAAAAGGATGAACCTCAGCTCAATTTTGAGTGTCATGGCAAAGGCTGTGAATACTTATGTACATGTGATTTTTAAATGTTTAATACATTTGCAAACATTTCAAACAAACTTCTTTCACATTGTCATTATGGGATATTGTTTGTAGAATTTTGAGGAAAATAATGAATTTAATCCATTTTGGAATAAGGCTGTAACATAAACTGTGGCAAAAGTGACGCGCAGTGAATTCTTTCCGGATGCACTGTATGGTAGAGGATGCAGCAGTTGTGATCAACTGAATCATCTCTTTAAGATGCCAAAATATTTTTGACTACACTGCACTGGATATATGACAGGTTATCTTCACCATCATTTGAGCATTATTTGATCACTGCTGCCATGATCGACAGGAAATTTACAGTCTTCTGTGATGGTAATGGTGTTATGCTTATTGCGCTAGGCAAATTGTACAAAGTTTTGTGAATAATTCGCAATCTATAATGCACATAATTTACATATTAAAGAGGTGTGTTTGTGTGGAAAATAATGACAATTACTTTATTTAAATACTCGAGATGCAGTGCTATTTCAGCACTGATTGAGCCGGTTTAAACTTGATTGTACGAGTTGTTGCACTGTTTAGAGAAATCGCCCCAGGATATGTTTTTTCCTGGTAATGCTGGTTAAACAAGTCTAGCTGGTTAAGCTAGTCAAAAAGCCTTGTCGGAACACCGCACACCAGCATCCCATGTTGCGGACCAGCAGCAGAGTCCCCCTGTATCTCTATGGCTGCCACTTTTAGGGTTTTCTTTGCAGACCATGTAAAAGTCACAATAGAGACAGAGCCATGGAGCTCTGCCTGAATCTGGCAACTCATCCTCCTTCCTCACCATTACAATGGAGGCTCTCACCACATCCAAAGGCTCTTTTCTAAGTAAATCTGCCTCTCCTGACATCCCCAGACAATGGAGGGCAGTGACCTCTGACAGTGACCTACAGGGCCATCGCCTGATTAAAAGGAAACAAAGGAGACGAGTGACCTCAGTCCAAGCATACAATCTTAGAGCCTCAATAAAAGGAGGCGATGCTTTGTTCAAGGCTCGTTTTCTCGAAGGCTGTCAGCGTGGATGGAGGAAGCTGGGGGTGGACCAGAGTCTGCACGGAGAAAGAGTCCTGCAGAGTTTGGGCCTGCTCCCAGCAAGTGCTGCAGAAAAGCTGATCTGTCTTCATTATTCTATTAACAGCCCAGAGAGTGAACTTCTACACCACCACACAAACACACAAAACCACACATGCACAGCTGCCTACAAAAAAAGCTATCTTCATAGCTTCAAACTCATAAATACACACACAGGGATTTCATCTGCATGTACGTTTTAATGTTGCCATTATAAAGCCTGTCTTGCAGACAGACACAGTGTGCAAGAATGTCAACATCATAGCATTCTTCAGGATGATGTGGGTCAACACACATCCCATTCCTTCACTGAGACAGCTCATGCGGGCTCTAGTGGAAAACGTTTGCTGTGGCAGCAGCTTCAAAACTAATATGTGGCGCAGTTAAGACTCTTTCTGGAACTTTACGTTTTTACCTCTGTAGCTTACACCCTATGAGCTTTACTCTCTCACACACAAAAAGGAAGTTAGATGTGGCCTTTTGGTTTAAGTTTGACCTTTTATTTTGAAAATTTTGATATTTTGATCTTGTTGTGAAACCATGTCGTTCCATACAAATCCGGACTCATTGACACAGACACGGTTTATTTTTACATAGTGGTGGTGCGAAGTCTGGATTACAAATGAGTGACCATGCTTACATGCACTTAAGAAAACAGTTTATTTCAGGATTTTGCAGAAGCTGCATTCTGAAACAAAGTTTAAGGGATTAAAAGATAGTGTTTTAACACAGCCAGGTTTCTCCCAAAGAACGCAGCTTATATGGTCATGTAAACACATAAGAAGCATTATGATGGGCGTTTGAAGAGTGCGCATGTGCGTGAACAGATCGGATAACAAATATCATAGGAAGGAGCCCAACAAAAAGTCAACATGGGAAAGAATTTAACATTCCACGGAGTACAAGGGAAAAAGCAAAAATTGGCCTACGGTGACCTTTGATTTGGCCCAACCATGCCATAGAGCATTTCTTTTCTTTTTTTAAATATGGCATTGATGCAGCTCATAACATTTTTGTTTTAACTTCTTTATTTTTTTTTATTTTTGCATTACAAAAACTATAGCTTTTTTGAATAGTAGTGAGTATAATTGATACGGGTGAGATTTTCGTATTTTATGTATATGCATACTTCAATGACCTATAAATACATGCTGTCTGATAGTTCGCTCCATTAGCCATCCCAGGTGCCACCCCAAAATCTTCACTACGATTGGCCAGCTTCATTGTCGGAGGTGGGCATTCAATACCGCCAGACAGAACCTAGTTGGTTTAAAATGGAGCGGGAACTAATGCAGTGTCAAGAAATGTAATTATGTGGACTCGCGGAACATACAGTCATCCAAAATTAAATATGGCTTGAACGCACACTATACATTGTGCAGCATTTCATGTCCATGTGAACGTGACCACTGAAGCGAACCCGTGAAGTCAGGTGAGGGAGCATTTCAATATAAACAACATTCACTCCAAACACCGCACAACATTATGACAAGCACTATACTTGAACAGACAGTACACTCAAAAAGCCATTTTCTGCCCTGCCAGCTAGACAGTAATGCAGTAAACTAATTCTTCACATGTCATCTTCTTATTCTGACTTAAACCCATTTTGGGGTGTGTCTAACATCTGTGTGCATCATACTGTAATTCATTTGTCAAATGTGAGGATATCTCATATACTTGCTATGTCTATGCCTAAAAACAGATAGCTGCAAGTTTTTAAATAACCATAAGATACAATGCCATAATTCTGCAGGTTCTTAATCATAATAATATTTGAGTCAACAAAATTAATGGGTCTCTCAATTTTTTAATTGGCAGAAATGCGCTTGGTAGATTTTATTTCCTTTCATAATGTAAAGCATTCAACCTTAATACATCACCCCTTAAGAAAAGAAGCAAAAAGTACAATTCAAGTTTTTGATATCACAAAAGGAAAACAGTTTTATTGTAAAATAAAAGTAAGTAGGTTAAATGCATTAACTATGCAAACACATCTTACAGCATTGTTTCATTAAATAATCCTATAAAATTTGGCAGTACCAGTATATGGTGATATGGAGTGAAATCCAGGATAATGTGTAGCCTAGGTCTCTGATAATAAATATCTTTAATATCTTCTATGTCACAAAACAAACAATATCCTTCTATTATGTCATGCCACTGTAGCTTCATCTGTCCAAAAGTGCACAGAACTATTATGTGTTCAATGTGAGGAGATGCGCTGTTCTTAAAAATACAGTAACCGTGTTTTAAGAGACGCTTACATCATCGTTTAGCAGACATTTGATCCAAAGTGACTCACAAATGAGAAAGGAGACACAACATACATACAAATTATATTATGCGCATTGTGCGAGTATAGGGCACTTGATAATTACAATTTTAGAGCTCTGTGTGTTTTGTAGTATTATTCTTTAATTTTTAAAATAATACAGTTTGGAGGGGCCTGGGTAGCGAGATGGACACTGACTACGACCCCAGGAGTCGCAAGTTCAAATCCAGGGTGTGCTGAGTGACTCCAGGCAGTTCTCCTAAGCAACCAAATTGACCCAGATGCTAAGGGAGGGTACAGTCACATGGGGAAACCTTCTCATGGTCATGATTAGCGGTTCTCGCTCTAAATGGGGCGCGTAGTAAGTTGTGCGTGGATCGCCGAGAGTAGCATGAGCCACCACATGTGGAGTCTCTGCGGTGTCATGCACAACGAGCCATGTGATAAGATGCGTGGATTGACGGTCTTAGAAGCGGAGGCAATGGAGACTTGGCCACCACCCGGATTGAGGTGAGTAACCGTGCCACCACAAGTACCTACTAAGTAGTGGGAATTGGGCATTCCAAAGTTAAAGGAAACAAAAATAGCAACAACTCAATATCTGAGAAAAAAAAATACAAAAATAAAAAAGGTAACTTAAAATAAAAATAGCAGTCTTCCTTGGATGCCATGTTTGTTATTTACACAGGCATCACAGGGTAATTATGTTGCTGTGGAAAAAAGCAGCTTACTGATTAAGCTGCATGTATACAGGAGTAAAGAGTACACCACTTAAACAGTGCATGTAAACCGGAACACTGCTTTCTCGCAATAAGACACTTACTGGTGTCCATGTAACCATAATCACTGCCTGGACAAGAGACCAATCCAGATTTGTCAGGTCACTAAATGCATTTCACCAGCACGGTTGAGTACAATTAGTTAACCAGCTGAGAAATCCGTTGTGGGAACAGTACAGAGTCGTTCACAAGTGAAAATGTAAAAGGAACTGCCCCTCACTGTGCTCAGAACTGTTGGCCCAATGGAAAAGTGCCAACTGTTGCATTATTATCAGTTGAAACGATGTTTCTAAGACCTTCTGCATTCCCAAAATATGATTGAGATTTCCAATTAACAGGCAATGCATGAAAGACTTGTTTTGACACAATGGTTACTTAAAAGATGATTAGGAGGTCAACTGCTGTCTGGGTCATATCATGACGTATTAATTTTACACAATAAATAGGATGTGGGCAAATTAATTTCTGAAGTGCCACTACGTTGACATACATTTTTTCAACGCATGTGGACTCTAGCCCAATTTTTGTAGCCTTCAATACTTGTACACATCTGTGCACGTCATCTGCAGGAGTCTGTACTAAATAGTATCACAAAGCAGTAGTAGTGCGCATGAGTTGAACACACCACACTAGCTCGTGGTCAAAAGATTATACTTTAAAGGCTAGAATGCTCGGCCATGCACAAGACATGTGGTACTTGGAAAAACAAAGCATACCCTAGCATTAACAAGCTCCAAATTTGGTTTGAGTGACTGATCACAAATTTAATGTGAACAACCAGAGAATGATTTTCATTCCAAGTGTAAATTGGGCTAAAGTATGTACAGTCAATTCAGTTAAACAGATTTTCTAACATCGGGGGTTCAACAAATGGTGTAATAAATTGTCTGCCATAGTGGTTGATTGAGACGATAAAAAAAGGAAATGGCTCATGCAATGATATCAGTATTTTTTGAAGGCGAACAGTAGATAGTACTGTCATTCATGCCATAAAAAGCCCCCTTACCTTTGCCATATGGATAAGTGCATGCAAGTGTTCTCAAAAGAGATGCCATGAGCTGACTTTATTGGTATTTAGTGAAGGGAGATCCTATAAGCACTGTCAAGTAAACAAGCCCCTGAGCCAATGGCTCCTGAAGACCACTAACAGCTGTTGCTAAGCAACTTCAGTATCGGCGGAAGGGCAAATCCTCTTAAAACACACACACACACAAACGTAACTTTAATGGTTTGGTACAACCTGCAAATAAACCAGGCGTCTCTGAGACTATTAGAATTGATCTTTCAAACGATTTAGTATATTTAGTCAGAAATGCAATCAGGACTTTTGCAGCAGTATACTGTCAAATATACATGACCTCAGTATAAAGTTAGTACATGTAAGTGGGTGGCTTTTAGAAGCTATAAGCAAATGAATAGGTAAAGTAAAAGCATTATTAAAATAACTTTATGTTTAGCTATAAGTCACTGGGAGTGCAAGATTCCACTCTTACATCCTGCAACCATACTGTATGCTCGAGGGAGACTGACAGCTTGTGGAAATGTGTGGCGCTCCTCTGTAATAGATCTATTTTTGTCTGCATTTATTTGCAAGAGTGTGTATATGTGTGTTTGGGTCAGCATGTTCCTATACAGTATTTATATATTTATACAATGGGTCTGTTGAATGCTTGATTCTGATTGGTTAAAAGATGTTCTAAGGTGTGCAATAATTTTTTAAGTGAATGCACGACTATAAAGTAGTTCCAGGTCTTGACCGCATTACGGTTCCATATCACTTTGCCAAATAATTTCAGTTACTTCAAAGAGCCCTAGAGGCTACAACAACAAAATAACCAATTAAAACAAAGACAATAATGTCTTGAGATAAAACCCTGAACGATGTCTTAATGTGTGTTAACCATGGTATATGTGGAATAATTGACTCTGGGCCATTGAATTGTTTAAAAATAATGCACACACGAGGCTGCGTGTATTGGCCGCATTATCACCTCGGAAAGTGGATTATTTTAAAACAATTCAATGGTCCGCCACCAATTATTTCTCACACGCACGTGTGTGTGTGTATATATATATATATATATATATATATATATATATATATTCAGATAATTATAATGCATTACATTCTTGTGGCAGAAGAGTTAATCATTGATAAGTCAATACAAAAAGCGGCTTTAGAATACAATGTATTGTTTACTACCATATTATTGATCATAAGTCAATCATTGACATACAGTTCACAGCAATCCATTTCACAAGTGAATTTCTCAATCAGTTTGAGATTCATTATGAGGGCTTGTTTAAGGACCCGTCAATGTACACCTGCGTCACACATGCTTGTGTAGCGTCTCGGGTGTGTTGCGTCAAAAACAAAAATGTTTAGGTCACTGTGTCAAGTTAAATATCTAATACTTAGAAAACATCTCGAGATCCCTTAGTTCGGATTTGCGCTCCAAGTGTTTTGAAAGCAAGAACGTAACACACGTTTGTGTCATTCTGTCTGCTGGATGGTTGTTTTGTTCACAGTATAAACTGCATGTTGCCCACACATTTTAAGTTTCACTTACTGTCCTCTGTAGTAAACAGTTGGTACTGCTAGCTTGCATTTCTCAAGAATCTTCCATATTACAGTCTGGGGGCATTGCAATTAATTGCGCAAATTTTTTTAACTCGTTATTTTTTATCAAATTAACTGAATTAACACGTTAAATCGACAGCCCTAATGTATATACTGTGTATATATACATATATATGTAATTATTCTAAAATGCTAAAAAAATATATATTTTAGGATTAGTCAATAGTATTTATAAATACCTTTAGATGAAAACTATTTAAGTCTTTGGTATGTTCTTATTTAGATAGCTAAGTAAATATATGTGTGTGTATGTTTGCTTTTATGCCTGTACATATGTGAAACATGAAGAATGTCTAGGACTGTCTATCTCCCAGCATTGTGATGTCTGAAATTATCACAGAATTTGAAAATAAGTAAACACAATAAAGAGAAATAAATAAGAAAGAAGCTGATGTGAAAGTTGTTAGGTGTTAACAGAATAGTAAATGACAGTCTTACTATACACACACATCTCCTGCCTCTCATTAAAGAGCTGCTTATTTTAAATTTAGCCATGAACATAAATGTGTTTGTTTTTATCAGCAGTGATTTTTTTGATGATATTGCTCAGAGACAAATATAAACATGCATAAAATCTAGTTAAAATTAGTTTCTTACTGAAGCAACGCATATTCCCATCCTAGAAAAAGACATAGCCCTGAAACACCATGTGATCTAACAGACATTATCAATCAAAAAACGAAATATAAATATTAATTGAATGGTAATAATTAGGTCAAAATATACACTCACGGAGCACTTTATGAGGAACACTATGGTCTTAATAAAGTGTCCGACGTGGTCTTCTGCTGTTGTAGCCCAACTGCCTCAAGATTCGACGTGTTGTGCATTCTGAGATACTATTCTGCTCACTACAATTGTACAGAGTGATTATATGAGTTACAGTAGCCTTTCTGTCAGCTTGAACCAGTCTGCCCATTCTTCGTTGACCTCTCCAATCAACAAGGCATTTCAGTCACCAGAACTGCTGCTTAAAGGATGTTTTTTTTGTTTTTGGCACCGTTCTGAGTAAATTCTAGAGATCAGCAGTTACAGATATACTCAAACCAGCCCACCTGGCACCAACAATCATGCCACAGTCGAAATCACTGAGATCCCATTTTTACCCATTCTGATGGTTGATGTGAACATTAACTGAAGTTCCTGACCTGTATCTGCATGGTTTTATGTAAACAATTGGCTGATTAAATAATCATATGAATAAGCTGGTGTACAAGTGTCCCTAATAAATTGCTCAGTTAGTGTATATCTCACCAACATATTAACATCTTAAAGGGGAAATTGTTCAACCAAAAGCAACAATTCTGTCAACTCACATTTATGTAGATCCCCACACGCATGACTTTCTTTCTTTAGTGAAACCTTCATTGCATCTTTTTTCCCATACAATGAAAGTGAATGTTGACTGAGACGTTCAGTCTCTAACATTCTGCTTAACGAATCCTTTTGTGTTCCACTAAAGAAAGTCATACAGGTTTGGAACCAAATGATGGTAACATTTGTAAAATGATGACAGAATTGTTTTAGAAGGCTTGTGTTCTTTTAAATAAGTGTAAACATACATACATACATACACACACATATATATATACATACATATATATACATATATATCCATACATATACATACATACATATACATACATATATATATATATACATACATATACATACATATATATATATATATACACATACATATATATACACATATATATATACATACATACATATATATACATACATACATATATACACATACATACATATATACACATACATACATATACACATATATATACATATATATATATATACATACATATATATATACATATATATATATATATATATATATATATATATATATATATATATATATATATATATATATATATACACATATATATATATACATACATACATACATACATATATACACATACATACATATACACACACACATACATATATATATACATATAAATAAAAAAACACCTCCCCACATCATTCTGGACTATATAAGAGGGACCTCAAAAGAGGATGTAACAAATTTAGATTCTCTGAGGGGAAGTTATATTACTGTGTTCATGTTTAAGGATATAACCGTTTCAAGGTCATTTTCTAAACCAAATACTTTTCTGAGCGGTATATTAAGTTTCTTTTTCATGAAACAAAGACATGTCTGTCAATACCTCATCTCAAATATCTTCTGATTACCTGTCATGGCAGGAGTCTATTGCATTTAGCAGGTTTGACCTATTCTAGGATCTCCGCTTTGCTCTTAATACAGAGCCCATAAGAACGTTTGAGAGAAATGCAGAGGCTTTTGAAGCGAAACGTTGGACTTCACGGTGCATGTCTTTTCCAACAGAGAGAAAATGGAGAGCAACATTTTGTGTGTCTATCTTTAGCAAAGACCTAATAATGAAAGTCTTGAGCTATGAAATGTGACACGTTTGCCCCCTGACTATTTTGTCTGATGGAGGGAAGACAGCAAAAGAGGGAGAGAAAGAGGGAGGGGGAGGAAAGGAAGAGTGTTTTGAGGGGCTTTAAGGAGAGTGAGGCTGAGAGGCTGCTGTTATGCTCTAGTTGGCCTGCTGAAAGATGGTTAAGACAAGTTTAAGAGGTTTTGGGGGTGGGAGGGTTGCTGCTGCTGGGATTCTCCTTTACTGAGCTGTGTCTGGACAGAAACAGCAGCAGAAATAGGGCTGACTCACTCAATTCGTTCACAGCTCACATGGAAGACAACACTTATTCATAGAGAGAGGAGAATATTACCAAACATGTCAAACTTGTTATACGCTCTCAGCAGCGAGGTGTGAAGAAAGAAAATATGCAAACTGGAGTAAAAAAAACACTTCATCTGATGCACATTCAGATATATGCAGGGATACTCGCACACATATACATCCATCCAACTTACTGATGAATCAAAATTAAACTACTTGGCTGAAACCGAAGACAAATATTCTAGAAACACTGGGCCAAAAACCAAAACTAAAAACCAAAAGTGCCAATTTTTAATTACATTTAAATAAAAAATTTAATATGCATTCACTTTATTAAGTAATATCGATAAATAAGTTAATTGTCACATTACATGATATTAAAGCTCGTTTAAAATGCCTGCAGAAACAGGTGTATAAAACATCACAATCTCTTTTGATAATCATACACCTGAAGCACAAATGCTAGCGCTGCAGCATTGTTTATCAGTTGGGTTGCTAGGAGACATCTCTAATGAGAGTCAAACCCCAGCTAAGCTAACAGGAGTGTTGCAGTTCTGAATATCGGGGAATGGAATGCATTTATGGTCGGAGATATCAAGTAGGAATATCCCACATCCAACTTGAATGGAACGCAGCATAATCGTGTACCCTGAAAAATTATGATTTTTGAATGTCTGACATTTGAATGGGAGACACAAAACAGTCATGGTGCAGTTAAAATGAGGCTTGCTTCAGCATTAGGTGTCGTTTCAAGTTCTGACTTTTGTGCGTGAATGCTTTTTTAAAATGTCAATTAGTATTATTTGTTAGCTGCAACATAATGTAAGATGCCCAAAGGTATAGGGCATCGTATTCATTGTGAAACATTCTTAAATGGCATGAATCTCACTGAAGGCCTAGACTTTTAATGCACGGCCCACCACTGCAGAAAACAGAGATTTTGCTTTTATCATACACACTATTATAATGTGCAGACTACAGAATACTAACAATGGTCTCAAAATAAATCTCAAGCTGACTTTTTACTAATACAAGCACATCTGTACACTACAACAACAAAGTAGTTAAAAATAAACAACAATGAAAAATATTTTTGCATTTCTAAAGGAGAGGTTGCAGTTTCTTTGTGCCAAATAGCCTCACAGTGTCTGTGCAAGCAAGGAACAATATCTTTCTTAATGCTCTAACAACAAAGAGAGCAATTGCTTCTGGACATGCACAGTTAGGAAATGCAAAAACTGACCGAATTTGCCATATTTTTTACATTTCGAATTTTAAAATTTTTTATGCTGTAGTTTCAAATAACTGTAAATGCAACCTCTTTTACATCAATATATGCAAATGGGACTCTTCTAGAGTCATTCATGCACACGCTGCTTTTTTGCCATGTCATGTGGTGGGGGGGTTGACATTTTCAGAGTTTATGTTAGTTAAAATATTTATTAGAAAAATAACATGAAGGAAGTAGGTAGACTGATATATCGGTTTTAACGATTAATCGGTGCCGATATGTTTTTCATTTCAAAATAGTCTCCGGTGTATTTTGGGCTTGTTTATGCTTAAAAGTCCTGTGTTATGCACTAAATCGTAATTTTTGTTTAAACAAAAAAACTGCTTTTGAGATTTTTTTTAATATGTCTTTGCCCGACATAGTAAAAAATAATTTTTTTTTTTACATTCTATAAATCAATTAAAAAAAACTATTAACCGATTAATCTGTTAACATCCTTTACCACCACCTTGGTTATTGGTATCTGCAAAATCCACTATCAGTCGACCTCTAGAAGGAAGGGCTTGAGGCCGTTTTTGCATGATTTGCACAGAACGGGAAAAAAAATGAAAAATAGCCAAAAGTTAATGTTGAGATAATGGGTAGGGAAATGCTGGCACAGTTTGATGTTTAATTTATTTACATAATGTTTTGGCTTCTGCTTCCCAATGCTCTCCTCTTGCACTCTCTCTGTACCTGTGTCCGAAATTGTGTAGCAACAGAGTATGTACTGCTGTGCAAATAATGTATTTGATGAAGGGCACACTTCTCAGCTGGTAGGAAACAAATTATGTTCTTTAGGCAAGCAGGTGAGTAATATAAATACATAATATAAATGCATTTCTGTACATCTTTTATCCGGGAATGTGGGCATTGTCCAGTCTTCTGAGTATATGACATAACAACCGTGAATATAATCTATAACACCAATTCCAAAAAAGTTAGGACAGTATGAAAAATTCTTATAAGAACAAAAAGTAGAGATTTGTTTTATTATATTCACCCTTTTATATATTGAAAACTGTACAACTACACATTATTTTAGGTTTTACCTTGTGAATTTCATTGCTTATTTTTATTTTTACGTACAGTAATTTAAAATCAGATGATTGCAATACGCTCCAAAAAGGTTGAGATGGGCAATTTAAGACTAATAACAATTTTATTAGTTAAAATAACAAGGCAATGTAAAACAGGATATTGTAACGTGTATGTGCTGGACAGAATGACCCAGGAGCAGAGGTAAAAGTTCCAAAGAAAATGTATTAATAAAGTCAGTAATGTGCCACTGCACAGAGTAGAGAGTAGTGTGTTCGTCAGTGGATTGTGTGCATCGTGGAAGTCAGGTTGGGCTAGGAAGAATCCTCCGTAGAAGCTTGGCTATGAGAGAGATGTCCAGCAGACAATGCGAGCAATAGCTGAAGTGTAGATTTCCGGCAGCGGGCATAGAGCGGAATTCATTAGTGGACAACCAGGCTGACCTCAGCGAAGAATGAAAGGCAAACCACAACCTGAACAATGTGTGCAAACCAACAGAGAGACAAGACAGGGCCAGCTAGAAAAGGAGAGCGAGGTTAGTACTCAAATTAGCCTTATAATCTTGCAAAGAAACAAAGAAACATGAGGGCATATGTACAGTGCAATCAGGCTGGAACAGGTGTTGCTCGACAAGCAAACAGTGGCATGATCGGTTCTGCCCTGAGAACAATGAACATTCCCATGGAAACACCGATCATGCCAGTCGAGCACTCCTGCAAAGCATGAGGGAGAGAAAATGACAGAACAAACAAAACAAACCTGCGGGCTTTCCAGAACCGTGACAGGGATGTTAAACAGGTGAGGCAATTGTGTCATAGTATATAAGGAGCCTCAAAAAACAGCCTAGTCCTTCAAGAGCAAGGATCATTCGAAACTTGTAAATTTGCCAATGGATGCTTCAGCAAATTATCCAGCACATTAAGAACAATGTTCTCCAAAGAAAAATTGGAAGGATTTTGGGCATTTCACCCTCTACAGTGAACAATATAGTTAAATGATTCAAGGAATCAGGTCAAATCTCGGTGCCTAAAGGGCAAGACAAAAAACAATTCTCAATGCATGTGATCTCTGATCCCTCAGACATCACAGCCTTAAACAACATCATTCATCTGTAATGGATATCATGAACATGGGCTTGGGATTACTTTAGAAAACCTATGTTAGTCAACACCATTAGCCACTGCATCCACATATGCAAGATATGTCTTTACAATGCAAAGCAGAAGCCCGTCATCAACACTGTCCAGAAGCGCTGCCGACTTCTTTGGGCTCGGTCTCATCTTAGATGTAAAGTAGAACAGTGGAACTGTGTTTTTTGGTTTGATGAGACTACATTTTCAATACAACAAGCTGTGTTTTTCAAAAACTATTTGTTTTGAAAAACACAGCCGTTGTATTCTCCAGCCAAGCTGTTATCAGAGTCAGGTCCAAAAGCCAGTGTCTGTATGGGCCAGGGGTGTGTCAGTGCCCATGGGTAACTCGAACATCTGTGAGAACACCTTGAATGCAGACAGATATGTAAAAATCTTGGAGCAGCATATACTGCCATCCAGCACAGTCTTTTCCAGGGACATCCCAGCATTTTCAGCAGGACAATTTCAAACCACATACTGGCCGAATAAACAGAGAGTGCGGGTGCTAGATTGGCCTGCCTGCAGTCATGACCATCTCCAATTTAGAATGTGTGGTGCATTATGAAGTGCACTATATGGCAACGAAGACCCCGTACAATTGTGCAGCTGCATAATGAATGAATGGGGGGGAAATTTAACTTTATAAACGTAACAAATTTGTGTCTTCAGTTCCTAAATGCTTAATAATTGTTATTAGACGAAATGGTGACGTTTCACAGTGGTAAACACTCAGCTATCCCATCTGTTTTGGAATGTGTTGCAATCATCTGATTTTAAATTACTGTAAGTAACAAAACAATGAAATTCACAAGGTAAAACATCATATAATGTGTAGTTGTAGTGGTTTCAATATAGCAAAGAGTGAATATCATTTACAAATCACTCCTTTCTGTTTTTGTTAGCATTTTTATTAGAATTGGAGTTGTACTCTGGTTTGGTAAAAAAAACACAATTTAAGCACCAGTAACACATTTCTTTAAAGATATAGCACTAACAGCTGAAAAGAGCAGCCAGACTCACGGTTCACCGCAATTTTTTCATATTCAGCATTTTTAATATGAAGTCTCCTCAGCTCCTGTGGCATGTAATGGGATGGTAAAGTGTCCAGTGGATTCGCACTTCTGAATCGCATATAGCAGGTCATCCAGGGATTTCCTGGAGGAGAACTTGGACACACTACTTACTGTTTTTGTTTTTTTTGGACATACATACACTTTGGTTGAAGTCATTAAAACTATTTTTTTACCACTCCACAGGCTTAATATTAGCAAACTTTAGATTTGGAAAGTAGTTTATGACATCTACTTTGTTCATGACACAACACATTTTTCCAACATTTGTTTACACACAGATTGTTTCACTTTTAATTGACTATATCACAATTCCAGTCGGTTAGCAGTATACATACACCAAGTTAACTGTGCCTTTAAGCAGCTTTGAAAATTCCAGAAAATTATGTCAAGCCTTTAGACAATTGGCAATTAGCTTCTGATAGGAGGTATACTGAATTGCAGGTGTACCTGTGGATGTATTTTAAGGCCTACCTTCAAACTCAGTCCCTCTTTGATTGACATCATGGGTAAATCAAAATAAATCAGCCTAGACCTCCACAAGTCTGGTTCATCCTTGGGAGCAATTTCCAAATGACTGAGGTTACCACGTTCATCTGTATTATCAATAGTAAGCAAGTATAAACACCATGGGACCACGCAGCCATCATACGGCTTCAAGAAGCAGAAGCATTCTGTCTCCTAGAGATGAATGTAGTTGGTGTGAAAAGTACAAATCAAACCCAGAACAACAGAAAAGGACCTTGTGAAGATGCTGGAGGAAACAGGTAGACAAGTATTTATATCCACAGTTAAACAAATCATATATTGACATAACCTGAAAGGCTGCTCAGCAAGGAAGTAGCCACTTTTTGGCCATAATGACCATTGTTATGTTTGGAGGAAAAAGGGTGAGGTTTGCAAGCTGAAGAACACCATCCCAACTGTGAAGCATGGGGGTAGCAGCATCACGTTGTTGAGGTGCTTTGCTGCAGGAGGGACTAGTGCACTTCACAAAATAGATGGCATCATGAGGAAGGAAATTTATGTGAATATATTGACGCAATATCTCAAGACATCAGCCATGAAGTTAAAGCTCGGTCGCAAATGAGTCTTCCAAATGGACAATGACCCCAGGAATACCTCCAAAGTTGTGGCAAAATGGCTTAAGGACAACAAAGTCAAGGTATTGGAGAGCCATCACAAAGCCCTGAACACAATCAGATAGAAAATTTGTGGGCAGAACAGAAAAGGCGCATGCAAGCAAGGAGGCCTACAAACCAGACTCAGTTACACCAGTTCTGTCTGGAGAAATGGGCCATAATTCCAGGAACTTATTGTGAGAAGCTTTTGGAAGGCTACCCAAACCATTTGAACCAAGTTAGACAATATAAAGGCAATGTTAACAAATACTATTTCAATGTTTGAAAACTTCTGACTTGCAAAGTGAGGAAATAAATAAAAGTTTAAATAAATAATTCTCTTTACTATTATTCTGACATTAATTTTTTTTTTCTCCCAATTTGGAATGCCAAATTCTCAATGTGCTCTTATGTCACTTTTCCACTGCACCTTACGGTTCGACTCGCCTCATATCTACTTGATTTATTTTTCTGAGTTTGCATTTCCATTGCAGTTTAGTGCCATCTCAACGTGGGTGGGATTATAGGCTGATCGTCATAGTTGAGCCACCTCTACTGCCGTGACATCATCTTATACCCGACACAAACTGACCAAAACAATAACACGACTGCTAGCTGTTAGCTACTAGCTCATTGTCCAGGGCACTCTCCCTCCCATTGTTTGCCAGTTTAGAAAGCGTCCATTTGGTCGAACCACTTCAACTTTTCCTTCTGTAGTCACTTTACATTTTATTTTACTTTTTCCTACACTTTTGGTAGGTCCGGTGGTTGCCGTGTGCGGCCAACAGCTGAAAGCAGACACTTCCAGAGAGACTTTCTCCTTGACCAATCAGTGATCTGCAGCATTTTGAAGTCACATTTAGTATTGGCTCGGCTCACTTGGAACCTCGAACCTGGCTTAGTGACTCACCTCAATCTGCGTGGCGGAGGACAATTCTAAGCTGCCTCCACGTCTGAGACCATCAACCCGCGCAAACTATCATGTGGCTTGTTGAGCATGTTACATTTAAATACATTTAACCATGCGGTAACCATGCACAACTCACTGAGTTTAAATGTATTTGGCTAAGGTGTAAAATTATCCCCGACCAAAATTATCCTAGTCGACTAGTAGTCGCACGTTTATGATATTAATTGAATTACTTATATATATATATATATATATATATATATATATATATATATATTGGGGTGCATCAGTTCCAGGGCTGAGAAAGTATGTTATAAGTAACACTGCTAAAACTGTTCTACATTACAGAGAAATACTAAACCGTAATAATGAGCCTGTATGAATAATGATACAAGTGCATGTATGAAGTGAGCCACAGCGACACCGGCAAAATCGGTAATGATTCTGAATGTGTCAAACCAGCAAGGAGACCGTCTGAACATTTTGTTAATTTATAGAGAGAAATGCTGTTGACGGTGGTATGAGTGATCGCCAATAGCTGATGCCTTTGATGATGTCAAGACAATATTTGGCTCATTTTCCCATTAATGTATAAAATTATTATTATTAATATTATTAGGCTATTATTATTATTATTATCATCATCAAATTAATATTACAAATAATTTGCCCGTAGACAAACAGATACGCGTTTTAAGAAACACATTTTATTATATTAATCAAGAACAGATGACAGAATAGCCGTCTATGCGTATGTATGACACGCTGCTTTTATGGAGGTGTGCAGTCTTGTGAAACACTCGTAGGCAAAAGGTTCTCACTCTCTTAATTTCGGTCTTCTGAATTTTTTTTTTGGCAAAAACAGTATCGTCTACGAGTGCTGTAATTTACCTCAGAGATTTCAGCTCAGGAGGTGCTTTGAGTTCAGTTTGCTTTTTTCCCACAGAGCCGTTCATTGTGACCACAACTCTACAGCCTATACATCTGTGATTAAATATTACAAAAACACGTTCACCTTGAACCATGATTTAAATTGAAGTGATTATTATCATAATTACTATTTTTACATCTTCATTTGTGTAAGTAATTTTCTGCCTGCATATTTAGATATTTACTTGCCTGATGGTAAATGGAAAGGTGGCTACTTATTTATATAAATTTTTTTTATCACTTTTTTTTGTAGTTTGATCACAAAGCAAGAATATTCACCTATCCCTCAGCCCGGGGGTTGCCGATGTAATTGGATGTTGCAAACACAACACAACACAACACAACACAACACAACACTGTATATCATGAAGAAGGGATGCATTTTCCCAGACAAAAAAAAATACCCGACCGGTAGAGAATGCACAGATGAAGTAGGTTCTTTGCCAGAGAGATATTGTCAACTGTTGCAAAGCCATCTTTCAAAAAGTTGAACAAACGCACATTTTAATTGAACTTAATTATTTTCCAGTTTCATTTGAATTTTTTGATAAAATAAAATAAGCTCAAAGTTTGAAATCAAGGTGTCTTGCTCTATTGTGTAGTCTTATCCCTAACCCTGCTTAATGAAAATTACCCCATAGAACCACCTAGCGTCCAACCTGCCGTAATACCAGTGTTCGTCGGTTTCCTGTGGAGTTTTTGTTCTGCGACCTACAGACCAATTAAAACTTGGTCAAACAGCACTCTTCTCATCGACTAACATTTGGTCAACTATTAGAGGGCAGCCCTGATTTATATAATTAAGTCGCATCGCAGTCTTACAGTTTAGTATGAACATTAACTACTTATCCGGAGCTGGGAAGCTACCACCAAAAACAAACAGAAACTGAAAGGGCTTCAGCCAAAATTGAACTAGTATTTAACTAGACGCATGAAATTGAAGACATTGCGACAGAAATATATCACTACTATATAGTAAAATGTAATATTTAATGTAGTAGTAATACTACTAATAACATATCAAAAATAATTACATTATATTTAAGCAATATCTCACATTGTATTATAATATGCAACCAATTGTAATGTAAACAATTGTTTACCACAGTAAAACAAGCAACCAATGTACATATGCAAACCCACACATACAACAAAGACTGCTTACCGGACTGGACGTCTTAAATGGTTTAGCTGGTACACACAAGAATGATTCCTTCCTCCTGTAACACAAGAAAAAATATTCACATTACCGACACAAAGTAAATATTCTCCCCTTTTTCACAGTCAGCTCTTAGACAGGGGTAATTTGTCTTCTCCTCAAGGGTATTCTTGGAAAGGACTGGAAGGCGCGTGCAGGTAAATGACAACAGTAAAACTTTTCAAGGGAAGTGGGTTTGAGAGATGCAGTTCTGAGATCCCAAATCATCCGTTGTTTCTATCACAACCTCACAAACTGATGGCTCTAAACAGCAACACCCACGCTCCCCTGGTACCGTGGCAACAGCTCAGGACGAATAGCAGCATCAGCAGTAATAGAAACTCATTAAGCAAGGCTCTAGTCCAAAAGAATGTACACGTGCACACACATACACATATAGTCAGCCTCAAAAGGCACAACTTGACCTTGCTGAAATTTTACTTGTGCTGAAGAGATACGCATTTTCAAAAGGTGCGTGTAGAACAAAAAACATCCAAACTGTGATATGTTGGGTACAAATAACAGTCTCAGATTAATTCACTGTTGTACTGGACTGTTATGTGGCTCTCTGAAATACCTGATTGTGATGGCTAGTCAACTGCGGCGTTTAGAGGTAACATTTTTTTTACAATGACTGCTAAACTATATAACTGAACGTCGACCCTGGCAAGCAATCTCCTACACTGCAGTAGTTTCATGCCGTATCACTCTGCGGTCTCTTCTCATACAATAATTTTTTTTTTAACTAAAATCCATATTTAATGTCCATTTATATTTATTTGGTAAGTAGCTGTAGATTAAGTGGGATAATGTACAGGCATCGTTGAGTTATGCATCCTAATCACCCTGTCAGGTAAATGATTAGCTGACAATACATTATCACTTCCATAACTGCACAAGTGACTTCAACATTGAAACTCTTATTGAAGATAGGAATATGCATAATTTAGATTCAAATTGGGATCCAAAATAAAAACCTTTTTCCACAGAGAGAAAGTAAAGGAATTCATATTTAATAGCACAACAATCTCAGTATGGGAAAGGGGAGAGTTGATCACAAATCCTGTGCTTGGAGTATTAGGGGCGAGACATGGCGAGGCTAGTTTTATTAAATGCTCTCTTCCAGAGGTAGCGCGACTACGAGATGCCAGTGCTTAATATTTCAGTGGCAGACATTGGAATTCTGACTGTGAGGAAGGGGAGATGTGTGGGTCCTGTCTCCACGAAGTCCAATCAGAATGATTTATGAGGGGTTTGGTCATTGGCATCCTAGACAGCTACTGGGATACCATCTGCCGCAGTGTCTGCTCTTATAGTTTGGGACAACAAATTCTCTGCACAGGAAAAGTGGCAAGTCTGGTCAGACCCTAAAGGCCTGTTCACACCATACAAAATGTAACAAAACAGCATGAATCGGAAATGATTTTCAACAACTGCAAGAAAGCAAAGCGCACTTTTACCAGTTGTTCCATGATGTCTCGAAGGTCTAACAAATTACCCCAAAGTAGGGATGTTAATGCATAATAGGTGATTGATTCATATTGAATAATTTGATCGATAACAATTATCGATTGGACACCGACAATCAAGTCAGTTTTCGCCAGAGAGCATGCAGTATATTCACCTGAAATCTCAGTCACCAGTGTACATGTATGCTATTAAGTGTATTCACACAATGTGTTATTATTTGATTAAGAAAGGTCTGATTCAAAAAGTAAGGTATATTAAATATCCCACATTCTGAAAAGTTTTAATTAACTCGAATCTATATCTTCGATACAAGTTATTATTTACAGTAGCACATTAGCAGTAAATTAAACAATTCACAAATTCATACTAAATTCATACAGCCTGAATGTATTAAAAATACACTGAACTGAAAAAATATATTAAGAGGAAAATACCAATACTAGCATTTCTTAAGTGTATTTATTTAAATAATATTTAAACAATAGGCTACATGCACATACTTCGGTTTTATGTTTTTACAGTAAGGGTATTCTACAGTAAGGAATTTTTCTCTGATGTAATGTTGCGGTTTGCATTAGAAGGGTTGCTCAGTTAAAATTTTTACTTCATACTGTATAAATAAAGCATTAATTGTAGAAAATATCCATCTTGTACTTTGAGTTTCAAGCTGTTCACCACAGTTTATTACTGCTATTGATAATGGTTTATCGATTTTCATTAATTAATGTTAACCTTTTTTTGGTACAATTTGCAACCCTAGCCCAAAGCCAATTCCTTATTAGACTGTTTTTTTTTTTTCACCATTCATAAAAGAAACAAAATATCTATCTACTTTTTATAAAATTCAGATCATCTGAACCAATATTCAGACTCAGTCAATACTTTTAGGGTGTGTTCACACTCTTGGTCCGGACCAAAAAAGAAAATTATACATTTAGTCCTGTTCTCTTAGCGTTCCCACTGGCATTTATAACACCAAACCTAAAAGATACAAAATAAAAGGCATAAGGTTAAGGTCACAACCTGATTGAACAGCTTTTATGACGTATATTTTGTGACGGAACTTGCTGAACATCCAAAACAATGCTGGCTGCCGGGCTAAATGTGCTCTTTGGACCCACTTTCCCTGAACTTATCACAGAAACTTTTTAACACTTAAGCATTTTTGGGCATTTTTTGGCAGTATACTGGAAATATGCTCGTCAGACCAAATGTTAATAATTAACTTTACCTCCTAATTGCTCCATTTTTGCCCTCTGCTCATTTTGTTTTGCATATACCACTCTTACTGCTCTTTGTGTTATCAAATCACGTGATATTTAGGGTTGCATCTGTTATTGGTTCATTTAGATGTCTTTGTCCATGTTGCATTCATATATCAGTCAAACAGCACCGGAGATTGTTTGGAAGTGGACCGAGACCCACTATTCAGGGGGTCTCGGGCCGCTTGTTTGGTGCGCACCAAGGTTCGGATGGCAGCGTACACACTTGCTCATATGAACCGCACTAACAGAGCAATTGCACCAGAGTTCATTTTAATCAAACCAAACATGCCAAGTGTGAACACACCCTTACATGCATTTTAAAAGTTTGATTTCATACAGTAATTCTTCTTTTTAGAATGTCATGTAAATGATAAAGTCCAATAGAAATCATGCCAGTTCTATTTTTGCAAAGTCAGTATCTCCATCTCTTTAAGCACACAGGGATGGGGGCAAACTGCAAACACTCCTGCAGTGTATTTGACTGTAAATGTGTGTGGAGCTGTGCCAGGTAAAAGTCTGTAGTTCTCGTTGGAGGAGGTAGAGGCACAGATGGGCATTTCTAGATGGCTGCATCTCCCAGAGGTGTCAAAAGCAGAGGGAGCTTTTGGCAGGCCTCGTGTAATGCTGCTGCACCAGCACCTTAAAAATACACTAACAACTTTTCCAAAACATATGCTTTTCAGAAATGTGAAACTGTACACTGTGTTATCTTTGCTGTCCTTTAAGATAGGTGTTAGGCAGATTGTACAATATGATTGCACTGAAATCTTGGGTAAAGCCCATGGCAGACTGTGTGCCATCAACAGTTTTTTTTTAAATGCCAGACTGTAAAATCTAAATGGATTTTGGTCACGACTGAAAGTGTTGACAGGACAATTTAAGTCACCTGTCCGTGTCGCATATAACGCGTTAATTGAGCCAGTGTTTTGTGAATCAATCACAACCTACAATGAGCCTAAAGGAATGACAATGAATTAATTTAAATACTCATGATGCAGAATATTGTGCTAAAATACAAGACTCAAAAGTGCTGCAACTGTTTAGTGAATTTGCCCTGGAGTGTCTGGAGTCAATTGTGGCTGCCCTGCATAAAAAAAAAAACTGGAAAACATGGGGAAAGATGCTTAGTTAAAATTGTGATATTACTTTGCCCATATGATAATGTAACCTTTATGTTTTTATTGTATCAGAATTACCCAAAGTTATCTCTGAGGAATGGGACACTCTAGTATGCCCACCCTACTATTAAAACATAGCTGGTCTGGTCTAGTTGGTTTCCCAACCTGGCCAATCTGGTGCCAAGTAGCTTTAGCTGGGCGTCCAGCTGGTCTCCCAGCCTGACCACCTTAAAAGTGTCCAAAATCCCTCTAAAAAAGGCAAACAGACCAGCCTGGGAAACCAGCTAACACCAGCTAGCAAAGCTTAGGCTTAGGTTTTTTTCTTCAGCATGGTGAGCAAATAAGGATGTCATGGACTGTCCATTCGTTAGGAGCGAACTTTGTGTAATTTTGATATAATGATTATAAACGTAATGGTAACAGCCTGATATCACATTATCATCAGGGCAAGGTAATATCAATCAACATTTTTAACGGAGCATCTTTCCACTCTCTATTTCTGTCGTTCTCTCTTTCACACACATGCAGCATCAGTTGTTGCACTCCTATTTGTTCTTCATTAGATGAGCAGCAAAGAAGCAGTGACATTGCAGGAATATGGCCCAAAATTCTGACACCGCCAGAACTCCATCAGTGTCTAGATTGTAAAGGCAATTCATTGGTCAATCAGCAAGTTACACTTAGCGATCCAAGACTGCTGATTTTTCTGTGTGTCTGAGGTCTTTCACAAACATACTGGTCATCCAAAGAAAGAGGAAGTGGAAAGAGAAAGAAAAGTTCACAGTAGACTGAAATACTCTGTCACAACTTCATTTAGAAACAAGTCTCAGTTCTCCAAATGCCACTGTTTTTCTCCCTCTATCCTTCTAGAGACACAATTAAAAGTAAATGCAAATTTTTTTTTTGTATATGCATATGTTTAAAGGAGAGAAATCTTAAGACATCGGTCACCAATTAGCGGACCATGGTCCAGGTCCGGACCTCGGCTTGGTTCCACGAAACATCTTGACATTTGCCGCCCCATCTCACCGTTTCTATTCTTCAAGTGATCAGCGCGACAAAACAACGGAGCTGTGTACAGCATGGGTGCAGATTGCACTTATCCTTCAGTGCTGTATCTTCAAATACTTCAAAAATTCTCTTTTACAGACTTAATTTATACCCTTTTGAGTTGCAGACACGGTTATTTTAACGACAGTAGACCATAGTGGAGAAATACAATGAGCAGCAATATCGATAGATACTGGCATCTTTTGTAAAACACTGCAGAAAATGAGAATGAAGCGAAGCGAATTCAAATTCACGTGTCTGAAATTAATCCAGCCGTTCATTACCATTAATCCACCAGGTTTGTGACAGGACAATGTGCTTCCAGAGTGCCTTTAAACTATAAAATACAAATTTTCATCTAAAATTAGCTTTATTAATCAGCACGTTTTTGTGAAAATCAAAGATCATCTCTCGCATAAATGGCAAGGAAAAACAAGCAAAAATGTGATTTTACTAGTAGCATAGTGGAGTTCTCATGAGAACGTTTCCATTATTTGATAGTCTGACCATTTATAGGCCTACTTAACTTGAGCTAACAGTATTTTTAAGCTTCACTATTGTGAGGAAGATTGTTTGTTGTTGGTAGATTTTCATTTTAAGGAAAATATAAAAATGGTCCATTCAGAATGTTCAAAATGTTCTCTCAGAGGATACCACTGAACCCCCAAACAATGTATTTCTTTAATAGTCACAAGGCCTCCTATGCTCCTTGAGTCTCTAAAAATATTTAAACACAAATACTGGACTGTTGTCAGTCAGCTTCAAAATTAACAGTTGATTTTATCTTTTAATATTTATAACAAAGTGCTCTCGATTGATTAGTTCAGATTTGTTTACTGTTTCATTCAGATAACCATTTTTGTAAATAGCACTTAGGTGGTAGTAAATCAACATCTTTCATGTGCTTTGAGTTATTAAACCATTGATAAAGCACAGAGGTGGAAACTAGTCTAATTATACTTTATTCAAATCAGTGTGTCTACTATGATACTTTATTAGTGTTTAAATATCATAAATAAGACAACATAGCTAAAAAGTAATTACAGGTTTTAATTACGTCCTGATGTCATTGTAATGGCATTAGTCACTTTTACTCTTAATTAATCCAGCTTGTTTCTCTCCTTGTTAAATTTGATTACTGAACTAAATGAGTGAAATAACTCCTCTGTCAATCTGTCATAATAAGACACTGATCCTCCCTAATTCATGAGGAAATGGGGCGTATTAGTTCAATGGCTCAAACCAATGATATGCTCCTTCACACTTCCCACACTTCAATGCTATTGGCTCACACTACAGTCAGTCTTTACATGTGGGAAAATCAACCAAAGTAACTCATGATTCAAACAAGTGCAGTGTTCAGCTGTTTAAAAAAGTTATGTTTCTTGCAGTCACGGAATTTTAGGGGGGTGAGATGAATTTTAGGGGGGCTGAAACCCTCCTGAAGGTTCTAAAGGCCTAATAACGCCAATGGCTGCTGCTAAGACATTTGGAAATGAGGGAGGACAGATCTAGGAGAGCGTGCTCAGTGTCTGCACACTCGTGCGCTCACGAGACTGTTCCTCACCACTTCCAGTATATTATGCACTCACACGTATTTGAAAGCTAAATATAAGATCACACTCTCTCATCTCCGAGTGCTCGGTTAGAAGACTTTGTTCACTGTATTTTTTGTGCTCTCCCGCTTGTTGTCTGCTAACAGTAACGTTATAAATGCAGCACTGGCCCAATCGGGAAAGTGACAGTTCTTGCAACTGGCCCCGGGCCATCGGGAAATGCAGCAAGTTTGCGGCTAGTTTAAATGTTTTGTAAGAGGAAAGGAAATCTAGAGACCTTCAAATTAATGTTTAATGAATATGAACCAAATGCTGAGTCGAGGAAGTGTGCAATATTTTAAACAGAGCATAAATCTCCAAACACACTCTAACTAGAGAAAGGTGCACCGTTCCCTAGAGCCCTGAAGGCAGTGCAGATCAGGAGCTGAATTTGCATAGTAGATGATAGTACTGATGTGTAAGCAGCCAGTGTAATTGTCAGTTTCCACTATAACCATTATAGGAAGGGAAAATGGCGCGTCATTGGGCAGTAGCCCTAGGCTAAGCGAGATACCAAAGCCAGTATATGAAAGCATGGATACACATGCACACTTACACTTGAATTATTTAATTGTGAGACTAACCATGCTACATGCTAATAAGGTTGCTGACAGTTTACATTTGGAACACCAGGTTATTTATGCATGGACACACGCATAGATAGTAACAAACTCAAATGCACATGTGCAATGTTTATTCTTCAGTTCACAGACGCATAGCACAGATAGCATGGCATGTGCACATCATGTAAAATGGTGATGTTTATACTGGAATTGAAGCTCTGCAGTCGGTTTTAATGACAAGGCTCCAGACCAAAAAAATAAAAAATAAGTAAAAATCTCACAATTGCTCGTACATTGCTGTTCAGAAACAAGATAGAAAGCCGAAGAAAAGGTAGACAGCTGGTAACCCATTAATCGGAGGAATAATAAACAGAATATATTGTTGAGAAGATACGTTTGCATTCCCTTTTGTCTCAAATGTTCACACCCCTTTCCTTATTTATATAAATATAAGAGATAAAATATTTTTTTATTTAGCACTGCCCTTCAGAATCTACATTACAGATATTTACATATAGTATGCATATAGTAGTGTGTTGCCTTCTTGAGTATCAATGAATGTATTCAACTTGTGTAATAGTTGTGTACAAGTCCCTCAATTGTCCTAAGTTTCAAAAGCTTGATCTCATATATATATATATATATATATATATATATATATATATATATATATCATATCTCATATCTCATACACACACACACACACGAGATAAAGCTTTTGACACTTAATTATATATTTTTTTAAATATTGCCTTAGTCTTTCTTTACGGATTCCGGATGGACCAGACACAGAGTGCAAATTAAAAGAAATTCGATATGCAGTTTATTGTGCTACATCAATAATTACCAGAAGAAGAAAAAAAGTGGTACACAATTCAGGACTTTTAATTATAAAGAAGCCTGAAATACACTTGGGACTCTTATTTTGAAATGTCTGCACTCTTAGATGTGAATCGGATTCAAAATGCTAACCGGAGCTCCTGAGTTCAAACCCTCAGTTCTTTTCTGGTGATTCATGAAAGAGTCATTTGTTCACGACTCTCTCGTGCTAGGTTTGTTGTTGTGTGCAGTGTAGCGACTAGCGAGCTCATCACAACAGAACGGGTGAAAAGAGGCACGAGACAAACTGGTGGTGCGTGCTGTAAAGGTGTATTCAATAACTGAATGATATCTGATGAAACCGCATATTCTGAACACAACCCGACTGTCGCCAATGGAGACTTGATGTTAGCACAAACCTCATACATTTTAGTTTCATAAAACATCTACAACTGTGATTGTCAGGGACATAATTTGAAGTTGCACAACATTTTCAGAGTTTGGACATTATTGAGCTTTATTACCACCTTCTGGTGGAATCTCCAAATTGCAAATGCAGGAAATTAATTTGGACTTTGCACAAACACATCCACCCACGGCCACTTGCGCTTAGCACGGAAAATGCACATATAATTAGCACTCTCACGAAAATAGGATAAGACATAGCACAAGGTCGTAGTGCGTAGTACTGTGCTTTGTGCACTTATGAAAATAGAGCCCATATTCTTCTTTGTTTACAGGTTTTGTATGCTGTACTTGCACTCTCTACATATTTTCCGCTATTTTCCCATGTGTTTCTGTGCAATCGCTCGTGGAGACTGCCGTGCCATTATATATATTATTTATTTCCCCATGTTGGTCTTATTATGGTATAACATCTCAGATAACCCCACCCCTAAACGGCATGTAATGACTTTAGGGCTTTTCCTGACTATCTTGGCCAATGTAAGCTGCTATATATCCCAGACCTTTGCCGTTTTAGTCAAAGGTCTGGCTATGCGAGACTAATGGGAACTGGACTTGGACTCGATTCAGACACGATTTTGGTGACTTGGACTTGAGCAGTGAGGATTTGAGAATGGACTCGGACTCTAGATCTAGTGACTTAACAACAACACTGATTAACACAAAGGTTTAATCCCAGTTCTGAAAAAAGACTGCTTGACAAGCAGTTTTTGTTGACCTATTGACCTTATTTATAGCAGCAGCATTTTTGACAGGAATGACAACAAGGCTGTGCGTGATAGATGTAGTCTCTTATGGGTTGTGCGAGGCAGTGGTGGCTCAGTGGTTGAGGCTCAGGGTTACTGACCAGAAGGTCAGGGGTTCAAGCCCCAGCACCACCAAGATGCAACTGTTGGGCCCTTGAGCAAGGCACTTAACTCCAGGTAGCTCTGGGGGGATTGTCCCTGTAATAAGTGTGCAGTTCTGTCATTATTGTGCCCTTGAGCAAGGTGTTTAGCCTACACACTAGAAGAATTGCTGCAATGAATTTACTGTAAGTCAGTTTACATCTAAAGCGTTACAAAGTAACTCGATCAGCTGCCTGGGAGATATGGTTGGATGGTGACCTGTTGGTATGGAGGTCAAATCTGTTTGCTGCATTTTACTCTACAAACTGCCGCAGACCCTTGAATAGATTGAATAGATCAATACTGGCCTGTTTGACAAATGACAGCAAATGTTATGCCTGAGCATACAACCCACAGAAGGCAAGTGAAATGCTGGAGAAACAAGAGAAGGTAAAAAGAATCGAGACTAATTGAAAGGACAGAGGCAACTATAAAGTACATGCATTTTATAAAAGTTTGAGGCACAACACTACACAGTTCTAATCATATTATTAAAAGAGGGCAATTTAACAAGAATTACCACTTAGCTGAATCCTGTATGCAGTAGGGCACGCAACAAAATATGCACACCAGTTATCTGATAGAGGCGACATCATTCTAATAATGAAGAGTAGATAATTAAATCTGTGAATGGAGGGATCGAAGTTCACTTTATTAAATGACATCACTGGCGTGTGACCAAAAGGCTTTCAACCCACAGTCAATGTAATTTGCATGACAGGCAAGTCTATATTCCATTTGATAATACAAGCAAATCCAGAACACTGGTCTTATTGCTCAGGCTTGCTTTAACTATAATCATGCCAACACACTTGACACGTTTCTCATGTTCTTAAAAACATTTAGATCTAAAGGCTTATGCTTAAATTCTTGAAATAAGTTTTGTGGACAAAAATTAATTGTGCCTACTTGTGAATTTCTTCACACACAAAAAATAAATAAATGCATTTTTAAAAAGGTTGTACTGGATAATGAAGGAATAGCCAACAGGTGCCCAGCATGCGTGGGCATTCCTTCAAAACGGTTTTAAAAGCATCCCAGTTGGACAAATTATGTAGCTGAGAAAATGTCCAGAGTGTGGAAGGCTGTAGTCAGGCATAGGTGGCTACTTTGATTCAACAAAAATATAAGTGTCCCAAAATGTACTGTAAATCTAATCTGAATCAAATCGAGAACTTACTGTAAATTAGATTTACAGTACATTTTGGGACACTACACAATTCCCATATTTCTATTTGTGTTGTTTCATAGTTATGATGCCTTTAGTATTATTCTTTTTAGTATTTTTTTGAACACTTTTAATTATTCTAAAATGTTGAAAGTCTTGACTGGTACTGTATGTTTTCCAAAATCTGACTCTTGTTTTCTGTCTTCTTACAAAACCAGTGACCTTATGAAAACAGGCAGTAAGATCCTTTCATTTAAATGGGTGATTATCAATTGCTTAATGTTTTTAGAAACACTCCTCCAACTTAACAGACTGCACTGACAATCCTAAATACAAGTTTCACCATGTAAAAGACAGGATTATAAAGACAAATGTATTGTGAATGTGATTAGTACAGCAGACCTCAACAAGCGGTGGCTGATCCTGCCAGACATGACCCTGCAGAAGTTCACTCAACACAGGGCCTGATGTTGCTTGCACATCTTCACACTCCTTTCTACACTCCAGATTTACCTTCATGAGTTCAATGAGTTTCAGCATCATTAAGCCCTCAAAATTCTGCACCAAATTACTTCATGTGTGGAAGTGTAATTTGGCTGGTGGAGAACTAGGTCTATTCGGTGATCAAGAAAGACTGAAGCAAATCAACAATTGGTAATGCAGAGAAGACAGATTTGCGGGTGTGTTCTTGTGTTTTTCAGGGAATTTGTATGACAGATGGTTGTCACTAGGTTCTGGGCAAGGACTCAAGATGATTTGGAGATGGTCAGATTGATTTGAAGGCAGTTGGCTTGTTGTACTGAGCTGACGGGTGAGTACAGGCAGATCGGTCCTGAAGAATCACTACAGGTCATCTGGTTCATTCTGGCTTATGCAAGACCCATCATCTCTAAGGACATCTTTAATAAAATGAGGCATGGATGAAGCTGGACTACTTATTTAAGTGTAATTAAGCATCAAGTCACATGTCTCGATCATAAAAGCCCATTTTATGATTGAGACGTGTGATTTGAGCCCATTAACCTTTTGAAAAGTACCGTTTCATATAAGCACCAGTAACTGATTACTATTATGAAAAAGGGGACAAAAAGAGTCGCAGATGATATTTTGAGCTATCTTGAACTAATAATGCATGGGCTCAACAATAAAGGTTTGGTCAGATTGACCTTTCAGATTGATCAATCAGGATTTTCAGGCTGATGGACTTCCAGAGGTGGGTAAATTTCTCTATTTCCTATACCCTAAATCAGGGGTTTTCAAATTGGGTTAAAGTGAACCTCCCCCAAGAGAACTTAAAGACAGTCATGCTTTTGTGCAACTGATCATGTCATCATGCTTAAATAGGCAAAAACGCACGCGCAAGTCATTTTTGTGTTCTGTACTGCGGTCTGCAAAACAGTTTTCACATTAACACAATTTCATGTGAACAGTGCTCTGTTTCGGACTAAATTGCCAGCGTGAAACCCCCTGCTTTTGCTCCGGTACACTGATGCGACTCCAGAAAGATCAAGGGACAACCAGCGTAGGTCTTCTCTCATGTTTTCCATTAAAAACAGGAGAATGTATTTGATACTGAGACTTTTAATGATTTCTCCTCAATGATTGCTCCTCAAAGTGAATAATAACACTGTTCAGATTCACAAGCAAACATACCCATAAGCTTAATTAACATGGCAAGTTATTACATACAAACATTTAAAGACTTAATATATTCGAACAATAATGTATATATGAAATGTACTATTCCTTGTACACTATACATATGAACTTGAGCAATCGTGAGCAAACTTTTCTGCAGTTAATGAGGTGCCAAATGCAACACCGCATTTGGCACCTCATTAACGCATATTCACAAACTACTCAGTTTACGCAGCAATGCATTTTGCATACTGCTGCTCCGCGAGGGCTCTGAGTATCGCTTATTCACGTTGCTCCGCGATCACGACAAACTTGAAAACTTATTAGCACACTTGTACTGCTGAAAATATTTTTTTGTAAATTCCATGACTTTTCCAAAACATTCAGTGTTAACTTGTTTTTCCATTACTTTTCTAGGCCTGGAAAACACTTTCTAATTTCCATGGCATTTCCAGGATTTTCATAACTGTACGAACCCTCTCTGCGCCTCCCCTGGGGCTCTCTGGCGCACCCCAGGGGAGGCGCGCCTCACCAATTGAAAACCTCTGCCCTAAATAATCCTTTCTTTTGCTTGGGGTTCAAAGTTGGTGAATTTAAAGTGAAAATTAGCAACATTGACCAATATGAAGTTTCTTGCTTTGACAATGCTTCATCCACAAAATATTCACTATGGACGATAATATAATTTTAATGGTGAGTTTCGTTATAACTTCATTCTTTCAGAGTATAAAGTGCTATGAAAGCCAGTTTCTGCCACAGCTGCTAATTTATAATGAGATATTAAGTAAATGTTTAATATAGTATCTCATAATATTGAAAACCTCTCTCATAAAAAAGATGTAGTATCTCATAATGACTCTGTACATCATAGTCTTGTCTTAGTATCTCATAACATTGAGAAACTTTCTCATAATAATGACTATATATCTCATAATGATGAATTCATATTACATAGTAATGAGAAACGTTATATAATTATGCCTTAGAATCTCCTGATAATGAAAAACTAATCAATTGACAACCCTAATATTATAAAAATATTAATGAATTACCTGACATACCAATTAATTAATTGAATAAATTGCAATTAAATCGCATACATCACTATTTGCCTATAAAGTCCCCAAAATAAAGATAATTTATATAAATAATGCATAATAATTAGAAAATGTATAAATATCTATAATAAATATATAATAGATTGAAATTTAGTTTGAAATAAATTGCATGTTTGTGGCAGATGAATAAAGCATTGTTTAGACAAAACAAAAAGCGGCTTCAGAAAATTTGAATTTTGTTTGTTTTATAATCATATCATTGAACAAGCCTACAGTTGACAGCAAACTGCTTTGCATTGAGTTCCTCAATATGTCCAGTCCTCACAGTATGCATTCTTGTGTTCCGTTTGCACTATTTTAAATTGTCGCTCTATGAAAATGCGCATGCCTCAGATGGACATGTTTGGAGTATCTCGCTGGTATACGGCGTCATAAACAGCACATTTTTAGGATGCTCTGTCAAGTTAAAAGTAGTGGAACTTTGAAAATCATGTCTCAAGATTGCCTTTGATGTTTGTAGGGGCGTGCTGCCACCTATTCACGAGGCTCGTAAAAACAGATGTACATTTTTTTTCAAGCTTGAAAAAAAAAATCTGTGATTTTGCTTGCTGACATCGCCTCTACAACTGCTTAATGTACGTAATGGACATTAGAAGATCTCTCCACCCACTTGCAGCTTGTATGGTAAGAAACTCTGTACTTTTATTACAGAATTTACGTACACATCAGGGGCATGATTAATTGCATTTATTTTTTATATAATTAAAATCACACTAACACTAACATAGCAATCAGACAGCTCCAAGACGCAACCATCTGCTCATAGTTCAAGTAGTTTGTTCAAGAGCTGGACTACAATTGGATGGAAAGAGTGGAACTGGTAGTTTCATTGTTTAATGATGCCAGTGGCATGAGATCTTCATTCAGTCGTCCATGAAGTTCGTCCACTCAGGAATCGGACTACACTGTTTGTGCTGTATGTTTTGCACAATAAATATGTTTTTATTGACTAAAAAGTTTTTAAAAAAAGACTGCTTGACAAGCAGTTTTTGTTGACCTATTGACCTTATTTATAGCAGCAGCATTTTTTACAAGAATGACAACAAGGCTTGTTATGGGTTGTGCGAGGCAGTGGTGGCTCAGTGGTTGAGGCTCAGGGTTACTGACCAGAAGGTCAGGGGTTCAAGCCCCAGCACCACCAAGATGCCACTGTTGGGCCCTTAAGCAAGGCACTTAACTCCAGGTAGCTCTGGGGGGATTGTCCCTGTAATAAGTGCACTGTAAGTCGCTTTGGATAAAAGCGTCTGCCAAATGCGTAAAATGTAAATGGGTTGTACAGTTGGTTAAAGTGTTTTTGGATCTTTCTGCTGACAAAACACTTTCCAAGAAATTTAGGTAGACAAAAAACACCAGATGATTAGATGTGATATACAAGCTTTTTGATAGCTTTATAGAGTGCATGTTATTAAAGAGATGGTTAGTCTATTCCTAACAGCCTCATTTTCATTCCCCAAAGATGGCGCTACTGCGAATAAGGTCTACTGTATTGTTGCCAAAAAAAAAAAAAAACACTGTCTTGTAAATGTGCTTTTATGCCTTCAAATTACTTTTTGAAAGTCTTAGATGCATCTGGAGTATTTTGAGTGCAATATAACTAGACCACTAGACATGAATGACATGTTTTAAAATGAGCACTCATCTTGTGGCACAGCTGTAACAGAGTAAAAGACAAGGAATTTTGTCGAGCCACGGAGGTGTGTTGAAGGTAAGTAATAACATTTGACTGCAAAATCAATTAGGCCTAATGTAAAAAAATATACAAACCATGTGGGTGAAGTATTTACTGTATATGAACTGTAGCAGTCATATAACCATACTAAGCTAAATAACTGACCCCTCTACAGTTCAAATCCTTCCAATGAGTTTTAAAAGGTGTCAAATATTTTCAGTCCTTCTGATCAAGGCATCTTTCAAATTGTTTTCATGAATGCAGAGCTGCGCGATATGTCTTACAAAATTATTTCTCCATATTTTTTCAGCCTATTGACGATATTCGATATACATCTCGATAATTATGTATTTGCTCTAAAATGGCTCAATTTTATTAAAATTTTTTATCAGAGGAACCATCGTTTCATCCAAACAGCCATTGTAGCCAAGTAGATCAAATATTTTAAAGACATTAAATACAGATCTAACTATTTGTTTTTAAGTAAATAAACAAAAGGGAGAATTCAATTCAATCATTTTCATTGGTATGCATGCACTATGATAAATAGTAGCTTGATAAAAAGCATTATTTACCTTGTTGATTATTAGAATATAATGCAAAGTTATCATTATTATTCTGATTATTAGATGTGCATTATACAAAAGTAAGATATTTCTGTCCTGTTTACTTAATCTACACCTGGGGGCTTTTATTTCGACACAGAAAAGACCTTTTTCACACTCCGGGTTTTGGAAACGCTAAAGTAAGAAATTGCAGGGTAAACTTAAACAGCGGTGAATGGGAGTGAATGGGGACAAACAAATAAACAGCAAATATTATTTTCACTTACCCATTTAAACCAAGACCAAAAGAAAAAATCCACTATTACATTTGAATGACTTTCCAGAAGAAAAAATACAGAGAGTGGTGGATTAATTCAGATGAGAGAAGATGACAAATTTACTGTAACTCTCATCAGCTGTAATCGAAACCCCCTCGCAGCTGTAGTAATTCATTTTTTAAAACTGAATCCAGGTAATATAACACAAAGAATAATGTTATTAACTTACATTCAATATAAAAAAAAGTTTGCTAGATTTATGTTGCTAAATAAGGCAGAAATGTGTCATCAGTCTGTAAAAGTCTTTGTGTATTTGACAGATTACATAGTTCTGCATTTCATGAAACGCTGTAATCACCTCCTTATCTGTTATTCTGTGCCACGTGTGTAGATTTGTATAATAACTTGTAACTGTTCCTAATGTTTGGACTTGCGCGAATGTTTGAACCTGCATTACTTTGATTTCACAATGCACGTGAACTGACCTGAGAATGCAGTCATGCGTGTGCACACAGTTCAGCGTGTCACCGGTTTATTCTGAATCACACACACAGATCTTTCTTTAAATCACAGCCTTTTGTGGATCACATATGACCAACTTGCCATTTTGATGTTATTCAGTTTAATTGTGCAGCCCTAAAGGATCGTGAATTGAGTATACTGATGAACCCTTTATGAAACATATTGGCCGAATGAAAGCACATTAAAATCATCACGATATTGGTCAGTTTTACATCGCAAAATTATCTCAATTATATTGTTAACATTCAATATATTGCCCAGCCCTACTGCACAGCATAAACAAACCTGTCATGTGCAATTTTATCATGCATTCACAAGTCAACATCACCTCGCTGAGGCTTTCTGAGGAAAGATGACACTTAACATCTTTATACAAAGTAGAGAATAAATAAATATGCTTGGAATTTCCAAGACCATAATTTGAATACTTGAAATCTTAAAAATGAAGAGGTCAAAGATCAAATCAAGACTTCACTATTCTGACATGACTGTACTCTGAGAATACAGTGAAAAGGCATCTCCCTAGGGCATGCATAAAGCTCTCTAAGACAATAAGAGACCAAAGACAATAGGCTTTTGTTTGCAGTGTCTTGGCCTGAGCCGTGCACCCATTGGCACTGCAGAGAATATTTAAACTATATGGATTATACTAGCCAAAGTGCTGTGCATATCTTTCTTAAATTTTAACTTTGAAAGAATAGTTTACCCAAAAATGTAACTTCTTCTGTCATCATTTACTCATAAGGCTAATATTCTGACTAACATCTTCTGCGTTCCATGGAAGAAAAGTCAGAACAACATGGGTGAGTACTACAACATGAACTACAAAACTGTCTCTGGACTGAAACCAAAGTGTTATTTCTAGTGGTCAACCGATATATCCGCATTTTTTAATTAATTGCATCGGCCGCTAAATTTTCCCCTTTGGCCGATTTGTTTCTTAAGGGTGCTGAGATTCGCTTGCTTGCATGTGAAGTGACTGAGACATGTAAATGAATAGTCATGGCTCGTTTTGTTGTTATGTGCCATCGTGTTACTACAATAATAGACTGGTGTGCAACACAGTGTCATTTAAAAGGTCTGCATATCAGAGCTGCGGCAGATGCGTTTGAGCTCATAATGTTAAAGCTCTTGCCTGTTTCATTCTCCCTCTCTCCTCATCAGTTCCCGGTTACGTTTTTAATGATAAAAGCAAATATCAATAAAACTTCTATTATATACCATCTGCACATATGTAGATAGCTCGTTTTAAAAGATGTCATTCAAGAACCTCATGAAAACCCAGCGTTTTCTTACCGTCGAGCGCTCATCTAACATCTTCCTTTGAAGTGCGTATTCCATCAGCCAGAATCAAAAACTTCAGTTCCTCTGATTTACAAATGATGACAACAATCCAAGCAGGCGATCCAAGCCTTTTAAACTGTCAGAGGATTGGTGCTCTCGCTGGATCCGCACGAGCGAGTGAGAGCAACTTGAAAGCTCTAGGAGTAAGTTATTTACTGTGCACTGTATGTGCAACTGATTTGATTTGGTATTTTTTTAGAAAAATTGATTGCTAACATGGACATACAATCTATGGTTGCTGGGCTACTGTGTGCACGGTTACTTCCTTATTCCTAATATATTAACAATTTCTTCATGTGCAATTAATTACTAAAATGTGATGACTAAACAGAAATCAGAAGAAACTGCTATCTACCATTTAATATACATAGATTATATACATTTTAGATTATTTTTTTACAAAGTTAAAGTTTAGTGTGAAATTGAGTAAATATTGCGCTAAATAAGAGTTGATTAATTGTTTAGGAATTGTATGTTTATGTTATTTATTATATTCAATTGTGTGATATACTGGCATTGTATCGGCCTCTCTGACACCCTGCTCTCTGGATATCAGCATCGGCCATTAAAAACCCATATAGGTCGACCACTAGTTACTTCCTTCAGGAACACGTACAGTATGTAATGGGCCACAAGTTTTTTATCTAAATGAAAAAATTATAATAAAAAAAAATTTGAGGAATTGCGGGGGAGTTCATAGACGCAAGTAACTCTGACAGTCTGATCCATTGCTGAGGGTGAAAATGTGAAATTGTAATGTTCTCATCAGGAGCGGAGAGGGCTTCTTCTAAGGAAAAAATATGGCACCCACACCTTCAGCAGACAGAGAGATAATGAAACAGCAAGCAGATGTTTATCGACTTTTATAAATTCTATTTGATCTTGCTCCTATCGTCACTTGTTGGCATAAACACAGAGCTCCCTTGTGCTGCCGGTGCCAAGGGTGGGCAGGACAGCAGAGGGAATATGGCAAGGAATGTGAGCACACAACAGATGGGAAACAGAGTGGCCAATTACACTAAAATCGTTGGGTGTGCGCACAAGTGGAAGAGATAAGATGATTCATTCAGACAAATGATACCTTTCTCACAAGCTGCCTCCTGATGAAATTCTGAATATGTCACGCTAGGTTACCAGTTAGCATGCAAGCCACACAAAAAGTAAATCTGTAAGCATGCAAAGTAGAGCTGTGAGGACCAAAGTGGCTGTGTTTACATGCACTAATTTTCATCAATCTGAATAAATTCAATCTGATTGCAGATTCTGAATGTACTGTTTATATGTCCCCTAAACTTTGCAATCCATTAGAAATATTAGTTTACATGTGCATTGCATGTATTCCAAACAAAACTTAGAGCGTCAGTCATCGAGTTCTGAAGAAGTGAGAATGGCACCAAAGTCCGTAATTGGCGTTTTTGCTTTGTTGAGATATCAAAAAAATATGCCAGAAAAGCTTTCTTCTAGTGTTACTCACTCTACTCGCCAAATGAAGAATTAAAAGCAGCATCTAATACCCTGTCTGACTTAACCATGTATACATTTGCCTCATGCCCATTCCTCCAATATAACCGCAGGCATCTGTGGATGTGAGTACGAAGTAAAGACAGGGTGGATGAGAGTAGTCCTTAAAGGAGTTTACAGATGTGGAATGGAAAATAAATAATAGGGACATTAAGCAACAGCTGCGGAAGGAAAGTTATGTAAAAATCACTAAGTAATAATGATGGCGGAACAGAGATTTAATAATTTAAGAAAAAATGATCAAGAGAATGGATGCTTGCAGTGTTAAATAACTGTCAGAAGAACAGTTTTACTCTTGTACGATACAAATAGCTTATGTCTAAAACCTATATTATTAATAGGTTATCAATATCTTTGAGATTTTTTTATTCAAAGTCTATAACCGTGTGTAATTTAACATTTACTTTCCTAATCCGTAGAAATAATTTTTTCGATGTCAGGAAGTGAGTGAAGTCGTGTACACGCACAGGACACTGTAACTGCACTTGCTGCTTAAAGTCCCAATTAAGAATGGCACAATGCTCTTTTATGCTTTATGTGATGTCATGAAAGAAATGCTGTGCCCTGCAGAATATTCAGTACAAGCCCACATACCCTTAACAATGCATTTTGTCATTGCTTTGTATAAATTAGTTTCCCATGAAGAGTATCATTTATAAACATACATGCGCACTGCAACACTGCGCATGAGCGCAAGGTATTTTAAAATACATTTCAGAAAGTAGTCAGATTTAAAATGTTTACATGGCTAAAATTATCCTTTTAATCTGATAAATTTAGGTCTACACCACCCCCTTCAATCAGATGGAAATTTCATTTGGATCCAGCTCAGTCTGATCATTTTTGTGTTTACATGAAGGCTTTTCAATCCGATTGAGCTGTCAGTCGGATTATAAATGGATTTCTTGGTTGTATGTAAATGTGGCTAGTGACAACCATCCCACTGTGGTGGTGGAGTGCTATTGGCAGTGATGTTCACGTAAATGGATCCTCTTATGTTCAAACCCTGAAATAAATCCTTAATAATAGCATATAATGAGTATAGTGAAGCATTAGATTCTTTGTTACTGTGTAGTGGATTCGTCGTGCTAGAAACTTATTAATTTTCAGTTTTTCAGCGACTTTAGGATTTTGCACTACACACTGCATTGTTATGCCTACGACCTATTCACAATGCAAGTTTAGTTATGCATTTGGCTTATTGTCTGTGAAGATGTACTGTAAGTTGTAATATTATATTTATGTTGTTGATATAGTGGATTAATCTCATAGCCTATCCCACCTGGGTGGTACTTCAGTCGGAATTCATTTTATAGCATGTGGTCATTTTAGACCATGTTTACAGCTGGTAATAAGACGTGTTTCAGATGATCTGATTACAAATGGTCAGAGCTAAATATAGTTGTAAACAGGGTGCAAAATGTGTTGTGACTGGATCACAAAAAACACAGAGATGGTCAAAAACCACATCATATTTGAGGTTTAAAACACCATCCTGGTGCGTTTGTCTGACTTTTTTGCAGTTTATTGTCATTCAGTAACACTGATATAGTGACTGATATCTGTCCTCAAGGAATCATACATGCTCTCCTCAAAATCACAACAACTCAACGATAGAATGAATGGACGTACAGCACAAAAACAACTGTTTACTTGATAATAGAAATAACGCCCACATTTCATGCTAAGCATCATGGAATTAATGGAAAAAGGTGGATATAGCATGAGTTTAAGTACATGAAACCACCATCAAAGCACTATTGTTAATCAGTGTTCCGCTCTTTAAGCTCCTGCAGCTCAGATGGGACAATACCCAAAATACTATGACTGGATAATTTAAACTTCAGGATTTGCTTCTTGTAAAACATTGTTAGTGCATTAGTAATATCGTGCAGTTTTATTTCTAGGGCTTTCGATTTAACACATTAATTCAGTGCGATTAATAATATAAAAATAATGGGTTAAAACAATTTACGCAATTAATCATGTCCCTGGACCGCAATAAGGAATATTCCTACCATTGGTACCACCTGTTTTCTCCAGGGGGCAGTAAGCGAAACTTCAGCTGTGCAGGCAACACGCAGCTTATACAGAGAACAAACAAACCACACTCACCGACAGCAGACAGCACAATTCACAAGAAAAGAAAACGTTCAAACCATATTTTAGAGCTCCTTGGTTCATGCACAGCTTGATGGGGTGCAAATCCGAACGCAGGTATCTCAAGTTTCAAACTACGTTTAACTTGACACATCGACCTAAAAACGGTGTTTATAATGTGACGCAAACCAAAGATGCTCCAAAAGTGAACAAGAAGAAAAGCCCTTAAAATAAATCTCTCAGGCTTCTTGACAAATTCAGTTACAAAATGAATTGCTGTGGACTGTTGACCAATGATAGCCAATAGTTCAATAATAAGAAAATAAACAATATATTGAATTCTGAAGCCAATTTCTGTTTTGGTTCATCAATGCTTTACTTGTCTGCCACAATAATGCAATACATTTTAATTATGCAAATTAGATTTTTTTTTTAAATATATATTTTATTTATAATTATTTAAATATAACTATTTGTAATTACTTAATTGTTAAATATTTAATTATTGTTATTTGAAGGGCTTTCTCAGCAAATATTTACAAATGTGATTAATTTGGTTAATTAATCAGCATACTATGTAATTCAATTACAAACTTTCAATGAATTGACAGCCCTATAAAAAGTTGTCATATTTTGCATCAATAGTATATTTTAAGGAGAATTGTTTAATTGTATGTAGAATGATGCAAATGTTTCTCCATTAGTGAAATCAAAAAACAACGATGATGAGATTAACTGCTTCTGAATGTGTATTCAGTGCGACTGGAAAGGTAGGATAAGACTGAACCATTGAATTATTGTCCACCTGTTTACAGATATTTGGTTGTGTTGAATATTATAGTAACATCCTGACATTCTGAAATATGTTTAGCCGTTGATGAATATGTTTAGCTGTTGAAGGCCACATGGTGCATTAACAGACCATAATTTCAATGCAAACTATTTTTCATTAAGTTTTGTACTGATGTTATTTTGTGTATTTTGTGATATTTTGGTGTAATTACTTTTCATTTACACCATTTGCACAGTACACGCAACCCTCAAAACAACATACAACATTGTTCACAGACAGTGCTTGGCCCTTAACACAAAGCAAAATACAGACCACACACAGGAAGCTGTTTAGTAAATTAATAATGGTAATTGATTTCAAATAAATGCGGTTATGTCTTAACGCAGTCAAAACGCTTGCAGTGTTGTAGGCCACAGGCATTCTGAAGCTTTGCAAAATGTTTCTGTGATTGGCTCCCAAGGGCATCCCTACTGCCCTGAAATTCTTTTTCCCAATCCAAAAAAGCCTGTTTATGCATGACTGTTAATGCTCAAAAAAGACGCTCTGGTCACGCCAATAAACCATGCAAATCACAGAGTCACCGAGATAGCCATTCGCACCAAACTCAAGTAGGCAACAACCACAGCGTCTGTCACTTGGCATGCCGATTACCATGGATGTCAGTGGATCACTAAAGAGGCCAGCTCACCCAGAACCTGGACCTCAGCAAAACAGACAACATACAGCTGTCTTAATGTTGTGTTTTCTGATGTAATTTAAGCTAAGTCATTCATAGTCGCATACACCGATCAGCCACAACATTAAAACCAATATCAGCCTAATATTGTGTATTGTCGTGCTGCCAAATCAGCATCAACCCGCATCGCAGAATAGCATTTTTGTACACCACAATTGAACTGAGTGGTTATCTGAGTTACTATAGACTTCGAACCAGTCAGGTCATTCTCTGTTAACCTCTCTCATCATCAAGGAATTTCCATCTGCAGAACTGCCGTTCACTGGATGTTTTTTGTTTTTAGCACCTGAGTAAATTCTAGAGACTGTTGTGTGTGAAAATCCCAGGAGATCAGAGTTACAGAAATACTCAAACAGCCCATCTGGCACTAACATCCATATAATTATCTATTCAGCCAATCATGTGGCAGAAGTGCAGTGCCAAAAATCATGCAGATACAGGTTAGGAGCTTCAGATCATGTTCACATCAACCATCAGAATGGGGAAAATTTTGCATCTCAGTGATTTTGACCGTGGTATGATTGTTGGTGCCAGATGGGCTGGTTTGAGTATTTCTGTAACAGTTGATCTCCTGGGATTTTACAAGCAAAAAGGGAAATTGTCAGAGTCCATTATAAAACCAGAATAAACATCAGCTTGGCTTTTCAGAGGTGGCGACAACTCCTAGATCTGAAAGGATTTAAAAGCGACCAAGAGATGTTTTTTCTTACTCAACAGGTAAGATATTTTATTAATATGGTTTATGTGTAGTTGTGCTTAGTTGGGCTGTCTGTCTTCCCCATGCCTTTAGTTGCATTCGACGGTGCTGCGGCATTGCGTTAGTAGATTGCAAAAGTTCCAGGTCGAAAGCCTAGTCGTTGTTCTGGTGGCCATACGTATCATAACTTATTTTATGTGGGCATACGCAAAATTCTAAGAAAGATATGCATATGCCTGCATATGCCCTAGACCACACTACTGCTCTTATGGTGCCAAAAACAAAAAACATTTTCTGAGCGTCAGTTCTGTGGATGGAAAACGACTTGTTGATGAGAGAAGACAACAGAGAATGGCCAGACTGGTTTGAACTGACAAATGGGGTTTTCCACTGCACAGTACAACTCGACTCAATTCGACTCAGTTTGCTATTTTGGGGTTTTCCACTGTGGATAGTACCTGGTAACTGCTACTTTTTTTTAGTACCAGCTCGGTCGAGGTTCCAAGCGAGCCGATACTAAATGTGACGTCAATATCCTGCAGATCACTGATTGGTCAGGGAGAATCGTCACTACCTTTCTGACATGCAACATCAAACCGCTAGTTTTAAAGTTAGCAACAGCGAAAAACAGTACAATTTGTTCACGCGACTTTCGAATTGTGAAAAAAGAAATGGCTGTGCGCAAAGCCATGCTGCGGTCAATAAACGAGGTGCAGACGGTCCACTCGTTAGCGATGAGCGAAACAAAAATGTCTCTCAGGGCTACCACCGCACCTACCAACAGTGTAGGGAAAAGTTAAAAAAACTTCTTCAGACTACAGTAGCAGAAAAGTAAAAGTGGAAGCGGTTCGACCAAATGGACACTTTCTAAACCGGCAAGCAATTGGAGGTAGAGTGCCCTGGACTGGCGTTGATTCACAATGGAGGATGGTTTTGTTATGTTAACTCTATCCTCTGCTTGAAAGCTTCACTTTATTCAGTTGAGCATCTACTGGAAGCTTGCTTCTAAAACAACCAGGCCAATTTAACTGTTAAACTTGTGTAAAATCACCATGCCACAACTGCTTTAAGCAGCACAATGAGCTAGTAGCTAACAGCTAGCGGTTGTGTTATTGTTTTGGTCAGTTTGTGTTGTGTTTAAGATGATGTCACAGCAGTAGAGGAGGCGACGATCAGCTTATAATCCCACCCACGTTGAGATGGCACTAAACTGCAGTGGAAACGTAAGCTCAGAAAAGTAAAGAGAGTTGAGGCGAGTCGAACCGTAACGTGCAGTGGAAAAGTAACACAATTCTATGGTAACTCAGATAGCCACTCTGTAAAATTGTGGTGAGAAGAATCGCATCTCAGAAGTTTATTGCTGTTTTGGCGGCACGAGGGAGACCTACACAACATTAGGCAGGTGGTTTTAATGTTGTGGCTGATCGGTGTATGGTCGAAAGGTTTAACAATTATAATGTCTGATCCCAACCAATTGGCCCCGTTTACACATGGTATTAAGATAAGTTTTGGGCAATCCGAAAACATTGTCGTTTACACCTGGTCGGATAGTAAGTTTTAAATTCTAAAACTTACAGTATGTTTTTTTTATAGTACAATGATGTTCTATGAGCATTCAAAATATCATGAAAAATTTTCTTCCTCATGACATGACCCTTTTAAACATATTGGACAAAACACATCTTAACCCTCTGGGGTCGACGGATGCGCTGGCATATCCTGCTGGATTTTTCGTCATTACATTAATTCTTGTTGTCATTAAAAATTCATTTTGGGGCATACAGATAAGTGTAAGACATCATTAGAGACTATAAATGGTCTTCTTTAATTTGTGTACACTCACAATAACAACAAAACCTTGTGGTTTTGCAAAATATAGAAAATATAAGGGTGCACTTTCAGCAGTCTCGGTGTTCGCAAGCATATTTCTAAAACACGTCATAAAAATGAACTGAAACTCAGCGAATACTTATCACACAAACATGAATATATGTCTAAAGAAAGCTTAAAATGTCTACTTTTAAATAAAATAATTCAAAAAATGTAAAAAAATATTCTCCTGCAATGTAATCTGTATGAATCAAAGCGATGTACAATTTCTCCTGGCTCAGCTAATTATCCCTAATGTGATCACACCCACGGGCAGAGGGCGCTATTCATACAGTAATGCTGAGGCGATCAATGCAAATGGTAAACGTCCCCGAGAGTGCCGTAAGAACATCAAGCTTGTTCACTTTTCTGCATGTTTGGAAGATGCACAATACACAGGTGAGGAAACTCACGGATAGTGATGAAGAGTTAACATTTTCCTCAGGAGAGCGGGACTCCGATGAATGTTTGTATTTTGAAGAGAGACTTGATCCAGCAGAGGATACAATTTCGGACGAGTAAATAATTTTGTTTTACTTACATATTAGTTGACGTGCTATTTTATATAAACATGTACATATTTTACTAGTGGGACCAAACTTGCCAGCCAGGATTCAGAGTATTGAAATATGACTCCTAATAAGCAAGTTTTAGTTACATTTAAATGTTGTTAGGCTAATGCAGGTATTTAAATTGTATGCTGTATAATATAAATATGAAATGTAATATGATATTAAAATAATATGAATGTTTAAATTATATTTTAACCTCATTATAAATCAACAAAGCTTGTGCTTGCAAATATCTGTTCAGGTGTAAATGAGTAAAATGTGATGTAAATATGACCATATTAGAAAATCACCTTCTTATAATGATTTCTGAAGGATCATGAGACACTGAAGACTGCAGTAATGAAGCTGAAAATTCAGCTTTGATCACAAATTGCATTTTACAATATATTCAAATAGAAAACTGTTCTTTTAAATTGTAAAAAGTGTTCACACAATGTTTTTACTGTATTTTGGATGAAATAAATGCAGTCATAATGAGCAGAAGAGACTTCTTTTAAATGGTATTGTAGGTCTAAAATTAAGTAAAATTTTTATGTAAAGAAAATGTATTACTTGATTACTTCTTTTAACTTAAAACTTGATTTTGATCATTAAGTCTCCTCATATTCCAGTGATCAGGATGGATTTCATAATTTTGTGGCAAAAACTCTAGGATACAAGATCCAGTTCTCAAAAGGCTTGTGGACAAATGTTTATTATGTGTTATATGGTCTTATTTCAATGATTTATATTTATTTATTTTTCCAAAACCATGCATAAACGTTATTTTCTCAAAAATACAAACATGTACACACATGTTGCTCACGTATTATTGTAGCCCAGACTTTGTTGAATACAGTGTTGTCAGACTTTAGCAATTAATATGTGTTTAAGCTACTGAAAAAAGCACAAATGTCAAAAACACCCTCACACATCAGAGCGTTAACACCAGGTGTAAATGAGGCCTTTCTATATCTGCTCTCTTCACTACTTTATTATAATCTCGTGAACAAAGATTGAGCATGTGCCCTCCTTGGTTTTACAAAATAAACATAGAATTTATATCTCTACATTACATTTCAACAAAGTGATATTGCTTGGCTCATTTATTTGTTTGTAATATAAACACAGATTAAGTTTTATTTCTGGTTTACTGCCATTCAAATCACTTTATGACCAAGGCAAAATGAATCTGTGGTTAACACATGCAACCAGCTATACATTTTCTCGTCAGCACATCAAGAATGCTGATCATGCTTAACAATACTGTGAAATCAATGTCCACTTTTGAATGTTTTAACATATTATGCTTTTGAAACCCAAGTAGCTTGTAGTTGGCATAAGAAGCAATTCCACTCTTGATCCTAATTAAGACAACCTGTGCCTTTCAATACAAAGGGGCTTGCCACAACACTATGAGGATTAGAGAAAAATTAAGTCGACAAATCCACTGATCAGATTATTTCTCTGAACCGGATCTTCCCTGCCTTTAATGCCTCTCTCTGGCATGGACTAATGCTATTCCATGGTGTCTAAACTGTATTCGATAGCCGGGCTCAAAGATGTTGCTCCACAACCAGTCGATTGCAGAGCAAATGAAAAAAGAATGGAAAAAGGAAATAGACACAGATGGAGAGATGAAAAGAGTGAAAGCATGAAAGTGCATGGCATGTTTAAGAAAGGACACTTTTGCCAAACAATTCATCACCTGCATGATAAGGGAAAAGGGTTAGGGTGCTTGACCGACCCTTTTAACTGCACTTTTATGCACTGCTCAAAAAAGATAGTAGTAGTAATCTAATGTGACATATCTCCACTTAGCACCCTGTCTCTCTCTGTCATCAATGTCATATGAGGTTTGTTCCTCTGTACCAAACCTCTGCCCTGCACTGCTGAAAATCATCGGCAGCTGACAAACACTCAATGATCGTAGAGCATTGAGACAAACATGCACAGATTTCAGTTTCAAATGAAGGCAGTTACTTACAAGGATAAGGACCTTGCAATAGTTTGTATTAACAGTTTTATGATTAAAAAGTAATGTTAGAGAAAACTACAAGTAGCATGTTTACATGCAAACTGGCACGTTTGAAGAATAGTAGCATGAAAACGGCAATATGAAGTTTCAGATGACAGTCTAAATTAGCTTTGTGGCTTGCTGCTGTTTCTTTTCTATGTAGGAGGTAGAGCCCACCTGGGCCAAACCTCCAGGCTAACAAACTGTGGTTAGTGGGTGAGGGGCAGCTGGGCCAATAGCCAGAAGATAGTCGAGATTCACACACAAACCCATCAACGAGTAGCTATTTAAGTTATTAATTAAGCTTATTTAAACAGCAATGGAAAAAAGCTAATATTTTACTACTTCAAGGTTCAAACAGGAAGAGTCAGTGACATGTTTGACAGGGTCTCATTGAGCATTCTCTCTAATATTTCATAGTACACCTTGGTTTCAAAGAACGGTACAGAACTCCTGGGAAGTGTGGAGTTATAAAGCAATATCCTGATGGCAAGAGAGAGAAAAAGTGGAAACGAGACCAAAACTAAGAGATGGGGGTGGGGGGGCTGTTTCCTGTTTAGTTTGGACCATCTTCCCTTCTGCAGTTCAAGAAATTTTATTCAGTGTTTCCCATTAATTGACTAGACAATGGCAGTCTAATTTGCCCCGCCATGGTCTCATAATGAACCGAAAACATTTTTACACTTCTCAACTAAAATATTTTTGCACTTTTCAGTCTCATAATAACATAATATAAAAGATTGTGTTTTGCGCTCTCTCTTGTGCGCCAGACAGTTCAGTCAGCTCCTCCCCCGCTGCTGTAAACTCACGCGCTCACACACACACACACACTCGCAGATATCTGCACTGGAGTATTTGGTTGAGGAGGATGACCCATTTAGGTAAGTAACGTTTTACAAAATAAAAAGCAGTTGATTAAGAAGCTGGATTCAGCCTCGTCTTTCCCCGCATGAGGTCTCATGCGCGTAGGAAAAAAGTCATTCAGTTGAACTTGAGCATCTCAGGGAACCGCACCACGGACATCACGTGAAGATGAACCACTTCTCAAGCACACCGTCTACAGAGACTTTCGCAAAACTCCCTCGAAAATATAAACGTTGTGGGTTTATTCACGCAGTGTTAATAACAGGCAGTGAGACAGAGATGCCCTGCTCTATTTCTGTGGAGATAATAACATCCAAGAAACAGGAACTCGAAGTCTTCCTTCATGAGAAATAAGGGTTTGTGTGTTAATCAGAAAGCCTTAAAATAATGTGTGAAAGTGAAAAATTTAAGGAAGAAATATTTTACTATTGCTTAACATAATTAATATAATACAATACAATGTAATGTAATATAATAGCTAAACAACTTGGCTGGGTTAAAAAAAAAAAAAAAAAAAAAATTACAATCATGATGATTAACGTAAATTTATTTTGCATTACTAGGTTATTTGCCATAACGTTACACTGCTTACAGCTTCACTAGCTAGCTATCATTAGCAGTCTGAGGTAATGTTAAAAGATTAAAAGCTGAAACTGACATCACTAGTTTGTACCCTGCTTTTCAGAATGGTTAGAGCACGAAATTGTTAAAGCTTCATTAGTAGGGCTGGGATAAACGATTATTTTTTAAACGATTAATCTAGCGATTTATTTTTTCGATGCATCGATTAATCTAACGATTCATTTTTCCAGTCCGATTCGATTTCGATTAATCGACTTGTGACAACACCGGTGATACCGGTTTCATCGGGGGTGGGGGTGTATAAAATGTTAAAAAAAAAAACATTTGCCGGGAGTTTAATTGACTGGCGATCTGATCAATCAATCATAATACGCCATTTTTGTCCGACAAAGTAGTCAGGAGAGAGAAGATTAACGTCGGTGGATTTGAATTTGAATAATGGATTGTAGGCTACCGTACTGAGGTCTTTCCATGGTTAAAACAACAGTCCTTCTGATGTAGGCTACATTCATGTTTAGCCTATTTGATGCTATAAATTAACCAAGGAAAAGATGATCGGTTCACGAGCAGCTTTAACTGAGGCAATCTGTCACGACACATTAAAGAGCCACAAAATAGTAGGCCTATTTATGGTTTAATTTTCTTTGAATGACCAAATTTGAAAGTTGAGACTTTATTAAATGTTACCTGATTGGTCCTGTCTGTCAGCGCGTTGTCAGTGTCCTCTATGTATTTTTCACGACATTCATAGCTATAAGCGCATTATTAATAGCTATAAGCGAAAACTTTAGGTGTCGACAACGTATTATAGCCTACTCCAACACAGAGTGCAAAGTGGGGAGTTGAAAAAAAACTTACGGTGCTCTGTCATCTGCAGCTGCAACTGGGTGGCACCTCTTCAGATGCTGGTGCATTGCCGTGGTGCTAGAATGGAAGGCCATCTCCATTTTGCAAAGACGACATATCACGGAATTGTTTCCTTTTAAATTAAAGAATTCCCATACTTTAGAGGAACGAGTGCATGCCGCCTTGCACTTCTGATAGTCTGAGGAGCCACTCGTGTTGCTACTACGCTCCGGCGCCGCCATCTTTGTTTTGGGTCTGACGAATCGACGTATTTTTTTACGTTGTCCCAGCCCTATTCATTTGGTAGTATTTATTCATTGAAAAAAAATAAAAAATTATATATAAACATGGTGTCTAAGTTACATGAGGCCCTGTGAGAAATTAGTTGGCACCACAGACTCCGTGAAAGGCAGGCCTTGGCTCTGTTTGTGAACAGCTGTCAAGTAACCCTGGCTGGGGGTGTAGAGCATCATGTATATGGGGAAGAATTGGGGGCGCTGTTTCTCATACCGTAATTTCCGGACTATTGAGCGCACCTGAATATAAGCCGCACCCACTGATTTTTAAATAAAATATTATTTTGAACATAAATAAGGCGCACCTGTCTATAAGCCGCAGGTGCCTACCGGTACATTGAAACAAATGAACTTTACTCAGGCTTTAACGAAACACGGCTTGTAACAAAAATAAATAGGCTTTAACGAAACACGGTGTGGCAGCGGGGGCGTAGTCAAGCGCCCGTCCGGGAGAGAAAAGCGGTAAGGGCGCTTACACCTGAGCTAAATTATGTCTAACACCAGTGTCTAATTTCAGTAAGCATGGGGAGAGCGGCATAAAAAGGCAGCAGCCACAGAGCTGAGAGAGTGACACACGTCAGTCTAGTGTTGGCGCATAGAAGAATTGAGAAACTTTATAAAATTGATTGTAAACATTGCTGTGGCCATTAAAAGCCTTACCGGTGCCCGTGTGACAGTTTTCCCAAGAAGGACATGTGAAGCAGGGCACTTGAAATTAGACACCGGTGTTAGACATAATTTAGCGCAGGTTTAAGCGCCCTTACAGCTTTTCTCTCCCGGACAGGCGCTTGACCACGCCCCCGCTGCCACACACGGCTTGTAATAAAACATTTGCAGTAAACAGTAGCCTACCAAGAAAGTCATTGGTCACTATCTTCCTCGTCCTGTGCACTGAAACCACTGAAATCATCTCCTTTGGTGTCGGAGTTGAATAGCCTCAGATTTAGTTGTCTTTTTGCACTGAGTCAATTCCTCACGCTGCTGTTTCCAACGTCTTATCATCGACTCATTAAGACCAAGCTCCCGTGCAGCAGCTCTATTTCATTTTCCAACAGCCAGATCAATCGCCTTCAACTTGAAAGCTGCATCATATGCGTTTCTCCATGTCTTTACCATGGTGAGGGTGACAAAATTACTACCGTAATCAGAATGATGGGAAGTTTGAGCGCGCTCGATTTAATCTAAACAGTAAACAAAAAAGTTGTTTTGACCTTAACCCGTTCGGCAATTTCATTGGTCTAATGAAAGCTAATGTATTACTAAATGTATAATTTTCTTTTTTGGTCCAGACCAAGAGAACCAAGCTACAAGTGTGAACACACCATACCCACAAATACATTTTCATCACATGACAACAAATACATAGTCGTTTTCAGATATCTCAGTTTTCCCTGTCCACACTAAAGCATGGCGTTTTCAAATGTATACACTTGGAAGAGCATTTTCAAAAAGCTCAGTTTCCTCAGGCAGTCAAACGAATGTTCATTGAGCCGGCCCATTCAGCTGTTACCTGAGTGTAACAAATGCCCTAATCACTAATGATTTGCAAGAAATATTCCACAAAACAAACTCCATACAATAAGAGTCAGGCCCACTCGGCTGCATCGAGAGCATCACACAATGACTTACTCATTCCAATGACATCGCTTGCTGTGGGCATGTCAATATTTCGCGGCCGTCCTAAGTATCTATTCTCAATTTCACTCACTAGTGTTTGTGTGGTATAGTGGCGAAGAAGTTCAGCAGCAAGATATTTTCACTGCGCGCTGAGAGTAAACGTTTTGACACTTTCTGTGTAATGTGATTCCAAAGACTAGACCCAAGCACAACATTTGTTGTTAATAATATCTCTTTTAATATCCTTTCTGTTCTCAACAGTCAGTTATTTATCAAAAACAACAAAATAAATATTGAAATCTAATCAAACATAGTATGGATGCTGTAAAGAAGCCATTCGACCAAACAAACATTTCTGTCAAAGTCCCTGCCACAGGTCTTAAGAGTACCATTTTAGCACTTGTTCTACATATTGAAATATATACTTGTAAATAGTACAAATTAGGCATGTAAACAACAAACATATAACAATATACTCTACATATGCAATATAATATATGCAATTTCAATACATCATGTTTATTGATGTAATACATGGACTATATTATTTAAAAAGCTAAAATGTCACCAAAATGATGAAAAACTAATGATGAAATAAAACGTGTAAAATGTATTCTGTATGTCTGTAATTTATCAAGTTAGAAGATTCCCTGTGTAATGAATAACAGCATTAGCTGAAAGAGGATTTATTTCATACTGTATGTAAGCAAAGTGGTCATTATAACTGAAATATACCAAAATGTATTTAAATTAAATACGAAATCTAAATCAAATCATGATAGCTTGATATATCGAATGTGACATGTGTATTGCAATACGTATTGTATCGTGAGGTGGCTGGTAATAACCAGCCCTACTATTTTCATGACTACGCACAATGACGCAACATGAGATACGTTTTATCCAATTTTTGTGAGAGTGCTAACTCTAAGTGCAATATTCGCACAACTGGGCATGGGTCGGAGTGTTTGCGCAATCTGTGAGTGTACTGTATGTTAATGAAGTGCCGCAAAGTGCAATTTGCTATTTTCCTGAGAAATAGGTAATTGTGATAAGACATTTGAGAACCACGTCTAATCTCGGTGCTAAATCTAAAGTCAGTTCCTGCATTTGCAATTTGGGGATTCCCCCAGCAGATGATATCAAAGAGTTATCGATCACTTTTAATACTAGCAATGATTTGTGTGTCAGTAGGTCAATATACATATTATTATTATTAGGTTTATTTAGCATTGTGCCGTTCCAAATCTCAAGGATGCTGTACAGAAATTAAACATAAAATATAACAAACATACATAACAAAAAAATAATAATGTGAGAGAATCAAATCATATTTCAATCAGTTCAGATACGGGCAAGTAGGACAAGAGCCAATAGTCCCAGAGGTTGATAGAGAATATACAAAACATACATTGCGGTCCGGAGCAGCGCAGGCGACAATACAGTCACAGAGCCAGGTATGCGTTGCATAGACTATTTACAATACCACATTTTTATGCTGTCTTCATTTGTACCGACATTGCTAAACAGGAAATGGGATACAGGACGCAGACCGTGCAATAACCAGAGAAGAACCTCAGAATTAAATTTCACTTGACCCAGCCCATTAGCGCGTCACATGTGATTTCTCCGACCCACCTTCGTCTAGAAACATCGAAGCTTCATGACCATGCCCATTGACTTTGTGCATATGACACGTCGCATAGCGCTGCGTTTAAGGCATAGCACTTATAAATCTCAATATAGTAACTCTTCTAAACTGCTTAATTGGGTATTTTGTGATATTTTACAAAGGGTTCCATTTTTATTTTGTGTACAATTATGTACTTTTTAAAGTTTGATCCACAATAAACACATAATTTGTGCGCACCACCTTCCCCGCCTTCACTGTCCAACACCGTTCACTGGCAGTGATAGGGCCATAACAATCACGGTGGTAAAAAATTGCCACCACAACAGCTCTAGTGGAACACAGCCTGAGACTACGTGAAAAACGTAAATTGAAGTGCATTAACTACTACGCTCCCAGCCACTGATAGGCTCAATCATGCACTTTGAGAGGTTGGATGTGTGAGACAGTGTTGAAGATATCAATCAGCATAAGGTGAAATCCAATCTTGCCAATCCAGCCACATCTCTCTTAATCCTCTTAGTATGAAAATCCCCAACCCTGCTACATGTACAAATGAGGATGACAACACGCTGGCATATGGCCTATCTCTGACAATCGTCAACCATAGAGATGTTCAAGCTTGATCCATCTCAACTAGGGCTGGGCGGTATACCGAGTTTTGAAAATGTATCGATATTTTTTCTCAACGCGATACAGGATGAGACAATATCGTGTATATCGATATGGTTTGATGCAAACCTCTCCCGCTCAAGCTTCAGTTAACGCGCACGAACCGGACCACTCCCACTCCATCACACAAGTTCGCCTAACAACATGGAGGAAAACACAGTGACGATCAGACCATCCGAAGACGATCTGGTTTGTAAAAAGAAAAACACTGGTTCGTTTATTTGGAGATGGTTTGGATTTAAAAGATCCGATGAGCAGCAAAACCAAGCTATCTGCAAAGAATGCCATAAAACGGTCGTGTCAAAAAGTGGAAGCACATCAAATCTCTTCCACCACTTACAACGTCACCATAAAGTGCAGTACGATGAGTGTTTAAAACTTCACGCTTCGTCTGCTACAACCTCAGCCACGAAGAATAAGCAGCCCGAAAAGTTTTCTGTCCCAAAACAAAGCTCGTTGGAAGCTTCTTTTACCCGCAGCGTGCCTTACGGAAAGAAAAGTTCCAGATGGTGCGATATTTCTAAGGCGATAGCTTTCCACATCGCAAAAGATATGGTTCCTGTTGCAACAGTTGAACAGGACGGCTTTAAAACGCTGCTTAAAACCATTGACCCCAGATATCAGTTACCCAGTCACAAGTACTTTTCAACTAAAGCTCTGCCAGAAATGTACACAGAGGTCAGACGAATTCTGAAAGGGTTTTCAGTTGCAGTGGTAACATTGTTGCCTGCCACAGGGCATCTCTAAAGCCTGAAGCTGTTGATAGGCTAGTTTTCCTTGCACAAAATCTGTAAGTAATATACACTATAAAATACTTTGTTTATTAAAGAATGTTCTACCTCAAATAACCTACTTGTTCTGATAAAGTAGTTAAGTGTTCTACTGTTCTGTTTACATTATTTGCACATCAGAGTTGTGCAGCTGTAAAGTTTCAAACAAGTAGAAAACTTTGTTTTGTATATTATTTTGATCATCACTGCTTTAATAAAGGTGATTGTGAAATCTCACATAAGGCTTTGACTTTTAGAATGTATTGTGATTTTAACTACCTTTTTACACATAATATATTGCATAGCCGCCATTACATTCACTATATTTGTTTCCATATCCTTGAATATCAACATTGTTTTGCAGGATATCATTGGGCAGGATGTGAAATAATAATAAATAAAAAAATACAGATTTTCTTTATCCAAATAGGAAAAACGTAGAAAGTACCGAGATATATATCGTATATCGCCATTTCACCAAAAAATACAGAGATATGATTTTCTGGCCATATCGCCCAGCCCTAATCTCAACCCGATGACTCTTTAGGGCTGCTATTAACGGATGAGATGTCCTATCCCTGCAAATCTGTTTTGTTTAATAACATTCCAATAGACATCTTGTCTCCCTGTTTGAACCTACCTCTGTTGCTTTGTATTAAGGCTGCTCGATTATGGCAAAAATCACAATCACAATTATTTTGGTCAATATTGAGATCACGATTATTCAACACGATTACTCATTGACTTTGGAAACATCTTGCATTCATTGAACTTTTTTTTGTAAACTGAACTGTAGGGGAGGAGGCCAATGTCAAAAGATAATTATTTGACAGTTACTTATGGCAGTCAAATAAAGGAAAGCCTCCATCTCCATCATGTACAGCAGGGATGCTCACACTTCTATGGAATGAGATACAATAAAGGCATAACATATTTTCACAATATCAACATTTCAGTAGTCGGTTGTGAAATTTGACGATTCCCAATACCAGCTTCAAAACCACATAAAATAATAACACTAACTAAAATAATAACACTAACTAATCTGTTAATTATGGAAGAATGGTTTCAAGTTCTTAAGTAATTATTCAAGACTAGTAAACAGTCAATGAAATAATAATAAAATATAGCAATGACATAGAAATAGATAAAAAAAATAATAGAACAAATTAAGAAAATTCAGTGCTTTTTTAACAGCTTTTAAAGTGTTGAACAGCAGTAGGCAAGTAGTCAAGAAAAATTTCAGAATCAAATGCAACATAAAACTACTACTGGTCTTCACTGTATGATTATAATACATTAATACTTTTTAAAGCTACTAAAAGGTACCCAGTAAAGAGCAGTGAGTGTTTTCTCATTTTCTTGTTATGATTGTTATATGGTTGTTTGATTATTATGATGATACACTACACTAGACGGCAGCAGGTCTATTACCTAACATTTATACTTACAAGTTTAATACAAATCCGCTTTTTTCTCTGCTGTTTACGTTCACTTTTGACATCACTCCCTGTGTTTACATGATGACCTCACAAAGACATTTGGCGGAATTTTGAAATGTATTTGAACATTCAGGTGCGCATTAGCGTGAGCATTTTCAGAACTCACGCACATGTTCAGCACACACATATACGCCGCCTGTAAATCAAACAGGGTGCAGCTGTTACTAGATCACTAGCGAATTATAAAATGACAAGCCCTGATTATATTGTATTCAACATTCTCAGATAAAAGCTTTTTCTTCTGCAGTATAGCTCTTAAAGTAAATGTATGTTGTTTTAAAAGAGTTCTAGATATTAATTTGGAAAATTAAAAAAAGACTAATCAAAAACGTATATTCCAGTGTATAATAGGCTAAGACTACAATCTCTCACCTTTATGTTCACTTTGATCTATCTTTAACTCATGAAAAATAAACTTTCTCTTCTTAGAGCTTTGTATCACCGATTCTCTTCATGATAAGATACACACAGTGAACATGACACATATTTTATGATTCACTACATCATGAGCCATCACGTTATAATCTAGCTGCAGCAAATACACAAAAGTGACAAGCATTCCCCCGCGTCAGTGTGTATTAGCCGGGAGAAGATTAAATCTCTTCCCTGGTAACTTCACACAACTCACAATGACAGTTTCTGAGTTTATTTTCATAACCCACTTACTAATTATTTGAACTTTAATAAATTATGCTTTAAAAATATAAAGCTGGGGTGTTTCATTGTGAAACAGAATGCGATTATCTTGTTTTCTTAAACGTTGAAAGCCAAAGTCGTAATATAAAAATAACATTTTATTAATCGCCCAGCCCTACTCTATATGAATCTTTGTGAGCACCTGAGAGATTCATAATTGTCCCAGAGTAGATTTTAACAATCCACAAGGCATTTAGTATGCCACTGAGCATGCTACAGTTGACCCTACAGTAGGGTCACTGCTGAGCAATGCAGACAACAGGAATAAATGCTTCAAAATGCTTCCATCCTCCTGACGTGAGTATTTTGGATTTTTAGCTCTCTCTCAATCTAACTCCCTCTCTTTTGTACATCCGGCCTCCATTTCCCTCATGTTTATGTGAGCGCCAGAGGGTGTGTGGATGTAGAGTTGGATAGGGCAAGACGTGTTCGTTGGCACAATGAAGCAGGGTGAAATATAGGGTGTAACAAGAACACAAAGCAGGGCAGTTACTCTCAATGTAAGTCTGACACCCACACAGAGAGAGCCAGCAGAAAAAGTATCATTCAAGTACCTGGGAGGAATGGAAAAATGCGGAACTTCCTATTATGCTTCCAAAGAATAATTTTCCAGACAGTCATCACTGGGTGGGTCAAAGTTCTTGCTGTACTGTGGCAGAAACAAACCTTAGTATTCAAGGGAGTGATAAAGATACGTTCAAAAGTCTGTGTCAATCAACTGGATGTGTTTTTCAGTTAAGTTAGATTCTCTAGAGTATATTTACTTAAACTAACGTGCTCAGAAATATTTTCTTCAAACTGTTGCTCCGCCATGACAGTAGCTGGCTTGAAAAGAGAAAAACCATTGTAGAAGCAGACAGTTCAAACTAATGTCTGCTATATCACCGCTTGAGGAAACATTGAAACTGTGACACGTACTAGAGTCGTGAATTGCGGTCTGACACTTTTTGGAACGCAACAACACACAAAATCGAACTAGTGTAGCTAGAAGCAACTAAGAATTTAGTTTCCTTCACAAAGGCAGAATATGTAAATAAGCTTGAAAGTTTGATTTCAGCAGCAATGTGTGATGGTTGTTGTCTATTCCTGCTTCCAATCCGCACCCACCTGCATTAAAATAACCTTGGCCTCATTAAAGGAATAGTTCGCCCAAAAAGGAATATTTGCTGGCAATTTACTCACCCTCAGGCCATCCAAGATGTATCGGAGTTTCTTTCTTCATCAAAACAATTTTTGACTTTTAGAATTTAAGACTTTTAGGATTTAATTTCAGGCCTCCTCCTCTAAACAATGCAAGTGAATGTAAATTTTTTTGATGGTCTGACTTTATTTGTTGACTGAAGTTGTGTGTATTATTTTGATTCACCCTAAATATGAATTTTAGACCATCCAAAATTTTTGTACATTCACTTGCATTGTTTAGAGGATGAGGCCTCAAATTAAATCCTAAAAGTCTTAAATTCTGTTTTGATGAAGAAAGAAACTCAGATACATCTTGGATGATCTGAGGGTGAGTAAATTAGCAGCTAATTTTAATTTTTGGGCAAACTATTCCTTTAACTAGGTTTCCATCCTATGTTTTTTTTTTTTTACTAAAAAAAGTGTATCGCATCAAAACGTTTTGCGATATAGCTGATGGAAACGCAAGTTATTGCTAAAATTTCACAATTCCGTTTAACTCCAGCATATAAACTCTATGTCGACATTTCAAATGTTACGAAAAACTGGTTTGAAAACACCATTTGTTGAGAAAATTAGCATTAACGCTAAAAAGTAGTGACAAATGACAGAATTTACCCCAATCGTTAGCCTGTGTTAATCCTGACGACAAGGAATACATCCTTGAAAGCCAATTAATTTTATGTGAAGCATTACTCGCACTGTTATGGATTGGACTTAATGGCATATCTGCAAAGATGTTGCAAACACATCTAAACACAAATATCATGGAGAACAAATGAATGGCCACTATTTGCGATTAATTTAATCACGGTACACATCCGTTTATTTATTAAAGTTTCTTTTCCACACTTTTCAAAATAATAAACGGCAGTCATGGAATTTGCCCACAATACAAATAGCATAACATTTCAGTACACAAAGATGTTTTAAATTAAAAATAAATACACAATACTTGGAGAAAAGCTTCAGTGTGCTTTTTTTAGAACACAAACATATAGCCCGATTCTATAAAATTATTGTTTAAATTACTTTTGAAAAAATGCTGGCAAAATTCCCTGTATTAAATTAAATAAATTACCAAATGAGTCAAGCATTAAATAAAAAATAAAAAAAATTACCAAATGAAAAAGTATATTGTTAGGCCTATATAATTAGCCTTAACCTCTTCTGTAGACCAGAGATATCTAGCGATATACACCCATTTCTGTCTGGAAACGGCTTAAGGGCAGATTTATTTTGCAATAAACAAAAACTTATGCAACAAAGTATTTTTTTTTTTAACCACAATGTCATCACGGACACCATTTATAGCGATAAAAGACCATTTGAATGGAAACAGGCAGAAAACGGCAAATTTCTTTTTTAAAAAATTACGCGGTTTCGCTTTGTCGATAACAAAACAGCGCAAAAAGTGGATGGAAACTAGGTTATTGTCTGCAAGTATCTTAAGTATATGACAAAATCAGTTTACAAATTGTGTGCCTCCGGGGTCTCAACTCAAGACAAGAGTTTTGGTTAAGTTTGTAGAGAGCTATTCACCCTACCATCCAGGGCTCGACATTAAATGTTTGGCTCACCGGCCATTTTGGCTAGTGGTGTTGCAAAGTCACGAGCCAAAATCCCCCACCTCACAAAAACAGATAAAAGGTAACTGGAGACTGTAACTGCATAATTTATTTTTAACATTTATGTGAACATAACAAAGAAAATACGAGTTTAACAGGACACAGAACATTGTTCATTAAGTCCAGAATTTAAACACCTTCACTATAAATTTTACTATTTTTCTTCCATTGTTTAACATTAGCATTTGTAATAATAAGGCCAACCACAGGTAAGACCATGGATGGCTCCTCATTTCCAAGGTTAGATAAATGTAGATGGTCTATGGAAAAAAAAAAAAAAAACTAGTAGCCAAAACATTTAGAAATTTTAACTACAACTCTCATAGTTGTAATCAAAATGAAGTTTAATAAAACCAAATGCATTTTATATGAATCTACAACATTTCTGTCATACACCAGTTAGCATCACTGCAGTAAAAAGTGTGATAATATGATGGCACAGTGGCCTCCTATTTACCTGGTCAGTGCTGTTTATAATGTTGAGACAGTTTGAGATTGTCCTTCCTTTTTAGCACTTAAAAGTACAACATCCTCTGCAGAATTCAAATGGGTCACATGAGTTTTGTGCTCTCCGCTGCGATATCGAGGAAGCCCGATTGACTTACAAAAGTTCCGCTCTGTGCCATCCCAGAGCTCCGCCATATAAAGTGTGTATAAAGCGCTGAATGCAAAATGAAAACAGTTAAATTCACAAGAAATTTTAATACATTAAAAACCCTGCAAACATCACCAGCTGAAATTGGCTAGTATGAATGATGGAGTTACCTGCCACAGCAGTGTTTTACCTACATTCGGCAGGTGTTAATGTCAAGCCATGCTTCTGTTTCTGAGTCAGAGTCTACCAACTACCTTTGCAGGTGTGTTTTTGGCAGTGCTCATGTTCATCTGTCTAGCACTGCAAGGGCACGGAGAACTCTGAGAGAAAAGCTGTGTGCAACAAATTCCCCCTGGTTAAAATTAAGCCCTGCAGTAGGCAATCATTGACTGTGATGACTGCACAATACAAGGCTTGCAGGGCAAATATGCCCGTTTAATAATTTAAATCATATATTTGTGCAAAAACATGTTATTTTTCTATAGGGGTCAAACAAGGTCTGCACTTGGTGTAATCCTGACCATGCCTTTCCTCATGTGTGGGCGATGGCGGAGTAGTTCCCCTGCAGCTGCCAGAGCGATGCTCCACATTGCAGTATGGTATTTATAGCCAATGAAACAGCTCCCTGTCATTGGCCACTGTCAAGTCTGATAAAAGCAGTCAGCCAAGAACCCACCAGCAAAACACAGAAATGCACAAGCATGCACACACACACACACACTCACAGACTTTTAAAATCTCCATCGGGCTCTGAAAAATAAGTCATGCTTTCCCTTGTCCTGTGAAGAAGAGAGATAGAAAAGATGATGGCTGGGTTGTTCCTCCTTGCGGCATACTGTCGCTAAACTATAATAGAGTGCAAATGTTTATCATGTAGAAAGCTACATGGTCTGACATTAGGATCCCAGCCAGAAATGTAGTCCATGTGTTATCCCGCCCCACTGTGGCTATTGGCTTCATCGTGCATCTCTCACAAATGCACAAACACACACACACACCTGCACATGTATACGCCACAAAATATTTCCCGCCACCCAATCCCACACCTCTTTTCCATTCCAATCAAAACCTATTGGGAGAGATTTTCCATCTCTTACTCAGAGAGGCAAACAACACTATCATTAAAATGGATCTGAACCTCTTTATCCCCACCCACTGTCCACATTGTTATGGAAACTCAGCCAAGTGTAGTCACCTGATATTGGCAGAACAGAGTCGATGAGTAGGGGAGGGGAATGAGATTCCCTTCATTCCCGTCTGATCTGTGATTTTGAGGTTTATTGCAGCCCCAGTCTTGACCTTCACTTCACAGCATTGGGGGGGGGGGGGTGTTAAGAACGTAGCAAAGCTTTGCACTCTATTAATTCACCAATCAATCTTAATAAAATGAGCATAAACCAGAACCGTCTTTTCCTGGGTTAATAATTCTTCTTCATAATTCACCCCAGGATACAATTATCTATCGTGTGCATTATTAGATTTTTTAGTTCATTACTCAAATATGACAAATGTGACAAGATAGACATGCACAGGGAATTTCCTGCTAGACAAGATGTCCTGTTACATAATCATGTGACCATGCTAACATGTGCAGCCCCCACATCTACATCATTAATTTAAATATCAATTGAAAACTCAGAAAAACCCTTATGTGCACAGGTCGCTTTGAGTCGTGTGGGAAGACACATTATGGACCCTGACAAACTTTAAATAAACATTTCTTTCACCAGCATATGCTAATATGAGCATTATAGCCTTAAGGTGATATTTTAGCCATCTATTTACATCAGTTTACATAGTAGTACAGATTAGTGTTGTCACGGTACCAAAATTTCAGTAGTCGGTACCGATACCAGTTAAATTTCACGGTTCTCGATACCAATTTTGATACCACAGCAAAAATATGTTAATATGATAATCTGCTATTGAACACAACAGTTTAGTTATTTTTAATTATTTTAATAATTATCATTATATTCCAGAACATTTTTCAAAAATTTTATTTCATCATCAAAATGGTGTCTAATTAATACATTTTTTAAACTTTTAACAGGTGAACATAAAACTTTTTAACATAGCAAGCTTTTTTTTTTTTTGCCAAACTTTTATTCAACAGATGTCTTTCTTGTGATACTTTGATTAATTATTATTATTATAGAGAATATTACATTTTACTATAAAGTTGTAATATATTTTTATTCAATTTCAGACATTTAGATTTGATTTTGAATCATGCGTTTATTATGACGTGTTTTTTTTGCTGTATTTTTCTGGATAAACAGTTTGTGACACTGCGCAGTGCGATCGTTGAAGACTTAAGTCATATCTGAAATCTCATCTCTTTAAACTGGCCTTTGAGTCTGACGAATGAAATGTAGAACACAGTTTTGGAGTGTTTGTATTTTAGATTACTGGTGTTTGTGTACGTGGTCATTTTTAAATCTTGTTCTGTTTTACATGTTATTACTGTGATGCACTTTTGTTAACTGTTGTTTTAAATGCGATATAAATAAAGCTGAGCTGAGATTAGAGCGCAGATGCTGTGACTTTAATTATACAAATATATATTTTACATGATTCACAATGGATAAGTACTCTGCTTTGTCATCTCATACAATGTGAATGATTCTCAATGTTTGTGGAGTTTATAGAGGATGAGAGGTCGATTTATTTAACGTACATATCCCTTACACAGTAAGATTGCAGCTTTTATCAGTTTAATAAATCATACTAGGGCATGTCACGATTTTAATTTTGATTAATTGTCTGTTTCAGTGTACAAGAAGTAACAGAGCATGCATTCAAAATAAGCCTGAGAGCATTTTAAAGCTGTCGTAAGTCATACTGTGAGCTGGTCCCGGATAGATTCGGTGCTCGGTACTAATGGTACTGCAGAAACACTGGTACCATTACATCTTTTTTATTTTAGTATCGACTTGGTACCGAAGTACTGGTACTTTTGACAACACTAGTACAGATGTATTATTTTTTCCTTTTGAAAAAATGTGGAAACATACAGTACTGTTGTTATATTGTAGTTAAATCAGTCAATAAAAAAATAGGGCTGCTGATTTAATGCGTTAATTTAGCTGATTTAATTATATAAAACATTACGTATTAAACAAATGAATGCAATTAAACATGCCACCTGACCATACATATATTTTGTAATAAAATAAGTATTTTTCTACTATCAGAACAATTCAAGCTTGAAGTGCATGTGACTTTTTTTACAATCCACATCAGTAGGGGGCAGCCAGCCATACAAACTTCACAAGCAATTCAACCTCATGCTTACAGCTGGACTGCGAGCCCAGAGATCTTCAATACTTAGATAACAACCTCTCTTAAAATGAAATATATATTAAACAAATTAACGGCAACTAAAGCCTTCATCAGACAAATAAAAAGAATGCTTCACCTACGTGCACTTCGGCAGTAAATTCGGGATAGACTTCACAGTTATTCATCTTACAGTTTAGTGATGTCACGATACCAAAATTTCATTAGTCGGTACCGATACCAATGAAATTTCATGATTACCAAGCAAAAATATGCTATTATGTTAACATGCTTTTGAACACATGCCTTTAGCTTATTTAAAGTTAAATTTCAATGTAAATAATAAATTAAGAGAAATTAATGTTTTCTTCAAGTGTTTCTCAATTAAGTATGCATTGTGTTTTTAAGTATGACCCTACTAAAATTTATTTTAATTTATTTCTTCCCTTTTTTAAATAAATTTTGTAGAACTAGAAAATTCTAGAAAGTTTAATCATACAAATGGTGTCTAATCAAATTCTTAAAACTTTTAACAAGACATAAATAAAATTACTTTTCAACACCAATGCATTTTAACAAAATTGTATTCAGTACAATAGTACTCTTGTTTGTGATATAATGATTAATAATTATTATTATCGTTGTTATTATTATTTATTATTTATGCAGATACGGGTCTGGAGCTTGTGTTAATGTTCACATCAACCATCAAAATGGGGGAAATATGTGATCTCACAGATTTCGGCTGTGGCATGATTGTTGGTTCCAGACGGGCTGGTTTCAGTATTTCTGAAACTGCTGATCTCCTGGGATTTTCAGTCTATAGAGTTTACTCAGAATGGTGCCAAAAAATATCCAGTAAGCGGCAGTTCTGCGGAATGAAATGCCTTTATTAGGACCATAGTGTTTGTAATAAAGTGCTCAGTCAGTGTAGATCGACAATTTAACTAAGCACAGACAGAACACAAGAACACGTCCTAAGAACAGGACAGATTTATGAACTTAATTGCTAAATGGATTGCGGTCGACAGTAGGATTATGTTTAATAATATGGGAATAATTAATAAAAAAAACTATATATTGACATCTAAAGCCACTTTTTGTTTTGGCAAATCAATGCTTTAGGCTACTCTCCTGCATTAATAATGCAATATTTCAATCTGATTATGTATGGGAATTATTATGTATTATTTATATATGGTTAATTATATTTATTTGTGGACCCATCTCAGCAAATAATGATATACGCAATTCATAATTTATGTTTAATTTGATTAATTAATCGGCAGGTCATGTAATTAAGTGAACCACATTTTTAGTTCACTTGACAAAACATTTGTACAGTATGCAAGTGGATTCTCTTTTTGTGGATTCTTAAAAATAATTATCTGAAAGGGGCCAATGGCTAAATGAACAGCTAACTGCCCTTTAGGGAAGTTACAGGGGTTGCCAATGCCTAAGGTAACTCTAAGAACCATGGTAAGTAAACATAGAAGAGGTGTGTCAAATACTGTAAAAATATGCAGAAGTCTCCTGAAAGAGCTATTTCTACCCGACCCATAGTCTACGTAGCCAGGCCTTTGACTTAAACAGCAAAGGTCTAATCGCACGGCATGGAAAATAAATAATATATATATAATGGCGATTACACAGAAAACATACAGGAAAATTGCAGAAAATGTGTAGCGAGTGTAAGTACTGCACAGAACCTCATTACAGAGTATTTCACAGACATACCAAAGTAAACAAAGCAGAAAATACAGCTCTGATCATGGATAACCGTTTTACTTTCTGCTATGTGCCTTAAACCAAATGTTGAATATCTTTAAACGAGTTGATGTGACTAACCTGACAAACTTCTGAGAAAATTTTGTCCTCAAATCCACTTATTGTATCAACACAGAACATTACCAGCACAAACGAAGCTCTCTGAAATCCTGTAGAAGTCAGCCAATCAGATTTGGTCTGACTGAACTGAGAAAGCATTTCCAATTTTGTGTGCTATAAGCATCAGACAGTTAGTAAACAGACTGTGGGTGTGCCGGCTGAGGCTGAGACTACCTGACCCATTACTTTAGTTTAACATAGCATTATGTGCCAAGGTCGATTAGGTCAATATTTTTGACTTGAATAACACCACAAAGCTTAGATGTTACCACAAGAAATCACGTTTATTCAGCTACCTGACAAAACATATTTTACAGTGTACTTCCTCAAACAATGGAAAAGTGCTAGAGGTATCAATTCGTTGGCGGTATCAGTTATCACGGTGGATTTAATTATATCACTAATATACTCACTAATTCCAAGTCAAGCGAGGGTAAGCTGTATCACTAAAAAAAGAGCTTTATTAAAGATGTATGCATCTTGAGAGAATGCACACGAGTCCTAGTAGATGTAATATAGATGTAATAGCACACTTGACTATCCAAGCTTGTTATCGGTTAAGCTTGGAAAAGCAGAGGACTGTGCATAATGATCAAACATCTGTAGAAGACATTGATTTTATAAAGCTCTTAAGTGAGGCAAATGTTTTCTGAGCATTGATTAAAAAGTCTGGAGAAGATAAAATCACAAAGCAGCCATGAAACATTAAAGGCAAATTGTTATAACATGACAATGAATGGTGCCCATCCCGAAATGTGTCTAATGGGTGTGATAGGAGTAGATTAATTGGAAATAATCTGTGGAGACAAATAATGGCTATGCACACTGGCAGCTTACTAGGTTTTAATACACAGCCAATAAGATCTCAAATTTCCAACACATGTTAGTAATAACCTGTGACAGAGGTGAATAATGCAAGGACTGGTTAGAACTGAGCTAGGGAAAAACAGTCATTATCATAATTATTGTTAATGTTTGGGTAAGACTTTCAGTCTGGATCATCTCTGCCTACTTCACACTTAAACAGCACTTTGCAGACTGGCCAGTTATACATGCAGCCTTATTTACAAGGGTCTACAAGTAAACATTTCTCCAAGGAATGTGGCAGCGACTTGATGTTGACTTACCTTGTCCCTTTCTACCCACATAAACATGGACACGCTGTGCTTCTGCTAAACGCCTGACCAACATTTCGGCCATTTACGCTGCACCACTCAACACCCCTGATATAGGCTAAACCATTTATTTACGGTTAATTTTGAGAGGTGTTTTGCTATGTGATGTTGACTCGTTGAGCGTAAGCGTCCTATGTTTGGAACTCAATCGTCTTCATCTCTTTATCGTACAGAAACACATTATACAGTGCGCTGTGACCGTAATGGCTACAGATTGAATGTCTGAGTGCACACACTTCAATATCGCGGCGCGACAACACAACGCGCTCGAGCCGCAGACCTGCCCGTTATTTCTCCCCGTAGGGCAGTCGAGGCAGCTAGCAACAGGCCGGGATGGAGAAAACTCACCGGCGAGAAAAACGTCGTTTTCTTCAACGCTATGCAGTCATATAACAACGGCGAGACACTTACCTTGATTTGGCGTGAGAGTACGTGTATCTCCAAAGCGCGTATGTTTTTAATGAAAGGGATGCTTCGTATCGATGTGTGTCGAGAATCGTGGCGGAAACAGGAACTGGTGAGACTGAGTGAGAGTGGCTGCTGCTGTCTGAATGATCTCTGCTGGGCTCTCGAGGAGGTTGCTCGACTGTCACCGGGCTGCACTGCGCATGCGCGTGTCAGATCACCGCGATACAAGCGCTCCTCAGCACAGAATGTAATTTATCGGATCTCATTAATCATGGTTTTGCCAGCGTAATTCAACTGATAGTCTCGGTACAAATATGACTGTTTATGTGTTGTAATTGTACTATTGAATCAGGGGCAATGTAATTTAAAGCTAAATTTATTAAAATTAATAACAATAAAAACAAAAGATGATGCAAATGTAAAACAGTCATGTGTATTACAGATAAATACATATTATCTTTCTAATATACGTCCAGTCTAACATAAAACTCGAAACTCTGGTGCTCAATGTGCTTTTGATATTTGTTGCTATATATGTTTGTGGGTGTAGATGCTGCTATTATAATGCCAAAAACGCAAAATCAGTGATATAGGTCTTTGTATTCAATACTATTGTATTTTATTCAATGTTATTTTGTTGTTGTTATTATTATTAAATTTCATAAAAATACAAAATTTGAATTAATTACTTTCAAAGTGAAATCTGAACTTGTCTCAAGAGCCTCAAATGCAAAAAATGAAACATTAAAGGAATATTTTGGGTTTAATACAAGTTAATCTCAATCGACAAGATATGTGGCATAATGTTGATTACCACAAAAATAATTTCGATTTGCGTCTCCTATTCTTTAAAAAAGAGAAAAATCGAGGTTACAGTGAGACACTTACAATGGAAGTGAATGGGGCCAATCTTTGGAGAGTTTAAAGGCAGCAATGTGAAGCTTATAATTTTGTAAAAGCACTAACATGAATTCTTCTGTTAAAACTCCTGTATTTATTTATTTTTGCTGAAAATTAGCTTATAATCATAATTTTACAGTCATTTTAGTGTTTTAGGGTTTGTTGACATTACATCGTCATAGCAACAAAGTTGTAAAATTGCCAATAAGTGATTTATCGCACTAAAATCATGTTAATACAAATGTTGTTTGTCTTGTGACTATACTTTTGAAACAGTGAGTATTTTAACGTTCACAGATTTGCCCCCATTCACTTTTATTGTAAGTGCCTCACTGGATCCCAGATCTCTGCTTTTTATTTATTTTGTAAATAAAAGGAGGGGCGAGTCAAAATATATTTTTGTGGTAATCAACATTATGCCAAAATGCTGTCGATTGAGCTTAACTTGTGTTGAACACAGAAAATATATTTAAGTTCTGTAAATAATAATAATAAAATAGGGGCCTCAGAGCCTGTCAGACTTGGTATTACAGACCTTTTTGGTCAGACCTGATTATAATTAAATGCATATCATGAAACATCGCTTATGGCAATGCGACGCATTTTTTGGTCACCCAAATTTGAGAAGGTCTCAACAAGTATGAATGATACAGTTCTTGCATCAGCCCCACCTAGTGGTCTGACTCAGAAATCACACCATGAAGCCCTTATGAGTTTTATGATCTTGAACCATTGAGAGATTGAACGGTACTAACATGATGTGGGAAATTCCATGGTCAAATCGTAACGATTGACTGTCGTATCCAAAATAAAGGTACAAAGCCTTTATATTACAATAAAAAAGGCACACAAAAGTTTCACTAAAGTTATCAGATTGAAAAAACATTGTGTTATGTTTTGTTAGAATGTCTACAGAAGAGATAACTAAGTGTTTATTAAAGGTTATTTATTATATTATTTATTTAGGGTTTATTAATGGTCACACGGATTTGCTACATTTTGTATATACATTTTATTTTAGCTACTACACCTTGTACATTGTCTTTCCCAAATGGAAACGCGCCCGTGCACGTACTGTGGGACGCATCCATTTGCGCACGCGCTTTGCGTCAGGGCAGTTCCATAGCAACCGTGAACAACAACATGGTGAGTTCCCATCCTGTTTTTGCCTTTAATACACATTATTATGCGATGTTACTGAGCGCAACATATATCAAACCATTATTCTACACGAGGAAGTAAAAAATATGACATTCATAATCAAATGTGCAATATGCAAACTGCAAATACAAGCTGCATCAATGCTCGTCACTAATGTGAGGAAGCTGCAGCAGATAAACAGCTACAAATGTTGAAGAGGTTTTAAATGTGGAAAGATATCAGTTTATTGAGTATTAAACTTAGTATTAATATCAGGTAAAGAGGCATTGCGTGCTGGGAAAGATGTCAGAGCTAATGACCGTAGATGAGTTTAGCGAGGCTGGGGATTTTAATAACATTAGCATACTGTAGAGATCCAGCGAAAATAAACATTTATTTGGCTTTTGTTCTGTTTTTAGACCACGTTTATACATTTTTTTACATTTTTAATATGCAACAAATATCTTCAAATAGGCTCTATTTACTCCAAATGTATCCTGACATATATACCATAGATGATCTTTAACCACTCATTATGTTTTTGTTTTCTCTCAGGCAAAAGCAACCACTATTAAAGAGGCCCTGGCAAAATGGGTAAAACATTCATTATGCTCCTTTAGTTTGCAGAATTTTTTCTTCTTCTGAGGTTTCATCCATTAAATATGACTAGTAAACAATGTCTTCCACTCTGTACATATAAAAAGCTACAAACAAATCTATTCGTTTTAAATTTTAAAATAGCATGAGGTTATACATGTATTATGTTTCGCCGTGAAACCTACTCATAAAACAGATTTTTGCTGGTAAACAGTGGCATAAAGTGCAAAATATTACATATTTGTTTATAATTTTAGAATGGATTTTTACTAGGAGGAGAAAACAGGAGAAAAAGCAAGTGAGTCCACAGCAGTGAAGCTTTATAGTCAGATCCCTCCCATTGAAAAAATGGATGCATCTCTCTCAAGTCTTGTCAACTGCGAGTGAGTCTTAATACAGTATGCCTCCTTATTGGCATGTGCATTTTCTTATCAGCCAACATACATTTCAGTCATACTGTATATAATAACTATCTAATATCTCTTAATTTTATGTTCTTTCCTTCTAAGGAGATTATCCTTGTCTACAAACTGTATCGAAAAAATTGCCAACTTGAATGGCCTTAGTGAGTATATAAAGCATACACATACTTACGTGTATTTGTCCACTTCAGTATTATATTTTAAATATTAATGGAGCACCTACGTTTGATTAAAAAACCTTTCTCCTAGAGAACCTTAAGATATTGTCCTTGGGGCGGAACAACATCAAAAATCTGAATGGACTCGTAAGTAACACAGCATTAATGCTAATGTTGAGGGTGATTGATGGGCGGGAACTTCAGAGATCACTCTTTATTCCTTATCTTTCCCACACAGGAGGCAGTAGGTGATACACTGGAGGAGCTGTGGATCTCTTTTAACCTCATAGAAAAGCTGAAGGGAATTCATGTCATGAAGAAACTCAAAATCCTTTACATTGCCAACAACTTGGTCAAGGAGTGGGGTGAGCATGTCAGATAGATACATAGATGAGAATTAGATAGCAGTTTAACCCTTTAAAGATTTCCTGTTTCAAGGGCATACCCAAAATTAAAGACAAAAAACAAAGAAAAAACAAACAAACAAGAAGGGGTGTTTGGTATCATTGTAAATAATCTTTTCAAAAATGTTCATGATATAAATCATGATAAATTCTGAGACTCTCAGCCTAAGAATCTGATGAAAAATAAAAACTTGTAAAATAAGAAAAAGAAAGTAAATTTTTGACATCTCTTATTATTTCTGGGTGTAAATAAGGTGGCTCCAAATTAATTTTTTTGTTTTGCTCCCAGTCATGTCAACTGAGTTATTTTGTGTCGATTTAACAAAGCAATCAAAAGTTATAGCATTACAAATATATTTTATCCTAATGTCCAAAAACAGTTCCAAGTGTTCAAAAGCCTCTCCAAACAAATAAAACATAATAACTGCACATAATAACTTATTACACATGCAAACATAACAATGACTAAAGGTTTGCATAGCATGCAGACATGATATTAGTAACGAGATTTCACAGAATGTGTTTCATTCTGTGCCATTTGAGTCATCATAGAGTCACGTACTTTGTGCAATCTCCTGGTGGCCATATGTAATTAGAGTGATTGATCACATGACTCTGCCCAAATATGGATGCTTTTTTGCACCGATCTGAAACAAACCTGATTGGTTTAGCGTTTCATGATGCCTCATCATTTCTGAAGATGTCATCTGATCCAGGAAATCTAACATATTTTCAGCCTGATTGCAAGATGCCAGATTGCCAGATGCTGTGTGCTCATTGTGCCTTGTGTCAATTATCTAGTGATCTATGCATCTGATTACCTTGTGTGTGGGCTCATTTGAAAGATAATTGTCTCCTCTAAATAATGTTATGTGATATTTATGTTTATTTTTCGTAAAGTTATAAGCGAAAATGCGGCAAATGAGCAACACCTGTCCACATGAAACATAAATGTCAAAGAAATATACTTATTACTTAATATATTTTTGTTTGTGAGTAAAACATGACACAAGGCTATTTGATGAGTTTGGTGGTTTTACAGATTCCAACAATATGTACAGTGCAAAATTATTAATAAATGATCAAAATCGAAACACTTCCGATTTTTCTACAAATTTTCAAAGCACTTGTTCAGTTGTAATGCTACATGTTTCTAAAGTAGACTTTCTAAGCTTTCAAACAATACCTATTTTCTGCTGGTCAAAACTGCAGTTATTAATATTTTGAGCCCATCCGAGCTTGAAGGGTTAAAGCTTAATCACATGGTATTCCAGGTTGTTTAAAACAACATTGTTATTGTTATGAAATAGCCTAATCAGTGTGTGGTGACATTTTGTAGTATCAGCATTTTATGAGGCTGTTTGTTCTTTCAGGGGAGTTTCTGAAGCTTGCAGACCTTCCATCATTGGTGGATCTTGTTTTTGTGGGAAACCCATTAGAGGAAAAGCATGCTGCTGATGGCAGCTGGATAGAGGAGGCAACTAAGAGACTTCCCAATCTTAAAAAGATAGATGGTAAGTAGCACAAATCTTCAGTTACCTTTTAGAGGCTTATTTTACACACATTTAAATAAATTGTGAATTGAAAGGAATCATACTGTTATTATTTGTTTGGATGTGCTGTATTGGATGTGCTTAAACTTGTTAAATTAGTGGACTGGAATTTTTGTAATTTACATTAAAACTTGGATTGATATAACAGTGTGATTCCCTCAAATAACTTAAGCACTAACAAATATAAAATGTGTTTTTTATGTTGTTAATATAAGTGTTATGTTTATCAGACCATGGTGACAAAAGATGATCCTTGATGTTTCTTCATAATTATTTTCATCTTTAGGCAACCCAATCATTAAACGAGAGGAGGAGGAGGAAGCTGAAGGGGAGAGTTAATGCAATTTGTTTAACTTTCTAAATTTGATAAATTTTTATTCTGAAGTTGGTATGTTTTTATTGATCAAACACCAGCATTTTAGCTATTAAATGTCTGTTCAATATTTACATTGTTCTAGATGTATTTAAATAAGTTGAAAATCTAAATCAAATTTCTTAAATGTTAACACTATTTGTGTTGAATGGAGAAGCACTCCATGGATATCTTTTGTTAGCCTAAGCACAAGAGTTACAAAATCATGATTTATGGGTTGTACAAAAGGACAAAATTGATGGAACAGCAATTAACTAAAAACATTTTTTTTTACAAAATCAAAGCAACATTTTGTTATATTGTAGCTCTCACTTCTCATCAGGGTAATCAATAACATTTTAAATGGTAAAAGACTGTGTGCAAGCTTGTGACAAAGCAAATTCAAAAATGTCTGAACTGCTCATTATGTGTATTGTTAGCACAGTACATTTTGTGTGTTTGGTATTTTAAAATATGCACAAATTTGTAGCATGCCTGCATAAATTATATTAAAGGGATTGTTCATCCAAAAAAGAAAATTGTCTCATCATTTACTCACCCTCATGCCATCCCAGATCTGTATGACTTTAATTCTTCTGCTGAACACAAATAAAGATTTTTAGATGAATATGTCAGCTCTGTAGGTCCATACAATGCAAGTGATTGGTAACCAAAACTTTAAAGCTCCAAAGGTCACAAAAAGGCAGCATAAAAGTAATCCACATGACTCCAGTGGTTAAATCCATATCTTCAGAAGTGATCTTATTGGTTTTGGGGTCAGAACAGACCTAAATGTAACTAATTCTTCACTGTACATCTTGCCATTGCTGTCTCTAGGGGCGCTCAAAATTTCAATTTTGATTACACTTCCTAGTGCTTGGCACATGCACAGACCACTAGATGGCACTAGGAGACTGCTCATGCCAAGATTTATAGTCAAAAAGGATATTTATATTTTGGTCTGTTCTCACCTAAAATTAATTGGATCGCTCAGACATGGATTAAACCACTGTAGTCTTACAGATTACTTTTAGGCTGGTTTATGTGCTTTTTGGAGCTTCAAAGTTTTGGACACCATTAACTTGCATTGAATGGACTTTCAGAGCCGAGATATTTTTCCAAAAATCTTTGTTTGTGTTTTGTAGAAGAAAGAAGTCATACAGATCTGGGATGGCATGGGGGTGTGTAAATGATGAGAGAATTTTCATATTTGGGTGAACTATCCCTTTAAGGGATCCTTGGGGTTTAATTAAGTAAATTAAATATACTGTTGCCAAATCAAAGCACCATAACTAATTTTGTATTTAAAACTCGAAATAAAAGAATACTTGGACTTTATGTTAACAATTGTGTTGTTGAAGATTATTTTAAATTTTATATTGACATTTTTATGCATGTTTATATTGATTATGCAGAAATGTTGCGACTCTAAATTGTTGTCTCTCCCTCTGTATTAATTGTTTTTGTCTAATTTGTATCGCAATATAAATAAACAACTTTATTCTTTTCACACAAGGTAATTAGATTGTTATAATTTCATTATCATCTCATTCATCAGATTGTTTTGATAATGAAACGCAGCTATTCATTGATGAGAGAGATGCACGGCAATCCTAAAACAGCAGGGGGCATTAAAGGAACACTACAATCTTTCATTCATTCTACTGTTCATCTGTCTTTACCTCATAGAAAATACATAAAAACAATCAATAATGAAGTGAAAATGTTTTGGGGTTTTTTGTTATTGTAATATATCAGCTAAGTTACAAGTAGGACTACAATGAATTTTTTACAAGAGGAGTTTTTTGTTTGTTTTTTAACAAAAAGATAGTAGGTGTCATTTGAATTCATCGCATTGGCTGTCTACAATTCTGATTGGACAACATTCACGTCAATCACAGAACGCGCTAAAACTATTCGTCAACAAACTACACCGTACAAATGCAGCGCGTAAATAGCGTTTCGTCTCTGTTCAAGATAATTACTCTCCTGCTTTTAACGTCGAGTCGATCCCGACAGCTGATGCCTTCAGGAGACCCAAAATCAACAAACATGATGCGGTAAGTTCATAATATGCAGAACTGCTAGTCTCATAGATTTTGCGATACCAAGGTAAGAAAAAGCAGTGCTAGTTTGTGCTGTCTGCACCAGTTGTCAAACAAAGCTGGTTAAATTGGTAAATCAATTATAATAAATAAATAAAATATAATACTAAATGTCAGTACCAAGGTATTATCATCTAAATACCAATACCATGGTAATAGCACAGTATGACCTACTACATTATAAGGATGAAAATTGCCTCAATGTTTGACATCTGTGACCTACAATCTACATGGTTAGGACATCTTTATAAACATACTAAATTGTGTTTTAATGAAAATGTAAGGTTAAGGTGAAAGGTCAAGGGATAGTAGGTTTAGAGGATATAAAATATAATGAGCTTAATATAAAGACCATTACAGCAATGGAAAATCCTCATAATGATAGGAATACTAACGTGTGTGTGTTTGCACGTGTGACCGACACAGAATGGACTGAAACCCAATACATATGTTAATAGAAGGAAAAAAGCTTACATTTAAATGTTCTGAATAACTTGATTGAGGTGTGTAATCATTAGCTTGAACACCATTGCACTGGATTGTGTGTGCCAGGACTCTAAAGACCAACGCTTTGTTAACACATTTATCACTGCCCAAAGAAACCATGTGTAATCTGTTAGTGTTTGTCCAGCCCGCTGAGTCTAGCTGTTGTTCTCGCACATAGTTCACAGATCCAGTTTTTGAAGAGTGCTCTCTGGCACTGTGGCTATGGGGGCCTCATGGGTGGTAGCGCTCTGCACCCCCAGTCACTTAGAAGTGGTGGGGAGCCGAAAACTCCTGTCATTCGTGTGAGTGCTGTCATCAGGGACACTGATGGATTTGGATTTTGATGCGGTATGTTATTTTATAATTACAATGACATCTTATATGTCAAGATCAGGAAAAATTGAATTCCTCCTGTCATGACCCCTTGAAATGGGCTTTTATGATTAGTGCTATTCTAAATAGTGCCAGCAGAGGGCAGAATAATACCGTTTTAGGCACAGTGAGACACAGAGAAAGTGTTATTTCAACTCCACATCAGGTGCCATTAATAAACAGTGCTGTTATTGCAATTATTATATTAGCAGTCTATCAAGAACTTTGCTGGTTTTAGACTTTACATAAGACTGAGATGCTAAATGGTTAACTGTTGGTTCTGTTTGCTCTTGACTGGACTAATCTAATTGACTTTCTAATAAAAAAAGCACAATCAGTAAAATCCTGTTTGCTTTTGGATCGGTTCTAAAGCGGTTTAATTACCTTTTGAAAATCTAATTGGTTATAAATTTTATCTAGTGGAGGCTTTTTGAGTCTAATTAATTTCATCTAATTTATTTGTGGTGTTTGCTAAGGCAAGCATCACCTGTACTATTGCTAATACTTTCAAATTAGTAATTTGAACACTCCTTACCAGAAGCATTAAACTTCAACGCATAACTCGTCTTGCACCAGGGGTGATTCTAGGAATTCAATCTTAGGGGGGCTCATCCCCCAATGACACTATTAGATGTGCACATTTAATGTATTCCACTCAGTTAGGCAATTTAAATGAAAATCTCTTTTAGGAGTGATTTCCCACTTTGAATGAATTCAAAAGACTCCAGTCATGAGTTAATGACATGCAGAGAAACATTATATATTCACTCCACTAAAGAACGACCAAGCTAAATGTGACATTTAGTGTAAAAATATTTTTTTGTGGCATTTAATATAACTTTAATCGAACCATATTATAGCGACCACAAGAAGGTTACCCCGTGTGACTCTGCCCTCCCTAGCAAACAGGCCAATTTGGTTGCTTAGGAGACCTGGCTGGAGTCACTCGGCACCACCTGGATTCAAACTCATGTAGTCAGCAACTTTACTCGCTGAGCTATCCAGGCCCTGAATATTGTCATTTTCTATAATAAACACACTTATAAATACAGTGCATCTGGAAAGTATTCACAGCGCTTTACTTTTTCCACATTTTGTTGTTACAGCCTTATTCCAAAATGGATTAAATTCATTATTTTCCTCAAAATTCTACAAACAATATCCCATAATGACAAAGTGAAAGAAGTTTTTGAAATCTTTGAAAATTTATTATTTTTTTTAAATCACATGTACATAAGTATTCACAGCCTTTGCCATGACACTCAAAATTTAGCCCAGGTGCATCCGGTTTCCACTGATCATCCTTGAGATGTTTCTACAGCTTGATTGGAGTCCACCTGTGGTAAATTCAGTTGATTGGACATGATTTGGAAAGGCACACACCTGTCTATATAAGGTCCCACAGTTAACTGCATGTCAGATAAGCAGTGATTATTCCTACTAGGAAACCAGGAAAGGACCCATCAAATCCAAAGAATTATAGACCAATAGCATTGACTTCACATATAGGAAAGATAATGGAAAGAATGATTACGGAAAGAATAGCATTTTATTTGGAAAGTAGAGTATCACCTCATCAGAGTGGTTTCGGGAGAGGGAGTGGAACTATGGACCCTATCATATGTCTGGAAACAGACATTAAGAAAGCTCAAGCTAATAAAGAATCAATGATGGCAGTTTTCTTTTACATCGAAAAAGCATTTGATATGGTTTGGAAAGAAGGATTAATGATCAAACTTGATATGATAGGAATAGCAGGTAGAATTTATAATTGGATTAAAGACTTCTTATTTGATAGATTTATTCTAGTCAGAGTTGGGAAAGCCTTATCTAGAAGCTATATGGTGGAAAATGGTACCCCTCAGGGCAGCATCATCAGTCCAATACTCTTTTCCATTATGATAAATGATGTATTTTCTCAAGTCCAAAGAGACTTTGGGCGATCATTGTTTGCAGATGATGGAGCATTGTGGAAAAGGGGAAGGAATATAAATCATATTACAGGAAAAATATAAGAGGCAATTGAGGTGGTAGAAAAATGGTCATTTGCATGGGGATTCAGGTTTTCAGCAGAGAAAACCAAAACATTAAGGTTCACTAGGAAACGAGGCATTGATATACAGATTAAGATGTATGGGCAAAATATTGAACGAGTTAAAGTTAAGTTTCTGGGTGTGTGGTTTGATGCAAAATTAACATGAAATGGACATGTTCATAAGATAGTCTCTGAGATGTCTAAGAAGATCAGAATGGGGAGCAAGTAGATCTGCAATGACAAATATTTATATAGCACTGATTAGATCAGTGTTAGATTATGGAAGTATAGCTTATGAATCAGCAGCAAAAACTTTATTAAAGAAGCTGGATATGATACAAGCTCAATCTTTGAGACTCTGTTGTGGTGCTTTTAAAATGACTCCTGTATCTGCTCTTCAGGTTGAAGTGGGTGAAATGCTGCTACAAATCAGACACAAGCAGTTAATGATTAACTATTGGGCTTCAAGGTCATTCAGAAGACCATCATCCAACAGTAAAGGTATTCCTTCCATGCTGGGAAAAGGAAAGGTCTAAACAGAAGTGCTTTGCATGGAATAGTGATGAAGAAGCTAGAGAAATGACTTTAAGTCAGAAAAGATACATTCCTGCAGTATAGCTGTCAATAACTCCACCTTGGATGTTTCCTGCAGTATTCATAGATTTTTATATTCTAGAGTTAATGAAAGCGTATTAAGACTAAGGAAATTTTGTAGATGTTGTGTAAGATAGGCTACAAACTGTATACCAAGCATTTGTCCAAGTATATACGGATGGATCTAAAGATCCTAATACTGGGAGAACAGGTTTTGGTTTCAGTATTCCATCATTAAATTCTGTTAATAGGAGAACATCAGATCCTTTGTCAGTATACACAGTAGAGTTGATTTCAATTGCAACAGCATTACAGTGGATAGAAAAGACACAAATTAAAAAGGTTGTTCTTTGTACAGATTCTTGTTCAGCTTTAAAGTCACTGCAATCATTCACATCTCACAGTAGACAGGATATAGTCAATGAGATATATGAAAATCTTTATAGATTAAAGAATATGAACATCATGACAATATTTATGTGGATACCAGCTCATAGGGGGATAAAGGGCAATGAAGTGGTTGATGGGTTAGCAAAACAGGCTTTGGAAAATGAGGAGATCGTGAATATCTCACCTAGTAAATGTGTTTAATAATAATAATTTAGCATATACTTCTAAGGAGTGGCAACAAAAATGAGATACAGGAAACACAGGACGTCAACTTTATGAAATACAAAGAGAAGTAGGAGTAGAGAGGATAGCTAAAAGAAGCACCAAAGAGGAAAATATTTTAACAAGATTACGAGTTGGGCATACCATGTTGAATAAAACTTTAAAATGAATTAATAAACATCCAACAGGATTGTGTGAGCACTGTGGAATAGAGGAGTCAGTAGAACATGTTATTTGTGTCTGCCAAAAGTATTCTAATGAATGAGAAACAATGTAAAGGGAACTTAGAAAGGTGGGAGTGGAAGAAATAAAGCTAAATAATACACTTATTCATGGATTAGAGAGTATATTTCATTCTCAAGGAAAGAGAGTTAAGCAAATTTTTTTTTTATTTATTTATTTATTTTTTCACAAAATGGGTAAACTCTGGTCCACACTCCAACACAGTAGGTGACGATAATGCACCTTAATGTTGGTGCCACCCGCCATAAAACTGAAGTAGTGCATGTCAGAGCACAAACCAAGCCATGAAGTCCAAGGAATTGACTGTAGACCTCAGAGACAGGATTGTATCAAGGCACAGATCTGGGGAAGGGTAGAGAAAAATTTCTGCAGCATTGAAGGTCCCAATGAGTACAGTGGCCTCCATCCGTAAATGGAAGTTTGGAACCACAAGGACTCTTCCTAGAGCTGGCTGCCCAGCCAAACTGAGCGATTGGGGGAGAAGGGCCTTAGTTAGGGAGGTGACCAAGAACCCGATGGTCACTCTGACAGAGCTCCAGCGTTTCTCTGTGGAGAGAGGAGAACCTTCCAGAAGAACAACCATCACTGCAGCAATCCACCAATCAGGCCTGTATGGTAGAGTGGCCAGACGGAAGACACTCCTCAGTAAAAGGCACATGACAACCCGCCTGGAGTTTGCCAAAAGGCACCTGAAGGACTCTCGGACCATGAGAAACAAAATCTGAGCTCTTTGGCTTGAATGGCAAGCGTCATGTCTGGAGAAAACCAGGCACCACTCATCACCTGGCCAATACCATCCCTACAGTGAAGCATGGTGGTGGCAGCATCATGCTACAGGGATGTTTTTCAGCGGCAGGAACTGGGAGACTAGTCAGGTTCGAGGGAAAGATGAATGCAGCAATGTACAGAGACATCCTTGATGAAAACCTGCTCCAGAGCACTCTGGACCTCAGACTGGGGTGAAGGTTCATCGTCCAACAGGACAACGACCCAAAGCACACAGCCAAGATAACAAAGGAGTGGCTACGGGACAACTCTGTGAATGTCCTTGAGTGGCCCAGTCAGACTTGAACCCGATTGAACATCTCTGGAGAGATCTGACGCCCAATAAGCACAGACGCTCCCCATCCAAACTGATGGAGCTTGAGAGTTCCTGGAAAGACAAATGGGAGAAACTGCCCAAAAATAGGTGGGCCCAGCTTGTAGCATCATACACAAAAAGACTTGAGGCTGTAATTGGTGCCAAAGGTGCTTCAACAAAGTATTGAACAAAGGCTGTGAATACTTATAAAAAAAACTAAAGAAATCACATGTATATTTGTAATAAATTTGCAAAGATTTAAACAAACTTTCACATTGTCATTATGGGGTATAGTTTGTAGAGTTGAGGAAAATAATTTAATAAATTTTGGAATAAGGCTGTAACATAACAAAATGTGGAAAAGTGAAGCGCTGTGAATACAAAAAATAAACCATTTAAAAGAACCATACAAATATTTTTATTTTAAATTGAATATTATAGAAAATCAATAATTCGCAACATCTGTAGATTTAAAGTTATATTAAACACCACAAAAAAGTATTTTTACATTAAATGTCACATTTAGCTTGGTTGTTCTTTAGTGGAGTGAATATATAATGTTTATCTGAGTGTCATTAACTCATGACTTAAGTCTTTTGAATTCATTCAAAATGGAAAATCACTCCTAAAAGAGATTTTAATTTGAGTGGCCTAACCCTGGTAAAATAAAAGGTATAAAATAAAAAGAAAAGATTAGGACAGATTTGTTCACTTTTTCGTGTAATCATTTTTGTAGATCACACTTTTACACCAGTAGGTGGCAACAAGTCTTACGTGTTTTGAGTGAGTCATTATAAAGCGCCTCATTCATGACTGAAACAAGTCTAATGATACTTTATTAAAATCAGCTAGTATCTCTGCTTGGAGACATTAGCAGTGTTTTAATATCATGAGCATTTTAGCAAATAACAAATGTCATATTGTAGACTTGTGCATGATCATAAAAGGTATAAAAAAAAATAACATTATTAGCCTAAAAGGTAATTACAAATTTAAATCACATCCTGATGTAATTTTAATGTCATTAGTCACTTTTAATCTTAATTTATCCAGCCCCTTTCTCTCCTTGTTAAATGAGATTACCGAACTAAAGCAGCGATGTCCCTACTCCTCTCCTCCAAATCGGTCAAAAGACGCTGGCTGAGGTCCAAGTTGCATACTCTTACCGTTTCTGCCATAGACAGATATGGCAGAAATAGTACGAGTAGTGTGAAATTTAGCTCGTTTGCAAATTGAGGCGTATTCATTCAGTGGGTCAAACCAATGATGCTTCTCCACAGTTTACACTCCAATGCTATTGGCGCTCACATTAGTCAGTCTTTACATGTGGGAAAAGCTACCAAAGCAGTCTCTCATATCTAGGGCCATATCTAGCTTCTTAAGTGAGACAAACAGGGTGTTTTTATAGCCAACACACCTCTCTCTAATATATATAATTAGGGCTGTCAATTTAACACGCTAATTCAGTGCAATTAATTTGACTAAAAATAACACGTTAAAAAAATTAACGCAATTAATCACACTTCCCCTGGACCATAATAAGGAAGCGTCCTAAGAAATAGCTTGTGGTACCACCTGTTTACTCCAGAGGGCAGTAAGTGAAATTTCAGCTGTATGAGCAATGCGCAGTTTATACAGTGAAGAAAACACTTCAGTAGGCAGAACAACACAAACATGCGTTACGTTCTTGCATTCAAAACACTCGAAGGAACGCAAATGCGATCTAAGGGATCTCAAGAGGTGTTTAAAGATTGAGTATTAAACTATATTTAACTTGACACAGTGACCTAAACATTTTATGTTTATGATGCATTACACCTGAGACACTACACAAGCATGTCTGACGCAGGGTGTGGCTGGACTTCCAAAATTTGGAAGTTACCCATAAATATTTAAGTCACGAATAAAATCAAAGAAATTTCCTTAAAACTTAAGTACTACCTCTAATAATTTTCTTTAGAGAGATTTAATTGTGATGTCGATATATTCTGTACATTTTGTGGTCTGCAGGCGGAAACATTTTTTCATTTATTTTGGAGTTGTCCCTACTCGACTTGTTTTTGGTCTAAATTCTGCAAGATTGTTAAAGATCATATTATTCCCAGCTTGTTATGAAAATGTTTTATTCTGTTTTTTTTTTAGCTATGACATGTCTCTTCATAAAGAATATTATTTGATTAATGTTCTGTTTTTGTTGGCAAAGTTTAGTATTCATAAAAGTATGGTGGTTATAAACCATTAGTTTTAATTCAGTGGTTCAGCAATACCTAAGAACAATTTCCAATTTGATTAACAAGAAAGCTGTAAAGTGTATTGAAATATGTAAACAATTTGATATTTTTATTCAACTTTATTTATTCTCCTTTTTGTTGTTGTTTGTTTTAATATACCTCTTGGCTCTAGATGTAAAAGTTTTGTAAGCATTAATAAAAAATTACAAAAAAAAATGTCTGACGCAGGTGTAAATTGACAGGTCCTTAAACAAGCCCTCATAATAAATCTCCAACTGATTGACAAATTCACTTGTGAAATGGATTGCTGTGAACTGTGTGCCAATGATTGACTTATGATCAATAATATGATAGTAAACAATACATTGTATTCCAAAGCTGCTTTTTGTATTGTCTTATCAATGATTAACTATTCTGCCACAAGAATGTAATGCATTTTAATTATCTGAATATTTTATATATATATAAAAATGTATATTTAAAATATAACCATGTATAATTAAATATTGATATAAATAATCATTATATATTGAATTATTGTTATATAAGGGGCTTTCTCAGCAAATATTTGTATATGCGATTAATCAGGACTCCATGTAATTAATTAATTCAATTTTAATCGATTGACAGCCCTAATATGTATGTATGCATGCATGTGTCTGTGTACACACACACACACACACAGGGGGGTCTACCTACTGACATTTGTCTATTCAAAAGTCACACCATAATCTTGAGTATGCATGTAAAGGCAAACTTTTTTATAACACACACGCACACAAACTTTTTTATAGCACACGTGCACACAAACAAAATAAAGCATACAATGAAACATCATAAAAAGCTAATTGGAAACACATTCTCAGAAAGAAATATATGGCATTTTTCAAGTGTAACTAATAAATGTTAAAGCCACACCATTCCACATGAAAACATCAAATACACAGATTCATGAATGCATGACTTCTTGATGAAAATGGAGTGAAAAGTTTGTGATCCAAGAAACCGCACCATGATAACTCCAATCAGTCTTTTTGTTTCAGATAACTCCCTTGCTCATTCCTTGGTGTGTTTTCTACAAACTCCAAAGAGAGAGCATATGAAAATAAATTAACTTAAACTTGCATATAAGTGAGAATTGGGAAAGGTTTAATTAGATCCACTCTAAGCATGTAACTCGGTTCGACCACTGGCTTTGACTGAAGCGGTCCAGATAATCTAGAAATGTATGGCTTATTTTTTTGGAATACCAGACATTCCTTACAGTATTTCCAGATGTCTTTCTAAATGCCAGGGCAATAGGCAACTTCGAGAATCCTTAAGAGAGTTTTTAACCATCCCAAATGACCACTTAGAGGGCTGTCATAGGTGAAGTGCAGTTCTTTCCGATGGCCCTTTGGTATGATTAACTGAAGCTTCTGCCTCTGCTAATTCATTCTTTTTAGTTGGTACACTATGTAATAGATATCCATTTACCATCGTGGATTGGATTCGCTTAGGGTCACATTCCTCTGCAGGAGTCACTTAGGATATCAACTCCTTTACCTCTGGGCCCTCCTGTTGGGCCTCTGCTAATTCATTCCAGTCAAGTGTCAGGTCAATGAAATTCTCATAAATTCGAGAGGCTCTGCACACTGCAAGTACTCCTGTTGAAACGGTTTCTTCACTGCTTCTGGACAATACATCAGGCACAACACTAAATTTCCCTTTGCGATACTTTATTCAAGGCTTTGATTTCGAAGTAGTCCAGCGTGTTAAACGAGGAGTACCTGGCTGTCGTGTGGGCCGTGGAAAAGTGGAGGCCTTATCTCGAGGGGCAGCAATTTTAAGTAATTACTGACCACACAGCCTTATCAAGGGTTTTCAAGATTGACACTGAATAATCCTTTTCAGCGCCTCAAAGCAATCTGGAGGCATAGGCAATCACAATTTCTCTGTCATTATCCCCATGTGTCAACACTGCTCCTAGTCCCACTTGGCTTGCATCCAGTCAACACAGGAGCTTCAGTAAGTGCCTGCTTTAAATCACTAAAAGACCTTTGACAGTCTTCGGACACAACCAAAGTAGATTTTTTTTCTTTAGTGCATTTAAAGGAGTAACTCTTTCAGCAAAGTGAGGAATGTAGCGGTGGTACCAGCCTACTAGGCTTAGGAATCTCTGCACTTCTTTGAGATTGAGGAACTGGAAAGTCTCTGACAGATTTCACTTTCTCGGGATTGGTCTTCACACCATTGTCTGACACATCATGTCCAAAAAAAACATGAGAATGTTGGAACAAATTACACTTCTTTAGGTTAAGGGTCAATTCTGCTTCCTCAAGACTACTGAAAACTTGGTAAAGGTGTACTAGATTTTCAGCTTCATTCCTGGAGTACACCACGATATAATCAATGTTTCCCATTAAAGTCTCTTAGCACGATCTCCATGAGTCTTTGAAAGGAGTCAGTGGCGTTTAAGGCCAAACGTAAGCCGTAGAAATTCATAGAGACCAGAAGAGGTAACAAATGCCATCTTAGGAATGCTGTTAGACTCCATATCCACTCTTTAATCCAAGGTACTGAACACTGAGGCTCCATGTAATGACTCTAGGATTTCCAAGATTTGGGGCATGGGATAACGGTCCAAGTAAGTCTTGGCATTGAGGCCCCGGTAGTCTACACACAACCTTGTAACACCATCCTTCTTCTGCATGAGTATCACCGGAGAAGCCCAAGGAGAAACAGATCGTCTGATAATGCCTTTGGACAGCATTTCTTGGTCGATAACCAGTTGTTTATCCCTTGAAACCCTATATGGTCTCTTCCTAACAGGTACCTCATTATGGGTAATGATAGAATGTTGGAAACTTTCTTGGTATGCCCCATGTCAGTGGTGCATACAGTCGACCATTCCTTCATCATTCTCTGTAGCAATGACTTGTATTCAGGGGCGGTATCAGCGGTTTGTAAAATTCATTGAACTAATTGGTTGGAGTCTGTTGAATCTAGAAGGAAAGGTGCTGCAAGGTAAATAAAAAAGCAGATGCGGTAAAGAAAGTGCTACATTTGAACTGAAAAGATGACTCCTATCCTCACCCCATTCTTTGAATGTAGGGTGTACACAGCTTTGGATAAATCCAATACAATGCCAGAATATATCATAAAATCCATCCCCAAGATCAACAAAAAAGTCAGATAGTCATTTTTCATCACATACAAGATAATGGCGTATCGTTGTCCATATGCTTCATACTCCCAGTCTGATCCTCCCAATGCAGTTTGCACTTGTCCATTTGCTAAACAGAATGTCTGTCCGTTATTGGCTTCCACTTCTCTTTTGACTCCAAATGGATTCCTGGATCAGAGAGAAAGTGCTTCTTGTATCCAACATGGAATGAAGATACCAACCTCTTAGGAGTACATGCAAAAAAATTATCTTCATCTGATATATATTGGTCGGAGGTAATGTTGGTCAAAGTAATGTTGGTTGAATGGCATTGGCAGGGACCATGGGTGCCTGAGTGGGTTCACCACGTATGTGCTTACTCTTGTTCCTTTATGTCTCTGCATTAATACTACTCCAGTACTTCCTTGACTCTTCAAAATCTTTCTCCATTTGGGTTCCATTCCTCACCAGCTCTCCCACATCTTTCACCATCCCTCAAAAGTAAACTGGCGAGCCTTGGATTACAATTTAGAAGAATAATTTGTATGATCTCCTTTTCTGGCATATCGTTTCTATATCTGAGACACAGAGCTCGATACTGAAAAATCACAGATATTCTCATGTGATCTAGGTTTCCTTTCTCTCAGACATCTTACTGCCTCAGCCTCGTAGTCCTCAGCTAGAAATTACTTCAGAAAATCTCTTTAAAGTTTCCCCAAGAGTTCACGTTTCTTCTCTCCGCCATCCACCAAGCTTTGGCAGTACCTTTCAGTACAGAAGAGAGAGTAACAAACAACTCTGCATCGCATAGATGATGTAATGTTAAATATTTTTCACACTTCTCAATATACGCGATTGGGTCGTCTGCTTCATCTACCCTGAAACATGAAAACTCAAGGTTTACAGGAGATCGATGGGAAATACATGAAGTGTTGGATGAAAGTGGAGGGTGACTTCGTCGTAACTGATAAGTTTGGTTAATAGCTTGAGAACCTATAGTGTTGGAATATGAACATGGTAGATGGGGCATAGGAGAATAGGCTGGAGGCATGCAAGCAGTGATTTTCCTGTCAATTTGAACATCTCATTGCTTAAGACAATCCACAATGGCCTTTCCCCATTTCTTGGATCCCTAATTCCAGTTCCTTCTTAACACATTCACATGGTCTTCCTATCTGATAATATAACTTTTTTTCTGCTGCTCTACAACTGGCTTCCAACTGATCACTGGTAATGCGGTCACTCACTTTCGGCATACAATTTCCCAGTGGTTGTTCCAATGTGGTGAGATTGTTGGTGAAACTTTCCACAAAATTCTTTGGAAGCATTCCATCATCCACTCCCATCTCTAGAGGTGGTGGTGGAAAAAAGTAATCCACTTCTTCTGTTTCACTATTACCATCATCCATTTCATGCTCTCCATCAGAATTTACATACAGTAAAGTATTGGCAGTGACATACATTTTGTGTTTCGCAAAGTTTGCTGCTTCAGTATTTGTAGATAATGTTTTTTACATGTTTCTATGGTACACTGGAAAACCATGATAAGTCTTCCATAAGTTTTAAAGGCTTTTATTGGCAAAACACTCAATTTATGCAAAGAGTCAATATTTACAGTGTTGACCCTTGTTCTTCATAACCTCAGCAATTCGCTCTGGCATGCTGGATATCAGCTTCTGGGCCAAATCCTGACTTATGGCGATCCATTCTTTACTTATTAGTGCTCAGATTTTATCACAATTTGTGGGCTTCTTTTTGTCCACTCGCCTTTTGAGTACGGACTACAGGTTCTTTATGGGATTAAGATCCGGTGAGTTGCCTGGCCACGGATCCAAAATTTCAAATGTAAAGTTCTCAGAGCCACTTCATTAACATTTGCCTTGTGACATGGTGCTCCATTATGTTGGAAAATGCACGGATCATCACCAAATTGCTCCTGGATCGTTGGGAAAAGTTGCTCTTGCAGGATGTTTTGATACCATTCTTTATTCATGGCAGTGTTTTTGGGCAGAATAGTGAGAGAACTCAGTCCCTTGGATGAAAAGCAACCCTACACATGGATGGTCTCAGGATGCTTCACTGTTGGCACGACACAGGACTCATGGTAGCGTTCACCTTTTCTCCAGACTATCGATATTCCAGATGTCCCAAACAGTCGGAAGGGGGCTTCATCAGAGAATATATCTGTGCACCAGTCTTCTGCTGTCCAATCCTTGTACTTCATGCAGAATTTCAGTCTGTCCTTGATGTTTTTCTTGGAGAGTAGTGGCTTCTTTGCTGCCCTTCTTGACACCAGCCCATTGTCCAAAAGTCTTCGCCTCACTGTGCGTGCAGATGCACTCACACCAACCAGCTGCCAATATTGAGCAAGCTCTGCACTGGTGGGGACACGATTCTGTAGCTGACTCCTCAGGAGGAGACAGTCCTGGCACTTGCTGGACAGTCTGGGATGTCCTGAAGCCTTTACTGCAGTTGAACCTCTATCCTTGAAGTTCTTGATGATCTGGTAAATGGTTCTTTCAGGTGCAATATTCTTTGCAGCAATTTCCTTGCACGAGAGGCCATTTTGATGCAAAGCGCATTTTTTTGGCCAATTAAGCTTTTTGCAATTATTTAAAATGCATCTGATCACTCAGCACAATAATCTAGAAACAATGTGAATCAACACCACAACAACTGAAGCAGAAAAATTTGCAAAACACAAACTGTCACTACCAATACTTTTGGCCACGGCTGTACAGGCAACTGAAAGTATCTATAAGTTCCTTCACTGGCTCTTTTCGGGTAATGAGTGGGCCTGCTGTAAAATCTGGCTTGGGATCAAACTCATCCTCTGAATCAGCAGATATAGCAGCCATAATTCTTTAACAAGTCTGAGTGTGTAAATGTTAGAGGCTTTCTAAAACAGTTCAACAAACAAAACAATTTCACTCAAGTAGGTCCCTGAACAGGCCAACAATTATATAACCAACTCCCTCCCTCTCATATATATATATATATATAAAAAGGGTTACATAAGAAAAAGGGGTCTACCTACTGAAATTTGTCGGTTAAAATGTCCCACCAGAATCTTGAGTACGCATGTTAAAGAAAACTTTTTTATATTGATTAGTTGAGAAATAAATAATAACCATTCCACATGAAAACATCAAATACACAATTTCATTAAAGCATGACTTATCTGACAAATCCAATGGTGGAGGAATGAGATAGGCCCAGTCTGATGAAAATGGAGTGAAAAGTTTGTGATCCAAGAAACTCCATAATAACTCCAATCCAAAATGGTGAGTAAGAAAAGTTCAAAATCCACTTTCATCCATATAATCCTTTCAATATATTTGTTTCAGATAACTCCCTTGCTCATTCCTTGGCGTGTTTCCTACAAACTCCAAACAGCGAGCATATTAATACTCATATTCAATGTTTAATAATATGTCAGACCGTCAAGCATATGAAAATAAATTCACTTAACTTGCATGCAGGTGAGCAGTGGTACAAAAAAAAAAAACAAGTTAAATAACATTTGAACTAATTTTACCACATCTCCTTCCTAAAAGCCATGTGCCAACACACACACCTCTCTCTTCCTCTTTTAAATGAAGTCATGTCCTAGAGACAACCTCCTAGTGCCCCCTAGTGGCCGGGATTAAAATTACACTCTAATAGTGGAACTGTTACAATTTGGTCACTTGTTACAACATCATGTTTGATCATGTTAGGTCCCCTACGGTCTCATAATTGAACAGAAAGACATAGTGGCACATGGACCAGAAGTCGATTCCAAAGAGGTTGTGAGAAATGATCAGGCGCTGCGGGCACTGCAGTGACTACGGCAAATTGAGGCTCCAGTGGAAGAGCTTACACAAGAGAGATCCCTCACCCACAAAGTCACTCAACTACTGTGGTCTGAAATAATTTTAAACAGAGCATTTACAACAACAAAAAAAGAAAAGAGTTGTCTTGCTTTACATTAGAAGCCAAAATAACACAAGATATTAAGTCTTATTTTCAGAAAAACAGATTTAATGCTTAAAACAAGAAAATAACATTTCTTTTTTGGATGCAAATACACAAATGTAATAACACACAAACTGTGATGTTTTTTCTCTAGGTTCTCTCCAATATCAACTCCTCTGCTATCTGTCAAACTAACGTCACTGGTTTTCATCATAGCAACATGACATCAACTGCACTTGACAAGGTGACATGAAAACGGAGGAGGATATTAATTAAATATTGACAAGAGATCAAGGATGGATGGACCAAGATTTTTGCATTAAAGGTTATTTTGGCAACTGTTATAAATTAAGATTAGGAAATTGTCATTACGTGACGAGTAACACCTTAACTAATTTAGAGTCTCTCCAAAGATATCGTCAAGCATTTGTATTCTTTGGGTGTATGTCAAGTGCTTCTATCCGTCATCAGAGCATATGGTGATCAGCACTTGATAATAACTGCCGTAAGCTATGTAACAAGCTTGACTCAATCGCGAAATGATTGCAAGCAGCTGTCAATGTGTTTTTCATCCCCTGGCTTTTCCTGGGGAAGGTTGTAGTGAAGCATCCACCTCCGTGTAGCTGCCGGCGCATGCTTTTGTGTGACATTGACAGGCTGGGAAATTCTGCCTGTTTGAAGAGAGTGGATCTTGATCTTTAAAGTCAAAAGGCCCACACTATCCTGTTCTCGTGCTCTTTTCCTTGCTCTTTAGAGGCTCTGTAAGAGTATTTTATCTCAGAGAAACTTCTTACTCCTGACATCTAATGAAGGGGCTGGTTTTTCAGACCGGTTGTTTATGCTTTTGGGAATGTGTAAAAATGAAAGAGTGGGATTTAAAGAAAATGAAAACATAGAGTAAGAGAGACAATGAGAGCGATTTTAAAAAAGTGCTACTTTTTAGGGCTGGGTGAATTCCCTCATCCAAATCAGAGGAACAAGCATTTCAAACCAGACAGCCATTGTTTCAAAGTGTTAAATGTAAGAACAAATACACATTAAAAATCTAATTAAAATCTTGTAAAATCCAGTAAACATAATGGCATGTTTTCTAAATGAACATGAATGTTATTTTCTAAATGAACATGTGGAATAATACTATCTTATTTTTACTACTTAAATGAACCAATTGGATTTAGTAAGAAACATCATCATTTACCAACTTTAATTTTTGACCAAAACATTTTAAAGCAAGAACACATTCTTTGAAACAGATAGTTTGAAAAAAGGATTAATATAAAGTACTTTCTGAAATGAAAATCAACTCAACTTTAAATTAATTTATACAACAGTTATTTCTGGTCCAACCAGAATCTCATTGAACGAGCGGCATTCCAAGAGACTGGGACACTTCACTATTTGTATCACTCCAAATAGTCTCCATGGAGTGATATGGAGTGGTTTTTCAAATAGAGATTTTGATTATCATTAATTTTAATTGCTTTCACTAATTAATTCACTGATTTCTGGAGATTGCATATGTGCATTGCATAAAAGAGTCTTTTCAAATTATTGAAAATTATTGACTCAACTAATTCATTAAAAACACAGTCGTTCACCCCCAAAACTTGTGTTCATTCCAAAATACTAGTTCATTTTCAAATGTTACACTACTAGTTCAAAACAGAGTATTGAGAGCAGTGCAGTGATCAGAGATGTGCTTGATGTTTTGTCATCTTTTGGAACTATTTTTGCTGGCAGAAAAGAAATGCATGAACTAAATGTCCAATTTTAGTCTGACACACACACTCAAAAATTGCTCCTTGGCTAAACCTAATTCAATAATGGACAGTGATTCCATGTGTTTGAAAAAAGTTCTTTTCTAATCTAATCTCATCGCAACCACTGTGTAGAAATAACCTTGTTTAATTGGGTAAACCCAACAAAATGGTGTCAATATAATTCAAATAAATCTATTTTATAAGTGAATTTATAAGTGAAAGTGAATGTTAGCATGCTAAATACTGTTCATGCTGGTTTGAAGCAGCAGTTTAGTAACTATGCTATGGTTAGCTAGCAATTGCTCAACGAAGCAAGCAATCAATTTCGTGTGCAACATTTACCTGTCCTCATTACCTCAAGCTTCACTCTTCACCATAATGGTAACCCCCAAAACTCTAACATAACAGAAACTCTTCTTAAGCGCAACAGAACATAAAATGTTATACACTAACAAGTATCCACAAATATTATATTTGTTTTAAGCACACAATTGACGGTAACTGTCGATAGAATAAAACAACTTGTAAATAAATGAAAGCACTCTCAATTATTGACTCTCTTAGTCTGAGCTGTCGTTCTTTCCAGACACTCTCTCCCTTTTCTGATGCTCTGGCATGCCTTATCAGGTCTCCCTTCCCCATCACTATAATGAGAGACAGGTGTTAGACTAATTACCACCCAGGTGACGAGTCTTACCACTTTTCCTCTCCCGCAGACAAAACATATGACCATGCCCCCCATGCCACATATCTCCTCCGCCGACTCAGGCCAGGGCAACATCCAGCCTGCCCACTTGCCCACCATTTCTGGAAAGTCAGCCACAACCATTTGCGCCCCCAGTCTGTGGACCACCTCAAATTTAAAGGGCTGAAGAGCCAGATACCAACAGGTAATCTGTGCGTTAGTATCCTTCATGTGGTGGAGCCATTGCAGAGGAGCTTGATAGGAACAGAGGGTGAAGGCACGCCCCAGCAGGTAGTAGCAGGTTAAGAACAGCCCACTTAATCGCAAGACACTCCTTCTCGATGGTACTCTGCTTTGTCAGAGCTTGCGACTAATAAACAGTACTGGCCATTCCTCCCCTCCCACCTCCTGTGAAAGCACCGCCCCCAGATGCATCAGACTTCAAAATAAAGGGGAGAGATAAGTTAGGAGCCTGTAAAATTGGCCCCCCACAAAGTACAGACTTTACCTTCAGGAAAGCCTGTTGGCATGACTCTGTCCACTGGACTGTATTGGGGGGCCCCCTTTTTAGTAAGGTCAGTCAGCAGGCTGGTGACATCAGAGTAACTAGGCACAAACCTCCAGTAGCCAACCCCAAACACTGCCTTATCTCCAGGTTTGGGAGTCACTTCCGGCCTGAGCCCGCCCTCTCCAGAACTATCGTCACCATTGCTACAGGCACCGCCTCCCTTTGTGGTTTGAGGAGGTAGTGGTGGTAGATTTGACTTGCCTCTCCCCATCCATTCGCATAACCTAATAATCGTAATCTCCAACTCATTGTGTGACCTCAAAGGTTTCTTGCTACTTAGTGAGTAATTTGGAGCTCGAAGTGCTTGCAGCAATACAAGCACTTTATCAAGTGCCCCTGTTGTACAGTCGGCATAGACGTTCTTGCGCTTGGAGCAAATTCTCATGTGTCACTTGCTCCAAATGTGGAGTTTTGCTTTATTTTATCTCAATGGAAACCACTGGATACATGTGAATTTCACCATACACACACCTCACCCTCACGCATTTATTCGTATCCAGTTCCCCACCTTGCACCAAGCATTGGTGGATAGAGATTTGAGAACAACCCGAATCCACCACAGCTTGATGTGTATCCCCTTTTACCATTAACGGTATCCGATACTCCCGATTGGGGGCGGCCTGTGGAGGGTCTCATGGGGGCGGTCTCGCCAACCTGGGAAGAGCAAGTATGTTAAAGTCAATATATTTCTAGAAACATACCTGAATAACAACACATCCAGTTTGACGTATTTAATGATAACTATGTTGCTCCCTTGTATACTGAGGATTGGAATGAAATTATGTCATTAACGAAATTATGCATGTTCTGTATGTTCAACCAGACCGGGGTTGACTGTTTGTACACAAAACTGACTTATTTGAATTGTCTTTAGGAAACTTAATGGACAAAAGAATTACATGTTGAAATCACAATATTAATGACTGGCTCATTTTACAACAATTATTTATTGAATATATAGTAGATGTTGAATTTATTGCCCTGCCCTACTACTTCCAGCCAAAGGGTAGGTTGTTGGGGGTCTGTCAAGTCTGAGCGTCTGGAGTGTATGGTGTGGGATGTTTCCAGACAGAGGCTAATAACTCTCTCTGCTCTAGCTCTGTAAGGTGTGGTTGGCAGCTAAGAGATTTCTCTCTCTCCCTCCTCAATGCCCTTCAGCTTGTGTGGGATACTGAGAGAAGTTATCAGCCTAGAGTCCCTGGGGCTCTTCTGTCTAACTGCAGCGATGTATGGTATTAGCTGAGCTCCTGTAGGGAAAGAATCACCCCTGAGTAAAGATCAAAGCAGCTGCCAAGCGTGCTGAAAACCGTACTTTCACTGTAGGGCCACTGGGGGTTTTATTGTTGAAGTAACAACAACTGCGTGTAATCTGCTCTTACACTGTGCTTTTATTGTAGAAGCTGAAGCAGATACAGGCACTGAACGGTATTCTGGAGGTGTATCTGGATTGGAAAATCCACTAGCCTTTATTCTGGTGCTGGATTGTGCATTTGCTATATTTCACACAGGAATGGTTTTGAGGTTGAAACGCACACTCTTTTATCTAATATTCTGTTTGTTCACACTTTTTGAATCGCTGTTGATCTACCCCTGTATTTATGCATGCCTGGTTCATCACTCCAGATCCAACCAACACAAACCCTGTGTCCAAATATGTGTAATTCCATACTATATAGCAGGTATGTAACGTCTTCATTATAGAAAGGTGTGGGGTCTCAGAGACACTATTGATGAGAACAGACAAAGGCTGTGTCTCGTTTGGAAGGCTGCGTCCTCCGGATCTCGTTTTCTCTTGGAAGGCTGCTTCCTCCGGATTCTCGTTTAATAAAAGCCAGTAGGACACTTCAAATGCAGCCTGCAAATGCGACCTTCTTTCACAGGAATTTGGAGGATACATGAGGTGTATACTTTATGGGCACTCACGACCCACAATTCTTTGCTTCAATGGAAAAGTCTAAAAAAAATAACAATGCAATTTGCCCATAAATATGATGTTCAAACGCAAGTGTTAATTCCCAAGATGAAATACCTCAGTAGATGGGTTCAGAGTATTATGTATAATTATATTCATATATAATTAAAATAAAGTATTAGACTAAAAGTACACCTGAAATTCTATTTTCTTTTCTCTCTAGTCTCTACATCATTATAACTCTCCTAAAATGTACCTCATTCATTCCCTTCTAAAGGGACTTTGTTCCCTTCTCAATCAAAGTGCTCGCATTTGTAAAAGAGTGGCTTGCTGTCATAGCAACCATGATACGTTCTGTTTCCTTTCGTCCTGTGAAGGCCGTCTCGTTTAAACAAGGCTTGTTTAAAGGAGGATGCTCAGTATACTGCAGCCTTCAAAGGACACGTCCCACCTAGCACGCAGCCTTCGAAACGAGACCCAGTGAAAGTGTGTGTGTGTGTGTGTGAAACCAGGGCATATATGCAGTCCTTGATTAGCCACTAATGATATGCTGGTGTGTGTGATCTGAACTCAGTGGAGACTGGAGAGTGAGCACTGTGATGGCAGTGAGGAAGAAAGAGAAAGAGAGAGACCGGTGGATCCGAGACAAGGTGCACGATTGAGATATATATTACTATTATAATTTATTATTATTAATTTTATTATCATTTGTCTACAAATTATAGTAATATTTAAGTTGAATGGGTTCCAAAAATGAACTGTGTTAATTCAAATTGAGCTGATGTCTTACAACTAAATTAAACAAAAAAGAGATCTGTATCCTTTAAAGTCCAGATACAAGTTGAGAAAAAACGGCTTATTTTCTATTGATGACTTATAATGGAATTACTGTTAATTTTGCTGCTACATTGTCCAGTATACTAAGTAACCATGAAGCTATACATTTATATTGAAATAATGTATAGTTAGAGGTTTGTGTTTCTTTACATATTAAAGAGTACACGCAATTAGTTCCGCACAATAATGTAAAGATATTATAAACTGATTATGCAAAAAAACCACACTGGTGTCGGATCGGTGTTTGAAGACAAAAAGTGGTATCGGTGCATCCCTAGAAAAAATGTGATCTCAGTGATTTGGACCGAGGCATGATTGTTGGTGCCAGATGGGCTGGTATGAGTATTTCTGTAATTGCTGATCTCCTGGGATTTTCACACTCAAAAGTCTCTAGAATTTCTCTAGAATGACTCAGAATTGTAAAAACATTTAGTGAACAGCAGTTCTGTAGATGGAAAATCCACAACAGACAATTAGCTAAAGAAATGTGTGATGCAGCAGTTTCCTTTAGGTTCAAAGCATGTTTAATTTTTTCGGGCAACAGGAAGTGGTGTAGTTCCAAAAATATACTGTGATAACCCTTTGGCCTTTAGTTTCATGAAAAAATTATCGGAACAAAAATAACCCGTTTCCAGCATTTAAAACAATTGAAAATTACTTTGTTCAGGTTTTCGGTTACATTCTACTAAAAAGTTTGTTTGTTTTCATTTTCGTTCACTGAACTGTTTTTAATCCCTGTATAGTATGCAAAAATCAGTAAGCCAAATAATTAGGATCTTCCATTACACATTATTAGTGAAACAGCAGGTGGAAAAGACCTGAATAATGTGTACTCTATCCACTGAGATTATGAAGTGTGCAACCAGTGGGCATGCTGCTTTTTGCCATGTTATTGATAAACAATCAAATTCATAATGCTGAATTAAAAAAAGAACCAGCAGTCAGGTGGCTCTTTTCAACTATAGGTATTAAGAAAGTTGTTCCTAGTCATCAAATTTCACACCTGAGTAAAGTATTTAAGGTTGTTGTTAGTACATCATCTGTCCAAAAACATATGGATCAAAGGACAACAATGCCCGTATGTAGAGTGGCAAGAAAAAGTATGTGAACCCTTTGGAATTAGCTGGTTGTCTATATTAGAAAATAAATGTTTTCTCATCTTCATCAAAGTAACAAGTATAGACAAACACAATGTGCTAACAACACACAAACCGTTATAATCTTTCATGTCTTTATTGAACACATGCCATTAAATATTCACAGTCTTGTGGAGAAAGTAAGTGAACCCTTGGATTAACTGGTCGATCCTCCTTTGGCAGCAGTAACGTCAACCAAGTGTTTCCGGTAACAGTTGATTAGACCTGCACAACGTTCAGAAGGTTTTTTGGACCATTTTTCCTTACAGAACTGCTTCAGCTCAGCCATATACTTGGGATGTCTGGTGTGAATGGCTTTCTTGAGGTCGTTCCACAGCATCTCTATTGTGTTAAGGTCTGGGCTCTGACTGGGCCACTCCAAAAGTTGGACTGTCTTTTTTTTAAGCCATTCTGTAGTGGATTTACTTCAGTGTTTAGGGTCATTGCCTGCTGCATCACCCAATGTCTGCTGTGCTTCAGACATTGACATTGACAGAGATAACTTTGTAACCTTCTCCAGCTTTATCTTAGGTCTTCTGAGTTCTCTTTTTGCGATGCATGGTCCGCATCGCAAAAAATCAGCAGATGCTTGTTGTGAATAGCAAATCAGCAGATGCTTGTTGTGAATAGCAAACTCAAAATGTGCTTTTTATAAGTGAAAGTAGCTCTAACCCATACCTCCAATCAAGTTTCATTAATTGGATGCCAGGTATGCCAACTCCTGACTCTTAGCTTTTGTCGACATCATTAGACTATGGGGTTCACATACTTTTTCCAACCTTCACTGTGAACATTTGAATTATATATGCAGTATGTACAAGAACATGTACAAGTGTTATTAGTTAAACAAATTGTGTTTGTTCATTATTGTAACTTTGATGAAGATCAAAATAGATTTCAGGACAAATTTATACATAAACGCAAGTAATTCCAAAGGGTTCACATGCTTTTTCTTGCCACTGTAGTATGCCCAGGAATGTTGTACTAGACAGATATAGTACATACCCTCTAAAACATACTTCATAATGGCTGAGGAGTATGGACGAGTAAGTTTGCAAAGTATGGGAATTCGCACACGTCTATTGAGTTTAAATGCTAACAAATTAGCTTACCAGACATATTCTCCTGTCTGAAAACGTAACAATGATTTTAAATCTAATATTTAAATATTCAGCTGTTGTTTGGGAGCCAGACTGCCGCTTTGCCCACGGTAACTTTGCCCAGCTTTGAGTTGTCACTCACAGTGATGCACTAGCACTGCAAGCCTCTGAATCTGGCAGACAAGAGGCCTAACTCACGCTGGCACATTGCCAAGTTGAAATTAAGTTGTAAAGAATTCTCCGGCTAGCAGGAGTGGATTCTGAGCTCTTGGCAGGGGCTTCATTTTTCACTGTGAGTATGCATATTGAAGTTTAAAGGGGATGTTTTAACTGCTATTCAGTAAGAGCAGAGAGTTCATGGGTCTCTTTGAGTCAAACAAATAAAGGAGAGCTTGTGTTTTTCTACTTTCAGAACATTATATTGAAAAAAAAAAAAAGAAAAATGACTGCTGTTCCTTTATGTTGCCCTTAAAGTGGTTGCAAGACACAATCAAAACAAACTTCTGACAATGCACATTGTTTTAGTTTCATTGAATAATTAATTTGAATAATTAGGTATGCCTATAATTATTTAAATTCTGCAAACCGATATGATGGCTAATGTTATAAATCTATACTGTCTGTTTTAACACTATATTAACACTAAAGCGTCCATCTGAAATTGTATTTATAAAACAAATAACGTCCTTCTGATTGGATGGGCTGCGTTTAAAACCTTTACTATGTTATTTGGCAACCATATAGAAAATGAATTATATTACTTGATGGAAAAATTGTTTATTCCGATTATTATTAATGATAAATGGATCTGTTTATGGAACAGTGAGTATTTTATCATTTTGCTGTTGCAGCGTTTTATAAAACTAATGCATTACACTCAAGTCAATGCATTACAGGGCCTCTCGTGGCTTATTGCCTTAAATCTTTTATTGAAATCTGGCATCAAAACACTAATGTGCAATACAAAGTTACAAAGATAACTGTTTAGTATTTTTATTATAAGATATGCCATTATCTGCTACCAACATTGGTCTCAACAGAACGATGTATATAATTTACAAATAAAGATAAGGGTGTCTAACAACAACCTAACATAAAACACTGACAAATATTTCCCAGTCCAAAAAACAGGAACTAGGGGAATGGAAATCAAACAGCAGCTCTGTCATGTCAATGGGAAATCTATTGGCTTTGATGAAAGCCAAACATATGAGCTATTTAAACAGGATTGTCTTGTCACTGTCCTCACAAAATTGATGAGAGCACATCTTAAGCTTCAGCTGTTGGTTGAGCCAGTGTTGATTAGCACAGTTTCTTTAAACATTGATTTTCTTTTCTCTGGCTTTGGAAACCTGGATTAACAACACTTTCACTGAGTTATTGTAAAGTGACACAAAATGCTGTAGTAGATCTGTTTTAACACGAAAATATTATTGAGGGCTGTTCACACCAAATGCTTAATTTCATCTGTGCATTTTTAACCATTGCGCTACATCTTTTTTTTTTTTTTTTTTTTGCGACACGCATTTTTTTTAGACACAAGTTAAAAAGAACTTCATGCTTCAACATTTGTATTCATTTTGCAGCTTTTGTTTTAGCACAAGAACATGGCCCCTTAGGTGTGTATTGTGAGGCCGGCATCCCTGTTACAATTACTTGTACTTACTGTGCCCAACTGCAACAAACCCTTAAGTTAAGAAAACCCTAGTTAGGGCTGTATTTTAAGGAGCTGTACTTTAGCAACCATGTAGCATCAAACTAAAAACCGCCCAAACATCCTAGCATTGTGGCTGCAAGTTTTGCATGTGCAAACACCACTCATTTTAGAACATGTAAAGATCTAGTTGAATTGTTATCATTGTGCAATAAGTTGATTCATTATTAAAGAGAAACCTGAAAAAAAAAAAAGAATGCATGTTGACGAACAAATATTGTCTTTGTACAAAGCATGCGTGTTTTGGTTTTAAATGAGCACCCACTGCAAATAATGTCTTCTGTTGCCTCTTTAGTAATTTATTGTGAATCTATTCAAAACCTGTTGCACTCATGCCATTGTCTCTGTACAGGACAGTGTGATTGACAGCTCCCTTGGTGACACGTGCGAGGTAAAGGAAGCCGATTGCCCACCAGGGGAGCAAGCTGTCACTCTGAGGTGTCCCCATGGCGACAAGGCTAGGAGAACAGTCAGACGGCTTGACAAGATGTTGCTGAGGCTTCAGACAGAACTGAGGGTCAGAAGAATTGAACAGTCCACTCACACTTACTTCACAGGGAATGATCGGTCAGTAGATAAGATCCACCTGTGTAAGGCAGAAAGGAAGACTTGAATTTAAAATAAGGTCAGGATTTCACTGCAGAAGTTTCGGAGCAGTTCTTTACTTAATCTGAACCTCAAGTCATTACTTTCATCATGTCCAACTCAAAATGAACAGAGAACTGTTAATGTGTTATGTGTAGCCTACTTCAAGTTGAAGTCCCCATTCAACAACAGCGATCTCGCCTAGGGCGCCAAAATAGTAAGAAATGGTCCTGTGACTGCTGTCGTTACGCTTACTAGTTACACGAAGAACCATCATACCTCATGTGCTGGATCCCCCACTCACCCACCTGATGTTCAGTCCCGCGATGTTATCGGACGACCCGATTTTTCTGCCATGCTTTCTGTCTGGTGTGTATATGTTATTGTGGTGTTGTTTATGAAAAGTTTATCACCTTTTATTTAGTATGGCCTGTTTGTTAATAGTGAATCAGGGAGTGAAAAGACATGATGAATCTAAGGGGTTTTCACACTGGCAGTTTAGTTTGAAACAGAGCACGGTTCACATTAAAAATTGGTAACCGTGGTAACAAACCCAAGACTACCTGTAGGAGGTGGTCTGAGTTCGGTTGCAATGGAACCATCCATCCATCCAATCTTATAAATACTACTATTTATTATAAATATAGAGTATAATAGGAGATGACAGTGGCGATAACTTCACCTTGGAACACGAGCGTAAGCATGCAGTGTAAACAAAGATGCAAATGTATTCCTTACAATCAGTGGTCTCCTCAAAAAAATGCTGCTTGTAAGCAGCAGCAAGCCGCTTCCCCTGGTTATCTGATGAGTTACACCATTAAGCGCACATATACGCATTTGTTGTTCACTTTGCTGTGCATAATGGCATAAAAAAAAAAGTATGATGAGTCTCATTGTGTTCACCATGCGTGTTTGTGATGATGTAGGATGAACGCAAATTGACCGGGGTTCGATAGAATCAAGTGAGTGTGAAACCAGACCAATGCTGTGAGGGCACCGGGAACTATCACACTTGGAATTGGACCGCAGCAAACATGCCCAGTGTGAAAGACCCCTAGGGGGTGTTGGCTAAGGTTGTTTGAAATAATACTTTATTTTTGTGGTGCAGAAATTTCACACTTCACCTTTAAGGCTCAAGAGACTTCAGTCAGTTTAATTACTGACTGGTTCTTCATATAATAATGTGTAGTTAGATACACATTAAAAACTGAGTTTTTTCATGATAAATGTTACTTTAATGAAAACAAACCCATTATAGCTGCTTCCCAATCGCATACTTCAGCATAAGTCTGTGTCATTTTGTAGTGTGAGTAGTGTGTTCACACTGAAAATGGAATGAAAAGAAGAGTACCTTAAATTCCCTGATGATGTCCTTTTACCGAAAGGGTGAAATGTTGGGGAGTTCATGTACTCAGCGTTCATGGCTTCCCCTGTGTAGCGGAAGGGGCTAGGGGAAGTTACCTGGTGGTAACTAGCGAAACTATAAAAAAAGAGCCCCTTGCAAATGTGAGTTCAATTATTTATCATCACTCCATGGTGTGTGAACATGTAAGTTATTTAAAGTCCCACTGAAGTGCATTGACGAGTGATGTTCGATTTGAAGTTTGACATATTTCCTACTGAAACAGGAATTGGTGGCTGCTCATGTCACGCTCATCCAGTCGCTTACCAGGGAAATTTGAGAAGCAATCTCAATACCGGCCCCCTTTTCAAAAGTTGAGAACCCAATTATCTAACTGGCAACATTACTACATGACCAGCCCACAATGCACAATGGCACATCGCGGTCTTTGCTTACGATGAGGCGGGAGCTGTTGTGCCAGTACAGATGAATGAGAAACAAGTGAGTAAAAAACAATATATCCTTGTTTTAATCACAATACAATTAGGCATAATGTATTAAGTACACTTACTCAAACTATTAAAAAAATTGTTAAGTAGAGATGTAAACAGAATCTTGAAATTCTTTGATTTCCCATCCCAATTCCTCTCTTTCCCTCCCTCTGATTCCTTTTTTTTGGTTTCTCTGTATCCTCCAATTTCTTCCTAAGGCAAGTGGTTTGTTCCTTGCCTGTGTAACATTCCTCCATGTTTTATTACCTGTCCTGATAAAGAGGGAGGATAAAGCTCAAATAATTTGTATAAAAACTTGGTCATTTCGTCATAACAATCTTTTTCCCTTAAATACATTATTCTTCTTTGTGTGAAAATTCAATGTGGTGTGCTTGATGAATAATTAGGTGGTCTCTGTGATGCATCGATAGATGGACCTGCCATACACACTCATACACACATAGACTAACTGGTACAACAACAGATCCAACCTAATTTTAATAAAACTGAATTTTTTTCTTATCATATTGATGGGGTGGTAAGATATATAGACTGAGATTTCTACACCAGCTTACTTAATCCTCTAGTATAACGCAATACCTTTCATTTTGATATTAGTATCCATTTGATGTTTGATCAGTGTTCTGCTCTGTTGAGATCATCTGTCTTATTCTCATTAGGCAGACATGAAGTGGCTTCTCAGCTCTCTGACAGGCAGAAAATGGAGGTGGACAAGAAGGTTGCAGGCTATTTAGAGGGCCTTCATTTCACACACCTCCACAATCACATCCAGGGGCTTTTTGCCATGTCTTCAGGATTCACAACCTGTGAAGACATCTCACAGGTTCCAGAGAAGGGAATCTGGCCTGCCTGTGACAGCTGGGAAGCTCCAGGCATCGTGGGTTTTGGGCGAGTTGAGGGAAAGAGAAGCTGTACTGCAATGGCAGCTGAAGCAATTAAGGGAAAATATAAGGGTGGAGGTGCAGAGACTGGCCAGCACAGGGGAGGGGGTGGTACTCATATCACCAATTAAGAAATAAACACATTTTGAATCATTACATACACAGAGATCTAAACATACAGCTGGTCTAGCCGGATTTCAAGTGCCTAAACGAGTTTGAAATTTATGGCATACCTTAACATTTTGTTTTGGTTTGTAGTTTTGTTTTTTGAATGCTTTGCCACCCATTTCTACAGTATGAATTTATATACAGTATGTGCCTAATTTAATGTGAATGCCTATGTTTGAAAATAAATAAACTTGCGGTATTCAAGGCCTTGTCTTCAAAACTTTTATACACAGAACGAAAAAGACTAGTTTGAGCACTGGAACGCATGAAACCTCACTTTGAAAAAGAATTCCAATAACTGTTACTCAAACAAATAGGTTGACCTTTGTACTTGTATGACATTTTTAAATATTTTTTAATGCCTGCCTTTTCTTGAGAGAAAAATAGCGAACAGTTTCTAAAGTAGGTCAGTCTTTCAGTTGTTTTGCAAACCTGTAAAAGTTAGGATCTAAGTTGGAAAAATCAAACCCCAATAATGATTAGCTCCCTGCACTCCTCAGAGATCCAAACCCAATTTTTACTCCGCGGCTTTTTCAGAACTTGAGAGGATTTCACTTTTCAAGGCCGAGTATGTTTCTACCAACTAACACTATTATGGTCTCAATTACATTTGGAAAGCTGTAAACAAGCTAGGTATTCACGATAACATGAGCTGATGGGTGATCTGAAGAAGCTGGTACAGACGGCAGTATTAGCTGATTTAAGGAAGTAATTTCCAACACCAATTTTCATTAGGATTATAGGCAGAAATCCTAATCTAGAAGCTGTACAGAGCATGACAAATTCTCTAAAAGGATTTTCTCTCCATTACCTTCGGCCTCCTAATGTAAGCCAGAATTGCTGTTTAAAAATGAGGGAATTCACTAACACAAAACACATAGACTAGGCAGATCCATTTCCCCGAGGTTTGGTGTGCATTTTAAATGAACTAATGCTCATCTAGCTAAAATTCAATGTTATGTTTATGATCTTTTCAAAGTCAAGAGCCTGGTGTGGGTGGCCACCAGTTCTTGAGTACCTGGAGCACTCTGATGAATGTTTCAATAATTCGACCTCTTGCACACATCTCGTATATGCAGCATCTAAGTGAAGCACATTGATTTGAGCACCCTTATTAACACATTGAAGTACCATGCGGAAGCAGCAGGGTGCTGCATAGCAATAGCAGCAACCTGGCCTCATAAAATCACAAATTATTTGTAGCAACTCATAACATAATATCCAAGCATAATGTAATAATGCACATTATGTTACAATTTAAATTTAAAGGTGCAGGATGAAAGATTCAAAAACACTTGTTTTTAATGACACCTGTGGACGTTAAGTGAACGGCAGCCAGCTACCTGCTGTTCGTACTTGTGCACACACTCCATAGATACGTGAGCCAGTGAGAAAAAACAATTGTCAGTCAGCCAAAACAATGGCAACTTTATGATTGTTTTACTACAAACTTTGAGACTCATCTAAAATTACATATCGGCTAACTTAGCATATTGATACACACATACAGCTACAAACTACTGAACTATACCAGAGTGTTTACTGTTGCACTGCACTGCTATGTTGCACTATTGTACTATGTTTTGTATTATAAATTGTTACATACTGCACCTTTAATAAATTTAGAATTATAAATATATAATAATAAAATTGTGAGCACAAAATGTAATATGTTATTACATTATGAGAAATGAATTGCACAGATGGCCAAAAGTTTGGAATAATGTACAGATTTTGCTCTTATGGAAAGAAATTGGTATTTTTATTCACCAAAGTGGCACTTAACTAATCGCACTAATAACGTTAATAACGTGAAACATTACTATTACAATTTGATTTTTTTTTTTAGAACTTCTTAAACTACTTCAAAGAGTTCCATGTGCATTAATGTCAGCTTTGCAGATCTTTGTTATTCTAGCTGTCAGTTTGTCCAGATACTCAGGTGACATTTCACACCACGCTTCCTGCAGCACTTGCCATAGATGTGGCTGTCTTGTCGGGCACTTCTCACGCACCTTACAGTCTAGCTGATCCCACTAAAGCTCAATGAGGTTAAGATCCATAACACTCTTTTCCAATTATCTGTTGTCCAATGTCTGTGTTTCTTTGCCTACTCTAAACTTTTCTTTTTGTTTTTCTGTTTCAAAAGTGGCTTTTTCTTTGCAATTCTTCCCATAAGGCCTAAACCCCTGAATCGTCTCTTCACTGTTGTACATGAAACTGGTGTTGAGCGAGTAGAAATCAATGAAGCTGTCAGCTGAGGACATGTGAGGTGTCTATTTCTCAAACTGATGTACTTATCCTCTTGTTTAGTTGTACATCTGGTCTTCCACATCTCTTTCTGTCCTTATTAGAGACAGTTGTCCTTTGTCTTTTAAGACTGTAGTTAAACCTTTGTATGAAATCTGTTTTTAGGCAATTTCAAGCATTGTATATCCTTCATTCCTCAAAACAATGATTGACTGATGAGTTTCTCGAGAAAGCTGATAGAAACCCAACATTGACCTTGTTAAGCTTCATTTAACGAATCAAATAGCTTTCAACTGTGTGTTTGATATAATGGCAAGTGATTTATATATATATATATATATATATATATATATATATATATATATATATATATATATATATATATATATATACACACACACACACGAGAGGAATGGGTTGTAAATATTATTGCCTCCTGTAGAGAGCGCTTAGCGCTGGAGTATAAGAGGTGCCGCATGGTCTTGCCAGATTCAATTAAACGCTGCCAGAGCTTGCACCAACCTATCGTCTCATGGTATTTCTCTCTCTTCTACAGGTGAGCAAATGGGTTAAGAATGTGAATTAATTATTAGAAAGTAAACAGTATGTTTCAGAGTGTGCAGGGAATGTGTTCTTTCTCTGTGTAAAAACATTTATTTAATATCTATGTTCAGCTATTGGTGGATTCATGCATATATGAAAAACGAGTCATCAAAGATAAGGGTTTAATGTTCCAGTAGTTGAAAATATATGAATAAAATGTGTTTAAATATGTTGTAATAGGAGATGGTTTGTTAATTTGCTTGTTTGGAGAAAATGTGATTGAGTTAAACTGAAATTACTGTTAGTGGTGCAGAGCCAAAATGGCACTGAGAAAAATGAGTTAGATCCAAGATGGCAGCCTCCATGTATGAAATGTGGTCAATGTGAAACTGAATTCACTGTGTAAAAGGCATAAATCTTTTATTCTAACAGTCATGTAAACACAAACAGCATTACTAATGTTTGCAAAAAAAGGCAAATGTGTGACAACTTTGAGTAAATATATGTATTACTTTACAGACTATTAAGAGAATGTAATGTTACAGATCATATTGTGTGGTATTGGAACTCCAATAAGTAAGAAATAATGCACAAGACACCTGGACCTTGAAAAGACTTTGAGAATTTGTGCATTGAACTTGTACTGTTGTTGAATTGAGAATTACTCACCATGAATGCAGCCCTGGAGGAATGGTGACAATGGCTGGAGGGGGCAAAGCATCCATTTCTCTTGTTGACAGATCATCGGAACCATGAATATCTCCGCTCAGGAAAGAGATTGAACCCACGGCAGGCCAGATGGGCACTATTTTTTTTTACACAATTTGACTTCAAGATCACTTATCGCCCTGGCACCAAATATGTTAAAGCTTACGCACTCTCTTGTTAATTTGAAGCTCGGAATCAGAACCAGACATCAGAACCCATAATCCCTACATCTATAATCAAGACCCCAGTCCAATGGGACATCATGACAGAAATTACCCTGGCCCTGTCCTAAGAACCGGTTCTTCATGTTTGCTCTGAAGTCAAAGCCTATGTGCCACAGTCATTACGGGAGAAGGTTTTATGGGGGATCCATACCGCCACCAGCTCCGGGCACCCAGGCATCATGGCTAAACTCCAACTGCTCCATAACCAATTTTGGTGGAGAACCATGCATGCAGACACCATTTCTTATGTCAACCAATGCTCCACTTGTGCAGTCGCCACATTTTCCAGAGTACTTCCGGCAGGCCTGCTTCAACCACTCCCCATCCCACAGTGCCTATGGTCTCACATCGCCATTGACTTTATCACCAATCTTCCAGTCTCTCAAGGTAACACCGCAATCTTTTCAGTAATCGTGGAAGACCCCGGTGTCGTGTGCTTCCTCAAGTCAGGAGCCACTCGCAGGGTGGCTCTGTTATGAACACTCCCCTCGATAACCACCAGAGAGCGCCGTCACCCAGGAATTAACTTTTCTTACAAACTACAATTCCCATTATCCTCAGGAGGACTGATTACAATGCACCTGTAACCCATTTCATGGACTATTTAAGCACTGCAATCACAGGGCTCAGTGCAAAGTCTTGTTTTTGCCCAGGCTAACAATTCTGAGCATTTTTCTATTCTAGTCTGCCTGTGTTTGAACTACTGCCTGTTATTATTATCTTGATTCTCTGCTGCCTGCCTTTTGACCTTGATCTGTGTCTGGAATATTCTTTGTCATTGTTTTCTGCCTGTCTCACCCCTATGCCTGTTTTGTGACCACGATTATTGGATTTGACTATGTTGCTGTATATTTTAAATACTGACCTCTGCCTGTTGTATTTTCTCTGTGATCTTACAAGTAAAGCTTCAAATGGATCTACATTCTGGTTATCCTGAGTCTGTTACACCACAGTTTCAGGAGAACCACAAGCATTACTAATACCAGACTCATGTTTACTAACAATGAAGGGATAATAATTAAGTGCAGTATGCACAATATGCATTCAAGATATTATTGTCCTCTTTCCTTCTACCATAATTCCTACACTCAGCACTGACATGCTTTGAATATGATAAAGATGCCTTTTATTTCCCCATCCCACATCTCTTGCCATTTTTTAATCACATCTACTCAAATTAATCCTTTAATTTCTGCTTTGCTCAAAGGAACGTTAATATTAATGTTTGAGTATCTCAAGGCTTTGACAAATTATCTACCTCATAATTTTCTTCCACCCCTACATGTGCTGGCACCCATAAGAAAGAAATGATTAACCCTAGATGGTGGATCTAAACATACTATGGAGAATTTCATATAATATATCTGTCTTGATGTAGATTTGCCACTCAGTAGACTAGTCAGTGCTAAGTAGAAGTCAGAACAAATCACTGTGACAACTGACTTTATTTCCTCCACCTGCTGAAGAGTTGGTCAAAGTCTTTAATCTCTGGATTGGTTTAATACCAATCTAGGCAAACCAGCATACAAATGCATTTCCACCACCTACTGCATCAAAGCAACAGTTTGTAAGGGGCAAAAAGAGAGAACGAAATTATTACAAATTATATGTCCTAAATCCAGTTCAGTCCCTTTCTAACAATTGAACAATTCCTCATATAGTCTTGATTGCTTTGGGCTATTATGTAAAAGGACCTGGAGTGAAGTATTGTTTAAGTATTGTCAGGGGCGTAGACCCTACACACACACACAATATTTATAATTTTTTACTCACATACCAGAAATATTGTAAAAGACCAAAGGAAAAAAGCACAGACTTTATAAGTTGTAAACAGATGTCTTTTGTCGAGTTTTTGCTTGTTCAGGAAATAAACAGAACATAAAAACAGCAGATGCTCAAAAAACAAAAAGCGAGATGAGTCGAGTCCAAATACAATGTTGCACAATCACAGATTAGTGGATACATTACAATGCAGAGATAAAATAATCTAGGAGAAAATGCACTGCTACCTCAGATCATTTCTTGTCATGCTGGGGGCTTCCTCTGGTAACAGAGTGGACCAATCAAAGCTGTTGTTGTCTGCGTCGACGTGACGTCCAGTTACGTTTTTGAAAAGGAGCACATATCTACAACCTACAGCATAGGTTTTAATCTGCCTTAAGTGCCATGCTCTAAACAGACTCTGAAGGACTTCATATGTGTATTGTCTTGATGTTGACTGGCATGTTTGTTAGTGCTGATAATGAGCCTGCACATTCTGTATTGCTGTTCTCATTGTTGTATTTCTACCCATTCAAGAGCTAGAAGAATGACAATTCTGTAGTGAACACTGAGATGATCAGCTGTCCATTTTGCAATTTTAACTTTAAACTGTGGGCCACTGTACATCCAGAATCTGGGTCTTTTGAGCCATCTGTATATATATATATATATATATATACATATATATTTTGAACCAATATTTCTAGAAAGGCATCTTTATTATAAATTTCAACATGTATATGGAGATCAATTGAGGCCATTGAAAGGTTGAACATGATCAGCTGCAAGCCAGCCAGAAATAAGCCAAAAGTGTGTCTTCTTGTGTTTGTCCACAATCAGGCCACAATTTAGCTGAAATCATGTCATTTTCTTCATTTGGCAAACCAGACTCAGCCCAGATCCCAGTCCATTTTGGTTGAAGCCAGACTCAAGCCAATGTTCAGCCAAATGAATGTCTGTCTTGGCTTTGTTTCTTCTGGTTGTCCAGACTTAAGCCAAATGCTATTTCACACAAAGGTGTTAAAATTTCACTGCCAGAACCAAACAGATGTGCCAAAAATAAACCGGATTTGGCCCAGATCTTCTTGCTATATGGGCATTTAGTTTTTGCAAAAATATTTAATAACCTTGAAGAGAATTCATGAGCTCATTACATCTGTTTTTCTCTCTCTGCAGGGCAAGAGACTGATGGACCAACTTTGGTGCTTATAACCTCTAAATAATAATCACATAATGAATAAAACTATGCCTGTTATCAGACAACAGACAATGTTGTCACTGCTTGATAAAGGCAGCTCAGCACATGGGTAATTCTTTGCACAATGTTGAGCAAATCCATCAGAGCTTTAAATTTGAAACTTTACAAAGTAAAACTTTCTGTAACTGGTGATATCCTAGCCATAAGATTGTCTTCTTTTATTGTATAGCTTTCTACCAGAACATGCAAGTGTGACCAACTCAAGAGGTGAGCTGTAATTTTATTGTAATTTTATTGTAATTTCAAGTATACATCCCACCCAGGGTATACTTGTCATTGGCTGCACTGAGAAAAGCATATGCCTGCCTAATAGCTATCAGATTATGTGAGTTTTAAGTACTTTTATCTCTCTTTTTTCATATATATTTTTGCCATTCATTTATACACTGTAATTAATTCATACAATAGGTTTACAGTTAAAAAGCAGCTTCGGTGAGGAATTCTCTTCGCTTCTCCACTAAGCATGTGAGTGATAAAGACTGATTATAAAATGGATAGTTCCGATCCTTGATTCTGATTGGTTGAGCCGCATTCTAAGCTATTGTAAATTACTCAACAAACATACACCTGTGACCGCATTACATCAGTATTTCTGCGCAACTGCCGTTTGTGATTCAGTAAAACAATTCAGTATTAGTGCGCTAAAGAAATTTGTTAATTTTGACTTAATGGGTGGTCTAAGCGTGGATGAGTGGTGGAAAGAGATGGACAGGACCGAGAAAGAAGATAAAAACAAAGCAGACACTCTGAAATGAATGAGAGAGAAATTGAAGAGCTGGAAAAGTCAAGAAATGAAGCTGGGACCATTAAACAGACTATGCGGTCTGTTCACCGTTTTCATAATTGCTGTGCGGAGAAAGATCTGGCTATTGATTTTTAAACAATATCCAAAATTGACCTAAACCAGGCACTCTGTCAGTTTTATGCCACCATGAATAATGGGAAAGATGAACCCTACGGTTTCAGCAGTTATGCCGACCTATGTGCGTGGATTAACCGGTGCATAAACGACAAAACATCCCACCATCCTGCGTTAACGGAGGCAGACTTTCAGAAAATCAAGCTGTCTGCAGCATTGAATCCAAATTCAGTGCTTGTCAACAAACTCTGTTGACAAGACCCTCAGACGGTTTTGTCAACAAAGTCTGGCTTGATGTACAGCTGCAAATGGGATGCAGAGCTAAAGAGGGCAACCGCCAACTGAATCCCAACTAATTTATCATCTGCCAGGACGAGAATGGTCAGAAGTATGTAACACTGTCATTCAACGAATGCACAAAAAACCACAAGATGCCAGAGAAATAAACATTGAAATTTTTATGTTTGAACAGTCAGGGATCCTCTGTGTCCTGTCGCTTCATTGAAGAAACGTTGCTGCCAGCCAATCTGCCGGCTTTTTATCTCCATCCATAGTGGACAAACTATAACAAAGATGTATGGTAAGTTAAACTTTAGTTAACTTTTTTATTTGTAGCATATTGTGCACACCTTTCTGTAGTCATGCTGTCATATATATTTTTTGTTTCAGTGTAGCTTGGTGACTCTACACTGTAACAAAAAAAAAAGACATTGCTGGCAAGTGACAACAGCTACAATGCAACAGGTTACAAGGCAAAAAAATAAATATTTCTCCTAATGTTAGGTACACTATGGGGGTGAACTTCCTTTGTTCTATGTTGGCACGGATTTGTAAAGCAGCTGGCACTGAGACAATCTACACCAACCACAGCTTGCGAAGCACGACTGAACAAAAACGTTGTGATGCTGGCCTAGAGGCAAGAGAAATCATGTCAGTGACGGGGCATAAATGTGAATCATCCCTACACTCTTACTGCCGCCCAAACTATGAGGAGAGATGATTCTGGAGCAATATCCTTGCCTCTGGCACTGCACATCCAGGAAAGAGGAGTGCTAACTGTTTTGATCAATGCTTCAGCAATTGCACAATTAATGGTGATATCCAGATAAATATTAATTATAAAACACATAGTTCCAGTCCTTGATTCTGATTGGTTGAGCCGTGTTCTTCAGAATTTTGGAATGTTTCAATTATTTACATGGGATTATGCATAAACATTTTTCCCAGTCACACATTAAATAAACTATCACACCTTATTTCACCTTTTTCACATTGTGAAGGGCTCACTTACAATGTCCACATATACTGAAAAACGGACTCTGTGTATTTCTATTCAGACAGACGCTGTTGGACCCCACAACCTCTTTACCTGCAGAGAGGGGATAACACTCAAATACACCAAAATACACAGTGATGGATGAAGACATCGTAGAGGATTGTGCAGATATTTTAGTGAATCCTTCAGAATAGATCAGTACTCATTACATTTATTTTGTATAAATATGTCATGTAGTACATATGTAAATTAATGAAAAACTGAACATACCCCTACCTTGCACATATATTACCACTTGTACATGTACATATGCTATTCTATGTTATATGTGTTTTTTATGTTTATTTACACTCTTACCTTATTTTATTTTCTGTGTCTCACTGTAATGCTCTGTGTACACTTGCTTGTAAACTTAAAAAGCTATAAAAACATTTGTATGTGAGCACACTTGGCAATAAAGCTCATTCTGATACTGATTTTGTGTTTCCATGGGATGTTGTTCTTCCTTGAAGGATTGGTTGTCATTATGAAAGAAAAATACTCTCTATAAACAGTAAAACATAAAATAAAGTTTCTATCCCAGCCTTAACTTGGGGAGCAATGCTTTTATTGACTCTTTCACGTTATGTATTTGTTTATGTATTTACTATTTATTAATGTGAGTGATTTATGCATTTTGAATTATTTTATCACAATAATTTATTAATGTATTCAACTAATGATTGCTGTAAAAATATATATAATTTTTTTCTAAAATGTTTAATTTAAACAGAAAATAAAAGTTCTTAATTGACACACATACCTATTATTTGTTTGTTTGTTTGGTTATATTTAATAAAGAAAATAGGAGCAGGGCGGAGGGTGGGGCCAGGTTGTGATTATACACACCCGGTCCCTTATCAGGCTAATTAAGCCTCCGAGAGGGATAAAGGCCGATGGCAGACGGTGGTGTGACGAGAGAGAGAGAGTACATGTCCGTCGTGTGTGTTTTGTCTTTTTAAGTTTATCATTAAAAATATTATTTATATTGCCAAGCCGGTTCTCACCTCCTCCTTCCCATTGATCTCCTTTACAAGCAGATATATAGAGGGGTAGAAAAAACCCTCCTTGCATTAAAAAGGTTCTTTACAGCACTATTGAGGTTCTAAATAGCACTTTCAAATGAAGGTTCTTTATGGAACCTTTAAAAAAAGGGTTCTATTTAGCACCAAAAAAGGTTCTACTATTGTTACAAGCCGAAGAACCCTTATTTGTTACTATTTAGAACCTTTGAGTGTTAACCATAAAAAACCTCATCTGTTTCTCATCTCACAACTCGTAGGTGGATGGTAGATTTCACTAGGTAGATTTTGTCAATATAAAACTTGATAGAGCATTAAGCTTAAAAACCTCATCTGTTTGGTAGAACATATAACTTTACTTTTAGCGCCACACAGTGGACATTTCACCTCGGAAGTGCCGCAATACATAATGTGCTGTAATGAACCACATATTTTGTAAAAATTCTGACACAGTTACATAATTTTTATGAGATCAGGATGGCAGGTAGAGTTTTGGTGCTGAACCAATTTCTCTGTATGCTGTATGGTGAAAATGTAAACGGTAAACCTACAGTATTTATCACATCATCTTTTGCCATATAGGCTTTTGGGAAGCAGCATAATAATTGAACTATTTACCCATTGTTGAAAAAAAAAAAAGATGACTTGGGTTTGATGCAAGTTACACACAGTGACAATACAGATAAATTCTTCTTTCTATGGAGTAAGTCTGACTGAATCCAGAACATTTAAATACTGTAGTTTAAAGGCTATTGTTATGAATACCCTGTCTTGTTCCGCCGTTGCCCTCTTGTTTACCATTTTTGTCACTTTTGTACTCCTTAGCTTTCACTTTTGGCCCTTTTGTAACTCCATAGTCTCTCTGTTAGCTTTCGTGTTCACGTTCATTGTTTGCACCTGCCCTCGTTAATTTGCCATTTTGCTTCTGTTTATCACCTTGTTATCTTGTTTGAGTTCTGTTTGTTCATTGGCCCCTTTTTCCTATGTTCATGTATTTATACCCTGGTTTTTGGTTCAGTCCTTGTCTATCGTTGTTTGTAGTTAGCCTGGTATGTGTTCCCTGCCCGAGTTCTCTGTTTGTCTTCATCGTGTCTAGTTTTCAGTTTTATGTTTCAATTCCCAATTGAGGGTTGTTCCTTTGTGTTTACCTGTTTGTTTATTTAATAAAGTCAAAACTGCATTTGGATCCGCATCTCCTCGTCTGCCTCGTTGCTCAAGCGTTACAGAATGATAGACCAAACCATGGATCCAGCGGTTTTACGCGCCAGATACCACCTGCTCTGCCTGAGGCAAGGGGACCGTCCGATTGAGGCCCACGTCCGCGACATCCTAGAACTAGCGGCTGTTGCGGACTTCCCGGACACCTCCCTTGTGGTCTTCTTCAGGTACAACCTGAGTGGCTGGCTGAAGGAGCGGCTGCCGCCGGCATCACGCGGCTGGACTCTCCGCGACTTCCTGGAGGTGACCCTACTGTTGTGCGGCTCCCCGTTCACTGTGGGCCATGCTGGGAAGGACCCTACCTCCCCACCTACTGTGGAGACTCTTCAGCCGTCCCAGGCTCTCCCTGTTACGCCTGCCCTGGTCTGCGAACCTGCGCCCACGCCTGTCACGGTGAGCGAGCCTGCACCCACGCCTGTCACGGTGAGCGAGCCAGCGCCCACGCATGTCACGGTGAGCGAGCCTGCGCCTGCGGTCTCTACCGTCGGCGAGCCGGAGCCCTTGCCAGTCACGGCCAGCGAGCCTGAAGCCATGCTGACCAGGAACAGCGTCCCAGCTTCGCCAGTCGCATCAGCCCGGAGGAAGAGGAGAAGGGGAAAGATCTCTGCTCTCCAGCCTCCGCCTGCCGCAGCCCCGTGCCCTAAACCCCTCTTGGCTCTGCCCTCAGCACCCAGCGAACCCAAGCCGGCGCATACCACGGTAACCCAGCCAGAGCCTGTCGCCTCAGAGGTCAGTGAGCCAGCGCCTGTCGCCTCAGAGGTCAGTGAGCCAGCGCCTGTCGCCTCAGAGGTCAGTGAGCCAGCGCCTGTCGCCTCGACCGTCCCTGAGCCAGCGCCTGTCGCCTCAGAGGTCAGTGAGCCAGCGCCTGTAGCCTCGACCGTCCCTGAGCCAGCGCCTGTAGCCTCGACTGTCCCTGAGCCAGCGCCAGTAGCCTCGACCGTCCCTGAGCCAGCGCCAGTAGCCTCGACCGTCCCTGAGCCAGCGCCAGTAGACTCGACCGTCCCTGAGCCAGCGCCAGTGGTCGTGCCCGTCCAAGAGTCAGCTCCTCTCGAGCTTCCCCGTGCTCCGCCTTCCGAGCTTCCCAGTGCCCCGCCTTCCGAGCTTCCCAGTGCCCCGCCTTCCGAGCTTCCTAGTACTCTGCCTTCCGAGCTTTCCAGAGCTCCGCCTTCCGAGCTTCCTAGTACTCTGCCTTCCGAGCCTTCCGAGCTTTCCAGAGCTCCGCCTTCCGAGCTTCCTAGTACTCTGCCTTCCGAGCCTTCCGAGCTTTCCAGAGCTCCGCCTCCCGAGCTTCCTAGAGCTCTGTCCTCCGAGCTTCCCGAGTCTTCCAGGGCTCCTCCTCCTGAGCCTCCCAGGGCTCCGTCTCTCAAGTCTCTCGAGTCTTCCAGGGCTCCTCCTCCCGAGCCTTCCAGGGCTCCGCCTCCCAAGTCTCTCGAGTCTTCTAGGGCTCCGCCCCGCAAGCATCTCGAGCCTACCAGGGCTCCGCCCCTCAAGCATCTCGAGCCTTCCAGGGCTCCGCCTCCTACGGCTCCGCCCCCTGTGGCTCTGCCTCCCGAGCCTCCTACGGCTCTGTTCTCAGAGACCCCAGAGCCTTCTAGGGCTCCGCCTCTGAAACCTCCTACGGCGCCACCCCCTTCGGTCCCACCTCCAGAGCCTTCCAGGTCTCCGCCTCTTCAGCCTCTTACGGCGCCACCTTCCTCGGCCCCGCCTCCTGAGCCTTCCTCGGCTCAGCCTCCAGAGCCTCCCACGGCTCCGCCTCCTGGACCTCCTGAGCCATCCTCGGCTCCGCCTTCCTCAGCCCCGTCTCCTAGATCTTCCAGGGCTCCGCCTACAGAATCTCCTGAGCCTCCCACGGCTCCGCCTCCCGAGCCTCCTTCAGCTCAGCCTTCTACGGCTCTGCCTCCTGAGCCTCCCACGGCTCTGCCTCCTGAGCCTCCCACGGCTCTGCCTCCTGAGCCTCCTACGGCTCTGGCCCCAGAGACTCCAGAGCCTTCCAGGTCCCCGCTCCTAAAGCCTCCCACGGCGCCGCTTACCTCGGCTCCGCCTCCTGAGCCTCCTTCAGCTCCACCTCCGGAGCCTCCTTCAGCTCCGCCTTCTGAGCCTTCCAAGCCATCACCCCCCTCGGCTTCGCCTCTCGAGCCTCCTTTGGCTCCGCCCCACGCGGCTCCGCCGGCTGCCCCACGCGGCTCCACCGGCCTCCCCAGCCCCACGGCCATCCCCTAGCCACCAAGACCGGCCTCTGTCCTGTGGCCACCTCCCAGGTTCCCCAAACCGGCCCTTGGCCCACGGCCTCCTCCCAGGCCCCCTGAACCGGCCCTTGCCTTATGGCCAGCCCCTGGGCCATCTAAACCTGTCCCTGCCCGGTCGATACCACCCCGGCCTCCTAAACCTGTTCCTTTGTACCCCCGTGGACTGCCTAATTGCCCCTTTTGCCCCATGGACTGTCTCATCTCCCTTTGTGCCCCCGTGGACTGTCTCATTTCCCCTCGTGGCCCCCCCTTGGACTTCCTGCCTGCCCTTTGTGCCCCCTTGGACTTCCTGCCTGCCCTCTGTGCCCCTTGGACTGCCTCCTTGCTCTTGTGCCACCCCCTGGTCTGCCTGTCTGCCCCCAGTGCCATCATTTTGTTCTCTGTGGGTTTTTTGTCTTTTGTCTTTGTTTTTTTAGGATCGTCTGAAAGCCGATCCTTTGAGGGGGGGGCTCTGTTATGAATAACCTGTCTTGTTCCACCGTTGCCCTTTTGTTTACCATTTTTGTCACTTTTGTACTCCTCAGTTTTCACTTTTGGCCCTTTTGTAACTCCATAGTCTCTCTGTTAGCTTTCGTGTTCACGTTCATTGTTTGCACCTGCCCTCGTTAATTTGCCATTTTGCTTTTGTTTATCACCTTGTTATCTTGTTTGAGTTCTGTTTGTTCATTGGCCCCTTTTTCCTATGTTCATGTATTTATACCCAGGTTTTTGGTTCAGTCCTTGTCTATCGTTGTTTGTAGTTAGCCTGGTATGTGTTCCCTGCCCGAGTTCTCTGTTTGTCTTCATCGTGTCTAGTTTTCAGTTTTATGTTTCAATTCCCCATTGAGGGTTGTTTCTTTGTGTTTTCCTGTTTGTTTATTTAATAAAGTCAAAACTGCATTTGGATCCGCAACTCCTCGTCTGCCTCGTTGCTCAAGCGTTACAGCTATACTTTGGGGTTTGGGTTCTATGTAAATTATTTACCATTTGGATGTTCATATGGTCCATCTCTACATGTAAATTAATTGAATGGCAATTAATCGTAACAGTTATCAATGACCCACTTCTGTTAACTCTTTTATATTTTAGGATCATTTTCCCAAGAAATTCAATGTTTTATTTATTTATCTGCTACAAATCAAATTTCTGAGAAATAAGATAATAAAGTGTCAATCAATTAATCAGTCAAATACTCAATGTGTTATCCCAGAAAAGACAAGTCGCAGAAAAGCTGTCTGTCTGAGAGCTCACACGCATGCCTGCTGTTGCAATACCGATATGCTGCAGACACAAAATGTGAGAAATCGGCCTGAAATCAAGCTGTACATCAATGCATTGTTTAAGCACAAAATGTGTTTCAGACAGGTTTGTTGCCTCTATAGTCCTCTCAGTCAGAAGTCTGGTTAGGCTTCTCTGTGGAGCTCCAAAGTCATTCTTCCAGTTGTACACATTCAAGCCACTCCCGACATTACCACTTACACTCATTACAAAACGGCAGCTTCCATCTGGGAATGAACACAGTACCACAAATTAGAGCTCCCCTCTGCACGGAGCAGACAGCCAGTCAGTGTTTCCAAAGACCCAGTGCCTAATGGATGGTGTGTGAGACAGCACACACCGCTGCTACTGATTTAGACGGGAGGCCATTAGAGAAGGCGTTGTTGCGATTGTTCTGGAAGGTACTCGGCTGTAAAGAGTAAAAAAGGAGGGAGTGGAGCCATCCTTTATGGAGGCAAAGCAGACTGCTTTATCCTTGAGGACACTGATGTATAATGAGGCCTGGCAAACTAACCACAGTGAAGAACTCTGCAGAACTAGAGTGTGTTTTACAAAATTTTTCTTGCCATGTATCTTTTTAATTGGCCATGTTGTGCCTTTTCCTTCTTTCCCAGGCAGGATAGGGGTGGGGAGGGTTTGGCAAAGGGTCGAAGGTAGGGTGACCAGATTCCTGCTTGTGGAAAATGGGACAGCCCCCTCCCAGCAAAAATTAAACTGACGTATCCTTACCTAGGCGCTGACCAATGCGAAGTAGAGGGTGCAGCCGCATCTGTCATTTTTCTCAGTGAGTGCTTCTCTTTCAAGTGTCTTTCTACTCTGGGATGTCTCTCAGTATGCCCACTCAAGTTTTTCTGTGTTCTCCAATGAGCGGCTCCAATATTGGAGGCAATCCACCGATGCGGAATAAAATTCTCACTGCACAAAATAAATCATTCACTCACATGTCACCAGCTTCAACCAGGTCATCCAACTGCTTGTCAGAGGGTATGAATGATTCCAACAGCCTGGCCTGCAAAACTTTTCTCATGACATGAATGTGCAAAACACAACAGAATGAAAAGCAAAAAGTCCACTTGCGTGCACCTTGTCAGAATAGCTAACACTTGGTGTGGCACACTTACTTTTAGCAGCATCCACATGCTTTTTTGTATGAACATGCTACGCAATGTCGGTGCGGCCTCCATGGGTGATGGAAAAGCGAGCTAGACAAATCTCACACCTCACTTTACTAGGATCTGTCTGTGACTTTTTTTAAATGTACATGCACACTTCCTTGACATTGTTCCAGCCGCAATTTCATCTGTGTGCTCTTTCAAACTGACTCTTCAATCAGTTCAATAACTGGACGTCTATTGATAGGGGATTGTGATTGGATAGTCTAATCAATCATGTACTTCAAATAACATGATTTAATTGGTTTTACAAACCGTATCCTTGGTTACCTTTGATTATAATTCTCAGGTGGCTGAGAAAGCCACATAGGCAATACAGAAATTTTAGGAGAGGGGAAATATGGGACAAAACACAATTTTTTTTTCAGAACAAGTCAGGACATTGCTTAAATGTCTGGGAAAAACGGGACATCTGGCCACACTAGTTAAAGGGGCATGCCTGTAAGCATCCTTGGAGAACAGATTGGTGTATATGAGCAGGAAGATGAATCAGACCAGTGAAGGGGTAAGTACTGTAAGCAGGTTCCAGGTAGGGATGTCCCGATACTAGTATCGGAATCAGGTTTGATACCACAGATACAAAAACCGATATCATCTGATGTACTAATGTCATTATATAAACATTCAGCATACATGTTAAAATCATGTTATGTCATAGTGAGATTATTAAACAGCAAAAACTGCAATTTAATGTGATAAATATATAGTTTGGATGTGCAGCACATTAAATGTGAGTGCTTGTGAATGTGTGGAGCTGGTGTTGTGTTGACATAAAGACATAAATTGCTTATACCTTTTAGAGATCGTTGGCTCACACATGAAAAACACCATCATGTGCATCACACACTCTGTTTGTAGCAGAGGACAACAGGCAGACCGCTAATTAACTTTTTAGCATGAGTCATATACAGACTAAATGTTTATTTCTTTCAAATCAGCCTTTTGCGGTTTAATAATCACTTTTTGTCACATAGAGACGTCATTACGTCCGAGCTCCTTGGTCAAAACAACACTTCAAAATTAAAGCTCCACCAAAATTAAAGCTCAATTTAAAGGAAAAAAAGTACTACAGAAATAGATCACTAGTGTATAGCTATGCATTATTCACTGTAATACTACTATTACTACTACTACTAATAATAATAAATCAATAGTAATTGTATTATATTCAAGCAATATCTCACATCTGTGCTGTCATGCAATATCATGTTGAAAATTAATTGTAATGCTTTCATTTGATTAAAGTTTAATATATTTATTTATTCAAACACCATTCTGATGATACATTTGAAATAACCTGTTGATATGGAGTTCCGAAAAAATAAAACAAAAAAACAGGTATCAGACTCGTTATCGGCGAGTACCCAAAAAAAGTTTCAATACTCATAATCGTTCTCAAACAAATGGTTTGGGGACATCCCTAGTTCCGGGGGTATGTATGCAATGTTGAACCTAACAAAATTACATGTAAGGCTTAAAATAATAATAAAAAAAATGTAGGTATGGGTGAAAATATAGATTTTTCAATTAATCCCAGTCATCATTTGAACAATCTTATGATTGGTCCTTTACTCTATGCAAAGTTGGCACTGAGATCTTATCACTGCGTGTTGAAAGTAAAGTTTGGTCTGACTCGTCCGGTGTAATGAGTGTTTAAAGATGAGATCCATGCAATCCATTTGTTATTGAATAAGTTCACTTTTAATAACCTTTCTGTTCTTTACACTTTGTTGTTAAAAAACAACAAAAATTAACATTAGTTCTAATCAAGCATAGGAGGGATGCTTGTTCCACCGTGACATTAACCTGTAGGTCAGGGGTGCTCATTATGTTGATTGCAGATCAAGATATGTGCTTGCTTGTGTGTGTGCAGTAAGTGTGTTCTAGGGGTGGAAAGATTACTGAAAAATATTACTCAAGTAAAAGTACTGTTACTTCTTAAAAGACTAGTTTAAGTAGAGTAAAAGTACCTGTCCTAAAAACTAGTCAAGTAAGAGTAAAAGAGTAGCTCATTTAAAAGTTACGAAAGCTATGCCCCTTTATAATAAAAACTCTATGCTGCAATTTAAAAATGAGGCACACATTCTGTAATTTACATTCCCTTTTATGGCCAGAAAGAATAAAAAATATAGGTATGTTATAGGTGCTTGTGATTGACAACTTTTAATATACATCAATTATCTATGATACTGTAAACACTACATGAATCTGATTTTAAAAAATAAATAAAAGGGCAACATGGTTACAGAAATGAAAAGATGAAAAAGTTATTTTCAATATCATAATGTATGAAACAATTACATTAAAAACAGTTTAGGGGTAGGTTCTAAATTTCCCTTAATGGTGACTGAGAGAGTTATTGTTGCACATTAAACATATTCAAAGCAATGCAAGGAATGCAAAAAAGCACAAAAATGCAGGATCACTTGGCACGTCATGTCCCGCACAATAGAGGCGGTAGAGCAATTGTTGGGCACAGGGGCCACATTGGGCTTTAAAGAAATAATTCACACAAAAATACAAATTCTTTCATCATTTACTCATCCTCATGCTATCTCTGATGTGTATAACGTTCTTTCCTCAGCAGAAAACTTTAGAAGAAAATCTCAGCTCTTTTGCAACATACAAGTATTGCTCTGCGAATGTTGATACTTTTCTATCAGGCATTAGAACAAACATGATAAAGGCTAAGCATAATTATAACATATTTTATCATCTCTACTTTCCTGGTAATATATTATAAATATTAACACACTCTCTACATCAGGGGTCAATATTATTAAAAATGCCAGTTTTATTCTATTACATTAATACTTTTAAAACTACTAAAGTTATTCGGCCCAAAGTAGTGAGTGTTTTTCTCGTTTTCTTGTTATTGTTTTTTGTTTAATGCCTTTATATGACATAGCCTACTAGACACTTTTACACATTACAATACTTTTATATTTGATCTAGATCAACCAACCAGTGGTTGTCTTGCTATCACAATTGATGTAATGAACACCCCTGTTCTAGATGTAGATCGTAGGCTAAGTGTAGAAAATTACTCAAAAGTTCATCATCGATTTCGAGGACATCTCTTTTTTTTTCAGATAAACATCAAGATCATTTTCTTGTCCAGCCCTATTGATAACATTGCATTAATCTCTCACAGCAGCCCAATAATCTCAGTGATAGGTAGTTAAATTAAAGGCTACGTTATAGACACATAGAATCTAGTAAGCAGAAATATGAAATTTACAGGATTAATGCTGATATCTGGCTTGAGCAAGTTAAACTCACATGACACAGTCAGGCAATTGGACTTTTTCACTGCAAAAAGCCCTTTCAGGTGCGGCCGTGATGTTCAGGTTTTGAAATGTGTTTGGGGCATACTCCATATTCTCCACAGTTGGTGGCAGATCTGCATTCAAGTTTTTTATGTGTGATTTGGTTTGCCAGGATTCATGAGAATCTCCCTAGCCAATCATGTTGATGGATAAAAATTAAATCAGGGAAGTTGCGAACAATGATGGTGGAAAAATAGCGCAGAAAAAGATACAGCACTTAAAATATACTCAAGTAAATGTAAAAGTATAAAAAAATGTAACTACTTAAAAAAGTACAATTCCTGAGAAAAACTGCTTAATTACAGTAACGTGAGTATTTGTAATTCCTTATTTTACACACCTGGTGTGCTCACGGTATTGTAGATACATGCCAGTGTGACGTACACAGTTAAATGCCTGTCTTGGCACGAGATATTAATCAAAACACAATCAGTTATGTCTAAAGTAAATGTGCAAGCATGATTAACCTGCCCGTCTATGCCGTTAATATTAATCAAACAACAATAACAAGAAATTGAGACTATTTATTGCCCTTGGCTGAATAACTTAAAAAATATATATGTATTATAATAATACAGTAAAAACCTATGATCTATTAAGTTTTATGGTAAATGTGTTTTTTTATTTTTGAATGTATACTTGAATACATATTGATACTGCTGTTAGAATATATAAGCGCTATTTTCTAAATTTGTTTATTTGTTCTTTTTTTATTACTGTTTTTTTTACTCGTTCTGAATAATTAATTTAGAACTTAAAACAATGTTTATCTAATTAACATATTAGTTAGTATTAGTTTTGGTATCAAGAACTGTCAAATTTCACTGCTACACAGGTACCGACTAGTGAAATCTTACTATAATGGCAAGTAGATCTCATGCCATAGAAGTCTGAGCACCCCAGTTGTGGAAATACATTTTTCCCTCGATGATGGCAAATGTTCCAGGCCCTGTAGACAGTTAAGTACTGTGGATACTCTCACTAGAAGTGGCCGTCCAGCCAAGATGACTCAAAGGGCACACTGTAGAATGCTCAAATTAGGTAAAAAAATAACTCTTGAGTGACAGTTAAAGAATTATTGGAACTGGTTAACATATATGTTCTTGAGTCTACTATACAGAAAACATTAAAGGACACCATGAAGGAAGCCGCTGATTTGCTACAAAAGTTTGCCAAAGACCACATTGAGACTCCACAACGCAACAAGGGAAATGTTTTGCGGACAGATGAAACTAAGGTTGAATACTTTGGGAAGAACATGCAGCACTACGAATGGCGTAAACAAGGGCACCGCATAACAACATGATAACAAAATCTTAACAGTGAAGTACGTTGGAGGGAGCATCATGATTTGGGGGTGCTTTGGGGCCTGGACTGCTTGCCATCAATGAGGGAAAGAATTATTCCCAAGTTTATCAAGATATCCTACAGGATAATGACACTGCATATTATTTCTACTGTATATGCCATTTCAAGACATAATATTTATAAATATTTATAAAGCTAAAAAACTAATGATGACATTTTTTTAAATGAATATTTCTAAATGTACCAAGTTAGAGGTCCCCTGTTTAATCAACAGTAGCTGAGAAAGACCACTTATGGCAATAAAGGTTGGGAAAGGCTGTATTTGTCACGGTTGTGGGTAGAGGCAGACACAGGATGAGGATCTAGTCGCAGCGGAGGTTTTATTTAGACAACAAGGGTAATACAAACATGAACAAAAGTAAACATCCACGATGGGAAAAAGATAAACAAAACACGAACGGCAAACAAAGGGTTAACGGGAGGCATAAACGGGTATAACAACGGAGACGTAACAATGATGGAAGCATGGGAAACAGGCATCAACTTACAACAAAGACCGACCAGGGAAAGGAGAAACAGACACGGTTAAATACACGAACACAATGAAGACTCAACAAGACACAGGTGGAAACACTGATGAGTGCAGGCAGTGACGTGGCCGGGAATTGTGGGAAATGTAGTTTTACGCTCGGACAATGAGACTACAGGCGGACAACAGGGAAAACGCGACATGGAGTGGGAGCGGTGACAGGTGAGACGGAAAACACGGAGCAGACCAGGAAACATGACATAAACGTGATGGGTGAAAACAGAGAACATAGGACAGACAACACCGGAACGTTACAGTATTGAACTAATTAATGATGGATGGGTTACACAGGAATGCCATCTCACTTTCATCCTCTTTCAAATTGTTACAGCACAAAACAGTCTACCTGTCAGTAGCTCAGAGCCAGATATAGTGACAGTGAAAAAAGGGAGAGTTTACAACAGGCAGAATCTCTCATAAAACATACATCATCCTCTGCGGCTCAGGGACATAATGCAGATAAGAGAGCAATTGAGGGTAGAAAAATGTTCATCAAACACCAGATTTATTGGTAGTTGATGCTTTATTGGGAATTGCTGGATTTTTCATGCGATTTCACAGAAAACTGTTCCCAGTAAATGTATGAAGTAAGGGAAGAAATGTGAATACAAATATCAGCATGTTCTGGTATTCTAGTGCGTATAGTCTAACCCAGATGTCTTCAAATATTTTCAGGCAAAGCACCCCTGTTACATGTTGTATACAGTAACATATTAAATAAAAAGTTTACTTTGGTGATGTGGTCATGGCTGAGTGACAACTGTGGAGAGTGAGGCTAGGAGAGGAAGAACGGTAAGAATTGACACCTGTTGAATGCTTTGAACAAAACATTTTTAAATTTTTATGGAATAGTAAACCAGATAAAATTAAGAGACAATAGTTATACAATTCATATGAAAATGGTGGACTAAATCTAAAAAATTTTCAAGCAATGAATAGTTCGATAAAGGCTTCTTGGGTTAATAAAATATACAGGTGAAACTCGAAAAATTAGAATATTGTGCAAAAGTTCATTCATTTCAGTAATTCAACTTAAAAGGTGAAACTAATATATTATATAGACTCATTACAAGCAAAGTAAGATATTTCAAGACTTTATTTGATATAATTTTTATGATTATGGCTTACAGCTTATGAAAACCCCAAATTCAGAATCTCAGAAAATTAGAATATTACATGAAATAAAAAAAAAAAAAAGGATTTTAAATTCAGAAAGGTCGGCCCTCTGAAAAGTATAATCATGCATATGTACTCAGTACTTGGTTTGGGCCCCTTTTGCATTAATTACTGCCTCAATGCGGTGTGGCATGGATGCTATCAGCCTGTGGCACTGCTGAGGTGTTATGGAAGAACAAGATGCTTCAATAGCGGCCTTCAGCTCTTCTGCATTGTTTGGTCTCATGTCTCTCATCTTTCTCTTGGCAATGCCCCATAGATTCTCTATGGGGTTCAGGTCAGGCGAGTTTGCTGGCCAATCAAGCACAGTAATACCATGGTCATTGAACCAGGTTTTGGTACTTTTGGCAGTGTGGGCAGGTGCCAAGTCCTGCTGGAAAATGAAGTCAGCATCTCCATAAAGCTTGTCTGCTGAAGGAAGCATGAAGTGCTCTAAAATGTCCCGGTAGACGGCTGCGTTGACTCTGGACTTAATAAAGCACAGTGGACCAACACCAGCCGATGACATGGCTCCCCAAACCAACACAGACTATGGAAACTTCACACTGGACTTCAAACATCTTGGATTGTGTGCCTCTCCATTCTTCCTCCAGATTCTGGGACCTTGGTTTCCAAATGAGATGCAAAATTTGCTCTCATCAGAAAAGAGGACTTTGGACCACTGAGCAACAGACCAGTTCTTTTTTTCTTTAGCCCAGGTAAGACGCTTCTGACGTTGTTTGTTGTTCAGGAGCGGCTTGACAAGAGGAATACGACATTTGAAGCCCATGTCCAGGACCCGTCTGTGTGTGGTGGCTCTTGATGCAGTAACTCCAGCCTCAGTCCACTCCTTGTGAAGCTCCCCCACACATTTGAATGGCCTTTTCCTGACAATCCTCTCCAGGCTACGGTCATCCCTACTGCTTGTGCACCTTTTTCTTCCACACTTTTCCGTTCCACTTAACTTTCTATTAATGTGCTTTGATACAGCACTTTGAGAACATCCGACTTCTTTTGCAATTACCATTTTGAGGCTTTCCCTCCTTGTGGAGGGTGTCAATGATGGTTTTCTGCAAAACTGTCAGGTCAGCAGTCTTCCCCATGATTGTGAATTCAACTGAACCAGACTGAGAGACCATTTAAAGGCTCAGGAACCCTTTGCAGGTGTTTAGCTGATTAGACACTTTGAGCCTACAATACTGAACCTTTTCACAATATTCTAATTTTCTGAGATTCTGAATTTGGGGTTTTCATAAGCTGTAAGCCATAATCATCAAAATTATATCAAATAAAGGCTTGAAATATCTTACTTTGCTTGTAATGAGTCTATATAATATATTAGTTTCACCTTTTAAGTTGAATTACTGAAATTAATGAACTTTTGCACGATATTCTAATTTTTCGAGTTTCACCTGTATAATCACAGACAATGGCTTACCAGTAAAAGATTATATAAATTTTTTTATTTCTTTGGTTCGGATTTATTTCCTTTTTTTCAACTAAAATCATTTATATCAAAGAAATATTTCAGAATCAATTAAAAGAACTTTCTCCTTTTTTAAAGACGTACTTAAAGAATGGTTGAATTTCCAGTACCATCCTCCTGATACTCCAGATGACATGCAGAATCAGATACTATGGATGAACTCTGAAATTACTATAGGAGACCAACCACTTTTGTGGAATATATGTATTCAAAATGGTTTAATCTTTGTGAATGACTTTTTAGATACATCTGGTCACATTATTTCATTTTATGATTTCTCAATACAATTTAATGAATGTTTGGATTTGTATCGATACAATCAGATTGTTTCAGCAATTCCAATTGGCTGGAAACAAAAAATACAAAATAAACACAAGCAATTGGTTTGTCTCCCAGAAGTACGATGCTGGAAATGGTTACATAATATAAAAATAAATAAAATAATTTACAATTGGAATTTATATTCTGCAGGATTTGCACTTTTTCCTCACAGGGTCTGCCAGTACTGGGAAGATGAAATCAATGTATCAATTCCATGGAAATAATATTTTAGATCAATTTATAACACTACTGTAGATTCATATTCAAGAATATTCCAACAAAATATTTTTTACAAGATAATTGCAACTAAAAAAATGTTATATTTATATCACATTGAAAATAATCCATATTGCAGATTTTGTGAGGAAGAAGAGGAAGACCTATGGCATTTATTTTACTTTTGCCCAGTAGTATATAAATTCTGGTCAAGTGTCCAAGTTTGGTTAAAGACGGCTAGAATGGAATTTACCATAACACCTCAAACTATTGTACTTGGTCATTTTACAGGTAGTTTGCTTGTGATAAATACCATTTTATTAATAGGGAAAATGTTTATTTTTAAAACAAAAGTATCATCATGCTTGTGTTTAGGTTACTTTAAGAATGTTATAAGGTCGCATCTTCTTTTAGAAAAGATAATTGCAGAAAGTAACAATAAATTAGATGAATATAACAAAAAATGGAATAATATTCTATGTTTATTATAAGTATATGAAACCTTTTTTCATGTATGTTGTTGGGGTATGAATGTGAGGATGAATGTATAAGCATGTAGTGTCTCTGTAGATTTGGCTCTGTAAATTGTATTTCTTATTAAATAAAGAAAGAAAAAGAAAAAAAAAAAAAGAATTGACACCTGTGGGAAATCACCCCTAACAGCTGTGTTGCAGTGAGTGCTGGAGAGGGATAAAAGGGCAATCCAAACTGTTGGAAGGGGAGAGAGAGAGACACACACAGCAGAGTTAAGCTGTGTTGTTATTTGTTTGCTGAAAAGAAAATAATTTTTTGAGACTCTGTAAATTGTCTTACGTTGGACATTTTCCTGGCCCTCACTTCCTCCTTAAGAAGAGAACTAGTGATCTATCACAGTGGTGACAAAACCCGGGATTAGGAGGAAGAAAATGCAGTCACTGAGTCTTCACCGCTGGCGAAGTAATCAAGACCTTCACTGGCATCCACCAAGTCAAACATTAGACTCTGCTTGAGCTGCATGTAGAACAGGAGCAGCGGCTTTAGGCACTCTTCCAAGGTCAAGCAGAGGACTGGCAGGTGCTTCGAAGCTTGGCACACCAGGAGGGGTCTTCCACCATGACCCCATACCCACCTATCCCAGGCATTCCTTGAGCTCTTCGAGCAGACAGATGGAGCATGGAAGTGGCCCAGCACTCAGTGGGTGGCCTGCCTACACTGTCCCTGCGTCCAAGCTCCTGGTGTCCACTCCTTCGGCAACAGGTTGGCCGAAGCCCAGAGCAACATTGCGAACAATTCTGCTCAGTGACGCTTGGCAAGCTCGGCCGCACATTCGTATTCGCTCAACAGCTCTGTGACACCTGTCGAAGGGGGCTGCTGCCTGAAGATCGAGACACCGAGGAGGTATTCGATCTGGTAGTACTGGAACAGTTCATCACATGGCTACCGAAAGGGACAGTGGAGTGCATCCAGTGCCACCGACTGACGTTGCTGGATAAGGAGGTCCAGCTGGTTGAGAACCATATGGCTCCACATCTGGGGGCCGGCAAGCCCTCTTGTTCTCTCTTTCTTTCTCCCTCTCTCTCACCTCCCTCTCCCGCTCCCTCGCCTCTCCCTCCTCCTATTCCCTGGAATAGCAGTTCTCTGGAAGCAGTGCCTCTGTGCAAAATTTCAGCGTGAAGTGTTCTGGAGGCACTCTTCTGAATTATATCCTGAGTAGGGATTCCAAAAGATATCCTCACTGATCAGGGCACTACGTTAATGTCACATACACTACATAAACTTTACAAATTATTGGGGATTAAATCGATTTGGACCAGCATTTGGCATGGTCAAACTATTTAATCAGACCCTAAAGAATATGATTTGTATGTTTTTGCACGAAGACGCTTGAAATCGGGACATGTGGCTCGAGCCCCTATTATTTGCAGTATGAGAGGTCCTGCAAGCCTCCTTGGGTTTCTCCCCAATTGAATTATTGTACAGGCATTGTCAGCACTGCATGTTCAATGTCCTAAGGGACAATTGTGAGGAGGGACCTTCAAACAGCAAAAACTAAATTCAAAACATTCTTGACCTGAGAGAAAAACAATACACAATGGGGTAATTAACACAGGAGAATTTGCTCCAGGATCAAGAACGTCAAAGCCGGCTCTAAAATAGAAGTACTCTGCAACAGGAATTTACACCGGGAGATAAAGACCTTGTATTGCTCCCCACATTAAGCTCTAAATTACTGACTAAGCTGCAAGCGGCCCTTTGAGGTCACACTACGAGTTGGGGCAATCGTTTATGAGGTGAAATGAATGGATAGAGGAGGAGGAGCATGTCAGATTTACCAACTCAACATCTTAAAACTGCAGAGGGAGGTGGTCCCTGTGACTTTGGCTTACTGTGGTTCCAGAGAGGGAGAAGCTCGGACCCTAGGTGAACTTAAAAGTCACCAATCGAGTCACTTGTGGAGACCATCTCTCACCATCCCAAATCACAGAAGTCACCTCTTCCCGGTCGTACAAATCTCATTAAGCACCATATTGAGATGACCCCAGGGGTAGTGGTATGCTTACCGATTACCCAAGCACAAAAAAAGTGGTTTGGGAAGAATTAAAGGCCATGCTGGATATGGGGTAATAGAAGAATCCTACAGTTACTGGGCCAGCCCAGTGGGTTTATATCCGAAGAGCAACGGTGCGATCCATTTCTGTGTGGATTATAGAAAAGACAATGCAGTGTCTAAATTTGATGTGTACCGATGCCTTCGACTGATAAGCGTCTCGATTAGGCGTGGCTCTCTTTTATTAAACACTGGATTTAACAAAGGGATATTGGCAGATGCCCTTAACTTATGTCCTATGAAAAGATGGCATTTTATGCACCGTTCTGACTAAAAAGCGGGAACCAGATCTGGTCCAGTGGACAGAGCTGTGTCAACAGGCATTCACGCAGGTGTAAGCTGCACTTTGCGGCAGGCCGTTATTGCACTCTCCTGATATCTCTCTTCTTTTTTCTTGCGGATATACGCATCGGACAGGAGGGTGGGAGTGGTGCTGTCCCAGATGGTGGAGGGGGTGGAGCGCCCCACGCTGTACTTTATTCAGAAGCTCTCAAAAGATAAGTAAGCTAAGTAAAACACAGTGGAAAAGGAGTGTTTGGCCATCAAGTAGGCAGTCCTTACCCTCCAGTACTATCTGTTGGGGCATGCTTTCACCCTCTGTTCAGGCCATGCCCAGTTCCAATGGATCCACCGCATGAAGGATGCCAACATGTGGATCACCCATTGTTATCTAGCTTTCCAGCCTTTTAAGTTTGTGGTGGTCCACAGGCCGGGGGTGTAGATGGAGGTTGCAGATCTCCTTTCCAGAAATGGGGTGGGGGGTTACAGGCTGGATGGCTTCAGCCTGAGTCAGACAATGGGGGTATGTGTTGATGTGGCCGTGGCCGAGTAACGTCTAAGGAGAGCGAGGTCGGGAGAGGAAGAACGGCAAGGATTGACACCTGTGGAAAATCACCTGAAATCACCTGTTTTGTGTTGTAGTGAGAGCTAGAGAGGGATAAAAGGGCAATCCAAACCACCCGGAGGGGGATAGAGAGATGCACAAACCAGCTATTGCATTAATGGTAAACAACTGTCAAACTTTATGATATTTTGAATGCTTCATAATTCTTTTATTTTTCATAAATATTTACCTTATTGTTTCTGACTATCCAGACTGCAGTAATTGCACTTTAAATTTACCAAGAACATCCTAAGATCTTATTGTACAGTAAATGAGTCCTCCTTATTTTCTGAAATCAAATCTAATGCCAGGACTTTTTTCTTAAGTCGACATACATGTTTCAGTGTTTACGTGCACACCTTTCTTGCCGGACAAACCTGTGAAATCGCCTTGCTGTGACGCTATCTGTTAAGCTTGTCGTGTGGAGGTCAAAGCGGCACTTGACCCTGGCATTGAATGATGCATTGATGGAAGCCCATTGCAGAAACCTCTTTATAAAGGTCAGTATTATCTCTATTAACATGTTACAGCACAGCAAACTTTAAAAATTACTGGAAAGCCAATGATGGCATGGAAAATGTGACATTTGTGGGCTTACACTGTGTTCTCATCCTTCTGTTTGTATCTGATCCATTAAGAAGTCAGTATGTGTATTTCTACTCTCATCATTTATTGAGCAATGAGCCTTATTTAAGATACTGAAAAGGTTTAATGATTTAGAAGTGATGTGTGTCATTTTTTGGAATGAATACTCTCTCATATCCCAGCAAAACAAAACAACTATAAGCAACCCATTCAAAGGTTCTTTTGAAGAGTAATTTAAGATTTTTGAGCTATAAACTGAAAAAAATAGAATAGAATCTGGAGATTGGAAACAGAATCTGTGCTCTGGCCAGCACAGCATTAAAGCATATTGGACCCACATCCCATTTGACTCATTTTGAGAGTAATTAACTAGGAGACTCTTTAGACCATTAGCTCTAGTGGGAGGTTTCAGTGAAAAAAGCAATTTTAAAGAACAGACTAATGTGATTCTGTATCTGTAAGAGAGAGATAGTGAGTGATAAAGCTATGAGATCTCACCCCAGGGTACATCAATGGCACATACGAGAGAGTATGTATGTGGTAGTGGCATGGAGCAGATAGTACAGCCTCTGAGCGCTAAATCAATAGCCATTACAATGGCTGGAAGATTTACAGCCTCCTATTGATCCCCCCTGTAACTCTTCAGCAATCCTCAGACCAAAGCATTTGAGCATGAAAGACTGATCACATTGAGCCCAGTACATGGCCTAGAGGGATCTAACACACAGACTAGAGCAGCAGACTGTTGAAGATCAACAGCACAGATCAGAATCTAGCTTTAGTAAATCTATAGTCCTTTTTAAATAAGGCAGTCCACTCGGCTGTCATGTTTGTAAGGCCCCCCAGGCAGCTATTTGCTTGTCATGCAAGTACAAATCCTATCTACTTGAATGGGGAAAGATAAGCCTCCAAAACCTTTTGCCAATTATATATATTTTAATAACATACACTGGCAAGAAAAAGTATGTGAACCCTTTGGATTTGCCTGCATTTATATATAAATCTGTCCTAAAATCTGGTTTAATATTTCCTCTAAATTACAATAATGAACAAACACAATCTGTTTTAACTAATAACAAATTATTGTATTGTTCTTGTTTTGTTCTTGTACATATTGAATACACTATTCAATCATTTACAGTTTAGGTTGAAAAAAGTATGTGAAACCCTAGGCTAATGACGTCAACAAAAGATAATAAGAGTCAGGACTTGGCAAACCTGGCATCCAATTAATAAAATAAGATTGGAGGTGTGGGTTAGAGCTACTTTGGCTTTTTGTCATTTTGTGTTTGCTATTGACAAGAAGCATCTGCTTATATTGAACATGCCTTGCAAAACGGAGATCTCAGAAGATCTACGATCAATATATTTTGCTTTGCATAAAGCTGGAAAGGGTTACAAAGTTATCTCAAATTGCTTAGATGTTCATCTGTCAACATTTAGACAAACTGTCTATAAATTGAGACTATTTAGTACTGTGGCTAGTTTCTCTAAAAGTGGCCGTCCAGTCAAGATGACACAAAAGGGCACACAGCGGAATGCTCAGTGAGGTAAAAAGAACCCTTGAGTGACAGCTAAAGACTTGAAAGAATCATTGGAACTGGTTAACAGCTCTGTGTCTACTATACGGAAAACATTAAACATGCATGGTGTCCATAGCAGGACACCCAGAAGAAAGCCGTTGCTTTCTAACAAAAACATTGCTGCATGCCTGAACTTTGCCAAAGACCACATTGACACTCCACAATACTACAGGGAAAATGTTTTGTGGACTGATGAAACAAAGGGTTGAATTGTTTGGGAAGAACATGCATCATTATGTAAGGCATAAAAAGGGCACCGCATAACAACATGAAAACATCATCCCATTGGTGAAGTACCGTGGAAGGAGCATCATGATTTGGGGCTGCTTTGGGGCCTGGACCGCTTGGCATCATCGAGGGAAAAATGAATTCCCAAGTTTATCAAGATATCTACAGGATAATGTCAGCTCAGTGGAAGTTAGGTGATGCAGCAGGAACATTACCCTAAACACTGAAATAAATCCATTACAGAATGGCATAAGAAAAACTAACTCCACCTTTTGGGTGAATAAAAAGTTCTTTAGATCAACTAAGGTTTCATTTTTCAGGTTGATCCAGCTAATGCCAATTAACACTCTAGAGTAAATAGACCGGGCATTCTGCACAGTATAGACTGTATACTTCCAACTGTTTTTCAAAATATTATAGGTGAAACAAAATACATTATGCTACAATAAACTTTTAAAACAGTAGTATGCTATAATTTCATCATATTGCATATTTAGTATAGCAAGTGCTGTCCAGTTGTCATCTTGGAAATTATTTTGTAAATCATCAGATTTTGTGTAAAACTGTCTTAATTCTTGGCAGTCAAATGAATCAAGCAGGACATTGCAGTCAGAATTACTTCTGGTTCATTTGTAATGAGCGCATGGCATTGTGGAATGTAGTATTCTGTGATGATTGCTTGGTTGTATATTGTTTATTTTTGCAAATGTTTGTGTCGACGGTATTCCATACATACATAACATACTGTATAGAATATACATAGATCTTACTGTATGTATAGTGTAGAAAAAGTAAAAGTAATATAGTAGTATGATATTCCAAACATATCCAATGCGTTCACCAATAAGGCTCTTTCAAGTGAAAGACAGGACTTCCTTTCCTACATTCACCATGTTGAGCACTGGGAAATCTCCTATTCATTTTTCAATGAGTGGCATGTCTTCTTATACTGTTTCTGATAAAGCTTAAAGGGATTTTTTTATGGACACATTTTATATTAGGTGGCCTTAACTACTATTTACTTAACAATTTGATACAATGTACTTATTATATACATACATGTTGTTGCATTGCAATTACATTTAAAGTACTTGCATTTAAATACATTTGTAGTTACACTGTTAACTTTAACCATAACCCTAACCCAACCCTTACCCCAAAACCAAACACTAACCCCTAATCCTTACCCTAACCCTACCCTTACTCCTAAACCTACCCATACATCAACCTAAGTAGCAATACATGTGGGAATTTTGCCAAACAACATGTAGTTACACAGTAAATACATAGTCTTGTATGAATTAAATGTTAGTAAATAGTAGTTAAGACCATCTAATATAAAGTGTGACCTTATTTTTATTAATGCTCAAGCATGACAGTTTATAAACAGTGAATTAAACAATCAATAAGTTCATTTGAAATCATTTTAAATTTAAATGCCATGGACTGTGAAAAAGACTTTCTGGTAAACTTTATCGTTTAGTACCACAAAAATTAATTTTGACTCGTCCATACTTTTCTTTATAAAATGCAAAAATCTGGGTTACAGTGAGGCACTTACAATGAAAGCAGGAGCGGAGCTAGGATTGGGGCCCCTGACAGAATCCTGGCCACCCCATTGGCCACCCTACTTACAACTGCACTTCTCCATCCCGGGATTTCAACATTATGCCACAAATGTCCATTGAGCTTAGCTTGTATTGAACCTGAAATATTTCTTGTCTAAAAAACATATTTCAAAGTTAAAAGAAAACTTTGCTTAAATATTGATGAAACACTTCAAAAAAGCCCCTCGGGCCTCAGTGACCGAAGCCAAGCAATCTTTGCTTCAGCTGGCTAGTTGGGACCCAGATGACAACAGGAAGATTTATGATTTTAGATGCAATATATACAGTAAGCTATATGTGAGGTGGAAACAAATCTATTTTGAGTTTGTTGGAGAGAAGTGCCCAAGGGAGAAATGTGATTATAGAGTACAATCTCAGTGGTGCATCACTACAGCACTCATCCTAAAATGGTCAGAAAAATGTTGCAAATGTTCTGCATTGGAAGAGCAGGATAAGGGGAAGGACTGACTATGTCTTTATGTGAGCATTAAAACAAAGGAAAATAATAATTTATGCAAGTAGAAAGAACATTTCCCATGGGGAAAGTTTGGCTTGGGGATATTTTCTCCAAGTGTACCATGAGGAAAAGATTTTTGGCATGTTAGTTTACCCACACACCAAACCAGTCATAGCCTAATGATTTTATGGAATGCACACGGGTCATCTAACAGCAGTGGCATGCACAAACCTATGCAGGGGTAGGGGCGTATGGGCAAAAATGGCACCGACATGTTTTTGAATGAGTAGTAATTTATATACTTAACTAATTTATTTGCTTTTACAGTGTTTAAGCAATTTTGTTTTCATAATTTCCTTCATCACAAATAATTGCCTATTTTGCTATCTTTCTCATAAAAAGTTCCATGGAATTACAATGTCGTTTACACATGGTCCGTGGCAATTCAATGTTTCATAGCAAAACCAAGGACCATGGAGTACCATGATAATATCATGAAATATGAATTTAATAATCATTCAGTACCATGGTACCCAGGTAACACCACTGTGCTATGCAGTGCTAATCTTTTTCTTGTCTCATCAGTCTCCTCTTCACTTTCACATCTCTGCTCCCTCACTTCATCCTGTTATCTCTGCTGCTTCCACTTTGACCTCATCATCCTCTTTATAGAACTGACACTTTAGTACAGACAATTAGTACTTTCACTTAATTTCCTTTCATATTATTGTAATGCTATTTTACCATATCCTGTTATAAATATTTAGGATCTTATAGCAGTACAATGGTACAATGTTGGTAGCAAGATAAATGCATCCCACGGTGACCAATCATCTAGGGGTCATGGCCTGCCCTCACACGATGACAACAGCTACGTGACCTGGCAAATAATGCTTGAATGCCAAACAAAAGATGGCATCAGGAAAGGCCCCCCAAGACAGTGGCTGTTTCTTAATGTGTGTTCTTGCATTCTCATGGACTCGTTCTATCTCATCATCCACTGCTGAAGTTCCATTCCAATACTAAAGAACGCAAGTACAGAGAAAGCTTAAAATTACCTGGATGTGTTCTTGAGGATGATGGGATGGGATGGTGACTTGTGAGCAAGAACCTGGTATTACGGTGGCAGACGAAGGGCATTTGTCATTGTATTTTACCCAATGATATATCTGTGGTTTTAATTCAAGAGTTTCGCTGTAAGCTCGTGAAAGTCTGACGTCTCGTGAGAGTCATAAAAATCTATGTTTACAGACATCAATGTTTTACTAGTCCTGCAAAACCTCCCTGGTGTGATGATAATAATGCTTTTACTGGTTTGATAATTCCAGTAGTTCTCTCACTGCCTTCAAATGTGCTGTGACGGTTAATTGTGCAACAGGAAGATCGCAGCACATCTCAAAGCTCACAATAGACATGTTCTATGTCTTCATGTGTTTCCCGAGTTCATTCTTCCAAAGTGGCTTGACAAGACCAATGTCCAAAAGAACACAAGTCCGCACTTTGCATTCTTAGACTTGAGAAACACCCATTGTCAGACAGTAATTCCATTGTTCTGAATGGTAACAGGTAATGGTACAGTATGTCCAAAAAAAGCCACCAGTATGTCCTTGTGTCCCAATTAATTCAGCCATATCTCACCTTTTTTTTAAAATGTTATCCCATTTTCTCCCCATTTGGAATGCCCAATTCCCACTACTTAGTAGGTCCTACTCACCTCAATCCAGATGGTGGAGGACAAGTCTCAGTTGCCTCTGCTTCCGAAACCGTCAATCCATTCATCTTATCACATGGCTCGCTGTGCATTTCACCGCGAAGACTCCGCATGTGGAGGCCCATGCTACATGCCACGATCCACGCACAACTTACCACGTGACCCATTGAGAGCTAGAACCACTAATTGTGACCATGAGGAGGTTACCTCATGTGACTCTACCCTCCCTAGCAACCGGGCCAATGTGGTTGCTCAGGGACCTGGAAGTCGTGACTCCAGGGGTGATAGTAAGCATAAATACTAGCTGAGCTACCCAGGCCCCCCTGACATATCTCACCTTTTAATTTTAAAGATTTTCTTTTTTCAAGGCTGTATTAACGAGCTAAAAAATAAATAAATAAAATAAAAAAACTTTTTTAGAAGGCATTGTATGTCATGATATTCATGCTTTTGATGCCTCATGATGCCTTAAACTTATTTAAAATACTCTCTAGGTAGGCAGCTCACTGGGTTTTGGAACAGAGTAATAGTGTGTGAAATCCTGAGAGCATCAGCACTCTTTAGTAATTCACAATGATTTGACATACACACAGCCCATTCATTACACAGGACTGGGATATGATCCAAATCAATTCTCAGCTGATGTCTTGCGCTTAGCGGGTATTATTCCAATAGAACAGTAGGGATGATAGGCTCATCTACCACATATTCCTGCAGCATTTGCATAAATGCATTAACAAAATACTTAACGGGAAGGAACTCATCTGAAAAATACAAAGAGCAAAGATACCTACATAAACATTAGAAAGCACCTTTAATTCAGATAAAACCCTTCAAATAATTTTAACAATAGCTGTCAGGCTGGCAGAGCATTATGTTTTTAGATGAATTAATTCTCCCCACATGGTGTTACAGGAAATACAAAACAAGAAAATGTAGCTGTCTTGAACCCTGTCAGCCAGGAGCTCCTGTACAAGCAGAGTGGAAATCTCAATGGAGTAAGTCATTATTGTCTTAGTGAATGTCACACATGAAAGGCCTCATGCCCTGATAACATCTGTGCCTCACTCTTCACTGTTCGCTGAGAGGTTGAGTCGAGTCTGGCAGCTAGCCCTCCAAAAGCTGACAGACACACATGAAAGCATGTAAAATCCAGTCCCTAGGAGACCAATCCCAGAGGTCTAGATGAACCAGGTTTCTGACCTCCATGATGATCAATGCAATAAATGGTTCAAAAACAGCAAAGCTTTGCCTTCTTCTGCAGAATGGAGTATTCTAAAACCAGCATGAGAACAAAGAACGACGATGGTCCAAACTCACAAGTCAAGAAAGGAAAACGAAAAGGATTATTGATAGAAAAAGCAGGGTCTAAAGATTTCCATCAACCCTTATCAGAAAAGATAGCTACCTACCACTACCATCATACTTCAATGGAAATTTCATTCTAAAATGGTACCATTTCTGTGCCTTTGTGTTCCCATGATGTCCTACTGACAAATCCTTGCAATATTGAAAATACAACTAGTATTTTTCTAAAATGCGCTATGCACTTTCAGAGAAAAGGCTGAATTTGTCTTTGTCTCCCACTTCATTCTCCCACCTGTTCAACCCTGTTATCACTTTTTACATAATGATTTGATCTTTCTGACATCATGAGGGGGTTGAATTTGAACACATGGTTAAAACAGAAGATTCGCCAAAGTCTTTATATAAAAAAAAATAAAATAATTTATTCACCCTTTCAAAGATATCAACTATTGTGAAAGTACAGTAACAGAGTTGCACATAATATATACACACACTGAACACTTTAAATAAAGGTCCTGATGTGCTGTCTTCTGCTGTTTTAGCCCATCCGACTCAAGGTTCGACATGTTTTACATTCTGAGATGTTATTCTGCTCACTACAGTTGTACAGAGTGGTTACCGTAGCCTTTCTGACATTCTCCGTTGAGCTCTCTCATCAACAAAGCGTTTCCATCTGCTGAAATGCTGCTCACAGAAGGTTTTTTGTTTTTGGCACCATTCTGAAAAAACTCTAGAGATTGTTATATGTGGAAATTCCAGCAGTTACAGAAATACTCAAATCAGCCCATCTGGCACCAAAAATATGCGATGGTCGAAATCACTGAGATCACATTTTTTCCCCATTCTGATTGTTAATGTGAATGTGATACACACAAAGTATGTACACAATTGTGTTTTTTTTCCCTTCTTTTGAATATGGTTAAGAGTAAAATGATTGCATTATTGGCTTATGTTGTATGCAAATTAACATACTTATATTTGCATTTATATGGACAAAAGTAAAGGACTCTTATTTTGACATGCTGGCTGGAGGGTCGCGAACGAAACCATGAACTGCGCATGCTCCCTCATATCTGCAGAGGGGCTGAGAAAGAGCAGACGCGACTCTCTCATTCTTTACATTGAATCCTGTTTTACAGGTAAAAACATGGACATTCAAAAGAGTATTATGTACCTATACCTCAGCGATTGCACTAGTACTACTGTTTAGTGAGTGTAAAGTGTTAAATGTGTTTTAGTTGATGACGTTTTGTTAGTCTTGATGTATGCTCATTATAACATGAGGAAAATGAGATTAGTTCGCTCCAGTGGTCATTATATTTAGCTATACTGTTGTATTAATAGTTTGTGTGTCATGAAAAGTTTGTTTGCTCGTGTTAATTAGATAATATGTCGAGTTAGTGTATCTTTGAAGCTCATTCTGTGATCACGTTTGGCGCGCTTGCCAGCCACGTGATCGGGCACTGATAGACATAGACATAATAAATACATAGATGCCCTATAGGCCAATTATATGTTTGTAAACATTCGGGATGCACGCGCAACATGGTTGCAGAAGAGAGAGGAGTTAGCTAGCTAAATAATACGTTACGTTATACATAGTAGTTAGATATCAACATTACATTTTATATTGATTAGATGGTACATATTTAAAATGCTCTCCGCGTACTACAACAGCTTGTCACCCAGCGATAAGAACTGTTATTCAACTAAGCTTACCTTAATGAGTGGGATACGTCTTACAGATCCGTTTGCCATAGAGCCTTGTCAATGGTCAAACGACGAAACGAAATGGCCAAGCATTCAGTGGCCAGAGAATGGATGGTGAGTAATGATGTGATCCCAGTGAGCAACTAAATGAGGTGAAAGTGACAATATTTACCTCTCAAGTTTTGCATCGCCTTTGTTTATTTCACACTGGGTTGAGTAGGAAAAAACAGATGGGACAAAGTCAGGACTACTGAAGTCCATGGACACCTCTCCTGTACAAAACGTTAGGTCTGTTAGTGTTACAGTTAAATTTAGTCTGAGTTCGCTATAACCGCGTTATTAGCCAAATACTAGGTACACTTGCTAGATACTAGACTAGCTAGCCAACTGTCAGGTTAACTACCTAGCAAGACAACGTAACGCAACTGAACAAAGGTAACGTTAAGTTAGCTAGTAATTTAAGCTAGCTAGTCTCAAACTGATACATTGTTCGTTATTCTATTGTTAGATAAGTGTACTTAATACATCAGAGTTTTTGTTATAAACTAAATCGAGTGATGTGGGTGATTTAGCGCAACTTACCTGATATGAAGTGAGAACTGCAGAGTCGGGCGTTTTTAATTAGGTTGTCGTTCCAGTCGATTCTTCTGAGGGCTTGTAACCAAAGATGTCTGCGGTTGGCGTTAAAAGGAGTGTGAGTTGATGGTATTCGGTAAAACCTCAGACCTTTGTTTACAGATTTTCGATTCTGGCAACCCACTGCACAACACGACATTTTCCCGGGTTTGTTTCAGCGGCCAGCTTCTGCATCCGACATGCGCAGTTGCACCTGCGTGACGTCAGTGTGACGTAGTGTGATAATTCCCCTATTGGCCGCTGGAGCGTACGTCAACGGGCCGACATATTGCAGAGGGCAACATTCCCATTTCTCTCATAACGGGAGTTGAATAATTTACTATTTTTATTATTGTCTATATTATTCTGCAATTAATATTACATTGTATTTGCTATTATTATATTATACCACTTGCGATTTATCAATCTATTATAGTTACGGTGTAAAATTATTGTACTAGTCACTATTTAACTTATTAATTTTTGTTGACTATATTCTGTAATTAATATTTCATATTCTATTGCTATTATTATAGTATTATACATAAAATATATGCTATTACCTATAATTATTATATTATTGTACATATGATATTATATAATTATACTATTCATTACTATTTTATTTGCTGTATACTGTTTGTTTATTTTATTGACTATACACTAAACTATTTACTATTACTTCTCACTTTATCTTATATTTACTATTTGCATTGCACTGTAGTTGGACCGTCCATATAATATGTATTATCATAAAGGATCCATCAGTTATCTTTGTTATTGTATATTTGGAGTATCTATCTGTAAATATCCAATATTTTAGTGCTATAAAAATACAGAAAGCACCTGCATGTGTGATTTGCTGATTTGTTTTATTTTCTCAATGGCTCAATTGTAAGCACAAGAGAAGCTAAAATCGGATTAAAGACAGAAAATGTTTTTTCCACAATAAGAAAACTTTATTTCATTTAATATGAAAATTAAATTATATCTCAGTATGGGGGTCTTCACAATTCTTATCCAAGAATAAAAAGCCAAATACATGACAAGCCTGAGCTTTGACAATTCCTTATTTAAAAAATTAAATGTTATAAGTCTAACTATCGAGATTTTAAATAACTACAGATGGAACATTCTGTACACCATGTACGAACCACTGAAATCGGTTGATAAATGTAAACGCAATTTGTGTTTTTATCCAGAAAAACCGCAACTCCCCCGTTTACTTGCATTTGATTACAGCGCAGTCTTGCCCTCTGCAAAATGGCGGACGCGTTGACGTATCGCTGCAACGTTCCAAAGCGGCCAATAGGGCGTCTATGTATTTATTATGTCTATGCTGATAGAAACGTAGAAAAAAAAGTGAATTGTTTCACAATGGCTTGAAGGAGCAAGTGCCTTTTGGGAATACACATTTTCAGAGTTCATATGAATTAAGTTCATACTTAATTTCATTGTGCTAATGAATATTGGTATTACTAATTATAAAACATAATATATATATATATATATATATATATATATATATATATATATATATATATATATATATATATATATAGTTATATGTTAACTAAATATGGTAAAGTGACGAAATGAGACAAAAAGTGATTTATTTTGATGTTGGTGACAAAAGTGCTGTAATGAGACAGACAAAAGAATGTGAATTAATGTTTTAAAAGCAACTGTTGTGCTTAATTGACTTATTGTGCATAAAATAAAAATATCTGCAGAGGGGCTGAGAAAGAGCAGACGCGACTCTCTCATTCTTTACATTGAATCCTGTTTTACAGATAACAGTAATCTGTCAGCTGGGTCTCCGGTGCCGGGACCTGCAACATGAACATTAACTGAAGGTCCTGACTCGTATCTGCATGATTTTATGCATTGCACTTCTGCCACACGATTGGCTGATTAGATAATCGCATGAATAAATAGGTGTTTCTTATAAAGTTCTAAGTGAGTGTATTTATTTGTATGTATTTATTATTTAGTGGTTGCGTTAATTAGGGTCATAGAGTTAAACTTTAACCACTTTATAACATTACCTGAAGTGTAATTTCAAGTATTTTCACAAGTAATATTTCTTTTTCAGTTGCTAGATGAGGAAAAAAAATACATTTAATCTATTTCCAAATCAAATGCAAGTGTTGGCCTGGTAAATAAAAGAAACATCAATACACTGTTAACAACATAAACATAATGAATCTATATTTTTAACCCTAAAAAGCCCCTTATAAGGAAAATATTCACAGTGCTTCACTGTTCACACATTTTGTTATGTTACAGCCTTATTCCAAAATTGATTAAATTCATTATTTTCCTAAAGATTATACAAACAATACCCCATAATGACAAGGTGAAAGAAGTTTGTTTGAAATCTTGACTGATCATCCTTGAGATGTTTCTACAGATTGATTGGAGTCCACCTGTGGTAAATTCAGTTGATTGGACATGATTTGGAAAGGCACACACCTGTCTATATAAGGTCCCACAGTTAACAGTGCATGTCAGAACACAAACCGAGCCATGTCCAAGGAATTGTCTGTAGACCGCCGAGACAGGATAATATCGAGGCACATATACCATTGTATTTACAAGGTTACTTCAAAGGATATTATCATAACATGTCCAAAAAACATGGTATTCCCATGGAACATGTCCAAAATATGGCATTACCATGGTACCATGTCCAAAAATCATAGTAATTCCATGGTAACATTTCCAAGAAACATGGTAATCATTTTAATATGCTCTGACACCAAACTAATTATTTAAAATGCTTTTGAATTAGTTTAAATGTGGTAAAAAGCACAGCCAAACATTAACTCTTTTTTTAGACCCTAAAGAAGCAGTGTATCCTGGGGGATAGGAACAGTAAAATAGAAAACATAAGCAATATTTTTAAGAAACATGAAATTGTGTTATTTAGGCCCAAATGTGTCAGAAAATCTCAACAAATAAATGTTTTGTCTTTCACCTTTTAGGGTTAAATTCCTCTATTTCTAAGATTGTTTTATTTATTATTTCACCTCCATGTATTTGCTCCAGAAATAAATACATCTCCACAGCCTGCCAATCAGAAAAGGGGACATGGTGAGACCCTGGGGAAAGAAGAGGGTATTTTTACCCAGAACTGGGGTACATGTTTACAGTTTAATGGGCTATACATCCCTCGGATCAGTGCAACTGTTTTATAAGTGCTGATGTACTGCATATTTATCAGAGCAAGAATCTGCTACTCAACTCATTTCGAACAATGCTAATATTCAGCACCTTTCCTCTCCCTCTTCAGCAGAGTAGGAGGTTCTTGCTCTGTTTATTTGCTTATTTTAAATATGTTATAATGAATGCACAATTGCATGGTATTTTCCCCTCTAAACGTCCAAAGTGATGGTGTTTGGGAAAGTTCAAGCTTGTGGGTAAGGACACTGGGGACAGGTGGCCTTTACTACAGACAAGTAATTGTATTATGTTATGCTGAAACAGAGAGGACTCAGCTCTTGGGGTTTGTTAAATGAACTCACAAACAGCCTATTCGTACCTTTTCTGTCTACCATTTCATATTGTTGAGAATGGGAATGTCAACAAGTACAGTGAGAGAGTCAACTACAGCAACCAGCTGTGAAAACTACCCTTCATGATCCCAGCTGTTTTACATGGACATTTCTTGTTTTAAAAAGTGTTTTGGACAGCAAAGGGGGTTTGAGAGTGATACAAAAATGTGTGTAATAGTGGAAATCATGATGAAGAACTGCATTACCCATGATCTAGGAGGGGAAAATCCACCAATCAGAGAATCCCTGCAAATTAACCACAGCAAAAGAGCCCATTTGTGACCTCCCACTTCCATGACGCACTGACAATACCACAACCGAGTTTGTCTCCCTACATTCTCAAACTGATTAAATGTTTGTATAGATCAAAATATTTTGGCATATACAGTACTTTAAAAGTATTGATTCTGTAATAATAATCTACAACTTTAAATCAATAGTTTTTGATTCTTTCAATGTGTTTAATTCGATTGCATCATGCACAATGCTTGACTGTAGTTAATGCCCCCATTAAAGCACAAAGCCTCAAATAATTTTTTGCTTTAAATCAAAGATTTTAAAGATATGATTCACCTCAGAGCTGGTTGGTTTGGTCTAAGAACTCTATTATGAATTATCTTTATGAAATCTGATGACGAAAAATGGTGAAGGCTTAGCTCATAAATATTAATTATATAAATTATATTATACTGTTTTGATAAATAACATGTGATTTATTGATCAGTTTTGCAGTAGAGCATTTGCTCATTTAAAAGTAAAACAAAATTACAAATTGAAATGTACAAAAAAAAAAATATTTCAATAGCACATTGAGTTGCTATAGTTTTGACATAAAATTACTGCAGGTTCTGATTTCACAATGATTCAATATTGCAGAACAAATTCAATTAAATTTGATAACTTAATTCCTATATCTGCCATTGTCAGTGTTCTTGGAGGTTAGTGGACAAATGAATAGATGAGCAAATAAAAAGCAAATATGACTTGTTGGTCGTTTTGTTGCATTTTTGCTTTGAGTACAAGGGGTTTTAGGTTCTAATCTAAACATTGCTGCTGACTCTTTCCGTTACTGATGCCAACAAACACTCATTACATTTTTTAAATAAAAACAATTTCCAGGACTAAATGGCCATTTAATAATACACACTAACAAAATTAAACAATCTCAACAATTAAATAATTTATTATTTATTACGTGACATGAAATATTAAAAAAATGTATACAAACTTGTGGTGGGCACATGCTCTTACCGTCCCCACCACAAACGATGCCTACAATATTTTAGGTTATTAATTCCTGGATTTCAAAGTATTAGCAAGATTTTTGTTTGCCAGAACATAACATTTACATATAATTCTTAAACATACAGTACATATCAACTCAAAGGCACTAAATAAAACCAATAAACCAAGCGGAATGGACCAGTCTGTCCATCTTTAGTTAAATGTAATTGCAGATTTATTTAAATGTGCCATTATTTTTGTTCAGCATTATTTTCCTAAAGCAGAAAATCACAAGGGAAAAATAACATTCCTGACACTCTCTCAGTTCCCTTCAGTGATTTTTGCAGCCACGCATGCCTTCACTGATGTACATACTTGATGTGGCAGACAACGCCAGTTAATGAAGCACTGTAGAATCAACAGGCTTGATTCATCAGTCTACAATGTTGTGAAGCTCTAAAGAAAAAACACCAAATCCATGGAAAATGACACCTGTTTCTGTTCTTGATTTAAATGTGGAATGGAAATTGAAACTTCATGCTAGGTTGTGTAATTAGCATAACTAAATACCCATACAAATTGCTGGAAGATTGAAGCAATTGTTCTGATTTGGAATGGAATTCTAGTTCAAATCTTTTAAAAACTAATTTGCCATCCAGGGGCTACATGAAGTAATGTAGTATGTGCATATGGTCTAATGTTAGTTGGATAATGTTACCTTTTACAGTAATAAAAGCACAGCCAATCTGTTCTTTGAACCTATAATCATCACTGTTTTGCCCATTGAGATAATACAACTCAGAAAAAAGAAAAATACAATGATAGTTTAAATGTGAATTGTTTATTTTTATATATTAAATAATATTAAAATACTTTCTCCTAACCCAGTTTAATGTGTAGAGGCAACCATAAATAAGCCATTTGTAGGTTGGCTTATGAAGAGTGTAAACACTACGTCTCTTTGTTTGGGAATATATTTTGGGAAAAGTTACTTTTGCGATTCTATTTGGTACCACAATAGGCACAGAAATGACACATTTAAAGGAATAGTATACGTACAATATCGACGTACATTACTATTAACTTAGTCTTTTAACTTTAAGTCTATAGCATTGAGCTTTGAAAGGGCACATTATAAATTATCCACAAGTCAGCAGTATACATTGTATCATCTTTATACTGTCTAATATAAAAAAATGGGTATCCTGAGGTTTTCTGACTAGTGGCAAATGTGTGCGAATGTAAGTGGTGGTTGGGGTGACAGAAATGTTAAGCATACACTTTAAGATGAAGAGTCATGCTGCCATAGATTTCAGAGAGTTCAGGTGGGACTTATATGCTGGAAAATTAAGACAGTTCCACAAGGGTTTTTGACTGAAGGGTCCCTGGTGATCCTGGTTGAATGATTCACAGAAAAACAATGTCAATGTATTTTCACCTTCACGACCGCAATTGAACTGAAGAACTTTGAAATCTGTTTGAGGAGAGTTTCCATCCTGGCTTTAACAACATAAACTCAGCAAAAAGAAACGTTCCTTTAGGTCACAGTTATATAACCTTAGGACTCTAAAGAGACCTTTCTACTGACTCTGAAAAACACCAAAAGAAAGATGCCCAGGGTCCCTGTTCATCTGCATGAACATGCCTTAGGCATGCTGCAAGGAGGCATTAGGACTGCAGATGTGGCCAGGGAAATAAAGTGCAATGTCTGTGCTGTGAGATGCCTAAAACAGCACTACAGGGAGACAGTAAGGACAGCTAATCATTCTTGCAGTAGCAGACCACATGTAACAACACCTGCACATGATTGGTACATCGACTATCACACCTGCGGGACAGGTATAGGATGGCAACAACAACTGCACAAGTTACACCAGTCTGGACTGAGGGCTTGTAGGCCTGTTTTAAGGCAGGTCCTTACCAGACATCACCGGCAACAACGTTGCCTATGGGCACAAACCCACCTTTGCTGGACCAGACAGGAATGGCAACAAGTGCTCTTCACTGACGAGTCACAGTTTTGTCTCTCCAGGGGTGATGGTCGGACTCGTGTTTATCATCGAAGGAATGAGCGTTACACCGATGCCTGTACTCTGGATCGGGATCGATTTGGAGGTGGAGGTGGAGGGACCGTAATGGTCTGGGGCGGTGTGTCACAGCATCATTGGACTGAGCTTGTTAACATTGTAGGCAAACTCAATGCTGTGCGTTACTGGGAAGACATCCTCCTCCCTCATGTGGTACCCTTCTTGCAGGCTCATCCTGAAATGCCATACTGCTCGTTCTGTGTGATTTCCTGCAAGACAGGAATGTCAGTGTTCTGCCATGGCCAGCGAAGAGCCCGGATTTCAATCCCATTGAGCATGTCTAGGACCTGTTGGATCGGCGGGTGAGGGCTAGGGCCATTGCCCCCAGAAATGTCCGGGAACTTGCAAGTGCCTTGGTGGAAGAGTGGAGTAACATCTCACAGCAAAAACTGGTAAATCTGGTGCAGTCCATGAGGAGGAGATGCACTGCAGTACCTAATGCAGCTGGTGGCCACACCAGATACTGACTGTTACTTTTCTGTTTGTCACATGTCTGTGAAACTTGTTCAGTTTATGTCTTAGTTGTTGAATCTTTTTATGTTCATACAAATATTTAAACATGTTAAGTTTGCTGAAAATAAAAGCAGTTGAAATTTAGAGAACAATTCTTTTGCTTAGATACAGAATGAATGGCCATGCATCATAAAGCGTTTCTGGTCATATGAATGGGAGTTAGGCTAATTAGCTGGCTGTCGGGTGCAATTTAGCAAGCTGAACTAGCTGGATGTATGCTACAAACTTCCAGTTATAAGCTACTTTTTTCAATGATGACTTGTGTAGTAGAGGTCAATCAATAGTGCTTTTTCAGATACCAATAACTAATCTGGTGGAAAAGGCTGATAACTGATCAATTGGCCAATAGTTTTAAAAATGATTTATTCAATGTTAAAAAAAAGTCCTTCCTTACTGTGCTGGGCACAGACATAAAGGCAAAAATGGTCCAAAATAAGAATAAAATCCCAGATGCAGTTTATTGTGCACCCAAAATCCCAATAATAACCAGAAGAAAAAATTATGAATTCAAGACTTTTAACAATGAACAAGACCTCAATCCTCCAGGGACTTTTATTTTTAAATGTTTGTGGTTCCAGTTCACACAAACACATAAGATAAACAAAACATGCACTCTTACAATTATCTATAATGCATCACAATATAAACACTATAAAGTAAACCTTGCCATGCACTGTAGGCTAATTAAACTGTTTAAACAGTAATTCATCATCAGTAGATCATCGTTCATCATTAGTAGATCACCAGTGACTGCTTGTCATAATTGTCCTGTAATCCGGTATTCTTTAAAAACTAAAAAATATATTTTTCCATTTTCTCTAGGCCCTAGCGTCTTGTCAAAATCATAATGAATTTATGATTAACGTGTACTGTAACTATTTAACAACAAAACCATTTTGTAGCTAATTTTTATAACCTACATAAAAAAATTAAAACTCAACGGATCTTCACAAATCAAACATGACACTTTTTAAAACAGCAAATAAGACAAAGTGAGTAGTTTCGAGCCTTTATTGTTACATCCTTTACTGCACCTTGTTGACAAACATGCAGTTCTCCAATTCAGAAATTTGTTATAAACAAATTAATTGTCAAACCACCTACTATTAAATGTTGGTTGTATTAAATGATTGATTCCCTTTCAAGTCAACTGTACTGTACATAATATACTGTATTTTTGTTCTTTATATAACAGATTTCATTAGATTTGCACTACGTGTGTGTATGTGGGTATGTATGTAGGTGTGGTGTTTCTTCTTCTTTTTTTTTTTTTTTAATTATCCATGTCTTGCTGCTGTGTTTGTATTGTATTTGTATTGCTGTGCACTGGAAGCTCCTGTCACCAAAACAAATTCCTTGTTTGTGCAAGCATACTTGGCAATAAAGCTGATTCTGAAGTCATTTTGTCATTTTGACGCTGCGTCAGTAGCTGACACCATGGGAAACTCCTCCCAGGAGTGAAATTCCTTGTTTGTGCAAGCATACTTGGCAATAAAGCTGATTCTGAAGTCATTTTGTCATTTTGACGCTGCGTCAGTAGCTGACACCATGGGAAACTCCTCCCAGGAGTGACGATCTCTGAAGCCCTTTAGAATCATGTGAATTATTTCTACCTATTTAACTGTACCCCGATGACAGTTTCCATTAACACTGTGCATTGTGTTGTATTGTGTGTTTCTTTCAAAAGAGCTATTTGCTTAATGACATGGTTATAAAGATGATGATTTGCAAATGTTTCCACAAGCTAATGAAAACGTCTCACAGGCACGAGCTCTGTTTTATTTAAGTGCAAATCTTGAAACTGATTATGTTCATTGGGAATGCATGAAACTCAGCTCTCGGCATACTTTCGTTCAAAAAGCTGAAGCCATTCCCATCTCTGCCCGTTATAATCCTTCTGGAGGGAAATAGAGCGCAGAGTTTTAAGGGGAATTTGTTGCCAGCCTAGCATTGCATGCCCCCTCTCCTACATACCAAGTAGCTTTGCCCATTCAGATATGAGTGCTGTTATTGCCTGGGCTGAGCTCAAGCTTACATAGCTCTTGCCAAGATTTATTGTGTTGATTGTGAGTACATTAAAAACTCAAAATGCTTTGCTCTCCGCTCGTTTTGTTTCTGAAAGCCGAAGCCACTCCCCTCCTCCCACCATACTGCTTCTTCGGCTTTTGAGCAGCCGCATGATAGAGGCTTGCGATGTCGGGATATAGAGCAAGGAGTTTGAGTTTCCCATAGCGTCAACTACTGATGCAGCATTTTGTTCCCTCCTTTCAGCAAACCAGGGTTGCAATCATAACCATGTTTATTGTACCATAACTAAATGTAATATGTGTACTGTATACATGCCTTGGCTTTTCTCTATGTTTTAAATCAGCTTCCTAAGTGTCCGGCTCTGTGCATAGCATAGTCTCGTGGCACAACAAACTTCATGCTGAGTCGGTGATTGATTCTATTTCAACCCTAGAGCCAGCTGTTATTTTGTAGAGCCAAGGAGTTCTAACTGTAGAACCCTATAGTGCCAGAAACAGAGCAATAAACTTGAAAATGTGTAGTTAAATATGCCACTACCAGAGCCAATGTATCGCTTGACCCATTGTGTAGTGTTGACAAAACACCACATCCTATTGTCACATTATAATGTACAGATGAGCGAACTGAGGCAATAATTATAAAACATGCTCTCCTAAACTTTCCTGTGTTGGGTACGCTTGCTTTTTAAGTAAATTTGTTTATTTGGATTCAATCAATATTTTTTTTTTAAAAAGCATTAAGAGGTCTTGCATCTTTTTGACATGTAATCAGTTAAGCCAGTACCGCCACTTCCCACATATATTATGCAGTCTGTGTAGAGCACCAACTCCCTAGGGGGCCACCATCTTATCCTAGGGGGCACCAGAAACTCATCTAACTACCCTTCCTCAGACTTTATACGTTATTAAAGGAAGCAATAGCAGTCGTAGAACAAATGCATTTGCCCCACAGTGTGCACCATGCTTGCACCCCACCTCCCACACCCTGTCGCGGACTGCTGTGTAGGGTTTTAAATGAGACCTATGTCTCTGCAGAACAAAAATGGGCTTTTTCCAATCAGTGACTGTTTTACATGATGTAAGCTGATAGAGTCTTTGTCATAAAATATGTTAGAAAATCAACTTGTGTACTCTCACTTTGTCGAACATCTAAATTGCTCAGTTGATTACAGATAAGCCGGTTTCACTGCAGCACACTAGGAAAGTTTTCTCTATGAAACCCTCCTCCTCCTCCTCAGCAGCACTTGTCTTGATCTGCTTTAAGAGCATGATATGTACTCTGTTTTCAGAAAATAAGTTGCACCTCGTAAAAATTGTGTTGTTGAGAGAAAATAAAAAAACACAGAGAAATCACGCTGATAGCCTGACAGAGAATATTTCTAATATTTGCATCCCTATTTTCCATGCACTAATTGCCCAGTTCACTGACTGAATGTTTTTACTAGGAGTGTGATGAAACTGAGTGCGATGAAACTGAGTGTCATTTTTTGGGGATGTGAGGAGTAAATTTTGACAGTGGCCAAGAGTTTGTTAGAACAATAACATTATGATGGACAGAATATTTATACTGGTTGCATAAAATGTTACATTCTCATCCTCCTTGATTTATCTGCTGCTTTCGACACAGTGAATCACACGAGAAGTTATAATCTATACCATGTGTCAAAATGTCAAATTGATTGATTTATGACATGTGATTTATGACCCCCCTGTCACCCGTGATTGACAGGTGTGTGTGACGTGGTGGCATGTCCTTTCAGGCTGATGGGGTAGAAGATAGTCTGGACATGTTGTGGGATGTATTGGGCAGTTGTCGGATGTCAATGATTGTTTATGGTGTATTTATGTTAATGATTTTAAGTGTGAGCCCTGCTTTCACATGCATACATGTGAGTCAGTCACATCGGTCAGTATCAAACCGTACAGTTGTGTTAGCATCTGTGTGGTATAAGTGAATCTTCGTTCTCAAATTACTTTTTTCTGGCAAATGTTGTTATTTTGAAACGTAATCGTAGTTAAAGAGAAGATGGCTGTCTATCTTAACAGTAAGTGTGTTTTATTATCTTCGTATATTATTATTATAAAGAACATTTATTTATAAGTGAGTCACGGCTCTGATGCAATGCTTAAACAGGATCTCTAACACTCCAGGTGCTGTGGATGATGTAAACTGTTCCGACATTGTTGAGGAAATTCAATTCCTGAACCATGCGAGTGGTGCGTATACCTAATTATATACATTTCATGTCTACGTATAGTGTGTTGTGAATGTGTGGAATGATAATATACATTTTTTTTACCAGCAGGTTCGAATCCGGAGTATAGTTCAACATCAGAGCGTGCGTCTACGCGAGACATGCAACATCCCCCAGCTCAGTAATAGTTAGTAATGATTTGTTGGATTTGTTTAAGACATTTTAGTTAAGAAATTGTTGGACATTTTTAGTCTCAGAAGTAGAATAATAATAATAATAATCATAAGTCTTAAATAGTATAAAATAGGTATGACTTCTCAAAGCCTACATAAATAAAAATTTTAAAAACAGTATTTTATTTTTTTCCTAATCCATACTCTTTTTTTTTTTTTTTTTCACAGAGTTGGTTGTGGATGACCATGCGGTACCCAATATAAATGATGTTCGGAGCTGGGGTGATGGACTGATAGAATCGTGGAATGCCTGTGCTTTTTCCCAGGTACCTAAAGAAACACAATGGGATGATCAATCCAACGCATGGTGTCTGAAGCAGATTCCGACCCTGAGGCTCTTCCTTCAAATCAGGAGGCTTACAGATGGGGATCACATCCTATTATAGACAATCAACACATAATCGGACTGATACAGGATCAAGACCATTGAGGGACATTTTAAAGCCATCGAGGGACATATTAATGCTGTTGAGAGGCGTTTTAACATCGTTAAGGAGCGCTTGGATGCCTTTGAGAAGAACAAGATGATTATAAGCAGTCTGTGGCGGCCACACTACAACAACAACGTATTTGAATTAAACAAGTGATAGCGATGCAGCATTATCATGTTGGGGCGAGCCAACGAGCAGCCCGTGATTAAAACCTGACAACGGACTTGTTAAAACAGGTCGTACTCGGTTGAGTTGTAAAACTTTCTTCAACATTTATTACCACTGTATGTAATTTTAGTATGGCTGTAATAGATGATATTTCAGTACTGTTTTAGTTTTTACTGTATAGGGCTAGTTTTATTTCCTTAGTTATATCCTTACTTATTTTAAGTGTACACCCTTACGTGTGGTTTAAATAAAATAAAAAGATCTGATTTAAAAATGGCAAAACCTTGTCAGGAGTCGGATGGTTGTGATCAGGGGCCAGCAGCTAAGTTTAGACGATGCAACGACAGTGAGAGCCCCTTTGAACGCGCAGCAACACAGAAACATTGCTCTATTGACAATGGAGGAGAGTAATAGATCTGAGTCTACAACTGGTACATTGCTAGAATTATTTAACATTGTGAGATCAATGTCAGACAATCAACCAAAACCAGATCCAAATTCAGCAGTAGACTGTGTTTTAATTTCTCACCCGGTGTGCGAGGGTACAGATAACCATCTGTATCATTTGTTTGATTCTACAGTACCAAATATGGGATTAACAACCACTGATATTGACATGCTTGTAAGAGAGGGTGGTGATATTGGTGGATATACTGTGGTCCCGAGACTCATTTTCAATACTTTGGAGATATAGCGGTGTATAAATTTGCGTGTGATATCTGCCACAGACTTAGCAGCCTACACTATATTTTTGCATGATATTTTGCTCGAAATAGTGTTGTTCCCCATCTGTCACTCACTCGAAGTTGTGTCGATGAGAGACGCTAGGGGTCACTCCTGCGGAGCCCAGACATATCTGAATTGGAGAAAAGGCCAATGAGAATTGGCATGTGGAATTTGCATGCAACTCCCCCGGACATACGGGTATAAAAGGAGTGACGCTGCAAATACACATCAGATATCTTATTTGGAGCCGAGAGAGCAGTCACAGAGCTGAATTCCTCTGCCGTTCATTCATCTCTACAAGCTGTTGGTTTTACGGCGCTTTCCAGCGGTTCTCCCCCAGCGGACCCGCTATCTCCTTCGGAGCGCCTGATGACGATGAGATCTCGATCGCGGCATCGGAGAGCGGGTTTGTCATGTGTGATGCTGAGGACTCGGCTGGACTCCCACCCTCGTGTGCGGCGGCTCAGTCGCAGGCTAATGCGGAGCTGACAGCCATGCTTGCCCGAGCAGCCGCGAGTGTCGGGCTGGAGTGGAACCCTCCACCCACCACCCAACCCTTGCAGCTCGACAATTGGTTCCTGGGGCCAGAGCGCCGCTTATGGCCATGCTCCGCCCCCATTCCTTTCTTCCCGGCTTCGTGGGCGTTGTCCCATGGCGCTTCTCTAGCAGACATATGTAGAGCCGCGGGTTGGGCAACACCTAACACCTTTGCGAGGTTCTATAACCTCAGGGTTGAGCCAGTTTCATCCCAAGTGTTATCAGGGGACACAAACAGGTAAGTTAGGGTCAGCTGGATGGGTGTATCGCTTGTGCATAGCGCCTTTCCCCTCCCTTGAGGCGAAGACGTGCGCTCTTTTCCCAGTTGCGTTCGCAGGAAGTGTGAACCCTGGACGTTCTTCCTCCCTAGCCTAGCGGCCGTCGAGTCTTCGGAGAGACTCGCTGCCACCCCGGTACGGGCGTCACTAGGCCGCCGTACTGAGGTAAGTGCTCCACATGTGCTGGTTGTCCACTTCGGAACCTTGTGTGATGTATATCCCACAAAATGGTTTCCTTACTGGTAAAACGCGTCTTCCTTGGACAGAGGGCCCTCTGCCCTGGGTCGCCGTGTTTGTAGTAACTCCTCCCCCATTGGGTAGGGTCAACCATGACGCCGCTCCACACGATGTGCTTCCACTCCTAACCGGTAAGACTGTGTGTATAATCCACCTAAACCCCCAGCTTGGACCATATATTTGGCCCCCAGCCGAACGATTTAGTTCCTTTTTACAGGGGAGAATAATAGAGAGAAGGCACCGGCTGGGCCAGCCAGTCCTTATACTTCTGAGCAGTTAGCCGTTCCCCTAGGTGCAGGGGACCGCTTCATGCCTGCGGGGTAGTTATGTGACGACTTGCAGCGCTGGCTACGAGGCACACAGAGGTTTGTCTGCATAATTCGGTTCAGCTCTGTGGCGTTTTCCATGGGGACCCCTAGTGTCAACTCATCGACACAATGTCGAGTAAGTGACAGACGGGGAACGTCTCGGTTACTAACGGAACCTCCGTTCCCTGATGGAGGGAACGAGACGTTGTGTCCCGCCGGCCACAACACTGAACCAACCGCTGAAAGCGCCGGGTCTTTGGCTCGGCTCCTCAGTGCGATACCTGATGTGTATTTGCAGCGTCACTCCTTTTATACCAGTATGTCCGGTGGAGTGGAATGCAAATTCCACACGCCAATTCTCATTGGCCTTTTCTCCAAATCAGAGATGTCTGGGCTCCGTAGGAGCGACCCCTAGTGTAAACTCATTGACACACGTCTTGTTCCAGTAAACGAGACGTTTTCCAGACTGTTGGCTGGGGATGACGGATTGATTAACACAACATTGAGAGGTCCTAGTCTAACCACTGATGTTACACTGTCTTGTCACCTAGCAACTATTACAGTGTGGATGTCTTCACAAATCAGATTGAAAAGATAATGCAAAGCAACTCTGATGTGTAGGTTGATGACAGTTTGGATATAATGTGACTATAGCAAGGAGTAAACAAGGGGGTGTGTATCAAAAGATACGTGATCTTGCCCATAACGAAGTGATCACCAGAAGCAGGATGAATCTGTTCTGCTCAGACAGGATAAGATAAGGTTTAACAATATCACACGGTTTGAAAGGATGTTACACATTAAACTAGTGGTCTTCCTTAGGCCATGCACTGGTGTTTTGGAGAAGGATACGTCCAATGACACACATCATCGCAAGACAGTGTTCTTGTACCTGCACAATGGCCACTATTTTATGATTAAGAAGTTGAATGCGTTCATAGGCACTCCATATGTGTGTTAATCCAATATTTGGTACTGTAGGATCAAATGAATGATACGCCCACTTGGTGAGAATTTAAAACATAGTCTAATGGTGAATTGGGATCTGGTTCTGGTTGATTGTCTGACATTGATCTCACAATGTTTAATAATTCTAGCAATGTACCAGTTGTAGACTCTCCTCCATTGTCTGAATTAAATAGAGCAATGTTTCTGTGTTGCTTCACTGTTCAAGGGGGATCTCACTGTTGTCGCATCGTCTAAACCTAGCAGCTGGCCCCTGATCACAACCATCCGACTCCTGACAACGTTTTGCCATTTTTAAATCAGATCTTTTTTATTTTTATTTTAACCACACGTAGGGGTATACACTTAAAATAAGTAAGGAAATAACTAAGGAAATAAAAAAAGTAAAACAAAAAAAGTACTGAAACATAATCTATTACAACCAAACTAAAACGACTTACAGTGGGAATAAATGTTGAAAAAAAAAATTGTCTAAAAAATATACAGATTTGTGAAAAAGTTTTACAACTCACCCAAGTTTATTTTAAGCATGGGTACGACCTGTTTTAACAAGTCCGTTGTCAGGTTTTGATCATGGGCTGCTCGTTGGCTCGCCCCAACATGCAAACGTTGCTTTGCTATCACTTGTTTAATTCAGATACGTTGTTGTAGTGTGGCCACCACAGACTGCTTATAATCATCCTGCTTCTTCTCAAAGGCATCCAAGCGCTCCTTAACGATGTTAAAACGCCTCTCAACAGCATTAATATGTCCCTCACTGGCGTTAAAACGCCTCTCAATGGTCTTGAAAGCATCCTGTATCAGTCTGATTATGTGTTGATTGTCTATAATAGGATGTGATCCCCATCTGTAAGCCTCCTGATTTGAAGGAAGAGCCTCAGGGTCAGAATCTGCTTCAGACACCATGCGTTGTATTGATCATCCCATTGTGTTTCTTTAGGTACCTGGTAAAAAGCACAGACATCCCACGATTCTATCAGTCCATCACCCCAGCTCCGAACATCATTTATATTGGGTACTGCATGGTCATCCACAACCAACTCTGTGAAAAAAAAAAAAGTGTTAGAGAAGGATGTATGAATTAGGAAAAAAATAAAATACTGTTTGTTAAATTTGTATTTTTATACTATTTAAGAATTATTATTATTATTATTATTATTATTATTGTTCTACTTCTGAGACTAAAAATGTCCAAACATTTCTTTCTGTTTGAGGTGACTAAATCCTCAGCTTCATTATTAGTATAGAAACATGTCACTGATAGGTAGAGCTACTTCACACACACACAATCTCTCTCTCACTATTGCATTCAAATATATGTAATCGTACTGTACTACTTTATCTGCATCTGATTTAGAGCGAACAGAAATCAAGCCAACATCAATGTTTGTTCACAAACTTGCACGCGCACACACACACACACACACACACACACACACACACACACACACACCTGCTGATGCTCCTAACGAACGTCTTGACCATTTCCGTTCTGATGTTTGTGGTATGAAATCAAGATCTCTAACAAGCCCATCAACCGGGGCGTGCACCTGGGTGACCATAACCGCTTTATCTTTGAGTCTTTTTGGCTTTGTTGTAACACCACGGCCGCCAGTCTTCTCTGTGTGATTTTTCGCTTCCAGACACGCCAATCTTGTTTTCAAAGTTTGATAAATCTTCTGGCAAAAAAATAAATAATAAAAAAAAAACAAAAACACATAAGAACGTTTTAATCAAATCAAACAACTCATGTAAATTATGCTGCATTACAAACGCTTACTGAGCGGGGGGATTTCGCGTAGACACATGCTCTGATGTTGACCTATGCTCCGGATTCGGACCGGCTGGTAAAATATTTTTATATTTTCATTCCACACATTCACAACACACTATACATAGACATGAAATGTATATTATTAGGTATACGCAACATTCACATGGTTCAGCTATTTCATTTCCTCAACAGTTTACATCATCCACAGCACCTGGAGTGTTAGAGATCCTGTTTAAGCATTGCATCAGAGCCGTGACTCACTTATAAATAAATGTTCTTTATAATAATAATACGAGATAATAAAGTACACTTACTATTAAGATAGACCGCCATCTTCTCTTTGAGTATGATTATGTTTCAAAATAACAAAATTTGCCAGAAAAAAGTAATTTGAGAACGAAGATTCACTTATACCACACAGATGCTAACACAACTGTATGGTTTGATACTGACCGATGTGACTGACTCACATGTATGCATGTGAAAGCAGGGCTCACACTTAAAATCATTAACATAAATACACCATAAACAATCATTGACATCCGACAACTGGCCAATACATCCCACAACATGTCCAGACTATGCAGATGATACGGAGCTCTACCTGTCGTTCCAGCCTGGTGACCTTACAGTCTCAGCTCGTATCTCTGCCTGCCTCAAGGATATTTCGACCTGGATGAAAGAACGCCACATTCAGCTCAACCTTGCTAAGACAGGACTCCTTGTGATCCCAGCCATCCTATCTGTTGACAACAACCTCACCATTCATCTTGGTTCAACTACACTAACATGAACCATAACAGCTCGGAACCTGGGAGTGGTGGTAGATGACCAGCTTCATTTTACCACCCACATCTCATCAACCGCCCAGTCTTGCAGATTTGCACTTTACAACATAAAGATAATCAGACCTTTTCTGAATATTCTGCACAGCTCCTGGTCCAAGCTCTGTTCATTTCAAGACTGGACTATTATAATGCTTTGTTGGCTGGCCTCCCAGCTAGCATGATTAAGCCACTGCAGAAAGCAGCAGCGTGTCTGGTCTTAAATCAGCCAAAAAGGGATCATGTCATCCCACTCTTGATTTCACTCCACTGGCTACCTGTTGCTGCCCGCATCAAATTCATGGCTTTGAATCTGGCCTTCAGGACAGCCAATTAAACCACACCCTCTTACTTCAATTCACTCCTCTAGGTTTAAGTTCCAACTCGCTATTTCATGATCGTTCACTTTCTCTGTTCCTCTGTGGTGGAATGAGCTTCCAACCTTCACACAATCTGCTGATACCATCTGAACATAAAAGAACTACACTGAAAAGACATCTGTTCCATGAGCTTTTAAACAATCCACACTAATTGCACTTACTACTGAACTTAATTACCTTAATAAAAATCTCTTTCTCTGTCACTTTCTTCTGTGCTAGTGCCTATACTATTTCAGCCACTTTGAGAACCTTACAGTACAACTATTGCTTGCTATGTTCCTCAATTGTAAATCTCTTTGGATTAAAGTGTCTGCTAAATGATTAAATGTAAAAGTAAAACATTATTTATAAAGGCTAAATTAATAGTCTATTTTATAACGCCACTACCATCTACCACTACCATGACAGAAGTTTTACTCTGTATGTAAGCACATGTGATTTGTTGTGCTGTGTGTTTAAACAGCTGACATCAATTATGTCTTGTGTATTATAGGCGCTTTGGACTATAATTCGCAGGACCTTTCGGATGATGAAAAAGCATTGACTTATATTCCGGAAAATACATTATGTCTGATTGTTCAGCAGCAGCATGTCCTTCATGCTCGATGCAGCATGTCTTGTGTATGTCTTATTGTGAAGCAGCAGCATTTCTAACTGTACACGCTCAACAGATTATGTCTGTGTATGTTCTAGCAGTAGCAGATCTTCATACATGCTCTGAAGCATAGCAGATTTAGTTTGCCAAGGCCAAACCTAACAAATTGCCATATTCACAATAACATATTGAATTCATTCTGAGACTTGTCATGACTAAACTACTTAAATTCTGAGTAGCTTCTTGCTTGGTTAGCCACAATTTTAAAGTAGCTTCTCCAACACTGAAGTCAACGGGGATGACAATGAAATGTAAAAATATCTAAAAACATTTTCTGTCATAACAACAACAACAAAGTTTGTGTGTCTCATATTGAAATTGACATAAGAGAAACTAGTGACAGTGAAAAGTACTGTTAAGTCATCATCCTCTGTCAGCCCAATGATTGACTTTTGTAAGTCTCTCAAACGTGGCCTGGCACCTAATACAGGGCCTGCTTAGCCGCAGGCAGCCCACGAGTGACTGGATGACACACGTGCTGAATACATTAAGATGCTCCTAATGAGTATAGAGAAGGCTCCATTACCTGCTAGTCTGTATGGGGCTGATAATTACCAGACATTCTGACTCCAGTCATTACCCTTACTGCTTTGATATGGCATGCTTCTGTTCTAGCCCTGACCATATGCATTTACCCTCTTAGGCATTGTTCAAGGCAATCCGCTTCCCTCATTTGAAGTATTAGATGATGCTTCATGCTGCTAATCTGAGAATAGTTTTTAGTGACTCTGATAATGACTTGGGAGGTGGATGTGGTTCCATTTAAAGCATATGGGAGTTTGACATGAAATGCTTTGCCAACATGATCATACAATAACTCGACATGTTTGGTGAGTGTGATTTGGATGCTGTATTTTCACTCTTAAATTACATTTTCTCTCCACTGACATTTAGCTTTAGGGTTTGAGTTTGGATTAGGGGTAGGGTTCATAAAATATGCATTTCTATTGACTGTATTACATCATTTACAACTAAAAATACAACTCGCTTTTTGTTACACTCTGTGGACATTTCACTCTAAAAATGGAGCTTACTCTTGCCCATATGTTCAGCAACACCTAAAGGTTTGGCCACTGGGAGGCAGTGTCTTGAATTTCAACACTTGCCCTTATACATACTTTACAGTTGGTAGGTGACATGTCCTGCATTGTGACATGCTATATTCTTTCTAAAAATGTTTTAAAGTGTATTTCATATTTTTATTACATTTTATATTTACATAGCATTCAGGTTAAACCCAGAACATACAGAAATGTTATATACTATAATATATTACATAAAAAATGTATGAAATAAAAATCACATACATGCACATACTGTATACATTTTCAAATAAGTAACATATATTTTTCTATCATAGTGGAATTTTAAAAGGCTTTGTAGCCTACATATATGCTCAAATACATAAACTATAAATGTATATGTGTTCATTACATATATCATATTTCTGTATGGGAAGGCATATGAAATATATTTTATCTTACACTGTTAATTAGCATACAATACTTATATTTTTTGTATGCTCATATTAACGGACTATATATTAAATCAAGTTAAATCACTTGTTAAAAGTTTATTTATTTTATTATCTAATTTTTTTATTGCTTAAATACCTAAAATAATACAGCAATTAAGCAAATGATGCACCATTTTGGAGTTGCCACAACCCCCTTTTGGAATAACCCTACCCTCTTTTGGAGATTCCACCCCCATTTGGAGATCTCCGGTTTGCAGCCATAGATATGTGTTGTACTTTGCAGTTCTCGGCTCACATTAGAGGTCTGTATGGCCTTAAAATGAAACACGATCCAGACCCATACCCGAAACCGTTTGACCAGAACCTACCCGACCTGGGGTACAGTACATTTCCCAAATGTATCTTTAAACAACTATGGTTGCATGTTCCATCGTTACCAACATAGTTCAGCAATTTGGTGTTTCCTGAAACTATAGGTCCAATGAACATTCGCAAGCATTGTAAATTTTATTTGTTTTGTTTATGTACATTCGATTATTTTCCTGACCTGCATTTTGGAAGAAATCACTGCCTCCCTTGCCAACACAGAGAAAACTCCACTGGTATAGACAGTCTGAGTGGTGATTAGAATAATCGATTGTAAAACAATTATATTAATGATTCAAACATGTTATCATTTAGAACAATATTGATTATATGCCACGGCCACGCATGCTTTATATATATTTCTGCTATGTACATTTGATTAAAATCACTGCGTAATGCACTTACAACAAACTGTTAAAACAAATGTTGTCAATTGTAACAATACTGATTATATCTTATTGCCAGGTATTCCTACTGTGCTTTTTATACATTTGCTCAAAACTCTTCATGTTCCGATTTAAATGTGACACACTTAAACACATAACCCATCTTCAGTCTGACCCATTATTAGATACATTAATACTGCTAATGGCAGCACAGCTGTTAACGACTTAACAATAGCATAGTGTGGTGTTGGGGGAATGGTTGAGCACCAACTTGTGAATGGAGAGCGAGATCAGGAAATGAGACCTGTAAGGATCATCACCTGGCAATGATTGTCTCTAACAGCTGTTTATCATTCCAGTGAGAGTTGGAGACAGATTTAAGAGCAAGCCAGACACCTGAGAGAGAGAGAGAGAGCTACCACACACACCCAGAGACTGTGTTAAGATGTGTGCGCTGAAAAGCATGATTATTGAGTGAAGAGCTGAAAAGCCAATTTTGTGTCATAAAATAAATACAGTTTGAATTGGATTCACTGACTCCCGCTTCCTCCTTGCAACCCCATTTCAAAGTTACCAACGGAGAACCTCCTGGTGTACGCCGACTTGAGGAAAGCCATCCTGCAACCGGTTGGCCAGACACCAGAGCAGCAGCGGCAATGATTGCGCTTGCTGATCATTGGCGAGCACAGCCTCCTGTTTTCCTTAACCCAGCATCTCCAGGACACCTGCTGGAGGTCGTTGCTGGCTGAGCAATGTGACGTTGGAGCTGTAATCGACCTGGTGATACAGGAGCAGTTTATTGCTCGACTTCCGAAAAGAACGGTGGAGTAGGTCCAGTGTCACCGCCCTTTGTCGCTTCAAATGGCCAACCAGCTGGCAGAGTGCTCTCACTCTCATCTCCACTCTTCCCCTTCTTTCCGTCCTGTTCTTCCTCCTGGGAAACAGGGAGTGCTCGCTCCCAAACTGGCTCCTCGGCTCCAGGGATTGTACTTCCCGCTGGTTTCCCCTGCCCCTCTCTTTTCTCACTCCCAGGTTGGTGGACCCGCTCCCCCGGCCCCGGCCCTGGTGCCGGCGTAGAGCCTGGGCCGGTCTGTTTGAGCTGTGGAGAGCCCGAGCATTTCCGGGACCAATACCCGGCGATGGAGGTTGGGACATACTGCATACCCATGAGTATTAAGGTACATACTAGGCCTTGGTGGATTCTGGTTGCAGCAAACCTCCATCCATCAATCCCTGGTTCAAGAGTATGCTTTGTATGCTAGTCACAAGATAAATGTAAGGTGTGTGCTTGGGGATATCCACGATTAGTTCCCGCACACCCATCCACTAATTTTGGGCATGAATTACCTAGTGTTTTCCATGTTATTAAGGGACATTTGTGCAGATGGGTCCTGTAAAAGAGTGTCTCATGTGGGATTTGTGATGCGCTGGCTGGGGAGGCAGAGACGGGGCCGTCTACATCTTGGATTGTATTTTCCTCTGGAGCAGACACAAGACGAGACTCTTCGACCAAGTGAGAGTGATTGATGGTCAATGACAGATACAGATATTGCACTCACATATCTGTACTTTCTATTATAAATGACCAGTTGTATTGAGTGACACAGGATTCAACCCAGTTGTTGATACCGAAGAGCTGTCGAGAAATGTTATTCCTGATGGCTCATTATAATCCATTGGCTTGTTACTTTTGGCAGGAAAAGAGACTGAACCATCTAATGACCCGTTTTTATTTTCCGGGCATTCACGTGGATGTTTGCAGATGGTGTGTGGCATGCCATGAATGTCAGCTGGTGAATCCGCTGGCCACCCCAAGAGCACCTTTGCACCCATTTCCTTTGATCGAGGTCCCCTTCAAAAGAACTGGTATGGACCTCGTCAGCCCATTAGAGCGGACGGCACTTAGACATTGCTTTGTTTTTGTTCTGGTGGATTACGCAACACGATATCCGGAAGCATTGCCTCTATGCAACATTACAGCATGTAGTATTGCAGTGGCACTGATCAGAATAATCTCCCGAGTGGGGATTCTGAAAGAAATCCTCACTGATCAAGACACTACTTTCATGTCACGTATACAATGAGAGCCGCAAGCCTCCACAGGGTTCTCCCCATTTGAATTATTGTTTGGGTGTAAGATTTTCTGTGTTTTATATGTCGTCAGTGAAAATTGTGAGGAGAGACCTTCGATCAACAAAAATTTAATTAAATATGTTTACCTGAAAACAAAACAACTATCACAGGAGTATTTGTTACAGGCTCAAAAACGTCAGTCCTGGGTGTATAACAGGGGAGATCAGCTATGGGAATTTACACAGGGAGATAAAGTCCTTGTATTACTACCCACATCAAACAAAATTAAAGGGCCCTTTGAGGTCATACGGCGAGCCAGGATGGGGCAGAGCGTGGAAAATTTACCACCTCAACCTCTTAAAACCGTGGAGGGAGGTTGCACCCGTGGCTATGGCAACAGTAGTACTGGAGAGGGAGGAGCTCGGGCCGGAGGTGAACTTAAAAGCCAATCGCGGCACCCGGTCACTTGCGGAGACCACCTATCACAGTCACAAATGACGGACATGGCCCGGTTGCAAAGAGAAATCTCGGACGTGTTTTCACACCTTCCAGGTTGTACGAACCTCATAAAATATCATAGCGAAACAACCACCAGGGGTAGTGGTACGCAGTCATCCCTACCGATTATCTGAGCACAAAAAAAGGGTTGGGGAATAATTAAAGGCCATGCTAGATATGGGGGTTATAGAAGAATTCCACAGTGATGGTGGCAGCCCTGTGGTGCTGGTTCTGAAGAGTGATGGTTCAGTCCGGTTCTGTGTGGATCATAGAAAGGTCAATGTGGTGTCTAAATTTGATGCATATCCAATGCCTTGTATTGATGAACTGCTCAATCAGTTGGGTGTAACTCGCTTTTATTCAACACTGGATATAATTAAGGGTTATTGGCAAATCTCCTTAAAACCAATGTCCCATGAAAAAAATGGGCTTCTCCACACCTTTTGGCTTACACCAATTCATGACCATTCTGTTCAGTTTGTTTGGGGCCTTGGCTACGTTTCAGCGCCTTATGGACCGAGTCCTCAGACCGTACTCTGTGTACGCTGCTGGATGACATAATTATACACAGTAGTGATTGGCAGCGGCATATGCAGCATCTGAGGACAGTTCTGAGGTTGCTGCGATGGACGGGACTCACGGCAAACCTCAAGAAGTGTGCAATTGAATGGGTGGAGATACGGTATTTGGGATCCACATGGCAGGTGCATTCTCAAATTGATAGGACTACAGCAGTTATGGCTGACAAGGTTTAAGACCAAAAAGAAGGTGAGACAGTACCTGGGGCTGGCTGGCTATTATAGATGGTTTGAGCCTTGTTATTCTGATGTCACCAGCCCGCTGACCGATCTCTCTATAAAGGAAGCCCAGACCAGGTCTAGTGGTCGGAGCCGTGCCAAAAGCCTTTTGGCACGGGATTTGTCGTTTCCCACTTCGTCCTTACAACCCCATTACGAACTTTGAGAGAGGTGAGATACAGCACCGTTGAGAAGGAGTGTCTGGCCATCAAGTGGGCGGTCCTCACCCTTCGGTTAACCTCCTGGAACGGGCTTTCACCCTCTGTTCAGACCACACCCCTCTCCAGTGGCTTCATCGTATGAAGGATGCCAACGCACAGCACAGCTCACCCGTTGGTTATACATTTTAATCGAAAAAAAGTAAAGGATTACTCTTAATTTTTCAGTAATTTAATTACAGTTACTTCTGATGAAATGGTGTTAAATACTGTATAGACTATAGCACAATTCTATATAAAACAATAGTGAATTTAAAATTTAAATTTAACATCTAATGTTAAAATAAATGTTTCTAATTTAATGCTGCCCCCTTAAATTATTTGGCCAGTTCATGAATAATGTATTAATTTTAAATGTTATATTATTTATTTGAAAGAATTAAAAGACCATTAGAAGACGTTTAATGTCTATCTTTTTATTTTTCATCTGGTCAGGTAGATATAGGTTTTAGAAAGTAATTAGTAATAAGTAATGCAATCACTTTTCAGACAGAGTAATTCGTATAGTAATCTAATTAAACTGTAGAAGATGTAATTAGTAGTTAGCAATTAATTACTTTTTTAATGTAATTTACCCAACACTGATTATTAATATTTGGGAAGAAAAACACTAAAGAGTTGTTTAAAAAAGTGATACAATGGCAAAGATGCCACAATATAAACACTAACTTTATTATACACTATAGCACTTTATTAGGAACACTATAGTTCTGTGGTCTTCTGCTGTTGTAGCCCATCCGCCTCAAGATTCGACATGTTGTGCATTCTGCTCACTACAATTGTACAGAGTGTGATACCATTTATCTGAGTTACCGTAGCCTTTCTGTCAGCACAAACCAGTCTGGCCATTCTCAGTTGACCTCTCTCATCAACAAGGCATTTCTGTCCACAGAACTGCTACTTACTGGAAGTTTTTGTTTAGTTTTTTTGCACCAGTCTGAGTAAACTGTAGAGACTACTGCGGTTGAAAATCCTAGGAGTTCAGCAGTTACAGAAATACTCAAACCAGCCTATCTGACACCAACAATCATGCTACAGTTGCAATCACTGAGGTCAAATTTTTTTCCCCCATCAAAATGGTTGATGTGAACATTAACTTAACCCATATCTGAATGATTTTATGCTTTGCACTGCTGCCACACGATTGGCTGATTAGATAATATCATGAATAAGCAGGTGTGCAAGTGTTCAATCCACAGATTTTATTTTATTTATAAAGGGGATGCAAGACAGTGATGCAGTAATATAATTTACATGTTGAGAGAACCCATATGAGAATAAATATTTTATTATTTATTTTTTTTTTGTTTGTTTGTAAGGCATTTGAGGCAAATACAATGTACATCCTTACTGCTGGTTCTGGATTTCTTTAACGTTACCCAAACCCCTATTTTATTGGTCCGGACATTTCATCACCTGGTGAAAAAAATGTAAACAGTCACCATAAAAAAAACTTGCTTTGTCTGTGTGCGAATGTTTGCTCCAGGTGTAAATAGCTTCATCCATTGTTTCTATTCAAAATGATAATCATGGAGAGAAATCACATTTGGTGCGCAAAGTCCTTTAGTCTGCAGTTTTAACACCCTCTGGAGGATGTGGGACTAATTGATGTTTGTTTTTCTGTGTTTGGAACTGTGACAGAAGGACAAATGATCTTATTATTATGTAAATTGCCCTGCTATCTCATCCCAGTAAAAGCAATGGCCTGAGCTTGGAGCACAGAGAGTGCCTGAAGACACTGCCTGCTCAAGCTGCTCCATCTCGGCCAAGTCACGCATGCACAGGAACCCTCACTGCGAGCGCGCTGTGGGAGTCGGCCTCGCTCAACAAACACAGTATACACACATGCACACTTAGTCTCGCAATCACCCTAATTCAAATGCAATATAATGGAGTGAGTCAGAAAGAGAACTTGGAATAAAAAGGGGCATCTACAGCATACGTATCATAACGGAAATTAATAGGCAACTCTGACATTCCAATTAGGAGGGTAAGGGGGGCATGGGCACATTTGACTAGCGGAGTAAAAGGGGAACTGAGACTGTAATCAATTCCCTTTTTGAAAATAATGTGAATAATTCACTGCTTGGAAAGCACCCAGGGTTCCCAGAGGACCAGAACATCAGCTGACACTGGGAGCCTACACCCAAGATGAAAACAAATAGGCCACTGAAGAAGCAAGACTCAGAAAACTCATTAACGGCAGGTATCAAAGGCAAGTAACTTGCTTGCATCGTCTTGGCTGTGTTCCACTCTTAAAAGTTTGTCTGTGATGCTTCTTTTGTTTTGTTAACAAGTGGGTCATGAGATCTGCAGTAGTCCTTCAATTCATTCATTTGTAGCTTGCACCTGTCCAATTAGAGCTAGTGCTGACCGACTCCACTGTCTGATTGCGGCACTCGAGATATATGTCCCTATTTTATGTGCCAAATGAGCTGTGACCTCTACAGACATCACAGATACAGCAGACACTGACAAAATATCAAAGTAACTGGAGAACTTTTGGCTGCAAAACTTTATACAATGAACTTAAAATACTGTAATTATAGTGTCTAACTAGTACACAGCACTCCAGGACACTTTGGACTGCCTCATTAAAGCTATATTCCTAACAGCTCATTGTTATGCTTTCATAGGGATTAGAAAAAAGCCCTGGAAATCTCAATTAATGCTAGCATATAATCATTGTTTAGCACACAAAACACACTGCACATGTATTTGCAAAAAGTTAGCCTTTTTAACAAGCATTATTTATTTATAATTTTTAAATAAAAAAATAATTTACCATCTAGGTTACGGATGTAACCTCCATTCCCTGATGGAGGGAACGAGACGTTGTGTCGAAGAAGCAACACTAGGGGTCTCTCATCTCTGACCTATGAGAAAAGGCCAATGAGAAATTGGCAGACAGAATTTGCATGTCCCGCCCCCAGACATACAGGTATAAAGGGAGGGAAATGCGTCTGTTTCATTCAGGATTTTTCTGAGGAGCCAACAACGATGTTCGGCCGCAACAGTGGCTCGGTTCAGCGACGTGGCCAGGAGGACACAACGTCTCGTTCCCTCCATCAGGGAATGGAGGTTACATCCGTAACCTAGACGGTAAATACATTTTTATTTAAAAATTATAAATAAATAATCCGTAAACTAGACATTCCCCGTCTGTCACTCACTTCAACGTTGTGTCGAAGAAGCGACACTAGGGGTCCAATTTAAATCACGCCATGCACTGAGCCGTGTACGTGTACTGCTGACACATAAGTGTGCAGGTTTTTTACGTGCCAAAGTGACCGGCTGTGCCAGGCTGCACGTACCCTTCCCCAATGCCCCATAAAATCATCAAAGCCTTCTGGTTCTTTACCCCCGACAGGGGGGAACAAGGCGACGTGCCAAGCATGGGAGCAGGCCGCGCCAACCACACCTTTTCTCTCGCTCTATGTTTCTCGCATAGAGTTAAAACGGCTGGGGCCATCTTAACTCTGTCATACGCATCGGGGATGGTGATCTTTCCCAGTTTTCCTATTCTTTCATGGGGGAAAGACCCTGCGGAGACCACACCTGCCCAGACTGGGGGTAAAGAGTGGTAAAATACATCACATGGGCTTTTAGGTCACATGTGGAGAATGGTGTGGTGGTAGATCCTACCTCATTGGGAGGGAGGAGTTACTACAAACACAGCGACCGGGGGTCCGTGAGGACTGCCCAAGGGAGAAGCGGGTCCGCTCGCAAGGGAACCGTACCGTGGAAAATACACACAGGGGGAAAAGTCCATGTGGGAGCCCGTCATGTGGAGCACCGTTTCCAGTACAGGGTAAATTGAGTACCCGCATTGGTCTTGGTCGGTGAATTCCTCCGCTGAATTCGTGGACCAGAGGGCTAGGGAGGAGTCATCCAGGTAGCTGAGTTCGTGGGATCTCCTGAGGTAAAAGCGCACGGTATTACCTCAGCGGGGAAAGGGCGCTAGGTGCAAGCGGTCCACTGGTCAGTTTGTCAGTGTGTACCAAGTTCTACTGGCTCGGACCTGAGAAAAGACGGGAAGAAACCGACTCAACCCTGAGATTGTAAAATCTCGCAAAGGTATTGGGTGTTGCCCAACCCGCTGCTCTGCATATGTCTGCTAGGGAGGTGCCCATGAGGACGCAACACTTCTTGTTGAGTGCGCTCGGACCTGCGGGGGGGCACGGCTTGGGTGTGCTAGGCCAACTAAATGAAGGTGGAAAGCCTCTGTTGGAGACAGCATTCCCTTTCCACTGTCCACCAAAGCAGACAAAGAGCTGTTCCGAACATCTAAAGCTCTGCGTGCGGTCCAAGTAGATACACAAAGCACGTACTGGAAACAGCAACGAAGGGCTGGGCCTGCCTCCTCCTGGGGCAGCACTTGCAGGTTCACTACCTGGTCCCTGAAGGGAGTGGTAGGAATCTTGGGCATGTAGCCCGGTCACGGACTTAGGATCACGTGAGTGTCTGCCGGACTGAACTCGAGGCAGGCGTCGCTGACAGAGAACGCTTGCAGGTCTCCGACCCTTTTGATGGAGGTGAGCGCAATCAGGAGGGCCATCTTCAAGGAGAGGGCCCTGAGTCTGACTGATTCTAGCGGCTTGAAGGGGGGGTCTCTGGAGGCCCGAGAGGACCACTGAGAGACCCCAGGAGGGGAACGGGCTCGGCCGGGAGGGCTTTAACCTCCGTATTATAAGTCGTGCTTACCCAAAGACTTGTCTACTGTGTCGTGGTGGGCCGCAATAGCAGCTACATACACTTTCAAGGTGGAGGGGGGCAGCCTCCCCTCCAACCTCTCCTGCCGGAATGAAAGCACTGACCTAACTCTGAGTCTGTGGGTCTTCAGCCTGAGAAGTACACCAATTTGCGAACAAGCACCACTTCAGGGCGTAAAGTTGCCTGGTAGAGGGAGCTCTGGCTTGGTTGATCGGGTCTACAACAGCAGGTGGTAGATCAGCTAGATCTTCCGCATCCCGCCCAGGGGCCAGACATGGAGGTTCCAGAGGTCTGGGTGCAGATGCCAGAGCATGCCCCGTCCCTGAGAAAGAAGGTTGCCAGGGAGGGGCTGTCGTGAGGAGTACGAGATCCGAGAACCAAGTCCGAGTGGGCCAATAGGGAGCCACTAGATTGACTTGTTCCCCGTCCTCCCTGACCTTGCACAGCATCTGTGCAAGCAGGCTCACTGGAGGAAATGCGTACTTGCACAACCCCGGAGGCCAGCTGTGTGCCAGCGCATCTACCCCGAGGGGAGCCTCTGTTCGGGCGTACCAGAGCGGGCAGTGGGAGGTCTCTCGGGAGGCGAACAGGTCTACCTGGGCCTTGCTGAACCGTTCCCAAATCAGCTGGACCGACTGGGGGTGAAGCCTCCACTCTCCACTGAGCAAGCGTTGTCGTGATATCGCATCCGCTACCACGTTGAGGTTGCCCAGGAAGTGAGTGGCACGCAGCGACTTGAGTTGTGACCTTCGTGAAGACACGAGGGGACAGGGACATACCGAAGGGGAGGACCTTGTACTGATATGCCTGGCCGTCGAACATGAACCGTAGAAAGGGTCGATATCGAGGCAATATTGAGAAGTGGAAGTACGCGTTCTTTGGGTCTAAAGCTGCGAACCAATCTAGATGCCGTACACAAGTTAAAATGTGTCTTTACTTGAGCATTTGGCAAACTGAATTGCATAACCGAGTCGAATGATCCTGGCCAGCTAGCATGACGGACTGGGAAGCGAGAGCGTATTTTTGACGTATCCGGCGGGGCTTCGCAGCGGGGCGGAGTAGGTAATGTGGCGTCGAGAGGCAAAAACACGTCCCGAGGCTCTGGTGCTGAGAGAAGACTCGAAGCACTTAGCTTGCTCCGCACACCCGGGGGGGGTTAGTGACTGAGGAGGAAGTCCCGTGGAGGCGTCCTCTAGACTCGTCAGAACCGGCCTGCCGGGGGACAACAGTCATGGGGCTGGAGGCGAGAGGTCTGTGTCCAATGTGCCAGTACTGTTGAGGTGTGGCAGCAGAGTACTGTGAGAACGGCATTTGCTGGCCAGGTGACCCAGAGACAAAGGGAATGGCTCTTTTATTGAGAATGTGGGTACCACAGCCTGAAGGGGGTGTGACAAAGTAAATAAACTTAACTGAAGATTCTCTTCCCAGCCCTCCACCAGGGGATGGAGTGGTCTGCTTAACGGCTACGGAGCAAACGTCTTGGTCCCTGGGTCGTCCGTCTCAGGAATGCTTGGGAGCCTTCCGGGTCCTCAAAGGGGTTTGTGAGATGGAGGGCGTGCGCCTCCTGCGGGGTGCTCGACGCTTGGGCTGAGAGCCGGGCCTGGGTTGAGGAGGAGCTGTACGTTTCTTAGGTGCTGCAGGAGGATGCCAGAAGGGCAGACGGGGCATGTGCGATGGGGCATGATGTGAGATATGGCCTCCATCTGCATTTTCACAACTGAGAACTGCTGGGCGAAGTCCTCGACGGTGTCGCCGAAAAGGCCAAACTGAGAGACAGGTGCGTCGAGGAAACGTGTTTGTCCACTTCACGCATCTCGACCATGTTCAGTCACAGATGACGTTCCTGTACCACGAGAGTGGCCATCGCCTGCCCGAGTGACCGCACTGTGACCTTCGTGGCCCTGAGGGCGAGGTAGGTCACTGAGCGCAGTTCCTGCATCACGTCGGGATCAGAACTACCCAAGAGCAGATCTTTAAGAGCCTTGGCCTGGTGGACTTTCAGGAGGGCCATGGCAAGCAGGGCCTATCTGGTGGCGCTGTAGGTGAAGACATCATCCTACAGGCCTTGGAGGGGAGCACAGTGCGACCCCGCTAGGTGGCGGCGTTCTCGGGGCACAGGTGGATCGCAACCGCTCTGTTAACCTGGGGACCGGCGTGTACCCGTGGGCCACTCCGCCATTGAGGGTAGTGAGAGCGGATGAGCGAGGGGCACGTTGACGGGTGGAGAAGGGTGTCTTCCGCGAACTCGTCAGCTCATCATGCACTTCCGGGAAGATAGGAACCAGGGGGGGGGGCGGCTGTGAGCGGCCCGTGCAAGCATGTCGGACATCTGGGTGTCAGCCTCAGAATGGGCGTGCTGGCCCGAAGGCGGCAGCCCAGTCGAGACATCCGTGTCAGACGGCGGACGACTCTCCGATGAAGCTCGGGGGGCAGGCAGGCTGCCCGTGAGGCGTACCCGGCGAAACCAAGCCCGCTGCTATCCCCAAATCGCCTACATCACCAGCTGGGTCGTCTTAAATCCTGTGGGAAGAATGAGCAACGCAGGGGGGGGTGGCTGGAGTGGCGTTCCTTCTGAGGGAGGAAAGCCGCGACCGCAACGTTGCCATGGTAAGATTTTCGTAGTGAGAACACGAACTATCCACAAACGCTGCCTCGGTGAGATCGCTGCCCAGGCACACAAGGCAGCGCCTGTGACCGTCAGGAGTGGAGAGCACTCTACCGCATCCAGGAACTACACAGGGGCGGAAAGGCATCTTTACAAAGACGCGTCCTGAATAGGACCTTCAACGCCGCAGAGTATTTTGCTCTTTTAGAGAAAATAACTCTTTTAGAGAAATAAGCTCTTTTAACTGTGCTGTCGAAGCACCCAGGGGCAAGCTGCACTGCTGTGCGGAGAATTAGAAAGCCGCTGATATGCGCCGTAGATCCAACAGCAATCGCTCAGAGATGGGAGGACACAGACTGTGACTCGCAGCTCGCTGCATACACAACCGATCGGCTCCGAAGAAAATTTCTGAATGAAACAGACGCATTTCCCTCCCTTTATACCCGTATGTCCGGGGGTGGGATGTGTAAAATTCTGTCTGCCAATTTCTCATAGATCAGAGATGCAAAAGGCTCTCAAGAGAGACCCCTAGTGTCGCTTCTTCGACACAACATTGAAGTGAGCGACAGATGGGGAACACATTTTTCACTATAAATCTTGACATCTGTCAAATGAATAAATATCTAGAGTGTCCTTGGCGATCATGATTTCAAGCTAGATTACACTTCCTATAGCACCAGCTAGTACTCTACAGATATGTCAAGATTTAGGAAATGTAATTCAATGACAAAATGTACAGTTAGGAGAGTTTCATTTTGGTCTGTTCTGACCTAAAACCAATGGATCGCTTCCGAAGAGTCGTATGGATTACTTTTCTGCTGCCTTTATGTACTTTTTGGAGCTTCAAAGTTTTGATCACCATTCACTTGCATTGTGTGGATCTACAGAGATGAAATATTCATCTAAAAATCTTTGTGTTCTGCAGAAGAAAGAAAGTCATACACATCTGGGATGGCATTAGGGTGAGAAAATGATGAGAGAATTTTCATTTTTGGGTGAATTATCCCTTTAATAGAGAGAATACAAATACAATCAAAAGAACATTATGTTATATACACTTACTTTTTTGAAGTTTGGAGCAGCAGAAATATGTAATCTTGTCTAAATTGTCATGTGAACATTTAGATTTACAGTATATGCAGCTAAAATGCTTTTTCTAGCGCTTTTACATGAACCTGTTACCAGACGTGATTATAGTGTTTTCCAACAAGAAAATCCACATCAGATCATACTTTTTTATTCTCTTGTAAGACCTCAGATTTTAGGGCAAAGATGCAATGCAAGAATCTTATTCTTGATGAGAATTTTGTTATTGTTTTCCTGTATATATATATATATATATATATATATATATATATATATATATATATATATATATATATATATATATATATATCTCCTTTAAACAAGATAAATGTACTGTATCTTGTTTTAGAAGCAACACTGCATAAGGTATTTAGGCTTTTTTCAGAGAATGTATTTTTAATATAAAAGTATTTTGTCTTACTGTACTGGTCTTGTACTTTACTATAGTTAAAAGAAGCCAAACAATCTGCCAGTGCCGAAGAAGTAATACAAAGTATTTTTATGACATTCCTGACTTTAAAATTACATTGTACAGCATGTACTCTGTAATCTGTTATGGAAAACATTTTTAAAGTAATCCTCCCAAACCTGGTGATCAATTATGTCTCCTCATGGAGTTTTGGAGAACAAAAAACATTTTTAAAGGCAGATTTAGAAAAGGGAAAGGCTAGCTAAATTAATAAAAATAAATGTTCCACTGAGAAATGCACGTCGCAGCAGATGTTTTCATTTGTAACAGTTTAGTGACACCAACTGGTGAATAAATGTTTTTTTATTTACTCACCAAAGTTTCTCACCAAATTTTACTCTTAGTGAGTGCTAATTTTGGATGTTGAGTACATTGTGAGTGGTTATGTTGCAGTTGGGGGTAGTTTTATATAAAGTCTGTGGATCAAATAGTGAATTTTGCGTTTATTGCTTGCACTTACTGGAGATGAAGGGGCCCACAATCCATAATTACTTATTTAGACACAAAAGTGTAACCACCATGGAGTTTGTCAGTCATTACTGTGGCTTTCATCATTGTGTTTGAGGGTAATCTCATATTGCACCAAACTTCTTGAGAAGGGCACAATCATTCAGAGCTTAATTAATTAAAAACTTTCATCTTCAAATAAACGGTGCCATTAGCCACAAAACATGTTTTTAGATGAAAGTGGCTCTAACCCTTTAGACCAAAAAAAAAAAAAAAGAAAAAAAAGAAAAGGAAAGGAAAAAAAGGGCTGAATCATTACAGATTTTAAATGTTTCTTGAACTTGTTTTCTTAAACTGTGTGATTGCAGAACGAGCAATGAAGAGGATTCATGTGCTAATTTTTGGGGAAAAAAATGATATAGTATGAAACATAGGTTAAAAGAAGAATTTATTGGTGTATTTCCACATCAAAACTCTAAAATGATGCATCCCAAATCAAGCAATTGAAGAGGATCTCACAATTAGGCAGACCTTTAATCATTGCAATATAAAGGGCAAAGCAATACAGTAATACTCCCTTTCATATACTTGGGGAATAAATAACATGTATTTGCTACAGGATCATATCTCTAGAGCTCTGAGCAAACTTTCATGAGAATACTGGGCCTTGCCGCCATTAGTAAAGGGCTTGCTTTGCATATATTCCTCTGTTATGAGATGAAATATCACATGAATATTCAATTGCTCTATTTTGCAGCATCTTTTAAGATCTATAGGGAGAGTTGATGGGTTTGGTGAACTGATACAGTAAACACTTTGCCAAGACCCAGTGGACATATAAGCAAGATATATAGACGGTTATCAGTTATGGATACTTGTTTTTAAGGTAAAAAACTTGGTTAAAAAGATAATTCACCCAAAAATTTAAATTATCGCATCATTTACACACCTTCATGCCATCCCAGATGTGTATGACTTTCTTTCTTTCTTTCTTTCTTTCTTTCTTTCTTTCTTTCTTTCTTTCTTTCTTTCTTTCTTCAGCAGAACACCATAAGTATATCTCAGCACTGTTGGTCCATACAATGCAAGTGAATGGTGAAAAATCATATAAAAGCAGCATAAAAGTAATCCATAAGTAGGTGTGTACAGCGCAGCCATTATCTGTATTTGCATCTGTATCTGTTACTATCGCAAAATTATCCGTCTCTGTATTCGGATAGAACTTAATGTGGGCGGGACTTAAACTGGAAGTGCAACAAAATTAAACGAAACACCAATTTTTAAAATGTAACTATTATATGTATAGTTTCTATAAATAAAATATGCCTTGTATATGCTTATTCATAATAATAGCCTAACAAAAATAAAATGAATTATTATTACAATGAGTTTATTATTATATTATTATTTTATGTATATTTTCTTACCAGATGAAGCTGAATATGTAGGCTCATGAACTGTAGAACATGTTGTTAACTGAGGCACGAGGTGTCAAGCAATTGTGAAATTTCAAGCACACATTTTGCACTGAACATTAAATACAAACATTAAAAGAAATTAGAATAAATGAAGAGCCTACAAATAAGTGAAAGTCCTATAAATATATCAAGAATTTTACGCTCAAGGTTGATTTGCGCACACATATTTAAAAATAACGTGAAGGACATAATTTAGTTAAATGACATTGTGACACCTTTCTTGAAAGAGGACAGGGAAACAGGTCTCTGGCACAAGGTAAGCCTTTTTTATTATTCACACTCTATACTGTGCACACACACATATATCAATACAGGAAACACTGGGTTGCTGTAGGTCGGGCTCCCCTCTGCTCTGTGGCTGCTGGCTTTTAATCCGCTCTCCTCGCTCTACTGCAATTAGAGACAGGTGTTAGACATAATTTAGCTCAGGTGTGAGCGCCCTTACCGCTCTTCTCTCCCGGACGGGCGCTTGACCACGCCCCGCTGCCACATACCCCCACCGCCCGACTCAGGCCGGAGCGTCATCCGGCTGCCTACCACTTCCCCATTTCTGGAGAGGAAGTCGCGCAGCCATCTGCACCCCGGTCTGTGGACCACCTTGAACTTAAAAGGCTGGAGGGCTAGATACCAACGGGTGATCCGGCGCTGGTATCTTTCATGCGTGGAGCCACTGGAGTGGGGCATGATCCGAGCAGAGGGTGAAGGCCCGCCCCAGCAGGTAGTATCGGAGGGTGAGGACCGCCCACTTGATGGCCAGACACTCCTTCTCCACGGTGCTGTACTTAGTCTCCCTTAAGGAGAGCTTCCGGCTAATGTACAGCACCGGCGCCTCCCCTCCACCAGCTGCAGAGTACGGCCCCCAGCCCTCTGTCTGAAGCGTCCGCCTGTAATAGAAAAGGGAGAGAGAAGTCAGGTGCATGCAAAAGCTGCCCCCACAAAGTGCAGCTTTAATCTGCGTGAACGCTTGTTGGCACTGCTCCGACCATTGGACCGGATCTGGAGCCCCTTTTTAGTGAGGTCAGTCAGCGGGCTGGTGACGTCCGAATAATTAGGTACAAATCTTCTGTAATAGCCAGCCAGCCCCAGGAACTGCCTCACCCCTTTTTGGTCTTGGGTCTAGGGCAAGTCGCAATCGCCGCGGTCTTATCAATTTGGGGACGACCTGGCCATGACCCAAGTGGAACCCCAGATACCAGTACCTCCACGCCTCAACCGCAAGACTTAGGGTTTGCTGTGAGCCCCGCCACGCAGCGTATCTCAGGATCGGCCCTCAGATGTTGCATGTGCCGCTGCCAATCATTGCTATAAATGATGATGTCATCTAAATAGGCAGCGGCGTACGCTGTGTGCGGTCTGAGGATCCGATCCATGAGCCGCTGAAACGTGGCTGGTGCCCCAAACAAACCGAAAGGAAGTGTTACAAATTGGTGTAATCCAAACGGCGTGGTGAAGGCTGTTTTCTCAGGGACATTGGTGTCAAGGGATCTGCCAATAACCCTTTGTTAAATCCAGGGTCGAGTAAAATCGAGCAGTACCTAACCGATCGAAAGCAGTTCATCAACACGGGCATTGGGTACGCCACAAATTTAGACACCGCTGACTTTTCTGTAATCCACACAGAACCTAACAGACCCATCACTCTTGGGAACAAGAACAACCGGCTGGACCAATCACTGTGGGATTCCTCTATTACGCCCATATCAAGCATTGCATCTAATTCTTCCCGAATCCATTTTCTTTCTATGTTCGGGTAAGCTTATAGGCGGCAACGCACCACCGCCTCGGCTCGGTCTCGATGTGGTGCTGTATGAGGTTTGTAATGCCCGGAGAGGGGAAACACGCCCAAGAAACTCTTTTTGTAACTCAGAAACCTCTGTGAGCTGCCGCTGTGAGAGTTGGTCTCCACAAGTGACCGGAGTGTTGAGATTGTAGTCTTTGTTTATCTCCGGTCCGAGCTCCGCCTCCCGAACTACCGTGGCCAACGCCACAGAGGCCGCCTCCTCCCTCCATAACTTCAGGAGGTTGAGGTGATAAATTTGACGCCGCCTCTGTCGGCACGCATAACCTCATAATCGAGATCCCCACTGGCCGTGGTGACCTCAAAGGGTCCTTGCCACTTGGCGTAGTAATTTAGAGCTCGATGTTGGGAGTAATACGAGTACCTTGTCTCCCGTGCAAATTCCTCAGAGTCGAAGCACCCCTGTCATACAGTCGGCAAGCATGCTCTTGAGCTTGGAGCAAATTCTCCTGTGTTAGTCGCCCCAGTGTGTGGAGTTTTGCTCTAAGATCAAGAACTAATTGAATTTCATTTTTACTGTTAGAAGGTCCTCCTCCCATGCTTCACGGATGACGCCAAGGACACCGCTGGGCGCCGCCTGCATAACAGCTCAAACGGGAGAACTCCGTGGAGGCTTGCGGACCTCTCGCATCAGCAAACAACAGGGGTCTAGCCACTTATCCCAATTTCTAGCTGCCATCGCGTACCTAATTTACTTAATCATGTTCTTGAGCTGCTCTATTAAACCGCTCCACTAGGCCATCTGTCTGAGGATGGTAAACGCTTAGTGCTAATCGATTTGATGCCCAAGAGCTCGTAAAGTTCGCTGAGCGTTCGTGACATAAGAGTTGTGCCTTGATCGGTGAGGATTTCCTTCGATCCCCACCGGAGATTATCTTGAAGAGTGCCCCTGCAACACTGCGCGCGGAGATGTTGCTCAGAGGCACTGCTTCCGGATATCGCGTCGCGTAATCCACTAGGACTAACACGGCTGATGTCCGCTGCTGACCGCTCTATTGGCCCGACGAGGTCCATCCCAATTCTTTCAAGGGGACCTCGACACGGTAGAGGGCGTAATGGCGCTTTTGGGGTGGCCGTGGGTTTACCAGCTGACATTCACGGCACGCCGCGACACCACCTGCGGACGCCACCGCCAATGCCCGCCAATAGAAACGGGCTATTAGACGGAGAAGTGTTTTCCGCTCCCTAGGTGACCGCCATAGGATTATAGTGAGCCGCCTGGAAAACCATTTCCGGCGTCCGCGGAATCAATAATTGCGCTATTTCCTCCTTTGTTTGGGCGCCCTAGCGCCACCCTGTATAGTTTATCTTTAATGTTTAAAAATACGGATATGAAACGGCGACACCCGCCGGAGTTGTTGACCATCGATCACTCTCACTTGGTCAAAAGCGTGCTTAAGGGTTTCATCTCGCGACTGCTCCAAGGGGAAGTCCCTCCCGAGAATTCCCTGAGAGGAGGGGCGCCCACCTCGCCTCTTCCCACGCCATTCGAGCAGCCGAGGATGGCCCCTGCCCGCCTCCCCGCCAAAGCATCGCGACATCACACACCCCTTCACTTTCATGCAGGACCCATCCAGCACAAACCCCTCCAATAATTTTCTAAAATTCGCCAATCCGCACTCCAAAATTAGCGGATGGGTGAGGCGGGGCTAACCGCTGCCTCTACACTATGCTTTTCTCCCTGAATTTGATCGCCAGAGTCACCACGGGATATTTGTGAACATCCCCGCGCACACACCTTACCCTCACCAGTTTAGCTGAGCCCAAAGCCTCGGGTTGAACCAAGCGCTGGTGGATGGTGGTCTGGTTACAGCCGGTATCCAACAAAGCTTGGTATGTACCCCCTGGATTCTTACCGAACTGCACGCCCAGCCCGATCGGGGCAGCCTGTGGAACATCGGAGACCCGCACCACTGCCCCTACTTCCATCAGCGGACACTGATCCCGAAGTGGTCCGGGTCTCCGCGACCTCCAGCAGACCGCCCAGGCGCTGCGTCGCACCTGCAGCTGGCGGGTGCCCCCACCTGAGGAGGAGAGCGGCTGAAAGATGGGGAAGGGCTTGGCGGTGTTCCCAAGGCCGGGAGTTAGGCAAGAACGCCCGCTGCCATGCGGGGCAGGAACGGACCCTGGGGAGAGAGCAGAGCGAGAGGGAAGAGGGAGGGAAAAAACAGGGAAGACACAGGGAAGGGAGACAGACAGAGAGGGCTCATCCGCCTGGGAATCGCCGCCATGTGGTCCTCCTCATGAGTTGAACGGCCTCCTCCAGCGACGCCGGGCGGTGGCACTGGACCCACTCGGCCGCCTTCCGGGCAGACGCTGAACAAACTGCTCCAGTACCACCTGGTCGATTAGTTCCTCGACGCCGCGGTCCCGCGAGAGCAGCCACCTCCGACAGGCATCACGGAGCCGCTGAGCTTAACGCAAACGGGCGGTCGGACTTTTCGAGCTTCAGGGCCCGGAAGAGCTGGCGACTTTCCTCCGGCTCCGACCAACCCGCTGCAGGATGGCTTTCCTCAGGTCATGGTAGGCCAGGAGGCTTGTTGCCGGCAGTTGTTGGGTCGCGAGTTGTGCTTCCTCGACAGAAGAGGGACTAGACGGGCCGCCCACTGGTCTTGGGGCCACCCCCAAATTTCTGCTGTCCGCCGAAGAGGTCGACTAACGCTCAGGGTTATCTGCCGGCCCCATCTTCTGCAGCGCGGTGGGGGCAACGTGGCGCTGGTGTCCGGGGTCGCGGCTGCGGCTGGAGCGGCCTCCTGGCTGAGTAGGCTCCGGATAGCGTGGTCGGTCCTCTGCTTGAGCCCGCATGATTTCGAAGAACCGACGATCCTGGTCTTGCCGGAGCTCAAGCAGGGATTGTTGGTGGCTCTGATGGAGTGTCGCGAGGGACTGGAGGACTTCCGCCAGCTGGGAGGACTCTATGGGGCGACTTTGTTCCATTATTAATGTCCCGGGTTTCGGCACCAGTGTGACACCTTTCTTGAAAGAGGACAGGGAAACAGGTCTCTGGCACAAGGTAAGCCTTTTTTTATTATTCACACTCTATACTGTGCACACACACATATATCAATACAGGAAACACTGGGTTGCTGTAGGTCGGGCTCCCTCTGCTCTGTGGCTGCTGGCTTTTAATCCGCTCTCCTCGCTCTACTGCAATTAGAGACAGGTGTTAGACATAATTTAGCTCAGGTGTGAGCGCCCTTACCGCTCTTCTCTCCCGGACGGGCGCTTGACCACGCCCCCGCTGCCACAGACATGTACAGAATTAGCAAAATAGTGGAAAAGAATAATAATAATAAAACGCTAACATTTTCAAATTTTGTACAGTTTAAAATCATCACTTCGGGTCAGAAATTTAACATCACATTTAGGTTGGTTTATAAATGAATACATGGAAATCATGTGATAAATTAATATAGCCTATAATATGATGTTGTGTATTAGTTAAGGTTACACTTGACAAGCTCCAGTTGCACACATTTAACAAAGACCGCAAACTGAGTCGAGACCGCTCCCATCCGATCTGAAATCACACCGTGTGCATTTTCATTCCTGAGTTTTACACTTTCATTTGTGTCTTTCTGAATAAGGTATTCGGCTTCAGGCACATCCCTATCCATAAGACTCCAGTAGTTAAATCCATGTCTTCAGAAGCGATATGATAGGTGTGGATACAGAAACAAATGATAATTTATAGAAAAGGATTCATATTTAAATCCTTTTTTACCATAAATCTATACTTTCACTTTCAAAATGTGAAAGTGGAGATTTATCACATTGTTGTGAAAGTATGTTCATTGTTAGTTCATGAACTGTAAATGTATGTTAATAAATATTAATAAATAAAACCTTATTGTAAAGCATTATTTTAATAATTATTCCAAAATATTTTAATGCGATATTGTTTTATGTTAGAAAATATATCAGCATGAGGGGATTTGACTTGCACATTGTTCAACATTCACTCTTCTGAACTACTTCTCACAAGTTTTGAAACAGGTTCTCTTGCAATATTTTGCACCATCTATACTTTCTTCAATCTTAACAAGATGCCCATTCCCTACTGATGAAAAACATCCCTGTGGCATGATGATAAAAACATCATACTTCACTGTAGGTATATAGTGTATCTTGAGGTTTTGGCAGAGTTGGATTTCTGCCAAACATCATTTTAAAGTTTTACTAAAAAGCTCTGCTTTGTCTCATCTGACCATAAAAGTTTTTACCCACACTGCAACTGGGCCGTTACATTACTGCAAAATTCATTTTGAGATAAAATGCTTTTAAGTTTATTTTTCAGTTATGTTTATTTTATTAATGTAGGATTGGTAGTTCAGTAAAATGAGAGAAAATGAGCATCTGAATTCTTTAACAAAGCAATGAGTAAATGGGAGGTCTTAGTTATAGTGATCCTAGCAAGGAGTCACAAATTAAAATATTTATTTCACTATAACATACCAATCATTCCATTAATGTAATTACATGACATGTTTGTGCATATGGGGTTGGACAAAGTATTCAGGCAAGAGTAAATAAGGCTCATTAAATACCTGTTGGCATCTCGTCTGCATCCATATTAAATATTGTGTAAGTAGTCAGGGTAACAGCATGCTTTCTGTGTGGCAGCACGGGAATACTAAAATCAATAGAGCTCATCTAGCATTAGCGGGGCAATAAATGTTCAGTGTTAAAGAGTAGAGATGAAAGTGGATTAATAGCATGAGCAGCGCTAACATGTGGGATCAGCATACCAGCTTGAATGAGCTTGACTGAATGAATCATGTTTGGGATAAGGAGGTAGATGGAATGAAAGCAGAAATCAGGGGTATGCTTGGAATAGTATATTAACATACTAAAGCTTTTTGACCTGTTTTATATGACATCACTGTTCGACCACACCGCCATGTTTGTTACCAAAACTCTATATAGTTTCAGTATGCTGTACCTGTTAAGGCTCTGGGTTACTGACCAGAAGGTCAGGGGTTCGAGCCCCAACACCACCAAGACACCCCTGTTGGGCTCTTGAGCAAGGCCCTTGAACCTATCTGCTCCAGGGGCGCTGTATCATGGCTGACCCTGCACTCTGACCCCAGCTTAGCTGGGATATGTGAAAAATAAATAATTTCACCATGTATAGTCCAGGGGGCAACGAGGGGCAGACAAGGAAAAGGGACCGGTTCGGAGGGCCTGGGAGGTGGCCACAGGACAGAGGCCGGTTTAGATGGCCCGGGGGCTGGCCACTTGGCAAGGGCCGGTTCAGGGGACCTGGGAGGAGGCCACAGGACAGGGACAGGTCGAGGAGGCCTGGGAGACGGCCACAAGATGGGGACGAGTCTAGGGGGCCTGGGAGGCGGCCTTCGGACAGGGACAGGTCTTGGTGGTCTGGGAGATGGCCGTAGAGCAGGGGCCAGTTCAGGGGGCCTGGGAGGAGGCCATCGGACAGGGACAGGTCCCGGAGGCAGAGCTGAGAGGGGCTCTGGGGACGAAGCTGAGGGAGGCTCAGGAGGCGGAGCTGAGGGAGGCTCTGGTAGCTCAGGAGACGGAGCTGAGGAAGGCTCAGGAGGGGGAGCCGAGGATGGCTCAGGAGGTGGAGCCGAGGGCGGTGGTGCCGAAGGCAGCTCTAGAGGCGGAGGCCTGGAAGGCTCTGGGGACGGAGCTGAGGTAGGGGGCGCCGTAGGAGGCTTTAGGGGCGGAGACCTGGAAGGCTCGGGAGTCTCTGGGGGCAGAGCCGTAGGAGGCTCGGGAGACGGAGCCGAAGAGGGCTCGGGAGGCGGCGCCGTAGGAGGCTCGGGGAGAAGAGCCGTATTAGGCTCGGGAGGCGGCGCCGTAGGAGGCTCGGGGAGAAGAGCCGTATGAGGCTCGGGAGGCGGAGCCGTGGGAGGCTCTGGAGGAGGAGCCGTAGGAGGCTCGAGAGGCGGAGCCCTAGAAAGCTCTGGAGCCTCTGGGAGCAGAGCCGTAGGAGGCACTGGAGGCGGAGCCGTAGGCGGCTCGGGGAGAAGGGCCGTGGAAGGCTCGAGAGGCTCTAGAGGCGGAGCCCTGGAGGGCTCGAGAGGCTTGAGAGGCGCCTGGAAGCCCGAGAGGCTGGAGGGGCGGAGCCCTGGAAGGCTCGAGAGGCTTGAGAGGTGGAGCACTGGGAAGCTCGGAGGGCAGAGCTCTGGAAAGCTCGGAGGGCGGAGCTCTGGAAAGCTCGGAGGGCGGAGCTCTAGAAAGCTCAGGAAGCTCGGAAGGCAGGGTTCTAGGAAGCTCGGAGGGCAGAGCTCTGGAAAGCTCAGGAAGCTCGGAAGGCAGGGTTCTAGGAAGCTCGGAGGGCGGAGCTGTGGAAAGCTCGGAAGGCTGAGCTCTGGAAAGCTCGGAAGGTGGAGCTCTGGGAGGCTTGAGAGGAGGAGCCCTGGAAGACTCGAGTGACGCTGGTTCTGGGACGGTCATGGCTAAAGGCGCTGGCTCTTGGACGGTCATGGCTACTGGCGCTGGCTCAGGGACGGTCGAGGCTACTGGCGCTGGCTCAGGGACGGTCGAGGCTACATGCTCTGGCTCCCTGACGTCTGAGGCTACAGACTCTGGCTCGGGGACGGTCGAGAGCTCCGGCTCGCTCACCGTGGCTGACGAGGACTCAGGCTCGCTCACAGTGACATGCGTGGGCTCTGGCTCGCTCACAGTGACATGCGTGGGATCTGGCTCGCTCACAGTGACATGCGTGGGCTCTGGCTCGCAGACCGGGGCAGGCGCGGGCCGGGAGGCGGAAGCCCGTCTTCTCTCCCTCCTCCGGGCAGACGAAGTGGGCCGCGCTGGCTCATGGAAGGCGACTGGCGTGAGGGGGACCTCGTTGACAGGTGGGACTGGCGTGACAGGAAGCGCCATGGGTGACTGGAGAGTCACCACCGAGGGAGGCGAGGTAGGATCCTCCTCAGCGACGTCCATGGTTACCGGCCAGCCGCAGACCCGCAAAGTCATCTCCACGAAGCTGCAGAGAGTCCACTCGTGCGTTGCTGGTGGCAACCGCTCCCTCAATGATGCGTTCAGGTTGCCCCTGAAGTAGAGCAACAGGGCAGAGTCCGGGAAGTCAGAGACGCTAGCCAGTTTGACGAAGTCACAAATGTGGAACAATGCCGGTCGGTCCCCTTGCTTCAAGCAAAGCAGCTGGTAGTTAGCCTGCTGGACTGCTGGATCCATAGTAATGGTCGGTCGTTCTGTCACGATATGGTGAGTCAGGAGAAGGCAGATGGTAGATGCGGATCCAAACGCGGTTTTTATTAATGAATCGAAACACAGATAAGAAAACACGGGAACAAAAGAAAAGTCCACGATGGGAAAATAAACTCAAAGTCAAACTAACTCACGGATGAAAAGAACACAAACACTGGAACAAATCAAAAGTCCACGATGGGAAAAGTGCATTCAAACACACAGTGACACACGGGTGAACACAAGTTGACAAACCTCCACGAAGGGGAAAGGGAACCTCGGACGAACACGAATCAACATCAGGGGGCAAGAACAGCAAACATGAAACGATCCATACATCCATTCACAAACAACGACCGACCGAGACTGAACAAACAGACAGGGTGTAAATACACGAACAAGGGAAAAAGGGGCCAATGAACAAACAGAACTCAAACAAGGTAACAAGGTGATGAACAGAAACCAATGGCAAATTAAAGAGGGCAAGTGAAAACAATGAACGGAGAACACGAACGCTAACAGGGAGACTATGGACAAGGGACTATGGACAAGGGACAAAAGTGAAAACTAAGGAATTACAAAAGTGACACAAAATGATAAACAAAGGGCAACGGTGAAACAAGACAAGGTAATCATTACAGAACCCTTATTAACCCAATGGTAATATAATTGACATGTTTATTCATATATCAACAAACAAAAATAAATAAATAAACTGAAGTCACATGAAAGTGAGAACATCGCTAATGAACATGAAAAGAAGGGCTGATTGAATTGAATGTACGATGGAGCCAAGGCCCTCTGCAACAGCTGTCATACTCTCAAGTCAAGTCATTTTTATTTGTATAGCACTTTTACAACATCATTTCAGAATGATATGATACAGAAAATGATGATGAAATGGCGTAAAGTATTAATTGTGCAGTTTAAATGAATAAAGCGATTGAAAATCATACCTCATAAAATTGTATCCAACGCATCATGCCAAGAAAAACCCAAGGGATCTGTTTGGTTGTGATGGCATCTATTTACATTATACATTTCTATGCTCTCCTGAGCTCACAACTCTATCAGGGCATCTCTATCAGGGCAACTCTATCAGGGTGCTTCTAACCACCAGCCGTTGCAACCATATGAAGGGCTACATAAGGCCACATACTTAAAGGAACATTTCACCACAACAGGAAACCTGTATGACATTCTTTCTTCCGTGGAACTCAAAAGGAGATTTTTTGTAGAATGTACTAAAACTTTTAAAAAGCTTTCAGTTTCAAAAAGGATGCAAAAGTGCTATAAAAGTATCATAAAAGTGACACATGTGACTCATACAATAGCTTTGTATGTAAGCCGTTATTCATAAATAACCTTCCCCTCCAATGATTTTAACTCAAGAACTAGATCAGTCCCCGTTTATATACATGACAAAGAGTAACCAGCACAGTCTTCAAAACTTCTGCTTTTGTGTCCCATGGAAGACAGAAAGTCATACAGGTTTGGACATGAGGGTGATTAAATTATGACAGAATTGGGTAAGCTACTTAAATTCAAGCCTCCAAAGAAATAGACATTCTTGAAGCAATTTGAGTGCAACCCTAATGCCGATCACTGGAGTAAGAAAGCATGATGAAGAGATCTGCTGTTTGCATTTAAAACCCAGCAGCTCCAAGCACTGCTTAAACAATTCCTCAAACTGTGCATAATGAGTGTCTAGAGGAGACAAAGAAGAAGACAGCTAAAGATGGATAACAACAGTGAGAGTGAGAGAGAAAACGAGCCAAACGTCTACAAGTGACACTTCGTAAGGACCCTAATCATCAGTCATGTTTCATGATGTCACAGAACAGAGGACATAATGTGTATAATTATAATCAGGTCTGACAGGCCCACACATGAGTGAGTTTCAGGGGAGTTCTATTTAGCAGCCTTCAGTTCCTCTGGTGCTCTCTGATCTATCATTATTCATCTCAAAGGATTTACTGAACTGATATAAATCTTGTCAGCTTTTATAAGCATGTTTACAATATCCCAACAAAGTGCTTAAACTGTGTGTTGTATCTCAAATTAGCTACATTGACTAAGAACGTACTTGAATAAGAGAAATTTCAAGACGGCACATTTTATTTATAATTGATTGCATATTGATGGGAACTCTGTATTTGCTCATCATATTAACTACACATTTTGTGTATTTAAAGTGAAACCAAATCAGACTTAATTGTCTACTTTACTTCAAAGAAAATACATTGTTTTTATAGTGGTGAACTTAAAAAGTGTATACATTGTTTTTGGATTAAAATAATTTCTGACTTACCATTTGATGTAGGAGCTTTAAGATGATCTTCAATTAGATTGTGATGAGAAAGAGGGTGTGGCCGGGCTGTGATGAAACACGGCCGGTGCTGAATCAGCAGGAGAGCGAAATAAAGGGGCGGCAGGAGAGGCCGGTTCGAGAGAGAGATAAGCATGTGGCCGAGCTGCACGTTTGTTTATGCTGGTTTTAAGTTTACCATTAAAGTTTATGTTTACTGTTCAGCTGGTTCCCACCTCCTCCTTGCCCGTCCTTAGACTGTTACATAGATCCACTATATAATGTTGTTGACATATAGGAGCTTTCATAACTGTTGAATGGTATGTAATGTAACAGTTAATGGTGGGAAAGAAGGAGGCGGGAACCGGCTTATCAGTCAACATAAACACACACACATGCAACGCGGCCACGTGCGTCTCTCTCTCTCAAACTCAAACTGGCATCTCCGGCTCCCCTTTATCTTGCTCTCCTGCTGATCATCTGATTCAGTGCCGGCCACACCCTGCTCTTCTGCACACTCCTTCCCAGCCCAATTCAGGCCGGGGCACCGCCGGACTGATCTAGTCCCGTCCCATCTCTGGAGGGGAGGCTCTGCCCTTCCGCGGTTCTGTCAGCCGGTGGTCCACCCTGCCTCCCGGGAACCTGGGCGAGAGATGAGGGGAGGTGTGGGGAGAGGGAAAGTCTTACGGGAGACACAGCGATAGGGAGAAAATCTATACTCTAAATCATTACACAATGACTACAACTTATCTGTACAAACCGTGCACTTTTTTTAATGCCCAGTTTATACAATTTTGTGGAAGCCTTTGTGTTAACTACCTGTGTCTCTCTGATATTGTGTTAGCATTTGCCATAACTAGGAATAGTGTACCCCAAAAGACAATATTGTCATAATTTACTAATCCTCATGTTGTTCCTGTATCAATTACTTACTTATGTGTGAAACAAAAGATGTTATAATGAATATCTCAGTTTTTTATTCAATATTATGGTATTTGATAATGACTCACATTAAAAAATAAACAAACAAATATCATAAAAATAGTCCTTGCAACTCATGCGTCATATTCCAAGTCTTCTGAAGACATAGTCATTTTTCAATTAGAATCTTGACATCTGTTCCGTGTTCATGATTCCTTTGCCAGCAGTGTTGCGTAAGTTACAAACTAAAGTAATCCACTACAAATTACTAACTACTTCTATAAAATCATAATAATATTACTTTACTGATTACTTCATTGAAAAAGTAATTACATTACTAATCACTTTTTTAAGCTACTTTCTAAAAACAATGTTTTTCCGCTCAACAAATTCAAAATAATGTGTATTTTCTCCTTGTTCATTGCCGCACACCCTTCAGCTGTCACACAATTGCAAACAGACATACAAGTGAATTCACATTTTAACTGTATTATGCATAAATATTTTTTTTTGAAATATTTGTAACCCAATTAATGTACTTAAAAGTAATTACTTTAATTGAAAGTCAGTAACAGTAATCTGATTACTGTTATTATTAATTCTGATTTAAAAATGTAATGTATTACACCACTTTTTGTGCCTAAATGTAATTAGATTACAGTAACTAATTACTACACCCAACATTGTTTGTGAGAAACTCGTTCACAGCAGCTCACATGCTCTTTCATTGTTTCAATGAAAGTTCTGGCAAGACAATGTGAATGAGATTCTCCCAAGAACACAAAAACACACCATGGACTTCAAGATTTTCACTGAAGAATCTTCCGCATGAGAAAGAAAGAATAGATTTGAAACTACATGATGCTGAGTAAATTATGACAGAATTTTTTGTATTTACTATTTAACAGTTAATCTAAACATTCAAAAGAATTGTTTGTTTACAAAAATAGCTAACTACATTAAAGCAACTTATCAGGGCAATATGTTTAAGTTTTACTGTTAGATGAAAAACAGAGCAGTATTTGCTTTTGGCCAAAAAATAATATATCAGTTAGGGTTACGAACAACTAAATTAAGATAATATATACCTAATAGTGCAAAAACAATATAATTTTAAAATCACACATCTATTTTAGTTTAAAAAATATGTTAATGATGACAGAAATAATTTAGTGAATTGTTTATTCAACCAATTCATCAAAATGAATGAACCAATTTGCTAAAATGAGCCAGACTTCCCGGCATTACTTGAAAGGGATGATCCGACATTTATATGCCCACTTGTCTGTGCCTCTGCTTGCTCTCAGTGCTTTGTGAGCTCCCTCAGTTGTTTTCTGCTTGTTCAAATCAGCCCTACATTTGTGTGAATTGTGGCACTGCATTGACACTGTAACGTATGACCTTGTCCTGTTTTACTGTTTCCCTTTTGTCTTCCATTTTGTTACTTTCGTCACTCCATAGTTTTCACTTTTGAACCTTCTGTACCTCCATAGTCTTGTTAGCCATTGTGTTCATTGTTCATTGTTCTCACCTGTCCTCGTTAGTTTCCCATTGGTTTCTGTTCATTACCTCATCATGTCATTTTGAGTTCTGGTTGTTCATTGGTCCTGTCTTGTATTTATACCCTGCCTGTTTGTTCAGTCCCTGTCGATTGTTGAATGTTAGTAATGTTTGTTGGTATGTTTGTTAAGCCTGCTCTGTGTTTCCTTCCCGAGTTCCCTGCTTATGTTTATTTCCCCATCGTGGGTTTTCCTTTGTGTTTGTTTAGTTAAATAAAGTTACTGCTTGTGGATCCTCAACCTTCGTCTGCCTTGTCTGCCAAGCATTACAGAACGATCGACCATACAATGGATCCAGCAGTTCTGCGAGCAAACTGCCGTCTGCTCAGCCTAAAGCAAGAAGACCGCCCCATAGAGGACCACGTCCGCGATTTCCTTAGGCTGGCGAAGGTCTCGGATTTCCCGGACTCCTCGTTGGTGGTCTTCTTCAGGGGCAACCTGAATGCTGCACTGAGGGAGCAGTTACCACCGGCAACTCGCTATTGGACACTCCGGAACTTCCTGGAGGTGACCTTTCTGGCCTGCGGCTCACCGTTCACCGTGTGCGTCGATGAGGAGGACCCTGCCTCTCCTCCCACGACGGTGACTCTCCAGTCGTCCCTAGCTCCCCCTGTCACGCCAGCCCCTCCGGTCAGTGAGCAAACCCCGCGCCAGTCACTTCCCGGAACCCACAGTCCGCCGTCTGCCGGAGGAAGCGGCTTCTGCCTCGGCCCGCCGCAGGTCAGCGAGCCGAGCCCTCTTCAGCCAGGTCAGAGCCAGCGCCTGTAGCCTCGATGTCAGTGAGCCAGCCTGTAGCCTCGATGTCAGTGAGCCAGCGCCGTAGCCTCGATGTCAGTGAGCCAGCCTGGCCCGACGTCAGAGCCAGCGCAGCCATGACGTCCAGAGCTAGCTCCAGTAGCCAGCCGTCAGAGCCAGCCTCCCGAGCCTTCCAGGGCTCCGCCTTCCCGAGCTCTTCCAGAGCTCCGCCTCGAGCTTCCAGAGCTCTCCTGAGCCTCCTCCCGAGCCTTCCAGAGCTCCGCCTCCCGAGCCTTCCAGAGCTCCGCCTCCCGAGTCTCCCGAGCCTTCCAGGGCTCCACCTCCCAAGCCTCTCGAGCCTTCCAGGGCTCCGTCTCTCAAGCCTCCCGAGCTTTCCAGAGCTCCGCCCTCCGAGCTTCCCAGGGCTCCGCCTCTCAAGCCTCTCGAGCCTCCCAGGGCTCCGCCTCTCAAGCCTCTCGAGCCTCCCAGGGCTCCGCCTCTCAAGCCTCTCGAGCCTCCCAGGGCTCCGCCTCTCGAGCCTCCCAGGGCTCCGCCTCTCGAGCCTCCCAGGGCTCCGCCTCTCGAGCCTTCCAGGGCTCCGCCTCTCGAGCCTTCCAGGGCTCCGCCCCTCAAGCCTCTCAAGCATTCCAGGGCACTGCCCCTCAAGCCTCTCGGGCCTTCCAGGGCTCCGCCTCCCGAACCTCCTACGGCTCCGCCTCCCGAGCCTCCTAGGGCTCTTCTCCCCGAGCCTCCCTCAGCTCCACCTCCTGAGCCTCCCTCAGCTCCGCCTCCTGAGCTCACAGAGCCTCCCCCAGCTCTGCCTCCGGGGCCTCCTACGGTTCCGCTTCCAGAGCCTCCTACGGCTCCGCCTCTCGAGCCACTCAAGCCTTCGACGGCTCCGCCTTCAGAGCCTCCCGAGCCTCCTACGGCTCAGCCTCTCGAGCCACTCAAGCCTTCGACGGCTCCACCCTCAGAGCCTCCTACGTCTCTGCCCCCAGAGAATCCAGAGCCTTCCTGGTCTCCGTTCCTAAAGCCTCCCACGGCTCCGCCTACCTCGGCTCCGCCTCCTTCAGCTCCACCTCCTGAGCCTCCCTCAGCTCCGCCTTCTGAGCCATCACCTCCCTCGGCTCCGCCTCAGAGGTCCTCCTGGGCTCCACCTCACGCGGCTCCGCCGGCCTCCCTTGTGGCCACTCCATCTCCTAGGCCACCAAAACCGGCCCCTGTCCTGTGGTCACCTCCCAGGTCCCCTGAACCGGCCCTTGGCCCATGACCACCTCCCAGGCCACCAAAGCCGGCCTCTGTCCAGTGGTCTCCTCCTAGGCCTCCTGCATCTACCTGGTGGCCAGCTCCCAGACCATCGAAACCTGTCCCTTTGTGCCCCCGTGGACTGTTTAATTTCCCCTTGTTGCCCCCCTTGGACTTCCTGCCTGCCCTCTGTGCCCCTTGGACTGCCCCCCTGCTCATGTGCCCCCCCTGGTCTGTCTGTCTGCCCCCGGTGCCATCATGTTGTTTTCTATGGTTTTTGTCTTGGGTTTTGTTTTCTCGTTTTTGGATCGTCTGGGATCCGATCCTTAGAGGGGGGGCTATGTAACGTATGACCTTGTCCTGTTTTACTGTTTCCCTTTTGTCTTCCATTTTGATACTTTCGTCACTCCATAGTTTTCACTTTTGAACCTTCTGTACCTCCATAGTCTTGTTAGCCATTGTGTTCATTGTTCATTGTTCTCACCTGTCCTCGTTATTTTCCCATTGGTTTCTGTTCATTACCTCATGTCATTTTGAGTTCTGGTTGTTCATTGGTCCTGTCTTGTATTTATACCCTGCCTGTTTGTTCAGTCCCTGTCGATCGTTGAATGTTAGTAATGTTTGTTAAGCCTGCTCTGTGTTTCCTTCCCGAGTTCCCTGCTTATGTTTATTTCCCCATCGTGGGTTTTCCTTTGTGTTTGTTTAGTTAAATAAAGTTACTGCTTGTGGATCCTCAACCTTCATCTGCCTTGTTGTCTGCCAAGCATTACAGACACCATAAAGCATGACATACAAGTGTTTTGTCACGGTATATTGCTACATGTTAGAAAAAATAAATAATTACTGGAAAAGCTGCACTAATCTGAAAAACGTATTCAAAAGAATAGTTCACCCAAAAATAACAACTCATTATTTTACTAATTTTTATTTGGAACACAAAAGTATCTATTTTCAAAGAAAGTTGCAACCACTGATTTCCATACAATGGCAGCTGATAGTGACTCACTTTAAAGTTTTAAAAAACACCCAAAAGTGTCATAAAAGTAGCTCATGCAACTTGTACATCATTTTCCAAGTCTTCTGAAGGCATACAATCACTTGTATGATTGTACATGTCAATAAAATCAAACATAATTGGTTCATGTCATGATGTCTAATCAAGAGACAGACAACAAACAATGAGGTTTGACGTTACTGACAAAACGCTCCTGTGCGAGATGCTGAATAAACAATCAAAGACATCTGTCTAACGCACGTTTACATAGAAAAACAATGAAAAAACAGCATAGATGGACACGTTTTGTGTGAACGGACCTTAATACTGCAAATAATGATTAATGAGGTCCAGATCATCAGAGATGAGATATAGCAGCATGGGGAGTGTAAAATTTCCTGAGACAGATGGAAATAACTATAGTGAGTGTAAGAGGCAGATAGACACTAGTCTAGTGTGTATGTGAGGGGTGTGTGTGTATTACCGTGTCATATACACAGTGCCACACAGAATTTATGTCTGCTGCAGAGTCATGGGATGAGGAATATAACCTCGGCACAAAAGCCTGCAAATACTCACCTGGGAGCAAACAATAAATAACCTCTAACAGATATGGACAACACGCCAGAGAATTTACTGTGTTTATAGTCTCATTTGTCGACACTGGACTCTCTGCAGGAGACATTAACAAGATTTTGGTAACAGTTAGACCAGGACCTCTGTGTCACGAACCCCGCTCCCTCGCTCCGCCCCCTCGAGCTTCCACGCTCGTTCCGCCCCCTCGAGCTCCCACGCTCGTTCCGCCCCCTCGAGCTCGCACGCTCTTTTTGCTCGCTCAAGCCCTCATGCCCACTTTGCTCCTACTCGCTCCCATGCTCGTAGGCAATCTCCCTTCCTCGAGTTTCTCACGCGTTTCCAATCCCCCAGAACATTATGACCACCTGCACTCGCGTCATCTGCACTCCTGCACATTAGTTTCACCTGCACTCGTCTCATCACCTGTCATGGTTTACACCTACACTCGCCCCTATATATATCATTACCCTTTCGTCTCACGGTTGTTGGTTATTGTATTTAGTTTCCCGTGTCTTTGCCCCCGCTAGTCTCGTCTAGTTTTGATCCCTTCTTGAACTCCTCTTGATTACCCCCTTAGCTTGCCAGCTCCTCGTTCCCCTAGTACCCCTGTCTACTCCCTTTGTTAGTTTACCCGCCTCTCGATCCTGTTTACCCCGGCTTTGACCCTCGCTCCCCTCGACTACTCTCCAGGATTTGCCCCCTTTACTCTCTTTGATTCCCCGGCTTTTGACCCTACGCTTCCCTCGACAACTCTTCACTGGATTTGCCTGTTTGTACTTTTGCCTGCTTTTATTGTTTCAATAAAAGCAGTTTTTTGACTTACATTGTGACTGTCTCATCTTGTGTGTGTGTGTGTGTCCGGGTTACACTCTGCACTTTCCCTGGGGAGAGAGTTTAGTATCCTGTTTATTTACCAACTATTAGTGTGGTCTCTCTCTACACTACTCATACCCCATTGTAAGGGTAATGAGTAATCAAACGGGAACAGTGAGACAGGTAAGGATCTTTATTATCTGCCTTCAGTTCAAAACCTTAGCTTAACAAAACACTTCAGCTTCACAAACCCTTTAACTTCAACCTCATTAACTTCTCCAACACAGACGCTGCACACTACACTGGCTCTCTCTCTGCTCTGGGAGTGGCGTGGCCATTTATCTGCCGCTCTCCCCATGCTCAGTGGAATAAGAGACAGGTGTTCGACATAATTTAGCTCAGGTGCATGCGTCCTTATCGCCTTCCCTCTCCGGAGGCCGCCTGACCACGCCCCCGCTACCACACTCATACTTAGATCTTTATATAACTCTGATGTGTTTGCACAAACATATGCTGTCTCTTAGTAGAGATGCGTAGATACTGTCATGAATATAGAGGACAAGTCTGGATCAGTGGCAAGCTGTGAAACAATGACACCGACATGCACAGCAAGTGCAAGGACCTTCACGCTGTTCTTTTGAAATTACACAGATGTTTTCCCTGTCAAAAAAGATTATGATTTATCACATGAAAGCTGATTTACTAACCGGTGCTGCCCAGGCTATTTTCATCTTCCCTACTTCCCAATGGAAGGCTGGAGAAATTAATAGAGAATTAAGGTTATTGGCAATCAGCGCCATGCAGCTGAGTTTTATAGAGCCAGCCCTGATAAGGAACAGAAGCATCTGGCTGAGTGTTTACTTTAACATGTAATTTGTTAAACCCACATCAGAAAATTTTAAATACACAGAGCGTATTTATCTTTCAGGGATGAAGTGTATATACCAGGGTGATCTCTTCTTTATGTGTATGTAACATTTACATGTACATATCTATACATTTAGACAGACACTGAAACTTACAGTATAAACTTATTCACATCAGCGGCTAAAACTAAAGCACTTTTACCAACATAATCACATGAGAAACTGACGTTGCTTTCAAATGTTAATGTACACTGAAATCAACCCATTCAGACAAACTATACACAATCGTAAGTGTTATTCTGAGGTTGCAAGTTTTTCTCCAGTGACTGTTAGATTTATAGTTGGGTTTTGGGTATAGGGTTAATAAAATATGCATTCCTGTTGACTGTATTGCATAAATACAACTAAATATACAACTCACTTTTGCAGCCACTCCAGACATTTCACCCGAAAACTGTAGCTCACATGTGCAACTACATTTAACAACACTTCCATCTTCGACCACTGGGGGCATTGATTTTAATTTCGGTAAGCAAAACCTATGTCAGCAGGAAAACTCATTTACAATGTGATCAGTCTCTTTTACATATGTACAGCTTTAGAAATGTGTGTTTTCTGATGACTTGTCTAAACAGCAATTCCCATAACCTTCTGCAGGTGAATGAGTTCAATTCTCTGAGACAAAACCAAAGTGGGATTTATTTTTCAATAAATGTTCTAGAAACTTTGAAAGAGAAAGACCATTTTAATGGCACATTTATGTATAAACGACATCTAGATGGGACAACTAACATATTGCCATTGTTCTCATTAAATGGCTGAATTGAATTATCATAAAAGCTCTATAAGTATTAAATGTTATGGTTTCTAAACTTGTTCAAGATGCTGTCAATATTGTACATTTTTGGTGCAAATGTATGCATAATACAGTAGAACCACACTTTACCTTACGAATATCTAAGAATACTAATGAGATCACGTTGGATATACAGAAAGAAGGTAAAAAGCGTTTGATTAAAACAGATATGTGAGAAGTAAGGATTTAGATCTTCTTCTGTGTTCACTGTAAAAACTGTTACTTGGATCTAACTCAATAAAATTAAGACAACATTTTCCAACTACTTTTTTCAAGTTTAGTGAACTAACTGATATTTTGAGTAAGGATAACTTAATAATATGCATTTAAATGTATGTGAAAAGATTAAGTATCATTTTCAGAAAAAGCCAATAAATTGAGTAAAATCAATGTAAAAAATATTAGCATATTATACACATTAGACTTATTTAAAATAGGTAACATTTAAATTAATAAATACTAGTTAATATCCTCTGATTTATTAATTTTGACCAATTTTCCCTTTCTTTGTTTTGGAAGTGTAAACGGCTTCAAATAATTAATTGCTATTATGTCAATTTCCAACATTTATTAAATCAATGCCATATCCACAACAGTAGCAATGAGCTGGACACAGTATAAACAATCAATAACATGTGTAAAGCATGCCCTCAGCAAATAAAGTGCAGGCTAGTGTGGAACACCTTCAAAGTACAGTTTTTCACCGTATGTTATAACATTTTAAAATGAAGTCAACAGGCACTTTTGTAACAATACACAAGCCATATTCAAAATGAGCTGGACAGTGTTAACTATCAATAACATCTGTAAAGCATGACCTCAGATTATAAAGTGTAGGTTAGAAGAACACCTTCACAGTATAGTTTACTGTGTGTACATAATATTAAAACATTTTAACACTAACATTACAGGTCAAAAACATGAGCATCTGACCTCAACTTAGCATAATACCTTCACAGTGTGTGTGAATATTTTGAAACATCTTTATTCAAACTCACTGATCTCACCTACTGACCAGTTTTTAAAATGCAGCTTCACAGCAGGTCTATTTTGTGTGTATAAAATAAAAACATTTTTTTCACACCAGAAAGTATGACCTGCAGCATAGCATAAAACATGACAAGGACAAACCATAACAACATCCTGAAAGATTCAACGTTATGTCCGATGTATAACCATGTTGAACAGACAAAGAAAACAGCTGTTCACTAGTGCAGAGTGACGGAGTTATGTCTGAGTGCCTAGGCAAGGAGCTTGTTTTTCAGGGTCATGAACTTCGGGCTTGGTTTTGGGCGGAGCGTGAAGTCCCACAAAAAGTCTTTGAAACACCTCAAATGTTTTGGAAAGCTTGTGTAACAGGGACAGAAAGTGTACTGTTAAAACATATGTATTATTTATTATAATTCACACAAAATGTTTATTTTCATATATATCTGGTATACTTGCCTAAAGAATTAGCGTTTTTCCCCTTTAATTGCTGTGATGTCATCATGAGCCTACACAATTTACTGTTTTGTCTCCTCCTTTTCCTCTTGGCATTGTTAATGCACTGAAGAGGTGAGTTATTTGTGGCTCCTGTTAATCGTAATTAATCTTTATTTTAATTGTTGCATTTATGTCAATATCTTCACTGCAAGTTATGTGTATTATGTTGTTTTAATTATCTGTGTGGTTATTTTGATCATTTTACCATAATTAAGTTGTATTTTTGTCTTTGGCCTATATGTGAAAGCACATGTTGATTATATGTACATCACATTTGTTTTATAGAGCAATATAAGGGCGATTTACTCAGACGCTGCTCTTGTATGTTTTGTGTATCAGGTATGTTTTCTCTATTTTTTTCCTCTTGGCATTGTTAATGCACTGAAGAGAGCAATATAAGGGCGATTTACTCAGACGCTGCTCTTGTATGTTTTGTGTATCAGTAAACACAGTGAAAACGCCGCCAGTTGTCCCATGTCTGTCTCCACAACGCTTCACAACGCAGACAAGTGTTTTCATAACTGGTGTCGCGAGCCACCGGTTACACGTGGTGCCATAACCCTTCGGATTTCGCATGAACGGCTGCTTGCCGATCGCCGGAGTTGCTGCTTCAACAGACGACGGTGCGCTGGAGGAGTGTTTCGCTGATCTCGGAGGTCACAGCTCGTTTCATCTCATCATCAGCGTTCAACTATCTGCTGCTCATATCACGTAGGATGGTGTAGGTTGAACACTTGCCTTTTTTTTGAGGTATGATGAAAAACTGTTTTGGTTTTTATTAATGACTATTCGCCATATATGCGCTTTGTGTTGAATTTTTTTATTTATTTATTTATTTATTTTTTTGCACTGCTGCTGCACCGCTGCACAGGATGTTTTTGTGATCATCACATGAGGAACTTTTTGTTTAGTTTTTCTCCGAGTAACGCTGTATTGGACTATTCTTTGCGCTGCTGCACGCTCAACAAGCAACAGAGTTTTTGTGATTGTCACATAATTTTTTTTTTTTTCCTCCGTGAATTGTCACACTGAACTGTTTTGAGAGAGTCTACATGAGTATTTCTGCAAAGTACATTTATCTGAATACCAGTTAAGTGATTTTAGTGTTTTTATTTCCTTTTTCTGAAACTTTCTACATTTTTCTTTGTGTTTTCTATTCAAACTGAGTCATGTTTGACGACATTGTCAGTCAGGATAATTTTAGCCCTGTACAAAGGCCTAGTGCCATGATCCCAGTAGGCAGGGGTAGTGGGGCTGTTCTTAATCGTCCTGACAATATGTCTGGAGTTTCACCTCAATGGCACTCTTTAATACAGAAATTGACCATGTGCATGCATCTGATTCAGCTATTGGTACTTCAGGGAGCCCGGCTGCTTGCTCTACCCCTTTTACACGCCCAAATGCTGATCACGTCATTACCCCTGAGTCTCTAGGAGGTATTATTTCTGATTTAGCACAGAAAATTGGTGAGAGCATTTCAGCCAGTCTCAATCTAACGCAACATCCCAGCCCAGTGCAGCCCAAGTCAAATGTGCAGCATTCAAGCGAATGTGTTGATGCTTCTAATTTGAGAGTCATTGTCCAACAAGATGTTGCACCTCCACCATTATTTAGAGGTGATCAAAGTGATTCATTTACTGTGCATGAATGGGAAGATATGATGTGCAGTTATATGAACAGAAAGAAATGCACTGATGAAACTGCCTCTGATCTCATTTTGAGCAGGTTAGCTGGGAAAGCGAGGGATGTAGTCAAAGTGTCCTTGCGCAGCTTCCCAGGGCCAACGGCTGCAGTGCTCCCCACCACAGTGTTTGACATACTGAAGCGCAATTTCAGTGAGTTGATGTATTCAAACATGCCTATGGCTGACTTTTATAACACCATGCCTAGGGCAGACGAGAGCCCAATGGACTACTGGATAAGACTGAACAAGGCGATTGATGTGGCTGATGAGTGTTTGCGTAGAGCGCTAACAAGTGTGTTGAGGACCCTGTTACTGAAGCTGTTATGATGTTTATCTCACACTGTCCGGATCCTGGCCTTGCTTTGTCTTTTCAGTTCAAGCCTGCTGAACAGTGGAGTGCTGCTGAAGTTCAAGAGCGACTGGATAGTCATCACAGGAACCTGAAGAGAGCTCTTGCTAGACCTTCACGCTCATTGCCTGTGTCAGCTTGCCATCAGAACACTGTGACTGTCTGTGATGATTCTGTACCCAGTTCTAAACAGCCTGAACTCTCCTCAAGTCAGTTATCATGTTTAACTGGTCAGCTGAACCCCAACGCTGCTCCTTTTACTCCAGATGCTAGTATGCAGCAGTTGGTTGGCATGATGGATAAAGTTTTATCTCTCTGCAATGCCTCACTGTCCTCATCCAAACCAAACTATCCTGTCAGAACTTCAGACCCCAAGCCCAGTTTGAGCTCAGCATGTAGAGTATGTCGATCTAAAGAGCACACTACACATACTCATTGTATGCGCCAGAGGCTTTGTCGTAACTGCTTCAAACCTGGACACTTTAAGAGCGATTGTCCTACGACGACGGGCCTTGAGCTGCCGCCTTCAGCCAACCAGTTAAACTGAGTAGCCCATGTGCAGAGGGGGACAACATGGGCGGTGGCGTATTTCCCCTAAAAGATGAATCAGACCCACAAGAGATTTTTGTAAATAGTTGCAAATTTTTGCCACCCGACAAAACCGTGCTGTATGTGGGGTCTCAAAAAATTAATGGAGCTAGTGAACTGTTTTATGCTCCTGTAACTGTCGTTGGCCAGTCTGTACTGAACGGTTTGCTGGATTCTGGGAGTATGGCTTGTACCCTGAGCACGGAAGGCGAATCCAAGTTGTGTGCTGACGGAGTTCTCCCTCAACCCTCAGTGATTCCTGGTAACGTGGTCCTGGTGGGCTGTGGTGGTCTTACTACTCAGCCTCAGTGTGCGTATGACCTAGAAATCGAAGTCTATGGGTTCAAGTTCATTGTACCAACCTTAGTAGTGCCTGGACAGAAGGATGAGTTCATTATTGGCAGTAACGTCATCAAATGTGTGCTTCAGAAGATGAAAGCCGAAAAGAAGTACTGGGAACTGATTTCCTGCCGAAACAGCAACTCTGAGTGTGAAGAATTTCTTGAGCTTTTGAGCGGTGTTTCTCGTTGGTCTAGTCCTCAACAGCCCAATAAGCTCGGCACAGTTAGGCTTTGTCAGGCGGTTACTTTACTTCCCAGATGTGAGCACCTTGTCTGGGGAAAACTACCAGTTAACACCAATGTCTCCCCAGGAAGCTCTGTCATCGTCGAGCCCACTACGTCACGTTCAGCGCCACGGCATGTTCTTGTTGGACGTGTAGTGACTCCTATGTGGGGTGATCGATGGGTGCCGATGAAGATCTTGAATCCCACCCAGTCTCCAATAACTCTTCGACGTAATGCTAAGCTGGCTGATGTGTCTCCTTGTTTGGCAGTGGAGGATGTTACAGTTTCACAAGATGTGTGCAGACCTCAAGTTTCTGATGCAGCTTTCCCCAAGTCTATTCCACCTGTTGACCCTGTGCGGTTACTGCATGAGTATGGTTTAGAGGACATTGATATTGAAGGATGTGAGGTCTCCAAGTCATGGAAGGATGAGTTGGCGAGTCTTGTAGTGTCCTATCGTGATGTTTTCTCCAGAGACAGACTCGATTGTGGAGAGGTGAAAGACTTTGTACACCGAATTCATCTGAGCGATGAGCGTCCGTTTCGCCTGCCCTATCGCCGAACCCCTCCCGCTCACTACCAAAAGTTGAGAGAGGTACTTTCTGAAATGGAAGAGAAGGGCATCATTAGCAAATCCGTCAGCGAGTATGCGTCTCCTTTGGTAATGGTATGGAAGAAGGATGGATCTCTCAGAGTTTGTACGGACTTTCGCTGGCTTAATGCAAAAACGATCAAGGATGCTCATCCTTTGCCCCATCAGGCAGATTGCCTGGCTGCTCTAGGTGGCAATCTTCTTTTCAGCTCTGTGGATTCGACATCGGGATTTTACAACGTCCCGCTCCATGTATCTGATCATCATTACACAGCATTTACAACACCCATGGGCTTATACGAATATAACCGTCTTCCCCAGGGCCTGTGTAACAGTCCAGCATCTTTCATGCGCATGATGCTCAGCGTATTTGGGGATCTCAACTTTTCCAGCCTCCTTTGCTATCTTGATGATTTGCTGGTTTATGCCCGCTCTGAGCAGGTGGCCTTGAAACGCTTGGAAGTAGTGTTTTCACGGTTGAGAGCTAGTAATTTGAAGTTGGCTCCGAAAAAGTGTCACTTTCTGAGGCGCTCCATCAAATTTCTGGGCCATGTGATCAGCGGATCTGGAGTTTCTGTAGATGAGGGCAAGGTAGCAGTCATTTCAGCCTTTCAGAAGAATGACCTGATGAAAGAAGATAGCGTCACACCTTCGCCAAAGAAACTAAGATCATTTCTGGGCATGGTTCTTTACTACCAGAGCTTCATCCCTGGCTGTACACGTATCGCAAAGCCATTGTTCAATTTGACAGCCGGTCAAAAACGTTTAACGAAAGGCACAGGTAGTCGTAACAGATCTGGCACTTTCCGGGAGTTGTCTCCCCAGGACTGGACTCCTGCTTGTGATGTCGCCTTCGAGGAGTTAAAGAGAGCCCTTGTCGAGAGCGTGGTCTTGGCACACCCTGACTTTGAGCGTCCCTTTATTCTCTGCACTGACGCATCGTTGGACGGCCTAGGTGCAGTGCTTTCTCAAGTTCCCAGTGGCGAGGACAAAGCACGTCCTATTGCCTTCGCCAGCAAGTCTTTGAGCCGCAGCCAAGCCAACTACCCTGCACACAGATTAGAATTCTTGGCCCTGAAGTGGGCAGTGTGTGACAAGTTCAGTCACTGGCTTAAAGGTCACGAGTTTACCGTGTGGACGGATAATAATCCACTCACGTACATCTTGACAAAACCTAAATTGGATGCATGTGAGCAGCGCTGGGTTTCAAAACTTGCCCCGTACAATTTTAAGATCAAGTACGTTCCTGGAAGATTGAATGTCGTGGCGGATGCACTCAGTCGTGACCCGTTCGTCAACCCAGTGAGTCAGCGACTTCTGTCCGAGCCTTACTCTGAACTGTTGAAGTATGTCCACAGTGTGGAAGATGATTCTGTACAGAAGACATTCCGTCTCACGTGCCAGCCACAGACACTTGACACTGAACTCAATCTAAGCTCTGAGATAAACTTTTCCATGACTGCTGAGGATGTGTCGTCTATCTTGTCTTTTTGTGATGATTGGGATTCAGGAGCTGTATCCAGAGCAACATCCTTGGCTGATCATTTGACTTCTTTGATTCCCGACTGTCAAGACGTAATTCATACCTTTTCATTGTCTGAATTGCAGAGTCGGCAGCAAAAGGACGCAGTTATTTCGAGGGTGGCTTTGTATGTCAGCAGGAAGCGCAGACCTACCAGGCGTGAGCGTGCGAATGAGGATTTGTTAGTTTTGAGGATTTTGAGGCAGTGGGAAAAACTATTTTTGCTTCATGGCATCCTGTATAGAGCTGTCAAAGATCCGCTCACTAAGCATAAAAAGTTTCAGTTCGTCTTGCCTGGCTCCCTGAAACAGCGAGCACTCTCTGGTGTTCATGATTTGGCCGGTCACCAAGGTCAGCCACGTACCCTGTCTTTAGCATGCCAGAGGTTCTATTGGCCTGGAATGGAACGTGATGTGCGTGATTACGTTAAGACTTGTACCCGTTGTGTCCTGAGTAAGACTCCAGAGCCAGCAGCAAGAGCGCCCTTGGCGAGCATCAAGACCACTGCCCCATTGGAGCTTGTCTGTATTGATTTCTGGTCTGCTGAAGATAGGCACAATAAATCTGTGGATGTCTTGGTAATTACAGATCATTTCACCAAGTTAGCTCACGCTTTTCCTTGCCGTAATCAATGTGCTAAAAGTGTCGCTAAGAAACTGTGGGATGGCTTCTTTTGTATCTATGGATTTCCCCAGCGTATCCATTCAGACCAGGGAGCAAATTTTGAGAGTGAGCTGATAGCAGAGCTTCTTGATATTGCCGGCGTTGACAAGTCACGGACTTCCCCGTACCACCCAATGGGGAATGGTGGAACTGAAAGGTTCAACAGAACGTTAGGTAACATGCTGAGATCGCTTCCACCCAGATCTAAGCAGAAGTGGCCACAGTTGGTACAAACAATGACATTCATGTATAACTGCACTGTCCATGAAACAACTGGGTTTGCCCCTTTTACCTGATGTTCGGGAGGGTGCCGAGATTACCTGTTGACCTTATGTTTCTAAGTGTACTTCGTGATGAGTCAATCTGTGATTACAGTGACTATGTTCAATCTCTTGTCCGTGATCTACAGTCTGCTATGGTACTGGCTCAAAAGAACTCTACTGCAGAACAAAAACATCAGTCTGATCAGTACAATAAGAGAGTCAAAGGTTTGCCTCTGTCAGTTGGGGATCATGTTCTCATTGCCAACAAAGGCTGCAGAGGTAAACGGAAGCTTGCAGATAAATGGGAACCCACCATGTATTCCGTTGTTGCCTCCAAACCTTCTGTGCACATTTATAAGATCCGTGACAAATCTGGTCATGAGAAAGTGGTACATCGGAATCTATTGTTGCCAGTTAACTTTCTCCCTTTGCCCTCAACTGATTTTTCTGTTGGTGAAAGTGCTAGTGGTGGCCCTTGTTCCACTCCCTCTCAATCTATATGTGATGTGACTGAGTCACCATTACCTGTCACTGATGATTTGTCACACACAGAGTCTCTGTCTGTCATTTCTCACATAGCCGTTTGTGATGACGATCGTACTGCTTCTTGGGTTTCATCCCATTCTTCTCAACCTGTTTCTGAAATGCAAGATAACTTACCTGTTGACCATGACACTGTAGCTAGTGCTTCTTCCCCTACTGTTCCTGTTCCTAACAGTTCACCTGATCCTATGGTTGATAATAACTCTGACGATCGTTACACGACCAGGTTTGGTAGAGTACTTAGACCTGTTCATAGGCTGATTGAGTCAATGGTTCAGATCGAAACCTTACTTGGTATGGAGTCTGTATCTCCTGTTATTCATGTTTAATTTTTTTATTTATTTTTTTCTTCGTAATGGTTCTGTTTAAGTACCTGGTCTGAAATTTTTCAAAGTGTAATGGACACTTTGGTTATGCCTACAAAATGTGTAGAAGTTTGGCCAACTTTCTCCATATTTGTATCCCTTTTGTTTGGGTAGCTTTCTATGTGGAGTCTTCACTGTTTTTAAAGTGTGGACCATGTAATTCATGTGACCAGTGTTCTTAGTTTTTTGTTATACTCTTTAAGAATTTTGTGTAAATTCTGGGGAGAGTGTAACAGGGACAGAAAGTGTACTGTTAAAACATATGTATTATTTATTATAATTCACACAAAATGTTTATTTTCATATATATCTGGTATACTTGCCTAAAGAATTAGCGTTTTTCCCCTTTAATTGCTGTGATGTCATCATGAGCCTACACAATTTACTGTTTTGTCTCCTCCTTTTCCTCTTGGCATTGTTAATGCACTGAAGAGGTGAGTTATTTGTGGCTCCTGTTAATCGTAATTAATCTTTATTTTAATTGTTGCATTTATGTCAATATCTTCACTGCAAGTTATGTGTATTATGTTGTTTTAATTATCTGTGTGGTTATTTTGATCATTTTACCATAATTAAGTTGTATTTTTGTCTTTGGCCTATATGTGAAAGCACATGTTGATTATATGTACATCACATTTGTTTTATAGAGCAATATAAGGGCGATTTACTCAGACGCTGCTCTTGTATGTTTTGTGTATCAGGTATGTTGTCTCTATTTTTTTCCTCTTGGCATTGTTAATGCACTGAAGAGAGCAATATAAGGGCGATTTACTCAGATGCTGCTCTTGTATGTTTTGTGTATCAGTAACCACAGTGAAAACGCCGCCAGTTGTCCCGTGTCTGTCTCCACAACGCTTCACAACGCAGACAAGTGTTTTCATAACTGGTGTCGCGAGCCACCGGTTACACTTGGATGGATACTCAAGATTAAGTGCATATGTCAACCCAAGCAGGAAGCAGCATGCTTTGGCCAGATTTCCAAGATTGGTAAGGACTGGTATTCCCTCAATGATGATTCCTACTGCATCTGGCTCACGGCAGACATAGATGCTCATATTCTTCATTTTCAGGTCCTCGTGAACAGTGGTCTCTGCAGCTCCCTTTGAGATAAAAGATAAAGTATTTAAGACAAACATTCTCATTTGTTGATGAAAAACAAATACTCAACAACTACCTGCCAAATGCTGGTTCAGTAAGTTCACATTAACAGTCAGCACAATTTAAACCTGTTCACCAGACTGAGCCAAACCTGCTTTGAGACAATACTTACACAGTAATCAAAGATGAGCTCCTGTCCACTCTCTCCCATATACTCAAAGAGGCATCTCAGAGTGACATCTCTCTTCTTCACAGCAGTGGCACTTGGGTCCTAGTTAATAGAACAATAATTAATAAATTATTTAGTTGGTAAATTCACTCCAACCCTGTAATGCCATCATTACTGTAGGTCTGTTTTAGTTTTTCTTTTTTATTCATTAAAATATATTAATAGTAATAACACTTGAGACTATTTAGAAGAAAAAAAACTGTCTAATTAACAAAAAACACCCAGATAAGCAAGATAACCTAAAAACAAACTACTCAATTGATTAATATTGTACATTTTAACTTTGTAACCACTTTTGCCCCACCTGTATCAGTTCCATCAACAAGTTATTGATGCGTTGACCAGTTGCTCCTCCCTTGGCACTAAAGAGCTCTAGGAGCTTTGGGGTGTGCTTGTCTAGCTGTGACATAAACGTTGCTTCCAGGGGATCCGCAGTACATCTTCGGAATTCCTCGTTTACCTGTAAGACAGCAAATGTTTGACTGTTACTTAAGGGGGTTTAAAGATTAGTCTACCATCTCATGTCCAAATCACAATTTCCAAAAAGTTCTCAGAAGTGAGTAGTGTCAGCAAAATCTGAATGATATGTCACTTACCTGGAATGGTCCAAAGAGGGCAGGCCATCTTTCCTTAAATTCTGCCACACCAGGAGACTTGGCAACCACTTCCTGTCTTCTCCAGCTGTATGTCCTGGCCATCATATCATTTGTGCTCCTGGCAGAGTCCTTTGTCTGATGGGCAGCAATTAGGTAAAGTCTTAGATTCTCAAGGGTGTCATCTGTTTCAACCATGTGGGTGTGAGGGCAAGTAATTCACCTCTGCCCTCGTTGGTTTCTTGACATTTTTAGCAGCTTTTCGCTCATCATTTGACTTGTTTCTCAGTGAGTTTATCACGAGTTCAGGGCTTCCAAGTGCTTTCCGTTTTGTCCGGTAGTTTCCACACTTATACTTTAGGCTTTGCTGCCACCCATAAATTCCATTAAAAGATCCAGGCTCCTTTAAGCAGGGATGCTTTGCAACTAGTGCCTCTGCCACTGCACATCTCTGGGCATCATTGGGGTAAGCTGTGTAGGAAAACATGGCCTCTGCCAGGCGCTCCAAGATGTCTGATTTGACACTTGGTGATGTCATTGGGGTGCCATCTCTTAAATAAATCTCGTTTCCTTGTCTTAAGGCCAGTTCAGTGTTGTGTGAGAAGGTTGGAATGGGAAACACAGCAGGCCATGGGCTCTGCCTTTCAGAGGGGGAGGGACTCAGAATGACAGTATCCACTGAGTTCTCACTGAGACTCGTACTCTCACATAAAGAGCTGACATCAGAGGCATCAGGGGTGCTTTCCTGGGGAACAACTGTCAGCGTCAAATTCAGCGGTGCATACATAACTTTAAGTGTGCATTTATCTTTCAGCTCATTGGTAGATGTTAGGGTAAAGAAGTCATCAAATTCTTCATCTTTGTATTGAAGATTTATATCTGTGGGGATGGAAAAATGTTCTTTGACAGCTGCAACCAACTCGTCCACAGTTGAGGGTATGCCACTGCTGAGAGTGAGTTTCTTGATTTCATGATCGATGAGGACCCGGAATCTCACAGTTTGCTCCATGTCTAGGAAGACAAAAGACAGAGAGTTATGTTAATCAACACTGGAGAGAGAGGTACAATAATACTCAACTCTGGAGACAGATGTGGCGCTTCAATGTCACCATTTGCTTTCCTGCAACAATATAGGCAGACAGAGGACATACATCAGTAAGGTGTTGTTGCTCAACTAGAGTTATGTGGTCTGTCTTCTCCAGATAATATCCACGATAGTGTTCATCAAACCAGGATATCTGTGTTCTCACAATAAAATACACTCTTTCCCCGATAAGTGCAATTTGAAGAATCACTGCAAAATCAGGAAGACCTGCAGTAGAACCATAGGCCACAATCATGCCTTTTGAGTACCTCGTTCCCTGATAGGTGACTGTGTCAGCCAGCTGAACTTGAGACTGAGAAGGAGATATATGCCTGATTGACTCCTGAACATTTACATGTAGGACATCCACTGGAACTGATGTTACACTTACAACACTAAGAGCAGGCAAAACTGTTGTAGAATGCAGGTTGTGGCTTATCATAAGCTGTTGCTTTGTAGCCAGGGACAAGAGAATGTTCTTGAAGTTGCCAGTATGCCTTACAATCCATTTAAACTGGCTGTGCTTTGCTTCAAACCGCATCGTCCAGAAAGCTATCACTGGTCCAAAAGCTTTTATCAACGCAGGATAGTGCTCTAAAAAATGGTGCTTCAGGATTAAATCTTCATTAGGGAACACTTCCTGGAATCTGTGTCGGTGTTCAGAAATTTTTGAGTCAAGATATGCAATGCTTTCCTCATTATGGACTGGACCCACAACAAGCTCAAAAATGTCTTTTAAAGACATCAACAGAAGCCAGGCTGGATCATTCAAATGTATTTTGTGTCCAATAATGAATGGAAACAGTCGTATGAGGGCCCAATTTTCATGCGCGTTTCCTCCAATCTTTTTTCTTGAGGAGAAGGTAGCAGGACTGGATGAGGAGAGTTCGTTTTGTCAGACCACTTATATGGAAACTGTGAAATAGCACTGTTAAGTTCATTAAATGTGAAATATTTCTTAGAAATGAAAAAACTGAAGCAGAGACCCAGTTCCAAGGGAACAATCCCTTCAAAAATGTCATGTAATATGTCAGGTGGATAGCCAGTGACACAGTGGAAGTAGCTCAGATTTTCAGTCAGTGGGCAAGCCTTTTTAACACCAAAACAATGTGTCAAGGCAGGGTTTTCTTTGACAGTCAATACATGAGCTGCATGTGCTTCTTGGGTGTGAGCTGGAAATGCACCCGACCTCACCTCCTTTATCTGATATTCTGATCGCTGTCCAAGACAAAATCTGCAAATGAATGGTCCACAAAAATTTTCCACTAATCCACAAATTGAGTGCGCCACAAGATTGTCTGCAGCAACGCAAAACACACTTCCTTTCACATTTTGTCCAACCGAGGAAATGTAGATGCCATCACACTCCAAGATAGCAATGTCTTTTAACAAAGGTGCAAGCACTTCCTCATAGCCAAATCTTTTGATGTCCACTGCTTTACATAAAAGGGCCAAGTACAAAGAGCTCAGAGTTGACCGAGATGAGTGTGGGATGTTGCCAAACACCCAGTATACAGCTGTAATCTTATGCTTCTTTCTTGAAGTTCCCAGTGGATTGCAAATTTCGAAGTCATCAATGTACAGTACAAGCGTAATTCTTAGTTCTTCAGAATAAAAATAATTATCTTTATATATTGTACCGTCTTGATACGATTCATATTTAGTAGATGACTTGTCCTTTTCTTTACTCAGAACTTTTTCTCTAAGATCTTCTTTATCCAAAATGTGAATCAAAGATTTAAGAATTGGGATATACTGGAAACTTCTCTTCTCATTTGGTTCAAGAATATACTCAACAGGCTCAACAACTTCGAATTTTTCTTTATAATACTTCTGTCTCTTGAACGATGAGGATAGAGGACCAGCACTACTGAGTGCTGCGCTTAGGGGATTGGAATTGCACAATTCTTCCACCAAAGATGTAACAATCGTGTCATCAATGGTTTGGTTATTTTTCATAAAATGTGAAACAATTATACTTTTAACTGAAGATATGCATGCAGAATTTGCTATGAAGTGAAGATCATCAACCAATTCATCAATGCACCGAACTGAAACATTATGAACACTCTCTAATTTCAACAAGAGGGATGCTATATACTCTACAACTACATTGCTTCCATCTTCCTCTGCATAGTTTGCATTACTGCTACTGCCTTCATGATTAGCATCATTGTGGACCTCATCCTCTTCAGCAGATTCAAAATCAAGTGCTTCCTCTGGTAACCCACAGATAATCCCTGGTTTGAATTCTTGTGATGTATGTGGAGTATGCTTCCTGTGTTTGTGTGTTGCAAACGTCCCATACACATTTGTTTGGTGATCACATCCTATGAAAACACACTTAACAGTCTCGTTATTCTTGAGATGATGACCTATGTGTTCAAAAAAACACCTTTTCATTGTGAAATTCAGGGTTTTGACACAAAGGGCAGGTAAATGAAAGGCTTACTTGTGGTGAGTTAAAGGATTTAGCTTCTGGGTGGTATCTTGAGAGGTGAGAGCGGAAGGAACTCCAGGATTTAAATGAACATGGGCAATCTATATGAATACAAGGCAAGGCATGGCTGTGTCCAAAGGTCCCATGATGCAGTCTATAATGCTTCAAAATGTCGCTCTTTCCTGGTACCACAGTGCTGCACAATTTACAGGACCATTCCATCTGTAAATAGGGAGAAAAAAAAGTTACCTCTACACCTTTCGAATATAAGCCTGATGAAAGCCCTTTAAAAAATACACTTAAAATACAAGTTAAGATTATCCTGCTGAACAAGACAAATTATTAACTTTAGTTCATCGCATAACTTTTTTAGAAAATAATCTGAAACATCATGTAAAAACCCCACTGACTTTTTGTGATGATATCATCATACAGCACCTACAGGCAGTTAACTAATTACAATATTTGGAGGAGGGATGTTAATACAAATATACTATTCAAAACCCAATAATTACCCAATAATTACAGAGCAATAAAAATATAACATTTGTGTTACGAGTTATGCATAGAGTACACTGTTGTGAAAGAGGAACTATGCTTTAACATAATTAAACAACTTTGGACTAATTGTGATGGTTAGATAAATGACTTGTAACTTGTTACGCCCGATGTGGCCTCTCTTACCGAAATATTAGTGGAACAACTGGAATGACTGCAAAGTGTGTAGGTCCGAGATGTGTGAATGTGCCACAGTGCGACCGACAAATACAAAGCTTCATGTTAGGACAAACACGTGTGAAGCACGCTGGATGAGGAGAAATGTGCCTGCACCTGGAGCACCACCGTTGAGGTGTAGGTGTATATCGGGCTATGTGCTGATCCACACAAGCTAACAGTGCCCACATTCGTGGCAAATGTCTGCTCCATCAATGTGGTTTGGGTTAGATTGTGACAAAGTAACTGCTGCTCTGGCACATAAATTTCCAACCGACGATAATCACTCAGCTAGCTGTGGTTTCGTGTGTGTCTGTGAGTCCACTGTCAAACTATGTCTAAAGGCCATTGCACACCGAGTCCGAAATTCGTATCCGTAACTTTCGTCCGTCATAAAAAAAAAATCGGATCGGGTTCGATTTTCTGCATTTTCGCATCCGTAGCAACCAGTTTGAGTAGTGTTTGAATGGTGTTTTGACAATTCAGAGCCACCGAATCACGAATACGAAAAAACGCATACGAAAATTTCGGACTCAGTGTGCAAAGGCCTTAAGCCATGTGTTTTTGAAGAAGTTACAAAAACACCTCTGAAACATTAAACTATCACACAAAGACAACATTAATTATACAACGCACACACGTAGATTTATACAGTAACGTTATGTGGCTCAAGTTAACAAACTGTTTGAGATGGAGCACATTCGAAGTTGGCGGGCGTAAAAGTTTGCAAGAAACAGAGCGATGCCTTTGCAGATTGCGCAACAACACGTTAATTAAGCTAAAATCTAACTTTTAACAATACAAAGATTTACTTACATGAGGTACGGGAAGTATAAATGATCCGTCTCCGTGGAAAACCCAGTTCGACTTCGAATAAACTTCTGGAACAGACGAGAGTGAAGGATTTGCCCGGGCTTGTTCTTCCGTTGCTGCAGGTGGGCGGGTCGTGTCTTTTTACGTCTGACACGTCCAATAAAAACTTTTAAAATAAGTTTTGTAAAATCAATTTATGGTGAAGTCCAATGAAATTAATTTTATTATAGAAAATATTAAGTTACGAAAATATTCACACTTTTTACTTTTTGATAACTCAAAAATCAAAGAAAGAAAAATAAATAAATTTATTGGAATAAATATAGTTTTTAAAATTAAGTCATATGGACAATAGCACTGAACGACTTTTTACAGTGTTGGCTTTATTCTGGATCCCAAACTTAAATCCTCCTGACCTCTCACATTTTCATTATAATGTTCAATAACTGCAGTGTCTCCCAGCTGCTCCCAACTGATAAAAGCCTTTGTGTTGTTTGCTCCTATAAATGGCATTCTGTTTGTGTAGGCATGCTTGGTTCCCTTCTCTCCCTGGTGATGAGGGGTGGCAGGATGACTGAATAATAAATGTATATTTTCTAGGCACCCATCACCGTCTAGGCACCATATTCCTATTTTATGTGGCAGAGATCCAATCAATGACTGTAGAGCTCTTGAATAATCCTTTACATTGGTAGTATGTATAAAAGAAAGTCAATTGTTCTACTGTTTATTCCCATTACCATGTTCATCCATAATAAGGACAGAAAGCCACCTTGATTGAGGGGAAGCACTGGGGCAGGAGCCTGGAGTAGGAGTTCAGATAGGAAGAGGAGGAGGAAAGAAGCAAAGACGAGGAAATTAACTATATGTGCATCACCCAAATATGAGGTATGGATGACCGTACCAAGAATACAGTATGGACTTTGATAAGGATAGATGCATAATTTAATTTAATATGAATAGCTGTGATTTCACTATTGGGCCAATGGCCTTTGGCCCGTGGATTACCTTTGGGCCAATCAAGGCCAACTGGGCAGTGAGGTGGGATCGGTGTCAAAGGTGGAGTTTGGCCAAACTTGCCAATTTGTGTATCCAGCCCACAATGTTACAGGTTCTGGAAAAATTATACAATTGTGAGTAAAATGCAAATTCATTAAAATGCACAACGGACAAAGTGGTGCCCAAAGAAATAACTTTCCATGGTTCGAGTTCATGGATGGTATACTGGGACATCATGCCACTTTAAGTGGAAAGATCACCCCATGGCAGTTACAGTCGGTGAGCTGTCAATGATAACTTATATTGCCAGCTAGCTAATCTTTACAAACGATATAAACTCAATATTCTAGACAATCAGATAAAATGATACCTCAGCATATTTCTCAGATACCTCAAGCTTCCTTCTTGCTAATGAAATGGGCAGGGTGTGTAATGTGTGTGATGTTGGCACCAGGGTGGCCTGTTAAGGGTGGGTTTTAGGGCAATGCTGTGAGGTTATTGGCCCGAGGGTGGGAACGCAGATCGATTTTGGTCTTGTGGCTCGAGGTCCGAGGCTATAAGCCCCAGCTGGCCAGTTGGTAGCCCGGCTAATGAAAACAAGGCTCTGAGGGATAGTATTGTACTGTTGTGTAACTGTTGCGTAGTCGTTCCAGACTGATTTCACTGTAAATTAAAAAAAGGAGGTTGAAAGTTCTGCTACTGAAATCGGTCTGTGCTCACTGAAATTCGAACCACTGTCCCCAGTGGCCAAAGCTGGAAGTGTTTGTTAATTGAAATTTCCACAGGGTGGCACCAAAAGTGAGTTGTATTTTTAGACTTGCACTCCCATGAAAGTCAGCCTTGCCTAACTAACTTGAAAGAGTGAACTCGGAAGGACAGGAGAACGTAGAACACATCTACGTGAGTTTTGAGATTGAGTGCTGCGATATGTAGATTCAACAACCTCATAACTGTTTTCTTTTTTCAGACGAGGATGATGACCTCAAACGAGTCTACAAGAATTTAAGAATGCATAAGAATGCACATTGAAAAACAGGTCTTGTCTCGGAGATTGTGCAAGCAACCTGTTATAAGTAGTGCCACAGGGAATGGTAATTGTTTTTTAATTAATGCAAAAATGTTTGATTGGCAATGCTACTTTTCTGTAATCTGGGAGGTGAGGGCGATTGCACACATGCAATTTCACACATGCATCTTTAAAAAAGTAATTAAGTCACAGGGATTTGAAATGACATGTGGTTGAGTAAATGATGACATCATTTTTGGGTGAACCATCCCTTTAAGACAGTGCAACTCTGTACTGTACTTCTATCTCTCACCGCTTTGTTCCTATCTCTGTCAGATTAAATATAGCATTACCCTGTCTGAAGTTAATTTGAACTGTGCTTCTCCTTTACCAGACTCTTTTTCTGAAATTGCAGTTTATCTCCAGATAGACCTCAATCAGTAAGTACCACAAAAATGTCTGATAGGGTTTGTTTGTTTTTCAAACCTTTTCAGGTTGACAGGAAATCAACATTGAGGTGAAAAGTGAGTTTAAGGGACTGCTTTGTTTGGATCAGGTTGGGCTGTAGCAGAAAAAGCTATTTCAATTGACCACTGATGCCAAAGTAAGCCAATAAAATGTTTGATAAGATTTCTTTTCCTCTAAAATTCTGTGACTGGAGTAAAAAAAAAAAATGTAAATCAGTGCTGCAAATAAATGCCACAGGTCAGCCTACCAACCATTTAAACAAAAAAAAAATCTATGAAATGGCCTTAAATAACTTTTAGGCAATTCAGTTTTTTTAAACGAGGGCCTACAAGCTAATAGCGCTGCTGTGTATGTGTGTTTGCACTCTAAAATCATCTAATCTCCATCCATAGTGGAATTATAATAGTAATATAAAGCAAGGTTGTCTGATTCACAGCTTACAAGATAATAGTTTGGAAGGGTTGCCATGCATCACATTCAGCCCCAGTGTCCCCCAGCACAGATGCTGATCATGTGACAACGCAAGGGCAAGTGATGGGCAGCACACACAGTCTATTTGTTTGTTTGCCTGTGAATTCCAATTTCCTGCATGAAATCACACCCGGGTTGCCTTTTAGTACAACAGTAGCTAATCGATCATATAAAATGCAGACAAGGGACCCACCCTTTCACTCACTCACTCACTCACCACCCACATGCTTGTACTGGAAGACTCCCATATAAACCACTCCAACATCCAACTTTCGTGGTGCTGAGGCAAGCCAGATGCACTGGAGCCTCATTACCTTAATTACGCAGCATGCCTCTTTAATCCATTCCACCAGTTCAAGGCTTTTATGCATCTAAGGGATTTCCCATACTATACAGAAACATATTGTATGTACCGTACATAGAGGATGAAAAACACATAAAAGAGAAAGAGCATACACCATACAGTACAGGCAGGATTATTGGAAAATAATGAGACTTGTTGTATTATAGAATTTGAGTTTTAAGCTAAAATGCTTTGCAGCTTTACATCTGGGGCTATTTCAGCAGCCTACATTTAAAATATCAATTTGCTGTTAGGTTCTGAATGGCTGTGCTAAAATGCCTCTGGCTAAGATGCCGTCTTCAGTGTGGACGGAAGGCCAAAATGTAGAGAAAAAGATGCAGTTTGAAACTAAAATGTATTAGTGTGGATGTGGCCTCAAGCTGCATCTTGATACACATGTTGAAATGTGTCTACTTTCCATGAACCTCTTTGTTACAGAAGAACTTTAGAAGCATATTGCATAAATATGCAGTGAAAAACAAGCTGTTTGTCAGTGTTTTGACAGCAGGTCCCTCCACGGCCAAAGTGATCAGCCTGAGCAAATGACCTAACCTCTGGGCTCCCGGGTGATGACAGAGTAGTTTGTAGGGCACGCAGTGACAGCTGGATGCGCCCCAGCAAGGCGCACACGTCCCTAAGCTCATACATCTTTCTCAGGGCCTGAAAGCTGACGGGAACAGCATTGCAGTACAAGCTCAGCTGCTTCACCTGCCATTTCGAGCTCACACCAAGACACGACAGGAGTGCCATACACTATTGCAGGAGAGAGGAAGTGAGGACAGACAAGATGTGAATGAAAGCTTGTTACAGTTTAAGCGAGGGTGTATAGCAGCATTTGTGGAGAGGTGATGCGTGTCTTGTGGAATGAGCTGAAGATTATAAAATGAAAAGCATATGTTGGAGTAAACTCATTTTAATAACTGTCAGTCACAGAGATGTGCACTTGATGATAAAGTATTAAATTGTCAATATATTTGCTTGAGATCAGTTTGAAAGATTACAGGAATATAGTGTACCCATTTATCAGAAATGCTGCACGGGAGAATTAGCCACAAAAAAGTGACAAATGACACCTGACAATTGAGAATGAATTGAGAAAATGAACCATCCATAAATATTGCTTGCCGACAATGTATTGGTCTGTATTTTGTATGCCTTTTTTTTTTATATATATTTTGTTTTCTTACGATAATGTGATTATTTATCTGTTACTTGGATGTTGTATGTATGACTAACAGTGAAGGTCATAGTGCTGTTCGCAGCATTATATTCACGTCTCCATCTTTTGGTTAAGGTGCACCTTTCACAAAAAAGATGCAGTTATTTTGTTCTGACTATATATTTATTAATGTATTTATCTTGGTCATGTAATACAAGGAATATTCTACATTTGTGTCAACACAATGAGTTCTGGTGGAAAATCTTGAAAGAAGAAAGAAAACAAACTTTTCCATTAAGGGGCTATATACTTGGATTAAAATTTTCTGATGTCAAATACTTACAATTTACTAAATTAAATTCTCAATCGGAATAATTAGTACTATTATTTTTTGCCATAATATGTATGCCTAGGCCTAGAATAAAATATTAAGAAATATATCAGATGCTACAAATAAACAAAGAGTGAAATTCATAATAAAAATAAATAAAAATTGTCACTTTTGGTGCTGTTTTGTGCTAGATCAGTATGTGAGAACTGTAAGGATCATCACCTGGCACTGATTGTTTCTAACAGCTGTTTGTCATTGCAGTGAGAGTGGAGATGGGCTTTAAAAGCGAGCCAGATGCCAGTCAGTGGAAGAGAGTTATGAGACTTGAGCTGGAGAAAGACTGAATTGATTATGTCCACTGAAAAGCATAGTTCTGAGTGAAAAGTGTGAATATTGAGTTTAAAGTTGCAGAATGTAAGATTCAGAAACCTTTAATATTAATGACACCTGTGGCCATTAAGTGAACTGCAGCCAGCTACTTGTTGCTCGTGCTCGAGCTGGTGCACACACTCCATAGGGACGCGAGCGAGCATCCAAAAATGTATGTAACGTACAAAGAAGCTGAATGTGATCTACTGGCATCATGCTGACAGATGAAAATTACACCTTTATGATTTTTACTATGAACTTTGAGACTAATCTAAAACTACTTATCAGTTCACATAGCATATTGATACGCACATACAGCTACATACTACCACAATATACCAGAGAGTTTACTGTTGCACTGCTATGTTGCACTATTGTATATTTTATATGTCACATGTTGTACAATGATCAAGAAACCAGCATATTTGCTTAAATTGATCCTGTATGCCTGACTTCTAGTATAAAGAGAATATCGTTAAAATTATTTGAAAGTTACATAGCAAGGTAGCTTGCAATTCGTCAGCGTTAGCAGGCAAGATCAAGTTAGCTAAAATGACACAGATCAGTCCTTATGGCACTATATTTCACATGCATTGCAGTTATGTAAGCTTACCTGTACAAAAAGAAGAATGCCATTTCAGGGTCGGTTTTGATCCCCAAAACCGAATGAAGGTCCCTCCAGGAATCAAGTGCCCTGCCGATGTTCACTCTAGTTTTCACTAGATCCCATTCCCGCTTAGCCAGATTGGATTCAGTAGATAAATTTTTTTTTTTGGCTTAATCAGAGTTTGTGTTTGAGTCGGTGTTGTGCTGGATTCCAGCTCAAAGATAACGTTACCTTGTGTTGCATTTTGTTGTCGCTGTTGAAGAGCAGAAGAGAAGCTACTGTCAAAAGTAAGGCTCTCGGGAGCATGCATAAACATCACATCCTTTGGATTTTCCCATCAACCCCTTTGGATACCCACTCCCTTTGCGTGAAAAGCAGTCAACAGGCTTTAATAGGCAACTTAGGAAGTCTTAGAGGTCTGCACGGGCCTTATATTGAAACCTGAACCCAAGATCATGTGGCCCCACCCTACATGGCCCGAACAAAACCATCAGATTTTAAGCCTGAACCCGACCCAAACCCGAAATTGCTTTCTATCTAATTTCTTCTCAAAGTATAGCTGTATTTTATGTAAGCATATAGGCAACATTCTTAACTGTAAACATGCACAGTTTTAACAAGGCATGGAAGCCCCTTAGTACAGTAGAGCAGAAGAGAAAAAAAGCATTGACTTACTGTTTATTTATAACTTCACCTGGTGCTGAACAATCTGGAATAATATGAAATGATACAACAGTCCCCTCTATGCAGCCTGAACTTGTTCAGATTGTTGAATCTGTGTGACAACTGCGTTAAAAGCAATCTAGACGCAGCGCAAAGAATGAAACCGAGCGCAGGTATCTCAACATACGTTTTTGACAGTTTGAAGTTCTTTTTAACTTAATATGGTGTTTAAAATGTACTGGAAAAAAGCTAAACTCTGTGCAAATGTCAAAGACATTTGTCCAACAAGTGTTTAAACAATGGGAAAACAGAACAGACGTGCTCTAAAACACTCTGGAACTGCCCCTAACTGTCCATCTGTGAGTGAGAGCACGTGCGTGAAAAGATGGGTTAGCCTGTTTATTTTTTTTCATTAATTACAAACCTGAACCTGACCCGAAACCTGTTGGGTTCGGGTTGCATACCTCTAAATTTGCCTAATAAACATTCTATCTAGGGGGGGTCTGGGGGCATGCTCCCATGTGAGATTTTTATTAGATATTTTTTTTTAGAATTTTTTTTTTTATACAAAAAACAACAGTAAAGTATGGTTGACTTCTGGTTTTCTGGTGACTTTGAGATAAGCATTTATATATTTTCTTGAGTATGAGTAGCATTTATTGAAATATTGGCTAAAGCATTTCTTCCAGTAACCGTTCAGATTGATGCGTTCTCGCACTAAAAAAAGCAAAACACACCACAACGAATAGAGCTGAAAGCTGCTTTCTCGAGACACGTTTTATAAGTTGAAGTTCTTTTTAACTTGACACAGCAGCTAGAAATGCAGCGCTCCATGAGAGATGCTTAGAACCAGATGAAACGTGACACAGTTGTCAAAAGACATCCATCTAGCTAATGTTTACATGGAAAACGGTTGAAAAACAGCATGAGCTGATGCAAAAAAAAATTCAGTTTGACCAGCCCCTTGTTGACATGATACAGCACTAGCTGAAGTTTCTCAAAATTACCTCTCAACAAAACAGACTTCTGTGTCAATTGACTGTAGGTAAATTTACACTGTATCCAGCACTGTATGCGAAAATATCCCTGATACTGTATTACTGTGTGAGAAACCGCTCCAGATGATTCGGTGAGAGAGCGCCCTGAACTAATTATACTGACTCACAAATCGATTCAGACCGCTTTGCAAGCCCGTTTGGCTAATTCACTGAGAATAACCGACTCAAATTAATTATTAATTCACAGATTGGGCATTGCTAGTTCTTTTAAACAGCTAACAGAAATACGGGACTCATTTTATGATTGGTGAAATATTCTGAAAGTAAATATTTCTCAGGTCAGTTGGAGCGCTCATGGTATGCACAGTGCATACGGCTGTAAAGCTGCAGATGCCACTGATCATCTTGACTTGCCAGCTCTTGTTAAGTGTGGTTTGTTGTTCTCTGTCTGTATAGCTGCGCATTGTCTAAACAGCAAGTTTCACTTACTGCCCCCTGGAGAAAACAGGTGGTATTCCATGCTTGCTCAAATGGAAGGAACATTCCTTATTACTGTCCAGGGAAATTATTAATTGCGTTAATTTAACGCGTTATTTTCTCTATAATTAATAACACAGAATTAATAACACAGAATTAATGTGTAAACTCGACAGCCCTAATTAAAACTCTTGAGCCATATGGATGACCTTTTATGTGCTTTTTGAAGTTTGGTAGTGTTGGACCCCATTGACTTAATTGTATGGATATATTCACATCATATCTCCGTGAAATAATCGTAATTTTATCCCCTATCTAAAAAAAAGTGTTCCGTAGCAGAAAGTAAGTTACACGAGTTTGAGACTCCGTAAGGGTGAGGAAATGATGAGAGAATTATAATTTTTGGGAGAACTATTCCCTTTATTTCTGACCCTGCATCCTAGATATGTACATTTGATGCTCCGTTTCTTTAAGGTAAGATTTGTTAGAAGAATTGTTAGTCGTGACAGCTGTTTCTTGAGTAAATGGCTTAATTTTAATCACTCGAGTTTTCAGCAAGGGTCAGGCTAGTTCAACCCAATCCTGTAAAATTAGCCTAAAACGCCTAATCAAGGCATACCCAAAGTAAATTTAAAGCTGTTCTTGAACCGTTTGGAGTACATGCATGGTTTTGGTCACATTTGAAAGGGGACACTCTGAAGTTTTTTCTCCAGCAGTCAGAATTACTGTAAGTGCTACTGATTTTGAGTAATAGAAGTTTGAACACAATGAAATAGAATTTTTTTTTTCTGCCTGAAATTTGTTTTGCATACAGATGCCTGCAGATGACTATAACTTGTAGCTATTAGCTTGAGAACACAATGGGATCACAGCATGAATCCTTACCTAGTCCAAGTTCAAATGTTATAACAATATCATAAAAAATGAATATTTTACACATGTTTTTCTAAGGGTACACCCAGGCGTTTTACAAAAGTGCCTTTTGGATACTCCAAAAGGACACTTTGGAAACCTAGGACAAAAAGGCTGCAACTTTTGAACGCTTCAACGTACAGTCATAATTTTGGGCTCTAATGAAAGATGACACTTAGAGCTATCATATTCCATATCCAGATCCACTATTAGTTTTGCTGACACAGAGTAACTGATGCATAAACACATTAGAGTGCCTTTTCCTTCTTGAAACTAAATGTTGTGCATATAAAAGAGTCAAAACTAGTGCTATGGTGGACAATTTGTTTATATAAAAAATACACAACAAACTATTTACATTAATTTTTACATAAAGTATTTACAAACCATTATAAAATTGTACATGTTTCTAGCAACATGCCAGTCATTGTAGCAGTCACATTTGTGTACAAAGCACATAGGCACAACACAGGAGAGTACTTCACTGGTGTCTTTGCATGACACTGCCTGCACTTCAGATGACCAGCGGTGCAAGATTTGGTGATGTGCAACGGCCTGTGATGTGCTCTTCGTGGAGCAGGAGATACGGGTCTGGCTGTGGATTGAGACCCCAACTCTGCCAGCTCCTCAGCAAGGGTCTCTCTGAAAGCCCTCCTCTCTTGATGAGGTGCTGTCCTGCTGCTCCACTTTATGTGGCCGCTTGCTGAGTGGGGGATAATAAATAAATGTAATTTACAAAGCTAGACACAACTTTTCCATCTTTTCTGTATTCTATATATATATATATATATATATATATATATATATATATATATATATATATATATATATATATATATATTAGTTTTTCGTTTCGAGTGTGTAAATATGTATTATTGTATGTATATTTACTGTAAATACTGTATACTTTGCCAATGTACTATGGAACAAAGAGATGGGCCTACACCTCCCCCATGAATTCAGCATTGTAACAAATAGATGGCCCTACACCTCCCCCACCTCCCCGCATTGTAACAAATAGACTCTCAAACACAACATATATTCTTATTTTCAACTTATATTTATTGATTTATTTACTATATATATATATATATATATATATATATATATATATATATATATATATTTACAGTAAATATACAAAACATCTATATAGCATGTCAATAGATCTGAAACAAACAATGAACTAAAAACACGCACAAACGGTTCAAACACTCACTGAGGAAACACACGACAAAGGGTAATTACAAAATGTGTATTCATTATTCAAACTAAAGCTTATTTATGCGGAATATACAGTAATATATGTTATAAACACAAGAAAACACTTACTTGTCCAGAGCCATGTCTCATCTCTCCATCTGCCTCTGAATCATCTGTATTGTTTTCAGAAATTTCATCTCCAAACTCAGAATTTTGACAATGAATGCCTTCTTATATCACATCCTGGGGTGAAAATCCTGTTTTTCGCGTCCGTTTCACCATATTTAAATCGCCAAATGTGTAAACAGTTCCAAAGCAGCTCTGCATGCATTTACGCTGAGGCGTACAGCAGTGGGTAAACTCGAGGAAACTTTGCACACACACAACAGAGCCATCCTCTAATCGTTCCACTAAAGCCACATATCACTGTTTTCAGAATTTCATTGGCTATACGATGCGTCAGTCATTTCCACTCTTCAATGTAATTGGTTTGATCAGTAAACAAAGGAAAGTGGGTATGCCCTTACACTCGACACAGATGGTGGTTGGGTATTGAAGGCTGTGGACAGGACATGGAAGCTCCTATTGGGTCAAATGAGGTGTCAATCGAAAGGTCAGAGTGCGTGCTTCCATTTTGATACCGGATATAGGAAATGTTTACATCTGAACTGAAGTTATTACCGGTAATATGTGAAAGATTAGGCACAGCTGCCAGGTGCTTTGAAATGATGCAACAAGAGTCTGTGGATATTTATTGATGTAATACTGTGATTTGGACTAAACATTTTACTTGATTTGATCATTTGGACATTTGACAATGAAACAACACCGTTTTTGTCGGGAAGTTATGGTTCAGTGTACAACTATGAGGCATCATAGGTGAGTTGCCTAAATTTTGTTATTGGTTGTTTATATGTTGGTGGTCTGACAAAGATTTAGATTGTACCTGCTGTTGTGATTGTATCTTAAAATGGTTTATATCAATAGAAAATCAAGAAATGTAGCTTTCCAAAGATATGTGGCATGTGTACCAATGTAACACACAGCTGTTTTGTTTATCGCATACTTTTATTTTGTACATTTAAGGGCCCGTCCGCGGGCCTAGATTTCCATGGCGTTAAACAATGTATTTTGTTGCAGTTACAGGCATAGTTTTATTTTACTCACAGAAGGCAATTTTACTCCCATATGGCACTTAATGAGTGTTAAAAGAATTGCAAACCCTAAAATATAATTTGGGTATTTAATGACATGAGAGTGAATTAAATAACATAATTAAAAGTTTGGGTAAACTAACCCTTTAATTTAGGACCATAGTTACTCATGATGATAAATACAGATACTAAAGAAAGAAACGATACTAAAATGCATTTCAAATGTATTTCTACAGTTCACCAGCCAAATTACTAAGAGTATCATGATCACCATGAGCAGCATCATCAAGTAAAGTCAAGTTTCCATGGAGCGGCAGAGTGCTCCTTGTTACCTTTGATTTTAGGTCCTCTTATGATGAGTAAGACGGTGACCATGCTTACTTGCAGCCTTGCTGTAATTGGATACCAGCTGTCTAATTGGTGAATGCTTATGCTTCACTCTCACTAATTACAAAGTACTAATAGGCTCTCCAACACTGAACCATCCTCTTCTTTCCATGTCACAGACAAACCGTGCACTGAACAGAAAAATGTGCTCACATTTCTTCTTCGCCACAGCTGCCTTCCTCTTTGAGGCTCGTGATGGATTCTGTTTTCCACAAGAAACAGAACAGAAATACATTCTGGTGCAGACGAAGAAACATGATCGCAGTTTCAGGAGATAATGGCTTGATTCATGCTCAAAGAATTCAAGGTTTTCCTGGAGAAACGTGCTTGTTATAAAATGTGAACGGCTCCATTGTGGGATGAAAATATAAAGTGGTATGAGGCAAAAGAAAAGAGCTGAATGCCGACTTCCATACATGCTCTTGGATAGGAATATAAAGAACACAAGGACTGTAATTTTAGTAGAGTTACATTGAAGTCTCTCAGGGGGGAAAAATATAGCAAGGGCCTCAGCAATTCATTGCATTCGGTAAGTGCACATTATGTTGCAGCGGTTCTCTTAGGGAATGCTCATCATTTCTGTTCTTAAATCAGTTCACTTTACTCCAGGACTTTGGAGACAATAGCAACTGAGAGCTACTGAGATCCCTGTTAAACGTGTATGAACTGATGCAACTAAAATGAATAAACCAAACCGATCCTAATTCAGCCAATGGGAAGAAATAAAAAGCTGATAATAATAAGCTCCTTGCTCTCTAGTAACCAGAACACTATAGATTTCAGATTTATGTCACATTTTGAGACTTTCTTCCACACACACACTCTGACTCTGTTCAGAGGAAGAACTGTAGATTCTGACCACATCTGCATCCAGTGGCTCCATATTATGAGGAGTTGCCATGGCAACTTATGATATTTTCTAGGAGACTGACAAACTGTCTTTATGGCTATAAAACACATGTTTGGGCATACTATAAGTCTAGGGTCAAGGAACTAAAACACAATTACTCCAACAAATGTACACAAACACACTCACACAATTAGATCAGCGCTCAAGCCTTCATATAGGAGTGAGAGGTTTAAAGTCTGTAAAGCAAAATGTCATCAGCCCAAACTCCTACACGCACACAATCCATCACTTCTCCAAAAAGCTAGGAAACAACCTTTTCCTCTTGAATGAAAATGTCACAATATGTTTATGGTTGGGGTGTGGAGAACACAGTTGGAGGGAATTGATGGAACAGCCTAGAATCAAACCACACTTCTACTACTGTTGTCTTTTTGCAAGTGTAAAAGCCAGCAAGACATTGTCTTCTGCCAGGTCATTAGCACATTTAATTAAGAGAGAGAGAGAGAGAGAGAGAGCGCGAGCGAGTGTGAGTAGAGGAGAAAGAGTTGGAGCTGTGCACAAAGATAATTCCTCAACATCAGTTTGGTTTATTCCATATGCAGCACATTGTAATAAGATTAAGAGGGCTCAGGTTCCAAAAATATGGCCAAATTTAATAAATCTGTAGCACAACGCTGAATGCTGAGAGATTATTTCACTCCATTCTCTTTGCTATTTTCATTTTATGAATCATTAAAATTCAGTATTGCACTGGACCATCTGCCTTTCTCCTCTCTTCATGATTTGTATAGGAGTGATTTTATGCTGACCGGGGTGCAGTTTGCTTTAACCCATATTTTAGGTATATTTCACTCATAAATTTAAATTCCCTCATCATGTATTCACACTCATGTTATTCAAAGCCTATATAATATTTTAATTCATAAAAAATTTGCAGATTGTCCAAGCAACTTTTAGAGCAAAAATGGATGATGACTACATGTGGCTGCTGTGTGTGTGCGTCTGTGTGTTTTATGCTATGTTAAATTCTTTTATGTCATTAAAGTTATGTTGGCGGTTCCCGCCTCCACTTTGCTCATCCATACCTGTTACACTGGTGCTGAAACCCGGGAAGGAGGAGGGATTCTCTGTCATTAAGCCCTTGCCACTGCGGTCCGCCAGGGGAGGAGCCACTGCCGCCCACAGGGAGTCATAGGAACTGCTGCCATCTGCCAGGAAGGGGAGGAGTGGCTGTCGTATGCCAGAGGGTGGAGGAGTGGCTGAGGACCAGGTGACGGCATATCCTGGGACAGGCGAGCAAGTTTTGCTCGCTCGCTCGTTCTCTGTTTCTCCCCCTCGCTCTTTCCCTCTCCCCTCTCCCCTCTCCTAGGGCTCTAGAGAGGCGGGGAACACCTGCTGGCAGAAGGACGGCCGGAAGGGCACAACACCTGTCCCTCCACGAAGGGATTCACCGGCCTGAATCGGATGGCGGAGGAGTGTGAAGAGGAGGAGGGCCGGGCAATAACGATGGACACCCAGTGCTTAATCAGCCCAATCAGAGGGAGAGGAATAAAGAGGAGCCGGGGACACTAGTTCAAGAGAGTTAGAGAGAGACGCACGCAACCGCACTGTCTGTGTGTTTATGATTGTCTGTTTACATTTAGTTATGTAATTAAAGTAATGTTGATGGTTCTGCCGGTTCCCGCCTCCTCCTTGCCCATCTTTTTCCCATTACACTGGTGCCGAAACAACGGGAAGGAGGAGAGATGCGCTGTCGTGGGGTCCTCTGCCGTCTACCAGGGGACGGGGGAGTGGGTGAGGACCAGGTGACAGCGTGTCTGGCAAGCAAGTATTTCTTTCTCTGCCCTTGCTCTTTCCCTCTCCACTCTCCCTCCCCTCATCTCTCCCTACAGAGTGGCAGGGAAGATCTGCCAGCAGAAAGATGGTCGGAAGGGCAACACCTCCCTTCCAGGAAGAGAGGGGAGTACATCATGCCAGAGGTTTCCCCGGCCTGAATCGGGCAGTGGAGGAGTGTGACAAGGAGTCACCTTATCAGCTGGGAGGGGGGATAAAGACTGAAATGTGCTTTCAGAGTGAAAGTATATGCTTTAGGTGTGTGAAGACAAAACTGTCCTACAACACACTTATTGCATTCTGTTGACATTTCAGTTATTTGTTGCTTTTTTCCCCTTAACTCATACATAGACTAAAGAAAGTGAAATCTGTGTAAGTCATTGTTTCGAAATGTTATTTGTTTTTTATTTCTACTTCATTTTCAATATGTCCTTTCAATTTAGTTTAGTTTTTTCTAAAATGATCCCTATCTAAAGAAATAATATATACTGAGATTACTTTTTGTCTCTATCAGTATTTGCCTACTGGTTTGGGAAAATGAGTCAACACAGTAATAATTAGCGCAGGCTGATAAGTTACATCTCACGACTTGACTGCAATCTGAAAACTCTGGTAAAGACCACTGCTAATATTAGGCCATTTAACATGGGCATGATTGATAATTCGCGGAAAATATGGGGCAGTTCTACGCACTGCTTGTGCACCTAAAACCTTGATGGGTCTGTGTTATCGTTTAAATAAAAATTAAGAGGTATCATACAAATTTATTTTGTACCACCTTGATGAAGCTATTTGACAACATATACTCTCATATATTCCACAAGACAAAAATAGTAACTGAATTTAAACATGATCCGGTTCAAATGTAAAAATTCCCTTGGTTCTAAAAGGATAAGTTCACCCAAAAATGAAAATTCAGTCAATGTTTACTCACCCCTGTGTTGTTCTAACTCCATATGATTTTCTTTATCTTAAGACAAAGGGGAAGTGTGGCAGGGTGGGGCCGGGTCGTGATCCTACACACCCGGTCCCGTATTAGGCTAATCAAGCCTCTGTGAGGGATAAAGGTCGACTGCAGAGGATCGTGCGGGAGACGGCGATAGTTTACGGACATGTCCATCATGTGTGTCTTTTAAGTTTATCATTAAACCTATTATTTATATTGAAAAGCCGGTTCTCGCCTCCTCCTTTCCATTGATCCCTTTACAGGAAGATTTGTGAAGAAAAAGAAATTGTGCTTAATGATGTCACACAATGGCAGTTTGTGACCATCTCTTGAAGCTTCAAAAGAATGCAAAAATATAATTCAGAATTCTAATAAATTATTGTATGCGACTCAAGTCTAACGATTAGGTTTGGTGAGAAACAAACAACAAATCTGATGTATTATTCAGTGAAACTCTTCACTGACCGTTGATCTCCTGTGCGTATTCATGAGTCTGCACGCAAGCTTTAGAGCTACTGGCACAAAAGCAAACCCTTTAATATGGTGTTGCTTTCTCTATGATTAATTTCTCTATGACTGTTTGTGTAATAATTGTTCATGAGTCCCTGCTTTGTCTTGACTGTGAAGCTGCCCACATTTCTTAAGAAAATGACTGTACATTCTTTGGTTTCCCAGCAACTTCTGCACATTTGAATTCTTTCCAATAGTGGTTAAATGATAAAGAGATCCAGCTTTTGACACTTAGGACAATTGATGGACACACACACACAACTATTACATTCATTGATGCTCAAGAAGGCAATAGGCTACAAGAACCAAGGGGATGAACATTTTGAACAGGATGATTTGTGTAAATTAAAGTTTGTATGTCAATTCTGAACGGCAGTACTACATAACATATATAATCTTTTATCACTTATATTTGTATACATTCTGAAAGGGGTATGAAAACGAATAGGACTAAAAAGGAGTAGGCAAACTTACTCAATATATAGTTTGTGAAAATGTATATTTTATTTTATATTTAGTTTTTCACTATTTATTTCACTAATTATGAGTAAACTTGTCATGTCAGTTACACATTTTAACATAAAATTCACAACATTGGAACCTACAATTCAAAATATTATCCCTACATCTCAACATTTAAAGGAATATTCTGTGTTTAATACAAGTTAAGCTCAATCAACAGCATTTGTGGCATGATATTGGTTATCACAAAAAATATTTTCTTTATTATTATTTTCGACTCGTCTCACCTTGTCATTAAAAAAAGTAAAAATCTGTGTTACAGTGAGGCACTTACAATTATAGTGAATGGGGAAAATGAAAGTCAATGGGGCCAATTTTTGGAGGGTTTAAACAAAGAAATGTGAAGTTTAAAATTTTATTAAAGCACTTACATTAATTCTTCTTTTTAAATTCATGTACTATTTGAGCTGTAAATTGTTTAAATCGTCATTTTACACGGCGTTTTAGGGTTTGTTGACATTACATTGTCATGGCAACAAAGTTGTAAAATTGGATATAAATTTACACAGATGCGGTTGGTAAGTGATTTTATCACACTAAAATCATGCTTACACACGTATTGTTAATGTCTTGTGTCTATACTTCTGAAAAAGTGAGTATTTTAATGTCATTCACTTCCATTTGCACTGACTGACAGGACGACATCGAGCGCGGGCGCTAAGTGCATGATGTCATTGTCATGGTAACCCGGTATATTTCAGCTGATTTGCTGAAGAATACCAGAGACAATAGTGAGAAGGACAATAAGATTTAATTTTAAAAAAATCAGTTACCCTACCAAAAACCGGGATGTCGGGTCACCCAATCTACATATAATTCAATTTTTTATAAAAAGAAAAAAAATGGCACAGCCCAAAATAACTTCATATTTCATCATGCATTTTATTGTGAAAAAAAAAAAAAGTTAAAATAACACATTTTAAGCAGCTCATCAATGCTGTTAAAATAGAAAAACAATACACAGGAGCTGTTTATCTGTTTAGAGTTGCTGTCTGCTTTAGCAATAACAATTTTTTCCAGACTATTTAAAAAGGACTTCAAGGACTAGTTGACAACACTGCATGGACCACAAGAGACAACATGTGTGGATATGCCTAAAAAGACTTACTATCCCAAATTGAATTATATTTTTCAGAATTTTTATTTTGATACGTTGTTTTATTAAACTGTGAGAGACATGATGTGGGTTACTTGACTTAATGAAGTTCTTCACCATGATGAAACCGCGATGCGAGCACTGACTTTGCTGCACAAATGCTGTGTGTGATTTTACCAGTTGTCAGCTCCCGTGTCATGTGAAACTACCTTGTTTACTTTCTATTACATTGGATACATACCCGACTTTATGTGTTCGTCGTGTCAGCCACTTTAGTAATCGATGTTATTATACAGTAGTCTCCATAGTAACATTCAAGCATATTGGTTGACTGAGTGTACTGCTCTGAGGTGTGTTTGCTCAACATGGTGAAACAAACTCTTGCTAAATCTACAACATCAGGGGGTAAAACAACTGCTAGCTGACAGAGCGTTCATTTATTTATATTTCCTTATTTGTATTTATTTTGTTCATTGCATCACAAATCAAATGCCATGGACTCGGCTGGACTCGTAAAATAAATCCAGAGTCCCAAAGGCTCAAGTCCGAGTCATGTCCGAGTAAAAATCCATCAGAGTCCGTGACAAGTCCAAGTCTATTAAAACTGGACTTGTAAGTCAGACTTGAGTCCGAGTCAGAACTTGAGCACCCTAACTTTACTTAGAGATTAACTAAATGCAGTTACATTAACTTTATACCACCACACCGCTCTCAGCTTGAGAACCCTGAAGCTTGCAGAAATGGTGTGTGTTAAAGCAGATACTGTGTGAAATCTGAAGTGTGCATTAACTTCCACAGATTGGTTACTTTCCTCATTACAGCCCAGAGTGACAAGTCTTCAAAAGGGACCATGCCTCAGCATTTCTGTCCAATTAGATCAGCCTGCCACTAATTTGACTCATTCACCATCACATTCTTAAAATATTCTCATTTATCAATTAACTGTCCTCTTAAGGGGCACCTCTTTGTCTAAGACTGCAGGGGTAATCAGCCTGACTAATTCTCTCCATGTAGACGACAGAGCCTCTCCAGATTGGAAAGATAGCGTTTTGCAGCGTGTGCATATCGCTCCTGAGACATCTGTCCGGACTGTCAGGGACTTGCTGGCGCACTCTCTTCCTTGCTGTGTTTCTCTATCTCTATCCTGCTGTCTCTGCTTTAACCTCCCCATCTCAAATTATATCTGTATGTTGCAGGCAAAGACTGTGAAAGTCTAAAGTCTTTGTGAAAGAGTGACAGGACAAAGGCAGCTTTCTCTCTTTGCCTCTGCAAGCCATGCATCCTGGCCTCTTTCTCTTTCTCAGCCTCCCTTTCTCTTTCTTTCTAACTTACATTTTGTGCCTACAGCATAGAACACACACAGCTGAATAACAACAAGCATCAATGATGGAGTGAAGACCCCAAGCCAGCACAGAAGACAGCAAACAAACAAACGCTCATCAGATCCTCCAGCTACTATGATATGCCTCCTGCATATTGGCATAACACTGAGTGGTTTTTCCCTATTAAATGTGCAGTTATTTGTAAATTTCAATGCACAGCATAGTAATAACCTGAACTCCTTGTGCTGTGAAGGCCTGTCTAAGCCACACTAGTATGATAGAGCCACGTCCGCAGTGACTATGAGTTGTCGGCTGTGCCAAACTGAAAGGTCAGCGCTTTTGCTGGTCCATAAATCCGTCATGGAGTAGCTCTCCCTTTCTGAGGGATGCAAAAGCTTTTCCGATAAGAGATGTTCTCTCGGGAAAGTCAGTGGCTCCCTCCACCATCACACTAGTGCTGAAGTCCCATTCATCACACAGAAGTCCCATCCAACAACTAGTGAACATCAAGGCACAGAGAGGGATTGTGGTGTTTTTTACTATGTGCACTGTATATGAGGTATCCTAGTGTATGATAGTGTATGGTGACAGCATGTCTGTTAACAAATTGAGACATCAGTGAGCTCTGTGATGGATGATTTTTTTCTCTACCTGTCCTGATTTGACCTTTAAACCATCCACTTATTTGCACCTACGCACATCATTTACTAACCCTCATGCCATCCCAGATGTGTATGACTTTCTTTCTTCAGCAGAACACAAACAAAGATTTTTAGAAGAATATTTCAGCTCTGTAGGTCCATATAATACAAGTGAATTGTGACCAGAACTTTGAAGGTACAAAAATCACATACAGGCAGCATAAAAGTAATCCATACGACTCCAGTGGTGAAAGCCATGTCTTCAGAAGAGATATAATAGGTTTGGGTGAAAAACAGATCAATATTTAAGTCCTTTTTTTTTTACTATAAATCTCCACTTTCAGTCTCACATTCTTCTTTTGTTTTTGGCAATTCTCATTCTTTGTGCATATCGACACCTACTGGGCAGAGAGGAAAATGTATACTTAAAAATGACTTAATTATTGATCTATTTCTCACCTACACCTATTATGCTTCCGAAAACTTGTATATAACTACTGCAGTCATATGGATTACTTTTATGCTGCCTTTATGTGCTTTTGGGCCTTCAAAGTTCTGAACACCATTAACTTGCATTGAATGGACCAACAGAGCTACAGAGCGACATTCTTCTCAACAGAAGAAGAAAGTCATAAACATCTGGGATGGTATGTGGGTGAGTAAATTATTAAGAACTTACATTTTTGGGTGAACTTTAAGAAAAGTGCCACAACCCTTACTCTGGCATTGTCTGATATTGCATTGTAGTATGCTGACATTTTTGTCCCTAAATCTGGTCTGTCTTAAAAGTAAACAACACAATTAACCAGACATTTTAAAACAACTGTTTTTTTGAGTGTTGACTATAAATAGTCAAAAAGAATATTCTTGACTGAATGTAATTTAAGCTCTATGTATAGCATCTGTGGCATGCTATCCATAGAAAATACAATAATTCATACATAATTTGTAAAAAAAAAAAACTAAAAAACTATGCAATAAAAATTGCACTTACTAAAAAGTGATAACCTGCTTTGTTACATTATGGAGCTTTTTCTACATGATCAAACCATCTAATGCTAAGGATTGGTTTTGCTGGTGTAATCTAATGTATGGGTCAGTGATTTTTAAATTGAATGAGACTTTTTAAGTTCACATTTATTTCATATATATTTATTAACATTTATTAACCAACATATATGGTTGTTGAGGTACGAGTATGGTGTTTAACAGCATTCGACACATGGTGTGGGTAGGGCTCAACCAACCAACACAATTATTTTTAAGGCATACTTTAGTCTTTATGTGTAATGTAAATTCTTCAAAAGGAAACACCTGGATACTGTTAACCACACAATCTTTGTGTCAAACAGCATTAGTTACGAATCTTCTCATAAACACAGTACCATACGGAATGCACAAGGCATGTATACATTTTTTAGAAGTATCATATCAATTGTATAAACACGCAAAGTTGGTCTTTCTAAACATTTATATAACTCAAAACACATCTTAAATTACCCACTGTTCTCACACCTCTCGCTTAAGTTTAACTTAAAGCATATCCTTTCCACAAAATGAGTGCCTTAACCTTGTGTTTACAGCTAGAGCTGATGAATATCATAGATCACTATGATAGCTGCTGTCAATACCACCAAAATCATTCACTTTTGCTGTGTGTTGTGTTAGAGAGATACTATGCTTCTTACTTTACTGAGAGCGTGACGATACATTATTTTCATCTCTCCATGTAAACCTCCATTTATACAGTATGTATCTGCATAACCTCCAATGATGCCTTTATCTATGTATTTCCAAAGGTGATATTTCATAAGCCATTCTAAATGCAATATCTACATGTCTATGTACTACACATCACCAAGAAAGAATGTTCTCTGACAAGAAAAAAAGAAAATAATGCATTTATGATTTTTCCGAGATGTAAGAAGAGGCAGTTTTGGTGTAATGAAAGTGCACTCTGAGCCAATATGTTACAGAAATAATAATAATTTAAAATAATATGATGACATATATTGCCAGCCTGCAATATAAAGCAGAATAATTAAGAATTGTTGTAATGCATCAGTGAAATTGCTGGAGATGGCTTATACCGAAAGCTGTCTACATTCAAGGATGATAATGACCATGCCCTAGATGTTGAAAAATAAGGTGGATAAATGTATATATTACATCATAAGGCCACAGTCAGGGTCAATTGTGTCAGCTTTGTAAGATGCCATAAGATTTCTGTAAAAGAAGAAAGTTGCAGTTTTTAAAGTTAAAATGATTAAAATGTTATTTTTTGGAAGTTATCCCAGAGCATATCTGAATCAATGGCATGTGTTTGGGTTGGAACTACCTGTTTGGGTGAATAGTGAAAGACAGAGGGTAGTGTTTGGCTCAGAAATTAAACAATTTCACCATATTGTAAAAAAGGTTATTTTAATATACACTAACTGAGCACTTTATTAGGAACATTCGCCTCAAGTTTCGAAGTGCCCATTACAATAGAGCGCACCAATGCTCACACACTTTTTCAGCTGTGGTTCCGGAAGTATTTTTCCTATAAATGTTTGCTAATGACTTTTCAAAAAATCCTTCATCAAAGATTTCTACACCATGAACCAAACCAACCAGCTCCGAGGTGAATCACAACATTACAAACTTTGTTTTGAAGCAAAAAAAATAATTTTTTAAAATTGGATTAAAAGATAAAGGTACAACACTGTGTACTTACAGTCTTACATGAGGGGATGAACTACAATCTTATAAAAAAATTTGAATGACGTAATTAGATAAAAACCAATGGAAATATATAAAACTATTGATTTTAGGTTGCTGATTTATATGTATAGAAACAATATATTTGACATATATTGCAAAATATTCCGATATATACAAATAAATAAGGAGTTTGATGGTAAAGGAAGATGACTCATCCATCACTCAGAGTGCATCATGAAGGTGGGTGGTCTTTTAGGGGCTTTTTTTGTGCGTTGCTTGGCCACGATTATCTGATTGGTGGATCTTTCGATGCTGTACCATGGGTAGTATGTTTGTTCATCAGGAATTCCGGTATTAAACCTGATTTTTAAATGGAGTTTCAAAACAAAGTTCGGGAGAAGCATGTTCATTTAATCTGACCAATCACATCGCCAGAGTAAGAATATATAAACTGCTCTGGCTTTATGCCACTTGAGCACTCTATTACATTAATTTAACATGAGGAAATCAAAAGATTAACTATTTAATTCCAAACATTATTCCAATGCACTCCAGCATTTCAATCCAGTTCTCCCACATAAATGATTCCCATCTGATTACCTCGCCTTGCAGCTTGTTTAGGGCATGTTCCATTCAGTGATCATTCCATGCCCTATTCCCTTCGAAGATTGTGCCATCAACCATCTCTAGACTATGACATTAATTTTTCTCCTCCCGCCCAGGACAAATGTTTCACGAAGGTGAAATCAATTCATCATTTCATTTTACAAGTCTTTACTTTTGCCCGAATAATTGCATTACAAACTCTTAACAAGCTTGTTCATAGAACGTAATTGCTGCATGACTTTAATGCTAGCCATTTCTGCAAATGCATGTTTTACATATTACTGTTAACATTATCTATACATGTTATATTATCCATAAACCCATCCCTCTAGGAAGCAGCAAACAGTGGTAGCCCTGCTTCCAATGTTTACAATAATTTACACCCACTATCAGAGTGCTGGGCTAGGCAGAACACTTATGAACACTTATCTTAGCAGAACACTGATGCCTGCCCAACCTTGAGCCACGGCTAGCCACAACGTTAGCTGCGGACCAATGCGATCTATGTCCAACCTCTTCAGTTCTCTTACGAGAGGTTCTCTCGTATTGCGTAAGCTAGCTTACGCTACGGGAAAGATTCATCTTTTCTGAGATATTGAAGCCAAAAAATTATCCTTAATTTTGTATCCATTGTCAACGCAGTGCAGCAGCTGCATACCTTGAGCGGGCTAGCTAGCGAGCTCATTGGTTGCTCTGCGGCAACTGCTGCAGCCTATAGACGAACTTGAGTGAACTCGTGTCCAATGAGAGGCGCTCGCGCCGTCACTGTATCAAAGCCCGCCAGAATGGGCGTGGCTAGAGTGCATATAAGCTTAAGTTCGTAGGCTGGAACCCTGATTTTCATCTATTCAGCGAAGCTCTTCGCATCTCTGAACTGCAGAAGCCGCGTCGCCGTTCGAGGGGCATCTAGCAAGCTTGGACAGCGCTCGAAGAAGCCGGCCGTCTTCGCCACCTTCAGCCATCCTGCGAGCTACGCCATCCGGCGACGTATCCTTTTAGAGCAAGCTAGTTCCTCAGCCGAACTTCACAAAAAGGGCAACGAGCGTCTTTTTAAAGATGCCTCGCACCACCTGCGCCTCATGCCACGCCCCTCTCAGCGCCGGAGACCGCCACCTCATCTGCGCTCTCTGCCTGGGACTGGAACATGCAGAGCTTGCCCTTGCTGACGGCGGATGCGACCTCTGCGAGGAGCTTCCGGTGTCGACCCTGCGGGCTCGACTCGAAGCACTCAAGACCGAAGCCGCCGCGCCGCCTTTCGTTTCGCCGCGCAGAAAGAAGCGCCGCTCCCAAAGGCTGCCGGAACCGGTGTTAGAAGCGACTACCTCGCCGGAGCCTCTCCCTCGAGCCTCGCTTTCACCCTCCCCGCCCCCCCGGGACGCGCAGTTGCCGCCGAGCGGCTGCACTGTTGCCATCTCGGATGACGAGGAGGAGGATAAGGGCTGCTGTTCCATCATGGCCTGCAGAACTACTTCCGCCTGTGTTGGCCGCGCCTATGCCGCCGCCGGCCAAGCCGCATCTGCTCTGCATTCCATGGCCGTTTTACAGATCCTCCAAGTGGACCTTCTTCGAGAGTGGGATGAGAAAGGCAGGCACCCAGAGGCTGTTTCAGATCTAAGGAGCGTGACGGATCTCGCCCTTCGTGCCACCAAAGCTGCAGCTCATGCCCTGGGGAAGTGCATGGCCACGCTGACTGTGACCGAGACACACCTATGGCTAACGCTAGCCGACATGGGAGAAGCTGAACGCTCCACGTTCCTCAACGCGCCGCTCTCTCCGTCCGGTCTCTTCGGTTCCGCGGTGAGTGGCATTGTTGACCGTTTCTCGGAAGTCCAGAAAGCCACCCAAGCCATGAATCTCTTCCTGCCTCGTCGCGCTAGCTCCTCTGCAGGCCGCCCTTGTGACCAGCCTCCTGCACGAGCCTCTTCACAGCGCCCAGCTCAGCAAAGCCAGACTTCTCAGCGTCGACAGGGCGGCCGCCCTAGATCGCACTCAGACAGCCGCCGCAGACCGCCGCCCCCCCGCGGGCCTCGGCCTAAGATTGCGCTGAAACCTGAGCAACCGAAGTCCTCCTAGCTTTGTTGAGGAAACGACGGCTCAGTCCCGCCGCGGCCGGACCACCGTCAAAGCTTCGCCCCCTGTCAGTCCCCTTCTCTCAGGCTACTGCAGTGGTGGATTCAGCAGCCAACAAGCCGGTGATACTGCACGCTTGCCTGCACTCAAATGCCGTTTTCACGGCGACCCAAAGAAATCTTGTAAAAGCAAACATGCCTTATGTGTAGAAAATGTGCCCACAATCCAGTGTTCACCCCTACACACAAGCATTACACTTCCGTGTCCCTATCAGAGCCCACTCACATAAAGCGGGCACAGCCAGCTCGAGTGTTAGAGTCAATAAACACGCCCACGAATCCGTGCGCGCGCCCTTCTCTGCCCGCTCTGTCACACGGCCAGCAAACACCTCTCTGTATGTAAGTCCCATGCCCGTGACTATGCTCGCGCATCACTTAACAGATGTGACTCTTTCCCCATTCACCTCAATCGGGAAGTCACTCACAGAACAGCCTGTCCCTGCTGTCTGCGAGCAGTCATGCATAAGCACAGTAAGCGTGCTCACACATTCTGTTCAGCTCGCTGTGTGCGGCAATCAGGGCGACTTGGCCATTCACCCTCTAGCGTTACGCTTCAAAGCGTGGAAAGCTATCCCAGGGATATCCAAATGGGTGTTAAGCACAATAAAACAGGGCTATTTGCTACAGTTCGATCGGCGCCCTCCCCGCTTCAGAGCGCGGATCGAAACTACTGTGAACACGGAAGCAGCCTGCATGCTTCGTTCAGAAATAGCAAACCTTCTGTGCAAAAGGGCCATAGAGAGAGTGCCACCCTCTCTGAGCGAGTCAGGGTTTTACAGCCGTTATTTTCTTGTCCCCAAGAAAGACGGCGGCCTCAGACCAATATTAGATCTCAGGGTTTTGAACAAGGTGCTCGCAAAAAGACAGTTCAAAATGCTTACAATCAGGAAACTCCTCGCGCATGATGCGCCAGGGGACTGGTTTATTTCTCTCGATCTGAAAGATGCCTACTTTCAGATTCAGATAAATCCCCGTCACAGGCCATTCTTGAGATTCGCCTTCGACGGCCAGGTTTATCAATACACCGTCCTTCCGTTCGGCCTGTCTTTAGCACCCCGTACTTTCACGAAGCATGGATGCGGCGCTCGCACCCCTGCAGAGTCAGGGCTTGCGAATTCTGAACTATTTGGACGATTGGCTGATTTTGGCACAGTCACATACGGAGCTTCTGTCTCACAGGACAGTTCTCCTCAGTCATCTGAACAGTTTGGGTCTTGCAGTCAATTGGACCAAGAGCTCACTACAGCCCAGTCAGGCAATTTCCTTCCTTGGAATAGAACTAGACTCTATGGCGATGACGGCTCGCTTATCTACACAGCGCGCGCGCCGTGTTCAGCGACTAGCCGCGTCCTTTCAGATGAACAGCCTCACGCCTCTGAAAAAATTTCAGAGAATGCTAGGTTACATGGGGGCACGGTCTGCGAGGGCTCTCCGGTTTTTGGCCTATGGTCAGTTCAGGAAAAGCTCCTTCACGTAAATTGTCTGGAAATGATAGTGGTCGAGTACGCGCTCGTGCGCTTTCTCCCGGTCATTCAGGGTCACCACGTCCTGGTCCGTTCGGACAACAGATCTGTGGTATCCTATCTAAACCATCAGGGCGGTGTCAGATCCAGGAACCTCTTCCATCTGACATCAGGGAAACGCGTCACTCGGTGCTCCTCATAGCCCCGCGCTGGGAGAATCAGACATGGTTCCCGGAGCTTACGCAGCTGTCACTGACAGCCCCGTGGCCCATTCCAGTGAGAGCAGATCTCCTCTCTCAAGCTCGCGGCACGATCTGGCATCCCCACCCAGAGCGCTGGGCGCTGCACGCGTGGGTGATCAACGACTACCCGTCGCTTTGCCAGAAGGAGTAATAAACACTATCATACATGCTAGAGCCCCTTCCACGAGAAGACTCTATGCGTCCAAATGGTCTGTGTTTTCAAAATGGTGCACCGACAGAGACCTGGACCCACGGACATGTGGGGTGTTGTCGCTGCTCGTGTTTTTACAAGAGCTGCTGGATAAGGGCAGATCCCCATCCACGCTCAAAGTGTACGTGGCGGCCGTCGCAGCGTTCGCTGAACCCCTGCACGGCCAGTCACTGGGAAAAAACGAGCTGGTCATCCGCTTCCTCAGGGGAGCTAGAAGGATGAACCCCCCGCGCCCCCCCATCGGTTCCTATCTGGGATCTTTCTATAGTTCTCGAAGCTATGAAAGCCCCCTTTCGAACCACTTCAATCCGTGGATTTGAAATACCTTTCACTCAAAACTGTTTTTCTAACTGCCCTGTCATCAGTTAAACATGTGGGAGACCTTCACGCGCTGTCTGTCAACGCTGCGTGTCTTGAGTTTGGACCAAGTGACTCCAAGGTCATTTTAAAGCCTAGACACGGCTATGTCCCCAAGGTGATCGGTACTCCTTTCAGAGCAAAAATCATTTCCCTATCGGCGCTGCCAGCATCCGATAGCGAACGCGTCGCCAATCTCCTTTGCCCAGTCAGAGCACTGAGATTGTATACTGCGCACTCCGCCTCTTTCAGACGCTCTGAGCAGCTTTTCGTTTCGTTCGGAGGGCGCACCAAAGGTTTCGCCGCCTTGAAACAGACACTGTCTAGATGGATAGTGGACGCTATTGCTGCCGCGTACGCGTCAAAAGACCTACCATGCCCGTTAGGCATTAGGGCTCACTCCACTAGAGGCATGGCCTCCTCGTGGGCATGGTCCAGCGGGATTTCCATTCACGACATATGTGTGGCAGCGGCCTGGGCTTCCCCCTCCACATTTGTCAGATTTTACAATCTGGAAGTGCCCGCCCTGCAGGCAAAACTACTAGCGGTTTAATACGCTACAGCTCCCCTGGTGAGCTGCACTGACGGGACACATTCCACACAGACTGGCACCGCCACTCTGTTTTTCGCTTCCCACTATGTGCTTATGTATTACACACACACTGGCCCGCACTCTTGCCTGCCAAATATTATTCCCCCACTCACAAGTGCTCCCCCGGGTCCCCCCACCCCCGGGGCTCATGCAGTGGATGCTTGGCGCACACGGCGTTGACAATGGGTTCCCGTAGCGTAAGCTAGCTTACACAATACGAGAGAACCTCTCGTAAGAGAACGAATCGGTTACCTAACGTAACCTCGGTTCTCTCTAGATGAGGGAACGAGTATTGCGTAGCCGGCCGTGCTCGCGCCATGAGAGACTTTCGCTTCATTTAATGAAAACCAGGGTTCCAGCCTACGAACTTATGCTTATATGCACTCTAGCCACGCCCATTCTGGCTGGCTTTGATACAGTGACGGCGCGAGCGCCTCTCATTGGACGCGAGTTCCCTCAAGTTCGTCTATAGGCTGCAGCAGTTGCCGCAGAGCAACCAATGAGCTCGCTAGCTAGCCCGCTCAAGGTATGCAGCTGCTGCACTGCGTTGACAATGGATACAAAATTAAGGATAATTTTTTGGCTTCAATATCTCAGAAAAGATGAATCTTTCCCGTAGCGTAAGCTAGCTTACGCAATACTCGTTCCCTCATCTAGAGAGAACCGAGGTTACGTTAGGTAACTGATTCGTTTCCTTCAGCCACATTCACTAATGGCTCTAATACAACCCACTACAGCTTCAGCATTTTACCATGCTTCGGCCGAAGCCATAACAAGCCCCGACATTGCAACTGCAAGTCTCTTTCTTCTCTAACTCGTACCACCCAAGTACCTCACCGCAAATCCTCTCCTCGGGCAGTCTTTCAAGGTGGTCTTTCAGGCCATGTGTTTATGCATCCATGACTCTGTAACCGTGACGTGTTTATTCTGCTTAATCGTCCCATATTATGCTACTCAAACCAAACAAACCATTCAGTACAACCTAGTGATTGATAACAATCAGGGTGTTTTAAGTCTTCCCCAAACAGTTTACCATAAGCGTGCATCTCTGCATCAATCAATTTAATTAGAATATAGCCTACTTTATGCCCTCCCGTCTAACGCCATGCTTGACAACTCAGCCCATTTATATCACATAGCGAGTTCTTTTTTTTGCAGCGTAAACTTTTCAAACATAAACACATAAGCATATATCACTTTCACAAAAATCAAGTGTTCTATCATCGAATGCTGTGCGGGCCCACACCTGCACATTCAGCTGCTCACAGCACTGAGCAAGCTCAATGAAATAGAGCATAAACCATTCTCACATGAATCGTATGCTCTCCCATTGAACGCAGTACAGTCCCACACTCGAGGATTCAGCACGTTCATATTGCAAAAAAGGGGGAGGGCACTCGTTTTGAAGCAATTTGTATCGTGGGCTCTACCATTCATCCCGCTGTGATGACTCTAACATTCAAATGCTGTGAGGGCCCCTGTTCGATCGCAGGATGTTCTCTCCTGCACGAGCGGCAGCCGAGCCCCACACCCATGGTGTTAGACCATTTGCTGTGTGGGCCCACACTCGCTATGGGGCAGAGGGACTGGGTGCGTGGTCTTCCAGTCTCAGGCATTACGAAGTCCTTCAGTGCAACAGCAGCTCCCATGAGAGCTAATTTTCATGTTGTTCAGCATCTCAATATTCCTACCAAACACCTTGCTTTCTGTGTTTCACGATGCGCCGACAGTAGCGACACGCTGCCTGGTCTCTGTGTCTTTTTGGGAGTCCTGAGCCCTCCACCAGGGTCAGCGAGCCAAACAGGTTTACACTATCCTCATGGCAGGATTACATTAACTTGTGAACTACTGAAATGGAGTTTCAAAGTTTTGTATCAAAGTTTGGGAGGAGCATGTTCATTTATTCCAACCAATCACATCTCCAGAGTAAGCTTATATAAAAAGCTGCTCACATCCTTGCTATGACGATACATCCAGCATCCCTCCACCACCCCAACGTCTCCCATACATTCATTAATAACTCTAGTCCGAGGGGGTATTCGAGCTTGGGTCAAGACTTGAGCCTCGAGCCCTCCTCCAGAGACAGCGAGCCAAACACATTTACAACAGTGGTGTAGTCGGGACCACACACGTATACGCCATATGCTTACTTTTTTCCCAGGGCTGTTTGCTTATAACGAATTCTAAGGATCAGTATTTACGTGTACCCTCAGTATACCCACTTGTTTTGCTGCTTCAGAAGTCCATAATCTATTGTCATTAGTTTCATTTTAACTGTATTGGATGCTGTTTTGTGAAACTGAAGATTCTTTGTTGTAACTGGTGCATTATCATTCTGCCATTCCCCACCCCTGACAGCCGTTGTCGCTACCATCATCAACTGAGGGAATTTATGAAAGTAAATTCAAATAGAATTTATGAATGGAGAGAGAGAGTCACTCTCATGCTGAAGCGGTATCAGGTAAAATGAATTAAAAAAATATGCCATTTGTCCCATATTTTAGCGTCACACACCCAAACTGCTGAGAATTTTTCACAAATCGAGAGAAATGGACCTGAAACACACACACCTTTTGCGTGAATTATGTGCTGGGTTGGGAGAGTTATTTTTATAATGTATTCCACTACAGCTTACAGAATACATGCTGTAAAATGTCATTTATAACGTATTACGTTAGATTACTCAAGGTTAGTAACATATTCTAAATACTTTGGATTACTTCTTCAGCACTGGGAGATTTTTTCACTTGTTTTGACAATAAAAATCTGCCAGTACAGTAAGAAAATATGCATATGTTAAAAATTACATTATCTGAAAAACCTAAATATCTTTTGCAGTGTTGCTTCTAAAACAAGATAAAGCAAACTAATCTTGTTTTAAGGATTTTCATCAAGAATAAGATTTTTGTCCTATGTGAAAGATCTTACTAGAAAGAAAAAATGATAATCTAATATTTATTTTCTTGATAAAAAAATATGACTGTGCTTGGTAACAAGTGCATGTAAAAAAGGCTAAAAAGAGCATTTTAGCTTAGCATAAAGATATGTTTACATGACAATTAACACAATGTTAATTTCTATTTCTTCTGCTTCAAACGTACTTCTCTGTCTGCTCGTATGAATGTAACACATCACAAGAAAGTGTTTCACCTCTGTTCAACTGCACTTTGGATTGCATCATTTATATTTATAAAGTAATCACTTCAGTAATTAAAATATTTTTGAATGTAACTGTATTCTGATTTGCAATTATATAAATTGTAACTGTAGTGGAATACAGTAACTAATATTTTGTGTTTTAAACACATAATCCCATTACATGTATTCCGAACTCCCCAACCCTGGTTGTGTGAGATATCGGCTGTTGCTTTACAAGGACGTTACACTTGACAGAAACGGCTGGGGAAAAGGTCAGTGACAATTAGCAAATTTTCTGTTAGAACAGAAGCAAGATCATTTTGTCAAAATCATATAACATTCGAGTGCATGTTAATTGTTTCCCACCAATGGATTTTAAAACACCAGTAAACGCACCTATTCATGACATGCATTACATATTATTGCATATGTCAGAACTGGTTCTGGAAGAGAGAGAATGTGGTGAGAAAAACTGCATTACTGAATTAATTAAAAATAAAAGTACAGCAGAACAGGTTCAGTTAAATCACTTAACGTGATTTCCCTTATGATAAACAATATTTACTGCCAAAACAATGACCCTAATCCAAGGAGAAATACACTATATTCATGTTAAGCCTTTTCTCTCCCTTTTTCTCTTCATCCTGGTCATTGTATTAAAGCATTTTTCATTTTAAGTTTAGTAGGGGACTTTCACACTGAATGGGTTTTTGCGTCCGTCCGTGCAGTTTTTCAATGTAAAGCAGTGTCTCGCACAGGAATGCCTGTAAATATGGGTCATTACTAGAATTCTGTGACATATAAGTCTACATTACAAGTTTGTGTGGTATTTATATTGTTTAATTTCACCTTATTACAATTTTGATAGGCTTGTTAAAAAGATTATATACTTTTTATAATGTTGCACACTTCTGTGGGCTTAAAAGTTACATTTCAAATCATTTAAATCCTTTTTTAAATTATTAAATTCCTTTTTAAGTCATTTTCTCATGTCCCAAAAACTGCACGTCAAATATCTTTGACAAAAATAAATGTTAAATCATTGGATTTCTATTTTTTTCCCCACATACATGTAAGAGTTCTGTGTTACATTATCTCACTAACATGTGTTCTTTTGTGGTAAATGTGTCCTTTTAACACTGAATTTGGAAGTGTTTTGTGTGTCCCTTGATTTATTGCACACCCTGTTATGTCATGATACCATGACCATTCATTGAAGATATATGTTAGGAAATTACATCTCACACACACTGGAGGTGGAAATCAGCAATATGAAAAATGACTGAGTTATTTGAAGTTTATTTTCTACAGTTTTATTTATGTTTTCCTTTATTTTGTGGTGTTAGTCATATGTGGTCAAGCAGAAACTGTCAACCCTTTTATGGGAATATATATGGGAAACATGATATCATTTATAATTTCAATATACAGTATGTATGTTAACAGAAATAAAATCATAAGTATTAGTTTACAAATATGTTTCCAAGATATCAATCACAAACCATGTAGTGGCTTATTTATCCACTGAATATTCACCCTGTTATTCTCGACCCTTATACTGCCAATTTAACTTAATTTAATTTAGCTTGACCAGTACGACTTATACAATATTGAATATGTCCATATAATTATGAAACATGAAGAAACTTGTAAAAATATGTTTTATTTTCCAAAATTTCCAAAGCCGGAATGTCACCGAATTGTAGGAATGACCCATTTACGATATGTACAGAGTTGCAGTTCCGCCTCTCTCTATATACGCAGATTACGCAGTCTACAGTAACAGTAAAGTACAATCTAGTAACAGACACCCCGAGCCAGACGAACAGGGACTGGGCAATAGTAAACCACTTTTTTTGTAGGACTACACCACTGGTTTAAACTATTCTCATGGCAGGATTACATTAACTTGCAAACTACTGAAACAATGAACTTGAAATAACACTGACTGATGGTTTCAACAGAAGCATATATCATGGATTAACAGCCTTGCAGTGTACGCTAGGTTTGTCTTTGAAGGTTCATAAATGGAAAAAATGTATGGGATTTTTTATTTCGGAACCAGACTTTTGCGCTCTATTGTACAGAAAGGTTATCTGAGTTACCATAGCCTTTCTGTCAGCTCGAACCAGTCTGGTCATTCTCCATTGACCTCTCTCATCAACAAGGTGTTTCCGTCTGCAGAACTGCTGCTCACTCGATGTTTTTGATTTGGGCACCATTCTGAGTAAACTTGAGAAACTGTTGTGCGTGAAAATCCCAGGAGATCAGCAGTTTGTTGGTACAGCCTGCCTTGCACCAACAATCATGCCTCGGTTGAAGTCACTGGGATCACATTTTTCCCTGAATCTGATGGTTGATGTGAACATTAACTGAAGATTCTGACCTGTATATGCATGATTTTATGCACTGTACTGCTGCCACCTGATTGGCTGATTAGATAATGGCATGAATAAGAAGGTGCACAGGTGTGCCTTATAAAATTCTCAGTGAGTGTATCTATTTTAACTTGTCTTTACCTGCTTTATTCATGGCACAATACTGGTAGAGTAGTACTGCAATTTTGGTGACTCCTTATTTCCAAGATGAATAAAATTCAGGGCTGAATCTACAGTCTTTATGCAAACAACTTGTTAACCATCAAGCTATACCACAACTCCTATATTAATAGGCTGTGCATGGCTGTTTTTTTTATCCTGCCTTTTATCGCTAACAAGCCTGTCACTTCCAAATGTAAATGTGTGTGTTATTTGTGTCTCCATGTATGACAGGGTGAGGCTATGAGAGAGCGTGAGAGAGAGAGACAGAGTTGGGACTTGAGCTCCCTTAGACTTTTCATTACTTGTGTTTTCATAATGCCAAAGTGATCATGACAGTTCTGTGAAGCTGCAAAATCTGAGTTGTGTGATCTGCATTTCTAAGCTTTCTGTTTTCATTCCACTTCATACATAGCATTTGTGTTTATTTAAAATCAACAGCATTATACTGTATCTACTGACTCTAAAGGACCCTTTTTGGAAAAAAAAATACTGAGTGGCCTCTTCAAATCAGCATTGCAAAACAGTCTCTGTACACAAATGTAGGCCAATGGGAGACAAGTACTGCATTCCAGCAGAGTGGCTGAGTGAAACCAGAACTTATCATACAGATAATGGCAGAGCCAATATCAGGAGTGATGAGCACAGGCATGAGAAATGAGAAAGGCAATTAGATAATTTAAGAGGGCTTTTTTTCTGTCTCTCTCTCTCTCAGTCTAAGTATAATTGTCCCTGATGTGAGATATCCCTTCAACGTGGACATTAGTTTTAGGGAAACGGCCACTAGAATAGAGAAAATGTTTGGTGAGGGCAGTGTAAAAGGAGTTATGAGTCACGAGGCATCCAGCTAAATTTCTGAAAAAGCACCTATAAAGCAAACAAACACACATTTATGGTGAGGTCAGAAGAAAAGGCTATGATAATGCAGCCATTCATATTTTTTTTTTGTCTATTTGTGAACCTTGTCTACGATGCAAAGAGGGACTGAGCTAGTCTTTGATATGGTAAAGAGTGTTGCATGTCTGTTAGTGCTCCCACAGCTGCTCACATGAAAGAGAGCAAGAAGAGGGGCGTGAGAGGGGACCTGAGGGGTGGAGAAATAATTTACAGTTGTGCTTTTTTAATTTGCTGGACAGTTTTGACACACAGCGCAAGCACAATCATACAAAGACTACAGGCTTTTAGACTTCTTTCAGTGGCAAACTCCTTGTCATATATTTTGATGCACACACACATAGACAGAAAGAAAAAAGTCAGTAGACATCAAAAGCCATCAAACACTTGATCTACCACAGATCTATCTATGAACTCACAGCCTTCATACAGATCACTTTAGCATTTAAGCATCACTCTCATAAAAGCAGCTTAAGAGCATCATGGTATTACTTGTTCATTAGACATTTAATAAACAAGAACATTTGGCATCCATATTTTAAAATGAAAGACATTGTAGGAAGTCAATCTAATTTTGATCTCAAAGCTGGTTCTTGGGAATGACAGTTTTCCTTCAAAAGCCTTTTGGCCTTGAGTATGCTCAACATGCAGAAGCATGCACAATAGGGAATAAAGGTTTACAGATTCCAGAAATGAATCACTTAGATGCTGAGCTGCAAAAAAAAAGAAAAGATAGATAGATAAAAAAATAAATAATGAGAAAGTGGTGGAGTGAATTTGAATTACTTTTGGTTTCATTAAAGGTGCATGTGATACACACTTATTAGAGATGTGTTCCAATAAACAACATAAGAATATTTAAGGAACATTGAGCCATTATAATTCCAACATCAATACAGACATTGTTTCACCTTGTTGCGACCAGAGGTAACAAGGCCACCGAGTTTAGTAGCAAATGAAGATGTTAACACCCAAGTGAACTTCTCAACACACAGCTAATTAGCTTGCCAGAGCTCTGATGGGGCCAGGGCTAATGAGAGGCAGTGTGCAAGCAACACGGTGTCAGACTGCTACAGGGATAGCAAGCGATGGGAAGCAGAGCGTGTGAAATCGGAGTGATGTTTAATTAAAACTGCATGCCAGTTCATGCCTTAAATGCTGCCAGCCCAACAACAGTCCCACACTCAACCAATAAACGCCTGTCCATCAGGCCACTGTGTAATGAGGGAGTATGTGTTTAGGTGGACTGCTAATGATGGCTCAATACTAAATCGAACTTCCAGCAACCAGGGTAGACAGACAACTTATTAACTCTGCTTTTTTTTGTTCTTCCCCTCTCTTGCTCCATGCACTCTTGCTTAAAGGGATAGTTTATCCAAAAATGAATACTCTCTCATCACTTACTCACCCTCATGCCATCCCACATTTGTATGAATTTCTTAGATTTTTAGAAGAATATTTCAGCTCTGTAGGTCAATACAATGCAAGTTAATGGTGACCAGAACTCCAAAAGCTCCAAAAAGGAGATACATTCAGCATAAAAGTAATCCATACGACTCCAGTGGTTTAATCCATGTCTCCAGAAGCGATAGGAGTTTGGGTGAGAACAGACCAAAATATAACTCAATTTTCATTGTACATCTTGTCATTGCAGTCTCTAGGCATGATCATGATTTCAAGCTCGATAACACATCCTAGTGCTTGACGCATGCACAGAGCGCTAGATGGCACTATAGGAAGTGCAATCGAGCTTGAAATCATGTTCACCAAGGAGACTGCAGATGTCAAGATGTACAGTGAATAAGGAGTTATTTTTTGATCTGTTCTCACACAAAACCAACTGGATCTCTTCAGAAGACATGGATTAAACCACTGGAGTCTTATGGATTCCTTTTATGCTGACTTTATCTCTATTTTGGAGAACTTTTTGTGTGAACTATACCTCAAATTCACAATGTTGTTTATTATTTATATATTTGTTTATGGATATGCATTTTTCAGATGCCTCCATCTAAACGATTTTCATTCTTCAAACATTCCTTCATTGTCATTATTAAAAAAGGTTCATTAGGCACAGTTTTGTTGAAAATGTGCTAGTGTCATGAATCTTGTTCATGTGGGAAATTCTGCAGGAAACCCAGAGAGAGGGATCTCGAGATGCCTTTATCTCATTTGTTTCTTCAATTACAAGCCAATTTTTCCCCATATATGCTGAAACATGATACATTATGCATTCATTTTATACCAAAGATCAAATTTGCTGTGTTTGAGGAATATGAAAAGATAATTATGCTTAATACAACTCCAAGAAAATAACGTTCTGATTATTTAATGTTGATGGAATAGTATTTTTCAATGCTTACAATTTTATACAAGCACTTACATTAATTCTTCTGTTATTATTTGGCCTGTATAGCTTCTTTTTTTTACTTTAACATTAACACGTTGTAACATAGTTCAATGGAAAGGAGGAGGAGGCGAGAACCGGCTTGACGACATAAATCATATTTTAATGATCAACTTAAACAACGACAAACACACACATGACGGACATTTATCGTAAACTATCTCTCTCTCCCACACAATCCTCCGCAGTCGGCCTTTATCCCTCTCGGAGGCTTGATTAGCCTGATAAGGGGCCAGGTGTGTAGAATCACAACCCGCCCTCTGCCCTGCCACACAAGTCATAGCAATTGAGTTGTAATATTGATAATCGATAAAGTAAGTGATTTTATCGCATTAAAAATATATATTTTTTTCTGGTTTAGAGTGAGGTACTTACAATGGAAGTGAATGGGGCCAATCCGTAAATGTTAAAATACTCACTGTTTCAAAAGTACAGCCACAAAACATAAAGAATATCCATATTAACATGATTTTAACAACTTTAAAAACAACTTGACAGTTTATATATATATATATATATATATATATATATATATATATATATATATATATATATATATATATATATATTATGCCACAAATGCTATATATAGATATATATGCAGTATTTTTGGCATAATATTGATTGCCACAAATATTTGGCTTGTTAGAGTGAGGCACTTAAAATGGTGAATGGGGCCAAATTTTATACAAGCACTTACATCTGACATTTTACTAACATTTTATTTACCTTTATGTGTATGTTTGTATTATATATATTTTATAATGTCAGTGCTTGTAAAAATAAGCTTCACATTTCTGCCTTTAACCCCTCCAAAATTTGGCCCCATTCACTTTCATTTTAAATGCCTCACTTTAACAAGCCAAATTTTTGTGGTAATCAACATTATGCCACAAATGCTGTTGATTGAGCCTAATTTGTGTTGAACCCGGAATATTCCTATAAACGAATAGCTTGAAGAAATGGGGGATTTGTTCACAGTACGTTTAAACTAATGAAAACCTATTTTGGGGTAATCGCTACAACTGTGCCAAATTATAGAGAAGCTGAGCCAAAATACCCAAACTGATGATCACGAAATAGGTATAATTTTTCATATACATCATGTAAGCCCCCAAACACACACACACACACATTATATTGACGGGTTTTTCATTTAGCTGTTGCACTATCCACTAAAGGGGGAAGGCATTGGGCTGACGGTCTCCCAACATAAGCAAATTGCCAATAAATTATGTTCACTGCTGGGTGGGTGAGGGGAGACTGAATCACACACACACACACACACAGAGAGAGAGAGAGAGAGAGAGAGAGAGAGAGAGAGAGAGAGAGAGACAGAGAGAGAGAGAGAGTAATGTGCAACGGACTGACGTGGACCGGCCCGCACACGCGTGCCTATTTCCTCTTTCAGTGGTTTGGTGCACTCGTGTTTCACTAGTTTTGACAAGAAATGTCTTTTCTTTTCGAGGCGACATCTCTTAAACGTTAAACGCAACACTGTTTTACCATCACGCCTTTTTTTTTTTTTCATCGTGAGCTTGATGCGGATTAAATCACTCTAGAAACATCAATCTCCCCTCAGAGCGGATCAGCACCTTGGACAGCGGATGCCAGAGGTACAGTCTGCTGAACGGTCTTTTAGGATAAGGGAGGGTTTCCTGTCAAAAGCATGAATTACCCGTTGTGCAATGAGCTGTGCCGAACACATAAGGCGCGATGAGCTTCCTAAATTAATATCAACTTAATTAAACTGGCTGCATCACGGGAACCGGTGAAGGGAAGGACAATTAGTTAATGGACGGCTCAGTACATGTGCATAAGAAGTATCTTATTGTGATATATATATATCGGCGTTTAATGGGTTCGGTTGGCATCTGTGAGTTTTTAGTGCTGTTTTTATCGCTAAAGCATTAGTTTGTAAATTTATGGACAAACAGCGCTCTTGAATAACTAACGAGACACGGATGTCGTGATTCTAACAGAAGATTGTGTAGGCTTCCTATTGTGTGATACCGAATCAACGTGAAAGGTATTTTATATATTTGTGTTGTTTGTTCAGGTAATAATCTCTGTATAAGCCGGTTAGACTATGGTCTATGAATGGTAACGGTCACACCAACATACTTCCGTTGAGGCTTTCCTTTAGCGGCTGGAGATGCTTCAACAGCTCCATTGAGGGACCGATATTTCCCTCAGTATCTCAAACATTGCTCTGGACGTTTGCGTCTGTTTCCAATGACTGAAAAACATTCTAGCCCTAAAGGGGTTTAAAGGGGGTTTTCACACTACTCGTCCATCCGTTTCCACTTCCAGCACTGGCGCGAAGCCCGCGGTGATTTTCTGCTGCAGTGTGCTCTGAGGTAAGCCAAGAGCGTGAGCCTTCGGGCGCCTCATGTGACACAACAACAACCTGAGGGATTCTCAAACCATTTCAACTCTCGACCATCCATGCACTTTTGTTGGTAGGCTTGCTTATGTATTGCTTATGAATTTTGGGGTCTTCCTTTTCTGCTTATTTGGTTGGTCGTTGAGGTTTGTTGGGTTGTTACAGTAGCCTAATGATGGTATGGCAAAGTGGTTTCCACCTGACTATAATGTTTTTCACAGTATTTTGGAGTAAGAAATAGGGGAGACCAAGGCTAGTCTTCACACTTTTTCTCTAGTGAATATTTCTGAGGGTATTTTTGGTTTTCAAAGACAATTTCTGTAAAGACACACATGGTCTTGGTACAAAAACACACACACACACACACACACACACACACACACACACACACACACACACACACACACACACACACACACACACACATGTTGTGTTTCCATGTTTTATGGGGACTTTCCATAGACATAATGGTTTTTATACTGTACAAACTTTATATTCTATCCCCTAAACCTAACCCTACCCCTAAACCTAACCCTCACAGAAAACTTTCTGCATTTTTACATTTTCAAAAACATAATTTAGTATGATTTATAAGCTGTTTTCCTCATGGGGACCGACAAAATGTCCCCACAAGGTCAAAAATTTCGGGTTTCACTATCCTTATGGGGACATTTGGTACCCACAAAGTGATAAATACACGCTCACACACACACACACACACACACACACACACACACACACACACACACACACACACACACACACACACACACACAAACAAACAAAACATTCCAACTGTTATTGTTGAGGGGGGAAAACTATACTTTGTGTGACATCATGCCCCAACAGTGGGGTATGTTGTCACACATATATGGAGTAAGTTGCCAAAATGGGAACCTGTCATTAAATGCACACAAAATATCAAACCATTGTTTGGCCAATAGAAGTTGTAATTAAGAAATGGTTTAAAATTACAACATAAAGACATGCCACTTACCCTAGTAAAAATGTGAGGTGCCTTAAACTAATATTTATGAAAAATACCAAATAACAGTTATATTTTTCTGTTAATATCTACCTTCATTATAAAGTTGACTCTTCCTCTAAAATATAAATATTTACCCAGGAAGTAGTACAAAAAATATGTTATTATTGGAATTTAAATGTGGAGGATTGAATTTAAAGGTTGCAACAACTGTCATACAAAATCACAGCAACAACTTGTCTTGTGACTTTTCCATGTGACAACTCGTCCTGGTCTCCCTTTTATGCATTTCTACATTAATGTCTGTTGAATATACTTTGTCACGTAATCATTTATTGGGTTTATTATGATGAGAGGCCAGAGGTGTAAGGTTTCTTTCGGACCACAGTGTCATAATACAGTGTTGTAGTGTTTTAGAGTAAGAAATGTAAACTTAGTAAGATTTAAGTGACTCACTTCAGCTGCAAGCCATCTTAGTTTGACTGGTGTGTTACTATACAGAGAGACTGATGAATAGGAAGTATGTCTACTGATGACACTTGTGATTTTATTGGGTCTATATATTAATGTGATTTATATTGCATGATATATAGTGATTATGTTTCTGTGCTTTAAAATGTCTCATTGGACTTTTTATGTGGCCAGTGAGCCCATATAAATGAATAACAAGTTGTTTGAGTGATTTAGACACATTTATGTGGAAAACACTTGCATGGTCATTGTTTTTTTTTGGCTTTGCTATAGGCAACGTAAATGAATTTAAACCGACTGATTTAAGTTCAGAATACTCTGTGCCCTCAGTAAAGGGTTAAACTTTATGAGTCATGTGACAAACAACATGCGGATCACAACAGAGTTTGTATTTGGAAGAAATGCTAACAAAACGACATCTGGTAAGAAACCTAATTACATTTTTATATTGAAACCTGTTTGAGTCAAACAATTAGAGTCTCTAGTTTCATCTGATAGGACATTTTTCAAAAAAAAAGTCCATCATGAAATGCCACGCTGCTAAACACAATGTACACTAATGTGTACTTTAATGCATTTTTTCCTTAAAAATACTATATTTACTGGGCGATATCACACTAAGAAAACATTTTGCTTTCAGAGGCATTATTTTAGTTAGGATGAAAATAAAGTGATTTCAAACTGTTCTGAGACCAGTGCAGACAGACAGCACATTCGAGGTTAAGTAATTCACTAAATAGGGAGCAAGTGAACATCCTATTGCCTTCCTATGCAGCTAAGTGCATTCAGTCCTAAAATCTGACCAAATGTTCAGTTTCAGGCTGCAGATGATGTTTAGACAACTAAAAATTTTTGGCAGATATGGGAAAATAGTAATCAGTACATCGATTCAGAATCTTACTATATTACTTTGAATCAGAATTATTTATGCTAATGTCTGATGTAATGTCTGTAATGTCTCAAAAACATGAATAACCAACACTCCTGGAAACATAATTAACAAATTGATAAAATAAATTATTTAATCAATCAAACTGATTTTATATAGCTTGGTATTATTTAAAATGTTAAAACTTAGTCCCACTGTCCACATTTATAATTTTTTTTGCATGTTTATTAGGTGCTACCAGTTACAAAAAATGGGGAAAAAAGAATGCATGCTGCAGTCACGCTCGTGTCCCTAATAGAACAACATTTGTGGCATTTAGTTAATGTCTATTAGCATTGAGACTATGAGTGTACTCATAAAAGTTGACCAAAGAACTTTTAGTGGATATGCACATTTTAAAATTGTAATCTGTCTCTTTCTGGAATTTTTTTAAATAAAAATATTGATGATTCATCTTTCATTTAAAGGCATATTATATTTTTACCCAATAATGTTCTGTAGAATGAGAATGCACCCCCCAAAAGTTTTGACTATTTAAAAAATGGACATGCCCTTCAATATGTTATGCTCCAACTTCCTGTGTTAATAGGAAATACTTCAACACAGGAAAGAAAACTGCACTTCTCAAGACATTTCATGGGGTCTTTTATGACAAGATGAAATGGTATTTACAGCCCGGTTTACTTCCGTAATCGGATGTATTTCTGAGTGAAACAGGATATTACATGATCAATTATTTAGGGAAAGGACCTCAGGTATTATTTGTATTGTGCAAAGCGTGCAAGAATGGAGCCAGAGCGATGAAGTGGAGGGGTTAAAAAAAGAAGGATTTGTAATATCAGCCAAAAATGAAATTAATTTCACAGGTGGAGCAAGTTATTGAATTTTAAAAAGATAACAAAGACAAATTTGTTTTCCTTTGGATTAACATTTACCAATTAATCATGCACATTAAATCCAGAATGGTGTGTATTAGAAAAGTAAATAGGGTTGATTTTGATTTCATTATGACTTTAAACAAACTCTCCCACTGATCTGATTATGGCACACAAAATAGCTTGGGCTTTGCTGCAGGCTAAGAGACATGCACTTTATCTCAATTTCCTCTGCATAAAGACTGAAATGAGTTTACAGTGCACCAAACCCAACTCCCCGTCCTCTTACAATCCTGTCTGCCCATTATCAGGACATCGGTATGACCAGTGCATTCTCACCCGCTGTTAGCATGCCATGGAATTTCCACGTGAAGGTTTTCAATCTAGCCCAGGGTTTCATATGTGTGACATGACCGCCTCCATTTGCAGGCAGACAGGCTAACTGCCTCCCTGCCAGTTCAAAACCCCCGCTGGCTAATTACTGTCACAATGTCAACACGGACAGCTGGTAAGGCCATTTTGTGAAGTGAAGTATTTGACTGTGGTTGGCTGGATGCAGACCCTCTTCCCATGACTGCTGCCTGAGTTATGCAGCTGTAGGAGGCCTGGATCTGAAAGCCCAAATCTAGCTGTATTGCCCATGAGACAGCATGCTGAATGCACATTCAGAGCCTTTCAGCATGTGGACTGATAGCCAACTATATGATAGAACTTTCTGACTGTGCTCATCCGATATTTTCCTAGTCAGTGTGTGTGTTATAATAAGAAGCAGCTTCATGTGGTAGCTGTCATTCTAGCTTCTAGGCATCTCACACAACTCTGATGTACTGTTACCAACATAAGAATCAAAAGTTTGAGTTTATTTGTTATTAAGTTTTCACTTAAAGGTAAGGTGAGTTGCTCCCAAGGCAACAATCAACCTGCACACAAGACACAGTTTACAGTGAAGTCAGTGCGAAAAAATAAAGAACGTACAGAAAATGACATAGTAATGTTCAGCATGTTTTGGTGGAAGTTCTGTCATATCAGATGGATAAAAAGGTCATACAGTCTAAATTAAAAAAATTAGCAACTCCACAATCAATTTGATGTTTCGTAGCCCTATATACTATATACTGTTAATCATCAACTTTGATAACAGATGGTTGGCTGTCCCGTATATTATTGCCCTCATATATCTGCACTTAACAACCTTGTTTCTTTGAGACATGAGGAACACTGCCAGTGGATGGCCTACTTATCAAAACTGACACAACATGCAATCTGTAATTCAAGTCTATCAGATATTTTTAAGCCAGGCGTTAATAATGTAGCTGTAAATGTAATATACTGATATGGTGTGTGTGTCTGGTTACTGTGTCCATTTTCAAATGGAGGGAACGCTTTAAACTAGATTTTCCAAGGCAGCAAAGGAATAGAGTTCCTTTCTAAAGTTTTAGGCTTTGGATCTGTGTAAATCACAGCTGGCTGCACACATTCACAATGCAGTGTAAGGGCCGTCCACAATAAACGTGTTTTGTAACCTGGTTTCTATAATACAATTTTTGCTAAATAATTTTGGTGTGCCTGGTGAAATGAATACTAGACACACTAAAACAATGACTTTTATTCCCTTTCACACAAATCACAAGTAAAAGGACAGATTATCGGTTCATAAAAATACTTTTCGCCCTGTTCCTCACACAATGCTATATTATGATGTCAGAACACTTTTACTATAGTGTATGACTTTTTAGGTGATGTAAACGTTTGAATTACACAACCAAATACATTTGAGAGCTGGTTTTTGTGAGGTTAAAATACACAGTAGCTGTAATAAAATGTTGCATTTGCGATGCAAAAATCATGGGTAGGTATAAAAGTCCCGAAGAGCATGCAAGTCAACATATGAGTCGAAAGTGTCAAAGAGGCACCACAAAATGTGGTTGCTTCAGCAATTGCATTTTTTGTGTCATATTTGCATTTTACGACACTATCGGTTAAGTTTCAGTTTAAGGTTTAGGGTTAGGAGGTTTTGTTGATTTACAACTCAAAAGGGCATTAAGCTTAAAAAACTGTTAGGGATAAAATTTTAATTGCTCTTAGCACCATTCAGTGGACAATTCACCTTGGATGTGTAAGGAGCCACAAATTATAATTTAGCAAAAATCTTTGTCAATTAAACATTTTAATATCAAATTTTGAAAGAGATGAAATTTGACTCTTTATACTTCTTTTACTGTCAAAATGCCTTTATTTCCTTCTTAGGAAATTTAACAAAACAATATGTAACAATAATGCTTAATTAACATTTTCCAAACAAAGCCTTCCACAGTATAAAGATAGAAATGTACTAAAACAGCACCAATTCAAGTAATATTAAACGTTACGTTTAAAAGTAAAAAGTCTAAGTGGGAGGTTGACTAATTAAAACAACTAGTCACCTCATAGGTTGCATATTCTTTGCAATGGGTATTAAATCTCTTAAACTTTCATCCTCCAAAATATTAATCAGCCAGCAGACACATCGGGATCAGGACTACCCTCCTGCAGCTCTTTCAGTGCCTTGGCCAGGTGTTCTTGCAGTAGGGCCATGGCATGCAGGGTGGAGGCGGCCTGTCCAGAAGCACTGTAGGCTTTGGTCACGAGAGACAACGTAGTCCTACAGGTCCTGGAGGGTAAAACCGGGCGATTCCACCATATGGCAGCGTTTTGTGGGCACAGGAGCACCGAAACCACCTTATACACATGAGGAATCGCCGTATATCCCTCGGCCTCCCCGCCATCGAGGGTAGTGAGAGCGGACGAACTGGGGAGTCGGGTTCGGACAGAGAAAGGTGTCCCCCACGACCTTGTCTTTTTTGTTGTGCACTTCCGGGAAGAAAGGGACCGGGAGGGGGGCACGGACATGCGTGGCACCCCGAATCCAGGAAACAATCATCAAGCCGCGAGCCTCAGGGGTGGGTGGAGGGTTCCACTCCAGCCCGATACTCTTGCCGGCCTGGGCAAGCATGGCAGTCAGCTGTGTCGGCCTCAGACTGGGCAGGCACAACCGAATGTGGCAGCTCAGTCGATTCCTCTGCGTCCAACATCACCGACACGCTCTCTGATGCTGCTATCGAAACCTCACTCTGCTCGCGAGCTCTGAAAGAGACATTAAGCTGGCACTGAGGTTAGCTGCCTGTCTCATCCCAGAACTAGACCGGTGCAAACGAGCGTGCTGGGGAATGGGCATTCTGCAGGGGATTACCTGGTGGAACAGCACCCATTGGAGTCCCCAAATCCACTCTAGCGTCAACCGACCAGGCCTCGTACCTGTAGGTAGAAGGTCCGGCGCAGGGGTGGCTGGAGTTGCTTTCCCTCAAAAGAAGGAAAGCCATGACCGGAATGTTGCCATGGTCATGTTCTCGCAATGTGATATCTTGCAGTGATCATGGCCATGAGAAACGGAGAGATAGCGACCACAACCAAGAATTACACACAGACGGAAAGGTGTGTTTAAAAAGATGCTATCCTTAAATGCGCGCTCTTTTAGAGGAAATATACTCTTTTATTTGCAAGAATATATACTCTTTTAGTTGTATATATATATGTATATATTGAAGCGCCCTGGTGAATGGACAGGCAGTGGAATCCGCTCAGCACCGAATAAAAAATCTGAATGAGTGGTTGCAAGCCAGCTCCTTTTATACCCGGATGTCCGGGGGAGTGGCATGCAAATTCTATTTGCCAATTTCCACTGGCATTTTCTCAAAGATAAGAGGTGTTTGGGGCTCCCAATAGCGACCCCTAGTGTCACTACATCGAGACAACGTCGAGTGAGTGACAGATGGGGACATAGAAATCCGTAGCTTCACATAACAGACATTAGACATAATAAATGTATCAAAGCAATTAGAGTTCTTTTCAGTATGTGATATGTCACTTTAGTGTTGAAAACATCTTATATATACATTTCTATGCTTGTCTTTTGTATACTTTAGGTACACAGGTATCAGAACATGGTTTCCATTCTTTGTGTAGCTTGAATGAACATATTCTCCAGTAACAGATTCTGTATATTAGTCAGGTTTATTCTTCTTCCCTGATACTGGGTGACAGTTCATAACACAGTGTTCCTCAGCCACACATGCATATCTGACAACAAAATCAACTTGGGAATCCACATGGCCTGAAAGACTTTCCTGGCTGACAAGATGTTTTTCTACTACAATATACAAAAATTCAACATGACACACTGCCTTGCCTTGATTGCACGCTATGGATCAGACATCTAAAATCTAGCTATTACAGTTTTACACCTGAATGGAGCATGAATGTGTGGTGTTTCAGTTGATCTACTTGGACAGGAGAGTGCAGTGTTGTATTTCCCTCCCAAAACAGCAGCATAAGGGCAGAGACCACTGAGTCTCAAAGCAAAAGTAAGCACTTTTTAAGAGCATGCATGGGGCCTGAATTGAGTCACCTTTCAGAAAGAAAGGGAAAGATAAAGTGATTCAGAGATAGACAGAGGCAGCAAAGATAGCATCTACTGTATGCGCCACAATGTGTGATTGTGGGTTACTGCCTCTTTTGTAGCAGATTTGGAGTCTTAAATGTTGCCTGTTGTGCTCAAAGTAGCAAGCATTCAAAATTGTATGAACTTAACAGCTCTCAAAAACTGGAAAATTGAAACCATGCTTGGGGCTTTATAGTTGGAATGTTATGTATGCTAAAAGTAAAGCTACTAAAATACAGTGGCAAGTAAAAGTATGTGAATTTGTGTGGAAAAAGTATGTGCAAAATTATCTGAATGTATATATAAATGTGTCTTAAAATCTGGTTTGATCTAAATCTATTACAATAATGAATTAACACAATCTGTTTTAAATAATACCAAACAAATTATTTTATTTTTGTACATATTGAATACATCACTTATACATTCACAATGTAGGAAAAAGTATGTGAACCCCTAGGCAGGAGTTGGCAAATTGTTTTTTATAAAAATAAAAAAAAGACAGGAAGTTTAGGGTTACCGATACTTTTAATTATAAAAAGCACACAAACATTTTGAGTTTGCTGTTCACAAGAAGCTTCTGCTGACGTGGTCCATGCCTCGTAAAAAAGAGACCTCAGACAACCTGCGATCAAGAACTGTAGCTTTCCATATAGCTGGAAAGAGTTCCAAAGTTATCTGTCCACAGTTAGTCTAATTGTCTATAAATGGAGACAATTTAGTACTGTGGCTACTCTCCCTAGAAGTGGCCGTCAAGCCAGGATGACTCAAAGGGCACACCGCAGAGTGGTTAACATCTCTGTTAATGATTCTATATGGAAAACATTAAAAAGGCATGAAGTCCTGGCAGTAAATAATGAAGGAAGCCATTGCTTTCCAACAAAAACATGCATGCATGAAGTTTGCCAAAGACCACCTTGTCACACCACAATGCTAATGGTTTGTGAACTGATGAAACTGAGGTTGAATTCTTTGGGAAGAACACTCAGCACTACTCATAAAGTAAAAAGTGCACCACATACCGACATGAAAACATCATCCCAACGGTAAACTACGGTGGAAGAGGCATCGTGATTTGGGGCTGCTGTGAATGTTTAATGGGATGTGTTCAATAAAGACATGAAAGATTATAATTTAACATTGTAACATGTAGCATAATAACATTGTGTTTTGTTAGTTTAAGCACATCTTATTTGTCTATACTTGTGACTTTGATGAAGATGAGATCACATTTTATGAACAATTAATGCAGAAAGCAGCTTATTCTAAAGAGTTCACATACTTTTTCTTGCCACTGTATAGGTAATGCATATAGGTCTTATATATTAACTTATTTTTTGTAATAAGTGTATACTATACAAAATGACTGACATATCCAGGCATTTCTTTATAGGCTACTTGCAGTCATCAACATAGCAATTTAATTTCATTCAGGTAAACATTCCCGATGTGGTTTAATAAAACATGATGCACCTAAGCATTAATTCTGTATCCTTAGCCACCTGCCTAGGTAAATATCACAAACATTATTAATGCACTTTTTTATTAAACCCTTTGGCAAGAATTGTAAATGAAAACCTGCTTGCAGTTGAAACCTTGAATTTGTGTTTGGCGGTGTAATTTACAAAATCAATTTTGAATTTTAACAAGTGGCAGTTTTCCTAAAAGGTCACGTTTATTTTCCTCTTTCAGTCTGGGCCTTTCATTTTCCAATCTTTCAGCTTCATACATTTCTTCCTTTCTGCCTCTCTTTAGCATATGTAAGCGGTTATGCAGCAAACATCTGGGGTTGCCCAAAGTTCCAGCTCTTATATGAAAAAAAGAGTATAGGATGCACAAAAGTAGAAGAGAAGAGATACTCTCTGCTCCCTCTTAGCACAGCACTAGGGACAGTTGTGTCACACTGAGATAAAGAATCTCATGGACGTGAGCAGACTCCCAATGCCCAGTCTGCCAAAGTTCTGCTGTCTAAAACATCCCTGTCATCTCCAACCAGAAAGACATAAATAGCAAGTGCGGAGATTTCTGGGTCTCGCCTCATGCCTTTGCCTGATTCTGTGGCTGAGATACCCATGGGACTGACAGAGACAGTGGAGGGAACAATGCAGCTGAGAAATTAAAAGATAAATCCTGCCAGTGAGACAAGGTCTGCATTCTAATATCTAATATGTATTCTAAGATCTGTGGAAGTGAATTTGCCAAGAAGTCTCCACACCGTATGTGATTTTGGGCTTGATACCCTATTCTGAGCAACATACAGTTATTAAAAGAATCATTCATCCAAAAGTGAAAATTCTGTCATCATTTACTCACATTGTTCCAAACATGAATTCCATGGAACACAAAAAGTGATATTTCCAGGATGCTCTTTTCCATACAGTGAAAATGGGAAATGGACAATGAAAATAGGCATCAGGAAATTACCATAAAATGTGTCTACACAATATGTCTTATTGAAAATCTTCCAACGTAGCTCTCAAATCTCATTCACACTTGTGTTTAATTCAAAACATTTGCATCTTAATTGGTCAGAGGACACACAAGATCCAAAGATGTTTGAAACCACTGATGTCAAACCTATTTTTGAGTGAACTATCCCTTTCAGTCAGTATTTAGAAGAGCTATTAATGTATGTGATTGACTGTAAGATCTTACAAGTTCCATAAAGTAGTGCATTCAAAGTCAAAAGCTCCAAAATCTTTGGGCAAAATGTGTCTTAAAAGAAAGACCAGAGTAGGGTCTTATCATAGAAAAAAGGACAAAATGATCTATAAAAGCAGAATAAGGAGACTTTTGGATCACAGATTTAGAGGACAGTAAAAATCTGAAAACAAAGCAAAGAGATTCCAAACGTAAGAGAGAATCAGATTGAGCAAGAACTGACCTGAGAGTTCTTTCTTGTTAGGAAGACAGCTTTACCACTTAAAAAAAATCTTAAATGATTCAGGCCCTATAGTTGAGAATTCAGTGATGGATTTAACTAGGATGCATGGCCCAAAGGCCTGCTCTTTATGTGCCATTTAGATTTTAATGAGAAAAAAAGGTATTAATGACTGCTTGGAATCTGACCCAAAGTCTTTGTACGCCTCTAAAAAAAAAAAACACACACAAAAAAAACAGAATCCAACACCTATAAGCCCCTTTTGATGACATTTTATTTTTTTCGATTCCCTTTCATACCCTCTTTTTTTTACCAAGCAGCAGTCATACATTGGCACAGCTGGAATTCAGTTTATTAGGAGAGATTCTTGTGGTTGTTGTTTCCACTTTGTTGCGAGATGAGAAGGGTAGCAGTGTGTTCAAAAAGACAAATCAATAGGTTAAGGGCCAAGCACTTAGTTGAGCAGGCCAGATATTTTTGACAAAACACTCCACAAGTTAACAAAGTCACTCCACAACAGTTAAAATAAACTGTTACTGGCAGCTGATATTTGCCAAACAACCAAAGTCTTTTAGGAAGTTAGTCCACTATGCAGCCATCTTTGGGATGCTCCTGGTCAGCTATTTTCTATGTAAACAAGTGGCATACAAGTACAGCTCATATCTACTTGAACATGTAAGACCGACATGTCCAAAGCGGTTGGTCAAGATTATGATCAAAGAAAATATTTCAAATCAGCAGTAAAATCTGACAACACTGGTCTCATAAAAAACTTGCTTTTCCCGGCATGTCTAGCTAATGTGCATTCATGTTCTCAAGTAGATTAACAGGCGATGTCTGTCTCTAGTTAGAGAGTTGGCTCTTTTACCTGTAAGGCGGGACTTCTTTTACTACATCCATTGACTTTTGGGCATTCCAATTTCACCCATTCATTTTAATAGAAGTGGCCCATTTCTGCTAAATAGTCTCTGGAACAACACTCAGACTTGATAGTCATTTGTATTTTAATGTAGTAGTTGAAAGTGTCAATCCCTTTGCAAATAATTGTAATATTAAAGGATACCTTTCGATTTTCAGTGTTAATTAAAAAAATTTGTATCGTTGGTTCTTTTGTTTTGGTGAAATGTTATGTAGTGTCTTTATCTGAATTCTCTTTTTGAGAGTGCCTTTGGGATTACAGGCAATTTAAATTCATTAAATCTGTCTTGCCTGCTTGTTCTTGTCCACACACAGTGCACTTACACAACTATATTTTGTAAATTTCCTGAGTGAAAATATGAATGGTGCTTGCCTGTGCCAAAGTTTCCCCTACAGTGCTGAGGTGTTGTGAGTGGTTGCCAGGGTGTTTCTATGGTTGCTAGGCTGTCCTCGGTGGCTGTTAGGTGGTTGCTCACTGAACCATGCCTAATAAGGATTCCTCCAAGCAAGGGGTGTGTGTGTGTGTGGGGGGGGTTAACCCAGTCTCATGACAAGTTGTAATAATTAAGCTAGTACAAGATGGCAAAATCAAAAGAAATCATACGAGTTGCTTTGTACAAATGTACAAAAATAAACAAACCAATGAACAATGATATTATGATTCTTTTCTACGTTTAACCCCAAATCAAAACTTAACCTTAAATACTAACCTCCTTCCCTAACTCTAAACCTTACCGTGATTTTAATAGGAAAATATCTTCTGATTACCACAGAAGAAAGAAAACACTGGGTTTGAAACAAAACAAGGAAAGCATTTTACAGGTTATTGACATGCATCAGTAATTTGTATTCTATTAAAAATTAATGAGTAACCAAATTTGTTCTCTGACATTTCCTTTCTTAAAATAAATTGTTGAGTAGAAGGCTAGCTAAAATGCCTGTATTGTATCGATTTGAAATTTTGTTTGTTGATTGGTTTGTCTACATTGGAATATATGCCTTTTTGTACGAGCCAAGTCGTACAATATCTTAAAATATTGCTATCTCGAGTGGTCATGCGACTACTGTATGTTGGATATATTTGTCCCTAAATATGGCTCAGGCCCCTCTTTCAATATACAGTAAGTCTACAGAATTGTACCTGTTTTATGGTTTTCCAGGTGAAAATCCTAAGTCTGATAACTTAGTAAAGTAAAAGGACAACTCTCCTCAACAAACCAAAATTTTAGTCATTCCGTATCACAAGCTGATATGCATGGAAGTATAAAACTTAAAGTTACAGGTTTGTTCAAATCCCTCAGGGATTCTTAGCTATTGCTTTTTGTGTGATGTGAATGAGTATACACATATTAATGAGCCACCTGCTGGTGCTGTCCTCTGTGTTTTACACAAGGTTCTTCAGTCTGATGTCTTTGTGCATAGATTTACTCTGCAAAACTTTGCACAACATCTCCAGCCCTGCTGTGAATGTATGCTGATGCAGACTTGTTTTTTTTATGATTTCACTTCTTAGACTATCTTTCTTACGCCTTCCCATCACTTCTCTCCAGCAGATACTGCAAGGTCAACCATCTTCAGGCACCATGCAGCTGCCAGGCAACTCTGGCTGGCCCGACACCCAGGGTGGTCTTACTATGATTATTTTAGGCAGATGACAAGCGTTTACGGTTTAAACCGTGGAAAGGGATTCAATATGGCATCACATCTGCTGTTTCTAGGCTGTTGAGAAGGCTTTGAACATGCAACAGTAATAAGCAGCACCCCTAAGGGCCCCCCTCTCAGAGCCAGTCATCACAGATCCTGTTACTGTGTGCTTCGTAAGGATAAAGCTGCTCTAAAGCAGCATCTCCAACAGCCACAGACATGAGGGGAAAGTGAAACAATTGGAAGCGAGGCATGTAAAGGACAGAATGAATGAGGTCACGACGGAGAGAAAAGCAGAAGTGCTGCTTGAGGCATACCCCAGACAGATGTGACGTTCTCGTTTTTAAACTTAACTCTCTCCTGTGTTTCGCGATGTGAAATATTGAAATTGCCAGGCACGATGTGCCAAGTCGGAAACTCTTGCCATAGAAACATAACAGCTGCATTCACTTCTTGTGCTAATACTTGGTAGTTTAGTTGAGCTCAAAATATTTAATATATCCGGTTTTTGGATGCAGTTGGCAGTCTTGTAGTTGCTTTCCCACTCTCTAAAATGTATTTTGCTCTGTTTTTTTCTCAGGTCGCACATATACTGCAGTAAACAATTGTCACTCCTCCTCTGAGTGCTTACATAATCACAATATGTACACAGAGTTCGGTTATGTATGGCCACAACAACCAGATTTTACAACCAAATAGTCAAGTAATTTTTATTTGTATAGCGCCTTTCACAACACACATCATTTCAAAGCAGCTTTACAGAAGATCATGTATTAACAGAAGAAAAACTAATATATATAATGTCTTAGAGTCACCATTGTGTAGTTTGATAAAATACGATTGTGAATTGTGTTTAAAAATAAGTAGTTAAATAATAATTGTATTTATAACACCATTGAGCAAGCCGAAGGCACTGTGGCAAGGAACGCAAAACTCTATGAGATGTTGGTTAATGTAGAAAAATAACCTTGAAAGATACCAGAATCACTGTGGGGGCCAGTTCCCCTCTGACAAATACACTATTGAAATTCAGGTTCTAAATACAGGTGAGTTTTTTAATTCACGTAGTAGGTACAGAACTGAACACCTATTTCTATCAGAAAGACTAGAGATTAGTGTTGGGTTCGAGTCCACCTTAGTTGAGTCAGAGTCTTTAAACAAGTTGAGTCTGAGTTCAAAAGGGGCCAAGTAGGACTCAAGGCCGAGTCCATAACAGGCTGAGTCTGAGTTGAGTCCGAATTAATCTGTTCTTGAATTGTAACCGTGAACTCAACATCAATATGTTAAGCTTATTTTAAATTTCACAACTATGAAGAGTTTGTCAATATAAATGTAACAAAAACACCTCTGTTTCATTTCTTTAAACATGTTATGATTAGTATCCTGCTGAACAAACTTCAAAGTGGTTTCAAAATGAAAGCATATGTTTTAGGTGTGTGAAGACAAAACTGTCCTTCAACACAATTCTGTGATTTCAAATATTTGTTGCTTTTTCTCCTCCGCTCAAACATAGATTAAAGAAAGTGAAAGACGTGTTAGTAATTACAACCAGAGTTATTATTATTTTAATTATTCCAGCCCCTCTGCTGGCAGGCCATCCCCACCTTCCTGAATCTAGTAGGGGACAGAGGGAGAGAAACAACCAAAATAATAAAAAAACAACGGGTACTCACTGTTACAGTGAAGTACCGCCAAAAAACACAATGGGAGAGAGAGAAAAAAAAACACTTACTCGCCAGTTCTCTGCTATGCCGTAGCTTGGTCCTTGGCCACTCCTCCACCCTCTAATGGATGACAGCCGGGCCTCCTCGGGCGGATCGGAGGTAGTCCTCCGGCCCCTGGTGGACATAGCGCCCTGCCGCATTTGTTGTGGACGGTAGGGTTCTCCATCGCCCCTGGCAGCGGTCACCACTCCAGGCAGCTGGTTGGGAACCCCTCCTCGAAAATAGTCAGTCAATAATAAATAGGTGCTGTTTATCTGTATCTTAGAGATGCTGTCTGCTTTAGCAACAACGGCAAAAGTTACACAGTTAATTCATCAAGTTCTTATGGAGCAGTTCAAGTTGACAACACTGAGTGCACCACAACAGACTACAGAAGCCTACATGTGTAGATAAATTAAAGTTAAATCTAATTAATTACAAGGTGTCCCGATTAATTAATCGTGATTAATCGCATATACAAATATTTGGTGAGAAAGCCCCTCATATAACAATAATTAAATATATAATGATGAAATAATTATACATCGTTGTCTTAAATATTTAACAATTAAATATATTATATATAATTGGTAAATATTTATATATATGTATATATATATATATATATATATATATATATATATATATATATATATATATTATATTATATTCAGATAATTAAAATGCATTACTTTCTTGTGGCAGAAGAGTTTATCATTGATAAGACAATAAAAAAAGCGGCTTTAGAATACAATGTATTGTTTACTACCATATTATTGATCATAAGTCAATCATTGGCACACAGTTCACAGCAATCCATTTCACAAGTGAATTTGTCAAACGGTTGGAGATTTATTATGAGGGCTTGTTTAAGGACCCATCAACTTACATTGTTGCTGCTGAAGGTTGTTTTCTTCACTGTATAAACTATGCGTTTTCATACAGCTGAAGTTTCACTTACTGCCATCTGGAGTAAACAGGTGGTACTACAAGCTTGCATTTCTGAGGAATCTTCCTTCTACGGGAGCATGTGATTAATTGCGCAAATTTTTTGAACGCGTTATTTTTGTGTGAATGTGCGTGTGTGTGTGTGTTTGCTTAAACACAGTGAAACAACTCTGGCTATGTCTACAACTTCAGGGGCTAATATAGCTACATGAAGACAGAGATGTGTTCATTAACTTCTGTTTTGTTATTTATTTATTTATTTTTTTCATTGCATCACAAATATCATGGACTCGAGTCCCAAAGTCTCGATTCCAAGTCAAGTCCAAGTAAAAATACATCCGAGTTCGTGACAAGTCCAAGTCCATTAAAATTGGACTCTTGACTCAGGTCCAAGTCCAAACTCGAGGACCCCAACTCTACTAGAGATTATTGGAAATTAAAACAAAAAAATACTTATATCACTGGACGTAAGCCACGTACTATGGTTCAGCAGACATGGAACAATGATAATCAGTACATAGATTCAGAATTTATCATGTATCATTTTATTTTAACATGGTTTAGTATTAGTCCCACTGTCCACACATTTTGCCATCAGTTTTTAGGAAAACTATTTAATCTAGATTTTTTTTTCATGTTTATTAAGTGCTAATAGATACAAATCATAAAGGGAAATGGAAAATGCACACAGCAGTCACGCTCGGTCTCATGAAGTTAAAGGATAGATTTTGTCCTGTCTATCGACAGAGACAAGGCAGTGATATGAGTCTGCCTTGCTGAGCTCAGACTGCCCCTGCTGATATAGGTCTATGGGGAGCCCTTGCTCATTGCGATTGCCAGGCTGGATGAACATGTTGATATGATTACTGGGAAAGGCCTGTAGGCCGTCAAGCTCTCTATCTGATTCTGCTAAGCTCTGTTTCCTCCCCTCTGGTCCTGTGTGTTCCTGACTGACCTACTCACAGAGTCCATTCGCAGTGTCAGTGATACATTCACAGCCACAGATGAATCTAGAGCAAAATGCATGCTCATTCATTACCTTACAAAGCCCCTCTCAGATTTTCAGACACTTGCTGTTTTAATTAAGTGAATGAATGGGAGGAATGTTGTAGAAAGATGGAGACAGATCAATCAATGAGGAGGCGATTTGAAAGAGAGAAGAAACAGCCCTAGAGAGGACTCCAAAGACATGGAGGAGGATAAGATACCTTGCTCATGAGAGATGGGGGATGGCAGAACAGGGAAAGTTTGGCAGGGTGGAGAGGAAATATAAGGACAACAAGTGAGGAAAAAAGAAGCCACTCGGTGCGGTCCATAGATGTAAATTCCAACCAAGCTATGACAGAAGTCATATACTCTAAAATCAAGTTTACAATACGAATATAAAAATTGACATTTGATTTATGATCTGTAAGAGATACTGAGCGCTAATCAATTCCTATTAGAATAATTGATGGTTGAATCACTTTCCATAAGAATAACTGACTGTTGAATTGATTTATACAATGATTAGTTGAATCTCTTTTTATTCTCACAATGAAGACAAGCTATATTTAGAAATGGTGTGGAAGCTGACACAAACAAACATGTTCATGTTTACAAAACCGAGTGAGTTGCCTAAGGAAGCAGCATTTTAAGGTGTCATAGACATGCTCCTGATGCAAAGGGTAGGGATCTTTATTATGCTGCCTCCAAAGATCCATCGTTTTGGCCAAATTCTATGGAAGTATCATTCATGGAGAGAGCAATCTCATGATGCATTGCATTGAGCCAGTTGAAACCTAAAGTTGAGGATTAGTCAAGAGAAATTAACTTGTATTTCATTCAATAATGAAAATATTTTTTTTTTTGTTATTGTGGCAAATGGCATATAAAGTACAATACAACATAAAAAATACAAAATGTGTAACTTCTTCAGAGGGAAAGCTACTCCAGCTGCTCCCGCCCGGTCCTTCTACCTACGGGTATGAGGCCACATCGGTTAGTCGATGTGGGTACACAAATGGGAGTGGTTCCGCCAGGTAATCCACGGACCTCCCATTCCCCATTATGCTCGTTTGCCCCGGTCGAGTTCTGGGATGAGACAGACCACTCACTCCATGGCGAGTTGAATGTCTCATTTGGGTCTCGGGTACTGTATGAGCTCTCGATCGCAGCATCAGAGAGTGGGCTGATCCAGTCAAGAACTCGACTGGGCTCCCACCTTCGGGGTGCGGTCGCCCCGTCTGAGGCCGACGCGGAGCTGGCGGTCATGCTTGCCCGGGCGGCCATGAGTGTTGGGCTGGAGTTGAACCCTCCACCCTGCCCTGAACCCTTGCAGCTTGATGAATGGTTCCTGGGCTCAGAGCGCTGCTTGCGGTCTGTTCCATTCTTCCCGGAGGTGCATGAGGAGCTCACGAAATCATGGTAGGCACTTTTACTGCCCGAACCTGATCTCTGAGCTCCTCCGCTCTCACTGCCCTCGATGGTGGGACGGCCAGGGGGTACCCGCCGATTCCCTAGGTGAGCGCGGCCGCCCATTCCCAGCTCTGTGAGACCTGACAAAGGTGGCTGCTGGTTGAAAAAATGTGACACTGAGGGAGTGCTCGGTCTGTTGATACTGGAGCAGTTCATCGCCCGGCTACCGAAAGGAACAGTGTAGTGGGTCCAGTGCCACTGCCCGGCTTCACTGGAATAAGATATGGTGGCTTATTCGGGGGCTGGCGAGCCTCTTCTTCTCTCTCACCGCCGCTCTCTCTCCTCCCTTCCCCGCTCCTTCCCCTGTTGCTGCTTCCCATAAATAGGGAATTCTTACCCCAAAACCAGTTCCCCGGTCCCATGGGCCATTCAACTCTGACACTCTCCACTCTCCCCTCAAGCTGGTGAATCCACTGCCATGGGGAACCTGGGCATTTCCAGTACTGATGCCCCACAATGGAGGTAGAGATAATGGTCCGGGTCCCTGATGTGCGACAAGTCATCGAACAGGAGTATACTGGATTAAGGAGGGTACATATCAAACCTTGGTGGATTTGGGTTGTAATCAAACCTTCATTCACCAAAGCTTGGTTCAATCCGAGGCTTTGGATATAAGCTGGTGGGTGAAGGTAATGTGTGTGCCTGGGGATATTTAAAATTACCCTGTAGTGATGGTCACTATTCAATTTATGGGAAAAGAAAAGTGTGGAGGCTGTGGTTAGTCCATCCATCCACTAATATTGAGAACAAATTGGCCGGCATTTACTACCTTATTAAGGGGAATATGTGTGGATGGGTCCTGCAACAAAGCGTATCGATGTGTGTTGTGTGACTCACTGGTTGGAGAGGCAGAGCCAGGGCCGTCTACATCAGATCCATGTCAGGGGAATGTAAAGGAGGGGGATGTTTTGGCATCCCCAACCCTTAGAGGATTCCCTGCTGGGGATTTCCCACAGAGCAGATGTGAGATGAGACCCTTAGACATGCCTTTGATTAAGTGAAAGTGATTGATGGTCAACTCCTCCTGCCAGACATTGCACTCGCATTTCCATATTTAAAAATTATTAAGGATCGGTTGTATTAAGTGACGCAGGGCGCTCAGACAAAGGTAGATACAAACAAATTGTTAGTACCAAAGAGCCGAAACGGCTCATAATTCAAATGGCTCATAATCCGATGGCGATTCACTTAGGGCAGGGAAAAAAACTAGATCGTCTGATGGCCTGTTTCTATTGTCTGGGCATTCATGGAGATGTTTGCAGGTGGTTTGCAGCATGCCATGAATTTCAGTAGAATGTCCATTTCCCGATTGGGGATTCCAAAAGAACTCCTCACTTATAAGGGCATGACATTTATGTCACGTACACTACGCGAACTGTACAAATTATTGAGGATTAAATCGATTCAGACCAGCGTTTATCACCCTCAAATCAAATCATTCCGCACACCCGGACCCTAATCAGGGTAATCAAGCCTCAGAGAGGGATAAAGGCTGACTGGAAGCTGCAGTGCGACAGAGAGAGAGATTTACAGACAGCTGTCCGACACCTGTGTGTGTTTGCCTTTTTGGTTCAGTTTTATATTCAAATATTATTTATATTGTCAAGCCAGATCTCGCCTCCTCCTTTCCATTAATCCCTTTACACTGGTGCCGAAACCCGGGAAGGAGAAGGGATGCGCCATAGTGGAGTCCTTGCCACTACCCTCCACCCCAACGGAGCAGCCGTGGCCATTAGCCGGGGGACGTAGGAGCCAGGCCGCCAACCACGAGGGGAGGAGAGGCTCCTAACGACCACCGGGAGCAGTCGGGCCGCTGCCAGGGGCAGAGGAGACCCCTACCAGCCGCTGAAATTTGGGGTACGAGACTGCCATCCGCGAGCGGGGAGGGGCTCCTGGTCGATTGCCTGGAGCAGGAGGACCGCTGCCAGAGGCAGGGGAGACCCCTTCTATCCACTGGAACGCGGCGGTCCACCAGGGGCCGAAGGACTGCCTCCGATCCTCCAGGAGAGGTATGGGTGTCATCCATTAGAGGGTGGAGGAGTGGCCGAGGACCAAGCTATGGCATATTGGAGAACCGGTGAGTAAGTGTTTTTTTTTTCTCTCTCTCTCCTTTCTCTCTCCCACTGCCACTCAGTGTTGGCCTTTCCCTCTCTTTTTTAAAATATATTGTTAATTTGGCACGATCGCTGTTATGGCGTGTACGTGCCGCACTTTTTTATGTTTCCCTCCTCATGTCCCCTCCCTCATTCAGGTAGACGGGGATGCCACAGGGCGGAAGGCACACCCCTCCCCGGGGAAAGGGGGTGTATATCATGCCAGGGGCTCCCCGGCCTGAAAAAATGAGGGAGGAATGTGGGAAGGCAGAGTGTGGGGCCGGGTCGGGATTCTGACCACCCGGCCACTAATCAGGCTAATCAAGCCTGAGAGAGGGATAAAGGTGACTGGAGACTGCAGTGGGACAGAGAGAGATATTTAAGAACAGCGACACCTTTGTGTGTTTATCTGTTTGTTAATGATTATTATTAAAATATTATTTATATTCTTCAGCCGGTTCTCGCCTCCTCCTTTCCAATAATCCCTTTACAACCATATCGAGACCACCCCAGGGGTAGTGGTATGCAGTCATCCCTACCGATTATCCGAACATAAAAGTAGTTCAGGAAGAATTAAAGGCCATGCTACACATGGGCGTAATAGAAGAATCCCACTGTGACTGGGCCAGCCCGATGGCGCTGGTTCCAAAGAGTAACAGGAGTGTTACGCGTTGGTTCCAAAGAGAAACAGGAGTACCTAAAAGGAAACAAAACATTACTAAAAGCAAAACAATAAAAAAAATACACCAAACACCCCATAATAGAACAGACTGATGTAAACAATAGATTGGATCAGCAGCAAACATGAAGGGCACAAAATAAGGGGAACACAAAGGGCTGTGGGCAAGCTAGAACGCAAAACATGAATAGCTAAACCTTGCTGCAGCCTCAGAACAATATCAATTGATTAAAAACTATGAAAGTAAATACCTTGGCGTAAGCAGTCTGTTGAACATGCGGTTGTAGGCACAGGGAAAGTCTCAGAATCTCACTACAAACAGGCGACCTAACATTAACGGTCAAATCAACTAACTAGCCAAGCTGCTATACGCTACCACAACAATACATACCTCTCATGAATGCCATTACCCCAGAAGTGTTGGGTTCTCGACCTTGATGCATACCGAGGTATAATGTACCACCCTTAAATGATGACATAAAATGAGCCACTAATACATTGAGGGTTTAACCTACCCTGCCACACAATTTAAGTTTAGTGTTAATACAAAGATCAAGAGTTCGTGACAAATTTGTGGCAAATTTGCCACTGATCAATTTCACATGAAAATGAGCTCTGCTGCAAACTTGTGGCAAGTTTTCCATTGTTGCCAAAGGTTTGCTGCAGGTTCACCACTACCGGTGAAGAGTTGCAAACTTCTGGGTAACATTTGTGGCAAATCACAAACTCATTTGCATGTGAAAATAATGGGTGGCGAATTTGCAGCAAATTTGTGGAAAGTTTGCAGCTAGTTTGCCATAACTATAGATTTCTTGTAAGGGGATTATTCTGCAAAGTAGTTGTGTAGGTAACACTTTATAAAACATTACATAAATACTCATGAATGAATACCTAAATTAATAGTTACTTCCACATGAATTAATGATGAGTTAAGGAATGGACTAATCAGGAACTATTGAAAGCTAAAATTAACAACAACATGAGTCATATTAATTCATGCATGAATAACAGCCACCTTAATTACCTGTTAGTACATGTTTGTTAGTTAATGCATTAATTATCATTATGGAATAAACTGAAACAAACAGGCTTTATAAGAAAGAATGTAAAGTATTTCAACCTTGAATTAAACATGCATATTTAATATAGGGATAATTTAAATATTTTATGCATTTAGTTTTGCCACAAACATAATTTAATGATGTAGTAGAATTCAGCCATTTTGTAAAATGGACATAAAAAACATAGAAAAACACAAATAATAATGATTGCCAATAATTGTATCTCAACCGATTTTATGTTATTCTCCATCTCTTTCATTTCATACTCACCCTACTACTCAGTTCACTCGTCATCCAGACCATAAAAATAGGAAAGTTTGTTTTAAAGTTGCTAGATCAATATTTGTTTTTGTTATATTTCTCAATATTTTTAATGGTTACTTGTAAGTTTCATCAGAACTCAAAATAAAATTTCTGAATTATGATAATTACTGGATCATCATCATCATTTTCATCATCTTCAACATTGTTGTTAACATTTTAAGTCTAGGCCTTCAGTGTTATTTATGCCATTAAGAAAACACAGTTTCACAATGAATAAGACACCGTATGCACCGTATCATACATTATGTGGCAGTCAACTAATAATACAAAAAAACATGTTCACACACGAAAGCCAGAACCAAGGAGGTCTAATATCAAGAAAAAGCCCTCTAATAATATTTGCGATTAAAATGTTGGTTGCAATAAATAGTTTTGTCAGGGTACACGGTTACTTTTCAAAACTTGATCCGAGACTGAATGCTCAAGCTGCCTAATTTACTCATGGAAAAATCCTGATGTTGATATAACAATGCAAAAAGCACTTACCAATTTGCTTGAAGTGAAAATCAGTCCTCCTTTCCTGTTTAATTAATCAATTGCACGATCATGCAGAACATCTCAGGTTTTTAAATAAATAAGGATCTCTTTCTCAATGGTGATGTGGCAGTGACAGCAGACTCGTCAGCAAGATCTCACGCTCTTCACTTTCAAATTACGTACATCACTTAACGTGTGATTGCATCACTCAAGGCCAGCTAGAAGCCGGGACTGGGACATATCCTAAAGACTACATCCACAAGAACAAATAAATCAATCTGATTGGCTGATAAATCTGAGAATCTGATTTTAGATGCCTATTCACTTACACTGTTGAGGGATTCTGTGGAAATTCTGAAGGGCTGATGGGGTGGTGCTCAAACTCACACGCTGCTTCAGGCATGCAATTTGATAAACAGTTGTCACACTTTGCTTTTAAGCATAGAGGAATCAATTCTGATTGGATAAACTTTGTGTTTTGCTATGCTTTTTTAGATGAATTAGGAGTGAAAAGAGATTGCAAATACATTGCAAAAAGGTCAATGATAATGAAAGGATGAAAAAATATGTATTTATTAGGCATGTTATGCCAGCAGAGAAGGATTTGCTAGCCCTGAGAAATCACCACTGGTTGTTAATAATAGTCATTTGTTTTGTTAATTTTTCCATAGAAATTTGCGCATGTAAACATCCAATGATTTGTTGTGTGAGCTTCATTTCAAGTGTAGATATTTCGTTACATTTCTGCCCGGAACTACAGTATGTGGAGAGTTTGTTTCTCATGGGGCACTTATAAGTGGCGCTCTCATTGTGTCGGCTGGCTACTTGCCATGATTTCCATTGGTAAAACTGACATTTTTAATCTAAAATTATTGGTTTTGTTTGACTGAATTCAGGATTGAAGTTAGAGTGTTCATATCAATTTTGATTACATTATTTGCAGTATTTGAATTAATTTAGTTATTTTAACATATTTAGGCTAAAATTAACATTTTGAATGTCTTAACAGGTATGTTTGTTTTTACTTTTGAGTCTGTATTTGTTTTAAAATAGATTTAATTAATTCAAATCATCTTGGTAAAAGATTGACAGTATCAATCAATCAATCAATTTTTTCCATTTAAATTGTGTTTTTTAATGTCATATGCTGGTGGATTTGTATTTTCAAATAAGTAGATAAAAAAAAAAGGTTTTTATTTCACTGGTGCATTTGTATTAACTACACATTTACTACACTAGCATTCATCCCAGTTAAATCACATTGTTTAGCATTATTTGGTTTATCATGCGGTAAAAGCTGAGATGCTACATGGAATGCATGTGGATAAGTGAACTAAGTGGTAGGATACACAGTGGTAGGGTGAGTATGAAGCGAAAGGAATGGAGAATCACACAGAAAGGGCTGAGATCAATTATTATTATTAAGAATAAATATTGGTGGCAATCATTAAAAGACAAGTTCACCCAAAATTGAAAATTGTATTATCATTTACTTACTGTCATGCCATTCCAGATGTGCATGACTCTTTCTTCTGTAGAACATAAACTGTCACGAAATATTTGAGGTAGGACACAAGATGCAGGATGGCAATGAAAGGTGTTTTATTGAAATGAAACAAAACCAAAAAAATAGAAAACAAGGAGAAACAAAATAAAAGGAATTAAGCACGAACCGTCAGGAGAACTGGACAGGATAAGAACAACACAACCAGACTGGAGACTAGAACAAAACAACGATCTGATGGAGAAGACAAGACAAAGGAGAGAAAATAAAGAGGAAGGGAAGATTGAACACGGGTGCTTCCAATAATCACAAGCAGCGCAAATCAGCGTGGCCATGAACACTGGCAGAGACTGGGGAACGGCTTCCGTGGCCACGAACACTGGCAGAGACTGGGGAACGGCCTCCGTGGCCACGAACACTGGCAGAGACTGGGGAACGGCTTCCGTGGCCACGAACACTGGCAGAGACTGGGGAACGGCCTCCGTGGCCACGAACACTGGCAGAGACTGGGGAACAGCCAACCGGCAGATGTGGTCTACCAAATCCCAAAAAGAAAAATGAAAAATCGAAACCAGCTCCTCAGGACGGATGGGCTTGTTTATCAATCAGGACAGTCTCATCCATACCCCACCCGGAGGCCACCTCAGTCAACTCCACAGCAAAGATGTCGATGGGACAACCATGCTGAAAGCAGGTCAAGGGATTGAGCAACCGGGCGAGTCATTGGGGGACCAATTCCTCAAGGGCTGGAGCTGGATTCAATAAAACACCCCTCATGCCTCTGCTGGATGAAAAGTTGGTCCGATCGTTCTGTCACGAAAAATTTGAGGTAGGACCCAAGAAACAGGATGGCAATGAAAGTTTTTTTTTTTTTTTTATTTAAACAAAACAAAAACCAACAAAATGCAAATAAACCTCCCACGAGGGAGAAACAAAGCCAAAGAAAGGCAGAAATAGCACAAAAAACAAACCGACTAAGAAAACTGAACAAAAAAATAAAAAAAAAAAAATAAAAAATAAAAAATCACAAGGGAGAAACAAAGTAACAAGACAAAAGGAACTAAGAATAAACCAACAGGATAAGAACAATATGACCAGACTGGAGACTAAAACATACACAATGATCTGACAAGGAAGACAAGACAAAGGAGAGAACATAAAGAGGACGGGAAGTCTGAAAACAGGTGCTGCCAATAATCACAAGCATCATGAATCAGCACTGCCATGACAACACTGATTGCGCTGCTGAGCAGCACCTCTGGGAAACACGAGGGAAGGAGGAAAACAAAAACACATGGACAACCTGAGAGAGGGAGGAAACTGTCATGATCCAGTCACATAAAGAATAAACCAGAACAAAATGGCAGGATCATGACACAAAGATTTTTTGAATAATAGCTCTGTTGGTCCATAAAATGGTGACCAAAAATGTGAAGCTCCAAAAAGCACATAAATGCATCAGAAAAGTAATCCATATGACTCCAGTGGTTTAACCCATGTCTTCTGAAGTTGTCCAATTGTTTTTCGGTGAGATCAGATCAAAATATAATTCCTTTTTTCACAATAAATGTCCTTGGCCATCATGATTTCAAACTCAGTTACACTTTCTTGCACCATCAAGCACTCTGCATGCATCAATCACAAGAAAGTGTAATAGAGCTTGAAATCATGATTGTGCCTAGAGGCTGCAATGGCAAGATGTATAGTAAAAAATGTATAACATTTTGGTTTATCCTCACCCTGTCAGGACCCGGTCTCGAATCCGGGTCTCCAGTGTGAGAAAGAGTCACAAACTGAGCCACTAGTGGTCAGCTGAACCCAGAAGATGAGGCAGACACAGCAGTACTGGAGACATTGTTTTAATAATGTAAAAAGTAAAGATCTTCAGGGAAAAAATATATGTCAAAAGTCATTCCAGGAAAAAAAAGGTAATATACCAAGTCAAAAGGTAAATCCACAAGGTAGAAGGTACAGCAGAAAAAAAGGCCTCAAAAGATAATCCAAAAAATAAATGAGTACCAAAACAGAGTACCACAAGAGACTCCAACTGGAGCCACAAACATTCACAGCTTCACTGAGGCTGGGTGCTAACATTCAAACACAGAGCAAAGAACTAAGGAAAACTAAGGGTTTAAATACATACAATGAAAACGAGGCACAGGTGCAAATAATAACTGGATCAGACAAAAGGCATGTCTGATGGCCAAAACCGGAAAAAACCCTGGCCGAATGCTGACACACTGTAGCAACACTACATGGATTAAACCACTGGAGTCATACAAGATTACTTTTATGCTGATTTGTGTTCTTTTTGGAACTTAAAAAATGTGGTCCCCATTCACTTGCATCATGCTGTAACGATTACCCTGTCTTGTTTCTCTGTTGCCCTTTTGTTTACCATTTGTTGTCACTTTTGCATTTCTTAGTTTTCACTTTAGTCCCTTATGTAATTCCATAGTCTCTTTGTTAGCGTTCGTGTTTTCCTCTGTTCATTGTTTTCACCTGCCCTTGTTAATTTGCCTTTGGTTTCTGTTAATCACATTGTTATCTTGTTTGAGTTCTGTTCTTTCATTGGTCCCTTTTTCCCCTGTCTGTGTATTTATACCCTGTGTCTTTGTTCAGTCTTCGTCGATCGTCGTTTGATGTTTAACCTGATGTTTCTTTCCTTCCCGAGTTCCCTGTTCGTGTCAACCTTGGTCAGCTCATTCAGTTTATGTTTCATTTCCCCATCGAGGGTTGTTGCTTTGTGTTTTGCCCTGTTTATTCAGTTAAATAAAGTTCAACTGCGTTTGGATCCGCATCTCCTCGTCAGCCTCATTACTCAAGCGTAACAGAACGATCGACCACCCATGGATCCAGCAGTTATACGGGCCAACTGCCGGTTGCTCAACCTCAGACAAGAAGGCCGCCCTGTTGAAGACCACATCAGCGACTTCCTCGCGCTGGCGAAGTTCACGGACTTCCCGGACTCAGCCCTGGTGGTTTTCTTCAGGGACACGTTACACGGTTCGCTCAGGGAGCGTTTACCGCTGGCAACGCCTGGGTGGACTCTCCACGACTTCCTGGAGGCGACCTTACTGGTCTGCGGCTCACCCTACACCGTGGTCTTCGCCGAGGAGGATTCCACCTCTCCCCCCACTGTGGTGACTGCCCAGTCGTCCTTGGCGCTTCCTGTCGTGCCAGCCCCACCTGTCAGCGAGCCCGTCCCCACGCCAGGCGCCTTCCACGAGCCAGCGTGGCCCACTGCGTCTGCTCAGAGGAGGGAGAGAAGACGGGCTTCCGCCTCCCGGCCCGCGCCTGCCACGGTGAGCGAGCTAGAGCCCACGCATGTCACGGTGAGCGAGCTAGGGCCCACGCATGTCACGGTGAGCGAGCTAGGGCCCACGCATGTCACGGTGAGCGAGCTAGAGCCCACGCATGTCACCGTGAGCGAGCCCGAATCCTCGTCAACCACGGTAACCCAGCCAGAGCCTGTAGCCTCAGACGTCAGTGAGCCAGTGCCGCTAGCCTCAAACGTCAATGAGCCAGTGCCGCAAGCCTCAAACGTCAATGAGCCAGTGCCGCAAGCCTCAAACGTCAATGAGCCAGCGCCTGTAGCCTCGACCGTCCCTGAGCCAGCGCCTGTAGCCTCGACCGTCCCCGAGCCAGCGCCTGTAGCCTCGACCGTCCCCGAGCCAGCGCCTGTAGCCTCGACCGTCCCCGAGCCAGCGCCTGTAGCCTCGACCGTCCCCGAGCCAGCGCCTGTAGCCTCGACCGTCCCCGAGCCAGCGCCTGTAGCCTCGACCGTCCCCGAGCCAGCGCCTGTAGCCTCGACCGTCCCCGAGCCAGCGCCTGTGGCCTCGACCATCCAAGAGCCAGTGCCAGTAGCCATGACCATCCAAGAGCCAACGCCAGTGGTCGTGCCCATCCTAGAGCCAGCACCTCTCAAGCCTTCCAGGGCTCCTCCTCCCAAGTCTCAAGTCTCTTGAGTCTTCTAGGGCTCCTCCTCCCAAGTCTCTCAAGTCTCTCGAGTCTTCTAGGGCTCCTCCTCCCGAGCTTTCCAGAGCTCAGCCATCCGAGTTTCCCGAGCTTTCCAGAGCTCAGCCATCCGAGTTTCCCGAGCTTTCCAGAGCTCAGCCATCCGAGTTTCGAGCTTTCCAGAGCTCAGCCATCCGAGTTTCCCGAGCTTTCCAGAGCTCAGCCATCCGAGTTTCCCGAGCTTTCCAGAGCTCAGCCATCCGAGTTTCCCGAGCCTTCCAGGGCTCCGCCTCTCGAGCCTTCCAGGGCTCCGCCTCTCGAGCCTTCCAGGGCTCTGTCTCTCAAGCCTCCTGAGCTTTCCAGAGCTCCGCCCTCCGAGCTTCCCAGGGCTCCGCCTCTCAAGCCTCTCGAGCCTTCCAGGGCTCCGCCTCTCAGCCCTCTTGAGCCTACCAGGGCTCCGCCCCTCAAGTCCCTCGAGCCTTCCAGGGCTCCGCCCCTCAAGCCTCCCGAGCTTTCCAGAACTCCGCCTCTCGAGCCTGCCAGGGCTCCGCCCCTCAAGCCTCTCGAGCCTGCCAGGGCTCCGCCCCTCGAACCTCTCGAGCCTGCCAGGGCTCCGCCTCCTGAACCCCTCGAGCCTTCCAGGGCTCCGCCCCCGAGTCTCCTACGGCTCCGCCCCCAGAGCCTCTCGAGCCTCCTGCAGCTCCGCCTACGGGGCCTCCTACGGCTCCGCCTCTCGATCCACTCAAGCCTTTGTCGGCTCCGCCCCCTGAGCCTCTTGAGCCTCCTACGGCTCCGCCTCTCGAGCCACTCAAGCCTTCGTCGGCTCCGCCCTCAGAGCCTCCCGAGCCTCCTATGGCTCCGCCTCCCGAGACTCCTCTGGCTTCGCCTCTCGAGCCACTCAAGCCTCCTATGGCTCCGCCTCCCGAGCCTCCTCCGGCACCGCCTCTCAAGCCACTCAAGCCTTTGGCGGCTCCACCCTCAGAGCCTCCTACGTCTCTACCCCCAGAGACTCCAGAGTCTTCCTGGTCTCCGCTCCTAGAGCCTCCCATGGTGCCGCCTACCTCGGCTCCGCATCCTGAGCCTCTTTCAGCTCCACCTCCTGAGCCTCCCGAGCCTCTCCCGGCTCCGCCTCCGAAGCCTCCATTGGCTCCGTCTTCAGAGCCTTCATCGCCCTCGCCTCCTTCGGCTCCGCCTCCTGAACCTCCTTCAATTCCTCCTCCAGAGCCTCCCGAGCCTCTCCCGGCTCCGCCCCCGAAGCCTCCATTGGCTCCGTCTTCAGAGCCTTCTTCGCCCTCGCCACCTTCGGCTCCACCTCCAGTGGCTCCGCCTTCTGAGCCTTCTACACCATTGCCTCCCTTGGCTCCGCCCAACACTGTTCCGCCTCCTGACCTGCCCAAGGCCTTACCACCTGAGTCTGCCATGGCCCTGCCTAAGCCTCCTATGGCGCCGCCTCCTAAGTCTTCTATGGCTCCGCCTCCGAAGTCCTCCTTGGCTCCGCCTCACACGGCTCTGCCAGTCCCTATCCTGTGGCCTCCTCCCAGGCCTCCTGACCCGGTCCCTGTCTTGTGGCCTCCTCCCAGGGCCTCTGACCCTGTTCCCGTCCTGTGGCCTCTTCCCAGGCCCCCTGATCCAGTCCCTGTCCTGTGGCCTCCACCCAGGCCTCCTGACCCTGTTCCCGTCCTGAGTCCTCCCTCCTGACCTCCTGACCCAGTCCCCGTCCAGTGGCCTCCTCCCAGGTTCCCCAAACCTGTCCCTGCCCGGTGGCCAGCCCCCAGACCATCAAAACCTGTCCCTGCCCGGTCGATCCCTCCCTGGCTCCCTAACCCTCATCTCCATTCGTGCCCTCTTGGACTGTCTCATTTCCCCCCCGGACTTCCTATCTGCCCCTGGCACCTCCCGGACCTGCCTGTCTTGCCCTCTGTGCCCCCCGGACTTCCTGCCTGCCCAGTGTTCCCCCCTGGTCTGCCTGTCTGCCCATGTGCCCACTTGTACTGTCTGTTTGCCCCTGGTGCCCTCATGTTGTTCTTATGGACTTTTGTCTTTTGTGTGTTTTTTAGGATCGTCTGGAATCCGATCTTTAAAGGGGGGCTATGTAACGATTACCCTGTCTTGTTTCTCTGTTGCCCTTTTGTTTACCATTTGTTGTCACTTTTGCATTTCTTAGTTTTCACTTTAGTCCCTTATGTAATTCCATAGTCTCTTTGTTAGCGTTCGTGTTTTCCTCTGTTCATTGTTTTCACCTGCCCTTGTTAATTTGCCTTTGGTTTCTGTTAATCACATTGTTATCTTGTTTGAGTTCTGTTCTTTCATTGGTCCCTTTTTCCCTTGTCTGTGTATTTATACCCTGTGTCTTTGTTCAGTCTTTGTCGATCGTCGTTTGATGTTTAACCTGATGTTTCTTTCCTTCCCGAGTTCCCTGTTCGTGTCAACCTTGGTCAGCTCATTCAGTTTGTTTCATTTCCCCATCGAGGGTTGTTGCTTTGTGTTTTGCCCTGTTTATTCAGTTAAATAAAGTTCAACTGCGTTTGGATCCGCATCTCCTCGTCAGCCTCATTACTCAAGCGTAACACATGCATTGTATGGGCCTACAGAGCTGATGTAAGTCTTCATTTGTGTATTGCAGACAAAACAAAGTCATACACATGGCATGAGGGTGAGAATTTATGGGATAATTTTCATTTAATATGTTGATAAATATGATCCAAGTAAATTATGCAGAATAATCCTGTGTCATCCAGTGATGATTGTGGCGAAACTGAAGACATCAGTAGTTTTAAAAATGTTTTTAATTATGAACATATTAAATTATGTTCATTTAATTTAAGGTTGAAGTGCTTCACATTATTTCTTATAAAACCTGTTTGGTTTAGTTTATTCCCTAATGGGAATTAATACATTAACTATCAAACATGTACTAACATGTAATTAAGGTGACCATTATTAACTCATGAATTCATATGACTCATTTTGTAGTTAATGTTAGATCTTCATTAGTTCCTGAATGGTCCATTCCTTAAATCATCATAAATTCATGCTGAAGTAACTATTAATTCAGGTATTAATTCTTGATTATGTATGTACTGTTATTATAAATGTTCAAACTGGAATTGATATTTACTTTTTGCCATTTTTACCAGGCAATATAACCAGGAGTGTCCACGGGAAAAGACTTTTGAAAACTGTGCTCTGCCTAATCTTTATGCTGTAATAACACAATGATGAAAAGAGGGAAAGAGTAAAATCCTCCACTTCAAGGCAAGTTGAAGCACATAGTCTCTTTTTTGTTTTTCATTAAAGAGAAGAAATAAGAGTCACACTCATGGTTGTTTTCTTTTATTGCCATTCTGCCGTATTGGTCTGATGGATCCCTGTTACCACAGCAACATGGCCCTCTCGGTGGAGCCGCTAAACATTACAATGCTCTCAATACTGTATATCCGGCTGGCCCCTCACTACTTGCTGAGCTGTCAGCAAATGTGTGACAGAGAAACAGGCATTTGTTGGCTTTAAATAAATTACTTTGTTTTTCTGTTTGTTAAGAATGAATGTGAAATTAAACATCAAACATACTATAATTTATACATTTAAGAAAATATCTTTTGGCAAAGTTTTTTGGGTGCTCATTGAAAATTTATAAGTGTCTCTGGCATGATACAGAATACAAATTAGCCTATATCCAAACAGTATTGTAAGCTTTGTCAAGGCTCTTTGCTAACATTTTTGTTTAGGAGCGCTCGTGCCCCTGAGTGAAAAGTTTTTTTTTAAGACTTATGTGCAACTGTTAAATGTGTTGCAATACAACATACGTACATATTAGGCTTGCCAACTCTTGGGCATTTGGCGTAAGGCACACATTTTCGGTCTCACGCTACCCAAATAAATCTCATGCCAAATAACAAGACAACATTATCCATCAGTGTGAGACTTTAATTTTGGCCCGCCAAAGCAAATTTATGACCGCAACACACATCAGCATTCTCCAGAGATAGGATAGGATCCTCATTGTTGCCCACTAGCTGGTGGTTTCTATTGGAAACCATTCCCAGCATCGGCCATAATGGCAAGTACAATGCTGAAGTAATGTCTGGACCTTTGTGAATTTTGGACAAATAATGGACAAAGTTTTCCTCCTGTTCTATTGATGTTTGATATTCAACAAAATGGCCTTTAGATATTTCAAGAGTTGACTTACTGCAAATAAACTTGATTAAAGGAAAATATATACATACATTTAAGAAGGAAACAAGTCAAGTCAAGTCAAGTCAATTTTATTTGTGTAGCGCCTGTCACAACACACATAGTTTCAAAGCAGCTTTATAGAAGATAAGGCATTAACAGATGATAAAACTGTAATATCTATAATGTTGAGGAGTCATCATTGTGTAATTAGATAAAATACAATTGTTAATCATGTTTAAAAATAAGTAATTAAATAATTGTATTAATAACCCCAGTGAGCAAGCTGAAGGCGACTGTGACAATGAACACAAAACTCCATAAGATGTTGATTAATGGAGAAAAATAACCTTGGGAGAAACCAGACTCACTGTGGGGGCCAGTTCCCCTCTGGCTAACATCATGAATATAATGTAAATATTAATTATGTATAGTTAAAGTCATGGTTTAAAATTATTAAACTATGTAAGTGTTAAGGGTCAGTGTTTAAACATCGATTTTGTTTGAACTGTAAGATTAATGACCACAGTCTTTAAAGTCCATCCTGAATTAACTGCAGAATTTCACATAGAAGAAGAAAACTTTTATTTCAGACCCAGGAGGATCCATATCACAATAAAAACATACACAATATATATATATATATATACACACATATATAAATCTACATACATACACATACCAACACTCATACATACATATACACATACATACATATAAAAATACAAAGCCTTCCATAATGTTCAGTGAATAATATACAGACATGTTCGCCAATGGTTCCACAGTCTGGAAGAAAATCTGACAGAACTACGTACAGGGTTAGCCAAAACATTAATTAAGTCATTTTCTGACTCAGATACCCTACACATAAATTTATACATAAGATTCCGTAAAACAGCAGAGCAGGTAGGTACCCCGATACTGACAAACATATGACTTGCACTGGAGCTTCTTGGAGCTCTCAGCAGCAGCCTCATGCTGTCATTATAAGCCACTATAAGTTTTCTAATGCTGCTTTGCTTATAACGACACCACAGGTAGACCGTATACAAAGGTGAACAAAACGCTTTAAAGAGTAAGATCTTCACAGATACCGAGCACATGCTAAACTTACGACACAGCATATTCGCTTGAGCATACAGCTTCCGACGCTGTCTATAGATATCCTTATCATCAGAAAGATCACTTGCAATAATATGGCCCAAATATGTAATCTCAATACACACCATAAGTGCAGTGCCAGACAGATAGAAGTCAGGGAAGGTTGACTGCCTGTCTTCCCTACTTCTGACAATCATGATCTTACTCTTTTTAGCATTATATTTTATATCAAAATCAACACCATATTTTGTGCATACTCTCAAAAGCCATTGGAGACCAGCACTATATGGGCTAAAGATGACCAAATCATCTGCGTACATAAGGTGATTAATTAATAAGTCACCAACCCTACAGCCTGCACCACATGCATTTAAAATCAAGGACAACTCATTCATATACATATTAAAAAGAAAAGGAGACAGAATTCCTCCCTGACGAACACCATTGTTCACCTGGAAGGGAACAGATGTTACATTCCCCCATCTCACTCTCATCGTCTGATGAGAGTACCAATACACCAAAATTCTAATTAAAAAACCAGGGACCCCACTTTTGGACAATTTCAAAAATAATTTCTCATGATTAACATGATCAAATGCTTTAGAAGCATCAATGAAACACAAGAACATTGTGGAATTTTGCCTATTGTATTTATTTAACATTTCTTTCAGTGCAAAAATACAGAAATCAGTGCCATGATTTTGTTTAAAACCAAACTGGTTATCAATAGACAGGACATACCTCTCAAGTCTACACAATATAACTGTCTCCAGCACTTTGGACATAACACTGGCCAAAGCTATTGGTCTGTAATTATCAGAGCAGTTCTGCTTCCCCACTTTATCTGGTGCTTTACATAGGTGCAATTGTCCTTGTTAATTGACTGATGAAGGGTTTTGTTGGCAATTTTTAGTCTATGCATTCCATTTCAAGATCGTAGTCCATCAATAGACTGAGGTGATGCAGGCAGAGATCAGTGATGTGAAACGCAGTTCAACCTGGCCGGTAATTTCGGTGAGGTTCGGTGAGGTCCATCCTAAATCCAAGGTTCAGACAATGGCATATGAAGTATCCCATGTCTTATGGTTGGAGTTGGCATCAGTTCATCCTCTGAAGTCTGAAGTGATGTTTGGCAAGCATTTTCACTAGAAGCACAGTTCCAGCTCAATAAAGTAGTTAACTCACAGGTACAGTCAGAATATTTTAACTAGCCTTATAAAAATAAGATCCATCCATCTTCAACCGCTTATCCGAAGTTGGGTCGCGGGGCAGCTGCTCCAGCAGGGGGCCCCAAACTTCCCTATCCCGAGGCACATTAACCAGCTCTGACTGGGGTACCCCGAGACATTCCCAGGCCAGTGTGGAGATGTAATCTCTCCACCTAATCCTGGGTCTTCCCCAAGGCCTCCTCCCAGCTGGAGGTGCCTGAAACACCTCCCTAGGGAGGTGGCCAGGGGGCATCCTTACCAGAACCCAAACCACCTCAACTGACTCCTTTCGACGCAAAGGAGCAGCGGCTCTACTCCGAGCTCCTCACGGATGACTGAGCTCCTCACCCTATCTCCAAGGGAGAAGCCCGCCACCCTTCTGAGGAAGCCCATTTCGGCTACTCGCGACCTAGTTCTTTCGGTCATGACCCAGCCTTCATGACCATAGGTGAGGGTAGGAAAAAAATTTGACCAATAGATCGAGAGCTTTGCCTTCCGGCTCAGCTTTCTTTTCGTGACAACGGTGCGATAGAGCGAGTGCAGTACCGCCCCCACTGCCCCAATTCTCCGGCCAACCTGCCGCTCCATTGTCCCCTCACTCGTGAACAAGACCCCGAGGTACTTGAACTCCTTCACTTGGGGCAAGACCTCCTTCCCTACCTGGAGTACGCACTCCATCGGTTTCCTGATGATAAAAATAAGATGTTATTTAAATTTAGTTTAGTTTGAGATCTCATTTAATTTTGAAGTTTTCAGATATCCAATTTAAACATGAAATGCAATTAAGTAATTCATTATAATTATGTAACCAAACCTCTTTTGCTTGTGTCTGACAGTGTACATCAGACACCACTGAAGACCCTTTTGGACCAGGAAAAACCCTTATTGTGCTACAGTGTACGTGTTTTGAAATTGATAATCCAGGTTAATTGCCATAAGTGATTAACAGATCATTATATGACTGGTAGGGTTTTATTAGGTCTTGTTGAAGTGTTAAGAATGTAAAAATACTATTAGTATCAAATACACACATTATGTCTTGGACCGCATTAAGGTACGGCGAGACTCCAGGGATTGAACATTTCGCCGTGCAATAATGCAGCCCTGGCCATGTCGTCAAAATCTCACTCCAACCTGGTAAACATAGTTGGCAGATCTGTGCAAATGCAAGCAGGCATTAAGAAATAGCCTACTACAGAATTCAGAAATGAAATATGCTTGATACAGTATATGGCAAAGGACACCTTCTCTGATAAACCTTTTTAAAGTTTTTCTTTTAAAGGTGCACTCAGTAATTTTTATACTGCATGCGATATTTGGGCTTTTTTTTTTTTTTTTTTTTAATTTACTGTTCTGGCAGATTAAGTGAAAAAAAAATCTACCAGTGCTGAATAAGTTATCCAAAGTATTTTGATTACGTTACTGACCTTGAGTTTTTATTCTGTAATCTGTCGAGGAATACATTTTAAAAGTAACCCTCCTAACCCTGTATATCTGCTTATCCAGCTTATCAAGAGAGAGCACTCAAAGCCATGTGTGTAAGAAAACAGCATTTTTAATGCCAAAATAACTAACACACCACTTTTAAAAGTACTTTGCATACGAGATTAGATGCATTAGGGAGTTTTTGCTCTGATGTTAGACTGCAATATAAGTTCATAAGTGCAGGTGCTGGCAAGTAATTTTACACATTCGCAAGCATGTAATTTTCCATCTTTTGATCATTTATTAATAATTTTGCACAGTACATATTATTGTAATCAGTAAAAACATCAAAACTCATCAAAAAAATCAAAGAATAGAATACAACTAGCCTATTTGGTTTACTCACAGACAAAAATATATTAAGTAACAACTAAGTACATGTCTTTGACATTTATGTTTAAGAAATATAAAGGGAACATAAAATATCACATAATATGGAATGCTAAACCAATAGTTTTTGGTTCAGATCAATGCAAATAGTCATCCATATATGGGCAGAGCAGAGGGACATGTGATTGGTGACTGTTACATATGGCCACCAGCACCAAGTATATGATACAGACTCAATGAGTGCGTTTACATGCATGTTCTTTCACCAAATAATTTTGTATGTAATCCTATAACTTTTGATTGTTGTATCAACAATTTTCTTACCTTTGACATGACTGGGAACAAAACAAAAGCTATTTTTCAGAGTCATCATATTTGTACCCTGACGTATACAATGTCAAATCAGAAAAATTATATAAAAATAAAATTTGCCTCAAGTTTTTATCATCTATATTATTACAAAATGTGAAAAGTTTTCTTTACAATGATACCAAACACTTCACCCTCTTTGTTTTTTTTTTTTAAGATATAAGCCTTTAGTTCTGGGTATGCCACTGAAAAAGGAAATCTTTATATCTTTTAAAAACCCTCAGATCTTAAAGGGTTAAGTTAACTTTTGTTTTTTAAGAGGGTAATAAGTTAACTTATGTTTCTCCTAATATTTCTTAGGAGAGATGTGATTTTACTATGGTCTTTTTCATTGGAGAAACATCTGAGAAGCAGGAGAATTAAGCAAAAGTCTCAATTTGTTCACCTTTTAATAGCATTGCTGCCTGGGAGAAACGATTATGATACTAAATTAATCTTCTTTATGATTTTTTTTCTTGTGTGTGCAACTGCAATGCAGCAACATTATCTACAATCAATGTTCCATGCAACTGCATTGCATTTCTAAAATCATTAGCAAACATAGAGGACTTTAGTGCTTTGCTTTGGTTAGGGGCAACCTTGAGTGTCAGTCAGCATGAAACCTGTCTGTGCTTTACAGAAAGGGAATATTCCTTGTCTGTGTATTGATTGGCCTGATGAGCTCACTCTGCAGTACTCCAGACACTTATTTGCTCCCATGTGTTTTGCCACTTTAATTAAACTCTTGATTTAATGTTCTCACTCCAGTGTTCTCTTCACATAATACAGTGGCCTACATTGGGGGAGGAATGTGTATGAATGTGTTTGTATTTGTTTCTATGCCTATATCAGAGCTCACCTAGAGCAGAAAAGTGGGACATCAAAGTTAACATGAAACGACATTTGCAACCCATTTACGTCTGTAATGTGACAAAGAACATGAAATAATAAAGTTAGTAGGATCAATTTTGATCGGACGGATCTCACTGTGAATTCAGCGACAGTAGACTGTATGTTCTTGAGCTGACATAAGTCTGTGCTTACCAAAATTCAAACCCCCAGTGGCCAAAGCTGTAAGTGTTGTTGAATGTAAGGAAATGTGTGAACTTCTTTCTAGGTGGTGGTGCCAGGTATGAGTTGCTTTTAATTATAAATGATGCAATAGTCAACAAGAATTCATATTTTATTAACCATACAATGGAACCTTTAATTTGACCTCATCATTGATTAAGTGAACAGAATTACTTCCGCATTTCCATGGGACCAGAACCCATGCCTCTGAGGCTGCTTGCACAATGGTCTTTCAGTAGTGCCACAGGAATAGATAAACATATTGAAACTGATACATGATGGAAGATGGCATCTGTCAGGAACTCGGCTGAATGGAATCGATGTCAGAGTTCCCAAATTCATTGTACATTATTTATATTATTGAATTTTTATAATTTCAGTGATATTTGGAATTTATTGATAATTTGTTGCAGCCTTATGGAAATTTAAGCATGTAGCCATTGAACTTCTCAAATGCTTAATCCACAATAATGAGTTTTAATGTATTCATCCAATGAAAAAATTTTAGTCAATTAAAAAAATATGCTGGCCCTAATTTCACTCTAAGTCCAACACACCCTTTCTTTTTTGTAGAGTACATTGTCTCCATGGAACACAGTCATCCTTCTACTCTTAACTAGGTTAGGGTACCTCTACAGCACTCTTTCTGTAAATAATTTAGGAGCTTAGCCACTTCAAATAGGCTTTATTTATGGATCGAGTGCACATGCATGAGTGTAAAGATAACGTACAGAGAAAGGGACTGCAGTTATTTTAACTAAATGGTTGTAATAAAATAATGTTTACAGTATATGTTGAATGTCAAATTTAGCTGTAAACTGAACCATGTTTAAAGGAGTATTCCGGGTTCAATACAAGCTAAGAAATTTGATGCCACAAATAAGGTAACATGATTACCACAAAAATGTATTTATTCTTGGCCCACCTTTTCTTTAAAAAAAGCACTAATCTGGGTTACAGTGTGGCACTTACAATAGAAGTGAATGGGGGCCAAATCTGTAAATGTTAAAATATTCACTTCAAAAAGTATAGCCAAAAGACATGTATAGACATGTACAATATTTATGTTAACATGGTTTTAGTGTGATAAAATTGCTTACTAACGTTTTCTGTGTAAAGTTATAGCCAATTATACAACTTCATTGGTTAACAAACCCTAACTCCCTAAAATGGGTATATGGGTAAATAAATTCAGATTTAAAAAAATGTACAGCTCAAATAATAGGCTACATTAATTTTAACAGAAGAATTCATACAAGTGCTTTTATAAAATTATAAACTTCACATTTCTGCCTTTAAACCCTCCAAAGATTTGCACCTTTACTTCTATTGTAAGTGCTTCACTGTAACCTCTATTTTAGTTTTTTAGTTTTTTTAAAGAAAAGGAGGGATGAGTCTAAATATATTTTTGTGGTAATCAACATTATGCCACAAATGATATTGATTGAGCTTAACAAGTATTGAACCCGGAATATCCCTTTAATTGAAATCTTACCTGTAGCACAAGCAATAATTTAAGAACAGTAACTGTTATGTGCTTACAATAAAGCGACTGGTTTGTTGAATCACAATTGAGTCTATATTATAACATTTATAATATTAATATATGGACTCAATTGTGACTGACCTTTTAAGAATCACTAGGGTGTTTTCATTCTTGTGAACTTAGTTAGGAATGCAATCACTTTTCCCTGATTTCCCCAAATTGAAACAATCCACCAGAGATAAAGGTTTTAAACAATGAACCTAGCCTACTATTTAGGGTGGATTTTTACTGAAGTTCATGTAGCTGTTGTGGGATGAATCTATATTCATTTTGTAGCCTATAAATTAACTGTATCAAACAAGAGTGAAAAATAATAATTTGTTGTGTATGATTACAAATACCAATGAACCAATTACCTGTGGAAGATGTTTATCGCTTAAAGTTTGCAATCTCTGCTCTTGACTGAGATTGAAGAGAGTATGACCGTTTCTCACACATGTTGGATTATTACATATATAATTTAGAGATGTGGATGGGGTCAGTTAAAATGGGTATTTTGCATGCATTTTACCATCATAATATGTAGGGTAATTTGCATGCATGCTAAAATATAGGAGGGACTTTATGGTCTTAAAAATATAGGAGGGACTTTATGGTAAGGAAATGTATAACGGAATTAGTCACGTTCAACAACCATTATAAATTAGATAAATGACAAATAACTACATTATTTGTCTTAATAGATTCTCCACCATTGAAAACATAATACAATGTCTAATTCTATTAGCTCACAATTTCTACTGTAAGGAATTAGCTTTAATAAGTGAATTAAGATTAATTCACTTATTGGAGTGATGCTATTCTCATGGCTTATTGTAAATAATATCACATGTATTTAGGTACAGCTTTGAAGCAAAATCTTTCAGAAACAGGGATGAGATTATTTATCAAAATATATCACATTCAAATTGTCTTTGGTCGAAAGTTGGTTCCGTCGATATTTTGATCTCTATGTATGATCCAATTTATTGTCTGTATGAGATGATGATTTTAGCTGTGGAGTGAGGCGTTCTCACTCCTTCTCGTCGAGTCCCGAGTTCCTTTGGATCTCACATGGGAGGAAGAGTGTTCAGAGAGCAACAGAAGAGCAAGATGAAGAGAGGGCAAGAGAGCAAGAGAACGAAGAGTCAAGAGTCACGAGGGAGTTCTTCCTGTTTGGAACTGTTTGAACTGAGATTGGCCGCATCCCCCAAAGGTGTCCTGCGCCAATCAGAAGTGACTTTTTCAGAGTCACATGGTCGACTGGGCTGTCTTTTCCAACAGTTGTGTTATGGTCCTTTGTTTCAGACTCTTAAACATTTCCCGCTTAAAAATAGTGCATATTTAATCATGAACTTTATATATTGCAAATGGTACAAGGGACATGAAATTCACTCTCATCTGCATTCTCTTTCTCTCTGTAACCAAACAAATGTTTGCATGCCAAATATGAATTTTATTATGGATATTATTCGTGTACGTAACAAAACATGAAAAACTCTGGTTACAAAATCATATTGGTTTTACACATCATTGCATTTTATCAAGTTAAGCCTTATAGTTCCCATTCTTAGTAGAATGAGATAAATCATACAGAACTAAAGATTATATTTATCAATTATATGTGATTGCACATCACTACACACATTTTAAAGAGTTCCATCAGTCTATAATCATTAATTTGTCAGTTATACAAGTTAGAAGGTTGATTCAGCAAAGTACTGTGACATTGTGGATGAAGATGAAATGTCTTAGAGTTGTGCAAATCTGATGGTAACCTTGCAAAAAAGATGTCTGCTTTAACACTGTGTGGAAGATCAGGTTGCAGAGGGGCCTTTCTGACCAATCAGGACGCCTGGGCCGTTTGATTTATAATGGTGAAACATTCCAAACTGAAAGGCTGTTTTTTTTTTTCAGGATCCAGATATATGTTGTTTCAATTCTTCTTTGATATTTCATGAATAAAAAAAAAAGAAAATGCCACAAAACATATTTGCTCACATGCTTTCTTTTTTGCATTAACTGTGATGCTGCCTCTAAATTTCCCTTTAATCATGTGTTTCCATATAATTTAAGCATGAAGCAACAACCATCTTTTGTCTTTTCTGTGGTGTGGGTTATGTATTATCTATGTTATGCGTGTAGTCTTTTTAAAAGCCAGTTTATAAATTAATAAATATAATAGAGCAAGTGTATATTATTCATACATGGATACATATACCACTGTCTGTCAATAAAGAATTTGCAGACAATTAACGGTTCCCTGTCATCCAATCACTTTGAGCAATGTTAGAAAGCGTGTTCATGTGACATCATCCATAACAATAAGGTCAACTCCACCTTAATCGTACCTTAAGATATCCTTAGTAAAACTTAGAATAGCTTGGAGAACTCCTTGTTGAAATAAAAATCTTTGTGAATAAGGAAACTGGTTATTAAAAAATGACAGACTGTGCTCTTATTTCACTTAAGATGTGTCAGAAACAGATTTGTACACCTTGATCTAATGCCCTGTACACATATTTACAAATTGTTTTTATCTAATTTTTTCAAACCACAACAAAGATTTCTAATAGAAGTCTTTTGTAATACACATAATCTCCCAAAGCTATTAGGGTGAAACCACATAAAATTGCAGACCTAGCTGGATGGTAGATGAGTTTTTGTCATAAGAAGGGCAAACAGAGATAAACAAATACCAAGAAAAAAGGTATTTGGAAACTTTGCACAGAAAAAATATTTATACACATGGATACATGTTGTAATGTTTCACAGTAACATAACATTTATACCTTTCCATGTATGCATTGAAGATAATTGCATCTGAATATTTTGGGAGTGCAATTAGAAGATATACTACCAAATGCACTCTTATTTTTTCCTTTTACATCCATTAGTTTTGTATGTTCTCTAGTATTTCTCCCGCTTACTGATACATTGGTTATGATTTCTATCTCTCTACTCTCTGAGAGAGAAATCAATTACTTGAGGAGACGTTTGAGCAAATAGTCTCAATGTTTGTTTCCACATATATCAAACACGTGACGTGAGCTAGCTAGCAATAGGAGTTTCTGAGCACAAGCTGTATGAGCAGTGTGCAAAATATTGCTTTGATAGAAATTTCATACAACAACAGACTGCAATTCTGTACTAATTTCAAGATCAAATTTATGTGCTGCGACCTAATTTTCTAGTTGAAGAGGACATTTAGTCACGGTTAGATTAAGATTGCAAACGTGAGTTGCCTTGTAATACGGACGCAAGATAGTCAGAAAAGCAACGTGCATGCTTACCAGTGTTGGAGAGTAACTGAATAAGCGACACTAGTAACTGCATGTTTTAACAGTAGTGTTAATGCTGTAGCTTTTCTGGTAAAAAAAACTACTTTTGACAACAAATTGCTGTATAAATATCTCATTGCTACCAATCGCATTAGGGCAATATCAGATGTGCTCTTCTAAAGTGTCCACTCTCTCATGTATCATTACTTTGGGAAGTGTGATACTGTGGGAAGGTCAGATGTTTTTTAGTGAATTGGTTTGTTCAGATGGTTCATATACCCTAAATGAACCAGTTAAAAAAAAATTCACTGATTCATTTGGGTTGCTGCACACAAGTCCCTGCACAGCATCTTATGTGATCTTTTTAGCGAAATAATAAGTCAAATGTTGCCATTTGTCATTTCTATTAGTTGATATATGTTTGTGTAGACATATCTCTTCAATTTTATTTGTATATAACTAAAACAATAATAAATTGCAGTAATAAATAAATGTACATATTCTAACCATAAAATAAGCTTGTATTTAAAAAGAGATAATACAAAATTGCAGTGCACTCACAATAATTTACAGGTTAAGGTTAGCCAGTCTTTTCATTTATGACATGTCCATCCTTAAACATAAAAAGTTTGTACAATTGTTATTGCTGTGATTATATTTCGAGTTTGGCATAAACCTCCACAGACGGTGCATCACAGCGCTTAAGAAGCGATCCATCTTCACGCACTCTTCAGGAGCTGTTCTGAGTGTGGTCCGGATCAGTAAAATGGTTGGAATTCATTTTCAGTGCTCATATAATGCAGTAATGCCAGAAAATAAAACACAAAAACATGCCATTCGTGGCATTTCCACACTTAAAATTCCCATATTTGGTTGGTAAAATATGACTGGAATTTGAATTGCACAATAATCACAGTTATCTCAAATAATCACGGTTAAATCAAATAATCACAATCAGAAGTTTGTTTAATAATCGTGACAGATGAGATTAACTGTTTCCACACAAAGGTAGTTATGCAGCAGCTCCATTGACTTGTATAGAAAGAGATCTCCTTGTTGACCATTCCAAGATGGCAGTGTCATTGACGAATGCATTAACTATGCATTGATATCTATGGTTAGGCTGTTGGAGATATTACCCTCTTAAAAATATTCAATGTATGTTAGCTGCTTTTTATTGATAGCTTTCAGTGTAGCAAAGTATCAGCTATATCCTGTAGTTTAACTACTCTTAATAAAGTGTAGCTTTAACAGCAGTGATGCTAACTGGAAGATACCATTGTTTAAAAGTGCCTACTGTTTTTTCCTTTTTTTGCATATGATATACCTTTTTGGGCCTACCATGCATACTAAAGCTCGCAAAGAATCTTTTGCAGTTGAAATTCAGTTTTTGTTATTGTCATTCACATTGAGTCACCTCATACCTAGCTATTATAGTCAGTGCACACCCTGTCGCACATCCAATAATATCTCGCTTTCCAGAAATCTGAGGGTTCCCTGCTGCTTTAGACTCATCATCACTTATTATCACTCTCTCAATAGAACTGGTTGCTATGGAAGCCGGTGTCTCAGAGCTCATAGGAGTATTAGTGAAATATATTCTAGTGGCTGACACTGTAATAATATGTATTCTGAAACATTGTGTGTTTTTTGCTGACAAATCCCATTAATTAAAGGAGGAATACTGAATGTGAAATATTGAAAAGTTTCCAATCATAAGGTAAGGAATCTGGTCACACAGTAAAAAGAAAATCTTGAAAACATGATTTAGTTTTTAAATTTCCCAGATTTATTCAAAGCTGTGATTGTGACATTATCCAGTTGGCTAGCTCTGTGCTAGTGATTGAATTCTGACTTTCACATGGCAATTTTTTTTTTTATCTTAGTATGTTTGTCTTATTGTTCAGTAAAAATATCTAAATGTAATTTACAGAACATACAGTACGTTTACTTGAAAAAAGCAAAATCAACCTTTTAATTAAGTTTATTTTTCTCGCCCCTTGGGCAAACACTTTTTCTTGTTTTAAAGTCAAGGTCAGATTTTTATAGAGCACAATTAAAAACAACATTAGTTGACCAATGTGCTTTGCATCAATTTCAAGTAAAAAATATAAAACATACACAAAATAGCAAATTTACAACATAACATAAAACATAAGACAACACAATGTATCAGCATTGATTATAAGCTAAGGAAAATAGATTTGTTGTGTACTGTGGTGGCGGTTCTAATAAGAACAGGTAGACTATTCCAGAGCTTGGGTGCAGCTACAGCAAAAGCACGGTCACCTCTTAGATTTTGGGACATTAAGTAATCTCTGGTTGCAGGACCTAAGAGATCTCACTGGATGGTGCTCAGGCAATAAATCAGAGAGTTAAGAAGGTGCTAATCCATTTAAAGATTTAAAAACAAGGAGTAAAACTTGGTATGCATTTTGTCAGATTTCTCTAAAAACAACAGTTAATATAATTAATATAATTTTGATTCAATCTTATATTAAGGATGTTAAGATATTGTTACTGGAAAACAAAACAAATATACTGACATTTTTTTAAGTGCAGGAAAAAAAGCATTTTTGTATTCTCTAATGTTTAAACATGTGTATATTCATTGGACAAATTCAGTGTCCTTTAAACAGCTAAATCCTATTCAAAGTAAAGGCTTAAGAGGAAAGTGAAACAAAATCAAAGACTCATGGGAGGGCTGCTAGACTCTTCTCCTCTTGTGCCAAATTACCACAGTGACCCCTAGTGTGTTATTTCAAAGCTTCTGCGTTTGAAACAAGCCCATGGCAGTCCTGTGCTGTCTCTGAAGAGAACTAATTTGTCTTTTTCTGATTCACAGCAACTCTTGTACAGCAAAGGAGAAGGAGAGCTTTGACCTTCTACTATATCTTCACGACTGACAATACCCGTGTGCATTCTCAGCTCCAATGCAGGAGTAGGATACGACACAGCCCAACGCCTGACAGAATTCAGTACAGCATAGGATCCAGCTATGCTGATTATATGGGACAGCTGACACAGATGAGCAGACACATGTCGGTAAGGTCAGGAAGTCATCACAATCTGCCTCAGCTGTGGATACACACCACACATTTCAAATCGCAAAGATACTGACAGACTAACAATTGCATACTCCATGGAGGACCAGAGCCATGTGAAACTCTTAATGCGGTGAAAAGCAGCCACTGCACACCAGACTCTGTGGAGCTTGTTCCCAAATGCAAATGGCCATGACATGCCATTGTCATAAGAGTTGCCAGCATTGATGGACAACAGTTTACACACCATGAAATAACCATTTAGATCCTTTTTGAAGAATACCATTTGTCTTTTTTTTTTACTTTGTTAACCAGATAGGTAGAGCACCATGGTACTGCCGCCCCCTGACAAGCGGCATGTCTGTCTAACCACCATTGTAATCATGACCAGCATGGCCTTCATGGATGCATACCTTGTGGAGCAGAACCAGGGCCCACGGAAAATAGGCGTCTGCATCATTGTCCTGGTTGGGGATATTTGCTTTCTTATAGTCCTCCGTTATGTGGCAGTTTGGGTGGGTGCAGAGGTAAGGACTGCAAAGCGTGGCTATGCCATGATCCTCTGGTTCCTCTACATATTTGTTCTTGAGATCAAGCTCTACTTTGTCTTCCAGAACTACAAGGCCGACCGGAAAAGTCTGGAGACAGTTGCTCGGAAAGCGTTGACTTTGTTGCTCTCAGTTTGTGTGCCAGGGCTATACCTTGTTCTGGTTGCGCTCGACAGCATGGAATATGTAAGAACCTTCCGGAAGAAAGAGGACATGCGGGGTCGACTGTTCTGGGTGGCACTTGACTTGTTGGATGTACTGGATATTCAGGCCAACTTGTGGGAGCCACAGCGGACAGGTCTGCCCATCTGGGCAGAGGGTCTGATGTTCTTCTACTGTTACATCCTGTTGCTGATTCTGCCATGCGTTTCTCTGAGCGAGATCAGCGTACAGGGTGAGCACGTATCACCTCAGAAGATGATGCTCTACCCTGTCCTCAGCTTGGTGACCATTAACATTGTTACGATTCTCATTCGAGGTGTGAACATGGTGTTATTCCAAGACAGCCGAGTCTCGACCATCTTCATCGGCAAAAATGTGGTTGCCATCGCAACCAAGGCCTGCACCTTCCTGGAGTACCGGCGACAAGTAAAGGAGTTCCCTCCGCAAGATCCTGCAGGCATTGCCATGGAGATACACCAGAACTCTGTGCCACACAATCAAATTCTGCCAAATGTCACTACCACCCTCCCAGAAGAGCACTCACCTGCCCGTGAAGTCATTGACACGTGACCTGAGCTGATAAAAACTTTGTGTCACTTTCAAACTTTTTTTAAGATTTAACTTGAACTTTAAGGTCAACAGGGAAAGAAGGAAACCTTAGCGAGTCCAGACCAAGGCAAGTTGAGGTATCCTTCTTCTGGTCCCTTTACTAGACAGCAAGGAGTTCTGCCCTGAAATTCCTGTTTTGAGAAATATTTTTAAAGTCATACTCATCCAAGCTGAGTGTTCAGAGGCCATTAATGCTCAGATGCACAAATGGCAGCTCACCAGAATTCTATGATCTTGATTTTAACCAGATTTTGTAATTTTAAGAAGCTGTTTAATTATGTTACATATGGGATGTTTTTAAATAGATTTGTGTGACCTAAAGGTGGCTCAACTTGTTGATAAGCAGACCCACCTTCTGCCTGTAGAACTGGAATGGCCAACATTTGCATTTATTCATTTCTACAAATCCCCTGGCCCTTGAGTGTTCAATTATTCAATATTTTGGCTAATTGTATTATGTTTTCAGCTACCAATAAGAGTGCAGTACTCTTGACTCCAGTACATTTATGTATTGAATGATTAGTTGCGTGTTAAGATGAGTTATGTTTTAATGGAAAACACAGAACTCTGATTCTCTTTCAGGGGATTTAAATAGGAACTATAAACATTTAGTTTGTCAAAATTAATTTTCAGTCTTTAATGACTTTTCTATATGTGTGTGTGTGTTTGTGTGTGAGTGTGTATAGATGGCAAAAACTAAAGAGAGGAGGGTTTAGAATCCTGTTATCATTGAAAAACAGATGATATTGGATGTCACTGGATTTTTTATTGGAAAGTGAAGTAATACACAATCCCTTCATGTTTCAAATACATTTTTAATTGTATTATTATTATTATTAATATTATTATCTTTTTTCCTGTTTCTTTTAGCTGTGACATTTTAAGTGTTGAAAAATGTCATAAAATCTATGTACTCTTAGAAATGTATTGTGATCATCATTGACAGCTGAAAGTTCTTCCAAAACTGCAAATGCAGATCCAGCAAACATATTCAACTTGAGTGATTCAAAGTGTTCAAGGAGACATTTGGCCTCATTAATGTTACATGAGCAGAATGTATTTCTGTGTATATTAGTAGGCCTAACGTAAATTGTTGCATTCAATTAAAAGAGATAATATGCATAAGATTGCATTTGTTTGATATACAGTATTGGATATACAAAATATTGGACTTTAAACTGAAAAATATTGTGCTTGTGTTTCATTAATGATGCCCATTGCAAACACACACAATTGAACAATAATCTCTCTTACACCCAGGAAACACTCAAGAACCACTGAAAAACATCAGATTCGAGAAGCAGTTTCACTTGGTGAGAAGGGGCAGCAGAAAGCAATTTGCCTGTTGCTGATTGTCTCTGGCTGCCATGTAGGCCAGCTGTATAGAGTGATAAATTACAGTTCTCTTAGCCATCTCACCATTATATAGTTTCTATAGGCTACCTAACACTGAGGGCAGAGCAGCAGAAAGATCCATCCATCCATATTCTGTAGCCACTTGTCCTATGCAGGGTTGTGGGTTGTGCTGGAGCCTATCCCAGCTGTCTCAGGCTGAAGGCAGGGAAACACCCTGGACAGGTGGCCAGTCCATCACAGGGCAACACAGACAGACATACACATTCACACAAGTCTTTGGACTGTGGGAGAAACCAGAGCACAAGAGGAAACCCACGCGAACACAAGGAGAACATGCAAACTCCGCACAGATAGGCCCTGTTGAGCCAGGACTCAAACCTGGGACCTTCTTGCTGTGAGGTGATAGTGCTACCCACTGAGCCACTGTGCTTCCCGGCAGGAGGTTTACATTTTTTGTTCACAATTCTCAACCTCAACATAGATGCCATTTCATTGCATGTTCCAGAGGAACCATGAATTGTTGCTCTACACTTCTGAGCTGACAACTACACTGACACTTTTGACACATAAAGACAAATGTTGTTGTTGAACTGTGAGTCAGTCACTTTCAGTTTAAGTTTATTACCTCCAAAAGCTCAATTCAGTGGCTGTCCAACAGTAGAGGCAAGGGAGGCTGAGACTCCTCAAAAAATATTAATAATGACTGTAAGTGCTAAAGTGGTAATATTAACTGTTCTTTTAATCATTGTACATACTAATTTGCATAATTCATATATATTTAATTGTATTTATTTATTATTATTATTTTATTTATTTATATTTTACACTTTTATCCTAAGCCAGTTTTAATCACTGCACGATCGCCAGAGGCTGAAAGCATAAGGGCTCCTTACATTAGCAGGGCTGGACTGGAAGTACAAAAGGAAAAAATAAATAATTATAAAACCTACTGCAATCTTTTGTTATTCATCAATAATGATTTACATATCAGCCTCCCCAGAAAATAACCTCACTGACAACCACTGTATAAATTCCTCCTCATATTAATATATGTATATAGAGTAGTTCTAACACTACTTATGCAACATGAACTTTATAAAACTATTTTTAAAAGGTAAAGGAAATATAAATTTTAAAAATTGACCAGAATTTAACAAATGGCCTGAAGCAGCACTTTAGCTGTCACAGGTCTTGCCGTCAGAGATTTTCTCATACTTCAGGCCTCTCCAATCAGTTGATTAATCACCTGCTAGCTTGAGGCTAATGAGGTCATGAGGGTGTATTTAACCATGGCACTATTTAATTTTCTGCAATCAGAACATTAAAAATTACACTTTAGGCACACCATAATTTGACTTGGCATTAAATTACTAATAGCCTATAAACACAGGAGGCCCTATCTGCTCTGACAGGACTCAATTTACTGACTTGCTTCACTTTAAGGTACCTTAAGTGTCGTACAAATCCTTTTAATCTATTCTAGTAAATGTAATCTACTCTCAAACATGTAGGCATCCTTCTACCATATAGCCTGTTTTGTAATTCATATTACCAGACATTAAATCATCCTAAACATACACTTATTTATATAAACTGGCTTGGTCAATTTTCTAAGGCCTTATTATGTTAAATGGTACTTTGATGATGATTTTTGTCACAGAAAATGGAGACAATGCTGAATATCCCAGTAAATTGTTCACATTTGTCAAACATAGCAGACATATTACTCTGAAAAGAACAAATTACATAGATTTATTATTTACTGTAAGTGTGAAATAACCTGGCCTGTCAAACATGCAAGTTATTCAAATAATTGCACATACTGTACCTACGGGGAAGAATTTAATTAACTGTTGAAAAGAGAGGAAATACTTTTAATGTGTCATATTCTGGTGTCAGGGTATAGCAAAGTGCTCTGAAACTAATGTAAATAAATCAAATGAGTTCTGTGCACACCAATGTGAAACGCCAATTGAAAACTGCTCAATAAAGATAGATTTACAGATTGTTTTCAGGTATTTATTCAAATAATTATCAACAGACTGCCTATAATGTATTTCAATTATTCAAAAATCATCTGAAAAGAAAGCGAAAAGACAACCTTAATCTGCACATATTATTTTTCTTCTTTTTTTTTTTTTTATTGTTGAAAAGAGTTTCTTAACTTTGTAACATTGTCACATGTAATGATGGTCAAAAGCTTATTTCACTCCTACCTAAAATGTGATAATTTGTATATATGCGGTCCCTTTTTTTAATAATAAACAATAGAATTACTATTATAATCACTTTGAATTAACTACTAATAGTTTCTGCATATAGGAATTTAGCCACTTCTGTCTTTCCATTGCTGTCAAAAGTTTGCTCTTCTCTCTAAATGCAGCATCATCTGCCACCACTATGTTCCTCTTCTGCTGGTGACTAACTCGTGAAGGCCAGTCACCCCGCCAGCTCTTGACCAGCTCTTCCTCCATCTGTGACTGGCTAAGCGGAAGCCAGTCATCCCTAACCACCTGTTCTATTCCAGCCTTTGCTGTATCAAAATCTGGGACGGTCAACATCCGAATGCTCCAATCACGAAGTGAAATGGAGGGGTAGAGTAACTCCCACTGTTCACCTTTGGAGTCCTCTTGACCAATAGCAGGCAAGTTACTGTTTAGGAGAGGGACAGAGTCAAGAAACGTCATAACAATTATACATATAAAAAAATTTGAGATGCACAGTGCTCATACCTTTGCAGAGCACGAAGGTGAGGTTGGGGAAAGGCAGAGGTCATCAGAGTCAAACTCATCAATACTAAGAAGAACAGTGCAGGACGGGGAGACAGGGATAAAGCCATCATCTGTACATAAATACATAGACCATAGGAGATTACTTATGGACAGTTGATTGAGGCAGAGTAGCTACAGTAAAAGCATACTGTACAAAATGTTGATATTGAGTGAAATGTTCTTATATAATAAAAACTTGAGGCATGATGCTAATAGCTAGAATATTTTTCTGACTACAGGTGCCTTGAAATTAAACTCATTCATCAAGCAATCAGACTGAAATATATTTCAAACATACTCGTAAATTATTCACACCCTCACATTCTACAACAGCATATGACTTCAGACAGAAAAGCTAAATATTCATTGCTGCATTTCTATATATTTACACATCTGACAAAGTTCAATTGATATATCATAAATAGTTGATATCGGTTAAACTTAATTCTCTGCTTCCAAGGCTATGTAGACTAACATAGGCTTGTAAGCAGAGTAATATGTTTCAGAAAAAAGCTTTTCATTTGCATATACAATGTAATGTTGGAATATATATATATATATGGCAGGGTGGAGCCGGGTCGTGATTCTACACACCCGGTCCCTTATCAGGCTAATCAAGCCTCTGAGAGTGATAAAGGCCGACTGCGGAAGATGGTGAGGGAGAGAGAGATAGTTTATGATTGTCAAGCCGGTTCTCGACTCCTCCTTTCCATTGAACTGTGTTACAATATATATATATACACACACACACACACTGCTGGTCAAAACTTTTTGAAACACTTGACTGAAATGTTTCTCATGATCTTAAAAATCTTTTGATCTGAAGGCGTATGCTTAAATATTTGAAATAAGTTTTGTAGACAAATTATATAATTGTGCCGCCATATTCATGTATTTAATTATAAAACTAAAATGTAATTCGTTTTTGAGATTGATGACTTGACCAAATAAAAAAGTAGCCAATAAGTGCCCAACATAGATGGGAACTCCTTCAATACTGTTTAAAAAGCATCACATGGAGATAACTCAAGAAGCTGGTTAAGGAAATGTCAAGAGTATATATGATAACTCTGAGCAAAGTGTAACTACTTTGAAAATGCTAAAATATAACACAGTTTAGATTTATTTTGTTTTTTGATTATTCTCTCACAACTTAATTCCCAAAGTTCCATTTATGTTATTCCATAGTTTTGATGACTTTATTATTATTCTGAAGAAAAAAATTATAATAAAGGATTAGTGTTTCAAAACTTTTGACCAGTAGTATATATATATATATATATATATATATATAGAGAGAGAGAGAGAGAGAGAGAGAGAGAGAGAGAGAGAGAGAGATACAAAATAAAATAAAATATATATACACTATTTTTATTCCAATTTTACATTGTATATGCAAATATTCTAAACAAAAATAGAGGAAAACCAGTAAAAGTAGTTGATTTTTGTTGTTAGTCTACGTAGACTAGGAAGCAGAGAATTAAATTTAACCAATATCAACTATTTATCATATATCAATTGAACTTTGTCGGATGTGTAAATATATAGAAATGCAGCAGTGAATATTTAGCTTTGTCTGTATAATATACTGTTTAACATATATGTATAATTAGAACAAAAACAAAATTAAATTAATAATTAAACATGTTTTCTGTTACCCTTTATTTTGGAGGCGTTTATCAGAGGACTGTAAATACTAATAGTTATCTCAAATAAAAACAATTAAAAATAGTTGACTCAACTTAAACATTATTTTTTCCTATTCTTACTAGTTTTAATTTACTGTTACTCTATAAACTCTAAAGTTGTCATCAATAAAAACAATCAAGTGTTCCTAATTCAACATGACTTGAAATGTCACATTTTGGAATCATAACTCAAATATATACATTCTTTAAACTTTGGCTAAAAATGATCAAGTAAAAAAGTTGCTGCTTTGTGTGATACCCATAAGCCCTTGTGCTTGAATAAATGATATAAATGTTCAAGTGAATGGAACTTACAGAGAAATATAAAATTGTTAGAAAACATTAATTTCGTTTGAATTCTTATTACTATTATTGTTGTTTTGTTGTAGCTGGTTGATAGTTGTGTGAAGTCTCCATTAGGGTGATTAGTGTTACCTCTGGTGAACTTGGAGCCTGTTAAATATCATTTTTCTCTACTCAATAGTCCTGTACAAAAGTGCAGATTTATGTGCACTAAGAAGTACTGAGGAGAATCCAATGTGCCTTAAACGTAACCTAGGGTCCAGTCATAATTTCCCTTGCACTTTATAAGACCAGCTATAACTCAATTTAAATAATTAAATATAAACATTGACACTTTAACCACAGATTAATTGTTTACTTGTAACTAGTAAACTATACTAAAATAATTAATTTTAGTTTACTTGACCAAATAAGTACGTTTACTTAGAAAAAAGCATGGAAACTGATCACCTTAAAAACTCGAAGTAAGGTCAACTAATTAAGTTAAGGAGGAATTCAATTATATAAATGAATAATATGAAATTATGTGAAATATATGAATTACAAAGTCTCTGTAAACAAGTCTGTAAAAAATATACAGCAATTAGAAATGTATTTAATTTATTAACAAATGATAATTTGACATTATATTATAATATTTACTGTACCTTTTTGGAATTGTTCTTCCTCTTTGTTTTCTGTTGATGTAGTGCTATTCTTGGTCTCCAGCCCGTGGTGTCAAGAAAGCAGTCTGTCTTCTGTGACTCCAAACGGGTTTGCAACTCTTCCATTCAATGTTTCAACAAGGTTGTTTGATATATTTACAGTATGTCTATGTGTCTAATATTTATTTATTAATATTTATCTCTTTTTTTTTTTTTTGGTTAATTGTTGGCTTCTAGAGCTACCTTAAACTCTGTATGCAGGGCTGTAATGCATTATCAGGTGCATGTGTAAATATGCACAGGATTTGGTTGTGTGGGATTATATATACCTCTTTTTTGTCAGAAGATGTAGGGGGAAGCAGACAAGATAAAAAGCCATGTGTCATTCTCCTTTTTGAAATACACACAGAGTTGAAACAGAGCAGGCCACACCCCTGGATTTCCTGTTTGGATGGGGACTTAAAATAGAGAATAGAATCAGAAGAGAGAAAAAATATGTTAGGACGTCAGAGCATCTAATGATGTCTCAAATAAATAAATAAATAAGGTTTGGAAAGTGCCACATGATCACAAAATCATGATTAGAACTAGCTCTTCCAGCTTTTCTGTACTATGACGAATAATGTCCTTTAGCCACTGTTGACTCAAGCGTGTGACCTATCTGTACCTGGGCGTAACCAATAGGATCATAAGTTAAAAGTGAAGGGTTGGTAATGAGGACCCTGAACCGGATTTGAAGTGATATCTTTGCTGTCCTGAGGCAGCCCACGCACACGTTCAGATTCTAGGCCAAGAAAAACGTCACTCTCATTAAATTTGAAAGATCCTCTAGGCTCCTGTCAATCACTCTGCATCCTCCACAAGACAATTTGTCGCATTTTACACCACCACAGCTAGGATTTCACCTCAGAAAGACTTGCCGCAATTAAGTGACTGCTAAAAAGATCATTTGCAAATATCAAAAAAAAATTGTGCTTTGCCAATAGTATGGATAAAAAATGATTTTTTATTTATTTATACATTTTCATTATACAACCAAATCTTACTTAAACCAGAACATTCACAAAGTTTTAGCCTTTTGACTCAAAATGAACATACCATTTCTAGATCACTAATAAGCAAATGAGCAATTTTTTGACATTGACCATGTTTAATCCTTTGTACATACAAAATATGAAATTAATTTAATTTTTTTAATTAGAAATCATGCAAAATAAATGCATTTTTACAATTGGTCCAAGATTTCCACACCTCACTGTATATATTATGTTATGTTATGTTATGTTATGTTATAATTTTAACATGCTCTTGGAATGCCTCTTTTCCAATTAAATTCAAGGACCGGAACTAACTGTTAAGACCTATAATATATTGTATTTAAATTGTTCACCCAAAAATGAAAATTCAGTCATTGTTTACTCACCCCTGTTTTGTTATAACCCCATATGACTTTCTTTCTTTTTCTTAACACAAAGGGAGAAATTGTGAAAACATTTTGTGCTTAGTGATGTCATACAATGGCTTATGGTTACCAGCTCTTCAAGCTTCAAAAGGACACAAAAGAATAATTCAAAAGTCTAATAAATTATTCCATGAAACTCATGATTGTTATGAAAGCATACGATAAGGTTTGGTGAAAACCCGAAATCGAATGTATGAACTGCCATTCTATGACATTTTCATAGAACATTTCATCACATTCTCCCCTTGTGTTAAAAAAAAAGAAAGAAAGTCATATAGAGTTAGAACAACACAGGGGTAAATTATGACTGAATTGTCATTTTTGGGTTTCCCTTTAATGTAGTATAATTAATTTCAACGTGAAGAACACACATTCTACATAGATAACATCCATTCCTTGTAAGAAAAAAAAAATCATTTTCATTCAACATATTTTAAATGAGACAGCTTCGGTAACAAGCCTTTTGTTTTTCGAAGCTGACTAGTGAGGTCTCATTTAAAATAATGGGCAATGGTGGTGAGTGCAAGGTTCAGATGAGCAGGTCTTGACAGTCATTATAGAGAGCGGCAACAGCAGCGAGGTCGGTCTCATCGGACATGAGTTGAGAAACAAGAACAAGAGCAGGAAGGACAGAATAAGGGCTTGAGGTGGATGATGTCAGGAGATTCAATGGACAGAGGCCGAAGAGATGATCTGAAGTATTTGGCAAACTCTGGCTTCATTTTGCTTGCAATCCATAAGTCTGGAAGTCATAAATTCATCCGCCATTTACCACATGTTGTGAGTCATGTGCATTTTTACACAAGCAAGCACTCTCTCTTCTCTCTTAATCCACACCTCCTCTTTTTCACATCCTCATCAAAACCTCAGGATTTTTAATGTGCACAAAATATGAAAGACTTAATCAATGGCTGACAGCAGCAAAATGAAAGCAATACTTATTCCAAAAAAGAAATACATCTTTCCAAACTCGCATTGCTTTCTTTTTTCCGTGGAACATAAAAGGAGATACTCATACAATGAATGGTATAAAATAGTGAACACAACAAATTTTTCAGTGAAAACGTTTGTTTATCACGCAAAGATATCTTAGGGCTTCAGAAGACTTGAAAAACAGTGCATGAGTCATTTGGACTAATTTTATGATGCTTTGTTCTTTACAGCCTACTTTCACTGATATAATAGAGCAGCTCAAACACAATGTTAAACTTTTCCTTAGGTGTTCTTTTGAAAAAAGGAAGTCAAACTGGTTTGGAACGACATGAGGATGGGTAAAGGATGACTGAATTTTCATCTCTGAGTTAACTATTTCTTTAAACATCTCTTCATAGTAATTTAATCAAGGAAATATTTAATATTTCAGGGAAACATTGAAGACATTTCATATGTTAAACATTTACACTTATGCATTTGGCAGACGCTGTTATCCAAAGCGGCTTACAGTGCACTTATTACAGGGACAATCCCCCCCGGAGCAACATGGAGTTAAGTGCCTTGCTCAAGGACACAATGGTGGTGGCTGTGGGGATCGTACCAGCAACCTTCTGATTAACAGTTATGTGCTTTAGCCCACTATGCCACCACCACTCCACTAAACACGTACTCGTTGTGAAGAGATGAATAGCTGACACCATACATTTGCATCATATATGCCTGCAGTAATCTCATGTATAATACGGTCAGTATCAATGCCTCACTCCTTTGTCATTGATATGCAATAAACAGAGATGTGTTCAAATGCCTCCAGTCATCTAACAGAGTGGCTCCAATACACAGAATTCCAATGTTTGATAACCATTTATTGAATGTGCCAAAGAGCTCAAAGCTGTGGTGCTCTCCTAAATCTGACAAAACACCCCCTCTTCGGTTTAGTCAAAGATCCCTCTTGCACAAACATGAACATGTTGCTTTTGTTAAATCGCACTCTCGCACAAACTAATGTGAGGGTTTCTTTTAACAATCAGAGATGTTCTGATTAACCCCTCTTCCATTTAGATTATCTTTACTGCAACTTAAAGTGTTAGTTGTAGAACATGTTAAATTCAATCTTTCATTCTTTGTTTCTGCTTAAAAATCCCACTGTTCATTTGGCAACAGTAGTTCGAAAGTTCTGCTGGTGAAATCAGTCTGAGCCTACTGCAATTTGAACCACTGCCCCCAGTGGCTGAAGCTGGAAGTGTTGTTGAATGTATTAGCATGTATGAGCTCCCGTGTTCAGGCAAAATGTCCACAGAGTGGCGCCAAAAGAGAGTTGTATTTTTAGGTGTAAATGATCAAATACAGTCAAAAGGCATGTCAATTTCATTAACTTTAACCCAAACCCCAGCTCCTTTTATACCCCCATGTCCAGGGGAGTGGCATGCAAATTCCACTCGCCAATTCTCATCCACTCGCAGTATCAAATACAAAGCCAAATACCGGACATTTAGAGGCAATTTTGAAATCCTGACAGCTTTTTTCAGGTCTGAAAACATAAAGAATTGGCAACAGACTCTAAAAAATGTCCACAACTCCTTACAAATAAACCTGTGGACCATAAATAATAAAGGGAACGTTGCTCACAGCAGGCAATTTAAAGTCCGATAATGACTAAAGACATTTATTGTTGAATTTAAATTGTTGTTTTACATCTGCCGTCTTCAGTCAGTCAATTAAATGCTGCCAAACAGCCATTTTAAGTTGCTTTTTTTTTATGGATATGAGTCTAGTAGATTGTACTCCTATGTTCATATGTTATATTTTGATATTTGTGCGTTTAAGCTTCAGTTTCAAGTGAATTGAAAGTTCATGTTCAGTTTGTGACATCTGTTCATTAAAGCACCACGTGGCCTCCGTCCGTATATATAGCAACAGATCCAGTACTCACATGTGCAAGAGTTTTCCCATTCAGGCTTACAAAATCTTACGAAAAACTCTTATATATTTATATAATATTAATTTATAACAATATATATTATATTTTTGCCACATTTTTTAACTGTGAATTCTAAATTCTTACAGTTAAATTAACCATGATATTTTTAATCACAGTTAATAGTAAAACCGTACAATCGTGGCATCACTATTTCAATGCATACTCTTAAATATTTATACACTGTATCATATCAAACATTCAGAAAAAGCATTAGGGTTAATATCCTTGCTATTTCATTGCCAAACATATACTTATGGCCCTTCCCTTAGGTACAGGCTCATTTTATTAAACCGCCTGCATCAGGCCGTTGTAATTTACCATAAATTCACAAGCACATTCATTATAAATAAACTGACTTCCCGACTGGGTTCTGTAGTAGTTTCTTGTGCCAATTTTGTGAGAAATCACTCAGCATCTTTGGGGTTTTGATTTCAGAAGAATAGACTTTATTATCACACAATAAAGCCGAGTTGCCTACGGTGAAACCACAGTAACAACAACTGAACCATCTCTGGTTTGGTTTTACTTAAATACAGCTCCTCAAACAAGGTGGGGTTACATGCATTATCTATCATGCTCTTTATTGACTCTGGTCTTGACCATATTAAGAAGTAACAGAACCACCTTTGGAAAAGATCAATTCTCCCCCCAAGTAATGCTATTTATGTTTCTGCACACACAGTCAAATAGTCAAACATATGTTGAGCACACATTCATCACGTCCACAGTAAACTGCATGTTTGCCCATCAGACATAACTGTGGTACAAATCAACAATGTTTTCACTGATTACTCCTGATTAACTTGATAAAAATATACTACATATTCCCTCCTCTGTGACTTTTTATAGTCACAAATTAACATTTAAGCGTGTACATGCTCCTGGTTTGGTCTTGTTTTTGGTTGTCACAGTTATGTAGAGTGTATTAAACAAAATATTCATCATAATTTTAAGAGTTCTTGCTTGTAGTGTAGATGTCTTCAACCCAGATACTTTGCGCATCGTAGAGGGTCACCCTTTGGGGAGAGGTTAGCCAGCACTTACACCCAGGGCATGGTTCTTCATATCTTATATATTCATTGGAGGAATCAATTTCCTCCCAAGTTGGTCTTTCTGTCCATTCAAGGTAGGTGCCATTGCCTTGGGCCATTCACATCAATCAAAGTCATCTGCTTTACTGTTGCTCGAATCCAAAATTATTTTACTAAGGATCACACAGACTCTTATTCCTTCCACAATGTTATTATCCAGATATTATATTAATTTTAGTTAATTGTGCACCCCATTTCTTTTGGCAATCAGGCCATGTTAATTTTTAGTCACCCCCATGTTTTCTTTTTCCCCTCTTCATTATTATTAAAATGTACATGAGTTCAATAAAAGCATAAACAAAAATATTTTTTTAATCCTTCATCATGCAAACAGTCCATGGTTTGCTTAATGCTTCTTTAATAATTTAGGCACTTCTTTGTATGCAACGGTTCTCAAAGCTTTACCTCCAAAATCAATCTATAATTGATTTTCTACACAGGGTGTGAACCCCTGATAACACAGTGATAGCATGCTTGTTATTCATCGCTGTGATAAAATATTTTAATAAAGCGGTTATTAAGACACAGTCGGGTTGAGTGGAACTCACAACTATTGGCAGGTTTCTTCTAGACCTCCCTTTTGATGCTTCTTTTCTAAAAGCATCCATCCACTTCCTTAAACCCAGTTCACCCTTCTTGGGCATGTTTCCAGGGCGGTGGCGCCCTGTCTTAGGCAGCTCTCATTTTGCAATTGGAGAGTCTTTACCCGTCATTGGGTCGTCACCTCTTGCCACTGGAGAGTTTTACCCATCATTGGGTTATCATCTCTTGTCTCTGGTCTCGGTACCGCTCAGTCCTATTTTCCAATCTTTAATAATCTGGTATCAGCAAACAGCTATTTTCCATTGTTTCAGGGAGCATCACCTGAGAACCATCACAGCCAATGGAGCCATCTACAACTGCTCAAACACTGAGACAGTCCAAAACATGGTTTAATTCACAAAGCATTATTCAAAGTTCAACAATCTATTGAAATTGTCCAAATTAAAAGTAAAATGTTACAATTGAACTCATCTACAGTTCACTAATTTCCATTTAAGTTGTTATATTTTCTCATTTAGCAAAGGTCATAAAAGACCTTGTCTCTTGGTGAAGACTAACCATCAGAACAAATCAAAATACAGGGTCGCCTCCGTCAGCTTCTAAGATGCTTAATTTAAATCATCACTTTAATTTAATCATTTCTAAGTAGTTTTCGAACCTACATTTATTCTTCCAGATGTACATTCAACCAAATCTCTTATCTTTAGTATGAACACTTCACTTCAAATTGCCCTCTGAAAATAAAAAATCTTTAATCATGATGAGGAAAGCTGTTTGAACCTTTCCTTCATATTACTGTATCTAACATTATTGTCAAATCACATCATTTTCCATATAAAAGAAAATAAAACAATTTAGTGATATGGTTTTAGCCCACTTAAAAGACCTAAACTGAGAGCGAGAGGGAAAGAATTTTGAGAGAGAGATTGCACTCCTACACTGTTGTTACAGTTATTCCTCTTTTCTTTCTTAGAAAATGACAATAACACATTTATGTAATTCTACAACAGTGAGAATAGTGATAAATGTAATTTAATGAAATAATATAATCAAATATATTTCATTATATTATCTTCTTTCAACCTTTTCCAGCCATTTTAAACCATCTTCAAGAAAACTTCTGGAATTTCTACTTCTCTTATCCCTTCCCTCCTTGCGCAATAAAAATAATGCGCATTTGTATTCAGACCATTGAGAAATGTAAGTTTTCGTTTTAAATCAATAAACTTTCTTATGATTACTTTCTCCCTTTTCTTACTCTTTCTCAGGAGAAGGAACTTGCATTATGTCAAATAAACCAACATAAATCACCTTTTTAAATTAACAGAAAATAAATTAAAGATTTTAAACAAAATAAAATAGTAAAGTGGCACAATGGAAGTTCAGACAAATATCTTGTGTTTTGCAATAATTGATCAGTAAAATACATTATGTCCTTTGAATTTCTTACAAGTCTAATTTTTATATCCTAATGTTAGCATCATTTAATAATATGATTTTTCAGTTATTATCCTCTTATACTTATCAGTATTTCATGATCAATTGAGGGCTTGAGACGAAGAACCATATAAGTCCATATTTTCAAATTTTGAATAATAACATTTTTTTAATTTGGACTCTGAATATTATATTATTATTATTTTTTTGACTTGAAGATAGACAACAAAAGCTTCACAATTCTAATGAGATAAGATTTTTTAGTATCAATCTTAAAAATAAAAAGTTAGAGTAATTTACATTTCTGGAATGTGGAAGAACAGTATATGTCCAGTTAATGTGGAATAACAGTATAAGTCCAATTCATCATATCACTTTAAACCACTGGAGATTTGATTCCTTTATCTTAGTTTTAATACAGTAACAGAACCTTAAAGAAAATATTAAGCATTTCTTTCTTTCAATTTCTTTTATTTTTTGCCAACGTAAATCATAGAACAAAAACACGGACAATACAGTACGAACAATGAACAATACATAGGCCTACTTATATTGCAGAAAATAGACATCAGTACAAACAATAAACCGTACATACAATCAACAAGACATACAAACAATAAACAACAGTAATAACTGTAAACAATACATATTTACAATACAGACATACATCATCATCATTCCATGCTATGGTTCCATATGCTAGTTTACCATTTTATAATACATTTCATAAATCACCCCATTCATTCATTTACTAAATAAATAACTATATATTCCTATTATACAACATAAGATAAGGCATACAAGATAAGCTACAACTACTATTATGATTAATGTTACACAATATACACAATGTACCCCACCTTACCCTGCACATGACCTACACATACCAGGCTACTCTTCACATTCTAATGTCCCATAAAATGCTTGGGCCTCTGCTGGCATGTAGGCTAGCATTTTCATAAGATCCCGGTGCTTCTCCTTCTTGACGGGCAGAGGGTCCTCGTAAGCACGAGCATACGTGGTGGAGAACAAGGGAGCTGGAGGTGGTTGATTCTTCCTCTGTTTGGTGATCAGCCAGGTCTTCCATCCCTCGTAGAGGCTGTGGCTCCCTTTTGTGTGGACACACCATGGATCAGCAGCTGAAATCATTATTCAACAAGAAATTCAATAAAGATTCTTCTTTCACGCACATATCCCCAACACTGTTAATCTCAGAAAACCAACTCTTTAGTTTTTTACCTGTCACTTTCAACCACATCATGGATGTGATTAGCAAGCCAGGTGGACGCTTTAATGTTGCATCAGGGAGCTGCCTGAAGTCCGCACATTTCATCTCAATTACTTTGAATGGATGCTGCTGCCTTGCTCCACGGATCATCTCGGCGACATCGCTGGGGGTGTGGAGTGTGGACACCTTACGCCTCTTGTCCAGCGTGGCAAAGGAACGGTCACAGGGAAGGAAGGAGTGACCAGACACCATGAACTTCTGCTCTATCTGACTGAAGTACCCTCTAGATACTGAGCAGGGCCATGAGGTTTAGGACTCGCCAGTTGTTGTTCTGCCCACAGCATCGGTCACTATAGATGACGAGCTTCGTTCCTTTGCCTGGACAAGGGGAGCGAAAGATGTTTCTGCCCACTTCAAAAGACAGCTTGCCACCTCGATGGAACCTCTGTGAGCGATGCCCTCATGCCAGAGGCACATTGTAGGAGGATTGTCAGTGCCCATCTCCTGGATACAGAGGTTGTAGTTGGCCAGCTGTCGTTGATAGTACACGTTGGAGTGTGTCAGGTTTGGCGTGAACACTACCCCCTGCATGTCGATACAAATGACATGGCAGTCATCATTGGCTTTGGCCCTCGCTGTGTCAGCCTGCAACTGGGTGTACGCTTTTTCAGCTTTCCGGTGGTGAAGCTCACTCTCAGCTGCGATCTTCAACCTTTCTCCATCTGTTGTAGCAGCTGTTAATTTTGAGAACAGGGCGTCACATTTCGCACAAGTGTCACTTCTTGGCTGCCCAAAACTGAGGTTCTGCTGCTTGAAGAGGTCCCTATAGAGCCAGAACTTTGCAGTGGATGTTGGATTGTTTTCCTTGTACAGGCGGAACATGCGGAGCAGGTTTAAATCAGGGCTCAGGTACTCCCTCTCCACATCTCCCTTCATCCGTGAGTAGTGGTTCGGTTGGTGTGGGAAGCTCAAGATATGCTCTCTTATCCCTCTCTCACTGCAGGATGAATGCTATGAGGCCTAAAAAATAAACAATGAACAAGGGAAATATAATAAACTATGCTGGTCTGTTTTGCACAATTGCATTGTTTCTGTGACCATAAATGTATAATTCTAAACCTTCTTCTAAACTATAGGATTTTGTTTTTCACATACAGTCATTAAAGGGATACTTCAGGATATAGCATTAAGCTTTGTATCATTAGAAAACCGAATTATTTTTGTATTTTCGAATTACCATGCTTTCCTCCCTCATATCCCCCTGAGATGAGAGATTTATGTATTTTTTGTCTGGAAAAAATCCTCCGATGACGCAAAAATCGTCATTGTTTACATGCACACATTTTGTTTCAATCTAACTGAATTTATTCCGATTTGTGAATCTGAATGTAGTGTTTACATGAATGCCAAGCATGTGATCGATTGATGTGTGCGTTTTAGCATTGCAATCTGGAAGTTGTTGTCTTTCATCCCCATAAATCAAAAATAAATTTTCTGGCTTTTCTCAGTCTAGAAGGCTCCAAATTCAAAAATAATTTCACATTTCTACTACATAAATGACCCATTTTAAATACATTAATCTTTCCAGAGCTGAAGTATCCCTTTAAGATCCACATGTTGTAATGATACAAAGAATAATCATACATTACATTTGCATAGCACTTTACCTCTGATATCGATCTCAAAGTTCAAAAATATGTTTCCTGACTGGGCAACAACAGTGAGCTGAATCCTAACCATTATGGTACGTGCACGCTGGCGTTATAGGGTGGAAAGGCACCCGACGCCTTATAATGCCAGCGTCCAGTGCACCATTAGACCAGGGAATGTTGTAAGGCAACGGATGCTGACAATGGTGCAGCTTTAAAAACTAACAGGACGAGAGCATGAGGTCCTTCAAGATTTTTTTTTTTTTACTTACCTGTTCTTGTGTTTTCCTCTGAAGTCCTCTAATGTAGACCTGACTTTATCTACCTGCTCTGTTCCCTCAGACTGACTGCTTAACTTTTCTTGAATAACCTTTTCAAAGATAAGTAACTTTAAATAAATATGTTATGGACAATGTATCTAATTAAAATCATGCATGTAATACAAAATTAACAAACGGAAAAGGCTAGGCTATATAAAACTTGCCTGTAGGCGACTGTTGGTCAGTTGAAAGACTGACATAAATGTGAGCTTACAAACAGCAAGTCTTTGGCCTCCTTGTTGCACATGGTCTTGAAGATGTACTTCCTCTTAGTTATCTCAGTTTCAGGCCCACGTGGTCGTCTGCGACTCACCTTGTGCTAGAAGTAAAAAGACATGAAGTAAAAAGACATTTACCATAGCGTAGCAGGCTAGCCATAGTGTAGAGCTGTCAAGTTAAGGTCATTAAGTACGTGAGTAGGCTTTGGTTAGGAGAATGAATAAGCCATGTGTATGCCTTTTAGGGCACCAAAGCGCTGTGGTCTGTAATGCACTTGGTGGCCTACTTGATGCCGATCATCCTTCAACCATCCTCACAAAATTTAACATTTACAGTGATCAGGCACATGTGCAGTCTTAGTGAATTGAAGGCATACAGTAGTATTCAATTCACTGGTTATGTCATGGGCCTACATTGTGATGCATTGCATACTGTTGACATGATATGGTCATGAATTGCTTAAGTTAGCCTACCTGCTCCAAACCAGAGAGAATGATAGCCTGCTGCCTCTCATAAGAGACAGCATAAAACTCTGTGAAGAGCTGGAGTTTTCTTTGTTCTGTTAGGCTTGAACACTGCCTGGGACACGTCTCATTGCACACCTTGCCCTTAACAAAAACAAGGTCACATTAGCTGGGTTTTTTTTTTTTTTTAGCTATAGAACACTAGAGCTATTAGCAGCTATTAAGGTTACTAGCTAGAATATATAACAGCTTACACAATCAATGCATTTTTTTATTATTACCTTTTATTTATTTATTGTATTTAATGAGTAACAAACATAGCATAGCATACAATATTACAAAACAAAGTGTTGAATTAAATGGTAACAGGGGATCCAAAAAATATATCAAAATATTTTAAACACGTCAATTACTTTTTTTTTTTTTTTTTTACCAATTTCAGTGAAGACATAAAGCAATCAAAGTCTAATTTTCTTAGCTTTCATTTCGACCTATTCATGACTTGATTCGCTAAACAGTCCGAGCTGTATGAACATTAGTATAACGTTAGACGCCCATATGCCCCCTGACTGTAACCAGCTACGTTACAAAGTAACTGGCCAGCCAGCTAACATTAGGGACATCAAACGCAGCTAAAATGTTTCGATTAATTTATCCGTGGTTATAAGGAGTAGTCTACAGCATTCATTTCGACCCATTCATGAATTGATCCATTAAACAGAGTGAGCTATATGAATAAACTGTAGCCTACACGCCCCTCTGACTGTAACCGCAAAAGTTAGGTAGATACTTTGTATAGGGTTCTTTCACTCACCTCTTTCGGTGGACTTTTTCCTCGTTTTTGCTCTCCTCTCCAGTTCACATATGGTTTCCCAGCATCCCTCAAAGACTTCCTTGCTCTGTCCTTCCATTCATTCATGTTCGCTCTCCTTTTTTTGCCGAGGTTTTGCCTTTTAATGTCCGCAGCGGACATGAAAGCAACCGCCGTCTCCATTTTTCGTTAGTGGACATAAACGGTTTTTCCGCGTGAGACTATTTTAAAATTTAAAATACAGAGTTTTGGTCGCGCGAACACCCCCCCAAAGTGATTATGTATACAAAGTGGCACACATACATTCAAGTCACATGATTATCTCAATTTTTGTTTTTTTGGACTTATACGGTTGTTCGTCGCATGAACACAATTATTCAGTTAAATAGCAGAGACAGATGTCAATGTGCATAAACTGTATACCTCTAAAATACTCCTGATTAACTTGATAAAAAATATACTACAGTTCATGAAGGGGTTAATTCATACAATATGACTATAGTTCATATATTCATTCTGAGTGCTCCCCTCCTGGCCCAACATGAGGGTCACTCACTTGCGGCATACTCAATTCGGTTGCCATCCCATGGGACTGTTTCCTCTGGAAGTTTATGTTGTGTAGTGCGTTGTAATGGGATTCTGTTCCCCTATAAGCATTAGCAAGCAATGTAAAGTGTACTGAGTCGTAAGGGAACGTCTCAGTTAAGGGAAAGGAAAACGAGACATTGCAAATGCTGTACACACTACAAGTCTCAGAGTTCTTCTGAGGTGCGAGCGATGTGTTCCTTGTCCCTCAGTCAGAACGTCCTGAGGAATGGTGTTTGCGCACCTGTTTTTATAGCGGACAGCTTCGTGCCTAAAAAGGCGGGGCTCAAACACCATAGCCAATATTAGAATATTGCTGTTATTGTAGAGAGGTTTCAACTAGGTCATGTGGAAAGACACTCCCATATGCGTTGGCACACAATGTCTCATTTCCTTCTCAGGGGACCGAGGTTACGTACGTAACCGATTGGACTTCAACCTGAACAGGTCTATTATACTGTAGCTCTACATATCTGTACAAATGCACACCACTCTGCACATGTAGATGGCAACTTTCTATATACTGTTCTCTGTTTGTGTAATTCTTGTAATTCTGTGAGTATTTGAAACTTTTGTTTCCAGGTCAAATTCCTGGAATATGTGAGCACATTTGTCCAATAAACCTTATTCACAGCAGCACCATCTTTGATTTTTGACAGGAATGACAATGATACTCTTCAACAACACAGACTCCTCAATGTGGCATAATGCAGTTTAAAGTGTTTTTAGATAGTTCAGGTGGACAAAACATTGAAAAAACGTCTTTCCAAGGACATTTAGTAAACAAAAAGGAAAGTCTGATGTGATCGAGGAGCTTTTTACAGCTTTGTGCGTGCCATCGAAAAGAAGGTAAGTGGTGCTACTCTGAATAACGTCTATAGCAATTTCTGATTCTCTACTGTACATCATCTCATGGTTTATTGCTTGAATTTGCTCAATTATACATCCATTCATTTAGTTCATCTTAAAAATATATATTTTTTATTCATTCGAGGGAAGTATTTTTTTGTATCTTTTTTTGTTGCCTTTTTCATAAGTAAACACCAACCAAATAATCAAAATTATATTTATTACCAGTATGCATATTAAAACTATAAACAAACACCAGTCTTTGGTTTGACATATGTTGTGCTCTCTGAAACTGATGCATCTTGTGAGATATATAGATATATGTTGCCTAAAAGAATTTTCCACAAAATCTTGTGCCTAAACTATTGCTTGTTGTCAGACATAAAAAAGAAGCTACATTGAACTAACTGTGAATAAAATATAACATAGAGTGCATATCTTTTTTGCAAATTACGGAGTATAGAAACTGAGTGCAATGCAGGTGCATAACTATTTCAAGTCTAAAACGATGCATTATTTTAAGAAACATATAATTAAAGAAATCAGCACCATAATAGAGAGTATGAGCACAACCTGCTGAGTCCTGAGATACGAAAATCTTTGGCTGTATTGTTTGAAAGATAAAGTTTTGATTGTAAATCTTGAAACATTCAAGGTCAGCTAAACACTACTGGGGAACTGGATTAGATCTGCTAAACTTAAGGTTAAATAAGGTGTAGGACATATCTGTGGCTATGTGTGCACAAAAAGTCTCACAAATAGAAGTGAATTTGCTGAGGCAGGCTTGTCATTTGAGCTCACCATGCTTCTTTAGGAGAAAACCATCAAAACAGATTTTCGATTCCAGTCCAAGTCCTTTCCAAGTGTTTTACAACAAATACCTGTCATTTGTAAGCCAGTCATTCATGCCATTTCTCATGTGGATAGGCATTGTAATGTCAGCTTACATTATTTTGTGTAACTGTCATTCTGTCGTATATTAAGGTTATCCTTTGTATTCCGTTCAAGCAACTCAAAACAATCTGCAAAGATCCACTGACACTCGAATGACTACACATACATTCACACGGTTCATATCAAACTCTCTTCTGGTTCAGATGTAGGGGGCATCTGGTCCACAGATTCTTGTTCTGGCCAGCGACCATGCCGGTACACAAAATAATATTCCATCCGTGGCTCTGTGTGGTGCAAGCTGGATTTGACAGCGAGAGGGAACTCCTCAGGAGCCAGTGGCTTGTAATGACCGTCCACCAGCACACTCAGGCAACACGACTCAGGAGACAACACCTCAAATTTCTCTGCACACTGATTGCACAGGTCCTGAGCCGTAGTGTTGGGTCGCACCCCCAGGGTCTTAGTGTTGGAGCCAGCTTCCATGAAGGAAACATTAATGAAGTCCTGACAGGAGGGTTGGACACATAAGCAAGTTGAATTCACAGACAGCATCTCTTATAAAATGTGCCATGGTAAGTATAGTATCAGACAAAATATCATAGTTACTACTACTGTATATAGGTCTAATGATTATGGGATCTTCCTTCATCAATTATACAATAAAAAAGTGATAACCTGCAAGTGTTAGCTCAATCTATTTCTATTTGATCTAACCCATACAATTACTTATTGTCAATGTTTTTTAAAATTTTTGGTTTAAATAAAAGCATATAATTTAGATGATACCACATAAAAACATTTTACAGTGATGTCAGGAAATACATGTAAATACATAGCCTAGAGGGACATATCATACTGAATCATTAAGGAAAATAAAACTAATCTGTCATATATGTGCATACTGTATATATGCAGCAGATATTACATTTTTTTTAAATGTTACATGCAATGAACAAATGAGTGTATATGCATGTTATATCTGTAAGTACAGTACATACAGTATATGGCCATATTTCCTGCCATATATCAAATTTCTGTATGGGTCCTCAATTATTGTATGTAGCTTTCAGAGTCTTTCTGTCAATTGTTTTATTTTCATATTATCATTTTTCACTTTTTTGATAACAGTAGTGGACAGCACTTGTTTTATTGCTATTACAGATTTATTGCAGGTATCTTGGGTTGTCTTTTTATCTTGTGGCAGTCATAATACCTGCACAGAGGAGCGTGATGCTCGAGCTTTGTTTAGGGTGAGGCGGCGTTCCCAGCGATGGATAGAGTCCTGGACCTCCAGACTCAGCTGTCTGGTCACAGCCTCATTATCAAAATTCTTAATGTGCTCCAGAGCACCATAGGTGGTGGTTAGATAGTATGAACCTGAAAATGTAAAAATAACAGTTATCCTTGCCATATGAGCTGCTAAACAATATTAGCTTGTTTAGAGCATGGATCAAGATGACGTTTGACCCTTTGCTTAGATGTGTGTTTTAAGGGGCTGTTTACACAGTGTATTTTGTTATGTGCACTGGTCCTGTTTTTTAATAATATTGCTATGTAAACATTCACTAGACTCACTCCATGACTCACTATTAGCCTATATCCATATGGCTGTGTATATACAGTATGTGTCCTCACCCTCTCCAAGCTGCAGTGCAGGATCCATCAGCTCCATCATATACTCTACATCCAGCAGCAGTGCACCGATGTTGATGCGAGCCAAGACATACATTAGCACAGGCAGGAGGTCATCAGCACCATGAGACTTTCCTGTTAGAAGAGCCATGAATTAGTCAAGAACATTCATATCACATTACTAATAAGTGATTCTGCATGTTTAATGAAGATTTTTTACTTAAACTAAAAATTCCTAAGCCTAAATGTAAATAGTCTTTTAAGAAATACGTAATTTCAAAACATTATTCTGTTTGTTTGGGCACTCCAGCATGCCAACTTCTGGGTCAACAAATGGGATGAGTTTGGGGTAGGACTATCAAGTAAGACAGGGAGAGTGTTCGGGGAAACATAAATATTAATTATTTTAGCATTTCTATTTAGTGACACAAAAATCACAGAATTCACCTTAAAGGGATAGTTCACCCAAAAATGAAAATACTCTCATCATTTACTCACCCTCATGCCATCCCAGATGTGTCTGACGTTCTTTCTTCTGCTGATCGCAAACACATTTTTTTGAAGAATATGTCAGCTCTGTAGGACCTTATAATGCAAGTGAATGGTGACCAGACAAAAAAAAAAATCTCATTAAGGCAGCATAAAAGTAATCCATACGACTATAATAATAATAATAATAACCATTCACTTATACTGTATGGGCCTACAGAGCTGTGATTTTCTTCTAAAAATCTTTGAGTTGTGCAGAAGAAAGTAAGTCATAAACATCTGGGATGGCATGAGGGTGAGTAAATAATGAGAGAATTTTTGGATGAACTTTCCCTTTAAAGCTACTTAAATGTAAAAATAAATCACATCATAGTACATAATGGATTTAGCAAATTTGGCTCCAATTCCAGACTTTTTAATGCCTTAAAAAGAACAAATTAAAACTTGCAGAAACCCTGACACAATAAGCGATGAGATTCTAAAAGTGCTGCCACAGTGTATAGGGCAGAATGTCAAAGGCATATTTTCTCATGCTTCCCAAATGTAGCCATTGCAACAGTACACAGCATTTTATGTGACTGTAGAACAAGACATATATTCTGGACAGAAATGCAGCTTTATATACTGTATGTACAAGCCCACCACTGGAGTACTGCCAATATATACAGCTCAGAATATGCTGAGAGAGCTTTGCCGTATACTACAAGCTTCACAATATTGATAATATGCTGTATGTGCATTAAGTCTATGCGTTTAATTCATTTTAAGACTTTCATTCTTAAATCTGAAAAATAAATCTGTTAATCAAAATCAAACATACATTTGATGTAAAAGCTGGCAGCTTTTCATATTTGTACACCTTTGAGCTGGCTATGTCTATTTCTTTTCAAATATAATCAACAATAAACTGACACATGGCTCATTTAAACAGTAAAAAACTTTGCTTACATCTGTTGATCTGAAAGATGGAATTTGTAGCAAAAAATTGAAAGTTCCTATAATCTGTACTGGTCTGTCTGTGTATGTCTATACATGTTAATTGCCCTAACTTTATCACTGTTGCTATAAAATGCATTGACTACAATCATCAACACTTAACATGGTCACATGAAGAGATTACTTATGTAATTAAAGGATCATTAAAAATTAGAATGAATACTTTTTTTTATTTTTAGTACTTTCATAGCCCTGAATAAAACTTAGTTCCTACTTTTTATGCAATGTATCTTCTTTATATAGTAACTGCAACATATTCTGTATTTAAAGAGTGAGTGGGAGTTTATCTATTGCAATATCCAAGAGATGTTATTACAAAACAAAATGCACTGCATTGCATTTTAATTTGAGGATTTTTTTAGTTACGCTGTGAAAGTAAATTGTCCCATAAGATTTACATTTCAGTAATACATTGCCACAGTAGTTCCTTAATATAAACCCAATCCAATATGGATCTAGAAACCGCACCCCCAGTGTAATTCAGTGTTTAATTTGGGAAAACAAAATCAACAGATTGAGAACAAATAGAGCTACAGAACAAAAGAGTTTATATAGTACTGTAATTCAGCAGGTAATACCATGGTGAGAAAATGTATGTAAACTATTTGTAAGTATGCCAAGACTTAAATTAATTTGACCTAACTGCAAGCCAATTTAATTGAAGTTTAATAAACAGATAAAGGGATTGAATTACACAAATAACATTACATGTCATTGTTATTTGAATCTAGTTTTCACTTTTGTCAAAATGTAGCTACACGAACATACAGGAAGATTGTATTTGTGAATGCAGTGTTCAAGTTAATAAAAGTTTGGATTTCCCCCCTTTAAATCTGAGCTTCACAAGAGAAATTTGGTAAATGAAACACCTTAAGCAAGAGACTGTTTTGGACCTCTGTAAACTTCATGTTGTTGATGCGCATAAGCCTAAAATTGTTTTATAACCACTGCTCAAGACTTTGGACTTTGTAAATCTGTGGTCTTGAAATTGTATGAAAAGAGGAAATGGAAGACATATGTGTGTGTTCTTTGAGGTGGATCATTCTTTAAAGGACACTTGAAGAATGGCTTAGGTTAAGAAAGCCTCACTTGTCTTATCTGTTGCTTATGAAGACCTATTAAAGAACGTACTAAAAGAAGAGAGATGTGCATGGGAGGATACTAAAGAAAAGATAGCTCTAAAAAAAGCCCCTCTCAAGCATAGATAACTCTGTCTGGATGATCTGAACTGCATTTAGAAGACTGCAATTACAAAAGACAGAGTTGCTTTTCAAAATAAAAAACATATTTTGCAAAAACCTGCAGTACAACAAAAAGGTCTAAATGTAGAATAATTTGATGGTGATATGTGAGTGTAATGCTGCTTTCAAGTCTCAGTAATGGCAAAGGATCTTGGGATTGCAGCAGTAATTTGGACAAGAAATTACTTTCTGTGATAATCAACCTAAATGCTGTTGATTGAGCTTAACTTGTACTTTAAGGACACCATTGCAGGAAATAAATGTTTACAGTGTATATTCATTTTACATTATTTAATCATAATAATCCATGAGAAGATATAACTGTATATGCCTATGTATAGTCTGTCTAGATGCTGATATTAAACATGACCTAACTGTGATCCTCAACATTCAAGTGAATCTACAGAGATGTTATCTGAAACCAGTGTGATGCATGAGTCAAGACTTAAAATAAGCTATCACAGGAAATGTATGAATTTCCCAAAAAATTACAGACTGTCATTGCTAATGAATTTAAATCTTCAAATACTTCAGTGGATCAGTAGTTTAGCAAAATCACAAAATGTTAAAATGTTATGACTGATAGTGCATTTTGCCTTTGTGGGGCAGTTCAGATAACCAACACAACTGGCACATAAAGGTTCACAATCTATATTGTAACACTTGATGATCTAAAAAAAGAGGGTAGTCTTTAAAAATATCTCAGTGGTATATCAAGTCTTGCTTTCAGTTGTGCTTTATGCCGTGACTAGCCTTGGGGGGGTGTGGGAGTGGGGGGTGACATGTAAGGCAGAGTCTTTCTGAGATCCTATGAAGGGTCACTATTTCTTTTATGTTTTTCACATATATATATATATATATATTACCCTTTTGCCTTCACTAGTATATTTAAATGGAAAATTTACACAAAAATGAAAATTCTCTCATCATTTACTCACCTTCATGCCATCCCAGATGTGTATGACTTTCTTTCTTCTGCAAAACACAAATTAATATTTTTAGAAGAATATTTCAGCTCTGTGGGTCCATACAATGCAAGTGAATGGTGGCCAGAACTTTGAAGGTGCAAAAAGCACATAAACGCTGCATAAAAGTTATATGTGTCAATAAGAAGCAGTTCACGTTTAAGTCAATTTTTACTATAAAGTATCCTCTCATCCCAGTAGGTGGATTTGCACAAACAATTCAAAATGACAAAAACAAAAGAAGAAGAATGTGAGAGTGAAAGTGGAGATTTATAGTAAAAATGTACTTAAATATTTATTTGTTTCTCACCCACACCTATTACTTCTGAAAATATGGATTTAACCACTGGAGTCATATGGATTACTTTTATGCTGATTTGTGTGATTTTTGGAGATTCAAAGTTCTGGTCACCATTCACTTGCACTGTATGAACCTGCAGAGCTGAAATACTCTTCTAAAATCTTAGTTTGTGTTCAGCAGAAGAAAGTCATCCACATCTGGGATGGGATGAGGATGAGTAAATGGTCAGAGATATTTCATTTTTGGATGAACTATCCCTTTAATGAGTTTATAGCATCTACTAATTTATAAACAAGGGATGGTCTGGCAATACATAATACTGATCAATATTTATCCAATCTGACCCATTCATCAGGGTCTCTCTCTCTCTCTCTCTCTCTCTCGCTCTCTCTCTTTTCTAAAATGAACTAACCTGGACAGCCCACAGTCATGGACTCATAGATGATCTTGCAGGTCTTGAGGAGCATATCGATCTTCTTCTGAGGTGAATACTCTTTGTGCATGTTACCAAGCTTTGCTTGAATTTTCTCAATGACAGCCATTTCAGGGACACTGGTGGTGACCCCTAGGTCTGTAGTGGTGGTCCCCAGAACCACTTGCTGGTTTTCTTTTAGTTTCTTCAGATTTCCTGCACGCGAGTGGATATCCTTCAATTTGTTATACACAGCCACACGCAAGGGTTTCAGGACACTCTTGCAAAGTGCTACTTCAATAATGATCTCTGAAGAGAGGAAAACCATTTATTAGATACATAATGTGACATTATCAGTTTGAAGAATTACATATTTAAATGCATAAACATATGGGGATATCGTCTCATTTGCGAATGTAACCTCGGTTCACTGAGACAAAGGGAATGGGACATTGCGTGCTAAGGCATATGGGGAGTTGTCTTTCCACATGACCTTGTTGAAATCTCTCTAAAATAATGGTAATATTCTAGTATTTTCTAGTTTTAGCCCCGCCCTTTTAGGTGCGAAGCTGTCCGCTATAAAAGCAGGTGCGCAAACACCATTCCTCAGGATTTTCTGACTGAGAGACAAGGAGCGTATCGTTCACAACTCAGAAGAACTCTTGTAGTGCAGCCAGCATTCGCAATATCTCTTTCCCATTGTCTCAAGGAACAGAGGTTACGTACATAACTGAGACATTCCCTTATGACTCAGTACACTTGACATTGCGTACTAACGCATACGGGAAACAGAATCCCATCACACCACACTACACAACATAACCTTCCAGAGAGGAAGCATGACGCCACAGTCCCGCAGGTTGCCGACCGACATGAGTATGCCGGGCCAGGAGGGGAGCACTCAGAATGAATATATGAACTAAAGTCATATAGTATGAATTAACCCCTTCATGAACCAAGTCAGGTGCATGTGTGAAAGTGCATGTGACTTTATGGTAAATTACAGTGGCAATTAGTGTGCTTTAACACCAATTGGGCAAATCTTACCCTGCTATTCATAAGCTAGGGCAATCGCATCAACAATCCAGTGAGAAAGTCTTTGCTTGGAGATGGACATCCTTTCGTGCATCCTTCATAGCACACTAAGCTGATCAGACAGTCTGAACTGGCGGTTGCGCTCAACGTATGCATGTAGCACCTACACAGGGCATAACAAATGCTACGATTGTTCCTCATCCCAAAAAAATGGAGGAGGGAAGAGAGTTTGAATGTGAACCACCTGCACTCTGAAGGGCATGGTTAGAACCTTATTCACATAGCCTTTTCTGGGTTTGACAGTGGCTTTTGAAAGTCCAGAGCCAAACTCCAGACATGAATTGTCAATTGATAGTGCACGTAAGTTGAGAGGAGGCCATGCGGGGTAGTGGGGGGTTAGGGGCCTCGCGGGGTGTGTGCCGGCACAAGGTCCACCTCAAATTAATTCTGCTCGACCTATATATATATATATATATATATATATATATATATATATATATATATATATATATATATTTATATTTAACACAATATACGATATGCAATTGCTTATAAGCATACACATCTCCTGCCAAAGCACTGCGGGGAATCAGGATGCTGAACCTGCTTGTTCACCAGAGAAGCATCAAGCGGCGAGGCTCAAACACCATAGCCAATATTAGAATATTGCCATTATTGTAGAGAGGTTTCAACTACAGTAGGTCATGTGGAAGGACAACTCCCCTTATGCATTAGCAAGCATGTCTAGTGTACTGAGTTGTATGGGAACCATACCATCTCTTAGATAAACCCTTTTCTTTGTATTATAAACATAAAAATAAGCGATAGCCTGGAATTGTGACCTAAAGGAGATATTTCTAGCTGATCTACCAAACAAAAAAATATATATATACTTTTCTTGGTGCAACCTTATTTGTCATATTGAATAATTTCAGACATGTTAAATAAAAAATTGGACTGGAATAAAACCAGATAATTTAGATGTTACCACATGAAGCACATTTTTACAGTGTACACACACACACACACACACACACACACACACACACACACACACACACACACACACACACACACACACACACACACACACACACACACAAAATGTGCTTCATTTGGTAACATCTAATATGTTATTGAGCATTTCTGAATCAACATGGTTACACTCCTCAAAACTTATTTTAAGGGTTAGATGAGGTAGAAAAGCTCCTTAAAGGAATATTCCAGGTTCAATACAAGTTAAGCTCTATCGACAGTATTTGTGGCATAATGTTGATAACCTCAAAATATTATTTCAACACGTCCTTCCTTTCCTTTAAAAAACAAAAATCACATTTACAGTGAGACACTTAAAATGGAAGTGAATTGGAAAAATTAATGAATTGGAGGGCTTAAAGTAAAAAATGTGAAGCTTATAATTTTATAAAAGCAATTACATTAATTCTTCTGTTAAAATTAATGTATTTTATTTGACTACTTCATAGCCAAGTTAAGTTTATGTCTAGTCATAGTTTATAGTCATGTTCAGGTTTGTTTCATGTTTATAGTTAGGGTTGTGGATTTCACTTATAATAATAAACTGCACTTGGGTTATCGTCAAATCATCATCTCTTCGTCATTGCCACTGCCAGCTACAACGTTACAATAACTTCAACATTCTTTCATAATCCACCCACTATTGCTGTGGAAGTTAGAAACATGATGATTTAATTCTGCCTTAAGAATGCAAAACGATCCCTACTCTTTCAATTCTTGCAGTGTTTGAAATGAAAGTTACTTCAAACACTGAGTGGTCATTTGGCATTGTTACATGTTCTCCTCAACCACAGTTTGTTATGGACTGAGCAGCACAATAGTTAAGGGATAGTTTGCCCAAAAATGAAAATTCTGTCATTTACTCACCCACATGTTGTTCCAAATTTGTATAACTAAGAACAGAAATGAAATTGTCATTCAAAATGTTAGCCTCAGTCACCATTCGAATTCATTACATCTTTTTATCTTTAAAAAAGCCAAACAGGTTTGGTACAACATAAGCATGAATAAATGATGACATACTGTTTTTGGGGGTGAACTATCCCTTTTAGGTCAATAAGATGATGTAGCTTAACCGGTAAAGCATGAATATAACAATGCCAAGGGAATTCCCAAGGAAAACAGGAATACTGATAAAATGTCTAACTTGAATGCATTGTAAGTTGATTGAATAAAAGTGCCTGCCAAATAACTGTAAATGTATATTACCCAATTTCTCATCAGAGTATGTGGCTGCTTCTTGTAGATTTTGCAGCTCTGCACTCTGGATCAAGTAGCTTTTTAGTTGGGTTATAATCTGCCTGATCTCTTGGAGCATCTCTGTGCTAGAGGTGTGTTTCCGCATGGTGTCCAAGGTAAAAACTTGATAATCCCTAACCAGGTTCCCAAAGTATGTGTTTCCATCCCGGGACAGCTCTACGATGCGTTTATGCAGCTTGCGGTCGGCACTCATTAAGCCTGTTAAGGCATTGGAGAGGTTCGCCATAGACACCATGGACAGTCGTTGCTTGGCTCGGTCAAGCATGATTGTTGGGCTCATCTTTATAAGAGCACCTGTTGCCACAATGGTGTCCACCTCCTCCTCCGTGCTGCTGGCTGAGTAGGAATCATGGTCCGGCTGTGGAGCTCCACCTTCAGGAGAAAACTGAGAAACATCAGAGATTTTGGGATGACCAGCGTTGAGGATGAATGAAGGGCGGACAGGACTGGGGCTGCTGAAATTCAAAGGAAGAATGGAAGTGGGTTCTTGGATACTTGGTGTTAGTGAATTCCCGGCTGCTTGGTAGAGTTGTCCAGTCAGGTTTTGAGAGAGTATTTTCCTCCTTGGAGGCACCTCTGGAGCAACAGGCTTCTTTGCTACAGCCGCTATTTCATGAGATACCTTTGGAGCTCCATTAAATACTTTAGATTGTTCCTCTAGCACTTCCTGAAGAGTTTCTGAATCCACAGGCCTCTCCCTTTCTTCCATACTGTCATCTAGGCAAATGAGAGATGCAACAGGGACTTGCGGGATATGTGCACCAGAGGTGCTGGTGGTGACTTCCTGCTGCGCTGGTTCCTCTGACAGTTGTTTCTCACTTAGTCTGCGGCGGGATGGTACTGGAGGAACTCTATGTGAAGGAGTACTAGAAGACTGCTTTCCCTCTGTTTGTAAGACAGCTGGCTTGTCTGTGTCATGCTCAACACCCGAGGCTGGAGTTCTCTGTCTTTCTTGTTCTGCACCATCACCATCATTTCCTTCCCCTTTCAGTACTGAAGGGGGAGGATAACTGAGAACTTGCTTAAACTCTCCCTTTGCTGGCTTACCAAATGCAGGATGTAGACAGCCTTCAGGTGCATTGGGAGGACGTGGACGCAGGGGTGGGGGTCTTTTGTACTTGGGTAGTGCCTTGATTGGGGTGTTTAGGCTCTGGGTCCTCAAGACAGGGGTAGGTGAGGTGGGCGGCACACTGTTGCTGCAGTCCTCAATGAAAATGGGGTTGACATACCAAAGGCGGTTGCTGCCAACTGAAAGCTGTATTTCACAGGAACTGCTTTGCCCCTGGCTGTCTGGATTGCCAAAACCACCAGCTTTGTTTCCTACTACCTCATGACTATTCAGAGCTGAACTCCAGAACTCTGTGTGAGCATGAGAAACATTTTAGCACTGTGTGACTTTAAAGGGACAGTTCACCCAAACAAGAAGATGTGTGGTATCATTTACTCATATGTTCCAAATCCATATGACTCAAAAGGAGATGTTAAATAGAATGTTAATGACTGACAGCCTCAGTCAGCATTTGCTTTCATTGTATAGAGAAAGATTTTGGTAAAAGTTAATGGTGACTGAGCCTAACATTCTGCGTAACATCTCCTTTGGGGTTCGACAGGAACCATTGATGACATATGGAACTACTAATGACAAAATTTTCATTTTTGGGTGAACTATCCCTTTAACTTAACACTTTAAAATGTAACTTCTCTGTGCCTTACATATTGACAAATTATACTGACATATATTATCATAGCAATAAAGCTAAATCAACAGCATTTGTAGCATACTGTAGATTACCACAAAAAATAATTTAGATGGTTACAGTTACAAAAAATGAATGGTTACAGTTAATCACTTATGATGCTAGTGATTGGGGCCAGTCCAAGAACGTTAAAATCGAGCCCTTTAAAATTTTTATTTTTGCCTCCCGCACTTTTCCAAGCTAAACACAGTACAAATTGTGAATTTGTGTACAATATTCTTTGTGCTTTGTTACTTCGGGCTGATTGAGCAACCATCCATCCAATCACAGGTGAGTTTTATGAGCGGAAACAACTCGTAAAAGTTGAAAAAGTGAAAAGTTTGGTGAAAGTAGTCAAAACACTTGAATCACTTGGATACATCAGTAAGTGCTCCACAAGATGACCTTTATATTTGCATCTAATTTAGCAAAATTGTACAATTATTTAGCAATACCTGAATCTTTAAAATACTACAAATATTAAAAGTAAACAATATGTATACATTAATATAATACTTAGATCGTACATATTAATATTGCACTGTATGTGTTGGGTCTGTGTGTGTGTGTGCCCCCGACTGCTACGCCCTTGGTTAAAATACACAATGTTTCAAACGTATAGCCACAACACATACACATAATTCATGTGTGATAAATTCCCTTACTAACCTAAGCTGTGTAAAATGATATCATAGACAGAATATCAACATGATGATGTAAAACCTGTAATGCTGTAACACCGGTTAATCCCTGATTTTATCATACTAAAATCACATTAAAACATATAATGTTTACCACTTGTGGCAATACTTATAAAACAGTGTGCATTTTAATGTTTATGGGCTTTTTTTTTTTTTTTTTTTTGGTAATCAACATAATGCTGTTGAATAAGCTTAACTTGTATTGAATCCGAAACATTCCTTTAAGCGTATCCAAAAAAATAGCTTTCATAGCACTTCCTATGAGCGTTATGGTACCTTTGGATTCTTGAGGATTAAAATTGAATTTAACTAGACTTAAATGAGCTAAAGAATCTATAATTCAGCCTTACCTGAACCTAGAGAAGAGATCACCTCCATATCATCATATGTAGCTACCTGGAGGATGGCCTGAGGTAACTTCAGAGGAAAAGGAAGGATGTCCCTGAGTGAAATAGATACATGAAATCTCTGAATATTTTTTGGGAAAAAAGATAAAGGAGATATTTCTGAATGCTGGAGATGTGATGTGTTTTCGGACTTACCGGCTCACACAGTAGAAAGCAATGAGTTTAAAAATGTTCTCAAAGACCAGGACAGAACCTTCAAGGTACAGCACTGCAGTACATAAAAGAAAACGTAATTGCTAGCAATACATCTGATGCTAGACATTACCTCATTGCCATAATTCTTGAAATACATTGTCAGCACTGGTTTAAAATAAATGTTTGTTTGAATAATCATCTGCTGAGACACACACACTAAAATACAGCACACTGTGGAAATGCTGCTGTAATAGAGTTGACGTGCAAATAAATATGCAAAAACTGCCCGTCCTTCATTTGAAATGTATGTTTAATTTTGAAAAAAAGATGGAAACAATAGGCATATCATAACAGCTGGATAGAAAATAAAATATTGCTTTAAAATAAGAATTTCTAATAATATTTTTTTATTATGACATGCAGAGACAAAGCCACTTAAGAAAGTGAACACATCTCTCACTCACTCACACACACAGAAATAGATAGATAGATAGAGAGAGAGAGAGAGAGAGAGAGAGAGAGAGAGAGAGAGAGAGAGAGAGAGAGCGAGAGAAAAAGAGACCAGGAAATGAAGCTATAAAGGGCCAATGCAGGACACCCTGCGACAGCAACTGCAATTAATAGCTGAGGACAGGAAACTCTGCAGCCTGCAACCCCCACCACCAAACCCTCCATGTTTCATTTTGGGCCTGCTCATACCTCTGTGCATTATTGCTATAAAAACATCTATGTGGATGTGTGCAGATATGTATACATCCAAATTTGTTTGTGCGTGGGCCTGTCAATGCGGAGGTGTTTATGTCTGGATGCAAATGTGTTTGTGCGTGGGTCTGTGTTTGGCACAAAAGCATTCCATGCATAAACTTTTCTAAATCAAGTTGAAAGAACATTCATTTTCTCAATGCAAAATAACTTACAGGACTTATCTTCTTTTATATGCAGTTCTTTGAATTGGGGCTCCCCCAGCTGGTCAGCAAAACGTACTGACAGTACCATCGGCTTCTGACTGGGATCTCTCCTAACTAAAAAGATCTGTGTAAACAGAATCAAGTGATTAACAAAATGAGTTCAGCCATGTTGATTACTTAGACCTTTCCATTCTTTTCTTTAAAAATTGAGGTTACAGTGAGACACTTATAATGGAAATGAATGGGGCCAGTGTTTGCAGGGTTTAAAGGCATTATATATTACATATTAGAAGCGTATCATTTTATAAAAGCACTTGCAGGAGTTCTTCTGTAAACACTTGTGTATTAATTGAATTGTAAAGGTGTTTAAATCATCGTTTTAGGGTTTAAATGGGGTTGTTTTTTAACTGAGTGTTTTAACATTAACGGATTAGCCCCATTCACTTCTATTGTAGATTTATATATTTATAAATATATATATATTTGCTACATAAAACAACATAGGACAAACACAGAACCACATGAGACTACACAGAATAAATAATATTTCTACATAAAGTGCATGTGCAAACGTGTGCAAAATGTATGGGACAGTACTGTAAATTACTAAAAATTAACAGGACAATAGGCACAGTGAGAGACCAGTACACAGTAGTGCAAAAAGATGACGGTTTCTAAAAATGCCAAATGTAAACATAACATACTATGAGATAGTGTTCTATGCACATAGCAGTTATTGAGGTAGCAGCCAGGTATAAAGTGACAGTAATTAAAGTGCAACTCAGGACACGTGTGTATGTGTCAGTCCAGTCTCTGAGTATTGAGGAGTCTGATGGCTTGGGGGAAGAAGCTGTTACACAGTCTGGCCATGAGGGCCCGAATGCTTCAGTACCTCTTGCCAGACGGCAGGAGGGTAAAGAGTTTGTGTGAGAGGTGTGTGGGGTCGCTCCACAATGCTGGTTGCTTTGCGGATGCAGTGTTTTTTGTAAATGTCTTTGATGGAGGGAAGAGAGACCCCGATGATCTTCTCAGCTGTCCTCACTATCCTCTGCAGGGCTTTGTGGTCCGAAACGGTGCAAGTCCCAAATCAGGCAGTGATGCAGCTGCCTACTACATGACACTGCAAGTAACGCCCCCCTTGGATCACAAAGGATTCTTTTTGCTAAAATAACTTTTAAAATCTTATGCAATCGCTGTATGACTCAAGTTGTCTTAACTATGTAAATATGACAAAGAATAGCTTTTAAAGTGTATGTCACATGTCATATTTTTATACCGAAGGTAAAAGGTTTTTGAAGGCCAACTTGTAGAGGTCTTGACTTGTAGTAGTCTTGCAGGACGCAGACAGACTCTTCTCAATGTTCCTACTATCGGAGCAGTCCCACCTTTATGTTTTAGCAAATCTGTAGCAGTAGGGGGCAGTCGGCGCTCCAGCAACACCTTGTCTAACCAACGAGCAGGCACCAAAATGGCACCACATCCATTTTATGCTCAATGGCATCTGAACCAGAATGCAGGTATGTATAGACATGTTGTCAACTTTCAGAGGGATGCACGATATATCAGCGGCCGATATATTATTGGTCAATTACCAGGAAAATCTAAATATTATTATCGCACCTATTATGGAATTATGGCCGATATGTTTGTTACGGTTTATTTCCTTGCGGCAGAGAATCTCTGACTCCCTGGGGCATCTTTCCTTAAGGCAGAGACTTGGACAGCCACAAAGACAGTGTGTGCGTGCACACACAACGTGTCTGTGTGAGAGCATGTGAGAGCCAAGCTGATGTCACTCTGTGTGGATTATTTCAACATCTCTTCACTTTGTTATGTTGTTTTGGGGCTGGGTTTTTTCATCTGCTGTAAGTAACGACATGCCATTTCCCATATTCAGTTTTTTTCATGAAGCAATAAAAACGAAAGCATGACAAAATCATGTATGTATGTCATATAAGTGTATTACTTCATGAAACATAAACAGTGGGTAATAGCACATGTTACATACAGAGCAGCACTGTGAAAGTTTTACAGTGGAACTGTAACAGATGAGCGCTGTAACAAGCATCTGTGAATAAGACGCACACAAGCACAATGCAAACACACATAATAACGCACACCACCACTGTACTCGCAGTCTGGCTGTGGACTCAGATTAGTTATTAATAAATAGATAGGAGGAGAAAGGGGAGGAGGAGGGATGCCGGAAGACTCAACGCCATGTAGAGATAAGCGGCTGTATAAATATGCTTACGCTAGTGATGTGATTGGTCGGATTAAATGACCTTGCTTTACCCGAACCTAGTTTATAAAACTCCATATGATATAATGTATTTCAATCGGAATAATATTTTTTGTAATAATTATTTACTAAATCATCTTTATTTGGATGCCTTTTTTCACTATATATTGATATGTGATTAATTGTGTTTAAATATTTCCATCGATTGCCAGCCCTAGTTACAATAACACATTTCAGTAGAGTACTCTTTCTGTTTGAGAAATGGTGACCGGTTATAGTAAGTTTAAATCACTTTTAAGCTTACTGTAAATTGTGCTGCTGGGTGAATATGAGTATGAATATTCCATCTAGTCATATCATAAACCTGCATCCAAAAGAATTAGAGTGTTGTTTAGAATAGATTTATGGATTATAGCATGTCACTCTGCAGGACACTGTTCCTGCCAACTTCATCTAGAACATGTGTGGTCATCATCAAAAGTATACGGTTGATTAACCATTCTCTCTCACCCCTGGCGACGTCTTGCTCAGTATTTGCATGGCTCTGTCTTGCTTCATTCCGAGTTGAAGCCACACTGGACATGTCTTTATCAGTTTATCCAGGATGCTGATACCAGGGAGCACTGGCTCATTGGAATTGCTGACTGGAGATGCAGGGACTGGTGGTTTTGAGGCTACTGGAAGAGGAGGTCTGGGATGGGGTGGAGCTGAGGGCCTACCAACAGGTGGAGGTGGTCTAGGCAGGGGTGAGGAGGAGATTTTGGGGAGAGCTGAGGGGAGTTGTGCAGGGAGGGGTGGCTTTGGCATCTGAGGAGACATGCGTTTCTGGGGAGGAAGAGGGGAGTATAGTTTGAAGTTAATGTTAGGTGAGCAAGTTTGAAGTGGAGGTGAGGAAGGTTGTATACATGATATAGGGGGTAATGTAGGGAGCAGAAGGGAGGCCGGGTCATGGGAAGAGTCGTTGGAGATATCAATCAATGGAAATGTTTGAGTAGAACTGAGGGAGAAAGGAGTACTAGGAGGAATAGGAGAGGTTTGTGAATGGTACGAGTCTGGAATATCTGAGGATATGGTGGGGGAAGAGGGTTTGGTGAGGACTGGGGATGCTGTCGACAGGGCGGGGGAGAGCATAGTGCATACTGCAAAAGAAGCTGAGAGCTTTGAGAAGAATCCAAAGAATATTTTTAGAAGACCTCGTTGATCACCCTGTAGACAAAAGAAAGATGTGTTTTGGGAATTTAAAATCAAATTTAAATTTGAATAGAATAGAGTATTTTAAGGTTTTTGAAAAAACAAAACACTATGACATAAAATTAATACAAAATATTTAACATTCCCAAGTTATGCTGGATTAACATGAATCATCAGGTTTTGCACAGACTTGTGGAGTCATGCCAGCTGCAACACAATATAATGGAAAGTCAGTATGTTGTTTCTGAGAGTTCCAATACCTTAGGATCAGCCACATTATGTCAACCAAGAAGTTGACAAGCATGATTCGGAGGTTGCATTTTTCACTCTAACATTACATTTTTACTCCACTGATGGTTAGGTTTAGGTTTGGGGTTTGGGTTGGGGGTTCAGTTTATAAAATATACATTCCACTTCACAGTATTAAATCCTGTACAGTTGAAAACAACTCACTTCTTGCACCCTTCCGTGGACATTACAACCAGAAAATTCAGCTCACACATTCCCATTATGTCCAACAACACTTATAACTTTGACCACTGGGGGCAATGTTTCGATTTTCGATAAGCACACACCGATTTTAGTTAAAGAAAAGTCAAACTGCTGTTTGTGCTTGCAGTCATTAAAGGAAAGGAGGGAGAGATACAAGGAAGATTGTACAACTCATTTTACTTTTTCAATTAAAAGAGAATTCTGTCATTATTTCCTTCAACTCATGTTGTTCCCATATGACTTTCTTTTAAGTAGAATAAAAAATAGAAATAAAAAGATATTAAAAGTACACTCAGTAATTTTGTGAAGTATGTTGAAGTGACTTACATTGGCTTACACTGACACCTAGTGGCCAGGATGCTGTTTCATTCAAACACAGTAGTTGCCAAAAAAGAAATTCACTATACACAGTAAACCAGGATTAATTTAATCCACAAATGAAAGTGTCCTTTCAGTGTATAAAAGAGCTTTTATAAGGTTACTGATATGACTCTTCATCTCACATGATTGGTTGTGCTTTTATACATACGTTTCAAAATTACTATTAATTTCTTTAGAAGTGAAACTTTTTCAATGAGGAAAACAATTACTGAATGAACCTTTAATCCTAAATAACTAATACTAATAGTGTGCTAACATTGCCTTTCATGTTCCACTGAAGAAAGAAAGTTATATAAAGGTGCGTACACACTGCCAGCGACTTTATCGCTCCAGGTCGCCAGTGGCTGGCGGTGAAGTCGCTAGTGGGCGTTCCCACTACTGGTTGCCTAGTAACGTTTATAAATGACATTCACGGATGCCATTCCATTGCTGTTGACAGCGAATCTCTTTTCTTGCCACTAAAAACAAACATTTTGGAGGGAAAAGACTAAATATAAATGGAATCAGTACATAAAATGCTTTAAATCAAAGATGAATGAGAAACAAGGCGTGCTGTTTGCCATAGCGGCTGTTTATCTGCGGCGAAAATGCAAATGCCGGTCCATAAAATCCCCGAGATCTCAGATACACCTTTCCACGCAGTATTTTTCTTTAAAATGTCCTTGTACGTGGGAAGAGACATATCATAGAGCACTGGAAAATTTCTAACAACAAGAATTAGCCTTTCATCCATCTTTCCGTTACTGCAGGAACTGAGAGAGAGAGAGAGAGAAGGATCACGTGAGCTCTCCCGTCGTCTCTCCTATTGGCTGTCGCTTCCGTTAGTCGCTCCAAAGTTGAACTTTTCTCAACTTTGTTGCGTCGCTGGACACGCCCACATCTAGCGCCAACGGTCGCGACAGCTCGTGTCGCCGGAAGTCGCTGTGCTCGCATTGAAAATGAATGGTATTGAGTCGCTGTCGCGCGCGATGTCGCTGGCAGTGTGTACGCACCTTAAGTTTGCTGTGGTTATAAACAGTGGTGCTAAACTTACTGAATGTTTCACTCAAGAACAACTTATTCCACTGAGATAATGACTGCAACATTACAAAGGACACAAACAGAATTATGCCGATATCCAATTTTTTAACATGAGTTTATTTCAAAATGTCATATGATTCTAATAAATGAGGCAAAATGTCTAAATTGTGAAATAGAGAATGTGCCAGCATATTCAGATGATGACAGAGCATGAAAAAGCCATGAATATATATTGCAGCATATCCTCACATTTGTGTGTTAGTGTGGATTAGTGGTGGTGGTGTAGTGGGCTAAAGCACTAAACTGTTAAGCAGAAGGTTGTCGGTTCGATCCCCACTGCCACGACCATTGTGTCCTTGAGCAAGGCACTTAACTCCATGTTGCTCCGGGGGTATTGTCCATGTAATAAGGGCTCTGTATGTCGCTTTGGATAAAAGCATCTGCCAAATGCATAAATGTAAATGTAAATGTGCGTGTGCATGCGTGCGTGCGTGCACACCGATGAGCCAAAACATTATGACCACCTGCATAATATGCTGTTGGTCCTCCATTGAGGCATGGACTCTGTGGTATCTGGTACAAAGGCATTAGCAGATCCTTCAAGTCCAGCAAGTTGCGCGGCGGAGCTGCCATGGATCTGACTTGTTGGTCCAGCACATCCCACAGATGCTCAATTGTATTGAAATCTGGAGAATTCTTCATCATGTTACTCAAATCATCCCCAAAAAATGTGTGCAGTGTGGCAGGGTGCATTATCCTGCTGAATGAGGCCACTGCCATCAGAGAATGGCATTGCCAAAAAGGGGTGTACCTGGTCTGCAATGATGTTTAGGTAGGTGGTATGTGTCAAATTTATGTCCACATAAATGGCCGGACCGAGGGTTTCCCAGCAGAACATTGCCCAGAGCATCACATTCCCTCCACTGGCTTGTCATCTCCCCATAGTGCATCCTGATGTCATCACTTCCCCATGTAAACAGCTCACACGTATATGGCCGTCCACGTGATGTAAAAGAAAATGGGACTCATCGGACCAGTTGTCCTTCTTTCACTGCTCCAATGTCCATTTCTGAAGTTAGTAGACCTTCTGTTGGTTTGGACCAGACAGGATAGCCTTTACTGCCCTCATGCGTCGATCAGCCTTGGGCCCCCACACCCTGTCACCGGTTTGTGGTCTGTCCCTCCTCAGACCACTGTCAGTAGGTACTCAACACTGCTGACCAGAGGCCCCCCACAGGCCTTGCCATTTCAGAGAATCTCTGACCCAGTCATCTGGCCAAATCATTTTGGCCCTTGTCAAAGTCACTTAGGTCTTTAATCCTCTCCATTTATCCTGCATTCAACACGTTGATTTTTGTTTACTAATTGTTTGCTTACCATCTAATCTACCCAGACCTTGTCATGCGGCCTTGTTAGGAGATAATCAAAATTTTTAGCTTCACCTGTGAGTGGTCATAATTATTTTGCTCATCAGTGTGTGTGTATACAATATATATATATATATATATATATATATATATATATATATATATATATATATATAATACAAATGAGTAGACCTGATGGCCCAAGACAGAAATAGGGATAAAGTACAAGTTGTGAGTAACCCTGTTACAGAATTTCTTTGCCTTTAGAGAACATTTTAAGTCTGGTATGTCTAATAAAATACCATGTATAAGTATTTTTATCAGTGTATATTAAATCATTACATAAGCAAAATTTTTGTTCTGCTATTATTGGTAGCTTTGTTATGGTTCAAGATAAATTTATATAGTAATAGTTTTACATAATTACATAATTACAAATGGGGTTTTCAATGACCAATTCTTAAACTTTACATTTGCTTCCCAATAATGTTGAATATTTGGTTACATATTTGATGTCATAGTAAATAATGTTCGTTAATATTAGATTGCTTTAAATATTAAAGTAAAATATTACTTTTTAATGTCAACGTGAAGACAGTTCTCATTTGTTTTCATCCAGCCTTGTAGCAAAAGCATTCTCAAATTCTGGCCATGACATTACGACTTAAATATCTTTGCTGCTCAGTGAGAGAGAGAGCATAGACAACTACAGATGAGTAAAACAGTAATCCTTACATGGTATGGTTATGCAGTATAAGGTGTGGCTGCTTACTCTCAAAATGCAGAGTTCCAACAGCTGTTTTCATCATTGAGTCCTGCACAAACTCAGTCCCATAGCATTACAAATAATCCTTTACAGAATGACCCCATACACTGCAAGGGTTGTCCTCCATCTTTCTTCACACTTTTGCTGTTACTGTCGTTCCCTCAGAATAGTGTGATCCTTATACTTCTATTGCGGATGAGGGTTGGTGAAATTTGAAAAATGCAGAAAAAACAAAACGGGAGCAACAGAAACATTCACGTCCCCTTTTCTCTTTTTCTTTCTACACTTCCTGTGAGTGATGTAGTCAGGAAGGGGCCGTCCAGGGTGGTCAGACAACCCCTTACCACTACATTAACCATGCGCACATATTCACACACAGTTTAACTTCACAACGAGCATAAACTTCCTATACTGATACACTAGTTCTCTTCCCCTTGTATCTGTCTTACTTTCATGTTAAACAAAGCATAAACAATGTCTGCAGATGTGTTTGCCTGTGAAACAGAGCTGTGAGGAGCCAACTTTTCTCCCTCCACCCCTCAGAGTGTGAATGTGTCTGAAGTTAAACAACTCCAGATGCTCAGGAACCCCAAAAGAAGTTGGATTGCACTCAAACATGTGTGTGTGTGATTGTGTGTGTGTTGGGGGGGTTATGTTAAGGACGAATGGCATTCCATCCACTCCACCTTCCTCAATGCTCCTAATGCAATGATGACATTTGCAAAGAAACATCTTCATGAGACTTTAATGTTCAATAACTACATTACACTGCCTGTATGAAAGCATTTAGGATGGAAAACATATTTGTGCAGGGTTCCTACACGTTTCGGCCAATGAATTTTCATGACCTTTCCAGTCATGCATGACTACATTTTATAGAGATTGCACTCAAAAAGACCCATTTCTAGCCAAAAACATATTTTAGAGCTTAGCATAACTAGAAACATTTATATTCACCAAGACTTTTCCATGATCTCTTAAGATTTTATACATTTCCATGACTTTATTCTTACCCTGATATTTACATGTTTTCAATGACCATGGGAACCCTGTTTGTGCCAAGTTTAAAGCACATTTTAATGTTCAGTTTTGTGTCATTACAAGGAATTCCAAACCTTTTTATGTTAATTTATTCACAATTCTTTCACAAAAGTGTGTTTGCTTGTATAATCCTTCTTACCAAAAAAGTAAACACATTTTGAAATTAACTGAACTGTTTTGCATTGCACCTGCATTTGTATAGTGGGTTTGAGTGGGTTTGTAAGAGCTTCACAAGGGTATTGTGAATCTGAGAACACACAGATGCTTCCTGTTGGTGAGGTGTGACTTGTACAAGTGAGTGATCTAAAAAAAGATCACCATTTTAACCCAAATACAATATTAGTGTCAGGTTTGTGGTGTTCATGATCACTATATAGAAACGTACATAATTGTGGTAAATGTGTGATTTTCACTTGATAATGACAAAAAAAATGGCATTGAGTAAATGTGTTGTTTTTAAAGATAATTAACCACTAATGCTGTTGTGATGACTTACTTTATTCCACAGAACATGACAGGACTAAATGAATGTCCCATTGATTGAAATCATTACAATATCAGTATACACTTACAAGTGTAATAGAAGTAGCCCATGTGACTCATGCATCAATTTCCAAATCTTCTGAAGGCATTCGGTCACTTTGTATGATGAATAGTTCATTATTTATTCTAAAATCAAATGAGATCATTGATAAAGTCCATAAAAAAGCACTTCAGTCTGTTATGGCATCTACAACGATAACATTGAGCATCGAGAACCAGTAAGGTTTGATGTTATCGCACAAAAGCCGATCTGGTTTGATGTTAGCAACATATCCACCAGACGGATGTCTTCAAAAGACTTATTATATGACGCACAAGTCAAATGGACTACATTTATGACACTTTTTGGTGCTTTATTAAGCATTAAAGTGAGACGCTATCTGTGCTGGGTGTGATCCAATTACAAAGTAATTCGTTACTATAGTCTAATTACTTTTAGTCAAAAAGTAGTATAATGCCTTATATTTGAAATAATTTTAATCATTTTACAATTACTGTTATTATAGCCCCTTATAGAGTCATTGTGAAGGAGAAATGTGAGGTGCTGAGTGTATGACTTGTTTGTAACAATGAACAAGGAAGAAATGTAGACATTATTTTGAGTTTTCAAGCGGAAGAGTTTTAGAACATTTACATTTATATTTATGCATTTGGCAGACGCTTTTATCCAAAGCAATTTATAGTGCATTTATTACAGGGATAATCCCCCCGGAGCAACCTGGAGTTAAGTGCCTTGCTCAAGGACACTTGGTGGTGGTGGCTGATTAACAGTTATGTGCCTTTACATGAGTTATAACAGTTATGTGCTTTATCCCACTACGCCACCACAACGTAACTTAAAAGTAAAGTAATTAGTAATGTGATAACTTTTTTAATGATGCAATTAATAAAAAGTAATCTGAATAACATTTTTGTGAAATAATTAGTAAATTGTAGTGGATTACTATTTTAAAGTAACTTACCCAAGACTGGTCACTATGTACTGCCACTATATTGAATTCTGCCAACAAGATGTTCATTAAATTATATAATTTAGTGTTTTGCACAAGAAAGAAAGTCAGAGTGACAGGAGGGTAAATAAACAAAATTTTTAGGTTAACTATTACTTTAAAGCAAGAAAAAGTGGATTTATGGGTGGGAGGAAGTCTAATTGGGGCTATAGGAAATGGGTTCCTTTGCTATAGTCAAATTATGACTACAATGGAATCTTGGAAGGGGGGAAGTGTGGTCTGACTCACTCTCATCCAAGTAGCTCAGTCACTGTTTCCATTCAGCTCTCACAGCTGCTGCCGGTTCAGCAGAAACACCATGAAACTTCCCAAATAACTGCAGCTCTGTATTCAAACAGGAAGGGCACAGCAGTTTTCACACAGCAAAAGGAATTCTAAATTCAGCAGTTCAGGAACATTAATTTGCTTAATACATGCTAACATTGGAAATTCCACTGTATAGTATTTCACTAAATGTAAAAACATCAAGTATTATTATGGATTATATTGAACATGAATCGATATTAAATGGTATAATAGTTATTCAGGACTATGCTGGATTAAAGATGTAAAGACATCTGTACTGTGTAATCAATCTAAGAATTGCAGTTTTACGATGTACAGGCTTTTTTATTAATTTTTTGCTTGATGCTCGTACAAAAGATTTAAAGGTGGAGCTAAAATAGTAGATGTGCCAAACTGCTTGATATACCTTAAGACAGGAAAAAGACTGCTGTACTCAGAAAATTATATTGCAGACAAATAAGACCACGACAGACCATTAGAAGATAAAACGACCTGGTTACTTTCATAACCTCCATTCCCTGATGGAGGGAACGAGATGTTGTGTAGATGTAGTGACACTAGGAGTCACTCTTGAGAGCCCGAGACACCTCTGATCTTTGATAAAAGGCCAATGGAAATTGGCGAATTGTATTTGCATGCCCCTCCCCCGGACATATGGGTATAAATGAGGGGACGTGCATACTGTGCATTAGGTTTTGTGCTGAGGAGCCGAGAATAAGGTCCCAGCCATACACACCGTCTTGTTCCCTCCATCACGGAATGGAGGATACGAAAGTAACCAGGACGTTCCCTATCTGTCACTCACTCGATGTTGTGTCGATGTAGTGACACTATGGGTCCCTAAAAAACGCCACAACTGGCTGAACTGGGTTACGTGGATCGATGGTGCGAAACGGGCACACTGCTGTGTGCCGCATAGCCAGCGCACTGGGCCGTAACCTCCCCTGATGCAAGTGTGAATGTCGAACAGCCGAGTACCCAAAAAGATAGGGAGCTCAGCTCTGTGTAAAGCCTCTACTAACCTAGGCCCTTTCGCCATCGTGTAGAAGAGGCATGAGCCTCTGCATGAATATTACAGATGCCTGAGAATCGCATACTTCCAAGGGTGTAACGCACCAGGTCTGGAGGAAGAACTGACTTTCAAGTATCTCTTCCTTCATAACCTCCACGAGAGCGTGCGATATGATGTCACGATTCAGTGCAGAACAGGCAACCCTTCCATGCAGGAAATCAGAAGGTACACACAACTGATATGAGAGACGCATGTGTGCCCTGCTTGAGGGCACAAAGGCAACGCCAGAGTCCTGTGGATCAAAGCCTCAGAAAACGACAACCTAGCGCTTGAAGGCATGAGATGCCTCACATAAAGGTAAACATTAGAACGGGACCCCAGGGGTGATGACCGCCTCGCCAGTAGGGTGGGAAAAAGAACCAGGGGGTGGTGACCAGACACACCCAGGATCAAGCCGGACCAAAACAGCAAAATGCTCACCGGCTTATTTCTTGACCACGAGTCTTTCCTTTGTTCACTGAAGAACACAAACTTAACCCAGTACAGCCCCCACATACTGGGAGGCATGTGAATCAATGGTATAGTGAAGAATCACTTGTAGCACTCAGGACAGATAAGTCAGCTATGATCCAGGACCTATATGATGAATCTCAACACAGTCCTCCTCCGTTCTTCACACCTTGAAGTCACCGCATCCTTTCGGTAGGGTCACCACAAAGTCTCCTCAAAGCGATTGGGGTATGCACCCTCTCCGTACGTATTGGGAAAAGGCAGGTCATGCATTTCGTGAGTGTAGTCCCTCAACTCCAAACCCACATCCCGACCACAAGGATCACAATGGCCAGCCACGAAGTGCCACAAGGCTAACCAATCTGCAGCGCTACTCTGGGCACAAGAGGTGACATGGTTGTATACTCTCTTGTGACTCAACTCAGAGACACAACCCCTGGTGATGACAGAAACTGTTCCTCACCAGAGTAACCCCTTGAGGCCGAGGTCAATGAGCAGCTTGCCAAAGCAGATCCTTTAACGAAAGAGGATCAGAGAAATGTGCTTTGGAAACTCCTTCATGATTTACAGCAGATCTTTTCCAGAGATTCCCATGACTGTGGGGTCACTGATCTCCACACCATTTGCATTCCCACTGTTCCAAATGCGCAACCCACATTGTTTGGCAGTACAAAATCGCCCTGGCAGCCTATGAGTTGATTCAAGCAATCCTTGACAAGCTTTTGCACAAGCAAATCATTCGGAAATGCAGCTAAACCTGCAACTTGCCGGTCTGGCCAGTGTTAAAGCTGATCACCAAGGGGCATCTAACCATTAACTATCACCCTCTGAATAAACAGGTACCACTTTTCCATGATCCATTTGAACCAAAAACTAGCCAAGGTCATAGTAGTCTGCTTTTACGCTTCTTTGGAAGAGGCCAACAGCTTCTGGACAATGAGAGTCGACACAGCTGACCAGTACAAGTAGGCTTTCTCTTTTGGTAACCGGCAGTACACCTGGAACCTTTATCCATTCGGATATTCGAGCTCCCCAACCGATATCTTCTTCCATAAGGCCACGAGTGACTGGCTGCCAGCAGTAACCTCATCTACGTGGACAACATCCTTATGAGTAAACAGACCTTTGAGGAACACTTGACTGAGATCCGACATGTACTTAACAAGCTCTCACCGCTGGACCCAAGCTTGCACTAGCCAAGGGCCTGTGGTGCCGCGGTTTGGTACGTGGGTCTATCAGTGAGTGCAGATGGCATCGAACCCCAAGCTAGGAGAGTTTGAGCCATCCACGACATCAAACCTCCAACAGGAATGTGGATATAGCCAGACCCCTCATGGAACTACTCCGTAAAGACAAAACATTCATCATCAAAAAGAAGTACTGAGGTGAAAATCACAAACTAAAGTGCATTACACTATAATACCTTTTATCACCTAACTGTAAGAAGTAACTGATAGGGTCTTAAAAATACCTTTATTCCAATGTTATGCACTGTAAAAACATTTAGTGTATTTTACAGTAGTTTTTCTACAATTGATTACAATTAACTGTGTACTGTGACTTCACAGTGAACAGGGACAGGAATATATATAAGCCTTTTTCAAACATGGAATCGTAACATTTAAATTTTTTATTTTATTTAAGGTGTGTCTCATTACCGCATGTCCTTTGCAGGCAGCAATATACAGAGCATCTTAGAATTACCTTTGATTAAATAAGATGGCCTTTGTAGGACAAACGTAAACAGAACATATTATATTTGCTATGACAGCATGCATCATTCTCAATCTGTGAGCACTCTGAGTGAGAGACAGAATCTCTGAAGTAATCTTTTAACCCCTTACATACATAAAGCACATTTTCATCCTCAATTGTCCTCAATTTTCTGCCTTTCTTTGTGTACCTTTATGACTAGAACTCTTTTAGCATAAAGGTTTTTAGAGCTAAGTATAATATGTTCTATATAGAACCTCAAAGAAACTATATCTGTGATCAAAGACTAGCATACACTAAACACCACAATGGTGACTTCAAATGAAACACAATTATCCCATAATACAGTGCAATATTGTTATTTATTTTGTATATACAGTAGAGTAAGTTGTTGTGATATAACAGAAAATGACCTGCATTGATTTTACCGTAAAACTTTGTCTACAGTATTTTATTGCAGAACATTGCTGTTAAATCTTGAAAAATCCTGCCAATATTTTACAGTGTGTCTGAAAACATGGGTGTTGTATCCACACAGGCTATAATCCAACTGTGTAGCCTATTACAATAAGGCACTATTTGTTAACAGTAAATGCATTAAGTTTCATGCACTAACAACTTTAGAGCATTTATTAAATTTGTATTTATAAAGATACAATTGTTCATTGTTAGTTAATGTTAATACATAATGCACAAATCCATGGTAAATAAAAATTACAATAAAAATTTATTTGTGTATGCAGAAATCAACATTCACCAAGTTTGAAGAGTGATTTCTGAACAGATATCCTTCCAGACTTACAGAGACCATTCTGTGTTTGAAAAGGTTTATTCTGTTAAAATATTAAAGCAGACATCACGATTCAGGTGGAATAGAATGGTGGTCACTAGCTAGCAATCGTTAGCAGTCTGAGGTAAAAAGCTGACACTGACATCACTAGTTTGTACCCTGCTTTTCAGAATAGTTAGAGCATGAAATTGTTAAAGCTACAGTAGGTAGTATTTATTCATTGAAAACAAAAATCTATATAAACATGATGTCTTGTAAAATGAGGCTCTGTGAGAGATTAGTTAGCACCACAGAATCTAGCTCTAAGTGAAAAATGTGGGTCGGATAGTGTCAATCCAGCAAATTTTAGCCAATCGCTTTTGGCGAGGCGGGCCTTGGCTCTGTTTGTGAACAGCTGTTCACACATTAAACCCTGGGTGGGGGTGAAGAGTATCATGTATATGGGAAGAATTGGGGTTGCTGTTTCTCAATTCAATTTATGTCAAAGTTGCCTACTGCACCTTTAATAGCACAACACTAGCCTCTTTATTTTGCTCTCAAATTGCACCAGATGGAAGTATTTAACTTTAAATTGTACAAATGTACAAATGTAGAGGGTCGGAGGTCCACCCAACATAGTCTCACAAAATCCCATGGGAACCACTGCAATGGCATGTGAATAAATGCAAATATACCCTAAAAACACCCAGTAAAGACTGCTATAGACTACATGCAAGGTTAGAGAATAGTTGTCCAATTTTCATATGTGGATGGACTAAGGAATAAGGAATAGTTCATGCAAAATTCATAATTATGTAGTTTTCTCTTCCTAGTCTTTGGGCCAGTATTGATTGCAAAATCTGCACCTCTTCTGTGGCTAATATTAATTTCATAATGGTCCTTACTCTGTGAAGTCAAGCAGCAGAAGTTAAGTGACATTGTGCAAATACTATTGGCCCATTTTGGGGTGAACTAAATATGCAAGACTAGTCATGTCACTGTTTAATGACACAGGGCGTTCATCCTTTACTGGGCCGCTTTAAAAAAAATGGGAGGCATAAATTAATATACCCACTTCTCCAGGCACCATTACACCACTGTTCAGGAGTGCCAACACAAATATCTTGTGCACGTTGAACAAATGAATGGCCACTGTTTACAATTAATTTAATCGCAGTAACCATCCATTTATTTTTTAAGTTTATTTTCCACACCATTAAAAAAAATAGATGGCAGTCACGGAATTAGCCCACAAAACATAAAACATATCATTTCTGTGCACAAATATGCTTTAAATTAAGAATAAATACACAATACAAGGTGAAAAGGTTCAGTGTGCTTTTCTTTTTTTTTTGGAACACTTACAGCCCAATTCTATTCAAATATTGTTTAAATTACTTTTGAAAAAATGCAGGCAAAATCCCTTGTATTAAATTAAATAAATTACCAAACAAAAAAAGCATTAAATTAAAAAAATTAATTATTGTTTGTTCTGTAAATGAATAAAGGCGGCTGAATGACGTTCTCAGAATGTTCTACACTTTTTTCAAGACTATAAACTATCAGAACTATTTGTCCAATGCGGAGTTCACTTTCAGAAAACAAGCTTTTGAACATTTTAAAACTTTTAAATACTTTAAATCTAACCCTCTTTACCTCGGATCACATTTACTGCTTCTTCAGAAAATATAAATTTGCATTTTAGATGATAGGTAATCAATTTCATTTGGTCGTTAAAAGTTGCTGGAGAAATATGCGGGATATAATGCAGTTGATGGCGATATTTTAGATTAGATAATTGTTCAAATATTGAATATCAGAAATGTAGCCTATCATAGGCTAAACCCTGACAGGCCTATTACACTGCATCATTTTTATTTATTTTCATTAATAGCGGTGTACACCGCAAATACACTTCGATTGAAGGTCCTTATACTAAGACTGAAAGTTTGTCTCACTATTTGGTGTCGGTTGCCAGTGTGACGCTCTTGTTCTACCTGCTCTGTACGGGACACGAACCTAGGTCTCCGGCGTGGGAGGCGGGTGCTCTAACAAGGAGGCTAAAGGCTACAGCTTCTATCGTCAGTTGCTAGTGTACCTCTTGAGGTCAGGAGAGTGAGGTTTACACACTGCACAGCTATCTACCAGCTGGCTCCCATTACACTCACCCCCCTAAACCTCACTCCCATCCGGGTCACGGCACCAATGTGACACACTTGTTCTACCTGCTCTGTACGGGACTCGAACCTAGGTCTCCGGCGTGGGAGGTGGGTGCTCTAACAAGGAGGCTAAACTTGAAAAGGGCCATGAAGATCCGCTTTCGGGTTGGAACTGGTGCCAACCTGCGATGGGCTCAACATCAGGACCAATATTATAGTCAGATAGGGCAACTCCTCCTTTTTGATTGCAATTCCTGCTCTTCTGATTGCTTTTATTTGTGAAATTAAAATGATAGTAAACTGGTTAATTTTAATGAATTGTCTCAATACTTTCCCCATTTTATCAAAACTTCGGTGGAAAAAAATTGAAGGTGAATCAACGATAAACACATTTCTGAATAGAAACGGCTTCAGGGCAGATTTCTTTTGCGCTAAACCAAAACTTATGCGACAGGTGCTTTTAGGCATGATGTCATCACGCACACCCTTTTTATCGATAAAAGGCCATTTGGATGGAAACGGGCAGAAGGCGGCAAATGTCGCAATTTTATTTTTCGCATTTTCACTTTGTCGATAACAAAATAGCATGAAAGGTGGATGGAAATTAGGCTACGGAATCTGTGTCATGTCCTTGATGCCATCTCCTGGTGGCCATATGTAATTAGAGTGAACACTCCTCAAATCCTGTTAACTGATGTTAACAAATTCAACCTTTTTGTAAAGTGTTACCAAGCCTTTCTAGCTTTTTGTTGCAATTATGGAAACATGGGTTATGAAAATATATGTGACCGTAAGACTGTACAACCTATTAAACATACTGAATGTAAATATCCCCTCATTTTAACGTCATGATGAGGAACTATGTCTGTTCAGTGTCAGTCCCACTTCTCACTAAACCACCTTTTACCCAGAAAATAACATTCTCAGCATGCCCTAATGCCATGAAATGTTTTTAAAACAAGGGTCAAAAAAGTAAATGCTATATATATATATATATATATATATATATATATATCGTTTAAAATCCTAATGTAACAATATAAGATGTTATGCATGTTAATCTACTTTCAAGATGATGCAAAGTTCTGTGGCAATAGCTATTTTGTTCATTCATTTGTTTTGTGCTAGTTTTTAGTTCAATTTGCTAGTTTCTCTTATTGCATCACAAAATAATCCGTCAAAGAGAGGTTATGATTAACTTAATGACAAAAATTAAAAACAGACAAGTTCAAAGTATACTCTGCTTTTTCTCTATTATTACTTCTGATGTAGTGAAGTGGCTGTCCTGGGTAGTTTCCTAATCTTTAAAATATCCCACCTCAACATACACAAACAGAAAAAATCTGTGTAAGTATTCAACACTGAAGGTTAGCATTTAGCATCAAGGTTAGGAATAGCCATTTATTATAGCCATTCTATATAAAAAAATGACAAAGTGAAATGTTAATATATAAAAAAAAACTTTGACATCTCACTATATTAAATTGAGTGAATTAAACAATTTCTTTTTAAAACTAATCATTCCTCAAATTCTTTAAAAAACAGTATTTACCAAATTGAACGTGCTTATACACCATATATTAAAGCAAAAAGTAATGTCACAGCACCCTCTATAGGTAAGACCAGGTCTACTCTTCAACATAAAAAAAAAAAAAAAATGAAACAATATGGGCAAGAAAAGTATTAAATTTGCTTTATTAGAAATAAAATATATATATTGAAATGTCCTATACCTATAAAGCATAGTAAATTAGGCCATTTAAAAGGACACTTCCATACATTTCCCCCAAAACATTGATAAGGACTAATTATGTTCATAAGGTCCATTAATGTTTTAAGATAATTAAATATGAGTATAATCGGTCACAGATACAGCTGAACAGAAAACAATTACATAAAACCAAACATTATAGGATTAGCCGGCTATAAGGGCAGCGTGTAAGGATATTAAAGATTCTGTCAAGTCTTTGGCCCATCATCCAAATTACTGAAACTATTAGACAGGTTGACTCAAGTGCAGGGAGATATCTCCAAGAGATTAGATTTCATCCACAACAGACTGAGAGGGCAGTAGTGAGCAAAACTCTGTGCATCCAGCATATTTGTCTCACATGCTAGGGGTGAAGACTTGATTGTACAGGAGGCTCTGTGAGTGCACATGTGTACACTTCCATTTACAAAAGAAAATCAAGACAGCCATTGAAGATGGCATTTGAAGAACTCCCTTGCTGAAATTCTTTGCTGTGAAGAAGAAAGTGTGTTTGTGTGTAAAAAGGTCAGGCTGCTGAGTGTTGTGGGCAGGTTCATTCCTTACAGAAGTTTGTTGGCTCGATGGTTGGCTTCGTCAATGCGAGCTTTATTCATATCAGCCTGTGCAAAACAATGAAATAAATTAAATAAAAAGCAGTGGGGAAAAAAAAAAAAAAAAAAAGACAATTCTAAACAATTATTTTTAAAACTAAGCAATTCTAAAAAAATCTAAAACAAAGATTCCACAATTTCATAATCTGTATCTCTTAGACCCATTTTACACCTGGTATTAAGATGCGTCTCAGGTGATTTCGATCACATGTGGTCAGACGAGACACATGGCTGTTTATACCTGGTCATTCAAATGCATCTCCTGTGACCACTTGTGTTTGAATTCGAAGGAAAGGGTTTCTGATTTCATGGAAATATACATTAAATCGTGTTACTACATGATAATAAACCACAAAATCAATCAAATAAATGATGAGAATTTTCATTTTTGGGTGAACTTTCCCTTTAATACCAGGTTTAACAGGGTCTTAGGAATATATTTCACCCAATAAACTCCTAATCTCTGGGAATTTGGGAGTGGTACTTTACCTTATCAATGATGCGGTCAATAGTCTTGTTCTGTTTTTCTATCTCGTTGCCCATGTCCATTGCCAAGTTCTTTAGATTCCCGATGATGCTGCCCACTTGATCCAGATTCTCTTCCATCTCATCTTCTCGTGCATCATTTGTTACTCTTAGGAAAAGCAAATAAAGCTAATAAAAGATCCAATACATCATTCTGATACTGTGTGCCAAGAATACATATTCCCATTTTTGGTCAAAACAATGGAAACGCCACGTTAAGCGATTCATTAAATGACAATTATAAATGTATATAAAAAAAGTGAGTCTAAGTATTTCCCCAGCTATGAGGGCAAAAAGTAATGAGTCTGCCAAGGAAGGTTCCAAGCCCAGCTGCCAAAGGAGGGTGGTCACCCTGCCACGGTGACCAAAACCAGGAAACCAGGCAAGAAACTGCATGGAAATTCGAACAAACTCATTCGCTTATGCTACCGCATCCGGGGCAGCCGATGTGCCATCATTGGGGACCCAGGGTGCAAGTGAGAAGTGGGCTACTGGGCAAAGAATAACATTTATGACACGGAAACTGGAAATTTGCATCGCCACATGGAACGTGCGAACTAGACACCATGTCAGATAAAAGGAAATCATTGCCACGGAATTGTCGAAGTGCAAAATCTCGACTGCCGCAATATCCGAACTATGCGAAACCGGATCTGGGACACTGACCATCCATCCACCAACGATCGATGAAACAATGATGATATTCTACTCTGGTGGTGAAAAAGAGAAGTTGGCGTCAGCTTTATGGTGGACAGATGGGCTGCCGGAAGTTTAATTGCCTTCCAACCAAAAACAGACTGTCTGGCAGTTTTAACCATCAATGGCACAGTTAATACCCATATTCTGTCCACCTACGCCCCAACCGAGACCAGCCTGGATGCAGCAAAGGAAGACTTCTATAACAAGCTCCAACGCACACTGGACAAGATCCCGCAGACCGAGTTGACCATTCTGGCAATAGATTAGTGCCCACACTGGTGCAGATAGGACTGGATGGAAAGAAGTGCTGGGCAGATTTGGTAATGTGAGATCAATGACAATGGACTGAGACTGCTGTCCTAAACAGCACTGAACAATCTGGTAGTAGGTAACAGCCACTTTCAGCACCCTCACAAACACCAGCTTACATGGCGCAACCCATCTGGTGAAGACTCGACCGTCATGGACTACATCGTGATTAGCTCCCGATTCTGATCGTCACTCAAAGATGTAACTGCAATGAGGGGACCTGATTGCAGATCTGACCACTACCTTGTCCGTGCCAAGGTACAGCTTCGAATACATTTGGCAAAGTGCAAGGCACCCCCACCAGCCAAACTGAACTGGGAATGTATGAGGGACCCGGCACTAAGACAAGAATTCCAAATAGCCCTATCTAAAAATTTCATAACACTTGAACCTTCAGACAATGTCGATGCAGAAGAAAAGCAGCTAGTGGAGTCCATTCTAGAATGTGCCGACCCTCTGTGTCTACATCAAGAAAGTGGATGGTGGGGGCCTGGGTAACTCAGCAAGTAAAGATGCTGACTACCACACCTGGAGTCACAAGTTTGAATCCAGGGTGAGCTGAGTGACTCCAGCCAGGCTTCCTAAGCAACTAATTGGCCCGGTTGCTAGGGTGGGTAAAGTGACGTTGGGTTAACCTCCTCATAGTTCTCGCTCTCGGTGGGGTGCGTGGAGAGTTGAGAGTGGATGCCGCGGAGAATTGCATGAGATAAGATGCATGGATTGACTGTCTCAGATGCGGAGGCAACTGAGATTCATCCTCCACCTCCCGTATTGAGACACTACGCCACCACAAGGATTTCATGCGCATTGGGCATGACAAAATTGGGGAGAACAGAGAGAAAAAAGTGGATGGCAACCTTCATGATTTCCCCTGGAGAACGCATGCAGCTGTGGAAATTACTCCAACCGCTATAGAACCATAAACCTCCCCAGGGAACACCGCCAGAGAATCCATCCTTCGTTGCAAACACTTCACCCACATAATGTTTCCATTTTACAGAATGTCCAATAATCAAATTCTAGAGTGGTTGGAAAGTACATCCAGGGCCCAGCAACCAGATCTAAACATAATTGAACCTTTATGGGAAAGTTGAACTCAATTGACAGTATTTGTGGTATAATATTACCACAAATTTATTTTTGAGTTGCCTTCCTTTTCTTTTAAAGAAAGCAAAAATCTTGGGGGCCAATTTTATGTTAAAATATTTTTTATTTTTTTCAAAAGTATAGCCACAATACTTTAAAATCGTGTTAACATACATATTGTTCGTGTGACAAAATAATGTACTAACCTTTTCGGTGTAAATTTATAGCCAATTATACAATTTGGTTGCCATGATGTAATGTCAGCAAACCTTAAAATTACTAAAAAAAATTACATTTAAACAAATTTACAGCTCAAATAATACATGAGATTGAACAGAAGAATTAATATAAGTGCTTTTATCCAATTATATTCTTAAAATGTCCACCTTTAAACCCTCTCAAATTTGGCTCCATTCACTTAAAAGTGCCTCACTGTAATCTTTATTTTTCTCTTTTTTTAAAGAAAAGGAGGAGCGAGTGATAATCACCATTTTGCCACAAGTGCTGTTGATTGAGCTTAACTTGTATTGAACCTGGAATATTCTTTTAACACCACCAATCTCAGTCATACTGGACCACTGTGAGAGCTGCAGCCTCTCAAAATCACTCTTGAGTTTGTGCTATTTTGCCCTTACCTCTTGATATAGGCACCAGAGGGGGCCGCTGATCCACCAGAAACAGCCTGCCCATTGCGGACGGCTGATGGTTGGCTGGCCACTACACCCCCCTCTTTTCCCACTGTGCTGGAGTTGTCACTGCCTGTGCCCCAAGTGCGCTTATACCGTCCGTCGTGCTCAATGGAAGTCACTCTGAAAAACATGTGGTAACTGAATCGCTCTTGACACATTTTTTGTGTGTGTGTGTTTTATAAAACATACAATTACCACAGAAAGGTCTGTAATTAACAATCAGTTATCATAGAAAGGTCTTATGACATGCAATCAATTTCATTTCAATGATATGAAAGCAGAAATAAAATCTGAAAACTTGGGAATTGTCTTTCAACAGAAAATCCTGTTAAATGCATATTAACATTATCAAGCTAGGAAGTGAAGTTCTAATAGCCAACCTGTCACATGGGCACACACACAGACCACAGCATTTGGACAGATCAGTCAAGTTCTTCTCAGCCTGTCTCATGTCCTGATTGATCTGGTCCATTCCTTGATCAACACGCCTCAGTTGCTCTGAGAAACACAGAGTTCATTAATAAGACAATTTCACTACCTACAGTCTCCTAAATAATACCATTTAGTGCATGGAAATGCTTCGGATTGTTGCTATATTGAAGTAGACATCAGGAATCAGGTGGCATGGAATGGTAGAAATACTCACCTCCTTGCTCATCCAGCATGGTCATTGTTTTAACTCCCGTCTCCCGGCTCTGAAAATATACATGCATGCTTCAAGATAAACCAAAACTCTACAAAGGGTCAGCCGAACAGGGGCAATAATGAGCCTGATCATATTTACATGTAAAATAACAGGACATATCATTGTGTTTTAAGCATCCAGGCTTCGATGGACCTCTTACCTCCTCTGCCATCTGTAGCATCCGCCTAGTACTTTCAAGTGACTGAAAAAAAAAAAATACATTCAAAGCTGGTACATTACTATGATAACATAATGTAGCACCTAGTCTATTAAACAAAGAGTTCAAAAATTGTAATTCTCTCATCATTTACTCACCCTTATGTAATCTCAAAATCATATTACTTTCTTCCGCAAAACACAAACAAATATATTTGAAAAGAGATATGAGCTGCATTAGAAAGCTGTAAAGTGCTGCCATCAGCAGCTGTATACGGAGATACAATGAAAATAAGGTGCCTTTCAAACTAATCTGAGACCAGTTGCTTTAATAGTTACATTCATAGGGGGCCTGGGTAGCTCAGCAAGTATTGACGCTGACTACCACCTCTGGAGTCATGAGTTCGAATCCAGGGCATGCTGAGTGACTCCAGCCAGGTCTCCCAAGCAACCAAATTGGCCCGGTTGCTAGGGAGGGTAGAGTCACATGGGGTAACCTCCTCGTGGTCAAGATTAGGTGGTGTTCTCGCTCTCAATGTGGTGCATGGTAAGTTGTGAGAGTTTAGCATGAGCCTCCACATGCTGGGAGTCTCCGCAGTGTCATGCACAGCGAGCCACATGATAAGATGCACGGATTGACTGTCTCAGAAACGGAGGCTTGTCCTCCACCACCCGGATTGAGGTGAGTAACTACACCACCAAGAGGACCTACTAAATACGGGGAATTCGGCATTCCAAATTGGGAGAAAAGTGGATCAAAATGTAACAAAAAAAAAAATCATACAAAAACACTTCACTGCTATGAACCAATTAGGCAGCAAGGCAACATGTCAGCTGCCCAACATGATACCCGTTTGTCTATCCAATTCATGTAAATGGTGACCAGATGTTTCAACTTCAAAATGTTTTCACTTTAAACCTTGATATCAGTAGTCTCCTTGGTTAGGAAGTGTAATCCAGGCTATCGGGCACTATTTGGTCAAATTCACCATTGCATTGTATGGACAAAAAGACATGGCTCCATTAAAATATCTTTGTTTGTATTCCATGGACGAGACAAAGTCATACAAGTTTGAGACAACATAAGGGTGAGAAAATTATGAGAGAATTATTATTCATGGGTGAACTATTCCCTTACTCATAGATTTGGGTTCTGCATGCAAACATAAAATATCAAGATGGGTAAATAATTATAATACATTTCCATTTATTTGGCTTATAAGGTCTGTGCAGGCTAAGACCTATTTCTCAATGTATTGTGTAAGTGAAGCAGCAGAATAACTGCAACAGTTGCATAACACGGTTATTCTGTGGCTCTTTACAGAAAATAAAGATTTTTCTAAGTTACTACTTTGAGCATTTACTGTGGTTATAGGCTATAACTTGCTTAAATTGTCCGGATTCAGTTTCATTTACTAAATAGAAAATGCCTGTGAAAGGCAAAACAGATGTCTTTTTTCAGACAATGGGTGAGCAGTTTGCTCCATTTATTTATGTTCCTTCATAAAAGTCATAAAACAACTATGTTAATAAATAGATTTAAGCTAAAGAGCTTTCAAAGAATCTGACACATTGCACAAAGGGATAGTTCACACAAACGTGAAAATTCTCTCATCATTAACGCACCCTGATGTGTATAACTTTCTTCTTCAGCAGAACACAAACATTTTTAGAAGACTATCTCAGCTCTATAGATCCATACAATGCAAGTGAATAGTAACCAAATTTTCAAGCTCAAAAAAAGCACATATAGGCAGCATAAAAGTAATCCATATGACTCTGGTGGTTTAATCCATGTCTTCTGAAGCAATCCAATCAGTTTTGGTTAAGAACATACCAACATGTTACTCCATTTTCATTGTAGTGTACATCTTGCTATTGCAGTCTCTAGGCACAATCATGATTCCAAGTTCGATTACACTTCCTAGTGCTTGATGCAAGCGCTAAGAAGTGTAATCGAGCTTTAAATCATGATCACCAAGGAGACGGTTCATTTCAAGATTTATACTGAAGTTATATTTTGGTCTGTTCTCACCCACAACCGATTGAAATGCTTAAAAAGACATGAATGAAACCACTGGAGTCGCATGGATTGATTTTATGCTGCCTTTGTGATATTTTGTTCATAATTGTTTTGCACTGATTGGACATACTGAGTGGAGATATTCTTATAAAAATCTTCATTTGTGTTTTGCAGAAAAAAGAAAGTCATACACATCTGAGATAGCGTGAAGGCTAGAAAATAATGATAGAAGTTTCATTTTTGGGCGAACACCGCAACGGAGAGGATATGATGTCTCACTTCCGTTTCCGGTCTCCTGCGTTCGGTTGTGTATGAATGGAGCGAAAACGCTCCATTCACATGAAATGCGAATACAGTAACCTGTTAATTATGTGGCATGCAGTGTGAAACAGGCCTAAATGGAGTAGATTTTAAACAGACATTATTTAAGAGTTTTCCTGAAAGAGAAAATACACATACTAATCCATTGATAAATACTGAGTAGCTGGGTAGTCAGAAATTTTAAGCAGAAAATGCCTAGACAATGCTATGAAGCCATGCAAAGGAACACAAAATGTGCACAAGAACACAATGGGGAGAAGCACTGCATGATTGCGGTGTATTGACAAAAAATATATTTCACTTCCAGCAGTCATTATTTATAATATGGAAAATATAATTCTGAGCATCCTCAAATTCTAATACTATAAATAGAGCATGTAATGCCTGAATGGAAAGTGGGAGAAGGGGGTGTTTCATGGATCTCTAGTTTACCCCCAGTCGCCCATGCTGAAGTGCATGTGCACAGTGACCCCCTTCGTGCTAATAGTCTTTTACAGCACATAGTCTCATGAGAGTTCCTTGAGAGGCAGCGAGGAAGACAAAGAGAGAGAAACAAAGGTAGGGAAGGAGAGTGAAAATATTGGAGGATTTCAGCATGACAGAAAAGCATACATTCACAAATATCAACAAGAAACCATGAAGAAAATGTCTTTACAACTTCAAGAAAATAATTTTAAGGTTGAGGGAGTAAGAGAGAATGAAAGAGACAGAGAAATAAGACAGAGTTACTTTGCTGTCATAAGAAATGAGTTGGCAGTTAAACAGGAACTTGAAAACATCACATCTAATAAAAAAGAAAGATCTGTTCCTTTGTTACATCTCAACGTTAACAGATGACAAGCATACCTCATCTGTCACTTGGTTGGCTCTCAATGTGATATCCTCCACTGACATGTCCGCCATCTTGCTGGTGTCCAAATTTGCTGCCCCTCCTGTGGTCTTAAGCTCTACGCTCTGAGGTCTGAGACAAGAGGTCAAAGTTTAAAGGGCACTCATACACAATCACACAAAAATGCCCAGAGAAAGAGCTTTCCCATGGAAATCTACCACCTGGAATTTGAAGGGATAGTTCACACAAAACTTCTGTCTACATACCCTCATGTTGCTTTAAAACCTGTATGATTTTTTACATGGAACATAAAAGATGTTATTTAGCCAATTGTTCACTGCTCTTTTCCATACGATGAAAGTAGGATGTGCACTATATTAATGTCTTAAAGTAATTTTCTTAAAGCTCAATCGACAGCATTTGAGGCATTAGTGCAAAAATGTATTTCAACTTGTCTCTCCTTTTCTAAAAACAAAAACAGAAAGGAAAAAAAAAAAAAAAAAAAAAAAATCACATGTAAATAAGTATTCACAGCCTTTGCTCAATACTTTGTTGAAGCAACTTTTGCACCAATTACACCTTTTTTGTGTATGATGATACAAGCTTTGCACACCTATTTTTGGGCAGTTTCTCCTATTCTTCTTTGCAGGACCTCTCAAACTCTATCATGTTGGATGGGGAGCGTCGGTGCACAGACATCTTTAGATCTCTCCAGAGATGTTCAATTGGGTTCAAGTCTGGGCTCTGGCTGGGCCACTCATAGAGTTGTCCCGTAGCCACTCCTTTGTTATCTTGGCTGTGTGCTTAGTGTCGTTGTCCTGTTGGAAGATTAACCTTTGCTCCAATTTGAGGTCCAGAGCGCTCTGAAGCAGGTTTTCATCAAGGATGTCTGTACATTGCTGCATTCATCTTTCCCTCGATCCTGACTAGTCTACCAGTTCCTGCCGCTGAAAAACATCCCAGCAGCATGATGCTGCCACCACCATGGTGGTACCATCACTCTAGGGATGGTATTTGCCAGGTGATGAGCAGTACCTGGTTTCCTCCAGACATGACACTTGCCATTCAGGCCAAAGAGTTCAATCTTTTGTTTCTCATGGTCTGAGAGGTCTTCAGGTGCCTTTTGGCAAACTCCAGGCAGGCTGTCATGTGCCTTTTACTGAGGAGTGGCTTCCGTCTGGACACTACCATACAGGCCTGATTGGTGGAGTGCACCGGGCGGCCAGCTCTAGGATGAGTCCTGGTTGTTCCAAACTTCTTCCATTTACGGATGATGGAGGCCACTGTGCTCATTGGGACCTTCAATGCTGCAGAAGGTTTTCTGTACCCTTCCCCAGATCTGTGCCTCGATATAATCCTGTCTCAGAGGTCTACCGACAATTCCTTGGACTTCATGGCTCGGTTTGTGTTCTGACATGCACTGTTAACTGTGGGACCTTATATAGACAGGTGTGTGCCTTTCCAAATCATGCACATTCAACTGAATTTACCACAGGTGGACTCCAATCAAGTTGTAGAAACATCTCAAGAATGATCATTGGAAACAGGATGCACCTGATCTCAATTTTGAGTTTCATGGCAAAGGCTGTGAATAATTATGTACATGCAATTCTTTCATTTTTTATTTTTAATAAATTTGCAAAGATTTCAAACAAACTACTTTCACGTTGTCATTATGGGATATTGTTTGTAGAATTGTGAGGAAAATAATTAATTTAATCTATTTTGGAATAAGGCTGTAACAACAAAATGTGGAAAAAGTGAAGCGGTGTGAATACTTTCCAGATGCACTGTATATATAGTCAAATAAATAAATCTGGGATCCAGTGAGGCACTTACAATGAAAGTGAAGGGGGCCAATTTGTAAATGTTAAAATACTCACTGTTTCAAAAGTATAGCCAAAAGACCTAAACTAGATGAGTGTTAAAATAATTTCAGTGATAAAATCACTCACTAACCTTTTTTGTGTAAAGTTATATCCAATTTTACAACTTTGTTGCCATATACCCTATAACCCTAAAACGGCTGTAAAAACTACCATTTAAATAACTGTACAGCTCAAACAATACACGTAAGTGCCTCTCTGTAAATTTGATTTTTTTCTTTCATATACATACATATATATGTATATATATATATATATAGAAAATATTTAGTTTTTTTTCAAGAAAAGGAGGGGTGATGTTTTCAACATTATGACAAAAAGGTTTAAAATTGAGCTAAGCTTGTATAAATGTAACTTTGTGTTCCACTTGAGAGAGATGATGATAAGAGTTTTCTTTTTTGGTTGAACTATCCTTTAGTTAAAATGTATAAAGCAGAAGAAATGATTTAGCATGAAATGTGATCAGTTGTCAATTATTTATATAGATATCAATACAATCTGCTATTAAAAGGGTTAAACCAAGAGGAATAAGGCTGAAGCAGACAGCACAGACAAAGGCCACACTGTTTTTCAGTGTGCCACCATTTTACACTAGGACTAATGGTGAAATGTGTCTTGTGTCTGTGCTGTCTAAAACACACCAATAACCATGTGTAAACAGTGTTAGCAGAGAGATGGATGTGTGAGAGATATACAAGAGATGTGTTATGCTTCTATGATAATTGTATTACCACTGTGTACCCTAAGATACATGCAACGGACACCAAAGTATTAAGGACTAGATTTCATTGCCAGGATAACCAAAGCTCTAACTAAAGACTCTTTAAAAAAGGGTAATATTTTACTTCAAAATCGAAACAACTAAGAAAACTATGTTTTCCATATAGAAAATGAAGCCTATTATTAGGGCATTTTAAGATGATTAAACTTGTGACCAGGACTACGCACATTTTACCCCTCAATTCTCATTACTGAAAAGTAAGAAAGATTGTTATGACATGCTCATATATCTTCTTTATGCAAGCTATAATTTCATATTGTATTAATTCTGGGTTAAATATGACCAGGATAGGTTCTTGACAGGTTTTGAATCACCCTAAACTGTTTATGGTATGGCAGAGTATGTGTGGAATAGGCCTGTCTGCACACAGGAAACAGATCTTTCCTTCATTTTTGCAGCTCTTTCCTGTTTCCACAAACATCATAACAAAAAGGCAGAGAAAAAAGAAAGAAAAATAAAATAAAAATCACAAGAACAAACTTGTATTCTCTTCTGATAATTGTAGTTTTCCTCAATTCAACACAGCTGAAAGTTACAACTTAAATGTTTTTTTTCTCTCTCTCTCTCACACACACACAAATAAAAACAGTCTATAAATGGGAAACAGCTCCTTAAGAATTATACATTTCCAGCTTTTCCCCACCAACCGGTTTCTCAAGGTAAGAAACCATTACGTCATATCTCTTACACTCACTTTCAATGTATTGTCTATGAGACACGCCAACTAATCAGCCAGAACATAAATAATGGCCAAATCCAAGTCCATATGTTTAAACTACAAGTATGAAGCTAGAAACTTGTCTTTCAATACACACTAACATTGAGGAAATCAAACCTATTTCAACATGTTTCCTAAACATGAATATATGATCTTATCAGACCCAGAGCAGTGATGTTTAAAGCGGCTGATTGCACGTTTTACCTTTTACACCCAACGCCAGGAAGACAGAGCACAAGATTTCCAGGTAAACAAATGAGAAAAAAGTTAGTATATTATAGTATAAAAGTGGGGAAAGTTCTGAACTTCCAAAGTTTCCAGGGTCCCAACACCACTATCTATGGTCATGTTTCATACTTACGCTTTACTCATGATGTCTCGCGATCTTCCTTTTCCCTAACTTAATGGTAAACTGTGTATGTTTATTCAAGGCTTTAGTTAGTCTCAGTGTATGATAGTAGAGCTACGTACTCGGTTCCGCATTTGGGTTGTTGAAACGCATTATCCTCTTGTTTTTGTATGCTGGACGCAACCTGAAGAACAACTTTTAATTCTCTACTTACTGGTTTGGATCCCTGGACAGGAGTTGGATAAGTCAGAGGATCGATCGCAACCCTCTAAATCTTTACGAAATGTTTATTACCGAGCTGGTCCAACTCTTCCGAAATTCCTTCAGACAAATTGCACTGGTGCGCATGCGCGAGTCATATGACACGTGACTGAGTGCGCATGCGTCAGATAGGAGCGTTTATAAATAGACAGGATAATAATTAATAACTTTAGAATATAAGATGTATTTTTTTTATAGGGTAAATACCTGGAATTACATTTTGGTAAATTAAGAATTATATTTGGCCTCATCTCAACGAGTATTAGTTCCTGTAGATTGCTTGCTGGCCTTTCAATGGAAATAAATACACCCTAAAATTTAAACGAGACTGTGTGGGGCAGTTTAATAATTGGTTATTGTAGATTCTTACGTGTTAGAGAGATGAACATATAAAAGTATACTTAGTTGTAGGCTATATAATTAAATATAAAGTTGTCTAGGAAACCCATCCATTTTCAGTAGCATATTCAGGTGGGATAATATTGAGATTTTGTCGGAAGTGATGATAGAGTTTGTATTTAAACACAAAAAATTTATTATTTATCACAAAAATATATACATTTATAATAGCAATTCAAGCAGAATAAATAAACGATAAAGCAAGGCGCATGCAAACATCGCAGTTGGTACAAATACAATTCAAAGGTAACACCACTAAAAAAACTTTTTTTTTAAATACACAATTAAAGGTAAATGATTTAAGTAAGATTGATTACAAGCTCCAAATTTAAAATACTGGAGAGTTGTCTGTCACACCCTTGAATGAGGACACGCAACAGGATCCGTTTTAAAGGATTTATGGGCTTTAAGCTGTCTCCATCTTCCCCATCCACAAGCATCTCCAGTTTTTACTACGCCTCTGCTCATGGTGGTTTTTAGATGGATGGCGAGGCTTTTTAGGTCGGGTGTAATCTGTTATGACCCAGTTCGTTTGCTGGCTTCCACGGCTGCAGCACGCAGTGTTGTTTATTTGCCTGCAAACTTGTTCAAATCTGGCAACCCGATGGTGTCGAAATACTATTGGTCAGTGGGGAGTGGGCGGGATCACAAAGGCCTAAACATAAACAGAAATTCCAGCCCAGAATGGAAACTTCAAAGTAGAATAACATGTAGCATTGTTATCGGAGAAGCAAGTATTTCAGTTTAGCATGTTTCTTAATTCTCTATTGATATATTATGGTCATTTTATGATTTAGTACAGTAAAATTATTACACATAGCACCTTTAAAGACAGAAAACAAAGAGAGGCCTTTTTATTAATCTAGCAAATTAAGGATTTGTATAATTTTGGCAAATTTGCAGGCTTGTTTACGTTTCATACAGTTTAATAATGGAAGATATTTACTAATAAAATCTTACAAAAACAAGTTTTTGTGAAAAATACGGTTTTGAATTCGAAAACAAAAGTGATAAAAACTTCCTCTTCGTAAACTCAACAGTTAACATGTTCTATTAAGTAATAATAAAATAACTAATACAATCTATCTAGACTTATCAATAATCCCTATTTTAAAAATTAAAGTGGGCTATTGTTATTTTGTCGGAAATTTAACAGAACATGCTTTCTATGAAAAAAAAGAAAAGAAACTCAACAGTTGGTACAATTGGATTAGAGCGTGCTGACGTCACCAACAGAACGCGTTAATCCAGGAAGTGCATTTTGTAAATTTGCTGGTCAGCTGTAACTTTAGAGCAGCCTAATTTCACCGGCAATGTTTTTTAAACGAGATCATATCTGGAACTAAGAAGAGGAGTCTTCTTTTGTGTGGTATAATTACATATTTATGTTCTGTCATACGATTCTGATCGTGTACATTGCTCTTTCGACGAATACTGGTCTGGTAGTAGTGTACGAGTCACACCGCACCTTGCACGAACTGTTTTGCAGATTTTAGACAGTGCTGTTGAGTTATATTATAAACTGACAGTTTTAGAAAGCGTTTATTTATCCACATGTTAACAGTTTAATATCACGGGACGATGTTATATATATCTTTTTTTTTTTTTTTTCAAAATGGTTGTCTCCTTGCTCAACGTGAATAAAACGCTTACATTCAGAGGTCGTGACCGATTAGGATTAGGGAACGTCACTGAAACTACAGTAGAGTTCAAGTAAACTACAGTGCCACTGCCATCAGTATCACTTATAGAGGCGAACGTTTTCTGAAACTATTGAATTTAGACACCATGTTTTATGAGGGGATGATCTGCTCATACTTTTATTGTATTGTTTAGACAATTTGAATGACACAATGGAGGAGAAAAACAAGAAACGTAAAAGCCCAAGACCGCCTTCCACCCAGCAGCCTCCCCCGATCACTGCACGCAAAACTACGACGTCCAACAGTAGATCATTAGGCGTCAGTGGCATGGGGACCCACTCAAGTCAGAGGACAAAATATCGCAGGTAAGCGTCATCTGTCATAATATTGAAGCTGTAAAATATATTAAATGACTGCCAGGCCGTTATAAATGTAAGTTTACATTTAGGTGTAGTTATTTTGAATAAGTTATATATTTGTTGGATGAATTTTATTTTTGTGGGGGGTTTTTTGTAGGGGAGTGAGAGATAAACCCAGGCCTCAAAGTCAGTCGGGCAAAAGTAACCAGTCGGCCCCCATCCAGCACTCCTTCCTTACAGATGTGTCTGATGTACAGGAGATGGAGAAGGGTTTACTCGGCCTCCTTAATGACTTCCACTCTGGAAAATTACAAGCTTTTGGTGGGCACTTGTATTTTTTTCAGTAGAGCTATTACTTTGAGCACAGTTTTGGTTTGCAATAATAATAATATTAAAAAACCTCTTCCCTGAATCAGGTAATGAGTGTTCCATCGATCAGATGGAGCATGTGCGAGAAATGCAGGAAACACTGGCTCGCCTTCAATTTGATCTGTATGGAGAAGTGGATGAGATGCCGGAGGACCAGAAAAAGTCAGCTTATGACACCAACATGGATAAACTGTTATCAAATGTAAGAGCAACAATGAATGTTTATAAGCCATTGTCATAAATCCGCCAGTCTAATGAAGTGACATTGCTTTTTATTTTTCCTGTAGCTGGAAGAGTTGAGCTCCTCAATGTATCCTTTCATGGTTTCACCATTTATATTGTTGGTTTTCAGCTGGATGACATCATATTGGTCGATTAAAATAGATCAGATCTCATTACTGTCTGTGTAATATTGGGAATCTCCTGAAATTTGTCTTCATTTTCAGTGCATAGCTGCATGTAATATATATGCATTAGACACATAATGATACTTTGGGAACTATACTGTATATAATTGTTATAAAACCTAACTGAAGTCATTGTTTATTACTACAGCAGCATGCTACTAGTAATTCAAATAGAACTGTGATTAATGTAAAAATCTAAAGCTCAAGTTTCTCTGACAGTTGTTCTTGTGTATGCCGTTTTATTCCTTAACTATAATTCCTTAGACAAAAGCTAAACCTTGCTGACAGTCAAGATGTCCCCAGAACTTCCAGCGTGTGAACTATAAAGGTTTTAAAGTATATACCACGGAGCATACAGTGTTCATATCTACCACAGAATCACTATGATGAGATGGCAGTATTATAGTCCTGTATCTTTGACACTGTGGAACTTAAACCTATAGAATTGGTCAGCTTGGCTTGATTCCACTCTATAGTTTTAGAGATACAATATCAAAGAAAAAATCCAAGCAATCATGATGAATTGCACACCTGATTTGGTGTCTTTCTTATCGGATCATTTGATATTGTTACCATAAGAAATGTTTCTCAAGATAATGTTTTCTTACATTGTGAGATCTAATTAATTATGTCTTAAATGTTGCATTTGAGTTGTACAATAACAGCACCTGCATTATCACTAATTCACTTTAACTTGGGACGGTCTGGGTTTTTCTTTAGGGCTCAGTTTGTTTTCTTAACCAAGTCAGGTCTGAAGGCAATCCATAGAAAGATAATGGCTGTTTTCATCAAGATGTCAATTCCTCAAGACTACTGAGACTTCGAAATGAAAGTGAAATTACATTACTTATATATTTTGCTGTTATAGTCATATAGTTACACATTTTTATTTAAATCAATGAAATGTAAAGTGTAAACTACTGCTGGTACTTGTTGATTGTCTAACTATTTAATCAAACACATTGTAATGTCAAATTGGATGACCAGTAAGGTATGATCCACATCTTATTTTTCCATTTAAGTAGGCTGCATATGCTAAGATTATCTCTATGCATGCATGTCATAAAGAATATGCATCAGCTGATGAAAGAAACATGGCTTTCGCTTTTATATATAAATAACAATAACATGATGCTTGTTTTTGTCCGGAACTATTCAGTGTTTTAAGAATTAAAACAAAACAGTGACTTCATAATACCATGATGAACATGTTTTTAATCTGATTTGAAAGCTGTTTTGATATTTTTTCTGGGATTTTTTTTTTTTTGTCCCCACAAATTGTGGTGTAACTGTCCGGAGACTAAAAATAAGTAAATAAAGTCTCATTAAAATTTTTAAAAAGACTTGTTTTAAAGTAGTTTTTACTATTATTTCTTTAAAAGATAAGCAGTGAAACTATTATATATGTATATGAACATACACTACCAGTCAAAAGTTTTGAAACACTAATCGTTTATTATAATTTGTTTTCTTCACAATGTAGAATAATAGTAAAGTCATCAAAACTATGGAATAATATAAATGTAACTATGGGAATTATGTTGTGACTAAGCACAATCCCAAATAAATCAAAACTGTGTTATATTTTAGCATCTTCAAAATGGTCACACTTTGCCTAGAACTTGCAGACATTTTCTCAACCAACTTCTTGAGGTATCTCCCTGGGATGCTTTTTAAACAGTATTGAAGGAGTTCCCATCTATGTTGGGCACTTATTGGCTGCTTTTTTATTTGGTCAAGTCATCAATTTCAAAAACTAATTACATTTTAGTTTTATAATTAAATGAATATGGTGGCACAATTATATTTTTGTCTACAAAACTAATTTCAAACATTTAAGCATACATTTAGTGCGCCTTAAGATCAAAAGATTTTTAAGATCATGAGAAACATTTCAGTCAAGTGTTTCAAAAGTTTTGACCAGTAGTGTATGTGTGTGTGTGTGATTTTTAACATTAGTTAAAAACATTTTTTTTGATTTCCAGCCCTAATATATTAGGGCTGGAAATCAATATTTTTTTAAAACTAATAAATCGCACAATTTGCTGTGATTAATTGCAATTAATCAAACTTTTCCCCCCAAGCTTGTAATCCTCAATATTTAAACGTAGAATAACCTAAACCTAATTAAATTAATCAACACAAAGGAAGTATATTTTAAATAAAAAATTGTATGACTTTCCTCAGAACTACAGAGTAGTCATTCCCATCAAATATATGACATGCAGCAACATTATAAACAACAAAGTGTTTAAGGATATTAAAACCATCAAGGTTATCAAAAAGACTGGATCACCTTATAGAACTTCTTCATATGCTTTAAGGAGTGCATTGGGGGGCCACATTGTATTAATTTTGAGATACAATGTTCTGCATTGATTTGGTTTTTGTAACTTGTAAGCCCAGAAATAGTTGTGTACTCAATTTTCTGAAGTGTATCTGTGACTAATGGGACTATTCTGCAATTGCCTAAAGTATTGTATTGCAAAGTATAGATACTTTTCTATCAGGCATTAAAAAACTACGGCTGAGCTTTACGATAAATGAGCCGCGGGCCACATTAAACCATGTGTAGGGCCTGATCAGGCCCGCGGGCCGTATGTTGCCCATGTCTGCTTTAGACATAGACATTAGCTTTTGAAAGGAGGTGTACCTGTGGATGTATTTTAAGAGCTATCTTCAAACTCACTCTCTGTGCTTGACAACATGGGAAAATCAAAAGAAATTAGCCAAGACCTCAGAAAAATTAATTGTGGACCTCCGCAAGTCTGGTTCATACTTGGGAGCAATTTCCAAATGCCTGAAGGTACCATTTTCATCTTTACAGACAACAGTGCGCAAGTATAAACACCATGGGACCACACAGCCATCATACCGCTCAGGAAGAAGATGCATTCTGTCTCATAGAGATGAACGTAGTTGGTGCAAAAAGTGCAAATCAATCCAAGAACAACAGCAAAGGACCTTGTGAAGATGCTGGAGGAAACACGTAGACAAGTATCTATATCCACAGTAAAACATGTGGACAAAGATCTTACTATTTGGAGAAATTTCCTCTGGTCTGATGAAACAAAAATTGAACTGTTTGGCCATAATGACCATCGGAATGTTTGAAGAAAAAAAGGTGAGGCTTGCAAGCTGAAGAACACCATCCCAACTGTGAAGCATGGGGGTGGCAGCATCATGTTTTATGGATGCTTTGCAGCAAGAGGGACTGGTGCACTTCACAAAATAGATGGCATCATGAGGAAGGAAAATTATGTGGATATATTGAAGCAACATCTCAAGCTAGGAAGTTAAAGCTTGGTCCAAATGGACAAGCATACATCCAAAGTTGTGGCAAAATGGCTTAAGGACAACAAAGTCAAGGTATTGGAGTGGCCATCATAAAGCCCTGACATCAATCCGGTAAAAAATGTGTGGGCAGAACTGAAAAAGTGTGTGTGAGCAAGGAGGCCAACAAACCTGACTCAGTTACACCAGTTCTGTCTGGCGGAATGGGCCAAAATTCCAGCAACTTATTGTGAGAAGCTTGTAGAAGACTACCCAAAACATTTGACCGAAGTTAAAAAAAAATTAAAGACAAAGCTAGCAAATACTAACAAAGTGTATGTAAACTTCTGACCCACTGGGAATGTGATGAAAGAAATACAATTTGAACTAAATCATGCTCTCTACTATTATTCTAACATTTCACATTCTTAAAATAAAGAAGTGATCCTAACTGACCTAAGAAATGTTTTCTAAGATTAAATGTCAGGAATTGTGAAAAACTGAGTTTAAAAGTATTTGACTAAGGTGTATGTAAACATCTGACTTCAACTGTAAATACACTGGTGGCCAAAAGTTTGGAATAATGTACATATTGCTCTTATGGAAAGAAGTCCAAATGGTGGATTTGTATACAGTATTCATTGCATTTTGTTACTTTGGGCTGATTGTGCAACCATCCATCCAATCACAGGTGATTTTGGTGAGTGAAACAACCCTTCTGTAATAGGCCTGACAGTCTAATCAACACGGCTCCTCTTAACCCATTTGTGCCCATGCATATAGTCATTTTAATAGTGTCCTATATGAACACATTCTGTATTTATTTTCCCCAGGTTTTTTTCTTCTTCTTGAGAATCACATTTGAATGTGCGGCAACTATAGTTGCCGGTGGGCAAATATGTCGTATGCACGCCTTCAATGTCAAATTTGAATAGGAGAACATTTGGCATATTACTCAAAATAGCTGCTTTCAACAGATCAATCTTTATTCATAAACACATTAAGTGTAAAAGTGTAAAAACATTCACTGCAAACCCAAAAAAGCTGCCTCTAGCTTATAATCTCTTGGATTTGAAAATAAATTATTAAAATGTACAAATTATCTTGAATAAATGGGGATTTAAACAGTCATCAATAAACCCATTTACTTAAAGTGGTGGATATAGTGCAGAACAAAGTGCAGACATTAGGTTGCCCCAACAGGGCATTGTGTATCAAAAAGTTAAATAAAAAATAAATAGAATGAATTTATATCCCTCTTTCTCCCTCCTGGGTAGAGTTTTAGTGGTTCACATGAAAGACCTTGAAGCAATCAACATGCAAAGCAACACCGCATTTCTCACATGCACAGGGAGTGCATCTATCACATTTTCAACACCTCATGTACTTTCTTCCTGTGTTGTGGGGCCAGTAGTTCAAGTTGTCAAATCTGGCAGCCTCACATATTGCAGAGCCCAACACTGACCTTCTTCCATGCCCTTTTGGCCTCATCCCATGGTGCTGAAGAAGACTCTGGGCAACCAGCCTTGGAGAGGATCATGTGCATAAGGAAGGAGAGTAGATCTCTGTCTCCCTCTTTACATGACGTGTATGAATGAATTAATTTTCAGTTGTTGGGTTTTGAATGAATGAAATAATTAATAAATACATGTTTTGTTTTTGTGTCATGCCACCTAACATATAGACCCCATCCTTCCAACCTGCCACCCCTTACAGGACATAATATCATAAAAGGTTGAAAAAGATAAACTACAGCAATTAATCCCATGCTTTAAGTTATGTTTAGGTGGGATATTATAAAAGCAAAAGGCACTGAACAAGGCCAATAACCTTGATTTATTAACCTATTAACACAGTATACCCCATTTCCCCATGATATTTGTACTTACAAGGCATTTGCCCGCCGGCAACTATAGTTGCCGCTTGGACTTTTGACTAAGTATACAAGACACTAGAGACTAGAGTCTAGTCTAGAGACCTTCATGATTATGTAGATTTATAAAATTTATGTCAACAAAAAATACTTATTAGTAACATGAAAATGACCTATTATTGGGAGGGTTTGACTTCGCCATTCTCCCTGGACGTAGGGGTAGGAAGTTGACAGCATTATGTGACAGGAGGGAAGTGAACAGCATTTTTTTTTTCTTGAAATCCTTTATTTGGTTGTTTGCTTGCAAGTCATTGAGATATAAAACATGGATAGCATCTAAAAAAAAAATACTTACAAAAGGAAAATCACAACTATACACTGCTGCAACTTTAATGTTGACCACATTTATATTCACATCAGCAATTAAGGTAATTATCTGGTTAAGACTTTATTCTGAAAAAAGTTTAAATGCTCCATAAAGGTTAGCGAGTATTCATCTCTTTGGAATATTCCTCCTTATGGAAAATTAATAAACTGAAACATGCTCCATCTTTTTGTCTTCTTTAAACTGTGCTATCTCTGGTAAGGCATTATGTACATTTAACAATATTATTATTATTTAACTAAATAATGGTGACTTATCGTAAACATTTCTGATAGAGTTACGGGACTTTCAACTGTTTGTACGTTATATTGATTTTATTTTCACTTCTTTTAATGTTTGAATTTATACTTATTATTCACTGCAAAATGTGTGCTTGATATTTCACATTTTGTTTGTCACCTCCTGCCTTCAGAATAATGTTGTTATGCAAAGACTAACAAAAATTCTGTTTCATGCAGGTATTAATATCTGAAATCACCTGACAGTTTAAATGTCCTGGATCTCTTGCTCGGATTGTCATGGACTGACCTTCATGGTTTGAGAATTAGAAGAACTTTTGATACTGAAAATGAAGTTTTGATTCTGGCTGATAAAATATGCGCTTCAGAGGAAGATATCAGACGAGCGCTCGTTGGGAAGAAAATGCTGGATTTTCATGAGGTTTTATTACATTCTTTTTAAACGATCGGTTGTTTTTGCCAACTTAAGCATATTACTTGTTTTGTGTTAAATATGTAAAGATATTTTTAATATCAACTCCTGTTTTAACCTCTGTGTTTGTGTGCAGTCGACAAACTGTGGGAAAAGATAGATCTGCTGTGTTCTCTGAAGCGAATAGTGTATCCCCTGCTTTTTTATACATGAAAACGTACGGATGTTATTGAAATTCATAATTATTGTTGTATTTTGACAAAAGTCATGCTCAGCTGCTCACAAGCTGTAGGAAAATTATAGATTTGATTTGTTCTCATAATGCTTAAAACCTCTACTAAAGTCTCTTTGTATGTCTGTAGACCAACACATTTTAAAGGATTACAATTTTGTTTTGATCGTTGATTCAGTGACTAATTCATTTCACACAAGACACTCATTTGTCTCCACCTTCTGGCCTCACCAGAAATGGTCACTGGATCATTAAATCCAGTAAAAGGTTTTGGTGAAAGTAGTCAAAACACTTCAATCACTTGGATACATTTAAGTCCCACAATGCTCAATCTCAGAGTAAAAATATATAGTGTGCACATCGTCATTATTGTAACTGATTAAACATTTATTCAGGACCAGTTTGTGCTCAATCTTTATTGTCAAGCATTAAACAGAAACTAGTGCTCCATAAGATGTCCTTTTTTTAAGCTAGTTTTACAAAATTATGCAATTGTTTTGCAATACTTGAATCTCTAAAATACAACAAATATTAAAAGTAAATAATACGTATATTTTAATATAATTCTTATACTTCTATATGAATATATACTGTAATATATTAATACAGCACTAGTAAGTGCAAGCCACCTACTGACAGCTGTATCCCCTCACCCCCCCTCCACACTTTTAACATGACTGCTACGCCCCTGCGTGTCTGACTTGCTGTTCCCAAAGTGTGCTCAGAGTGTGCCAACTAGTAGCAAGCAAGGCCGTAAGCACAATATATATTGAGGGGGACAATTGCCCCCCCAATAATCAGATATGGCCATATTGTCCCCCCCAATAATTTATATCTTTGATGCTGTTCTGCTGCAGTCCATTATGCACCACTGTCTAATTGTCATTAAGTTGTTGCAGGAATAACATAATGGTTTAAAAAAGTTCAAATTAAACAGAGTTCAGTAGTCTAACACCACTCATCAATGTCAAATGAGATAGCCAATCAAATCAATGAAGACGGGACTCAAATTTAAGACACTAAGCGGGAACCTTGTGGATTATTCCAGCCTCACGCATCAGCAAGCAGTTCAGGTTTAGAGTGTTTGTGTCATGTGAGATGTAAGTATCTAACTAAATATTCAATATTTGACCACCATTGATTTAAATGTTGTACAGACCAATAGTAATTTCCAAGGGTGCAAAATATTCACCGTTTGCAAAATTTGACATTTTGACTAAAAATATGTCACGTACAGTACGTGATTTGTATGGCATTTATAATTGTGAATGTGAAAACATCAACAGAGCAGTTTTCAGCATAACAGACTTAAGACAAAGAGCAAATGTGTGTATATTGTAAAGGAATTTAATTCATGTGGTTATCTGGCAAGTTTCCGCAGTACCTTTTTTAGAAAATGTACATGATATTGTCTTAGAAAACGATCTATTACACAAAGTAGAGCATTTTCACCCTCAGATCAGAACTAGAACATTAGACCTGTGACGTGTGACTTCTATTGTGCTTTTAGGTTTTGGCAAGGACAGTGTCATTTATTTTTAATGTAAATATTATTAGGTAATTATTTAAAGTAAATTTAAGATTTTCTAAATCATTTCTTAGTCTTTAATTCTGAATTTTGTAAAGCATCTCCTAAGAGTCTTCTTTTATAAGAGACCGTTTTGTTTTGATAATGATTTAAAGAAGTAGTTCACCTAAAATTGAAAATGTACTTTTACTCACTCATCTACTTGCCCTTATGTTGTTCAAAACCCATTTGCTGTTACTTTTTCATGGAACATAAAAATAGATATTTTAAGCAACTGTGTTCTATAGAATAACAGTTTATAGTGAGCAGGAGCTGTCAAGCTTCATAAAGCACAAATACTATAGAGCACTATTAAAGGTTCTGTATAAAGACACCATAACAGTAGTCCATATGACAAGTGCACTATATTCCAAGCTTTTTGGGGCTGAACAACAGCTATGTTGTATGGACTACTTTTATGGTATATGGGGGGATTTGATGGCAGTAAATAGTTTTGTGAATTTTCTTTTTGCTAGCCAGCTGACACAGACATGTAATTTTACAGATTCAATATTTTCTTAGAAATATCAGCACAAAAAAGAAAGAAAAGATGACAGAAACAGGCACATTGTTAGCAATGTAGACAGTGGTAGTAGTCTTGTACAGAACTTCTGTGTGGATTTTTTTTAAACCAAACCAAAAATTAGACAATTTTGGGCCTTTATCACATTTAAAGCCTTTAATCAGAAAACTATGGCATCAGACTCATATATCTTCACAACATTTAAAGTCATTATTGAGCCCATTATCAAGTTAAACAAACATGCCTTTGTCAGCTATTTTATCAGCAATTTGAAAGATAGAGAAATAGATTTCGATTATTTTAAAGGAAGAACCACCATCAAGCATCCAGCATTTCCATTTATCAGCCAGAATGATGTCTGTGGAATTCAGAACTCATCATAAATTCAAAAACTGCAGGAATAAGTATATTGTTCATTAATGGCAGATAAATGGAACTGACAACAAACAGTCGCGTGCGGACGGGCCGCGCTCTGATTGCACCAATACCAGATTCAGTGCATGGACACCTGTGATGTACAAAGCATATAACCAACATGTTAGAGGGAAATCTACTCATTTATTCTTGATTTATTATTATTATTATTGTTATTATTTGGCTGGAACTACAGTTAATTAACAAAACAAACCTGCAGTATTTTCAGGAAAGAACAACTCTCATCCTCCACTGGTTTGACCTCTGGGCAGACAGACAAAGGAAGGAATTTATCAGTCAGCTCCTGAGAAGATGTTCCAAATCCCAGCTCAAGTAAATTCTGAATACTTCCTAATATCTGATTTTACATTAATGTAAATGTGTAATTCACATATGGAATAATTTAGGCTCCCCTGTCAAGACATTGTAAATAATTGTGTTATTTTTATGATTTAAGGTTCACCAGTGATTGTTTATCAGAATCAGTAGCCATTGCTTGATTGGACTTCACAGCTATGCTGCCTCGCACTCTATCTCCGTACATTATGTCGTTTCTCAGTCCTTGAGATATCTGTGCTGCAGCACAGGTGTGCTGGCACTGGAGGTTTTTGGCTGAGTAGGTAAATTTCCCCTAACAGAACATTTCAGTGTCTGAATTGTATCTGTGTACCCACTGTTTAGTTGTACAACCTCTATGTAACGTTCAAGGTCTCCAAAGTGCATACGCCTGGGCTGGTTTCTTCCCTACAACCCATCAGACCATGAGTATGGTACCTGGAAAAAGCATTACATAGCCTGTGCCGCCAGTTTAGATATCCTGACTCCACTGGAAGCAGCAGATATCTATGGTACCTTGAATGAGAATTTAACTACACAAAAGGAGCTAGAGGAGAGATGTAGAGAGCACCTGATAAGACAAACTAACTTAGAGAATATTGCAGAGCATAAAAGTAAGTGCCAGGATTTCCAGAATTGCACATAGCCTACAATATGCCCTTTAGACCATATGACCAGTCACTGAAAAGAAAAACAATGATGAAACGAACTATAATTATGTTGGCTTGACAAGATATCGTTATTCTTCAGACTTGGCATTTGGGTTTTTCCAGAATCCATGAATCAAGACTAACATTATCAGGCAGTTCTGACTCAGATTGCTTTGTCTTTTCAAATGGAACAGACTTAGGGTTTTCCTGTAACGGATAATCAAATATCCCATTGACTTTCACTGATGGAATTTTCGAACGGGCCATCATCTAATGTTTGTGATTTCAGATTTTATCTGTCTCTGTAAGGCCTGTACAACATCCTTTAAACTTTTAAAACTATTATAAACCAAGTGTTGTCAAGCCAATATCCAAATGTGTCTTTACTCATATTGTCTAGTTGTAAACATGAGTTTACATGCCGCGTTCTACATTTTGCTTTAGTTTCCTGGTGAAATGACCACTAGAGGCTCTACAACAACTGTGTGCTTTATTCACTTTAACACAAATTACTATGGCTGTTCATGACTATATACAGTAAGCACTTATTTTTCGCTCTTACTCACACACTGCTATGTTATGATATCAAAACACTTTTACTCTAACGTACCATTTGAAAACAATACATTTTAATGCTTGTATAACATACCCACCTACAATTACCCACACGTAAAACAACATGATTAACAACTAATCTAGCTAAACTGATAGAGTGTTGGACTTTGGATTCAGGGACGAGCCTCGAGCCCAGCCAAGGATTCTCAGAGTGAAAGTAAAGCCAAAGTGCCATAGAAGCGACATGGAATGATGTGGTTTCTTCAGTAAATGTAATTTTCATGTCTAATTTGCTTTTAAACACTATCGGCTAGGATTAGGCATTCGTTAAGGGTAAGGATGTCTGTTTTGTTCATGTCTCATTAATCTATTTTAACACTATTGTTTAGGTTTTGGTACTCATTAAATTATCCACCTTATATTCACCTCAAAAAATTTGCCTGATTGCAACATCATTTCCCTCACTTTTCACGACCCCTGCTGGAAATTTCACTAGGAAACTCCAGCCATGTAAAGAAGCAAGTAATTTTGGTGTGCAAAAATGATGCCATTGTTTCGTAAATGTCAGGAGATCAGGCTGCTTTAAAATTGTGCTAACAATGCCAGTTAGTGGAAGTTCTGGACCAGGAGAGCATGGTTAAACACCAGTAAATTGGGCTAGTCATTTATCAGAAGCATTCAAAAGCAGCCATTGAGTCTTACTGCTGCTCTTGCTCATTTAAGGGTGAAACATTGACCAAAGACAGTTTAAAGCAATAAAATCAGGTTATATTAAAGCTCCGTAATGTGTGTATGAGTTTAACACCATATTATTCTTGAAGTGTGTGTGCACAAAACGTTATTTCTAATTGAATGTTTTTTGTATATAGGACAAGTGTCGATAGAAACATTCACTCTCCAGTGTGGAAACACAGTTTGGTTTGACCATAAAAATGACACTTAAGAACACACATGCCACCAGTTTAGTGAAAACTCCATATATGAGGTCAGTAAAGCAGCATTAGCAAAATTTCTGCCATTTATTCCTTGCATCACATTTGAGTAATTTTGCTTATTTTGTCTAAAACCAATAGTGGATAAATATTACAGAACAATATACACTCACCTAAAGGATTATTAGGAACACCATACTAATACTGTGTTTGACCCCCTTTCGCCTTCAGAACTGCCTTAATTCTACGTGGCATTGATTCAACAAGGTGCTGAAAGCATTCTTTAGAAATGTTGGCCCATATTGATAGGATAGCATCTTGCAGTTGATGGAGATTTGTGGGATGCACATCCAGGGCACGAAGCTCCCGTTCCACCACATCCCAAAGATGCTCTATTGGATTGAGATCTGGTGACTGTGGGGGCCATTTTAGTACAGTGAACTCATTGTCATGTTCAAGAAACCAATCTGAAATGATTCGAGCTTTGTGACATGGTGCATTATCCTGCTGGAAGTAGCCATCAGAGGATGGGTACATGGTGGCCATAAAGGGATGGACATGGTCAGAAACAATGCTCAGGTAGGCCGTGGCATTTAAACGATGCCCAATTGGCACTAAGGGGCCTAAAGTGTGCCAAGAAAACATCCCCCACACCATTACACTACCAGCCTGCACAGTGGATGGCATGATGGATCCATGTTCTCATTCTGTTTACGCCAAATTCTGACTCTACCATCTGAATGTCTCAACAGAAATCGAGACTCATCAGACCAGGCAACATTTTTCCAGTCTTCAACTGTCCAATTTTGGTGAGCTCTTGCAAATTGTAGCCTCTTTTTCCTATTTGTAGTGGAGATGAGTGGTACCCGGTGGGGTCTTCTGCTGTTGTAGCCCATCCGCCTCAAGGTTGTGCGTGTTGTGGCTTCACAAATGCTTTGCTGCATACCTTGGTTGTAACGAGTGGTTATTTCAGGCAAAGTTGCTCTTCTATCAGCTTGAATCAGTCGGCCCATTCTCCTCTGTCCGCTAGCATCAACAAGGCATTTTCGCCCACAGGACTGCCACATACTGGATGTTTTTCCCTTTTCACACCATTCTTTGTAAACCCTAGAAATGGTTGTGCGTGAAAATCCCAGTAACTGAGCAGATTGTGAAATACTCAGACCGGCCCGTCTGGCACCAACAACCATGCCACGCTCAAAATTGCTTAAATCACCTTTCTTTCCCATTCTGACATTCAGTTTGGAGTTCAGGAGATTGTCTTGACCAGGACCACACCCCTAAATGCATTGAAGCAACTGCCATGTGATTGGTTGATTAGATAATTGCATTAATGAGAAATTGAACAGGTGTTCCTAATAATCCTTTAGGTGAGTGTATATATTCCAGTTCAGTCTTCACCTGATCAGTCAGGTCCACTGACTGTCCTCTTCCTCATGTCCTACTTGAGTAATCCAAAGTTCCGGGATATGAAGTAAACACTAAACGTCAAAATCTGTGGTACAAGCCATTCAGTTCGATCTTTTTTTTATTATATATGATTTTTTAAAAAAACAAAAAAATCTCAACTTCCTATTTCTAACTGCTGCTGGTTGCTGTGCGCATGCATGTCTGTGGTGGTTTTACCGTGTGACTCACAGGAATGGCCTTGGAGGCTTTGCTTTTTCTGGCAGAAAGGGCTCTCCAGGGCAGGATGATACAAAGTATCGGCACCCTGGCAGAAGGAGTCACAGATGAGATCACTCTCACAGAAGGTAATTCTTTAGAAATTGACTCATTTGGTTTGATTTCCGCTCTGGGTGGTGTCATTGGTACGGTCTGTTTGAAGGTTAAATATATTATCTGATCATTGGAAGTGTCTTACACAATCTTATTTTACTGTACACTTTGTTGCACTAATGTGTCTGATAAAGTTTAATTTGTAGCATATTTTTGTATATATATATATATATATATATATCAGTATTTAGGCACTTAAGATGTTTCACAACAGCATTTGTCTTAAGATGGTTTTTATATCTTCAGCTTTAGAGTGTCATAGGAAAAATACATTTTAGACTCCCAAACATTTCTTTTGCAAATAGACAAAATTAGAATAGAAGAACAGGGAGCCCTGCAGCAGATGTCATGGAGACCCCCACTGAACATCAAGTCAGTCTGGGATTAAATGAAGAGACAGAAGCAATTGAGACAGGACTTTTTATGATGTTAATTGATAAATTAAAACACTTCATGGCATTCTTTTTGAAGACATCCTCACTGTGCAAAATTTTTACAACTGCCTATAACTTTTGCACAGTACTGTATATACATATATATGAATTAGTTTTCCCAAAAATGAAATTTCGGTCATTATGTCATTGCAAACTTGTATGACTTACTTTCTTATATAGAACACAAAAGGTGATGTTTTAACATTTTAATTTTAAAGTTTATAAAAGGATCCATAAAGAATAAAGTAGTTAATGCATCTTGTGCATCATACTCCAAGTCATCTGAAGGCATGGAATGGTTTGAGCACAATCCCATAATAAGCGCAATGACTGTTAGTTTACAGTGGCTTGCATGATTAGTGCTAAAAACAAAGCAAGTGTATCGCACAAACACGAGTACCATTACAAACAAGCTTCTTTCTTAGTGCTCATGAACTTTTGGGTCCTTTTTTAAGCTTTAAGGTGAGTCACTATTAATTGCCATTGTATTGAAAATACAGACTGAGATATTCATTAAAAATGCACCTTTTGTACACCGTATACGTAAATTATGTCAGAATTACATTTTTGGATGAACTACCTCTTTAACACTGCACTTCATATACTGTATGTGATAGCCATTGAGACGCAGTTCCATGGAAAGCAACCTGGAACATTTAATGTAGATGTATTTTATTTAAGAGCTGTTTTATTTTAAGTGTTCATTTTCAGGGATGGATCTGAAGAGGAAGCTGTCTGCTATGTCTGAATGTCAGAGCTCCCATAGGGATCTGTACTTACTCCGACCAGCACAGTGAGTTTCACAAATGGCTGACAACAAAGATCTGTACTTAAGTCATATAGAATATATGCTACTGCCTTTGGGAAAATGTCAGGATTAAATGTTGTGAATGCTTATAAAGAAAAGTTTTCAGTTTTTGTGCTAGTTCTTAGTGAGTGGTCTGAGTCAAATGAGTTTCCTCCACTGCTGTATCTGCATGAGTCCCTTTTGCTGAGCAGGCTGAGTGGGTAAAGGAAGCCTGTGCAGATCTGCGGAAACAGCTTGGGCCACAGCTGAACTTTCTGTGTCAAGAGATAAGGGGCCATATCCTATGGAGTTTCCTTTGTGTCTTTATTATTCAATCAAACATACTTTGTTTGAGAGTAAAATGTATTATTTTGTAATTAAAAAAAAATAAAAGAGTGCAAAAAAGTCTTCTAAATGCTCAAAAATAAAGAAGTTGATAACAAAATTATTTGCAGTGCGTGTAATCATTTGAAAACTTTTTTTTTTTTTTGTGCACTTCAAAAACTTTTCATCACAAACCCACACATTTTGCTCTCTTTTCTGCTGTCTTTTTTGCCGCTGTAAATATTTTGCTTGCGAGTTGAAAAGTTTTGCTTGCGCGTAAAGCTGTACCTCAGTGGGCGGTCTCTAACAACCAGATGAAAGGCCTTTTTCTGTTGGTCACCCTCGATTGAAGTGACCGGTTGGCCACGCCCATTACAGTTTCCCGCCGCTGCTGCTGCTGCCATCATCGTCGCACTGCGGTCAAGCCAGCCGTGGTTTGAAAATACACGGTCAAGCCAGCCGCCAAAAAAAGAAGTGTGTGCGCCTATTACTATGAATACGGTAATTTCAGTAACAGCACAGAAAGAACGCGCTTTCAGAGCACTTGAGTTGCCCAGATCGATCCGTCCGTCTGTCTATCTATCTTTTTTCTTTCTTTCTATGTCTTTTTTATCTATCTATCTATCTATCTATCTATCTATCTATCTATCTATCTATCTATCTATCTATCTATCTATCTATCTATCTATCTATCTATCTATCTATCTATCTATCTATCTATCTATCTATCTAGGCCAAATTTCTAATAAGTAGAAAAAACTAATGGTCAGTTCTTGTAGGGGACGTCCCATACCATACAGTATACTCACTTCATATCAAACCATTTTACTGCAGCATTTTGGAGAAATGTCACATTATTCGACTTCAGAGGCCCATTAATACCTCATTTCTAATAAGTAGAAAATAATAATGGTCAGTTCTTGTGGGGACGTCCCATACAGTATACTCACTTCATATCAAACCATTTTACTGTAGCATTTTGGAGAAATGTCACATTATTTGACTTCTGAGGCCCATAAAGACCTAATTTCTAATAAGTAGAAAAAAACTAATGGTCAGTTCTTATACGGGACGTCCCATACAGTATACTCACTTCATATCAAACCATTTTACTGCAGCATTTTGGAGAAATGTCACATTATTCGACTTCAGAGGCCCATTAATACCTCATTTCTAAGTAGAAAAAAATAATGGTCAGTTCTTATACGGGACGTCCCATACTGGGCTGGCTTGACCGTGTATTTTCAAACCACGGCTGGCTTGACCGCAGTGCGACGATGATGGCAGCAGCAGCAGCGGCGGGAAACTGTAATGGGCGTGGCCAACCGGTCACTTCAATCGAGGGTGACCAACAGAAAAAGGCCTTTCATCTGGTTGTTAGAGACCGCCCACTGAGGTACAGCTTTACGCGCAAGCAAAACTTTTCAACTCGCAAGCAAAATATTTACAGCCGCAAAAAAGACAGCAGAAAAGAGAGCAAAATGTGTGGGTTTGTGATGAAAAGTTTTTGAAGTGCACAAAAAAAAAAAAAAAGTTTTCAAAAGATTACACGCACTGCAAATAATTTTGTTATCAACTTCTTTATTTTTGAGCATTTAGAAGACTTTTTTGCACTCTTTTATTTTTTTTAATTACAAAATAATTAATTTTACTCTCAAACACAGTATGTTTGATTGAATAATAAAGACACAAAGGAAACTCCATAATATCCCGGGTAAAACAGTTTTTTAATAGTTTTAAAGCTAAGCTTAAAGTTAAAGCAATTGTTTACCCAAAATGAAAACTTATGTCATAAAATACTCAACCTCATACTGTATCATTCCAAACCCGTATGACTTTCTTACTTATGCTGAACACAAAAGGAGATGTTTTAATGAATAGTATAGACCGTATTCTCAATATGATGGCAGTGGATAGTGTCTCACTTTAAAAAAGAACACAAAAGTTACATAAAATGTGATTCGTGCATCATATTCCAAGTCTTCTGAAGACATCCGAAAACAAAATTTAAGTAATTTACCAGTGACAGATTTTACATCTATTGCTTCTCTCATGCTCCCATGAATGTGCAATGGAAAAATGACTTACATTTCAGGTTGTTTCTGTATTCCATGTAGTACAATGTAAAAAAAAAAAAAAAATCTGTTAAAATGGGATGTCATTTTTATGCCCATACATAATACAGTACTAACCTTCTGGAAAGTCTGCTTTTCACTCTAAAATGAATTGTTAATCAAAGAAGTTATTACAAGACCACATGATGACTCAAAGGAATATTCAATTAAAATACACTGATCAGCCACAACATTAAAACCACCTGCCTAATATTGAGTAGGTCCCCCTCGTACAGACAAAACAGTGCCAATCCTAGACCAGTCATAGAATAACATTCTGAGATGAAATTATTCTCACCACAATTGTACAGAGCAGTTATCTGAGTTATGGTAGACTTTGTCAGTTTGAACCAGTTTGACCTCTCTCATCAACAAGGTATTTCTGTCCACATAACTTCCGTTTTTTTTTTTTTCAGAAGAGATCAGAAGTTACAGAAATACTCAAACCATCCTGTCTGGCACCAACAATCATGCCACACTTCAAATCACTGAGATCCCATTTTTTACCCATGCTGATGGTTGATGTGAACATTAACTTAAGCTCCTTACCCATATCTGCATGATTTTATGCACTGCTGCCACACAATTGGCTGATGAGATTTTCGCATGGATGATTGGCTCAGATAACCACAATGTAAAATTGTGGTGAGAAGAATATAATCTCAGAATGCTATTCTGACATGCGGGTTGGTGCTGATTTGGCAGCATGAGGGGGACCTACACAATATTAGGCAGGTGGTTTTAATGTTGTGGCTGATCGTGTCATTTTTTGTAGTAATCAACATTATGCCACAAATGCTGTCGATTGAGCTTAAATTTAATTTAACCCGGAATATTCCTTTTAAGTTCATCTGTAGTGACCCTTCCAGGAGCAATAATTAAAACACATGTGGAGACAGTGTACAGTGTTACTTACACAAAACACCATCAGGGTAACTGATGTGACACAATAATACTACAATAAACATTAACTAAACTACATAAAATATTACACAGAACACACCAAATGTACATAACTGATATATAAAAATGAAATGAAACATATCTATTTCCATAAAATATAATGCAAGGAGATGACTCACACGGGGACTTCTGGGAATGACCGAATATTGTTTTTCACCATAATTCACACAATAGTTTATGTATTCTCTTGTTAAAAAAAAAAAAGATATATTTTCATTGTTAATTATTATGTCAAATTATACTTTTTACATCTTTTTTTTTCTTACAGTATTTTACCATAAATGTACATGGATTGTCTTGTATAATATAATACTTTTTTACCATACACAGTACTGTGCAAACTTTTTAGGCACTTAAGATGTTTCACAAAAATATTTGTCTTAAGATGGTTATTTATATCTTCAGCGTTAGTGTGTCAATAGGAAAAATACATTTTAGACTCCCAGTCATTACTTTTGCAAATAGAATAGAATAGAAGAACAGGGAGCTCTGCAACAGATGGCCTCCACAAAGCACCCCACTGAACATCGAGCCAGTTGGGATTAGATGAAGAGACAGAAGCAATTGAGACAGCCTAAATAGATAAAATAACTGTGGCGATGACTCCAAGAAGCTTGGAACATCCTATCTGCCAACAACCAGGTCCAGGCATACCAAGGAGAATTGGCGCTGTTTTAAAGGCAAAGGTGGTCACACCAAATATTGATTTAGCTTTTTTATGTTTACTGGACTTTGTATGATGTTAACTGATAAATGAAAACTATTTATTTTTGAAGATCCTCACTATGCATCATTTTGCACATGTGCCTAAAACTTTTGCACAGTACTGTATACTAGGGTATCTACACGTTAACTAATTAACAGTTTTTTAATGTAGCATTTTTACATTATTTCACAGTTAAAATTATGGACATTTTTACAGTGTACGTCTTCAGAAGTAGGCTACTTTTTAAGATTTAAAGTGAGTTCATATCCACAGTGGCATTGTATTGAAAATACATGTCTTTATACTTATACAATACTCATTGAAACATCTTCTTTTGTGTTCCACATAAGAAAGAAAATAATATGGCTTTGGAACGTCATGACGGTGAGTATTTGCATTGTTCATTTAATGGCTATAGGTGTTGTGTATACATGGATTATGTAATTATGAAATCTCTTTCTCTTGTGTTGGTATTCAAACCATTTTTGTGTGTCCTCAACAGGTCTGCTGCTTTGGGACCATATAAAGATGCCTGTCATCTCCCTTAAATCTGAGGTCATGCAATGTTTGATTAAGGAGCTATTGGCACTTATGAATGAGACTCCAGTAAGCGTGAAACATTCTGTTAACATCCTTTACATTGCTAAATTTACCTGAATCTGATTTATTGTTTATACTGTTGAGCAGTAGGATGACCCCTTAGACTTTTTGGGGAACTTTTTACTAAGATCTGTAAAGGGTGGTTTGAAGAATACTGACCCATTGTTTCTCACAAAAAGCACTTCATTTAATACCATTGTCCCCATTCCAGAGTCTACAAAAATGTGTGTTTCTGTTATAAATAATTATTTAGATTGTATACTGTCAATCCTCAGTGATTGAGAGTGTGTTCATTATTCCTCTCATTTTCTGTTTCTTAAGTGAAACAGACAGGTGCAGTGCTGTGTGCAAAGCTTCAGGCGATCTGAAGCTACAGTCCTCTGAGAGCTGCACCGAACTGAGCCATTATCTGCTCCGCCAACGTCATTACAATCTTCTACCCTCTGCTAGACATTTAGGAGGAAAACAAGTCTAAAATACCTGTCCACATTCTTCTTTTCTCTATAATCATATTTTAGTTTCTTCCAATTTTTCTAAACTCTGCCCTTCAAAAATGGTCTTCTAGTCTTTTTCTGAAGGAACTTACTGAACGGTGGGAGGAATAAGGTACAAAGCAGTGTGTGTGTGATGTTTTTGTCACGTTCTGCACCAAACTACGAGCCTACACTAACTTCAACAACTATCCTACCATTTTCAGAACCGTAGACAAGGTAGGTCTCATGTTTCACTCCTAACAATTATCTCACTCCTCTATGCTTCATGCTTTTTTAGAGAAAAATATCTTTGTACCACATGTATATTTATATCCATTGTAGAGCAGAGATGCTTCCCGTATTCCAAAACTTTCTGAAGAGACGCGACAACCCCCTTGTGACCAGAATACTAAGGTAAAGTTACAACTTTTTTGACAGTCATAAGAATGGTTTATCTAGCACTTCATCTCATGTCCAGTTTTCAGGAGCTGTTGCCCCATCTGCACGGGTAGAGGAGTATTTGACTTTGCTTAAGGCTTTAACGCTGCACACACCACCTTAGCACCCAGACTACACACAGTTATCATCTGCCCTCAACACACTGATGACTTACATGACCTTCATCCATAAGGTGTGTTTAGAGATAACTACACACAGCTGATGGTGCAGTGCAGAAAAGGAGCCTGAATCAAAACTTGAGAATCCTGCAGGCACAGAGCATGATTCAAAGCTGCCCAGTAAGTTGTATATGAATGTACCAGTCATTCCAGAAACAGATCAGGTTATCAAAGGCCACAGTAAAGGCCAGAAGGCAAGATAAAGGAATAGTTCACCCAAAAAGGAAAGTTCTCACATCATTTACTCACCCTCGTGCCATCCCAGATGTACGACTTTCTTTATTCTGCTGAACACAAACAAAGATTTTAAGAAAAATGTATTAGCTCAGTAGGTCCATACAATGCAGGTTAATGGTGACCAGACCTCTGAAGGTCCAAAAATCACATAAAGGCAGCATAATAGTAATCCACAAGACTCCAGTGGTGAAATACAGGTCTTTGGAAGTGATATAAAAGGTGTGGGTGAGAAACAAATCAATATTTAAATCCTATTTTAGGATAAATCTCCACTTTTACTTTCATTTCCACATTCAAATTTTGCTTCTTGCAATTCACATTCTCTGTGCATGCATAGCACCACCTAGTGTGCAGGGAGGATCATTTATAATTTATAAAACAAAGACTTAATTATTCATCTGTTTCTCACCCACCCATCATTTCACTTATGAAGACATGGAATTAACCACTGGAGTCGTATGAATTACTTTTATTGAGCCTTTATGTGATTTTTGGACCTTCAAAGGTCTGGTCACCATTCACTTGCATTGTATGGACCTACAGATCTGAGATATTCTTCTAAAAAGCTTTGTGTTCAGCAGAAGATAGAAAGTCATCCACATCTGGGATGACATGAGGGTAAATGATGAGAGAATTTTCATTTTGGGGTGAACTGTTCCTTTAAATACAGACAACAGAATAATTTATTTGTTGGAATATTATGCATTTACATTCAACATATGCAGATGTTAGTATATATGGGTTCATCACACGAAACATGTCCAGCTCAAAATATAATAGGAAATTGTTCTTTAAAACAATGAAGCATTTTTAAGACCATTGAGATTTGCATTGCAATTTTATTTTTATGTCAATGAATTCGTAAAAATACAGTTAAAGTAATGAGAAATTTAATGAGAATCACCAGAACTAGAAAAAAAAAAAACTCAAAAGGAAAATGTCAAAACAAACTATGCAAAAACATTTTAACGGTGCTTAGGCTCAAAATCGGATCTCTTTGAGGTGAAACATGAACTGGACATTTTTTTGATGAGAATTACCTGTATTGTGTGTATATATAGTAAAGTATAACACTATGTTTGTACTGAACTTAGCAGATACTTGATCACCAAATAGGAAGTGACATTGCCTAAATGGAGACATTGCTGCCTCTCTCAGGTACTGCTGTTGACCTCCGATCAAATAACAGAGAAACAAAGTGTTTCTTTGTTTGCGTCAAGCTGACCATTTTCTGTTATGTAGTAAATCAAACTCAATATGTCAAAGTCTACAAGAAATATAATAATCTTTCTATTAAGGAAGCACGTTTATTAATCCAAGCGCATGTACTACCATATTTTCATTCTCATTCTTTTTTTCAGGATGTATGAGCATGCGAGTGACCTGGGACTGTTTCTGTTAAACGATGCTCTTGTACTGATGGAGAGGAGTGTGTCAAATGTACTATTTTGTCTGGCAGAGAACACTGCTCACACCTTTTGGATTCTGTTGCTCTGCATTGTCTAAATCTTATAGAAATCACAGATACAAAGTGTGTGTCATCATTACATATAACACAATGTACAGATCTCTCAAATCAGTAGTTTTTTTACATTAGCAATATTAAGATGATTAAGTAATTTACATATTTTAGATTTTTTTTAACCTCATTTTAATCTCTTCAGATGTTCGGACTGCTTTTCAGCTGAAGAGCCCAAAGTGCCAATGGATTTGTGCTACAGATATGGAAGAAGACAAGATAAGGCTGCTGTCTGCTTTACGCAGTGCTATAAATGCTGCTATTACACGAAACAAAAGATGCACATGACAATACTAGTAAAATTAAACTACTTAATGGATGGTAATTATTAAGTCCATTCTACCTATTTTTCCATTTGAAAAGAAAAAGAAAACTCAGTTGGTATGATTGCCTTATTTTAATTATAGTAAGAATTAATTTGATATAAAAACAATCTGTGCCTGTGTATGCCCATCGTCTTAGAATCAATAGGACAATCATACATAATATATATTATGAACTTTTAAACATACTTTGCATTAATTTCATTGTGTGTTTTACCTGCACACATACGTATCTATAAAAGCATTTATTTAGCATCAAATACAATAAATGTTAAAAATGTTAAAAATTTAGATTGCATTATGGGATCTACAAAACAGTCAACACTTTCAGATATCAATGGAACATTGAAAACATTTATACCAAAAATAAAAGGCCAATTAAAAAAAACAAAAGATCCATTACCATGTCACATGGTTACACCTAGCTAAAGATTAGCTGCCACTTTTAATTCTTGAAGAAATTACTTTTTAAATTTATTTAAGAAAAAAATATCCTGTTAAGTCTAATGTGTGTTAGAGCCTTTATAACTCAATTTCTACAGATATACACAATATATTCAACAGTACTGTAGTGTGCAAATTGTGATTAACTTCAACAACATCAGAATATGCATAGTTTCGTACACACAATGCATTCTACTTCAGACAAAAGAATATACTGAATATTCTACTATGACCCTTATTAGAAAGCCAAAACAAAGATGTTATGAACTGACATCTTGGTACAAGGCCTGTGCACACATTTATATGAGCTTTTCAACTGTTAATCAACTTCAAGACAAGGAATGCACCTCAACAGGTTTTAACATATATGCTACTCTCATTGAGCAGGTTGTATTTCTGTTGAAGTATTTATTTCTATTATTGTCACCTAAATTAAAAACTCCACATACTCAAAGGCAGATTGGGTGTGAATTCAACGCCTGGACATATGAGACATGATATTGATGTTTATCTGGTGTAATAAACTCTGTAGTAGACAACTTTTGGCCTCCAGAGGGAGTAGGAATTGTCAAATTTAAGAAGGTAAACTCCCTGGCCAGGATATTGGTGACTGCCAGCATAGACTTCATCATGGCTGTCCCGACGGCAAACAGGAACCACCTCATTTATCAGTGGAAGTCTGTTTTCCTCCACCCCTTTCTCTCCTTCAGCCTGTGGTGTCCCTAAATTTATGATCAAATTGTTAATGGATATGAAATTCTATGAACGTATGCAAAATTTGAATACATAGTACATTCAAATTCATCAGGGTCCCCTTATTCATGTATAAACCTGAAATATCAGATCATTTTGTTTTCCAGGCTCAAACAAGTCATGGAAATTGATAAAATCTTAAACGTTGAATTTCTATAGTGAATGCGTTTTTTAGTTGTGCTTTGGAATAAAATAAATAAATGGCTAGATATTGCACTTTCAGTAAAGTAAAACTTGCCTGCAAGATATTACGAATCGGTTCTGAGTCGGTTCTTTCATATAATCAGTCAAATCAGTTCACAAATTGAATCCTAGTGATCAAATATGACTGAAAAGATCAAGGAAATGTTGTGAAAAAGTGTCAAAGAAAAGCACCTTATTACCTTCTTTAGTTTCAGTAGCAGGTGTCCCTTCATTATTGTTGCTTGGTGACATGGTCAAGTCCTTCCACTCAAAGTACAGCCCGAAACCAATGTCATAGTGATCGGTGGCGAATTCCCAGAAAAGTTGTGAGCCATCCTCATGAGTGGGCACCCTTAATGTCAACACCTCCCCTCGGCCCACTGTGATCACAGACTCCTCATCATGCAACACCTTTTCCTTAAATTCCTTTATCTGAGGCCGTGTCCACATAGACGGAGCAATAATAAGTGTCTCTGCATTCATTCAAAACAGAAAAACAGCATTTCTTGAACAAAAGCCACAAATATGTACTTGGAACAGGCAATTAACCATTAAACCTGCTGTTCCACACATAAACAACTAAGAAAAAACTAGTTTACATCATTACCCTTACTTAATTGTTTTGAGATAGTTTTAAAAGCAATTTAAATTATTTTATTCAAATTAAGTTTCATTCAGCCAACATAATTTGGCTGAATTAGGTCAAATCAATGAACTATAGTAGTTTTAATTCTGCTTTGTTAGGTTGTCACACTACATTTACTAGTCTTTAATTTAATTTTCTTATGTTGGCCCAACTTAATTTTATTGACATGAGTAAATGCCATGTGAGCAAGTGTAAGGACAGTGAAACTGTTGAACTGTCAATTGAATTACAACTGCTTATCGAGCTAAATAGCACTCAAATAAAACATCATTTGAAGTCCATCCTAAACCTAAGCACAAGCACCAATCTTCACCACAATGCACCAGCCAAACAGACACACTTTTTAAATGCCAATATAACAGAATATAAACATGAACTAATTCCTCCTATTCTCATCTTGTTCAAATATTTGTTCATTCCATCTAGTCCCATGCAAATCATGCTGGGAAATGGAAATCCCCAGCCCAATTTCTTCAATGCTACAAAATGTATTCATGTAGTTAATTGGATTAGGTCAACTTAAATTTTACCAATTTAATTGGATAGAATGCAAAATCAAGTTTTAACAAAATGTTCTAGAATTGTGTTTCTTTATGCTTTAGTTCATTTGAACTGAAGTGAAAAACACAAGTATTTTAGTGTATTTTACAATGAATGTATTTTTGTATTATTATTATTATTATTATTACTGTAGGACACAACCATAAAAAAAACAATATAGGTTGATAAAGATAAGTTTTCTGAGTCATAGAAAATAATTGCCTTTGTCATACTTTAAAGTAAATTGGGAGGTCAAACATACCTCCTGCTTTTCCTTCTACAAACAAATGGAAGTCTTTAGAGTCTGCCTGCTGTTCCTGATTCTCCAATGGATGTGATTGGCTGCTGGGATTGCATGTGGACATTGCATCATTTGAGGAAGGAGTTGGTGCCTCTAGTGTTTGGGTCACATCTGAGTCCTCTAGCTGCTTCTGCAAGGCCATTTGTACACATGAAAATCTTGAGCAGTGACCAAAGAGTTAAAATCATAAACAAAAAATCCTCAAAATCAAACCAAAATACTGATCTAGAGCTGATTTGTTTGTTTGTCAACAAAACAAATACCAAATAGCCATACCTGCTGCTGCAAGCGGAGGGCCTGCTGGACATATTGTTGGTAGTGCTGTTCCTGTAACTGTTTAATGAGTATTTGTTGTTGCTCTGGATTGTCTGGATACTGCTGTTTGACATACTGTTGAAACTGTGTTGCAGTTTGTGCATTCAGAGCAGCCATGATCTGCTGTCTTTACACACACAAATATTGACACACATGTTAAAACATTCTCAAAACAGCAGCAGACATACCCACAAAGCAACTGACCAATGAAACCTCCGATATTTTATATTCCTCACTATATTTTTTCAATTGATGGTACTACTGTAACACATGAATAACAAGTAAAACAATGACAATGTATTTACTTTTAAATCTATTTATAATGATCATTTACTGTGAATGTCAAAAGTGAAACTCAGTGTTTAATAACAGCAAAGAGAGAACACTCACTTCTGCTGCTCTATCTGTGACCTCTTTGTCTCTTCTTTTCTCATCTGTTCTTCCTCCCTTTTCCTCCTCTCCTCTTCCTCTTTCCGACGTGCTTCCTCTTCCAACCGCCGTTGCTCTTGCTCTTCTCGCTCCAGCCTGAGACGTTCCTCCTCTTCTCTCCTAAACACACACATGCAGAATGAAAACCTGGGGAAAAGACTTACCACAGGAGGTCTTAATAGATGTGGGAGCTGTAGCTTTCCATCAACAGCTACTTCACAAGAAACCTTAGGCACTAATACAGTACTCACTGTCTCCTCTCTTGCTCCTCCTTCTCAATCTTGTGTGATGTGACATATGGAGCAAACAGACAACAACAGGAGTTCAGCAACTTCACAAAGTCCTCCATAGCGACCTCTTTATCCATGCTGCCCAGTCGTAACCATTCTTTCCTGTGATATACAGTAGCAAATGCTAAATAAACTGTCTATAAACAGCGCAGGCATCTGCTATATGGCTGTGCAAGAAGAAAAGTACTCCAACAAGTAATAAACCCAAGCATATTAGAGATCATACTTGCCTATATTGTTTTTCTTGCATATTATATTGAAATGATTATTACGGTATGTTATTATACAGTTATTACATACATATTAGGCACAAAAAGGTCATCTTTATGTTACCTTCTATCATTTCCCAGTACATCAAAGAACCCAATTTCTGGACATTCTTTTGGGTTATAAGGGCCAAAAGTGATTTGCTTATACAGTGCAACCAAGCAGAGGTTTTCTTCATATGTTGGATTGAAGGCCTTCCCGTTCATCTCTGTGTGAAACATTAAAAGGAAATCATTTAAAATAATCAAAATAGAAATTTCTCTGTATTATAATGTATTTGGAAGATACCCTAATTCAGTTCAATCTGACTTATCTTTATATTACATATTAACCATAATATCCAAACAAACACAACATCGTCAATCTATTATTATATATGTTCTGAAACTGTATATATAAGCAGAACTAGCACTGAATGTAATTTTACAGTTCTAGGAATATTCCAGGTTTAATACAAATTAAGCGTAATGTTGAATACAACAAAAATATTTTTGACTTGTCCCTCCTTTTCTTTAAAAAGAGCAAAAGTCCAGGTTACAGTGAGGTACTTACTATGGAAGTGAATGGGGCCAATTTTTTGAGTGTTTAAAGACAGAAATGTGAAGTTTATAATTTTATAAAAGCACTCGCATTAATTCTTCTGTTAAAACTCATGTATTATTTGAGCTGTAAAGTTGTTTAAATTGTCATTTTATGTTTTTATGGTTTGTTGACATTACATTGTCATGGCAAAAAAGTTGTAAAACTGGCTATAACTTCACTCAGAAAATGTTAGTAAGTGATTTTATCACACTAAAATCATATTAACATGAATATTATTCATGACTTGTAGCTACAATTTTGAAATAGTGTACAGATTGGCCCCATTCACTTCTATTGTAAGTGTCTCACTGTAACCCATTTTTTTTTTTTTTTTTTTTTTTAAAGACAAGTGGGACACTTCTAAATTAATTTGTGTGGTAATCAATATTATGCCACAAATGCTGTCGATTGAGCTTAACTTGTGTTGAACCCGGAATATTCCATTAACTTTGTTTTGCAACATTAAAGTGACAGACATGAGATTAAATTTTTTTAACTTTTACTGGCTACAGAGAACAAGAAGGAGAGGAAACGTGAGAGTATTTTTCAGTATAGCCTTCTGCTCATTACAATATCAGCTCTGTACCTTTAAAAAATTTCAGCGCAAGTCTGAAGAGCTCCTCTAAAGTGAAACCCCAGTTTCTCTCCATTCGCAAAGACTTCTGGTGTTCTTCATCATTCTCACATGATTTATGGTCTTCATTGGTGTTGGGCGGATGTATGTCGGTCTTAGTGCCGTTCTCGCAGGTTTCCTCGGTGCTGTCGCTGGCATTGAGTGCTGTGTCAGACTCCTGCTGTACTTCAGCAGCCATCACGACAACCTGCCGCCGCCGCTGCTGCTGTCACAAGTGGCCACGTAGCGCATAAAACACCTCTCTTCCGTGTATTCCCACCGGAAATCCCGTGATATTTGTATTATTTTCAACTCATTTACATTGCACTCATCTTTCACGGAGTCTGAAAACGCGCTGGGATAACGCGTGATACTCTACGACGAACCTCGGGTTTGGTTTGATGTCAAAGGTTCACTGTAGACTCAACAGTACCTTGTAAGCATCACGCCACTTACCTGACTCAACCTGTCGTAAAGCAACTAGTAAACTGAACCTCATTTCCCTTCCAAGTCCTAACAAAAGCAGGAAGAGCGGGAGTAAGAACTATTTGGGTGTTTTAATTCAAACCTCAAAATGTTAATTTATTGCTCCAGGTGGGACAAAAACGTATGATGAGTATAAATATAAATGTACACCTCAGATACATCTATAATGTGTGAAGGTAAAATAAAATGCTAATCGTGTAATTATTATAGTACTTACAGGCTACAGATTACATTCTAATCAAATTAACAATTAATTATTTATAGTTTGATCCAAAGGCATTTGTGATTTTGTTCCCATAGCTAACACTTGTAGCCAGACGAATTAATTTATAACTATGAGTAAAATATGTGGATTATATGTGGATTTACAAAACAGAAAGCATTTATAGTAAACATATGTGTGTATGTGACTGCATTGGTGCCAATGTCCACTGAACAAGTAGCTAAATACTGTAACAAAGTGACACAAATTAATAAACCAACCGTGTCTGTTTAATTACAATTGCCCTAAGGTCATTGAACCTCTTAAAAACTGGAAAACCAAGAGTTGCACAGAAACAAAGGGATTCCCCTCAGTCTTGTTTTGACAAAACCAAATGACACTTATGCTAATTGGACCTGGTTTCAACTGCTGAAAGCTTTTGTTCCAATGATTATCCTCATGGGATCTGATTAGATCTTTGCTATACTAACAATATCATCTAATATTACTAATCATAACCACAGAAGTAATTAGGGTTTCCCCGTTGTAAGAAATGAAATTATTATTATCGTTACTCTACTTAAGTACAGGTTTTACATTTTTTCTACTTTATTGAGTATACATTTTTTTTTTTACTTTTACTTTCACTTTACTACATTTTGAAGAGAAAATGTATACGTTTAATCCGATAAATTTCTCCAAAGACCCTTTCTTTGCTTTTGTGTTACATTTTAGCAAAAAAATAATAATAAAAAATAGCAACTGTACTTGTAAAAATGCATGCTGATTCGTTAAAAGACTCAAAAGAATCGAATCTTTTAAGTTTGATTCCTTTGAACTGAACAAAAAGATTCATAAAATGGTCTCAATGAATCGTTTTGTGAATCACATGCGAAGCGCGCGCCAGATTGCCTGTTCTGTCGTTCACCTCCTTTGGGGAATACAAGAAACTGATCAAGTTATATATATATTTTTGTTTACTAATTATTGTGATAAGTTTATGCTTAAACGTTATGAAAGCTGTGAAATAATGAAGTTGTGCGATCAGTCTCCCGCCTTTTCCCGGAGATTATTCATATAATCACATGCGTTTGCATTTTAACAAGGTAGGGCCTATGATGTAAATTAATAATTACCAGCGCTCGTGAAACAAAGTTATTTTGATATTTTATGAAGATGCGAATGGTCTCTGCCTAAGCAAAACTTGTTTTCTGGTGGTTGCTAAAGTGTTATATTTGCTTTGTAGTATATTTAGGGCATGCTATGCAGTTGTCAAGGTGATCTCTGCTGTGTGTTTGCTACAGTATGTGGTTGCCAGGTTGTTACTATGCTGTTGCTGTTGTTTTCTGTGTTTTTTGCAGATTGGCCTGCAGTTTACATGATGTTCTAAGTGGTTGTCAGGTTGTTACTATGTATGCTGTTAAGTTGTTTTAACTGTGTTTCAGCACATTGCTATGCAGTTGCCAGGGTGTTCTGGGTTGCTACTTATTGGCCCAAATGAAAAGAGCCCACCCCCACAAGCCTCTGTTCTGGTCACTAATATGACTTAACTCCCTCCTTCAATGTTCCACTTTTAACAGAGTGTGGTGTTCATTTCCGCTCATCCCATAAATATAATCATTCTGATTTGACTTGAATGCACCATTAAATTGATAGTTCATTTAATTTTCTTACCCTTATTCGATCCAAGATGTGTATGACTTTTATTTTGTTTGTGCAGAACATATAGAACTATAGCGCCATCTAGGGCTCTGCGCATGCGTCAAGCACTAGAAGGTGAAATCAAACTTGAAATCATGATCATGCCTACAGATAGCAATGGAAAGATATTCAGTGAAAATGAGTTACAATTTGGTTTGTTTGCACCCATATCTAACTAAATTGCTTCAGAGGACATTGATTTAACCACTGTTGCAGTATATATAACTTTATGCTCCCTTAATCTGCTTTTTGTAGCTTGAAATGTCTGGCCACCATTCACTTGCATTAAATTGACCTAAAGCTGAAATATTCTTCTAAAAATCTTTGTATGTGTTCTGCAGACGAAAGAAAGTCACACACATTTGGGATGGCATGAGGGTGAGTAAATGATGAGCACCACCAATCCATGGGTCCATGTGTTTAATTAAATCTTCTGTAATGCATGCAATGTACTTTTGATACTTAAGTAAATTGAATATCAGTTACTTTAATACTTCTGCTTGAGTCGTTTTGTCATGATCTACTTTAACTTTTACTTAAGTCAGTTTCCATGAAGGTTAATTTACTTTTACTCAAGTAAGACAAATGGATACTATATACAACACTGCTAAATAGTAAATAGTAAATAGTATAATACTGTACAATAAATCCATGTAATAGATCTATATTACATTACATTACTGTAAAAATTGTTAACAGGCAATTGTTACCTAAGTAGCTATTTCTACCATAACTAACCCTTAAAATTAGTTTTGTTTGTTTAACCCAATGCATTCAGGTTGATTTAATGATGTTTAATAACATTTCTGACTTGAATCAAACAAGTTTTAGATGAAACCACATTGAAGCACATTTTTTTGGTTAACATTTTCAGTGTAAATAAATGCAGACAATTAGATGTGGCTTTCCCATCAGACCCTTTCAGCAAGGGTCAGCTTCCTTGTTTTAAAGATACACTCAGTAATTTTTTGAATATGTGGTTTTGTACTTATACTGACACCAGGAAGCAGCATCATTCAAACACAATAGTTTTCAGTTACAGATGCCATCATAGAAAATAAGCATTCACAGTAAGCCATGATCAATTTAATCCATGAGTAAAAGTGTCCAATAACAGGGTGGTTACTTAGATTAAGAAAGTTGTATTCGGCTGGTCATGTGATCAAAACATGGCTACCCCCATGAGGGCACCCTCTCCATGTAGAATAAAACACCTTTTATAAGGTTACTGATATGACTACAGTCTTTATCTCATATGATTGCTCATGATTATTTAAATTCATTTCAAAATTACTATTAATTTCTTAAGGAGTAAAAAATACCTTTAATAAATGATTATTTAGACACAAACAAATAATAAAATATTCTGGTTCCTTTTCAATTTATCAGAATGATCACTGTACAACTAATTATCTTTATATATCGTATCTATACAGTATACATGAAATAAATTATGTGGCATTTCCTGATCTCTTGCTAAATATACTGAACATTGTTCTATAACTAATTAAGGAAGGCAACCTTCATCTTTTTTGTTCACCCGAGATTACTTTATATGTTTTAAACAATTTGACAAACTCCCATGTTTTGTTCTCTCCTTCATGGTTACAGACAGAAGTCATTCTGTCAGGCTTTCTGACATCACAAACACTTTAGATAGCAGTAATTGGAACGGGGCCACAGGAAATACGTAGATAGTGTCTAGAATCAATCGAGATTCTACAGAAAACATTGTCAATAATAGAGGAAAGTTTGACAGGTTGTAATCTCAGTAGTTTCCATTAACTATAGAGTAAACATCATGGGTATCTGCCTTGATAAGAGCTATAATTGTCAGAAATAATAATTTTTGTCATGGTAGAGTAAAATGTGTTTTGGTGGAACATTCAGGATACAATCAACACGTAGTACTTTGGTTCAATGTAATGTATAATCAGTTTTCATTATGACAAAAATGCCCAACAACGTTAGATATAGTAGGTGAATCTTATGACAGCAGACTTTTATTTAATACTGTGAGATGTATTCAAATGATACATTTGGAATTTTGAATTTTTAAATGATATATAATCATTAATCAACAATAACTCTTTTGATGAATCTAAAATATGATGACTATGTATAAATATGCACAGTAGTCATTTAATCACGAGTATTACAATTTAAATGGCAAGCACTGTGGGCTAAGATGAATCTGATTTATAAATACTACTATTATAATTTATAAGGAAGGACTATTTAATTAAATTACCATTATTAAATCGAAAGTCAACATAATATAACATCAGTATTTAAAAACTAAAATTATTTTCATATAATGCAAGTTTCACTGACAGCACCTCAAACACATGAATAGGTCACAAAAGCACAATGCTTTTGTTTTCACAGTATTATCTACTCAGGACAAAATCCTCAGTCGTTCTGTTTCTTTGGCAAGTATATGAATCGGTGCATGTCTGTGTTCCCTGTGATGCCATAGTGTTGTGCGTTGAAAAAAAGCAACGCTGAGGTCCTTGAAACTGAACATGTTGTGTCTTACACCTGCACAGCCCATGGAGTAAAGCTGTCAGGCTCCGCAGGAGGACACTGAAACAAACACACACGTTCAACTGTCAGCAAAACCTAGTGAACTTATAGGCCCCATTAGAAGCAGTGGATGACATTTAAGTCTGATACTGGCTCTAATGTTGTAACTGTTTTACTAAAAGTTCATTAGTAAACACACAAGCGTTAATATTCATGCAGTAAGGATAGAAAGGCATGAAAGTATTTGTGTTTAAAAATCATAAAGGTGGTGTCGTCATTTGGGAGTTGGAAGGTTTTTTTTTTCATTACTACCGAATTGGTTAAATTTGTAACAAAATTTGTAATTATAATGTTACATCCCAGTAGTTTCTGGGCAGTTTTAATTATAATCATTACCCTACAAAAAACAAACCTGAACATATAAAAAAAACTGGCACTCAATTGTAAGAGTTTAACATACCAGTTTAGTAAATTTGTCTTCACATGCATTTCGTATCCGTTCAGGTGTGGCGGGGCTGTCCAGTCTGAAGGGTCCAGTGAGACCGGACTCAGCCCTGGCAGCTGTGATGGCATCTTTAATGGCATAGAAGACTGAGGCCGCCAGAAAGAGAGGGGGTTCTCCCACAGCCTGAGCACAAACATAATAATCAGAACTGAGATTTAACAGACATAATATCACTACAGATTCACAAGTACAATGTTTTGGTTTGTCTAACCTTTGAGGAGAAGATAGCCTTCTCGTTGGGTGCGTCTCTCAGCAGCGAGACCTTTAATTCAATCGGGATGTCCCCGAAGGCAGGAATCTTGTACATGCCTGGACCACGCGTGTACAGGTAACCATCAGGAGAGTAGCGGAGTTCCTCCAGAGTGAACAGACCCAAACCCTGCATGAATCCACCCTCCACCTGCACACATATCGGCATGCTATTCGTAATGAATGAACAATGGAGCATTTTATTTACATAGATTAATAGCTCAAATACCTGTCCAATGTCTATTGCTGGATTTAAACTCTTGCCCACATCCATGACAATGGAGGTATGAAGGTTCTGAAATGGGAGAATGAGTTAAGCTATTGTTAAAAGAGTTAAAGGTGTAATGTGTCATTTATGTGCTACGAGCATCACCAAATTGAATTGCTAAAATAATGATGCCATTGGTTGAGTCAGTATTGCCATGTCAGGCTGGTTGGAATGCTCAAACATACAAAAAACCCTTTTCCTTTTTTATAGAGCCACAGAGCCACATTGTTTGCACTTTTTGGGAAAATCAACCCACCAATGGCTTACTTATAGCTGTCTATATACATTAAACTGGGAGTTATTGTCAGGCACTTGGCAGCACCCCACTTGAAAATTGAATGTAAAATGTAGATTCGCTGTCCTAGGGAAATTCAAATTGGCATTTGGAAATGGCCTATACACATATTACTTATCATCGTGGTATTACCTTATGACTGCCAGTCAGACAGTCTATCTCCACCTCTGAGAAGGCAACTCCATAAGTAAAGTAGTTAAATGCCCTTCCTGAATTTGTGTCAAAATCATAGCCAAGATCTGGAGTCCTATAAAATATAATCAGATTAGTTACTGTTTTTACTTCTGTGAGGACCTCAGTTAGTTTACAGCTGAAATGAACTTAATATCTGACATTTTTACGTACTTGTAAAATCCATTGGCAGACAAGTTTACTCTGTCAATATAGGCTGCTTTCACCTGCAAATGCATATTATGATGCTATAGTTATTTGGAACCAAATTGTAAATGCACCGAAATGCATAGGAGTTGAACATAATGGTTAACAGAAAGGGTGTACACAATAATATTAAATAAATCCATATGCCATGTAATAAAGTGCATACTCCATAGGAAACAAACAACACAATATGTTTCGCTAGATAATAATGGCATTTTTTTTAATTGCGATTAATCACATACATTTTTTGTAGTTAATCGTAATTAATCGCATATTTTGAAAATGCTGAAATGTGACACCACATATATTTATTTTCCTGTCAAAATGCATTTATTTCCATCTTAGGAAAGAAAACAAAACATTATGTAACAATATAATTTCCAAACAAAGCCTTCCACATTAAAAAGATAGAAATGCACTAAAATCACACAAATTCAAGTAACATCAAATGTTTCCCAAAGTCTAAGTGGGAGTTTGAGTAATTGAAAGAACTTGTCCCCCACATAGGTTGCATATTAATTTCAATGTGCATAAAATCTCTTAAAATCTCATCCTCCGCATTATTAATCTGCCAACACACTGTGGCTAGCCACTTTGTTACAGCAATCGTGAAGCCGCAATCATTATTTGCGTCAGGGTATAAATGCTAGCATTACGCGCCTTTTTGAACTCCTCATGAAAATTGCTTGGTGACAAAAACGTATCATTCTGCACTTTGGTGATAGTTAAGACTTGCCGTGCTTCTGTGGTAATTAAAATGCACCTTACATAGACAGAAAAATACTTAACATTCTTTCACAAGTCCAATCTGGGCCTTTTGTGTACATCAAATAGTGCTAAGAGGTCCTTTCACTATCATTTTATCACTGACACTGAATCACTGCTTTGTGCGTTTGTGCTGTGTGTGTCAGTGTAATAGACTCCTGTCAGACACATTATAAAGGTTCCACAGTTCCAACAATTTTTTTTGCTGTATTAACAGTAAATGCGTTAAGCGCGATTAAGAAAAATTAACGTGTTAAACCATTTAATTTATTGCATGCGTTAATGCACTAATTCTGACAGCTCTGCTAGATAATCATGGTGAAATGACTATATGCAAAGTATAAAACAAGAGATACTAACCCAATCTTCCCAACACCCTTTGGGGTTCTTGTCTATGTATGGCTGAAGTCTCTGGAGCAATGTCTGGCAAGCATTCTGTGCGACATTAGGGGTTATGAATTATTGGTTATTGTGATACATGTAGATTTATCATATACTGTATCATATGAATATCTGCTTCATGAAGCTTACATAGACAGCCATGCCGTTGAGGTCTGAAGAGGCAGAGGCAGCTGTAGGGCTTGTGTTGGGAACTGTGTTAGTGCTGGTTTCTGTGATGTGAATCTTTGTGCTGGAGATTCCAAGTGTTTTACTGGCCACCTGCACGGCACAAAAACAAACACGAAGGATTCAATAATTTGCCATATAAACTGATTAATGACAATCGGTTAGTGAAGACATACATCTCTAGTGAAAAACCATAAATGCCATTGATGTTTTATTTAGTTTTGTGTGTGTGTGTGTTTGTTGTGTGTCTTGTTTTGTTTTACCTGGACCATTTTTGTGTGCAGGCCTTGCCCCATCTCTGTTCCACCATGAGTAAGAAGAACCGAACCATCTGTGTACACATGTACCAATGCTCCTGCCTGTGTCAAAAATACACATCACACACATACTGTATACACAGTCATCGCTCTCAAATTTATTAATTCGAAATTTTAAGAATGTTGACCTGGTTGAGGAAGACAGCAGTAAAGCTAATGCCAAACTTGGTCGGAATGATGGAGAGCCCTCTCTTGGTCCAACGATGCTGTCTGAAATAAAGGTATTACAGCATTTTTTAACAATCACTGTGCTGAAATCATGTTTACATTGATATGCAAATAACATAAAACCATAAAATGCTGGCTTGGCTAAGTAATTTTTCACAAAAACAAAACTTAATAGTCCAAAAATAAAATAAAATGTATATATATATATATATATATATATATATATATATATATATATATATATATATATATATATATATTAAACTTTACAAAATTATAATTTATTTTAACTAAATAACAACTTTTTTGATTTCGAGATGATATATGATGATATAACAATAGGCTCTATTTTGTGTTATTAAGCTTAAAATATACAAATTTCTGACTTGTTGTACTGTTCCACGGCAGCCTTGCGTTTGCAGAAGTCTGAGATCTGCATGCACTCCTCCCAGCAACGGTCAATGGTGAACTGATCCAGACACTGATTAAAAGGTGTGAGATCTCCCTGCTTGTACATATTCAACCTCCTCACCTACAAGTAAAGATGATGCTGTTACATTTGACATTGTGATGCATATCTATAAGAACTGAGATAAATGCACTGCTAACCTCTTCAGCAGGTAGACCACAGCTCATAGCCACATCACTCATCCAGCTCTCTGCAATCATCATGCCCTGTGGCCCACCAAACCCTCTGAATGCTGAGTTAGATGGTAAGTTGGTTTTACACAGGTAGCCTGTGCCACAAATGTTAGGGATGTTGTAGGAGTTCTCCATGTGGAACAGTGCCCTCTCCATGATCTATGCATTAAGAAGACCACATAAAGTACGACTATATTTTGTAATGTGTTTCATTGCCCACCAGAGGGAGATATTCTAACATTTGGGAGCCCTACTCACCGACAATGACAGGTCCATAGAATTGCCTGCATTGCTATAGAAAGTCACATCAAGTGCCAGAACTTTTCCATTGTTCATGTATCCAACCTAGACATGAGATTACAAAGAGATAGTGTCTCAAAAAATACAAAAAGGTCATTCATATTCTGAAATGTCTGGAAGAATATATTTGTCTTTTCTGTGTTGATGTATTTCCTATAGAAATATATTGAAGTGCTTCTTCCTTTTTAAATAGCCTATAGCCACAGAGCCGGAAACCATGATTTGCTGCTAGATATTGCTAATAAGAGGCAGGCGGTATAAGGGGGAGGGACCTTCTCATTCTCAAAAAATGTGGATACTATTTTCCCAGAAAAGACTGTTCATTTAAAAATGTACAAATCTGCTAAAAGTTAATTTTGTCAACGCTTGGCATTACATTAGCATATAGATGGCTTCAAAGCTAAAAGACATGTACTAAAAGATTTAAAAGATTTTGCACCTTATAACGTCCAAAGAATGGATGCCGACCACCTGTGAGCAGCATGTCCTCATCGCGATCCAGCATGCAACGAACTGGTCGCTTGAGCCTAAAAGTAGAAGAAACTACAAACATTTAACCTTCACATTGTTACATAAAGCCTCCTTTAAATAATTAGGCATATATATCAACACCACTATGTCAATTTCTGTTATAAATGTTAATTTTCCATACTTCTGTGCGGCAACAGCTACCACTGTGGACAGGATGGTGCTTCGACTCTCTTTTCCACCAAATCCTCCTCCCATCCTCTTTACCCGACACACCACTCGGTTAGCTGGCACTCCCAAAGCTTTTGCCACAAGGGCCTGAGCCAAATTCAAAGACACTGAATCATTTAGTGCAATCAAATCAGTTTTATTATTATTGTGAGAAGCACTGAACTAACTAACTAACTAACTAACTAACTAACTAACTAACTAATTATGCATTTTTGATCATTATACTGCATCAATCCTCTAAAAAAAATAGCCACAGAGAGCAATTTTTTGTGTATCTTTACCTGAGTCTTGGATGCCGACTGTGTGGACACAAACATCTCCATTTCTCCATCTTCTCCACGAGGGACAGCCAAGGTGCAATTAGTCTCCAGATAAAAGTGTTCCTGTCCTCCAATGTGCATTTCACCTGCAGTGCACATATTCAGAGTCAGCTTATCAAATTAAAGAGGATTGTTGGCTGTGAGAAATATGAAATTGTACATGCTGTTCTGCTCTGTGTATGTGTTTCTGGCCTTCCATGAGTGTTCAGTTGACCCTAGATGCAGGCTGCAGTGCGCACGTTACTGAGTCAGTATATTAAGCAACTGCTGACCATTTTCTTCTCTTCCTCTTTATGATGTTCCGCATACTAATTTCTGTGAGCAGATTAGGCCATACTCGTGCTCTTGAGGAGAACAAGGTCAACCGCATCTGCATATGGCCCTTTTCCTGTATTACTCCAGAGCACGCATTTCTCCCCCTTTGATCCTGGTTGTTACTTTACTATTGGCTGATTCTTTGTTCCTTTGTCTTATGAAGAATATAAATAACATGCTTGCTGTAATAAACATTGAGTAGATTGAATACAGACCGACTGTGTGTTGTTATTTCTACTTCCTTCGTGAAGTCTCCAGAGAGGGAATTGGAGACCGCGACTAGATCTGAAATATTCCTAACATTGGCTTAAAAATAGCATTTTTTTAAATTATATAAATGATTATAAATTCTGAGACTCTCAGCCCAAGAAACTGATAAAAAAAATTATAATCAAAAGGCAAAAATGTACATTCTTTCTTATTTTTCTGATTTGACATTACATATATCAGGGTATAAATAAGGTAGCTCAGGAAAAACTGCTTTTGTTTTGTTTCCAATCTTGTCAACTGTACCCGAGTAAAATTTTATGTTGATACACAAAAAGCAATCAAAAGTTATATCATTATACAAATAATTTATTACAGTGTCCAAAAACACCTCCAAGTTTCCAAAAGCCTCTTCAAACAAATAAATCATTATAATTGTACACAAGAACTTATTACAAATGCAAACATAACAATGACTAAAGGTTTGCATAGCAAACATGATTTAAGGTTTGCATTTGCAGACATGATTTAAGTAATGAGATTTAACAGAATGAGTTTCATTCTGTGCCATTTGAGTCATCATTGGGTTTTTGTCATGTACTTGATGCCATCTCTTGGTGGTCATATGTAATTAGAGTGATTGATCAAATGACTCTCTGCCCAAATATAGAAGACAATCACCACTGGTTGGAGCAGTCTGAACCCAATCCGATTGGTTCAGAATTCCATGATGCTACAGCATTTCTGATTATATCACCTGATCCAGGAAAGCTAACATGTTTGTAACCAGATAGCAAGATGCCAGATAGCCTAAATGATGTGTGCACATTGTATGTAGGTGATCTAATGAGCTATGCATATGATTACTTTGAGTAGGTGCTTGTTTGAAAGATAATTGCCTGTAATGATGATTATGTGATATTTTAAGTTCTGGTTATTTTTCTTAAAGTTTACTTATGTCTATGTCTATTTTTTTTTCTTGCAGGCCCGCCAGCGTGCTTAGAGGGTTAAATAGGACTGTCTTTTCTAACACATTTCACCAGCTCCTACTTACTTTTTTAAATATGACATTACCCTTTACATCACAATGTATGCAATTGAGTTGTACCATGCAGGATGTGATCAGCATCTTTAAATCCTTGTGCAACATCTCCTCTCTCCATCTTTCTCACAGGCTCATAGAAGGATTTATTGGTAATAGCATCCTGTTTAAAAGAGTGAACACAACCATGTTAGCAATCCAGTCAAGTTTGTGTGCGTGTGTGTGTGTGTGTGTGTGTGTGTGTGTGTGTGTGTGTGTGTGTGTGTGTGTGTTTGTTTGTTTGTTTGAACTTGTTCAGGCTTAAATAATCCCATTATGTAATGATGACAGAAGGAAAAGTACTTACCAAGGGTAAAAGAAGATCACATCAACAAATGTTTTGGGATAATATACAGTAAGTGCATATATTGTATGTAGATCAGTAGTACGCAATTGTTCTGATAGGGTTGCAGACAGAAGGGACAAGAACTTGACACATGTTTTGTTGTTGACGTCAAAGGCCATGCATCCAATCAATATTTTGGAGTTTTGGTGCAGATTAATCTGTCACTTGGTGAAATGACTAATACTATAATCAAATTTTGTTTTTATATGTTAGGCTGGTAAATCACACTTTGATGTTTATGCATTTAGAAAATTACTTGATTTTCCTATTCAGTTCATGTCATGTTAAAAAATTAGCATATTATTAGGCATATGCATTTAATGCTAATGCTATTATAACTATAATATTTAAAGGGATAGTTCAGCCAAAAAGAAAAAAATCTCTCATGTATTCACCCTCATACCATCCTAGATGTGTATGACTTTCTTTCTTCTGTTGAACACAAATGAAGATTTATATAAGAAAATTTCAGTTCTGTAGATCTACAAAGCAAGTGAATGGTGACCAGAACTTTGATTCTCCAAAAGTCACATAAAGCCAGCATAAAGGTAATCCATATGACTCCAATGACAAATCCATGTCTTCATAAGTGATATGATAGGTGTGGGTGAGAAACAGATAATTATTTAAGTCCATTTTTACTATAAATCTCTACCTTTTACCAGCCCAGACCAACAGGTGGCAATATGTGCGAAGAATGTGTATCACCAATAAACAAAGGAAGAAGAATGGAAGTGAAAGTGGAGATTTATAGTAAAAAAATAACTTAAATATTTATCTATTTCTCACCCACACTTATATCACTTCTTCAGATTTGGATTTAACTACTAGAGTCATATGGATTACTTTTATGTTGACTGTATGTGATTTTTGGAGAATCAAGCTCTGGCCACCATTCACTTGCATTGTTTAGATATACTGTACATAGCTGAAATATTTTTCTACAAATCTGCAGAAGAAAGTAAGTCATACACATCTGGGATGGCATGAGGATGAGTGCTTTTATTTTTTTTATTTTTGAAACTATCCCTTTAACATACACAACAAGCACATTTAAAACCATAGAAAAACAATCAGCTGGCAGCTGCATGATTCTATTTACTGTGGTGTGTGAAAATGGGTGGTGTCATGCATTCTTGTGTGTACATGTATAACATTTCAGACCTGAATGGTGACAATCACAGGTTGCAGCTCCTCATATCTTATCTTTACAGCCTTGACTGCTCTCTGAGCATGGGCCTGTGTGTCTGCCACAATGGCCCCCACTATGTGTCCCACACATGTGACCTAATATGAAGCATCAATGTAAGGATGAGAACCACAATGTCAGCATGACTGTGCACATGCAAATAATTTTGATTATTTTAATCTTTGCCACATCCGAGATGCTCAACCATTAAATAACTGTTAAAGTGTAACTGCATCAATAAATGGTTATCCAGTGGATAGACTTTGAACATAAAAAAACTCTTTATATCTGCAAAAATACTTTAAAATCACTTGAGATGCATGTGAGAGACATTTTGCACAGGAATGCATATATGGGGCTACTAGAGTCACAAGGATGACTCCAGTTGCTACAACTTTCATTTGATATGCTGTCTTCTGTAAGAGAAATGTAAAAGCCATATCGCTATGGTAGCTTCATGCCTGATCCTCTCTGGATAATAATTACCCCCTGACTTCTCTATAGAAAAAGCAAATACTTGTATTATGGATTTAATACTTTTCTATGTTCAAATGCCACTTGTTTGTTTTATATTGTACATCAAATGCAATCTTATATCTAGAAAACCACCTTATTATCTGCGATGACTGTCTCGTCATAGACAATAGGTCCTGTCATGTTACTTCCTTGAATGTCCTTGGCAGAGATAAATGTAACCACTCCAGGAACTGCCATTGCTTTCGAAGTGTCAATGGATCTACAAACAGAAACACACAGTTAACACTTTATTGCAGATTACCTCTCATAATAACATTCTAGTACATTTTTGAATCTATTTTTATGACACGAGTCATAAAAACAATGCACGCTCACTTTAAAAGTGTCAGTGTGCATGTGATGTACTTGGCATAAACCCAATATCTATTACTTCAAAACATCAGACTCTGTTTTGCAAGATAAGCGAAGTTTAAAAGTCCACATTGGGACTTTTGAACCACATTTCGGATTCAAAATCGAACTTAAACCTGGACATAAACTGAAAGTGTTTACGATTTAGAAAAAATGTACAACAAAACTTTACAATGCAAAATGAATAGGTAAATTAGTTATGAATTTACACTTTTTCTAGTGACATTGACCATCTTAACTCCTTTGTACAAAAGGTCAGGTCAGAAGTTAAAGGGGTGATAAATCAAACACTAAGACGTTTTTTTAATTCATGTACATTTTTCCAATTCAACACACATTGTTATGCTGATAATTTGTAATGATAAAAACTATATTAAATATAATATAATGCAAAATATCTCAAACTCAATCTTTGAAACTCCTTCTGTACATTTACAGTATGTGTCATTTCCACTAACTTTATGAGGGCATGAGCTTTAGTGCTGGTGACCAAAGCCAAATAGAGCTCATTTTTATAGCAGGGGATGTCGTCACAGTAGACCGCCTCTCCTGTGGCCTGCTTTAGTGCAGACAGGTGCATGATCGGATGGCCCACCACATCATCATTGCTCTGACCAGGGGGAACAAACTACAAACAAAGTAATAAGCTAAGCAACTTTCTGACACAATGCACAGATAAGCCTGGAACTACTATTTCATGATAACTAATATACAGTATATACCTGGTAAAGCTGTACACTGGATGGTGGGTCCAACTCAAAGAGCTCAGTAGCAGTAGCATATTCAGGTCTTATGTCTTTAACAGTGACACCCTGTAGAGACACATCTTACAATTAATTTCATAATAGTCTCATTCCCAACGGGCATATGATATTAGAAATATGGTTGTTTAAAGTAAGAAACAGTAGAATCAGAGTTCAAAACGAACACTTTGGCACCCCTAATGATGGTATGTAAATCGAAAAACATGCACTATGGAACTGTGTTTTGGACTATTTTAATTAAAAATATATATATTTATATGGCCAAAACAATGGGATTATATAAGATTTTTTTTCTTGTATATCCTGAACAGATTCATGTTTTATTAACTTTTTTCAAGCCAATTTTAACTCGCTTGGCAAGTGTAAAAAAAAACTTTTACTTATGTAAGCTCGTAAAAATAGTTAATTAAAAACCTCAGTTTGCAATTCCAGAGCCAGTTTGTGTTGGACAGTGAGAAAGAACTTGTAGAACAGGCTGATAGTCAGTGTGCGTCTGTATTCCACCATCCCACCAGGAGCTGAGGGAGATAAAGTAATCTCCTCAGCCAATGAGGTGCAGGCTTTCTGTAGAAGCTCCTCATTCCATTGCCTGCAAGCAAGTAAGATTTCTGTAAAATTCCCTAGTATTAATATGCATATTCTATATATATTTTATTTAATTTCATTCATTTATTTGTCAAGGACCATGCACAAAAAAAATTAATCTCACAAGAGATTAATATATAAATATATATATAAACAAAAATATATACAGTATTGTGACGAGGACAACGGTGTGGCCGGGCCGTGATGAAGCACAGTCGGCGTTCTGATGAGCGGGAGAACTGGGTGGCCGGGAACGTCAGTTCGAGAGAGAGAGACGCACACGGCCATGTTGCATGTGTGTCTGTTTGTATTATGGTTTATGTCTGTTTTATGTTGAGTTTTGCAATGAAACATTATATTGACTGTTCAGCCAGTTCCCACCTCCTCCTTGCCCATCCTTATACTGTTATAATCCTCTGATCAGCTGATTCAGCACAAGTCCTGCTCCATAACGGCCCGGCCATGCCCTCCTCCTCGTCACAAGTAGGCTACATATACACCAATCAGCAACATTAAAACCACCTGCCTAATACTGTGTAGGTCCCCCTCATGCAACCAAAACAGCACCAACCCGCATCTCAAAATGACATTCTGAGAGGCTATTCTTCTGCTAGTCTCTAGAATTTACTCAGAATGGTGCCAAAAACAAAAAACATCCAGTGAGCTGCAGTTCTATGGACAGAAATCCAGTGTTGATGAGAGAGGTCAACAGAGAATGGCTCGACTGGTTTGAAAGTCTACTGACAAAGTCTACGGCAACTCAGATAACCGCTCTGTACAATTGTAGTGAGTAAAATAGAATACGGTCAATTTAAGGAGAAATAGAGAAATTTGAAGCTTATAATTTTATAAAAGCTTTACTTGTATTGAAACAATAATATGAATGTAGATGTACAATTTGTAGATGAAGTTTTATGAATGTAGATTAAAGTCACTTGATAAATAGATAAATAAAAGATCAAAAAACTACCTAGATGGCTTAACGTAGCAGGATATCTGGAGATCATGCCGATATCTCAGAAGTCAAAGTTTGCTGGTTTCAAAGCATTTTGAATGGTTTCCCTTATCATGTAACCTTGTGTAATGCAAGTGCCACTATCATAAATGTCATGTCCATTTATGCAATTTGTTCCGCATAACGTTAGAATGAGGAAGAATAAAAATGAACTTTTACATGTTTTTAGGAGTGGCAACCCTTCTACATATTGTGCCTATTATTATTTCTAGACTGTGCATTTGAACTCACTGGGTTTTTACAAAGTGTATTACTTATTAATTATAATGAAACCATATTTTTTATATTGGCATGTTCATGCTTATTAGCAATATGCCGATGGTTTACATTTGGTCAGTAATTGGCCAAAAAATACCGGCAAAGTGATCGTATGTCTTTGTAAGACTTGGAATATTGCACATTAGCCGCATGAACCACCTTTGGGTGCTTTATTAGGTGTTAAAGTGAATCACTATATACTGCCATTGTATTGAATTCAACCAAAGGAAAAAAAAGTATTGTTCTGCAGCAGAAACAAAGTCAAATGGGTCTGGAACAACATCAGGGTGAGTAAATGATGACATCATTTTCATTTCAGTGTGAACTATCCTTTAATTGGACAACAGGCACATTATCAGCTGATGCAATTATCTCCAAATGGCCCAATATCGGCCTATCACTAATACAGAATGTCAGGAGTGGGTCACTATACCAGCAGGGCATCATTTACCTGTTGAGCAAACTTTTGCATGTAGTGGTGGCAAGAACAGTAACAGGGGCCATTCCTCCATAGCTAATCCGAATATTCTGCACAATGTTGGACCGTTCCTGGAAGCATACGTTCATTCCACATGTGACAATAGAGATGTCATCTTCTTTACGAGGGGACTGCTTGAAAGCTGAAAAGTACTGGCCCTAGAAAACAAATTTAAAGAGAGTCTCCAAATCTGCATTGAAATTGATCAATGTGAGATTTTAAGTGAGAGTATTTGGAATGGAACTCTGCAGACCTTTCTTGTGTATGGAATCTCAATAGATAAAAGAATCTCATCTGGCTTCAAAACTGTCTTTCTATAACCAGGGAAGAACTTGTCATCCATCTCAAGAACACGTTTCCCCCCTTTAAACATCAGACAGAGATTTTTATGGAATTTCTCAAATAGCAAAAGTTGTAATTTATAGAAAAGTACTTTCTGCTGTTGTTAAAATCTGTAGAACAATGTACACTGAGACTGTGTCAAAAAATGTTGTCAACATCCTATATGTTACTTTGCTGGTACACTGTACTGCAAATGTCAGTGTTTTTAACCCCTGACCTGTGTCCTGTACCACAGACATGCAATTTGCTGTTTAACGAATATACAGTTTGCATATTTGGTCAATGAATAGGAATGTTTTCTCTGCATAAACAGCCAAACTTCTTATCAGATGATAAAATATAACAACCTTTGATCTTCGAAAAGAACCCCCCTCCCCCATGTGCTGTACCTTTGGACATCACAGTTAACTTGCAGCCTGCAGCCATGAACACAGGGTTGAGGTCTGAAATGGGACTCGCTGTCATAACATTGCCACCAACAGCCTGAAAGCAAAAAGATGAGGTTAAATATGGGAATTGATTTATAATAGAAAGGAAACATTATCATGGCCATGGCTCTGAGAACATAAAACACTTTGACTTAACTAGAAATTACACCAGATTAAACGGTATATATCACATACGGCAACATTTCGGATCTGCTGTCCTGCGAACCAGCGCAGTTGCTCCAGAACAGCCTGAAAGACCTCAGTCTGATGAGCAGGCAGCTTATTTACCACTTCACGCAACACATCTCCCAGCACAGTCAATGTCACTGATGCGCCAACCTCGATACCTGCAAAACACACAAATTGTCTCCATCAGCAAAGTCATTTTGTCTCCTTTAACAATGGCAGAACTATAATTAACTGTTCACTTGTCTTTCAAGGGATAGTTCACAGAAATGTTTTAATTCTGTCATCATTTACTCACCCATGCCATCCCAGATGTATAGGACTTTCTTTCTTCTGCTGAACACAAAGATTTTTAGAATAATATCTCAGCTCTTTAGGTCCATACAAAACAAGTGAATTGGGTCTGAAACTCTGACGCTCAAAAAAGCACATAAAGTCAGCATAAAAGTAATACTTACGACTGGAGTCTTACATATTACTTTTATACTGCATTTATGTGATTTTTGGAGCTTCAAAGGTCTGGTCACCATTCACTTCCATTGTATGGACCTTCAGAGCTGAAATATTCTACTAAAAATCTTTGTTGATGTTCAGCAAAATAAATAAAGTCATACACATTTGGGATGGCATGAGGTTGAGTAAATGATGAGAGAATTTTCATTTTTGGGTGAACTATACTTTAAGCCGGATAAGAGAAATGCTTCTCAAAGACTATTTTTAAATATTGCGATTTTTTAGAAAAATTTAACTTTAAAACCATAAAAACATTTGAGATTATTTCATCATATTAAGGACATTCTGACCTTCCTGGGTGTGCTGAATGTTAGTCAGTTCTGGGATGTAGGCTGGGGCCAGAATCACAGGATAAAGTTGGTTCTTGAACTTCATCTCGATACCTTGTGTATGAGAAGAGAGGTCAAAAAAATAACATTAGCTTGAAACCAATTATTAAATTCTGAATTACAATACCACACACACACACACACACACACACACACACACACACACACACGCATGCACACACACACACACACACACACACACACACACACACGCATGCACACACACACACACACACACACACACATAATCAAATCTTTTTACTTTTATTCCTACATAAACACAACACATTTTTTGTAAATATTAACATGACGCATGAAACAATATATGTGGGCCTCACCAACTTCTGTGTTCCCAACTACTAGTTTGGCATTTGGATAGGTCGCCTTCAGTTCTAGGAGTTCTTTAAGGGAGCTGGGTTGAATCCACAACACTCGTTCACCAGTAAACCTCAACTCTCTCTGTGGCTGTGTAGTTAGGCTCTATATAGAACAACACATCTCCTTGAGTTTAAATATGCATCCGTATAATGTTGTATTGAGTAAATTCTGTTAAATGTTTTTAGATGTACCACGAGTTCAGGAGGAAAAATAATCTCTTGTGTTGGGTCTAGTGGCATAAACTCTGATGGGTCATACAACTTCTGAGCTGGAAGCACTGAATTTCCCTACAAAAAAAGAAAGAAACATTTGTAAAAACATTAAAGAGTGAATGGCAATTGGGACCAGTCAATCTATCACAGAGATATTGTGAAAGATATATTCCATGTAGTTTAAAAATCCTTTGATAAAATTATTTATTATAGGCGGTGTGGTTGCATATGAGATTGTGAACAGTGATCTTGTAGAAACTGCTTGTTGTTTCATGGCTACACGGGCTCATGAGTGTCAGTTCAAACATGTGACCAGTTTCCTTTGAGATTGAAATGGATGCCATGTCATTGATTTCTTTACCAAGGACCCAACAGGTTTATCATAAATGGCAAGGCCTTAGGACGAAAAAGTGTTTGTACTCTTGATAACAGAAACCATGCACAGTGGTTGTAACAATGTGAGAATTGATATTGCATGATGTCTGATGAGATGTCTGTTCCACTCACATTGACATGCTTCTCAGTGTGTCCGTTAGTCATACAGCAGCCATTAGTTTTCCCTTTTGCACCACAACATCCCCCATTCTGAAAGAGGCAGATTTTAAACATTGATAAGAGATGAAAAATCACGAATTAGATCTCTTAAATGTGTCAATCGATTCTCCTAGATCGCAACGCGATTAAATGGAGAGCAAATGGAGACTTTTGCTGTTTTCTCCTGCTCCTGGGATTTTCTCTAGAGTTTCTTACGAGATCCTAAGAAAGTTTCAAAATGTGCAAAGATTTACCAGGAGTCCAAAGCATGCAATCAAATGTCCAAATGATCTTTGCTGTGCTATCAACATTACTGTATGCCAACAATTGTCTCATTTGTGTCTGCTTCCTTCTAAGGAATTTTAGGGAAAACACCTGAGACAAATTTGATACTTGAATGAAACCTAAACTAAGAAGTCCTTTAAAGGAATGGGCCACCCAAAAAGGATGATTCTCTCATCATTTGATCACTCTTATGTTATCTCAAACTCATGTGACTGTATTTCATCCACGGAACACAAACAATGGAGATATGTTTGTTTGTGCATTCAATGTAAGTGGTTTAATCCTTGTTTTCTTAAGCGATCCAATCAGATTTGGGTGAGAGCCGACCAAAATAGTACTCATTTTTCACTGTACATCATTGCAGTCTCTAGGCATGATCATCATTTTAAGCTTGATTACACTTCCTAGCACTTGACGCATGCGCAGAGCACTAGACAGCATTAGAAAGTGCCTTTGAGCATGATATCATGATCGCCAAGGACCAGTGTTGATCTCGTCAACGAAATCACTGATGAAAACATTCGTTAATGAAGGGTTTTTTGATTTCGTCAGTGATAAAGATGACGGGACGAAAAAGGTGCATCATGATGATCATTTTTTTTTTTTATTAAAGCATAATATTGATGAAAATATGACATGTAACTTGTGTTGTGAATAAAACATTTCCGTAAGAAACACGCTATAAGCAATGTAATATCCTTTAACCGAAAATAAATAAGTCTCTAAAGCAAGAAGATTTCACAGTATAGTAGGCAAACTTCTAAAAACTAGCTGATACTTCAGTCTTTTCATTATTATTTTTGGAGCTCAGTTTTTTTTCATAACAAAGTCAGTATGCTATGTATAGTTATATGTTTATACATTTTTCCCTAAAAGTTTGAATATTTTATTAAAGTTTGGTCTGTTACAGTTTGACACAACTCCTCTTTTTCGATTGGATCGCTTCAGATGACATGGATTATACCACTGGAGTTGTATGGATTACTTTTATGCTGCCTTTATGTCCTTTATGGAGCTTGAAAATTTGGACACCATTCACTTGCATTATATGGACAAACAGACATCGTATCTCCATTAAATATCTTAGTTTGTGTTCCACAGAAGAAAGAAAACCACATGAGTTTGAGACGACATAAGAGTAATTTTTGTGAACTATTCCTTTAAATCTTAAAGCGAACTTTATTCATTTGGGATGTTTAAAAGAACTGATAGACCATTTCAAATATTTACCACAATAGTTCTTGATACCAGCTCAGAGCTACTTCAACATCTTCATTTCGTACTTGTTGTGAATAAACCATATTATAATTTCAACTATTGTAATAGCAATGTTTTACTGCTGTAACCTGTAAAACTCAGGAGTTCTTTTACCTTTGTGAATGTCCTGTATCCTTCCAGAATGGGTCTGTAGCCTGTGCAGCGACATAAATTGCCTGTGTACAACCAATTCAAATTCAAATATTTATATACAAATTGAATAAACGTGTAAAGTAAAAAAAAGAAAAAAAAAAAATCAATACAATTTGAGATTGTGTCTTTTACTACACCTTGAAAGGCCTCCTGAATGTCATGCATGGTGGGCTGAGGGTTGTTTCGCAATAGGGCGTACATAGACATAACAATTCCTGGAGTGCAGAAACCACATTGTGACCCATGAGCCTTAGCAATTCGTTCCTGTATTGAAAAACAAACAATTGTTGTTGCTAAAGATGATTAAAACAGCAATATATCAATTGATACAGCTAACATGACTTCTCACTCTTTCCACTGGCAGGAAATGAGAAGTCATTTTGCAATTTTTTTTTTTTTTTTGTGTAACATGCTTTTGTCATCATTCTCTACATCATCACTGAAAGACGTAAAAATTGTGATCACACCTGTACAGGATGGAGTTTGCTGGCTACGCTGCCAATGCCTTCCACTGTAGTTACTGCACAGTGATGCAAAGAGCATAGAGGAGCCAAGCAGGCATTAACTGCATGGTGACTTCAAAGGTGCCATTAAGGACATAACTACAAAAATGACTGGAATTTATTTCACAAGTTTCAGACTCCTCTAGGAATAACACTGAAAGCATAAACATGTCACAGGTTTAAGGAGAGCAATGCACTGAATTAATGAAAGAGATACATAATCCGGCTTTGATGTGGGTGATATTTGGACACCATCACTGTGCAGGCTCCACATCCTCCTTCTGCACATCCCAGTTTGGTTCCTGTCAAACCCACTGCAAGCATCAATACTAAGGAAAAGAACTTGGAACAGTCACATTGAGAAAGAAACTAAATAAGTGTAAAAAAATTTAAAAAAATAAAATAAAAATCATAATTACTATATGAAATGAAGCAAGAAATACATTTTCTTAAGCAATTCAAAATCCTTCAGCTTTTGTGGTCACGAGCTTGTGAAATAAAAATAAATACATAAAAAATGCATGTTTGCATTTCTAAATGTCACTTGTTTTCCATCAGATAATACTGGTGGAAATAATTGCTGAAGTCTGTTTAACTTTGAAAATCACAGCTTAACCAAATGATACAGTAAAATAACACAAACACACACACACACACACACGCGCACGCACACACACACACACACACACACATGTTGTGTTTCCATGTTTTATGGGGACTTTCCATAGACATAATGGTTTTTATACTGTACAAACTTTATATTCTATCCCCTAAACCTAACCCTACCCCTAAACCTAACCCTCACAGAAGACTTTCTGCATTTTTACATTTTGATGATTTATAAGCTGTTTTCCTCATGGGGACCGACAAAATGTCCCCACAAGGTCAGACATTTCGGGTTTTACTATCCTTATGGGGACATTTGGTCCCCACAAAGTGATAAATACACGCTCACACATACACACACACACACACACACACACGCGCACGCACACACACACACACACACACACACGCGCGCACGCACACACACACGCGCACACACACACAAAGGAAAATAATATTACTACAGAAAATTCCACAAAAATTCTTCTCTAAGCCTCAACTCAACTCAACAACAACAAAAACTTGATCTTGTCTATCTTAAAGCTGATGTGGTTATAAGGCGACCAAATTACATCACAAATATTTGCTTTTTGAACCTTTTGGGGTTTTTTTCTCTCGAGCTCACACAACTTTATTATACATTTCTGAACACAGAAATATATCGGTGGATATGCCTCTGAGGAAAGCTTGACATAACAATACAAAAAAGAAAGTGTTGCAATCACTGAAAGTAACATTCAAATAAAAAATATTAATCAACTTTAATTAATACTTAATGATAACTAGTTAATTAATCAAGAAATCAAGAAATAATTTGAGTGACCGGTGTATAAAAAATCTGATCAAGCAAGTGACATTTAATCATCCAAACATATCATTTTTGGCAAATCTCCTAAAGCGCCACGGTGATTTAAACGCAGCAGAAAGCAAACAATTCAGTGTAACCAACCACAAAAAAAGAGGGAGGGAGGGGTAGGATAAAGGGTAACACTTTACAAATAGGTTCCATGTGTTCAAATTAGTCAACATCATTATTTAACATGAACTAACAATGAGCAATACTTTTACAGCATTTATTAACTTAATGTTATTTTCAACATACATTTTTTAAATTAAATGTACACCATGAACTAACATGAGCTAACAACGAACAATTGGATTTTCTATAATAAATTAACATTAACTAAAATAAAAATATATTGTTAATTGTCAGTAAATGATGCCTAATAGGCCTACATTAACTGATGTTAACGAATGGAGCTTTATTGAAAGTGTTATCAAAATGATGATCTTTATTCAGTTTCAACAGACAGTTTAAATAAAAACATAAGTTCAATAGGATACAGTTCCCCCTTAGATAAGTCAGGAGCGTCATTTCAGGATCTGCATTTTTCTCAGTTATCTGCGCAGAAGAAAATAAGGAAAACATTTGAAGGCGCTTGTTTAGCTATTCAAAATTTTGAATGCATGGAAAAACAGTCTAATAGCCTAGTCAAAAAAGATTTGCAAGGTAATTTTCGAGTTTAACAGTAATAAACATAATATAATTTTAAAATAATAAAAGGAGAAAATAAACACAAATAAACTTGACTTTTCAATCTTCCAGTTACCTTATTGCCATTAACGAAGAAAACAAGGTCATCCCTTGGATCCTGAAGTTGGTTCTTTATCTCTTCTACTGTGATCGACATTTTTGCTGTCTCTCTCTTGAGTGATCTCAAATCAGTGAGCTGTGTGTAGAGATCCTTATCATTTGCGCTTCTGTTGAGCAGCAGCTGAACGGAGAATGACTTGTGGGAGGGCTATACAGTAAACTATAGTCACTCTTTTATAATAGTAACATAACTCACAAGGAAACTGAAATCTGCTGTCACAGGCAATTATTGAGCTTTGGCACAAATTTAGTTTCTTAAAATGAGTTGCATGTACTAGCGGCGAATTTTTTTTTTCTAAATAAATATAATAAAATAAAAAAAATATTTAAAAAAAAAATACATTAAATAAATAAATAACATTGGGCATGTCATGTTGTATCACAACATTATTCAAACTAGCAAAATATATATTTTTTACGGGAATGAAAATATTTTTTAGACAAAAATCCAGACAAGAATCCGACTGCAGAGTCTCCCTCACAGCCTCTTTTTATTCCCGTTAAAAAAGAAACAAGGCGCTATACTCTGAACATGGTTTATGTAATAGGAACCTGTCATTAAATATCCTTGCATATATTCAGCTAAATTAAAACAGTGAAACAATTAATAATTACTGTTAAAACACAAACCAAGCCCAATTCATGAAACAGCAAAAATATTCAATGTGTATAAATGAATGTTAAACATTTCAAGGGAGTAACTACAGGGAGGGCAGGGTGGGCAGCCGCCCTAGGGCCCAGGGTGAGAGAGGGTCCACAACAGTGTGACGGGCAATGAAAAATGACCAAGACCTCCCACGGAGGGGGCCCTACAGGTTCTTTGCATTGGGGTCCATAAGATCCACCTGAAAAGTTGTATTCAGGGCTGGACTGGTAATCTGGCATACCGGGCATTTTCCCGGTGGGCCAATGCACTTTGGGGGCGATCAGGGGACTGGGAGCCAACTTTGAACATTTTTCATAACAACTCTATTCGCCCAACTGTCAATCTTATTGGACAGTTATTAAAAAAAAAAAAAACATTTGATTGAATCACCTTGAACAAAACTGAAAATGATAAATAAGTATTTAGTTTCAAAATGTATTTGATAATTTCAGGGATTCTCATTAGCTACTTACATTTGATTCATTTGAGATATGAATAAATATTAGATCAAATTACTTCAAAATCAAACATTAGACATTGCACACAATGATCTCATGGGTCACAAATATTTAGCAGTGTACAGTAAACAAACAGGTGTTTAGGAAATTACTGCAGAAGTTTTGTAGCTGTTTAGTGTTTTGGGAGAAAATAAAATCAAAAGTGCCTTTTACCCCGTGGGGCCTTTTAGCCCCATTGTACCCAAAATTCAAGACAAAAAACATACTGTAATCCAAGACAACCCCTATTTAGAAGATTGCAGCAATGGAACAGAGAAAATGGTTTAAACACATAATTCAGATGTACTGCAGCAGTTATAACAGGTTAACCCATTCAGGTTAAGTACTACATTGTAGGACACTGCAATATTATAATGTTATTATTTCAACCTGAAGGAATTCAAAGAGAGTTACTCAAAGAGACACCACGAGAGGTCAAATGAATAAACCCCTGCTTTCACTTGTCATGAGTCTTGAGTTTTTAATCATTCCACTATGGCAGAAACAATAAAATATAGTTTCTTCTCTATCACCGTCTATTACAATATACAGATCTGAAAAGCAGGCGGCACCCCAACATGTTTTGTGACTGCTCACAGACATCCTGTCTTTTTCGGGAATATTTTTACTGGACATTCGAGACATAACAGCAAATTATTTACCCAGGCAAGCAGAAAGAAATGTAGAAAGACTCATTTAGTAGAAAACCACCTTAAGTACAAGCTGATACAATGTTTATGGCTACTTGGGGCTTACAGAAGCAGTGGTCGGAGCAGACATGAGACTTTTCTTTTCACTTTGAAATTCTTTAGATGATTATTCAAACAAATTAATCAAACATCTAATAACTTCAATCTGAATTTATTCAAATACATTTTTCAAACAGGTGTTTATTTATTTATTACATCTCATTTAAAGATGTGTATGTGTGTGTGGAGGGGTGTGTGTGTGTGTGTGCGATTATGAGTAAGAGTGTGATTGTAGATAATAGAGAGCCTGGAGAGAAGGGGTTTCCAAGTCACATCAGCTACTTATTGGGGTAAAACAGGGCTCAGAGCTTGGCCCAATTCTCTTCTCAATATATACAACATCACTACGAACCATCATTCAAGCACACAGGTTTTCTTACCACCGCTACGCTGATGACATGCAGCTCTACTTTTCGTTCCAGCTTAACGATCCCACGGTGACTGCTCAGATCTTGGCCTGCTTTGCAGACATCTCGGCCTGGATGAAGGAGCACCACCTTCATTTCAACCTAGCGAAGACCAAGCTTCTTGTCTTTCTAGCCAACCCTGCTGTCGAGCACAGCATCACCGTTCAGCTGGGTTAGTCTACAATAACACCATCCAAAACGGTCAGAAATCTAGAGGTAACCATGGACAAGCAACTCAATTTCACTGACCACATCTCAAAATTAGCCCATCATGTAGATTTGCAGTCTACAACATGAGGAAGATAAGACCCTTCCTCTCTGAACATGCCACACAACTCCTTGTTCAGTCACTTTTCATAACTAGATTGGATTATTTTAATGCTCTGTTAGCTGACTTTTCTTCATACACATTTAGGCCTCGGCAAATTATCTACAATGCAGGAGCACGGCTGCCGGATGTTACCAGTTCAAAGCTCTGATACTGGCATACAGAAAAGTCTCTGGGTCTGCTACAGCTTTACCTTAAATCAGAGAGAGCTATGGTATGTTCCAACCAGAAGGCTGCATTCAGCAAATAAGCGGTGCCTTGTGGTACTAACACATAGAGACATCAAATCAATTTCCCGTACTTTCGGCTTCGCAGCTCCTCAGTGGTTCCCAACTCCATCCATGAAGCATACTTCCTCTCTGTCTTCAAAAAATTGCTCTTTTTCATGAGCACCATACACTCAAATGAATAGAAATAATAATAAATCTTGTTGCACTCTAATCTCTGTCTTGGCTAGTACTTTTCTGATGCAGTTGAAACTTAGCAATGCAGCAATTTTGATGTTACGGTCTCCTTAAGATGAAATGTTGTATACTTCCTCAAGTTAAAAGAATACATTTTAATGTAAATGTTGCTGCCAGACCTTTAACTAAACTGCAAAAGTGTACAGACTGCACATGGTTTGTCACCGTCCCACATACATTTAAATACACACATCAACAGACACACAGTGTGTAAGTTATAAGTGTTTCTTTTAAGGGGAAAGCAGCATATATCATAACAGATATGAGTGAAAAAAACAAAAAACAACCTGAGATTCTTTCTCTTAGGCCTATTTTAAGCAGCTCTAAATGTTGTATATAAAAGGTCTTTCTTTTTTGGAGACATTATTTTAACCAGGGGAACCACCAGGGGGCCTCAGCAAACTTCAAATGACATGGAGTCAACTACTGTTTTTAACCCATTCATTTTTGGAGACCTCAGCAAAAAAAAAAAAAAAGTAAATCATATTTAAACAACATAAACAACTGGCAGGGATGCACTACTATACTGAGAACATTCATTGCATTTATACATTGGGACTCATAGACTTGGTCCGAGCTCCTAAATTATTTAAGATTTACGTAATATACTTGCACATCAATACGTAAATAAATAAATAAATATAATGGGGCTTGAGGTATATTATAGCAGTGCCATTTTCTTATATGCCTAAATATTACAATACTTTTAATTGAATATTCAGATGTCATTTTCATACCTGTCTGAATTCTATCCCTGAGCAGAGTTTCTATTTATATCTCTTTATCATTGTCCATAAACAGTGATGTGAACAGTTGTGAGACTGGTTCATGGCACGCTAATTAAATTTTTAGATCATTTATTGTATTTCTTAATGTCAAATTATGATCCCCGACAACTTAAAAAGGGAATGAGATCAGGGACGGGACAAAGAAAGGAGGTAATATCTTTAGGGTGCGTGGGCAAGTGGTTATCTTTTCCTTGGACCGGGAGGGGGTGTCAGAAGTTTCTGGAGGGCACAAGGAAAATGTCCCCCATAGCCCGCCTTAGACCTGACCATGGATGAGATGCAATTATTGAAAAAAGAAACCAAAAGAAAGTCACAACTTCCAGGTAAAAGATACAGTAGAGAAAATAGACAGCCATCATTCAGAGTTCTGGTCTTGTTCCACAAATGATACAAGTTTTATTCAGGAATTTATTTAAAGCTCTGTTTATTTTGGCCCTTTAAAATTTCTCAATTTTAAGGTTTAAAATTGGCATAACTCCCAGCGATATGTTTCAAATCCAGAAACAATATTTGTTAGCAAATGATAATGACTTTGAAAAAGCAGTAGAAGCCATTGGAAATCTAGTCATACAAGATAAATTAAGTTGAAGAATGAAATAGAGAGTACACTCAATATCTCTTGAAGGCAATGACACATGAAAGGAGGTATTAAATATGATTACTATCCAGTTTTCGGCCAGTCTATCAAAATTCATGACATCTCCATAAGATGAAAGCCTCCATTGGCCTCTCGTAACTTTTCCTTCTTGCGGGCATGCACCAGGGAAAAGACCACCGCAGAGAGGGTGTTCCTCCCGAGAAAGATGCCTCTGCTGGTTCTCTCTGTGTAGTTTAATCTCTGTTCCCTGCTGCTTACAAAGTATGTGCGGACCCCTCCCCGCTGTTCGCTAACCCCTTTGACGTAGATATCTCCTCTAAGCTTTAACACAAAGCCATGGTCAGCAAGGATACGGCTCGTGCCCTCTGGGACTTGAATACGCCCACTGACCCCTGTGCTGTCCATACGGCTTGCAAGATTTACAGTCATGCCCCAAATATCATATTGGGGCTTGGTGGCTCCAATCACCCCAGCAACTACAGGCCCATGAGAAATACCTGTAGGATAAAGAAGTGGTATTATACAACTTTATTCATTTTATATACATTAAAGCTGTGTAAAAATGTGTATTACGTCTGCTCCACTAGCGTCACTTAACGGAATGGCAAAAAGATTTCAGAAAACCCCCTCATCTTTCATAGTTTGTACAAAAGATATTTCCATCCCAAACTCACACCACTGCTTGACTGGACGGGTCGCTCAATCAAACATAGTAATTTTTATTGTGCCACAGCACCACAGTGTTAAACTTTTAGGTCAAATCAACCTGCAACTTCTCTTAACCTGCTTAACCTGGCTTACTTATCGTGGGCTCTGCATCTTAAGATGGCATGCAAGAAATAATTTTAACAAAAATTACACTCACTTTTTATTTAAATCATTTAAAAGTGTTAATTGCAGTTATGTTTCTTGTCTGAGAGTTTACAGTTTTGCGTTAATCTACCATCTCAACTGTCTAATCCAATCACATTTAAAACATATTGATGGCCTCCTTTAAGCTTATTAGCGTGTCTGAACCGGCACAATCAGGTGCATTACTTCCCTTTACAGCAAGTAGACATCTAACATGCTTACATGCAGGGGCCTGGATTCCAGGGGGGAGGGGGGAGGTAACAATAATCCCAATAGTCAAAACAAGTAAGTACAACCCCTCCAATATTCATACCATACCATGGAAACATGTAAATTCTTCATACTGTAACCCCCCCAATGTTCAAGCCAATATATGCCCTTGCTTACATGTGACAGAATCATTAAAGGGATAGTTCTTCTTAAAAATAATTTACTCACCCTCATGCCATCCCAGATTAATTACTTAATTTCTTCTGTTGAACACAAACAAAGACTCTGTAGGTCCATGTAATTTAATTGAATGGTGTCCAGAACTTTGAAGGTCCAAAAGCACATAAATGCAGCATAAAAGTAATCCATACGATTTCAGTGGTTAAATATATATTTTACGCAGCGATATGATAAGTGTGGGTGAGAAACAGATCAATATTTAGGTCCTTTTTTACTATCAATCTCCACTTTTACTTTCTCTTTCACATTCTTTTTAGTTTTGTTTTTGGAAATTCACATTCTTTGTGCATATTGCCACCTATTGGGCAGGGAGGAGAATTTATAGTAAAAAAGGACTTAAAATATTGATCTGTTTTTCAAACACACTGGTCATATCGCTTTTGAAGATAAGGATTTAACCACTGGAGTCATATGGATTACTTTTATGCTGCTTTTTGGTTCTTCAAAGGTCTGGCCACCATTCACTTCCACTGTATTAACCTATATAGCTGAGATATTCTTCTAGCTGAGATATTCTTCTAAAAATCTTTGTGTTCAGCAGAAGACAGAATGCCATACACATCTAAGATGGCATGAGGGTGAGAAAATGATGAGAGAATTTTCATTTTTGGGTGAACTATCCATTTAAGCAAAAAATCCCATTTAAATTGGCACATTCATTAGGAGTTGATTTTTATGTATGATAAATTATGAGAATAATACAGACTTACCAACACGCAACAGGAAATTGTTTGAGGTCCGTTTGTTTATTTCTTTCAGAGTTTCTTGCATGGCCAAAGCGTACAGAACCAGGGTACTTAGGTGGGCCCACTCATCTTCACATACCTATAACATTCACCATTCATAAATGCCTTAACATGCATTACATTAAAGGAATAGATCACCCAAAATGACACTTCTCTCATTATTCACTTACCTTGATGCCATCCCAGATGTGTTTTAATTATAGATATATATGCTTCAGAAGACATTCATTGATCAACTGGAGTCATGTGGATTACTTTTATGCTGCCTAAATGTGACTTTTGGACAGTGAAATTGCTGGCACCCATGTGCTTCCATTATAAGGACCTGACAGAGATCTATCTTCTTCTAAAAAATCATAATTTGTGTTCTGCTGAAGGAAGACAGTCATACACATCTGGGATGACATCAGGGTAAGTGAATAATAAGAGAATTTTCATTTTGGGGTGTCCTGCAAAATCACACCTGTCTGTTACTGTGCACCCCTAGTTATGTTGCCAGACATATATTTTAAAATCACATATCAAGGTAGCACACACCTGTTTTTCAGGAGATAAGCCAGATGCAGCCATGTAACAGCTGCCAATGGTTTTGATCTTCTCTATCTCCTGGAAGTAAGGCTCGTCCAGCAGCTAAGAGCAATAATAAAAATAATTCATTAAATTGTAATAATAATAATAATAATAATAATAATAATAATAATACTTTAATGTCTACTGATTGAAAATAAAATGTCTCACATACTGTTTTTTTAATAAAGAAGTGGGCATTCGCACATTAAAAAAACATTCCAATTAGTTCTGAGTTGCTAGCCAAGGTATTAACTGCTCCCACTCAGAGTATATCCAAGCTTGGGCTTTGACGACATTTGGTATTAAGGGGATGCTCCTCAAATCCATGTACCTCATCAAAGTCAGCAATGATCTCATTAAGAACACGCAGACAATTCACATCCTGATGAATCAACTCTTTTTTCTCATAATAATCGGTGAAGTCTGGAATGGAAGCAAACATCACCCCGACTCTCTCGTAGGATTCAGAGAACAGGTCCTTGAAGCCAAAGAAAATGCAGCGGTATTTATATTGACTTAATTATACTCATGGATTAAAGAAAGTACAAGTTGAACACTTCACATTAGCCCTCAGATAATTGTATATTTTATGCTGTCTATGTAATAATTTGTTGTTGTCTGACCACAGCTTGAAAGTAGAAACTATTAGGATCTGTCCTTTACAACATACACTGAACTCCTAGAACTCAGAGAATGCAAAAAAATATGTTAAACCAGGTAATTAAAGTAATTCAAGCAAAGTGCATCACAGCCACAAACTATGATTTGCAACTTGCTAGTAGTTGGTTTCTGGTGGTATTGGGGAAGGGACATTCTCATATAAAAAGGATTTGATTGGACAAAAGTGTATGTAGAACAATATGAGTCATTCATATTTTTAGTCTGTTTTCCTAGAAAGAGAAAGTGTAAATTTAATTTTATATAATTTTGTCAACTTTTAGGAGTACATTAGCACAAATGTGGCTTTAAAACTAATAGACATGCAACAAAACAATAATTCTGATTTCAAAGGGTTCTGTATACTGTTCTGGATACAATTAGGAATTTAACTATCATAAGTGCCCATTCCCCTGAGGCATCTCTGACATTCACATACCTCATTGTTCCTGTCTCTCTCAAGAAAGTGTTGAGCAACATGGGCAGGGAGGATGTTGTATAGCAGACACTCGTTATGTTCCCTCAGTTCCTTCATGTCCTCCACTTCCTGCCTGGCCTGCAGACGCCACAAGAAGTCAAGCCTGGCTGTAGTTTCTAACTGTGAGTTTAAACAGGGACAAAACGATAATTACTGAAACATATTAAAATAACGTATCAAACATCGAATAACTTGCATGGCTATTGTGATTTTGCATCTATCTACAGTTCGTTTTTTACAATGTTTAATGGGAGTTTAATTTGGATTCAGTAGTGGTTGTATTGCTTTTCATATTTAATACAATATAAACTATTGTATTGCATCATTGTTATCATACCATTGCCATTTATTAATGCATTTCATATTTTAAGATTTGTTAGTTTATAAGTTGTTAACAAATAATAAATTTGTATTATTTTACTATTAAATGACTGTTATCATGATACTGTATATAATTGTACAATAATGTAATATTATACTAGTTTCATTTATGCTATTTTTAATGATTACATATTTAGCAATTTAAAAATTAATATCTATTAAAATAAATGTAATATATTAACTCTCCTATTCTGATGAAGTAGGACCGCTTACTTTGATGTTTGCAGTCATTTTTGACCAGACACAGTACACGTGTAATTTTTAAATTTTTTTTTATTATAACATTTCTTCTTCCCTGAAGTAAAAAAAATTAAACTATGCACTTCTTTTGGGATTTTGTTTTTTTAGATCTTATATAGATATACATTTCGCCATTTCACCATTCTAATTTGCATATGCAAGTTAGCACATTTATGTAAATTCACTACAGTAAAAACATAGTTGAAACATGAAGAAAATATGAGAATGTGTCCTGTATTGAGGGCAGATTGCTGCCATCTGGTTAAAAATAAAAAAAATAATAAAAAAATAATGTATTGACAATAATAGCCAGTAGATGGCTGCAGTGTTCTAGGCAGCCAGATACGGTGTAGTAATTCTCAATTTTATCACAATTTTCACAGTTGGATATACACTCACCTAAAGGATTATTAGGAACACCATACTAATACTGTGTTTGACCCCCTTTCTACATGGCATTGATTCAACAAGGTGCTGAAAGCATTCTTTAGAAATGTTGGCCCATATTGATAGGATAGCATCTTGCAGATGATGGAGATTTGTGGGATGCACATCCAGGGCACGAAGCTCCCATTCCACCACATCCCAAAGATGCTCTATTGGGTTGAGATCTGGTGACTGTGGGGGCCATTTTAGTACAGTGAACTCATTGTCATGTTCAAGAAACCAATTTGAAATGATTCGAGCTTTGTGACATGGTGCATTATCCTGCTGGAAGTAGCCATCAGAGGATGGGTACATGGTGGCCATAAAGGGATGGACATGGTCAGAAACAATGCTCAGGTAGGCCGTGGCATTTAAACGATGCCCAATTGGCACTAAGGGGCCTAAAGTGTGCCAAGAAAACATCCTCCACACCATTACACCACCACCACCAGCCTGCACAGTGGTAACAAGGCATGATGTATCAATGTTCTCATTCTGTTTATGCCAAATTCTGACTCTACCATCTGAATGTCTCAACAGAAATCGAGACTCATCAGACCAGGCAACATTTCTCATTTCTTCAGTCTTCAACTGTCCAATTTTGGTGAGCTCTTGCAAATTGTAGCCTCTTTTTCCTATTTGTAGTGGAGATGAGTGGTACCCGGTGGGATCTTCTGCTTTTGTAGCCCATCCGCCTCAAGGTTGTGCGTGTTGTGGCTTCACAAATGCTTTGCTGCATACCTCGGTTGTAACGAGTGGTTATTTCAGGCAAAGTTGCTCTTCTATCAGCTTGAATCAGTCGGCCCATTCTCCTCTGACCTCTAGCATCAACAAGACATTTTCGCCCACAGGACTGCCGCATACTGGATGTTTTTTCCTTTTCACACCATTCTTTGTAAACCCTAGAAATGGCTGTGCGTGAAAATCCCAGTAACTGAGCAGATTGTGAAATACTCAGATCGGCCCGTCTGGCACCAACAACCATGCCACACTCAGAATTGCTTAAATCACCTTTCTTTCCCATTCTGACATTCAGTTTGGAGTTCAGGAGATTGTCTTGACCAGGACCACACCCCTAAATGCATTGAAGCAACTGCCATGTGATTGGTTGATTAGATAATTGCATTAATGAGAAATTGAACAGGTGTTCCTAATAACCCTTTAGGTGAGTGTATATTTAGACATGATGAAACAATTATTAGTCAGTTTAGCATTTGTTTTTGTTTTGTCTTTAACTGTTTTGAAATGACAGATCAATAAAGTGCAATAACATCAGATTATGCTTACAGTCATACAACCACTTAAACTACAACAAATCCAATTTGTGTGTGTGTTTGTGTGAGTGTTCTAGGCAGCCACATACTGTCTAGTAATTCTCAATTTTATCAATTTTTTTACAGTTGGATATATATATATTTAGACATAATGAAACTATTATTACTCTGAAACTACATGTGTGTGTGTGTGTGTGTGTGTGTGTGAGTGTTCAGATGGCTAGTGTAAAAGTCACAAATTCTTGTACCACTCAGAAAAGTTTTCTAATCTAAGTTTTATTAGATTAGAAAAAAAATATATTGAGGTAAAAAATGAACAAACAGAATAGGAATGTTAATAGAATACATCATAACTACATATTTTTAAACAATACCTGTCTACTGTTGTAGAGGACCACCACAACAAACATTGCCATGAGCAGCACAGAAATGCCTTCTCGTCTGAGATATTGAGATCTAGGAAAAACACAGATCAGAACGGGTCCACACCAACTCAAAAACCTGAAGGCAGTTATAAACAAACATGAAATACTATACCTCTGATTTTGGCCATTTTCACGTTGGCGAATAAAGAGCACATGGAAGGCTACCTCAATGAGGTATGTGTAAACGGCGATGACCAACATCAGTACTGCCAGTTTCAACAGACAACTAAGCCTCAGGAACACCGCACATGTCACCATGGCCACCACACCACTCAAAACAAAGAACTACAGAGAGACACACCAAATTAATATCAACGGGGCCAAATTAATATCAATATACCAGTATAAACAATTAATGAGTTGTATTCACTATACATTTGCTATACCTCAGGGTGGGTGCAGATGTTCGCTGACCACTGAGCGCTTTGTTGCTCAGAGCTCTTGTTACTATCCTCAGCCTCCAGAACTGTGTTACACCACAACTGTACAAAAACAAATCAAACATGAGTTACATTGATTCAGTCCATATTACTGGACAGTCTGTTCGAAAATTAAAATATTCCAGCACTCACAATATCAGAGGAGGCCACACCAAAGTTAATAGCAATAGCGGTGAGGGTAAGCAGGTTTCGGATGCCCTTAGTCTCGTGGATCCAGCAGCACAGATGTTGTAGGTATGGTGGGGAGCACTTAAATTCCTCAGCCAGTGTGACCAGCAGCAATAGCATGTAGGCAAATACGAATACTAGAAACTGGATTACCATAGGACTGATTCTGTGAAGACACACATTCAATTTCAAATTGAATATCAAACGTTTTTAAAAGAACACACTGGTCTTTTATAAGAATAGTAATTGCTCACTGTGGTGAGGGAATGAGGGCCTGAACAGCCATATTGAAGAGGAGCATGAGGAAGGAGCAGGCTAAGTTGGACTTGAACATTTCATCTCTCATCTGAGAAAACTGAAAAGCAATTATACCTCTTAAAAGTGGAAAAATGTGAAAAGCAGTGGGCTTATGACTGATGCACACTTTAAAAGCAATGGTTCTCCCAAAAATTTAAATGCTGGCATCATTTACTCTCCTCATGTTGTTCGTTGCCCACATTGCTTTCTTCCGTGGAACACAAAAGAAGATGTTAAGCACAATGTTAACCTCAGTCTCAACAAATGTTGCATTTTTTTGTCCTATCAATAAAAGTAACTGGTGACTGAGGCTGTCATTCTGCCTCATAAGTAATCTGCTTTTGAGAGCCATGGAAGAAAGAAAGTCATACAGGTTTGAAAAACACAAGGGTGAGCAAATGATGAATTTTTTTTTTAATTTTATGTAAACTATCCTTTTAATTATCAAGCAACAAATCTGATCAATTAGTACTTATAAGTAGGCCAAGATTGAATCTACAGACTTTTTTTTTTTGTACATTTTTTTATGCTGAATTCTGGGTAAAAAAAAAGCTGAATTTTGTGGAAACGATTTAAAAACTGGTGACTGGAATCATGATCAAATTAGCAAAATATTTAGTAAACATACATGCAAGGCATAGGCGATGTGTCAAATTTTCTGAATGATATGATATGCGATATGAAAATTTACGAAGCCTTCTGTAGAGTTTTGTGAGTGCTGATTCTATGTGGGCCTGCTTCTAAGCAACAATACAATACAAAGTATAAAAAGCCATTGATGTCCACACCTTTCCCTCGATGTGTGTGTCTTTGAAGACCAGTGTAAACGGTGTGATGTGTTCTTTGCGCATTCGCTCACTACTGCGCACCTCGATGGCCTGCTTGATTCTCTTGTTGATTTCCCGTGACCCGGCACACTGAGCCGTGATCTGATTGGGCAACTGCACAAGCGAACCATTGGTGAAAGTGGCTAGGATCTAAAAAATTACATATAAAATACTATTACCAAATCATGCTTTGTAATGCATTTACAATGGAAGTCTATGGGGCAAGTCAATGCACTGGGATAAACATTAAATTACACATTTTAGAAAGTAGAGGCACAAGACAGTAACATTAGGCTACACGTTTTTATGAGCCTAGTGTGATAAAATCAAAGTTGCAAAGTTATATTCAATCTTTCAACTCCAGTCAAGACTATGTGCAAGAACACCAGAACGCCAACTAATACAGTAGCCCCACTGCTGTGCTCATAATTAAGACAACTTAACAGTTCAAATAAAATATTTTGTTGTAAGGATAAGCACATAAAAAAAATATGAGCTTTACTTTTCGGCTTTTAAACCCTCCAGAATCCTTGCCCTATAGACTTACATTGTAAGTGCATTACAGTAAACAGCACTTGCAGACTTTTATTACTAAATATTTAATAGAATAACATAGTGTGGAAATATTTAACAGATTTGAGAGCTTGACATCTTATCACTAACTAGAAGCTAGAAGAAGGTTTATGGGGCCAGAGCAAACCCACGTAGTTCATGCCAACGATGTTATCAAAGGGAAGTTCGGCACTCCATGTAGTCTCATCTTTGCTAGTCTTCCTCATTTTAAGGGGCTCCTTGTCTTCTTTTTCCGTGTGGCGGATCAGAAATGTGTCGATGTTGTGTTTGCGTAAAAATTCATTCCGCTCATGGCCTCTGCCCTCTTCCGTCCCATATACACCCTCTAGACAGTCCAGGGTTGCTCGAGATATGTGAATCCTCCTAATATTATACAACCTTGATTATTTGATTATCAATTGTAAATGCCCAGGATGTGGCAACTATACAATATGGAAATGAATGGCTATTGATCTGGTACTTGCCCTGGGATTCCTCCAGCCTCTAGCATGTTGGCAATATCTACGTCCCAGGACCAAACATCAAACTGCCATTTCTGCAGACCCAAAACCCCACATAAAACTGAGCCAGAGTGGATTCCAATACGCATGTCCACATCCCTCTTCAACTCCTTCCGTACATATCTGAGACAAAGATAATGAAGAGTAAATATTTATCTGATTTATCATTGTCTATATAGCTTTCCGCCCAATGTTAGCTGGGATAGGCTCCAGCCCCCCGCGACCCTGTACACAGGATAAGCGGTTGACGATGGATGGATGGATGGATATATAGCTTTCATCTGCAGATATATAGGTACTTTAATCATTATAAAGCATTAATGATAATCCAGGAAAAATATAATATAAATGCTCTAAAAAATGACATCTAACTAAACAGCTATTGGAGGTCTTTGGAGTAAAATGTGGACACTTTCTGGTTACTTTGGTCACTATGGTCACTCTGCTTGAACACCTGTATGAACTTGAGTGAAATTGATTTCATACATCCACTAAAAATAAGTTTGGGTCAGTTAGTTGAAAGTCATTGCGAACCTAGTGCAGAAAAAGTGCATGTATTAACATATATTTCAGTGGCCATGCAAATGCATAGACAAACACCTACCGTATAGTGTTGATCATGGCCAGGCCCATTTCCACACAGCAACGAGCATGTGCTGTTTGGGGCTCTGGAACTCCAGACACACAGTAATAACAGTCTCCAAGAATCTTTATCCTCATGCAGTGATTTTCCTAGAGATTTCAAAATAAAGTTTTCCATATGCTTCCAAATTTTGGCACAAAGAAATACAGTTACAGAATCATCTCCTAAGCTCCAAAAGTGCACTAAAATACATACATTTACCAAAACTGTCAGTGAAACTCTCACCTCGGCAAGACGATCAAAGCGGCCAAACAACTCATTGAGTGTGCGCACCAGGTCCTGTGCCGACATTGTCATTGAGAGAGAGGTGAAGCCTTTTATATCAGCAAAAAGGATACTGAGACAGGAGTACATACATTAAAGAATATGGGTGAATATCATGAACAAAATTTTACTGTATTGGAATATACTGCACACAGCAAGCATTATAGATCATGTGTACCTGACATCTTTGTATTGGTGGATGTAGGTCTTGTGGAATTGTTGAGGAAGCAATTCGTCGTCCAAAGCAGTCATATCAGAAATCATTTCAGTAGCAATAAAACGAGGAAGAATTGACATCACCAAGCGCTCCTGATGCAAAATGACAAAATCCCTCTATTACACAGTATAAAAAACAACAACTACATAAAAAAACAATACAGAGTCATAATATTCCGTTTTTTAAGATTCTGAGTAGCAGAAAACTCCAGCGTATTATGTGGTGATTACAGAATGTTGTAATGTTATATCAATATATTATTACTTGTGATATATTTATACATTAACATCACTGTTAATACACATACAGAAACATATTACAGAAAAATCCTCAGTTAAGGATTGTGTATCTTATCTAACTTGAACTATTCAGGTCTTAACTTAAGACAGAATGTTTATGGAATACAAAAATAATAATAAAACAAAAGAGCATCTGAACCTGTCTCTGGTTCTCTCGCTCCATCGTGACTCGTCCCTCAATGCAACGGCGTGTCTCGAGGAAGGCCTGCCTTTGGGCACGATCAGACAGGTAATGGATGAACAGTCCTGCAGTGTTCATGCACATGTACAACAGAGCTTTCGCAAGTAGCTGTAAGAAACCAAGAACAAAAGTGAGCCCAGTTACTTTGATTATCCAATCTATTGCTTTGAAATCAAGCATGTTTTTTTTTATTATGTACTGCATTCCAAAAGAATGCGTTTAGTAATTTTTCACAAAATAATAATTACTTTTTACTCAGAACCCTCTGTTGATAAGTAGCTGAAAATTCTGTAGTCTCTTGAGGTTTCTATGTTGGTATATTGGTATCCCAAATTAAGGAAATAAAATGTCTTTTATGATGGAGTATTCATACAAAGGTAGACCTAGTTTATATTCTTTTCCAGAAGCATACGAAAGACAGCATCTCTCATTGATAAGACACCATATCCTAAAACAGTTCTTCTTGCTGTTGTCTGCGACTTTATATTTAATAGTACTTTTATTTAATGCCATGCATTAAATTTCGCAACATATATATCTGAAATTGTGTTCTGAGTCACTGTGACAGTCCTAGGCTCTGTAAACAGCAAAAAACAAACAAAAATACAAAAAACATTGGGGGCATTTTCAGCCCATCAGAAAACCTAGACAATAATAAAATGCTTTCTGCCTTTTACATGTTGGATTAGGCTACACTGGGTTGGGTGACAGAGAGGGCATGTGGTTGAAAGGGAGGGGGCAATCTATTTCAGTGGCTAAGGCCACGTCCACACAAAGCGGCTGTTCACACTAAATGGATATTTGCATCCGTTTGTACTGTTTTTCAATTGTTTTCCTGTGTAAACATGTTCAAGATGGATGCCTTTGACCATTATGCTCCATCTCCCTGTTTTTTCACTGTCTTGCACAGGAGTGTTGCGTTTTGCAGGCCATGTTCACACTAATATGTATTCATTTGAATCCTAATATGATTTTGGTTAAAAATACATTGATTCTATATCAAGTTGGTCACTTCAACCCTGTGTCAGTAGCTGACGTTATGGGAAAATCCTCCTATGAGTTACGATCTCTGAAGTGCTATTAAATCACACGTATATTGGCAGATGACGCTTGCCTCTCTGCCCCATCGCAAGCATATAAACCAGAGATTGATAATGATTGCATTCAAAGCAGCTCCCCTATCCTCCCGCTACACTCCTTCTGCAGCTCCCAAGGGACCGCATGAGGGAGGCGTTTGAGGACGGGATATAGACTATGGAGAGTTTGAAGAGGATTTACCTGAGCTTTGCATCTCTCCTCTCTTCCATCTAAAGCTGCTTCACCTATTCAGTACAGCTGTGATGATATGCACGCTGGCGTACATGAAACAATCATGCTATATAGGGGATGCTATATATCACTGCCGTTTATCCATGTCAGGCACTAAGATTGACTGTTGGCTTGCTTTCTGGGAAAACTGATGTCGGTCCCCTCTACTCACAATATCTAGTGAGGGTGGGAGAGACAGAGCATGAAGGATTTGAAAATGATTTGTCATTGGCTTGAGCCATGTGTCTCTATTTTTCTCCATCTCAAGTGGCTTCACTTGTTCAGTGTGCCCATGGCAATTTGCTGTCATTCACATTCTGAGGTGCTGATGGTTTTAAAGATATTTTTTTAATTGTTTTGTCACTTGTGCTTTTGGTTGTGCTGATGTGGCCCAACTGCCCTTAGATCCAGGAGCTGGTAGAGCTGTTAGATGCTCACCACTGTGTAAGATTCCACTGAGGAGACATCTGCTCTCACTGGCACAAGGCATGATTGGGCACCCTCGGCCGGTGCTATGGAAAATTAATGTCTGATCCCTGAACGGGGCTTGTTTGGTACAGATGGGTTGTCGCAGCTAGTGCTCAACACCATATTACAGGCCAGAGCCCCCTCAATGAGGCAGCTATATGCCTTGAAATTACACTGACTGGTGATAACATGAGAACCCAGTTTGCATTGCCCTGTGCAAATGATGCTTAATTTTTAACTAGAACGCTGGAATTCAGGGCTCATTCCATCCAGCCTCAAAGTGTATGTCGCTGCTATAGCCACATGCCACGCTCCTTGGGTGGTTTGTCTGTGGGCAAACACCTTTTGTTCATTATGTTCTTGCGAGGAGTGATACGGTTTAGACCTATTTGCCCCCCTACTATCCCGGTCTGGGACCTTGTACTGAACTGGCTTGTTTAATTTGTGTACTGACTGTTGGTCTCATGACCATGTTGTTCCTTAACTTTTCCCAGTGTGAAGGGCAATGTTTTTAATGTTCTACAACCATGCCGGCTAGTGGTATTACATTATTTGTTCTGAACTTTTATCCCCACCATGATTTGGATGGGAATATTTGTACAGTGCTTCACTACCCGGCTTGTGTCATTGTTGTATTTCCAAACAATGAATGGTTATTGAGGTTTCTCTCTTTTCCTGCCTGTTTCTAAATACGAAGGGGAGACTATGTTAATGCATTTTTAACTATACTACTGGCTAGTAGATAATGCATCTTGCATGTGAATCAGTAGCATGCCGCTATGGAATACATTACCCATAGTGTCAGCTTCTGATGCAGCATCAAAGTTACTGACTTGAAAGGTAATGTTCTGGTTATGACTGTAATCTTGGTTCCCTGTAAGGAGGGAACGAGACACTGCTTACACTCCCAGCACTACTGATTTATCACTTATAAGGGACACAGAGATGTGCTCTGTGAAAAACCTGATGAAATGGTTCTGTGCTCTGGTTTATTTGCTCACGATGAAGCTCGATTTAGGGGCACAGCATAAAGCGGCATCTGACAATAGACTGCTGTGATTTCTTAGGGCTTCAGAGATCATCACTGCTGGGAGGAGTTTCTCATAGCAAACTTTTTACTACATTTGTACTCATCCAGTCTTTCGAAAACGCTCTCTTTGGAAAGTTTTTTTTCCGAAGACGCTGTTTTGGAAAACAACGATGCTTGGAAACAGAAAATGTATTAGTGTGGATGTGGCCAAAGTCTGAATTTCACATAATTCCACCAAGGTAAGGAAATAAAGTGGAGCATGGATTCTCTGATGGCCCCAAAATTGTTTACCTTTCTTACAATGGCTGTGTCATTGTAGTTCCTCAGGGCATCTACCATCAGGTGCAAGGCAGCAGTAAGAATCCCTGTGCAGATAGACCACAGTAGAGGTAGGGGCAGTAGTGTGTAGGTAGCAAACAAGGTAAATAGCACATACCAGGACTGGTCCTTTTCCAACCCAAACACCACACCACCAAGCACCTGTACTGTCTGGGACAGCCAGCTCGCCAACCCAGCATAACGCAAGTAATCCGGAGACATTACTCCTTTACAGGTGAGGACTAAGATACATAAAACTCCTCCAAGAGCCATGAAGAGCCCAGCCAACCATCCTAGCTGAGAGTCCACCATCTCTGGGGCCATAGCCAGGTAAATGAAGAAAATATGGAGTTTAGTTAGGACATCAATGATATTTGTAACTACAAGGGATGTTCGGCGCTGACCAGAGGAGTGTTGCTGGTACAAGCGCTCTAGATCCTGAGATTTAAACTTGTGGTGGAGGGTCGGAAGAAAGACACCACGTACTGTGGAGCCCCAGCTTTTGAAGAAGTCTGCATCACTTAGAGAGTCAGAGGATTTCTGGGTGCTGGTGGAGTTGCGCTCACGGACTGGATGTATACGGGCTGCAGATGACCGTCGCTTGTGAAAGCCAGCATTGCCCCGTGCAGCTTTGTTACGAATCTGCCTGTTGATGTCGTCGATGTAGGCATCAGTAACAATGATTTTGCGAGAATTGGCTAGTCGCCCCTCATGGTGCATTCCTCGTTGGTCGATAATGTGACGTACTGCATTCTGCCACATTAGATGCTTACGTTTTAGGTTGGGGGTTGATGGTTTGCCTGGGCATCCTGGAGGCTGAAGAGTGACTTCTGTAAAACTGACAGCCATGATCTGATCTGAACATTGGCTTTAGATCCAAAAACTCAGTTCAAGATGCTCTATCAACTGCACAAACCTAAAAACATTCAGAAAAGTAACATATTTGGAGGTTAATTCAGTCAAAAATGGAAATTCTGTCAATATTTCTAGAACTCATTCTCATTTAGTTCCAAATCCAACTGATTTTCTTGCTTCTATGGAACACGAGAGAAATTTGAAGAATATTGATGCTGCTCTTTTATCCATACAATGAAAGCAAATGGTAAGTGAGGCTGTTGGCCCCTAACATGTCTTTTTGTGTTCCGTGGAAGAAAGCCTTATGCGGTTGGAACAACATGAGGGTGAGTAAATTAGGACAGAATATTAATGTTTAGCTGAACTATCCAATATATATATATATATATATATATATATATATATATATATATATATATATTTATATTGAGTATGGATTACTGAATTTGTATCAGAATGAAATATAACTAAAAACAAAATCATGGCCAATTTAAGAATAATGCATTTAAAATGATAACACATAAGAGTAGAAACATTTTAAAGTTTCAAAATGGGTGACTTAACACAATGCAAGTGAGCTAAATTAGAGATTAAAGATGCATTACTGGTGTGAATAGTACTGAATAAAGTGAGACCATTTAATTGGAATGATTAATAATACCATTAAAAAGTTAGGGATTGAAGCACCTCATTATTTTAATGTGTATATAAAATAAAAAGCAATCAAAATAATTCTTACCATTGATGTGGCGCTGCAGTCTTGACAAAATGCATTCGCTCCTCATCCATGAACAGTATCCCAGGTAAAAATGATCCAGACACAAACACATATCTAGCATGGAACATTCTTTTCGCTCAGTGGTATAATACTTGGCAGAAGAGAGCAGAATGAGTCTTCTTTGACAGATTTCCCTTCTGCCATGCACTGTAACTAAGCAAACCATAGCTATCCAAATGGTTCTTTAGATGGTATCTAAATTACCTTCCAATCATAATATCCATTACCTCGCCTCAAGCCCAAGTTTGAAAGACGTCTCCTCTGTGGTTGATTGACTCACTGTTGAGCAGTGCCGTCTAATGAATTGATTGCTTATTTAGATGGTCTGAAAAGCTGCCTTGACCCTTTCCAAAGGTAGCAGGACAAAATCTGCTAGAGCTTATCCACTAGAAAAATTCAGACTCTTAAAAGAGGAAAAGTTTAAAGTCAGGAATAAGTGGAATTGAGATCTAAAACAAATGCACCCAAACGCTCACAGACAAACACACACTTGGTGGTTGAAATATAAAGGATTATCTACTCAGCAAGAGTGCACGTGATCTATTAAGGCCTCATGGTCACAGCTAACAGGATAATGATAATGACAGGTGAGTTTATATGTGGAGGTAATGGTTTAGAAAACCCTTATTGCTCAAGAAATACTTATTCTTGTTCCTTGCATATTTTGAATGGGTGTTAAAGGGAAGGTTATCCCAAAATGAAAATTCTCTTACTAGCTTCAGTCACCATTATTATACAAATGAAAGTGAATGGTGACTGAGGCTTTCATACAGCCTAAACATTTTATTATGTGTTCCATGGAGGAAGAGGAAGAGTAAATTATGGCAGAATGTAAATTTTTGGGTGTACTATCCCTTTAAATGTTTTTTTCTTTGAGCATGTATACATTGTAAGACTAAGTTAATATCAATAAGATTCTATGAGGAGATGAGGTGGTTTGTGCTGGTTTGTTGTGATCGGGTTGACATCTGATCTTGAGCAGAAAATGTGCAGTGTTTTAGTTAGCAAGCTCTAGGCCGCTGATTCAGGGAATGTGGGATGTAAGCTGGATAATGTGCTCTTCACTGATCTGGTTACCAACAATTTGTGCCAGGTCAGAAAGTGACCGAGCCATCTGTTCCCATCAAAACATATAAACAACCATTCTTCTCACCACAGTGCGGGTGACTTAGGCTAAACAAGGTGGAGTTAAACAAACATACTTATGCCAACTCAACAGAGTCAAAATACTGTTATTCTACAGACATGGGTTAAATATATATATTTTAAATCCCTTAACCAAGACCAACATTTCAAACTGTAATTCCTCCTAGAGCTTTTAAGCTACATTTACCAGCTGCATTCACCAAACTCGACAAAGCCTTTTAGCCTGTTCTGACTCGGGTAGCTATGACTTTTCTAACTGATCAAACGAATGGGTTTTCCCATATAGTGGAAGATCCAAAACACTCAAAATTCCATAGACATACATGGTTGGAATCAATTAATTAATCAACCGATCAATCAATCCACCCATTCATCTATCCATGGCTTTGTCAACTGGATATGCAAAATTATATACTGAATATAATTTAGCTATATATAAAATTGCACAAATTTTTTTTCTTTAAAAAAAAGAACTAAAAAACTAATCTTGAGATAAATAATTTTCTTTATTTTAATCTATTGTTTGTTTAGTTTTTGTTTCTGTTTTATAGGTATAACAATGCAAAGTTTACCACTGTAGGGAATATCACAACAGCTGAAATGAACTAGTGATGCAATCTATATCTCTGCAATTTTCAAATCAGAAGGCAAAAAGCAAAGTAATTTATGAATGTTCCTTTAATTGTGTATGTATATAACCCGGATGGAGAAGGTCAATGCTGCTGTGCATAAAACAGAGCCACAAACTTTCCCCACTGAGCAGTGGCCTTGACATTCATGTAAACATGCCTGAGCTTTGAGTTCTGTATAATCACAATGTTTGTTCATGCAACTTTGCCCATGCCTTTCAATACTTTTTTTTTTTTCTTTTTATACATCAGTGTCATAAAATGAAAGGCAAAAACTATACAAAATAATCCAGCCAATCCAGCTCAAAAACATTGTCCCGTATATTGAGGGTAGCTAATGAAACATTAAGTGAAATACAATCACGGTTGGGATGAACAATAAATACTCTCTTTTGAATGTATTCAAAATGTATTACATTAATGTATTCCAATTCATATAAATAAGTAACGTATTCAGAATAATTTTGGAATACATATTTGTAAAGGCAAGGTACACTGGAAGAATTATGTGTGACGTCTTATTATCGTATCTGTACCACTACACCCACACTTTTAACATTTAAGAGAATTATTGTAATAAATGATACTATGTGGAGTTGGACACTTAATGGAAGGAAGGAGGTCAATGAAAAGGCAGTTCCTGGCCAATATTTCGTCCACTTTCCAGCATGTAAGAAAATGCTGCCTGTACCTTTAAGACCCAAATGCCCCAAGCTGTGACACTGTAGCTACCTAGCAGGTATTTTTTGTGAAAGTTAAAATTTTTTAAAAAGGCAATTCTGAACAATTTCTACATTTTAATCTTCTTCCTAACCTATTATTTAATTGGACTGATAAAGATGAATATATTTTGCCACAGAATTAGATAAGAAATGCAAAACCAAACGTATTTTCGAGATGATTAGTGGATGCCACATGCAGAAATTAAACAAAATAGTGAGGTCATGTAACAACGATGTAGTTTATGAATGATTTTAACTAGGCTTGCTTGCATATTATATAAATTTTTTTAGGGGGGGTGCTTTTAATTCTTTTACACTTCCTATTTAATTGTTGTAAACCCTTGTATGAGATTTTTAATTTTTTTTTTAAGTGAGATATAAATATGAAATACATGTCACACTTGAAAGCTCTGCACAGAAGCAACATCTACAGCTGTATTTACACAGCAATTACAAATCGAAGGACACAAAGTATAATTTGCTCAAATGTTATATTTGTGAAAAAAAATCTCCCAGCTATATTAATACTGGTGCACAGCTGTTAGCGCGGTGTGCAAGCGTGGTTGTCATGTATTTAGTACCGAATCCTTATACATGAATAAGATATATATATATATATATATATATATATATATATACACACCCAAAACCGCCACTCAGGATTATAAGCCACAATTGTGTTTTCAAATAATCCAAATTTGTTGAGAAAGCACGACAACACGAACACAACACTGCACAATCTCTGTGGAAGAGAAAGCAAGAGGACAAGTGTGCATTGTGCACATGTATGGTGCTTAGAAAAAGGCTCTTACTAGATTGACAAGATTTTTTTTTCTTTCATATCTGCCTTATTTTGTGGTCATTATGACAGAAGAACAAAAATTGTATAAAGCAGCTGTTCTTGAAAATGTAACAAGGGCTGAATACAGTTACTTCATTTTAGGATTCTGAATACGTAACACAGTTACATGTACTCCATTACAGCCCAACCCTGAATATGATCTCTACACATTATGGGTCAAATAACAGTCAAACAATGGGGTAAACAGGTACACATAACATAGTCCAAAATACAGAAGTGAACAAGGCAGCACATAACCATATGCCCTTATACAGCTTTTTAAAATTTACTTCAAAGGAAACAAAGGAAATTAAGGATCACAAATTGTGTACTTTTACATAAAAATTTTAAAATATAAATAATTTATAATTACAATATAATTTACATTGCACATGTGCACTCACATCATGGTGTAAACTACAAGAGCCAAACAAAACATTGTCAAATGCACGTTGGCACATACACACAGCGTTGTTGGGCATTTCTGCTAATATAACAGTTCAAATGTTCTTAATAATGTATTTTAATGTATTCCAGTGTTAGTGTAAACAAAGACCCTTTCTCCATACAGTATCCTAGGATCAGACATGATCCATTCATGCTAAATACACTTTAGAATAATAAAATATATACAAATGTCAATTTATCACATGTATAATAATGTGTGTAAACTACAACACCAATATCAATGGACCCTTTTCACATTTCTGGGTTTCGAACACACGCAAGTAAACAACTGCAGTGTAAACGTCTATAGCTGTAAATGGTAAACAACAGGAAACAGCAAAAGGAAAAATCCACTATTACATTTCCACTAGTTTCCAAAAGAGAAATAAATAGAAAGAGATGGATTAAAACAGTTATAATAAAGATGTTACATTTATTGGCACTCCCTCAGTAGGCCTATTTGAAAGTCTATCCCAGCAGCATATAGACTAGCATTTTAAAATGAATACTTGATTAATATAATGCAATATAATAAAGCTATAGATGTACACTAAATAATGAAACAATTGAACATGTAAACATTTTTGCTAGACTTACACTGCTAAATAAGGAAGGAATGCCTCATCACGGTCTGTGAAAAGGGTCCATTAAAGGTTTTGTTAGTTGAACACTTTGCGAAACCAAAAGTCTAACTGTACGCTTATATAAAACATTGTAATATAGCAGTCTTGGCACCACAATCTACAGCACCTGTACAAAATCATCATACCCCTTTGGAAAAGTCACTTTTTTTTGTCTTGCAGCCTGAAATCAAAACAGAAAAAAAAATCCAGCTTCATTTACACATTTTGCCTTACAACATTCAAGTAATAATATAGCAAAGGCAACAATTCTAAGGTGAAAAACTAGAATAACAGGGTTTAAAATAAGTGATCATATCTCTGGATTTATTACATTGTTGAGCAACCTTTTGCTTTAATAACAGCCATATGTTTGTTTGGATATTTCACTACTTGCTTTGCACATCTAGATTGGGGAATATTTGCCCATTCTTCTTTGCAGAATTGTTCGATTTCAGTCAAATTGCAGGGTGAGCGGCGATGGTCTGCTCTCTTCAAGTTCATCCACAGGTTTTCTATTAGATTTAGGTCAGAGCTCTGATTTGGCCACTCAAGTACTTAGACCTTCCTATCTTTCAATTTTTGTCTCATCTGACCATAAACCTTTTGGCCCATGGCATCAGAATCATCTAATGTCAGATGGGCTGGAATTTGTCTGAACACAAACAATTATGCAAGAAAGAATGGGCAAATATTCCCCAATCTAGAACCCAGACACTGTCATTAAAGCAAAAGGTAGCTCTACGAAGTATTAGATCCAAACCCTGTTATTAGTTTTTCCATCTTTATACATTTTTGGATTTTTTGCCATTTTAAAGACAGCTGGGGGTTGATTTCAGGCTGTAAGTCAAAAAAAGAAGTGACTATTCTAAAGTGGCATGACAATTTTCAATAGGCACTGTATATACTATGCTTAAATTCATTATTATAAATACATAAATCCTTTATTATACAAATTAAATATTGTACCTAAATTACAAGTGCAATTAACAAAACTGAATTTGCATTTTTTCTTAAACAGGTTAATTTATGTATAATTAATTATTCTTTGTCTCCTGGAATTTGATTATCTTTAAATGACTATGGACCGGTGACACTCCAGTGAGTGAAATCTGGTGTTCAAACTAAATAGCACTTGTTTCTTCCAAAATAACTGTGTTGTATTGCACTGATATAAAGGTATTGGAGACTTTATATAGTTTCTTTCGAGGTATTTTCCTGCTCTTTGCACTGAGCTGATGTGAAGAGGAGAAGAACCTGGGAATTACACACGCTGTATGTCACTGCGTCATTGAGAGGCGTGTCGGGATTAAACGACAGTATTAGAATGCTAAGTCTGACTCGCAAATCAGTACATTAGTGGTCTTTCATCTGTACTCCTATTGGACTGAGCAAACAACACAAGTCAGATGTCTCAGAATTGGTTGGGGGGAGAAAAATGTCATCATCATGCCTCATGCCCAAAGAGTGCCGTTAAGTTACTGTGCACTGGATCTAGACTAAGGCCTGACAGATGCACTTCTTTTGAGCATCATTTATGGTGCCTTTTTAACTTATAAAAAAGAAGAAGCATGCAATTTACATTATCTGGGGATGGAGGATCCTCTGATAACTGTACATTGCTGTATATCAAACATGGCGATATCTGTATCTTTGTTGAAGTCCAGAGACTTCTCCGTGTGTTGTAAGTTTAATTTTCACTGATAAGGCAACTCTGCTAATGCCAGGCAACTCTCCAAATTAATGGCAATGTGAAGCTGATCAACATAAAACAAGGGAACTTAAAACAAAGGTTACATTTCAGTTGTTATTTGATGCATAAACATCTTGTCACAATGTTATCTGCACTTCAGATATTCTAAAAGCACACTCAGTGTTCAGACTTATAACAGTTCTTAATTCACATTTAATAATCACAATAAATAAATATATAATAAATACAAATAAAATCAACAAATAAACTAAACTTAACCCTAGCAAACAATCTAAAAAAAGAAAAGAAAACCACTTTCATAACAATAAATGATAAATAATATTCACATGGTACACTGAAGATTTTGTCTTATTGCATATCTTTCAGACATATAATAAAAAGGATGTATTTTTAATAGACACCAAAGGGGGTGTGTGTGTGTGCACGCGGGCATACGTTCCTACTTGATATTCTTGAGCAGGGAAGTGCGAGCATTAACCACTGCTTTAAAGGCATCCTCGCTTCCTGGAGCCACACACTTGTCTGGATGCAACAGTACGGCCAACTTCCTGTATGCCTTGTTGACTTCCTCCCTTCAAGGACAGAATAAGAAAAAATCTACTATTGGTCTTAACTAACACACATCAAAACAGGCCTTTTAAAATGCTGACATTGCAAACAGGTCCCAATAAAAAGGCTTCACTCTGTGCATGTACAAGGACCTTGATTGGTTGGGCATGAGGAACGACAAAAGCCCATGATTGGTTTCTCAGGCTTCTGGTGAAATCTCAAAGAGGCTGATTAGGCTGGCAGGAGAGAATTTAGGAATGATAATTGGATTGCAGGCATTCTCTAATGATCTGACCCACATGATTAAACCAGCCAAGCTTACACATAATGTAAGTGTTGCATCAATCAGTATTGAAACATGACAATTAAATGGGAAATAATGGTATTTGGTCATGTTACTAATGTGCTATTTGTAATTTTTTTCTTTTTTTTTAAACATTACATTTGTAGTAAACATCATAGAAAGCACATTGTAAATACAAACAGCAATTGGCTCTTATAACATTGGAGAGGTTCAGTATGGTTTAAAGGAATATTCTGGGATCAATACAAGTGAAGCTCAATTGACAGCATTTGTGACAATGTTGATTACCACAAAAAAAGTTTGACTTGTCTGTCCTTTTCTTTAAAAAATCAAAGATTTTAATTACAGTGAGACATGTAAAATGGAAGCGAATGGGGCCAATTTATTTGGAGGGTTTAAAGGTGGCTGCACACCAGACGTAGGACATGGCACAGGTATCAATCACAGGGCACACTGATGCAGTTCAGGTGGCAGACAATAAACACAAAAGTTACCAAAGTTTTTTCCCTTCTTCAAGAACGAACAAAGTTACAAATGGCCACCAGGAGATGGCACCAAGTACACAATATGGACTCAATTATGACTCAAATGGCACAGTATGAAACTCATTATGTGAAGATCTTTACTAAAAGCATGGCTGCATGCTATGCAAACCTTTAGTTACTGTTGTGTTTGCATGTGTAATTAGTTATTATTTACAATTTTGGGCACTTAAAAACGTTTTTGGAAACTAGGATAAATTATTTTTGTAATGCTATAACTTTTGATTGCTTTGTTGTATCAACACAACATTTTAATCAGTTATAGGTGACATGATTGGAAACAAACACAAAAAATTATTTGGAGCTACCTTCATTTCACCCTGAGATATATAATGTAAAATAAGAAAAATAATAATAATAAAAAAAATTACATTTTGGCTCAAGATATTTTGTGATTTTTCAGCAGTTTATAAGCCTTTAATTAAAAAAAAAAAAAAACTTTCAGAGCTTAAAGGGTTAGAGGCAGACATGTGAATAATATAATTTTATATAACCCCATACATTAATTCTTCTATTAGAACTCATGTATAATTTGAGCTGTAAAGTTGTTTAAAACGGTCAACTTTTGCATGTTAAGACAGTTCTGCCCATAGAATGTCTATGGGGCCGCCATGTATGCTAAGCTTGTAGGCTCTACTAGGTAGAAGGGCTCTGGTTCTGAGGCGTGTGCGTCAGTGTAATGACTCCGGGTGGACACATTACAAAGTTTCCGCCCTTCACACCAGTGTTTATGCAGTATTACTGATAATGCATTTATTCACGATTAAGAAAAATGTATGCGTTTAACCTTTTAAATTAAATTGCATGCGTTAACTCATTAATTACGACAGCTCTATCAAAAACATTAACTGGTTGACCACTAGTTTGCACAATCAAATAAAATAAATGTATACAATCAGTTTCAAACCATTATATCAAATGCCAAAATATGTGGCCTGCTCACAGGCCATTCCAAAACAGCCTATTTAATAAATTACATGAGGTATATAAATAATGCAAATGCTGTACATATTGCAATGCACTGCAAGGATTATATATATTTTTTAAAGACATGCATTAAGACTGGAGAAAGCTATTTTTTTGTAAATAAACCTGTGGCTTTCTGTTTATGAATGACCTTACTGTTGTGCAATAGAGCCCATTGTGCAATATCTAAACAGTCATTCATCCAGAGCAAAGAGAATAAAGTACAATAGTTCAACAACACTAATAAAGCAATTTAGCATGAGATTGAGAATGAATGTGTTTCTAAAATCCATGACTTTAACTAAAGTTTGCAATGGTCATAGAACAGTAGTCTCATAAAATAATATGAAGAGAGGATTGCTCTGTTTTACCTTGTGGCCCCAGGTTTAACTCCCAGCATGTCCCAGCTGTCTTTGCTGTTGCGAATGCGTCGGATAGTGTCAGCCTGCTCTTTGGTAAAACCTACGTTGACCTCTGGAGAGGGTCGTTTCCCTCCGTTCTCACACATATCAGTTATGGAAGAGAAAAAGGCCTTTGGAGGGGGACAAAAGCAGATAACAAAAAAGATTAAAAAAGAGTGAAACAGAACAGAACTGGACAGATAAACGTTCAAAGGTGTGTTTGTGTTTCTAGGACATATTTTCATTCCTGCTGAGAAGGTGCTGGTATCAGGACTGTGTATGCGAGCACACACCTGAAACATTTCATTGATGCCTTCACCACTCTGGGCAGAAGTCTCAAAGTAATGAAACCCTCTGCTTTCAGCCCAAAGTCTCCCCTCACTCTCATCCACCACTCTTCTTTTCGTCAGGTCAACCTGCAGGGAAAAACAACCACTCTTTATTTTGGCCCCTATCAAATACAAATGCAAGCATGTATGTATATTAAGGTTTATATACTATCCTTCTGCAATTGAAATATGCAGTGCTATAGATTACCATAGATAGAAAGTAGAGATAATCGGTTTAACCAACGTGTAAATATCGGTTAAAAATATTGGTTAGCAGTAAATGGAAAATGCTTAGTAGAGATATGAACCTTGTTGGCACATACGACGAAGATGATGTTCTCCATGTTGGCCTGTGAACCCATCTCCTGCTTCATCTCTGTAAGCCAGCTATCCAGAGTATCAAAACTTTCCCTCAGACCAACATCATAGACAAGAATCACACCTTGAGAATCTTTATAGAACTCATTACGTACCTGTCAAAACATACAGCATCAATCTCTTCCAAAATCTAAACTCTTGTATGCATTTCAAGTCATTTATCTGGTTAAACAATCTGATCTTCTGTAAAGCTGCTTTGAAACGATGTGTGTTGTGAAAGGCGCTATACAAATAAAATTGAATTGACAATGACAAATACATGATAATAGAAAATGTCAAACACTGATGCCACTGTCAGGTTCTTCAGGGAGGATATTATATTGATGACAGCTCGATACTGCTACACAGTGGAACAATGAATTATTACCTTCTCTGGATATAAAGAAACAAGGTTTTCTAATTTGCAATAACATGATATCAATATAACTTTCAAACAGACCCTATCAAGTGCCAACAAGTGAAAATATAAAATAAGAAATGCAATACCTCATAGAAAAATGGATGTCCAGCCATATCAAATATGTTGACTTTTATCTCCCTTTCCCGAACCTGAACCCTTGAGGTGAGAAAAAAATATGTATTTTCATTCCATTATAAAGAAAACATGAATTTGTATTTTTATAAAATTATTGTAGTAATAAGAAGTGTCAATAGCTCAGTGACTGACAGCAAGAACTACCACAACTGATTCCATCATATGTTTTATGATGATGAAAAGGTCATTATTGATTTAGCATATTTAACTAAAGTCATAGAATGCTAAATGGGTAAAAAAAATAAATGAATGAGTTAAATAAATAATAACAGAAATATGATTAACGGTTATATTTTTAAGTCAGTAGGGCTGCACATTTATGACAAAAATCATAATTGTTGATTATTTCCCTTGATATTGTAATTGCGATTATTTCGATTAATATAATTTACATCAAAATAAGTTTTTTTGTGCGCAATATTCTTTAAGCAGGCTACACGCCCAAAACAAGAGAGAGAACTGTTACTGAATTTCTATATTTGCACGAAAAACAAAAGCGTTATTCAAATTTTGATTAAAGGGATTGTTCACTCAGTATTGTAAATGAGAACACAAGAACAACACTGGAAGATTAAGAGTTAATAAATTCCGGTGGTGTGGACTGGAGGCGCGCTTCTTTTGGACCTCTGAAACAACTGAAACGACTGAACCAGCACAAGAGGAGAGTGACTCAGTTAGAGTTTTAATATGTATAGTATTACTCTTCCATTTAAAGGGATAGTTCACACAAAAATTCTCTCATTATTTACTCAACTTCATGTCATCCCAGATACGACTCTCTGTCGCAGAACACAAATTAAGATTTTTGGAAGAATGTTTCAGATCTGTAGGTCCATATAATGCAAGTGAATGGTGACCAGACCTTTTTAGCTCCAAATAAATCACATAAAGGCAGCATAAAATTAATCCATAAGACTTCAGTAGTTACATCCATATCTTCAGATGTGATATGATTGAATGTGGGTGAGAAACAGATCAATATTTAAGTTGTTTTTTTACTATAAATCTTCACTTTCACATTCTGAAAGTGGCAGTTGAGATTTATAGTAAAAAAGGATTGAAATATTGATCTGTTTCTCACCCAGGGTGATCGCATCACTTCAGAAGGCATATATTAAACCACTGGTGGCATATGGATTACTTTTATTCTACCTTTATGTAATTTTTGGGGGGGCTTAAATGTTCTGGCTGAGATATTCTTCCAAAAATCTTTGTTTTCAGCATAAGAAAGAAAATCATACACATCTGGGATGGCATGAAAGTGAGTAAATGAGAGAATTTTCAGTTTTGGGTGAACTATTCCTTTAAATTATACTCAAAAAGTTAGCAAAGCAACAATTCTAGAAAACGAGGCTGTCTTTACTGATATGCCAATAGACTAATCTAAACAATTCTGATTTGTCATTGCATTCTTGCACTTGCATGCAAAGGACAAAAAACACATTGTAAATATAACATTTAGGCGCAACAGGAGTAGAACTAAATGGAATGCTGTAATTGACAATTTACGATTAGTAAATTGAGGCAGCTGTAATTGTAATCCAAATTATTTTTTTTTAATTTATTGTGCAGCCCAAGGGGTCTGTGAAACAGGCATGCACATATGAGTTGGTAAATTATTATTGCAAAAAGGTTCACTTCTGTATTGAATATGGTTGGACATGAATATATCAGAATTTGAAATGGAAGATGATGAGTGGAATTTGTGTATCCAGCATCCTAATATGCTATAATATATATATATTTTTTATGGAAAGACAGAGATCATTTTTCCCAAACCCCATCACTTACTTGGTTACTCCATAATCTATACCAGTGGCCAGATACTTGGGCACAAATCGCTTCTCACAGTACCGTTTAATAATGCAACTCTGAAACAAACAAACAAACAAACAAACAAAAATATGACAACTTTATTATTAAACATAATAATATGATTTGTGAAAATACCCAGCCTTTCCACATTCAGGTAGTGTAACCTACTAAATGAATAGCTCCTAAATTAAAAAATATAAACAACTAATCAGTGGTTAAATATAGTTTGGTTATAGAAATCTGACCACAATATGTGTAACATGTCCAACCCCGACACCTAATGTTACACTGAAAAAACATTTATAAGGGGAAAAGATCATTAAAAGGTATATCATTAAAAGGTTATTTCGTAGTGAGACAAAGACATCAAGCTGTTAGAAATGTGAAAACATAAAGGTACAAAATGACAGTTCAAACTAATAAAGATACAAGCAGATCTATTTCTTGTTTGATAATTCTTGTCACTGTATGTATCACATAATAATATCAGTCTTCTCACCTTCCCCACTTCTGCATTCCCCAGACTGATGACCTTAACCCGTAACGACTTCTTGTTTTCTCGTCTCTTCTGAACATTCGTGTCCATGTTGCGCTGGCTCAACGACGAGTCGGTGCTGTTTGTGTTTCTCTTACGAGAGGTTCTCTCGTATTGCGTAAGCTAGCTTACGCTACGGGAAAGATTCATCTTTTCTGAGATATTGAAGCCGAAAAATTATCCTTAATTTTTGTATCCATTGTCAACGCAGTGCGGCAGCTGCAGACCTTGAGCGGGCTAGCTAGCGAGCTCATAGGTTGCTCTGCGGCAACTGCTGCAGCCTATAGACGAGCTTGGGCGAACTCGCATCCAATGAGAGGCGTCCGCGCGCTCACTGCATCAAAGCCCGCCAAAATGGGCATGACTAGAGTGCATATAAGCGTAGTTGTAGGCTGGAACCCTGATTTTCATCTCTTCAGTGAAGCTCTTCGCATCTCTGAACTGGAAGCCGTGTCGCCGTTCGAGGGGCATCAAGCAAGCGTGGACAGCGCTCAAAGAAGCCGGCCGTCTTAGCCACCTTCAGCCGTCCTGCGAGCTACGCCATCCGGCGACGTATCCTTTTTAAAGCAAGCTAGTTCCTACGAACTTCACAAAAGAGTACGAGCGTCTTTTTAAAGATGCCTCGCTCCACTTGCGCCTCATGCCGCGCCCCTCTCAGCACCGGAGACCGCCACGTCATCTGCGCTCTCTGCCTGGGACTGGGGCATGCAGAGCTCGCCCTCGCTGAAGGCGGATGCGATCTCTGCGAGGAGCTTCCGATGTCGACCCTGCGGGCTCGACTCGAAGTGCTCAGGACCGAAGCCGCCGCACCGCCTTCCATTCAGCCGCGCAGAAAAAAGCGCCGCTCTCAAAGGCTGCCGGAACCAGTGGTAGAAGCGATTGCCTCGCCAGAGCCCCTCCCTCGAAAGCATCGCCTTCACCCTCCCCGCCCACCGGGACACGCAGTTGCCGCCGAGCCGCTGCTCTGCTGCCATCTCGGACGAAGAAGTGGAGGATAAGGGCTGTTCCATCATGGCTTCGACAGCGAGGAGTGGTCAGGCTCACACGCCTCCTCCTCGGCCCAGGAATCCAGCAGGACCTGCGCCGAGTCGAGGGGAACTAACGCCTCCTCACACAGGCCGTCGACCGCCTCGGGCTCGAGTGGTCACCGCCCCTGAGCAGGCTCCCAACAGACTCCACGCCGCACCTTTGCCCGCCCTCCGAGAAGGCGGTCTAAGCTGGTGCTCCCGCCTAAGGCCTGCAGAACTACTTCCGCCTGTGTTGGCCACGCCTATACCGCCGCCGCCAAGCCGCATCTGCTCTGCATTCCATGGCCGTCTTACAGACAGAGGCTGTTTCAGATCTGACTAGCCGACATGAGAGAAGCTGAACGCACTACGCCGCTCTCTCTGTCCGGTCTCTTCGGTTCCGCGGTGAGTGGCATTGTTGACCGTTTCCGAGCCCAAGCCATGAATCTCTTTCTGCCTCGTCGCGCTAGCTCCTCTGCAGGCCGCCCACGTGACCAGCCTCCTGCACGAGCCTCTTCACAGCGCCCAGCTCAACAAGCCAGACTTCTCAGCGTCGACAGGGCGGCCGCCCTCGATCGCGCTCAGACCGCCGCCCCCCTGCGGGCCTCGGCCTAAGATTGTACTGAAACCTGAGCAACCGAAGTCATCCTAGCGTTGTTGAGAAAAGGACGGCTCAGTCCCGCCACGGCCGGACCACCGTCAAAGCTTCACCCCCTGTCAGTCCCCTTCCCTCAGGCTACTGCAGTGGTGGATTCAGCAGCCAACAAGCCGGTGATACTACCCGTTTGCCTGCACTCAAACGCCGTTTTCACGGTGACCCAAAGAAATCTTGTAAAGAGTAAACATGCCTTATGTGTAGAAAATGTGCCCACAATCCAGTGCTCACCCCTACACACAAGCATTACACATCCCGTGTCCCTATCAGAGCACAGTCACATAAGCGGTTACGACCGCCGAGTGTTAGAGTTAATAAACGCCACCAGCCCGCAGGCGCTCTCCTCTGCCCGCTCTGTCACACGGCCAGCTGTATGTAAGTCCCGACGCCCCTGTCAGTCCCCTCTCTCAGGCTACTGCAGTGGTGGATTCAGCAGCCAACAAGCCGGTGATATTACCCGCTTGCCTGCACTCAAACGCCGTTTCCACGGCGACCCAAAATAAAGTCTTAAGTGTAGAAAATGTGCCCACAATCCAGTGTTCACCCCTACACACAAGCATTACATGTCCCGTGTCCCTATCAGAGCACACTCACATAAAGCGGTTACGACCCGCTCGAGTGTTAGGGTTAATAAGCGCGCCCATTCTCTGGCCGCTCTGTCACACGACCAGCCTTATGTGTAGAAAATGTGCCCACAATCCAGTGTTCACTGCTGCACACAAGCATTACACGTTCCGTGTCCCCATCAGAGCACACTCAAAAGCGGTTACGAACCACTCGAGTGTTAGAGTCAATAAATGCGCTCACGAATACGTGCGCGCGCCCATTCTCTGCCCGCTCTGTCACACGGCCAGCAAACACTTCTCTGTATGTAAGTCCTGTGCCCGTGGCTATGCTTTCGCACTACTTAACAGACGTGACTCTTTCCCCATTCACCTCAATCGGGAAGTCACTCACAGAACAGCCTGTCCATGCTGTCTGCGAGCAGTCCAGCATAAGCACAGTAAGCGGCCACACATTCTGTTCAGCTGCTGTATGCGGCAATCAGAGCGATTTGGCCATTCACCCTCTAACATTACGCTTCAAAGCGTGGGAAGATATTCCAGGGATATCCGAATGGGTGTTAAGCACAATAAAACAGGGCTATTTGCTACAGTTCGATCGCCGTCCTCCTTGCTTCAGAGCGCGGCTCGAAACTACTGTGAACACGGAAGCAGCGTGCATGCTTCGTTCAGAAATAGCAAACCTTCTATGCAAAAGGGCCATAGAGAGAGTGCCGCCTCCCCTGAGTGAGTCAGGGTTTTACTTGTCCCCAAGAAAGACGGCGGCCTCAGACCAATATTAGATCTCAGGGTTTTGAACAAAGCGCTTGCAAAAAGACCGTTCAAAATGCTTACAACCAGCAAACTCCTCGCGCATGTGCGCCAGGGGGACTGGTTTATTTCTCTCGATCTGAAAAATGCATACTTTCAGATTCAGATAAATCCCCGTCACAGGCCATTCTTGAGATTCAGCCGACGGCCAGGTTTATCAATACACCGTCCTTCCGTTCTGCCTGTCCTTAGCACCCGTACTTTCACGAAGTGGATGGACGCTGGCGCCGCACCCCTGCGGAGTCAGGGTTTGCGAATTCTGAACTATTTGGACGATTGGCTGATTTTGGCACAATCACATACGGAGCTTCTGTCTCACAGGACAGTTCTCCTCAGTCATCTGAACAGTTTGGGCCTTGCAGTCAATTGGACCAAGAGCTCACTACAGCCCAGTCAGGCAATTTCCTTCCTTGGAATAGAACTAGACTCAGTGGCAATGACGGCTCGCTTATCTACACAGCTGCGCGCGTGTGCAGCTGACTAGCCGCGTCATTTCAGATGAACAGCCTCACACCTCTGAAGAAATTTCAGAGAGTGCTAGGCTACATGGCCTCAGCCGCAGCAGTACTTCAGCTGGGTTTACTGCACATGCGCCCGCTTCAGCATTGACTAAACACCCGCGCGTCTCGCCGGGCTTGGGCCACAGGCCGCCAGCCCATCAAGGTGACTCAGACCTGTATTTCAGCTCTGCAGCCCTGGACAGTGGCCGAATGGTATCAGCGGGGAGTGACAATGGGAGCTGTGTCTCGCCGAAAAGTCATCTCGACAGATGCGTCCAACACGGGTTGGGGCGCGGTCTGCGAGGGCTCTCCGGTTTTCGGCTATGGTCAGTTCAGGAAAAGCTCCTTCACATAAATTGTCTGGAAATGATAGCGGTCGAGTACGCGCTCGTGCGCTTTCTCCCGGTCATTCAGGGTCACCACGTCCTGGTCCGTTCGGACAACAGATCTGTGGTATCCTACCTAAACCGTCAGGGCGGTGTCAGATCCAGGAACCTCTTCCATCTGACAAAACGCATACTGAGTTGGTCCTAGTGCCACCGGCGCTTGCTGAGGGCGACGCACGTGCCAGGCCACCTGAACGACGGCCCGGACAGACTGTCCAGAGACATTATTCCCCCAGGGGAATGGTCCCTGCATGCTCAAACAGTCCAGACGTTATGGCACCTATTCGGCAGAGCAGAGATAGACCTCTTTGCGTCCAAAGAGAACTCTCACTGCCCAATATTTTTCTCGAAAAGCGAGGACGCGCTGGCCCAGGACTGGCCCAGACACCCGCTTTACGCCTTCCCTCCCGTCTCGCTATTGCCACAGGTAATGCAGAGGATCAGGAAACGCGTCACTCGGTGCTCCTCATAGCCCCGCGTTGGGAGAATCAGACATGGTTCCCGGAGCTTACGCAGCTGTCACTGACAGTGCCGTGGCCCATCCCAGTGAGAGCAGATCTCCTCTCTCAAGCTCGCGGCACAATCTGGCATCCCCACCCAGAGCGCTGGGCGCTGCATGCGTGGGTGATCAACGACTACCCGTCGCTCTGCCAGAAGGAGTAATAAACACCATCATACACGCTAGAGCCCCTTCCACGAGAAGACTCTATGCGTCAAAATGGTCTGTGTTCTCAAAATGGTGCACCGACAGAGAGCTTCTACAAGAGCTGCTGGATAAGGGCAGATCCCCATCCACGCTCAAAGTGTATGTGGCGGCCGTTGCGGCGTTCGCTGAACCCCTGCACGGCCAGTCATGGGGTAAAAACGAGCTGGTCATCCGCTTCCTCAGGGGAGCTAGAAGGATGAACCCCTCGCGCCCCCCATCGGTTCCTATCTGGGATCTTTCTATAGTTCTCGAAACTATGAAATCCCCCCCTTTCGAACCACTTCAATCCGTGGATTTGAAATACCTTTCACTCAAAACCGTTTTTCTGACTGCCCTGTCATCAGTCAAACGTGTGGGAGACCTTCACGCGCTGTCTGTCAGCGCTGCGTGTCTTGAGTTTTGGATCAAGTGACTCCAAGGTCATTTTAAAGCCTAAACATGGCTATGTTCCCAAGGTGATCGGTACTCCTTTCAGAGCACAGGTCATTTCCCTATCGGCGCTGCCAGCACCCGATAGCGAACGCGACGCCAATCTCCTTTGCCCGGTCAGAGCACTGAGATTGTATACTGCGCGCTCCGCCACTTTCAGACACTCTGAGCAGCTTTTCGTTTCGTTCAGAGGGCGCACCAAAGGTCTCGCCGCCTCGAAACAGACACTATCTAGATGGATCATGGACGCTATTGCTGCTGCATACGCGTCAAAAGACCTGCCATGCCCGTAGGGCATTAGGGCTCACTCCACTAGAGGCATGGCATCCTCGTGGGCATGGTCCAGCGGGATTTCCATTCACGACATATGTGTGGCAGCGGGATGGACTTCCCCCTCCACCTTTGTCAGATTTTACAATATGGAAGTGCCCGCTCTGCAGGCAAAACTACTAGCGGTTTAATACGCTACAGCTCCCCTGGTGAGCTGCACTGATGGGACACATTCCACACAGACCGGCACCGCCACTCTGTCGCTCCCTTCCCACTATGTGCTTATGTATTACACAATCAATGACCCGCATTCTTGCCGGCCAAATATTATTACCCCACTCATAAGGGCTCCCCGGGTCCCCCTTAATTCCCTGGGGCTCATACAGTGGATGCTTGGCGCGCACGGCGTTGACAATGGGTTCCCATAGCGTAAGCTAGCTTACGCATATACGAGAGAACCTCTCGTAAGAGAACGTATCGGTTACCTAACGTAACCTCGGTTCTCTCTAGATGAGGGAACGAGTATTGTGTAGCCGGCCGTGCTCGCGCCACGAGCGACTTTTCGCTTCAGTCAATGAAAACCAGGGTTCCAGCCTACGAACTACGCTTATATGCACTCTAGTCACGCCCATTTTGGCGGGCTTTGATGCAGTGAGCACGCGGACGCCTCTCATTGGATGCGAGTTCGCCCAAGATTGTCTATAGGCTGCAGCAGTTGCCGCAGAGCAACCTATGAGCTCGCTAGCTAGCCCGCTCAAGGTCTGCAGCTGCCACACTGCGTTGACAATGGATACAAAAATTAAGGATAATTTTTTGGCTTCAATATCTCAGAAAAGATGAATCTTTCCCGTAGCGTAAGCTAGCTTACGCAATACTCGTTCCCTCATCTAGAGAGAACCGAGGTTATGTTAGGTAACCGATACGATTTCAAGATTGAAAACGCAGATTCAACACAGTGCGTTATTAAATAAAGATAAATATATAAATATATGGTTTTAAAAAGCAATATAGATCATAGAATAGTAAAGGAGTTTGTGAAAAGGCTGATAAGTAAGCAAAATATGTCTTATGATTGCAAATGATTGATAAAATATGCAAAACGGCAAGGGCATGCTATTGCGACAGTTACCGCACAATATTAGACGAATTCGTCAATGTGGACTCAAATGCAATATGGTCATTTAAAGGAATATTCCGGGTTCGATACAAGTGAAGCTCAATCGACAGCATTTGTAGCGTAATGCTGACTACCACTAAATAATTTAGACTCATCCCTCCTTTTCTTTATAAAAAGAAAAACGGAGGTTATATTAAGGCACTTGCAATGGTATAAAGGCGAACATGTCAAGCTTAAAATTTTTATAAAAGCACTTTCATTAATTCTTCTTTTAAAACTAATGTATTATTTGAGCTGTAGAGTTGTTTAAATCATCCTTTCAGGATTTATTGACATTATATCTTCATGACTACGAAGTTGTAAAATTGGAAATAACTTTACACAGAAAAGGTTAGTAAGCCATTTTATCACACTAAAATCATATTAACACACATATTGTTTACATCTTGTGGCTATACTTTTGAAATAGTGAGTATTTTAATGTTTATGGATTGGCCACATTCACTGCTACCCAGATTTGAGATTTATTTGTTATTTTTTTTAAACGAAAAGGATGGTCAGGTCATAATAAATGTTTTGTGGTAATTCATTTTATGCCACAAATGCTGACGGTTGAGCTTAACTTGTATTGAACCCGGAATATTCCTTTAAGGACCTAATAAATAATACAGCTGTAATAGGCTGCTGTCTACATGGAGTTACATGGTCAAGTGGTTGACAAGAGAGAGAGAGAGAGAGAGAGAGAGAGAGAATATTAATATTGCCTACAGTGGATGAAAGTTTGCAGGTCTGTTAGTCCAGGCTGCAATGACATGCATTTAAAAACAGATAGAGAGCAGATTCTGTTTTTCTAACTAAACGGTTTAGTTTATTCAGATAAACCAAGAATACCTGGAAATGCCACTTCCGAGTTTCCTTTATTTTCCAGGTCTCCCAAATCTTCCAAGTCCTAGAAGTCTACTGGTGGACTGCAGTTCTCTATTGGATCATCAGGTTGATGGTGGTAAGCAGTCACAGAATTATAAACTATATCTGTTCCTTCTTGCTTTGCAACTAACATGCCACATATAACACAGAACATAATTATAGCTCATTAACTGCATAATTGGACTCTGGTGTTTTGAAATACATCTTATTCTATGCATCATAGTCAGTAATTTGATCACTACATTTTTGGTTTTGACATGTTTAGTACTTTGACAGAATTAGGAGTGGACTGATACCTGCAGTCATGACCTCTGGCAACCAAAAGTCTGCTAATATCTTACCGGTTCTTAAAATTACTAGAATTATTTTATAAACAAATGGATTGATTTTACTATAAATTTGCAGCTGCAAAGATTGTGTGGTCTGTCTGTTATAATTTATAATGCTGTTATAGTTCACCCAGCTTTGAATTTTCATGAAAAATTTAGTTCTGTGTCAAAAACTGAAACCCAGCCAGATTATTACTGAGCCTTTTCACATGCCAGGGATCAGACCCCAAGTATGGAATGATTTTCCGGACATTATTCAAAAGGAATTGCAAATTGTATTTGCAATTGCGTTTTCAATTTGTGGACGCATAAAATGTGACATAATCCAAACGCAATTGCAAATCGCACATTACCGTTTGCATTTTCGTTTAAGCGAACGCACAGTGACTGCCAGATTTCAAATGGAAAAGCAAAGTCCGTTTGCAACTGTGTTTTCCATATCTTACGGCCCTGTCATATTTAAATAGCAATTTCAATTACCATGTCTGCTTTTTCACTTTCTCAGCGTCGCGTATGTAGCCAGCCAAAACTCAAATGGAATACTAATTCCCTTAGTATTTCCATTGATGCCTTACACGGAAACCTGTCAATCAGGGTCAAGGGTGGGATTATGCTATGGGGCGTGTTTGTCTTGGGAAGAGACGTCACTCACAGTCGACGGTCAAGATCAAATAAACCGGCGTCTGTTCAGGGCATCACCTCTTTATTTATTTTGTATTTATTTTAATGTTTATTTGACAGGGACAACTGCATAGAACATTGCTTTATAAAGAATACAAAGTAGATGCCACGCATACATGTTTCTAGCCATGACTAATTTGCAACCCCTGTCCCTGGTTAGGCTTATAAATTTAAAACAAAAATTACAGAGTATTGAGTTTAAGATTTATAATTAATAAAATACATACAACAAATACATCCCATATATGAAATAAGATATGGGCTTAAGTAGATGTGGAAGTCACTATAAATCAAAGTCTAGACACATTTAACAATACAAGAACACAAAAGGGTGCATATGTCTGTAGCGTGCTCACATATGCAACATTATGTTTGTATGCATTGTGTTATGTCCTGTACAGTCAGTGTTCACAAAGTTGTTTCAGTTTCAGCCATTGCTTTAAATGTGTATTAAAAACCTTGAAGTCTGTCAATGTTTTAATTTCAGATGCATTCCACAAATGTATGCCTCTTACTGAAAATGATGTCTGACCAAATGTTGTTCTACGTTTTATGGCTATAGTTTCCACTTATTGTGCCTCTAGTTCTTATTCCGCTCTTTTGTTTATGTACTAGTTGACAGAATATTTCTGGTGCAACGTTGTTCACACACTTAAAAATTAGTTTTAAAAAGAAAAATTTACAAAACTGTCAAAACTCAAGATATTATGCTTCCTTAGAATGATGCAGTGATGCCATCTTACAGATTTCTGGTCCATTACTTTTAATGCTTGTTTATGTAATGACTCTTGACCGTCGACTGTGAGTGACGTCACTTCCCAAGACAAACACGCCCCATAGCATAATCCCACCCTTGACCCTGATTGACAGGTTTCTGTGTAAGGCGTCAATGGAAATACTAAGGGAATTAGTATTCCACTTGAGTTTTGGCTGGCTACATACGCGACGCTGAGAAAGTGAAAAAGCAGACGTGGTAATTGAAATTGCTATTTAAATATGACAGGGCCAAAACTCGTAAGATATGGGAAACACAGTTGCAAACGGACTTTGTTTTTCCATTTGAAATCTGGCAGTCACTGTGCGTTCGCTTAAATGAAAATGCAAACGGTAATGCGCGATTTGCAATTGCGTTTGGATTATGTCACATTTTATGCATCCACAAATTGAAAACGCAATTGCAAATACAATTTGCAATTCCTTTTGAATAATGTCCGGAAAATCATTCCATAGCCAAGGCTTCACCCATCAGGAATCACGGAAAACACTCCTGATGTGGATTTAGATTTTCAATCAATGACAACACTGCTGAAAAGACCAGCTTAACTAAAATGCAGATCACAACCATAGGCTGGTTTATGCTGCCTGGTGCTGGTTTGGTGCCGGTCCATTGTATATGGTAGACCAGCATAATGTGCTGTGGACCAGCGTTCAAAACACAACAGCTGTAGTTGTTGTTTGTTTGTGTGTTTCAGCAAGGAAATGTATTAACAATATTCAGTATTTTATGTGTTTCTGTAATGAAACTTAAATGTGACATTCAACATCTTAATAATGATTTATTAAACATAAACAACAGTAATTATTATTTAATTAGTTATGCAAAATAGAATGTTTCTACTTCACACTTCTTCACTAACAATTATTTACTCAAATTCGACTAGATGTAATTTTGATCAATATGCCCAATCCTGACTCCTGAATAAAGCTGCCATATTAAATAAAATCCATTTATAATCTGGGTTCCCACTGTCATAGATAACCTGGAAATATCAGGGAATTTTAAAATGGTGTTTTCCAGGCCTAGAAAAGTCGTAGAAATTAATTACATTTTGAAAGTCTTGGAAATTTCTATAATAAATGGAATATAACAAATGCAAGGTCTCGCAGCCCATCAACTCTGCAAAATGTTAATACAAGGCCCCCTCAACAGGGCCCTGTTACAATGAGGGTCCCCACCCTCTTATAGGTCCCTTTTGCCTTCCAGTTTCTAATGAATGTTTTGAGCCACTCTTTTATATTATAACGATACCTGGTGAAATTTTCCATGCTCTTCTGGAAGTAAGAGTCAAATAATATCCAAAATAGTTACCTTCATATTTTGATGCACTTATCTTTTTTATGTGAAGTCTTTGCTGAATTTGATATGGTAAAATTAACTATAGCATTTATATTGTTACTGATACTTCAAAATTAGTATTTATTGAATTCAAGCAACAGAAAAGTGGCTGTTAAGCGTATGTGTTTGGTGTGAGTGGATTCTTTACCACATATATGCTGTGTGTTTCAATTAATCTGACTGTAATTAACAGAACACGCATTAAAAGAGACTTAAATCAATGAAAATTGATTGTGTAGATCTCAACTTTAAAAGATAATTGAACTGGGAGCCCGGGGCCCTTGCTATTCATAATCCACCCCTGCATGTGACGGTATCCAATGACTGTGCAAACATTTTGGAGGTGTTCCCGTGTTTCACTCACAATATTTTCTGCCACATGTTTTACATAAAGGGAAAACATCTTCGACCAAAAATCCCTCTACATTTTTATGGAACCCAAATTACTTCTACTCTTCTGTAGTAACCCTTTTAGACGTCTTCTCATCTACATCACAGTGCACATGTGTCATTTATGTTACACATAGTGTTATAAATTTTGATTCATTGATGGAAAACTACTCTGCGATAAGAAAAATCAAAACAATTTTTCATAGGTTCATTAGAAGTAATTTAGGTATTTTGAAGAGCCCACGATAACAATATCGTGCATGTTACTTACCGTGATATTCTGGACCAAATACCGTCACATGCCTACTCACAATCCTTCCTTTGAGTAGATAATTTTTTAGCTAATTGGTAAAAAAATGCATCACAAATCGGTCTGAATGTTTCATTAGCGAATCTGTCTGAATCAAAATTATTTGTAAAATTTGGTTTGCAAAAATCACAAACCACTGGAAAAGTCATGTAAATTAATCGGGAAATTAAGGGTTAAAGGAAGTTACTTGGAGAGAACATGAAGCATTCATCAAGCTATTTGATATATAAAGGTGCACTCAGTAACTTTTGTCTTTGTGTCATCTTGGAGTTACAGTGACACCTAGCGGCTTGGATGCAGCATAATTTAAAATCAATAGTTTTCAGTTGTCATTGTAGAAATTTAGTATTCACTGTCAGCCATGATTACTTTAATCAATGAGTGAAAGTGTCCAAAAACAGGACAGTTACTGAGATTAAGAAAGTAGTATTTGGCTAGTCATGTGATTCAAACATGGCAGCCCCCATGTGCAGACCTTCTCCATGTAGAATAAAACAGCTTTTATAAGGTTACTGATATGACTGGAGTCTTCGTTTTAATGTGAGTGCTCATGATTTCATACATATACTGAAAAATTGCAATTCATCTCTTTAAGAGTTAAACTTTTTTCATGAGAAAAAAAATGACTGAGTGCACATTTAAAAACATACTGTATATAATGACATATCATATTAATAAACAGATGCAAACGTATCTATTTCTTGTTTGATGTTAAGTCAAGTGATTTTTATTGTCGTTCAACCATATACAGTTAGCACAGTACACAGTGATAATGAGACAATGTTCCTCCAGGACCATGGTGCTACATAAAAACAACATAGGACAAACACAGAACCACATGAGACTACACAGACTAAATAACATACCTATATAAAGTGCACATGCAAACGTGTGCAAAAAGTACAGGACAGTACAATAAATGGACAATAGGCACAGTGAGAGACAGTGCAGCGCTGACCAGTACACAGTAGTGCAAAAAGATGACGGTTTCTAAAAATGCCAAATGTAAACATAACATACTATGAGATAGTGTTCTATGCACATAGCAGTTATTGAGGTAGCAGCCAGGTATAAAGTGACAATAATTAAAGTGCAACTCAGGACACGTGTGTATGTGTCAGTCCAGTCTCTGAGTATTGAGGAGTCTGATGGCTTGGGGGAAGAAGCTGTTACACAGTCTGGCCGTGAGGGCCCGAATGCTTCAGTACCTCTTGCCAGACAGCAGGAGGGTGAAGAATTTGTGTGAGGGGTTTGTGGGGTCATCCATAATGCTGGTTGTTTTGCGGATGCAGTGTTTTTTGTAAATTTCTTTGATGGAGGGAAGAGAGACCCCGATGATCTTCACAGCTGTCCTCACTATCCTATGCAGGGCTTTGTGGTCCGAAACGGTGCAAGTCCCAAACCAGGCAGTAATGCAGCTGCTCAGGATGCTCTCAATAGTCCCTCTATAGAATGCAGTAAGGATGGGGGGTGGGAGATGTGCTATCCTCTGCCTTCGAATAAAGTAGAGACGCTGCTGGGCTTTCTTGGTAATAGAGCTGCTGTTGAGGGACCAGGTGAGGTTCTCCGCCAGTTGAACACCAAGGAATTTGGTGCTCTTTATGATCTCCACAGAGGAGCCATCAATGTTCAGCGGAGAGCAGTCACTCTGTGCTCTCCTAAAGTCAACAACCATCTCATTGTTTTGTCCACATTCAGACACAGGTTGTTGGCTCTACACCAGTCCATTAGCCGCTGCACCTCCTCTTTGTATGCTGACTCATCGTTCTTGCTGATGAGACCCTCCACGGTCCTGTCATCAGCAAACTTATTGATGTGGTTCGAGCTGTGCATTGCTGCACAGTCGTGAGTCAGCAGAGTGAACAGCAATTGACTGAGCACACAGTCCTGGGGGGCCCCAGTGCTCAGTGTGGTGGTGGTGGTGGAGATGCTGTTCCCGACCCGGACTGACTGAGGTCTCCCAGTCAGGAAGTCTAGGATCCAGTTGCCAGGAGGTGTCCAGGCCCAGCAGGTTCAGCTTTCCAATCAGGTGCTGAGGAATGATTGTGTTGAATGCTGAGCTGAAGTCTATGAACAGCATTCTAAAGTATGAGTCCTTTTTATCTAGGTGGGTGAGGGCCAGATGGAGGGTGGTGGCGATGGCGGAGTCTCGGGTCCTCAGCAGCGCATGCACCTCAGCAGTCATCCACGGCTTCTGGTTGGAGCGTGTGGTGATGGTCTTGGAGAAGGTGACATCATCAATACACTTGCTGATGTTGCTGGTCACTGACCGTGTGTATTTCTCCAAGTTGGTAGAGTCGCCATATGTTGCAGCCTCCCTGAACATGTTCCAGTCAGTACACTCAAACCAGAGATGGCTCCTGCTGGCCATGTTTTCACCTGCTTCTGGAGCGGTTTTGAGCATCTGACGAGCGGTCTGTATGCTGGAATTAGCATAACAAGATCAAGCATGTTCGCCCCTCTCGTTGCAAAGTCCACATACTGATGGAATTTAGGGAGCACTGTCTTGAGATTCGCGTGGTTGAAATCTCCAGCGACAATAAACAGTCTGTCAGGGTGAGCGTTCTGCAGTTCGCTCATAGCCCCATACAGTTCACAGAGCGCTTCCTTAGCATTAGCTCTGGGGTAATGTAAATTCTGGTTATAATAACAGTGGTGAATTCCCGTGGTAAATAAAAAGGTCTGCATCTAACAGTCACAAGCTCCACCAGCGATGAGCAGTAACTAGAGAGTAGCATAGAGTTATTGCACCATTCCGTGTTGATGTAAACACACAAGCCACAACCGCGAGTCTTACCGCACAGAGCTGCATTTCTGTCGGCACGAAACGAGGCGAGCCTGTGTTGCTGAATGGCGACATCTGGAACTCTGTCATTGAGCCACGTCTCCATGAAAACAAAGACGCAGCAGTCTCTAAGCTCACGCTGGGTAGTCTGCTGGAGTCCGATGTAGTCCAGTTTATTGTCCAGGGAGCAAACATTTGAGAGCAGGATAGACGGGAGAGCCGGCCAGCTAGGGTTTGTTTTTAGCCTAGCATAGACCCCCGCCCTCTTGCTGCGCTTTCACTTCCTCGCACACCGCTAACAACGTCCCCTCCCCTGGCCACTGGCATCAGGCGACGCCGAGGACTGGAGACCTGGTCTCTGCAGCAAGCCGAGTTCGCGTAGCAACGCCTGCAGATCATCATGCAGTTTGGTTGTTACAAGAATCTTATATTTTAGCAGTGTCTGGCGATAGTAGACACGAACACCGGATGCTCCGATGTCCCTGTGCCGTAAATGTCAGGCTAAGTGACAAAAATAGCACCATTTTGGATCCGGAGTGGCCTCTGCGTGCTACCGCGCCACCATCTTGGATAATAAAAATCAAAGATATGTTCATCTTAGTATGGATGTCTTAATATCAGGGTGCGTATCAGTCAGCTCCCTAGTTCCCTGTCGTGAATTGGTATATCTTGAACACAAATTCATGCACATGCAAGAGTGTTTATCCACTGAACATTGGGATGATTATTGACTCAATTACCTGCAACATGATAACAAACAAAGATATTCAATCCTGCAGTGTTATTATGCAAAGATAAATTAAATGAAATAAAGAAATTCAAAATTAAAGGAGTGTATTTTAAACCTACTTTTAAAAACTCTTAATATTTAAAAGTCATTTTTCTTTTCTTTTATGGTCAATATGACATAATTTGGCATTTTACACTTGTGCTCATCTTCTAATGACTTGAAAGACTTTGAAAGATATGTCAGGGGGGCCTGGGTAGCTCAGCAAGGATTGACGCTGACTACAACCCCAGTTCGAATCCAGGGTGTGCTGAATTAATCTAGCTAGGTCTCCTAAGCAACCAAATTGGCCCAGTAGCTAGGGAGGGTATAGTCACATGGTGTAACCTACTCGTGGTCACGATTAGTGGTTCTCGCTCTCAATGGGGTACGTGGTAAATTGTGCGTGGATCGTGGAAAGTATCACGAGCCTCCACATGCTGTGAGTCTCTGCGGTGTCATGCACAATGAGCCACGTGATAAGATGCGTGGATTGATGGTCTCAGAAGCGTAGGCAGTTGAGACTTGTCCTCCACCACCCAGATTGGGATGAGTAACAGCGCCACCATGAGGACTTCCTAAGTAGTGTGAATTAGGTATTCCAAAAAGGGGATAAAATAAATACATAAAAAACAAAATTCCATTAAGGGAACATAGTGAGCAATGCTGGTCCCTGTTTTTTTACAGTGCATTGTAGGATGTTTCAGTGGAAACATTTTGTGATTGAGATTGTGATTAAATTATTCATCTCCCTGATCAGTGCCTGAATTTGGGAGCTGACTGAGATGAACCCTCATTTAGTTTTAAATTTCCTCAACTGTGTTTTCCTGTAATAAAACATGAAAACGTGCCATTTAACATTTTAATAATGATTTGTTTAAAAAACTAAAAACATGCAACTGCAACAAGCAGTTTTATTTAAATAGTTTGTAAATTTTTAGTGAGAAGTGATTTCTTTTACTTTTGTGCACATACATATATTTACTTAAAGTTAACCAGATATAATATTTAACACTTTGCGTTTTTTACAGGTGGCAAAAATTGAAACATGTATTTGCATCCATGAAAATGAAAACAAAAATCTATAAAAAAAATTTTAAAAAATATTGGAGGCAATAATAATCAACAATACATATCTTCTGTAGCTACTTCTAGAGAGAGTGGGCAGTGTTCGCGTTGATTGCTGCATGGCTGCACCAATCAATTCGTTCCCCATCTCTTCCTGTGTTTTCACCCCCTCCATCTCTCTGACGCTCTCATCATCTCCCTCCCCCTCTGCCTCTCATTGTTGAATGGTTAGGAGGTGTGTGCATGTGTTCATTTTTGAGGAGGTGGGGCTGCATGCATGCAAGAGTGTGTTTGAGTGTGTATTTGTGTGCATGTGTGTATATATATATATATATATATATATATATATATATATATATATATGTGTGTGTGTGTGTGTGTGTGTGTGTGTGTGTGTGTGTGCACCTGTGTGTTAAACCAGCATTGTTCATGATAGAGGGAAAGCTGTGCAGCACTGTATGGAAAATCCAAGGTCATTGAAGCCTGGTCACATGCGCCATATGGGAGCGTGCATGTGTGATTTAGTGTCTGAGTGAGTGAGTCTGTGTGTCTCTCTTCCTCTCTCTCTCTGTCTCTCTGGCTATGTGACAGAGAAAGAGGCTTCAGGCAAAGAATTGTGAATTTCATCAGGTTTTCCATCAATGTACGGTAAGGGCATTTGTGTCTGTTTGTGTGTGTGGTTAAGTGCATATATATAGTAATCATTTGCTCCCTGTATTAGGGTAGACTTCATGTGCATCACAAAAGATTATTGCACTGACAGTACAGTGATGCTGAAGCAACAGATTGCATGCAGTATTTATGTGCATATTTCCTTTGAGTCATGTATTTGTGCATCACAAATAGCTGGTGCATCCTCATTACTCAGGTGTATTTACATCAAATACTCAAAAATGCAGTAATGCTTTCGAAATACACAGACCTACTGCAATGAAAATAATTTACACTCTTCACATTTTATAATTTACTCTAACTGTGAATTAACATGCACATGTATTAATTATTTATATCTCCTGCTTTATTAAAATGATATTGTGTTGTCTGTGAGCTAGCAGCATGCATGGCAGATGATGTTTTGAATGAGCTGCAGGCAGTCAGTCTGTAACTTCGATTCCTCACTGCATGGATGCCTTAGACACATGCGTCTGACTCTAGTGCTTCACAACCAGATCGATTACATTTTTAACAGCCTGGGTATTTCACTCAAATTTCTCCACTTATTAAAACATGCCACAAGGAAACAAGCTTGTTGGGAGAGTATAGGATTAAATATTGCATACTGATTGATTGTTATGCAGATTTGACATTTAAGGAGTTCAAAGAGGTTAGTTATTCAGCTATGAAAAATAATTTTGGCTTACTGAATATGCTAATTCTGTTGTTTAGATAAAATAAATGTTTCACTTTAAAGGGATGAGTGAGGCTTTACCCAAAAAATTTACCTTATGTCACCAAACCTGTATGTGTTTCTTTCCTTTGTGGAATGCCAAAAGAGATGTTTGAAATAATATTCAAATTGCTCTTTTCCATACAGTGAATGTGGATGGGGACCAGAGGCTGTCCAGCTTCAAAAAGGACAAAAGTAGAGAATAAAAGCAGTCCATATGACCTGTGCACTCTATTTCAAGCCTTTTAAAGTTGTATGATATGATAGCTTTGTGTGATAGTGTAACAATTCACGGATGGCAAAGGAGGAAGCTGGGATCGGCTTGACACAACACGTAGACATTTATTGTACATTCACATTTCAGTGTCACACAATAAGGCTTTTCAGCTGAAACATTCAACACACATGCTGCTTTTCAGAAGACACATTCAACAAAACATTACACACAACCACTTCGACATGCATCTCTCTCCTCTGTCTGCTGCTGTCTCCTCTCCTCAAATACTCCCACCACCCTTCACTGGCACACGAGACCGGTGTAAAACACAGGTGTATCTCATTCACCACTTATCTTCCTGGCCTCGCTCTGCCAGACACCGCTCGCCCCACCCTGCTCGCCACAGATAGTTCACCCAAAATTAAAATTCTCTCATCATTTACTCACCATCATGCCATCCAAGATGTGTGACTTTCTTTCTTCTGCTGAACACAAACGAATATTTTTTTAAAAACATTTCAGTGCTGTAGGTTCATACAATACAAGTGAATGGTGACCAAAACTTTAAAGCTACAAAGGGACATAAAGGCAGCATAAAAGTAATCCATACATTTAAGTTATTTTTTAATATCAGTCTCCACTTTCACTTTCACATTCTTCTTCTTTTGCATTTGGTGATTTGCATTCTTGCATTTCGCCACCTACTGGTCAGGGAGGAGGGTTTATAATAAAAATAACTTAAATCTGTTTCTCACCCACACCTATTACATTGCTTCTGAAGACATGTATTTAACCACAGGAGTTTTATGGATTATTTTTATGCTGCCTTTATGTGCATTTTGGAGCTTCAAAATTTTGGCAACCAGTCACTTTCATTGTATGGACCTACAGAACTTCTAAAAATCTTTGTTTGTGTTCAGCAGAAGAAAGAAAGTCATGCACATCTGCAATGGCATTAGGGTGATTGAACATTAGGGTGGAACATTTTCAAGTTTTTTTTTTTTTTTTTTTTTTTTACTGAAAACTTGCTTGACCCTTGAAAAACACATGAACATTCTTCTATAAATAACTCCATTTATGCTGTACTGACGAAAGAGAGTTGACATTAGGGTGGACAATTAGAGCAGATTTTAGTGAACTATTCCTTTAAGCTTTCCTTTTTGGAAGAGTTTTAACTATTTATATCATTTACATTTTAAATATGCCATTTCCATGTACTTTGCAGTTGCAAACTATTTTGAGTGGAAAATTTGACACATTGTGAAATATATGTAAATATGTATGTTTCAGCAGCAATACTGAAATATTAACTACACCTCAAATGAATTTACAGAGGAATAGCATTATCCTGGGCATCTAGATTATTTGCATAGTTTTAGATTAAACAGATGCACGTGAAAGTACACATGACTGAAGAAAATCAATAGATTACATTCTTTGGTCTACCATCAAGCACTCCATGTGTGCGTGGTCTTTTGCTGTATAAGTGTGAGTGGCTTTGATATTGTGTCCTTGGGCACAATGTCTTGGGCAATCTGAAGTGATATGGCATCCATAATGGCTGATGTTCTAAATATAGCTGTCATTTCAAGTAGCTCTTATAATTCAGTGGAAATGTATTTAGAGTGACTGTGGCTGGATTTCGTACACTCTGGAGTTTGTTTCATTCACATGCGTAGTGTGTTGTGTGTTATGTAATTGGTGTACTGCAGTGAACAAAGCCATACTAAAGATGGATGTCTTCTAGGATCCCTACCAGCTTTGGGGATATTATATCAGCCATAATAGTACACCCGAGAACGACTAGTTCGTTACTATGTTCTAATCCTCTTTGTCACAATGCCAGCTACAGCATAGCCATTGTTTTGCAGCGTATGCAGATTGCAGATGTGCATGTACGGGTGTTCTTGGCAAAAAAGTATGCAATTACCTCCTGAACGTAGATGCTGCACTCCTGATTGAAATTATTGACAGTGTAATTTGTACTTAGTTATGTAGTTGTTTGTGTTTTCTAATCTAAAACTTAATATTTATTTGTTAGCATCATACCACCTCATTATTAAAGGGATAATTTACCCAAAAATGGAATGTTGTTCCAAACCCTTTATTACTTAATTTTTTTTGGTGGAACACAAAAAGACATTTTAGGGAGAATGTTGAAGACTAACAGCCTGCTTTAGTGTAAGTGAAGGTTAACTGAGGCTGTCAGTCCCTAACATTTTGCCCAACATCTCCCTTTGTGTTCCATGGGTGAAAGAAAGTCTTATGTGTTTGGAACCACATGAGGGTGAGTACATTTTATTTTGGACAAACTCTTCCTGTAAATGTGCTACATGATGATACGGCAAGATTTTATTACACCCTGAGCAAAAAGTAATAAAGCTGGAAGTAGATATTTTGGCCCCTGGGTCTAGATATTGTCACCAGAATGTACTAGTTAAATGATAGTGGTGAGTACACAGCCATAGAGAGTTACGGAGGCTTTAAACTGGAGGGAACAGTGGCGGTGATATTTACCACGCTGTCAGAGAGACAGAATACCAAATCTCCCGTGTTTAATACATATGACCAATAAAACACTCATCATATTGTGTGGTCAAGTAAAGCAGTTGTTCCTGCAACACTTGTAAGGAGCTCAGATATAGTAAATCAGTGTTTACTTCATGTTATTAATTATTTACACAGATGAATGATGGTTGGTGGGCTGATTATCAAGACTGTCTGTTTAGGAGAACAAATGCAAAGGCCAGATGATTTTGATATCTTGTAAATCACTTAAAGCATCTACCAAGAATTTCAATGGAAATAATACATTATTCATGAATGATGGTCTATGTCTCCTACTTTTGAACATTGTATAATGATTTATTAATTTAATTTAATTAACAAAAAAAATATCCGGTAAGAGTTATCTATGAGTCAAAGTCTGCTAAATGTATTCCTAACCGGCAATTCATTTGAGCAAAAATAGAAGCACAAAACCACTGTTTAATTCACAGTAATTTGTAATTGTGTGTTTATTTGTTGTTTCTTTTTATATATACCAATTGCAGTCATTAGTGATATTTTTTTCTGACTGTAAAAAACAGTCTGGGAGTGAGAATCTGAGTGTGTGAGAGAGAGAGAGAGAATTCAACACTGTCTTTGCAGTGTGGGTGGAAATATTCAGTGTTGACTGTCAGTTTTGTTTTTCACTCTGACCTCTCGCTTCTGTTGCTTTAGGCATAGAGGGTGTCACATTGATATGTCAAAACACTAGCAGGCGGCCCAATGTGTGACTCACACAGCTCCTCTCCCATCCATCCAATAGCAGAATTACCAATAACGATCTTGGTAAACAGCAGCTTGGCTCTAGTTTGACAGCAGGCTTGACTCATAAGCTTTATGATAACTTTAATAATTGTGTTGCATTTGACAAACAAATGTATTCTTCCAGAGATAGACTAATATTTACATAGTATGATAATGTATCTTGCACCAATGGTCCTCAACTGGTGGGTCACAACCTAAAATATAGGTCACAGGTCTTTTCTGATTGGTTGGCAGATAGCAGGAAAGAAACAATGCTAATTGTTAAATATAAAATGCAAATAACCATATAGCCTAATTGTACATAGCCAAATAAGTAGGCTTATCAACTTATAAAATAGAGTAGAAAACGTTTCCCATATTTTTTGTTGTTGCCATTAAATGCTGTGCATCCAATTAAACACTATGGTAGAAGCTTGTCAAATTAGGCAAATTCGAACAAATGCAGGTTGCATGACATGCCCTCATCCTCAAAAATTATGACCCATACATGAAATAGGAGTTCACTTGCAATAAGGATAAATATATTTAGTGCTGTGATTTATTGCTTCCGACTCCAAGGTTCACATTTATTGTAATTATTTAATAAAGATTATTTAAGAATGTTATTTTGATATTACTATAAATGCATACATTTTATATGATTTTCAGGATATTTCGGTTTAAAATTTTTCGGCTGCCACTAAAATTAATAGCTCAACCAAAAGTTTTAAGTCTCTCACAATTTACTCACTTTCATTCCATCCCAGATGTGTATGACTTGCTTTCTTCTGCAGAACACAATTCTTCAGAAGAAACACATCTGGGATGGCATAAGGGTGAGTTACTATTGAGATCATTTTTATTTTTGGGTGAACTATCCCTTTAATGTCCAATGTAAAATATGGGTCGTGAAGCAAAACAAGTTTAAAATCACTGTGTATAACAATAATTCATTATTACATAACTTATTACACATGCGACATATCTTTCTGTACACAATATATTGCTTATATTGGAAATACTATGTGTGATATGTTCCATACTATATGATATAACAGTGTCTGTTATATGCGGCTGTTTGATCGTTGCTCTGATTTCTCCACCTGCTTTGGTTTGTTTACTCTCCTCCATGACGAAGCTCTTTTAATATGGTAATGGTATAAACAGCTCTTTCATCCCAGGAGTCCTGCCAAGGTGTTGCCTTTGTTTTTTTGGCCCAGAAGGGGCTTTGAGTGTGGGCATCATTGTGAAAGAGAGTGTGTTTTTGCAGCTTTAATATGGTTGTTGAAAAGTAACATGGACATGTCTTTATTTTTTTAATTCAGCATCAAGATTTTAGGTTAAATCTTTATTTAGTTGCTGTGACTTGCATGCATGAAATTTCAACTACCCGATAATAGATACTATTGCTATTGACCTGAAATAATTTGCAACAAATAAGACATTTGTTGAATGGTCATTATTTAGTTTAGTTTTTCTGTGATTTACAATGTGTGCTTTATAAACCCTTTATGGGCTTTGAATTTCTGGTGTAAACCAAAACGATCCTAAATGCTCTCAACAGATTCTTTTCAAATCCATTTAACTGGCTCACCAAGCTGCAGACGTTTCCAAAATACAGATTAATGCCTGTCCACTAAATCGACTGGCCTCACTTACTAGATTGCAGCACGAAAGTCTAATTTATTTAATGTGTCGATGCAATAAATAAACATCACTTTGAGTATAATTACAGACTCTTGATCAATAGTGCTTTACAACCTGAAGATGAGAAAAGAATTAGAGTCAGGTGAGCTGACAGTGCACTTCTCAAACATCCTTCCTCCCCCAATTGAATAAAGTTATTTTTTTTATTTTGTGCTCAGATATTATATAAAACGTAAATAGCCTGATTGAAATAAATATTTATCCGAATTGGAAATACATTTAGTTTGGTCCTTCATATTTCAAAATATATTTCAAAATATTCTTCACTGGCAAGAAAATACATTTCCAATATCAAAATTGCATGCACATGCAAATATTTGTGGACTAGAACAAACCTTTTACGTGAGTGTATCCTTTCTTTAAGTATTTAACCTAAACATATTGTATAATATGAATCTACATATTATAAAAATATTTTCCTGGTATTTTGTATATTTTAAAATACGTCAAAAGTTTAAAAATATGTTGTTTTTTATTCTGCTGTTTGTGCAGGGTCTTCTCTATGACTGCAGCTCTAATTCAATCTTTCCCATGTATTCCAGGTGTGTGTGGATGTTGTGGGGCCTTGAGACCTCGTTATAAGAGGCTGGTGGATAACATCTTTCCTGAAGACCCTGAGGTAGGGGCTCAGTTCAAATAAAAGCTGCATGAAAAAGGGATGGATCTTCATGCGAGGTTGCAGTGCTCAATGCAGTGATTTACAGTAGACAACACATTCTGTTGTAACATTCATTCTTTTTAAAGCCATGTAGCAACACTACTGCATGGTCGCTAGCTTGCATTCAGCATCACAATTTCACATGTTTTCTATTTGACCTTGACAAGCTAAAACATAATCCAGATCAGTATTTAAATCTCTCTCTCTCTCTCTGATTTCTTTTGAGTGATATAATAGGATTTAGGATCTATATTAGACAGAATAGAAGGCAAATAAATATGAGTTATTTGGGGGAGAAGGAAGTTTGAAATAACATCTTATGTTCCCTATCTGTCACTCACTCGATGCCGTGTCGATGTAGTGACACTAGGGGCCCCAAACACCTCTGATATTTGAGAAAAGGCCAATGAGAATTGGCGAGTGTAATTTCCATGACACTCCCCCGGACATACGGGTATAAAAGAGACGGCTTGCACCCACTCATTCTGATTTTTTCTTCAGATCCGATGAGTGTAGAGCTTCCCACTGCATCCCATTCACCTTTAAAAGTGTACAGGCTGTTGTATATACAGCACATTTACAGCGGGTTCTCTCTCATCGCACAGAAAAGTGCAGAGAATGCCTTGGTCGCTTCAGCAGCCACACTAAAAAAAAAAGAGTACATTTTCTCTAAAAGAGTGAGCATTGATGGAGAGCATCTTTTTAAAGATGCCTTTCCTTGTATATGCAGTTTCTGGGTGCTGTCATTATCTCCCTTCCTCTGAGGGCCACGATCGGTGTCTCACGTGTATCGGCCCTAGTCATGCTAAGACAGCATATTTGGGTGGCTCATGTTCTCACTGCGAGAGTGTGACCAAGTCAGTGTTGTGATTGCGCTTTCTTTCTTTCATAGAGAGAAAGCCACTCCATCTGCCCCCCGTCCTGGTTCTTCTACTTACATGCACATGGCCATGGCGGTTAGCGCAGGGGGCAATCTGGGGGCTTTAAAGGGAGCATTTGCACCAGATGGATCCCCATGGACCTCCCATTCCCAGCATGCTCATTTCCACCGGTGGAGTTCATGGATGAATCAGGCAGCTTGATTGACAAGGATGAGGCATCGATTATGTGCATCGGAGAGTGCCAGTCAGTGGCCGTCACGGCTGGAACCCTCCACCCTCCTGGAACCCTCCACCCCGCCCTGAGCATTTGCGGCTGGACGATTGGTCATTGGGCTCAGAGCGTCAAACACAGCCCTGCTCTACCCCAGTTCCTTTCTTCCTGGAGGTGCATGAGGAGGTCACGAATTCGTGGTGGTGGGGTGGCCAAGGAGTACACAGAGGTTCCTCAGGTAGAGCAGGCGATTGTGGTGCACCTGTGCCCGCAAAACACCACCACCTGATGGAATCGTCCCTGATGGCCAAGGCTTACAGTGCCGCTGGACCGGCCACCTCCGGCCTGCAAGCCATGGCTCTCCTGCAAGTCCACCAGGCCAAGGCACTGAAAGAGCTGCACGAGGGTAGTCCTGAAATTCACAGCGTGGGCTCTCGGGCAGGCGATGTCCAGTATGGTGTTCCAGGAGTGCCACCTTTGGAGATGGGCGATGTCGCTTTATTGACGCCCCCCTCTCTCAAGGTGGCTTGTTCGGTGACGCTGCCCAAGAGTTTGCCCCGCAGTTCTCGGTAGTCAAGAAGCAGACAGAGGCGCATCCTGCCCTGGCGTGATTCCTCCACCACCTACAGGCAGTCGACATTCAGTACCCCGCCTGAGGTGGCAACACCGGTTCCACCACATCCTGAGCTGATGGCTCAGCCTCAGCGTAGAGCCTCCTGCAGGAAGTTGACGTCTGTCCCTTCTCAGTAGGGGTGCTGCGGGCATGAGTCCTCTATCTCCGCACACCCAGCTGCGAATCACTTATACACACGATCAGGCATATGTGACACACTACTGGATGCCCAGCCTCCTCTCTTGTCGCAGACCGGTCCTATGGTGGGTACGCAGAGCGAGGTAAGTCCTCTAACATTCTCTCAGCACAGCCACGACTTCAGGATGCAAGGCCTCTCGACATGGCAGCTCCTAATCCACCCTGCCATGAGGGCCCCATCTGCATGTATGTCAAGGCCATTTGGTTCCCCTTGCATGTTGTCTGGAGGCGTTGCTAGCCCTCTCCAAACCATCGCGCATGCACCAGGACGATCTGACTCGACTAAGTGATTCAGTTCGCCAGGTGTGCGCCTGTGCTCAGTGGAGCCTGTTTTGTCTCACTAGTAGGGATGGACACCAATGTTCTGCGTGCGGAAATCGCAGTCCTTCTAGGGAAGTCCTCCTAATAACCCTGATGAAGGTGTTTTACAGCCCCTAATTCATCATACCAAACAAAGGTAGTGGGTTGCGGTCAATCTTAGACCTGTGAGCTTTGAGTCAGTACCTGCACAAGCCCCTGTTCAAAATGCTGACGTAGAAGCACATTCTGCTTCCGGCATCAAGATTGTTTCGAGTTAGTAGACCTGAAGGACGTGTACATTCATGTCTCAGATTCATTTCGCCATCTGCGGTCAGGCATACCAGTACAAGGTCCTCCCCTTCGGTCAGTCCCTGTCACCTCACCTCTTTTCGAAAGTCGCAGAGGCTGTTCTTGCCCCCCTAAGGTAAGTAGGCATCTGCATCCTTAATTATCTCGATGATTTGCTGATTCTAGCTTACACTCGAGATTTGTTGTGTGCGCACAGGGACCTGGTGTTCGGACACCTAAGTCATTGGGGCTTCAGGTGAACTGGGAAAAGAGCAAGCTCACCTCATTGCAGAGCATCTCTTTTCTTGGGATGGAGTTGGCCAATATAACAGCGTCCCTCACGATCGAACGCACTGAATTACCTGAAGTCATTTGGGGGTAGCAAGTACAGCAGTCCCACTGAAACAATTTCAGAGGCTCCTGGGGCATATGGTGTCCTCAGTGAAGGTTACGCTGCTCGGGTTGATGCATATGAGTCCGCTTCAGCACTGGCTTCAGACTTGAGTCCCAAGATAAACATGGCGCAGCGGGGCGCATCGCGTGGCTATCATTAAAAAGTAAAATTACACTCCACTGGGAGTGTGGCATCTTCCTGGGCTCTGGTTCTGGCGCCTCTCTAACAGACATCTGTAGAGCAGAAGGCTGGGTGACACCGAATACCTTTTCAGGATTTTGCAATCACGCGTTGAGCAAGTTATGCCCCGTGTGTTAGCAGGTATGAACAAGTAAGTGTGCGAACAGCTGGCTGGGTGTACCACTTGCACACTGTGCCTTTATCCTCCTTGAGGGGATAATATGTGCTTTTTTGGTCCATGTGAGTTCCCAGGACCGGTGAACCCTAGATGTCTGTCTTCCCCCAGCAACCTGCGGCAGGTGAATTCGGTGGAGGAATTCGATGCTAGGACCAGTCCCGTGAAGTATGCCCTATCAGGTCAGCCCCTGTATATGGGGTTGGTGCTCTACATTTAGTGGTTCCCTGTCGGTAATCCCATATAAGGTATTTTCATGGTACGGTTTCCCCGATGCTAAATCTGTGTTTTCCCTTGGGCAGAGATCTGCTCTGCCACCAGTTGCTGCGCATTTAGAGCTCTTCCGTTCCAGGTAGAACCTACCATGGGAACTTATTTCCATGTGTGTTACTTCCCAGTTGGTAAGTCCATGTGATGTATTCTCCACATGTTAACCTCCCCTTCAGGCAGGATGTGGTCTCTGCAGTGTCTTTTCTCTGTGGGAAAAAGAACACCTTCCCCGGCACGAATATATCTTGGTCTCAGCTGTGAATTTTTCATTTTCAAAGAGAAAAAGAGAGAAAAGGTCAAAATGGCTGAGGTATTTTATACCCATATGTCTGGGGGAGTGGCATGCAAATTCCACTTGCCAATTCTCATTGGCCTTTTTCTCAAATGTCAGAGGTGTTTGGGGCTCCCAAGTTCGACCCCTAGTGTCACTACATCAACACAACGTATCATTCCCTCCATCAGGGAAAGGAGTTACAATAGTAACCAAGATGACTCTTATTTACTATATTGATCATTTTTAAATGTTTATAATCTTTGTTTTATCTATCTGTTCGTATTTGTCTGTCTGTTTTTTTCCGTCTGTCCATGTATTCTGTCTGTTTATCAATCTGCTGTATTTGTCTACCTGTGTGCCTGCCTGACTCACAGACTCTTTGTTATACTGTCTGTCTTTCCTGTCTTTTTCTTTCAAGGATGGTTTGGTTAAAGCTAACATGGAGAAGCTTACCTTTTATGCCTTGTCTGCCCCAGAGAAATTAGACCGTATCGGTGCCTACCTGTCGGAAAGACTTTCCAGAGACGTGGCCCGCCACAGATATGGGTAAAGCATGAAGAATATGTCAGAAAGGATACATTTTCTTATTAAGCACATCAACAGAAACTACATTGATGTAATAAATTCTGGTAGTCTGTTTTTCTGTGATATTATGTGAAATACATTATTTAAGATATCATTGTAAGTTTGGGAGACAGACAGACAAACAGACAGACCGACAGATAAATAGACAGACACACAGGCAGAGAGACAGACAGACAGAATAGATAGATAGAAGTGTGATTCACTTTTGGTTTGTCACTTTGTCTTTTAGTAGAACAAAAACATGTCTGTGTGTGTCTCACAGGTATGTTTGTATTGCTATGGAGGCTTTGGACCAGCTGCTGATGGCCTGTCACTGTCAGAGTATAAACCTTTTTGTTGAGAGTTTTCTCACTATGGTGCGCAAGCTTTTGGAGGCAGACAAACCCAACTTGCAGATCCTGGGCACTAACTCAGTGAGTGAAATGTACTGCATTTACTTTCTAGAGAAATTCAATAATGAACTCTTGATGTACACTGGCAGCCAAAATTTTGGAATAATGTACAGTTTTTGCTGTTTCGGAAGGAAATTGTTACTTTAATTCACCAACTGATCACAAGGTATAATCAGCACATTACTGATATAAATAACAGCACCATCACTATTTGAGTCATTTTCGATTAAATCTTGACAGACCCCATTTCCAGCAGCCATCACTCCAACACCTTTTCCTTGAGTAATCATTATAATTTGCTAATCTGGTTCTATAAAATCACTTAACATTATATCAACACAACTGAAAGCTTTTTGGTTCGTTAAATGAAGCTTAACATTATCTTTGTGTTTGTTTTTGTGTAAAATATACCTTTAATAAATCTTTCTACCCTTTGATTTTCCAATCAAATACAACCCCTAAATATGCTTGGACTTTTAATCAGATTCAGACCAATAACTAATTATTAACTAAAAAATAAATGAAGATGTATTGTCTTGATGATGAAACATATAAAAATCAATTAGACTGCAAAATGCACTTAAATCTATTCTGACCTTCAAGGGATCCTTTTAGATAAGTAAGTTACAAATCTATTGAACAACTGAAAGACAGAGAAGTTGTTTCAGTATGAAGACTTCGTGACTGCAGTCTATAAGTAGCGAGGGGAAGATAAAACAAACCTAGTTTCCAAAGCAACAGAGGACACCATGTAGGCACTGTGATACAAAATAGGAAAAAAAGACGATAGACATTTTCTTTTCCTTTGTGTTAAGAACCACTTAGAAAAATCCCTTTCCCCTAAATTTCCTTAAAAATACAACCATTTATTTTATTTAGTAAAATTCACTTAAATATAAAATCCTTATGTGCTTTGAGATGGTGTATGGCAACACTAGAAATAGTATTGTGATTTGATGTGGTTTTTATAGTCTAAAAACTGTAATTACATTTAGTTAGCAGTTTATGATCTGTTATTTTGTTTAATCTGATATCCAAAAGTATTTTAGTATTTGCAGTAATACTAGAATATCAGAAATTATTATATCTATTTATAGTTCTCTATCATATTTATTCTGTATGTTCTACTCTATTTTGTTCAGTATTTAAACTGAATACTGTGCTGTCTTTTGTAAAAAGTCAGCAAAGTTTCACCTTGTGATGAACGGTTTCTAGCAGCATATGAACCCATTCTATTACCTCCTGTCAAACCTTCTCCTTTACCTTAAATATACATGCTCTCATGTAAGCCCAAGTTCAGACCCCCCTGAGCTTATTTCAGTTCATTATACATCACACGCATTCAAAACAAAGATTAATTTATCCTCTGTACAGTAACATGAAACCTCAGCATTCCTGAAAGGTTTACAGTTGGCCCAACTCACACTTATAGGACTACACAGTGTTCTTATCTTCCAAAGTTCACAACCGCTCACATCTGATGGTTCTGAAATATAAGCGCTTAAAGATTAAAAAGAGGATTAAAAAGAGATTACTTTTCACAGATCTAGGCCAGATGGGGCAGCAGGTTTCTAAGCGCATATGCTATAAATGTGGAAAGTTGTGCGCACATTTACAGAATTTACATGTTATGCAGACTTTTTTTTTTTTTTTTATATCACTCATTGAGTGCGTATAGTGTGTTTTTTGTATGGTGTTCTGTGCGGCCCACAGTAGTGTACTGGATAACTACTACTGCTCAAAAGTCCTTATCTGTAGGATTGTAATGTAGCTATTTACTGCACAAATACAGATTTACATACCTTACTGTACAGGATATTATGTAATATGAAAGATTAAACTCTGACTTTATTTGCTCTCTAGCTGGTACAACACAATTGTTCAATGACTCACATCTGCACATTTAATGATTGTCAGATAACATAATGTCTGAGCTTCATATAGTATAAGAAAGAGTCTTTAAGATGTTGTTTTGTTCAATCTTTTGAGTCTGCTATTTACATAATAAAAGGAATGGCATCTATTAGGCCTGTGATAGATGTATTTTTCACACATCGATAATCAGAAGATTTCCAGATGATTAGCAATAAACAGTATATCAGGATTTTTATAAATTGTTCTGCTGGTTGCACAATAGTCTTTATCATTTCAAACACTTTCTCAACACAATTTTAGTCAAGTGTGAGTGGCAGGGTTCATTAAAGGGACCCCGGATGTGTCTGGCAGATGACATGGCGCTTTCTAAAATTCAAAACAATTATTTTCAACAAAGGAACGCACACACTGCCAAAGCTCAGCATCATAATTCTGAAGTGCCACGGTGCGCAACTCACAAAGTTTTCAATTAAATTCGACCTAAATCATTATCAAAGGACAAAAATTATTTACTCTAGCCTTCACTGGATGATATATTGTGTATATGTGTCTTTCATATAGCCTACACAATGTATTTTCATACACAAGTATGTATGTAGTAAAGACTAATTCAAGGCTACATACAAGGAAATCGCATTATAAACGTTGCCATTTCTAATTGTTCCGTTTGCGCATTTATACCAGTTTCACACACTAACCTGCAAACTCATAAACCTCACTATGTTCATTATTAAAGAAGTACAAAAACCTTCGTAACTTTGAACTCCCACCTGCTGCACCGCATCAGCTTTTGCTTTGTGTGTGTGTGTGTGTGTGTGTGTGTGTGTGTGTGTGTGTGTGATCGTTACCGCAAACCGGCTTCATTAAATGTTATATCACTCTCCTGTGGTCTCCAAACGTTATTATGCCAACAAAAGCCATCTGAGTGAATTGGAAAACAAGAAAATTAAGCTTCTAATTTAAATGCCGGCTAATTTTAATATCTGTGCCTCAAAAATATACAGACAAAATAACGTGAGGATGATTAATCAATATATCGATATGTATGGTTGGGAATGTTACTTTTAAAATGTATTCCACTACAGATTACAGAATACATGCTGTAAAATGTAATTTGTAACATTCCGTTAGATTACTCAAGGTCAGTAACATATTCTAAATACTTTGGATTACTTCCTCAGCACTGGTTGATTTTTTCACTTGTTTTGATTATAAAAACTCTGTCAGTACAGTGAGACAAAATACTCATGATAAAAATACATTCTCTAAAAACCTAATTATCTTATTCAGTGTTGTTTCTAAAACAAGATAAATCAAACTAATCTTGTTTTACAGATTTTTAAAATATTTTTACAGGAAAACAATACATAAATTATTATCAAGAATATGATTTTTGCCCAAGTATCAAAGGTCTTACTAGATAAATGAAATTATGATCCAACGTGAATTTCTTGATAAAAAATATGATCATGTCTCTTACATGTGCAGGTAAAATGTCTAGAAATAGCATTTTAGTTTAGTGTAAAGCTGACAATTTACACAAAGTATATTTCTATTTCTTCTGCTCCAAACTTACTTCAAACTTACTCGTATGAATGTAACACATCTTTAGAAAGTGTTTCACCCCTGTTCAAATGCACTTTGGATCACATCATTTATATGTATAAATGTTTTCCATCTGAAAGGACTAAATATTAAATGAAACAAATTACAATAAAATGCAAAGTAATCTCTTCAGTAATCAAAATACTTTTTGAATGTAACTGTATTCTAATTACCAATGATTTCAATTGTAACTGTAATGGAAAACAGTTATTATATTTTAAATACGTAATCCCGTTAAATGTATTCCGTTATTCCTCAACCCTGTCGATATGCTATGACATCCCTAGCGTCTATGTAATATTATTTTCTTTTTCTATAAGTTTGTGAAGTTTGCAAACATCGAGGAAGACACACCATCATACCACCGCAGCTACGATTTCTTTGTCTCACGCTTCAGTGAGATGTGCCATTCCAGTTATGAAGATCCAGACATTCGCACAAAGTAAGTAACATGGACTGTACCAGGACTGACATTTTACATTGGACATCAAGTGATGACCCAATACACTACCAGAACTCTTTCTTGAACAATAATAACAAAATGTAAAAATAAAATTGGACTGAAAATCACAAATTTAAATGTATCGATATGACTGTGAACTGCATAGACCCAACAATATGGCAATTATTTACATAGGCTGAATATGAAAATGAAAATTATTTAATGCATTAACAGCAGCATAAGTGTGATTTACCAACATAACACATTAAACAAACACCGAACAAAATATTGTATTATTATTAACCACATTAGCAAGTTACAGTGAATGCATTTGTGCCAAAATACAGCAGACATTGATTTAAAATGAACAATAAAAGATAACGTTTGGTTACGTATGTAACCTCCTTTCCCCGAGGGAGGGAACGACACGTTGTGTCGGAGAAGCGACACTAGGGGTCTCTCTTGAGTGCCGATATCCACCTCTGATCTATGAAAAAAGGCCAATGAGAGTTGGCAGCCAGTATTTGCATGTCCCGTCCCCGGACATACGGGTATTTAAGCGGCGCAAATACGGGAGTTCATTCAGGATTTTTCTGAGGAGCCGGAAATGGTCCGGCCACAACAGTGGCTCGGTTCAGTGACATGGCAGAGGAAAGACACAACGTGTCGTTTCCTCCCTCGGGGAACGGAGCTTACATACGTAACCAAATGTTCCCCTTCTGTCACTCTCTCCACGTTGTGTCGGAGAAGCGACACTAGGGGACCCATTCCAATCTTGCCATGTGCTGAACCGTGTACGTGAACTGCCGATACAGAGGCGGGCAGGGATTCATCCAGTGCCACGCATCGTCTGTACCCGGCTGCACGTACCCTTCCCCAATGCCCCATACGAACATCGGGATCCTTCTAGTTACCCTGGGAGGGGAACAAGGCGATGTTTGCCAACATGGGAACGGGCCAGCCTGGCTGGGCCTCTTTTCTCTCTATGTTTCTCGCATAGAGCAATCACGGCCGGGGCCCTTACACGCATATAGGGAAGGGGGTCTTACCAGACACTGCGGAGACCACACCTGCCCTTTTTCTTGGGGAGGAAAAGTGGTAGACACGTCACACGCTGTCTTAGGGCTCGTGTGGAAAGTATGGTGCGGTGGTAGATCCCAGCCTCGAAGGGGGGAGTTGCTACAGCACGGCGACCGGGGCAGCTGTAACTGCCTAAGGGAGACACGGGGGTCTGCTCGTAAGGGGACAGAACCATGGAAATACGCACAGGGGGCGTCCGCGCAGGAGGCCTTCTATTTTACCTGTGGAGCACCTATACCAGTACAGGGTAGCCATCAGGATACCCGCAGTGGCTTGGGTCGGCAAGTTCCTCCGCTGAACCGCGGACCCGGAGGGCTGGGGAGGAATCGACCAGGGTCCCGACTCGGAGTGGGGCGCCCTGGGAAGAAGGCGCACTACTTTACCTTGACGTCAGGAAAAGGGCGCTGGGCGCAAGCGATCCACCCGGCCGGTCGGTCTACGTGTTACCGAGTTCTATGGGCTCGGACCTGAGAAAACACAAGACGCAACCGACTCAACGCGGAGGTTGTAAAACCTCGCGAAGGTGTTGGGTGTTGCCCAACCCGCGGCTCTACAGATGTCTGCTAGGGAGGTGCCCTTGGCCAGTGCCCACGAGGACGCAACACCCCTTGTTGAGTGAGCTCGGACCCGTAAGGGTAGGGGCACGGCCTGGGTGTGATAAGCCAGTGTGATGGCGTCGACAACCCAGTGGGCGAGCCTCTGTTTGGAGACGGCATTCCCTTTCTGCCGTCCCCCAAAGCAGACAAAGAGCTGCTCAGAGCGTCTGGTGCTCTGTGTGCGGTCCAGGTAAATGCGCAGGGCGCGCACTGGACACAGCAACGAAAGGGCTGGGTCTGCCTCCTCCCGGGGCAGCGCTTGCAGGTTCACTACCTGATCTCAGAATGGTGTGGTAGAAACCTTGGGCACATAGCCCGGTCGCGGTCTTAGGATCACAGATGTATCTGCCGGACCGAACTCCAGGCAAGTGTCGCTGACAGAGAACGCATGCAGGTCCCCGACCCTCATAATGGAGGCGAGCGCGATCAGCAGGGCCGTCTTAAGAGAGAGGGCCCTGAGTCCAACTGATTCGAGCGGTTCGAAGGGAGGTCTCTGGAGTCCTGCCAAGACTACCGAGAGATCCCAGGAGGGAACTAGGCCTGGCCGGGAGGGATTCAACCTCCGGGCGCCTCTCAGGAACCTGAGGATCAGGTCGTGCTTACCCAAAGACTTGCCGTCTACAGGATCGTGGTGGGCGGCGATAGCGGCAACATACACCTTGAGGGTGGACGGGGACAGCCTCCTGTCCAGCCTCTCCTGTAGGAACAGAAGCACTGACCTAATCACGCATCTCTGCGGGTCTTCGGCTCGGGAAGAACACCAATCTGCGAACAAGCGCCACTTTAGGGCGTAAAGGTGCCTGGTAGAGGGGGCTCTGGCTTGGTTGATGGTATTCATAACGGTCGCCGGTAAGCCGGCTAGCTCTTCCGCGTCCCGGCCCAGGGACCAGACATGGAGGTTCCAGAGGTCTGGGCGCGGGTGCCAGAGCGTGCCCCGTCCCTGAGAGAGGAGGTCCTTTCTCAGGGGAATTCGCCAGGGAGGAGCTGTCGCGAGGAGCCTGAGTTCCGAGAACCAAGTCCGAGTGGGCCAGTAGGGGGCCACCAACGTGACTTGCTCCTCGTCCTCCCTGACCTTGCACAGCACCGGTGCAAGAAGGCTCACTGGGGGAAATGCGTACTTGCGCAGCCCCGAGGGCCAGCTGTGTGCCAGCGCGTCTGTCCCGAGGGGAGCCTCTGTTAGGGCGTACCAGAGCGGGCAGTGGGAGGTTTCCTGGGTGGTGAACAGGTCTACCTGGGCCTTGCCAAACCGTTCCCAAATCAGCTGGACCGACTGGGGGTGAAGCCTCCACTCCCCGCCGGGCAGGCATTGTCGTGATAGCGCGTCCGCTACGACGTTGAGCTTGCCAGGGATGTGAGTGGCACGCAGCGAGTTGAGTCGCTGCTGGCTCCATAGCAGGAGACGGCGGGCGAGTTGTGACGTGTGGCGGGAGCGTACGCCGCCTTGGCGATTTATGTACGCCACCACCATGGTGCTGTCCGATCTCACGAGGACATGTTTGTCCCAAACTAATGGGAGGAACTTCCTGAGAGCAAGAAGGATGGTCAGCAACTCCAGGCAATTGATGTGCCAACGCAGCGGGGCCCCTTTCCAATGGCCCGCTGCTGCGTGCCCGCTGTACATGGCACCCCACCCGGACCGGGAGGCGTCGGTTGTGACCAGAACGCGTCGGGACACCTGCTGCAGGGGCACTCCTGCCCGTAAAAAGCAGAGGTCTGTCCAGGGTCGGAGTGTTTTGAGGCAGGCGGGGGTGATCCTTACCCGATGCGTGCCGTGGTGCCATGCTTGTCTCGGGACTCGAGTCTGGAGCCAGTGCTGGAGTGGTCTCCTATGCATAAACCCCAGCGGTGCGACCGCCGCGGAGGATGCCGTATGCCCCAGGAGCCTCTGGAAAAGTTTTAGAGGGACCACTGTGCCTGGCTTGAGGGAAGCGAGGCAGTCCAGCACCGACTGAGCATGCTCGCGAGACGTGCTGTCATTGAGACTGAGTCTAACTCCAACCCGAGAAAAGAGATGCTCTGAACCGGAGTGAGCTTGCTCTTTTCCCAGTTGACCTGAAGCCCCAAACGGCTGAGGTGCCGGAGCACCTGGTCTCTGCGGATGCCGGCTACTTGTAGCGGGGCAAGGGCCGCCTCTGCGACCTTCGTGAAGACGCGAGGGGACAGAGACAGGCCGAAGGGGAGGACTTTGTACTGAAACGCCTGGCCGTCGAACGCGAACCGTAAGAAGGGTCGGTGTCGTGGCAGAATTGAGACGTGGAAGTACGCGTCCTTCAGGTCTACTGCTGCGAACCAATCTAGATGCTGAATGCCAGCCAGAATATTTCTCTGCGTGAGCATTTTGAACGGGAGTTTTAACAAGGCCCGATTGAAAACTCGCCGGTCCAGGATTGGTCGTAAGCCGCCGCCTTTCTTGGGTACAATGAAGTAAGGGCTGTAGAAACCCTTCCTCATTTCGGATGGAGGGACGGGCTCTACCGCGCCCTTGGCTAAGAGGGGTGGGAGCCAGGCAAACTGAATTGCGTAACCGAGTCGAATGGTCCGGTGCAGCCAGCGTGATGCATTGGGGAGCGAAAGCCACGCTTCCCAGCTCTGCGCTAGGGGCACCAAAGGGACGAGTATTTTGGATGTACCCGGCGGGGCCTCGCAGCGGGGCGGAACAGGTAATGCAGCGTCGGGCGGCTTCGTTGCGGCCCGAGGCTGAGGTGCTGAGAATAGACTCAAAGCACTTACCTTGCTCCGCGCACCCGGCAGGGGGCGGGTTCATGACTGAGGAGGAGGTCTGATGCTGGCGTCCTCTGGACTCGTCTGTACCGGCCGGCCGGGGGACAGTCGTGGGCAGGCGGAAGGCGGGATCGCCGCGTCCAGTGTACCGGGACTGTCGTAATCTGAAAGGAGATTGCCGTGAGAACGGCATTTGTGGGCCAGGTGACCCAGAGGCAAAGGAAATAGCTCTGTTAATGAGAATGTGGGTACCACAGCCCCCGTCAGGGTGCTCGACGCTGGGGCTGAGAGCTGGGCCCGGGTTGAGGCGGAGCAGGAGCTGGTTTCTGGACACCCTCGGCGGGCAGACGGGGCAGAGCCCATAGCGGCAGGTCTGCGGCGGGGCATCATGTGAGAGATGGCCTCCGTCTGCTTCTCCACCGCGGAGAACTGTTGGGCGAAATCCTCGACGGTGTCGCCGAAAAGGCCAATCTGGGAGGCAGGTGCGTCCAGGAAGCGGTTCTTATCAGCCTCACGCATCTCGACCAGATTGAGCCAAAGATGGCATTCCTGGACCACTAGGGTGGCCATCGCCTGTCCGAGTGCCTGCGCTGTGGCCTTCGTCGCTCTCAAGGCGAGGTCGGTCGCTGAGCGCAGTTCCTGCAGCACATCAGGATCAGGTCCACCCCTGTGCATGTTGAGTGCTTTGGCCTGGTGGACTTGCAGGAGGGCCATCGCATGCAGGGCGGAGGCAGCGCGTCCAGCCGCACTGTAGGCCTTCGCGTTGAGCGAGGTTGTTGTCCTACAGGGCTTTGATGGGAGGACGGGGCGGCCCCGCCAGGCGGTAGGGCTATGGGGCATAGATGGTACGCAACTGCCCTATCGACCTGGGGAATCGCCCCGTATCCGTGGCGCTCTCCGCCGTCGAGGGTGGTGAGAGTGGAGCGGGTGGCACCTAGACGAGCGGAGAGCGGGGCTCTCCACATAGACGTCAGCTCATCATGCACCTCCGGGAAGAAAGGAACCGGGGGGATGCAAGGCTGCGAACGGTGTGATCGCGGCCCAAACACACGAGACAGCGCCTGTGGCCGTCTGAAGCGGAAAGCACTCTACCGCATCCAGGAACGACACAGGGGCGGAAAGGCATCTTGAAAAAGACGCGTCCTTAAAAGGACGTTCAACGCCGCTGTGTTTGCTCTTTTAGAGAAATTACTCTTTTAATAGAAATTTACTCTTTTAATACACAGTGTGTGTGTGTGTGTCTGCGCTGTCGAAGCGCTCAGGGGCAACAATGCACGCCGTGCAATGTGAAGGAGAAAGCCGCTGTTGTGCGTCGTCAAGATCCAACAGCTTGCAGATCGTCAGAGGAAACAGGAATGTTTATAGTGGTGTGTAACTCGCAGCAATCTGCAGACAGACCATCGGCTCCGAAGAAATTTTCTGAATGAACTCCCGTATTTGCGCCGCTTAAATACCCGTATGTCCGGGGGTGGGACATGAAAATACTGGCTGCCAACTCTCATTGGCCTTTTTTCATAGATCAGAGGTGGATATCGGCGCTCAAGTGAGACCCCTAGTGTCGCTTCTCCGACACAACGTGGAGAGAGCGACAGAAGGGGAAGAAAAGTTAATAAGCATATATTTTTGTTGCCATTATGCACATTTATATGGTGAGATGCATTTGATTATTTGCATTTAGCATAGTGTTTTTCATGTTGTCTGTGAACAGAATGGACCCATATTATAATAAATAATGTAAATGAACATAACATATATATATATATATATATATATATATATATATTTATTTTTTTTTTTATCTGCCATATGAATGGCGTCATGCAGTCAAAATGAATAGAAATATGCCCACATATCTAATGAATCTCCCTTCTGAAGTAACACAGTATCTTCATGTTGTGTTTGTAAGGATTCGTATGGCAGGTATCAGAGGTCTGCAGGGTGTGGTGAGGAAGACTGTCAATGATGAACTGCAGGCAAATATTTGGGACCCTCAACACATGGACAAAATAGTGCCATCCCTTCTGTACAACCTCCAGCAGGAAGAAGGCATAGAGAGGTGTGACCCACACACACATGGATATTTACAGTTGTTTTTATGTAAAGCTAATTACAAGTACAAAAATCTAGAGACTAAAAGGGACTTTTTGTCATATTTAGCTAACTGTCTGAGAATTTCTCGCTAGACTTGAACTAAATAGACCCACAGATACACACTCACAGAGTTTGCATAATCACACGAGAAATGGGCCCTTTTTTGCCTAATGGCATATGTGAAATTTCCTCAGAGACATTTTGTACGAGAAAAAAAAATCTTGCAAAAAGCTAATAGACAGTTTGTATAATTAAACTAATGAACTCTTAATCAAATGCTAATCAAAGCTGCTGTGATATTACAGCAGACCGAATATGGCTGAGGTGCCAGACTCCCAAGTGCAATAAGAAAGTAATTTATTCTTGCCACTATTGTAACAGCTATAAACCTAATAAAACCTAAAGCCTGAGGACAAAGAGAGACCATGAAAACAAAATTTATCTGTGTGGTGAACTTAGAACCATTGAACATGTTCACATCACAAAGCAGCTTTGTCTCTAGGGAAATCACTGACCACAACTAACATAACTGTGCAACAACAATTGGCCTATTGATTAGGCCCTGGTTTGATGTGTGTTTTGTGTTTTGATTCCTGTCAATAGATCTCCCTCCCCAGAGACAGAGAAGGAGAAGGAAAGTCCAGTGGAGCTGACCGAGAGGTGTTTCAGAGAGCTGCTAGGAAGAGCAGCTTATGGTAACATAAAGAATGCCGTCAAACCCGTGCTCATGTGAGTGTTTATGAGCTGCCTATATTAAACACAAGAGGGCATCACAGAGACACTTTTATATATGTTGACATTTTTAATGAATTTTGAAAAACCATTGAAGTTTTCTAGCATTTTTGAGATTTTTTGGCATTGTGACTCACCTCAATCCGGGTGGCGGAGGATGAATTTCAGTTACCTCTGCGTCTGAGACCATCAATCCACGCATCTTTTTACATGGCTTGTTGAGCACATTACCACGGAGATGTAGCACGTATGGAGGCCCACACTATTCTCTGTGGCATCCACGCACAACTCACCACGTGCCCCACCGAAAGCGAGAACCATATTTTAGTGACCATGAGGAGATTACCCCATGTGACTCTACCCTCCCTAGCAACTGGCCCAATTTGATTGCTTAGGAGACCTGGCTGGCATCACTCAGCATGCCCTGGATTCGAACTCACGACTTCAGGGGTGGTTGTCAGCGTTTATACTCGATGAGCTACCCAGGCCCCCTTTATATGAGACATTCATATTTTTTGACAGTATCTATAAATGCATTATTACTTAATAAATCAAAAGATGGCATCCAGGCATTTTTGATTGAAATGGCAATTAACGGTTTTAAATAAAAATTTAAAGCTCTGGGGGCCTGGAGTCACAAGTTTGAATCCAGGGTGTGCTGAGTGACTACAGTCAGGCTTCCTAAGGAACCAACTGGCCTGGTTGCTAGGGTGGGTAGAGTTACGTTGGGTTAACCTCCTTGTGTTTGCTATAATGTGGTTCTCGCTCTCAGTGGGGTGCGTGGTGAGTTGTGCGTGGATGCCGCGGAGTATAGCGTGAAGCCTCCACATGCGCTATGTCTCAGCGGTAACGTGCTCAACAAGCCACGTGGTAAGATGTGCGGATTAACTGTCTCAGACGTGGAGGCAACTGAGATTCGTCCTCGGCCTTATGGATTGAGGCAAGTCACTACAGCACCATGAGGACCTATAGTGTTTTGGGGAATCAAAATGGGAGAAAATACAAAAAAGAAAGAAAAGAAATAGAAAGCTCTATAGGACTGTAAATAGAAAACTCTGTTAATTGCTGAGTAGAACAGGGGTTCTCAAACATTTTGATGCCCTAAATGTGATGATAACCTTTCAAAGGACCCCATTTTCTAAAATATAAAGGCAGCTTTATATTTTAATGGATAAAGAAGACCCATTTTTACTATGTAAGAAATATTATGAGCTTGATGTTATAAAGGTAAGATGGTAACACTTGTTCCATTCATTAACATTATTTAATGCATTAGGCACCATGAACAAACAATTAACACTATATTGTGTTATTGCAGCATAGTGTTATTAATATAACCTAATATGAATTAATGCGGTAAAAGTGTTGTTAATTATAATGTTGTTAACTAATCTTAACAAATGGAACTTTATTGTAAAGTGTTACTGGCAACATGTTAGCAGAATTAAATTACTGGCTTTGTTTTGTTTTGTACTAAAGCCAGTGACATATTATATTTATATTGTTTACAGTGTATTGTTCTCTTATTACTTTAATTTTCATTATTAGAGTAAATGTTAGACGTATAAACCTGACTAGAAACTTTTTTAATTCAATTTCAAATGTATTTTTGTTACGTTTTTTGCGATAAATATTTTTCCAAAGAAGCTTTACAGAGAAAATGGCCTTAAAACACCCAGTGAGCAATCTGAAGTTTCTAGAAATTTAGTTTATCATGAAAAATGTATGCAGATTTGTTTTTATTTTCGTATGGTTAAAAATAATGGCTGCTTGTCACGCGCACACAAAAAGAGACTGTCACAATGTTGAGTGAGAACTGCTTTATTAAAACAATAAACCAGGCAACAGTACAAAAAGGGCAAAACCAGTGAAGAGTTGTCGAGGGAGCGTAGGGTCAAAAGCCGGGGAATCAAAGATATAACAAGGGGGGAAAATCCAATGAGGGAAGTGAACGATAGCGGGGAAAATAGTGGGCAACTAGGTCGAAGAACAAGACGAGACTAGCGGGAACAATGACAGGGGAATGAGAGGAATGGGGGGCTGGCAAGCTAAGAGGAAGAATAGTAGGGTAGAAAACTAGGCGAGACTAGAGGGGCAAAGATACGGGGAACTAAATACAATAACCAACACCCGTGAAACGGAAGTGCTGGGTATTTATAGGGGAAGGTGCAGGTGTAAACAATGAAAGGTGACGAGATGAGTGCAGGTGAAACTAATGTGTGGGGATCGGAAGCGCGTGAGTGCAGGTGAAACTAATGTGTGGGGATTGGAAGCGCGTGAGTGCAGGTGGTCATAATGTTCAGGCTGAAGCGCGTGAGAAGCGAGCATGAGTTAGAGGGGGGAGAGAGTTTACAAGCGAGAGCTCGTAATAGCAAAACCGGACGTGGAAGCCTGAGGGAGGAAAAAGAGCGTACGAGCTCAAGGGGGCGGAGCGAGGGAGCGGGAAGCGAGCACGCTCGCGGAGTGTATGTGTGCGTGCTCGAGGAAGCGGAGATGGGGCAGAGGAAAGGGGTTCGTGACACTGCTAATGAAATAAAATAATCATTATTAATCTCATGATTTCTGTCCAGACTTTAAAGGGGTCATGACATGCCTTGATTTATTATTTTAATATGTTCTTTAAGGTTAATTTATGATATTAGTAAAGTTTTTTGCTCAAATATATATATGTAAAACATGATAATTTCCACCCTCATTCTGACCCTCTCTCAGAAATGCTCTGTTTTTGTGCTGCCTCTCCTTTAAGACTTGAGAGTAAACGCCCACTGTTCTGATTGACTCTGTGCTCTCTTCTTGCCATCTCACTGCTCACTGCTACTGGACGGGCTACAGAAGTGATTAAATGTAAAGTAGGTGTTGATGTGTTGTTGTGGCGGTGGTCAGATGTAAATGTCTGCCACAGTGTGACATGACAATATGGATGAATTAAAGAACAAGTTGTTTTGGCAGCTTTGTTTCAAATATTGAGGAGGAAGTTTTGAGTTCTGTATGTTTTTATAGTACAATGACCTGTTATATGTCAAAAGATCATGGGACATTTTATTTCTCATGTCATGACCCCTTTAAAAAGCTAAATGAAACATGAATAATGTCAAATTCGGTAGCTTAATGTTAAACGTTTTTATTTTTTTATTTTTCAGACCACAATTTGAAAAACCTTTGAATAGAATATTTGTTTCAACATTTGATTTTCTCTTGATTCTGAAGTCAGTTTTTGGAAATTTTATTTACTATATTTGTTGTCTTAAAAGCAAACAATGCACAAAAAAGCAATAATTTAAAACCCAAACAGAAAACATCTGTTTGGGTTTTAAAATAAAGGTAACTTTAGAATCTGTTGGTGGTATATTATGACCTACTTTGTGTGTTGTGTCCTGCTTTAGTTCTGTTTGCTGAAGCAAATAATTAATTTTCTTGTATGTGTGTTTCTAGGCACCTTGATAACCATTCACTCTGGGAGGGCAAAACATTTGCTGTGCGCTGTTTTAAAATCGTTATGTACTCCATCCAGGTAGCTACCAACAGCTGTGGTGAAATTTGGTTGTAAAAGTGTTAGATTGCAACCGTCAAATCAGACACAAAATGCAAGGCACATTGTTGTGGAGCAGTTCCCTTTGACACTAAACATTTACTGCACTTTGTAGACATAGTATTTTATTTCTGACATATTTTGTTCCTTGTCTGTGTCAACACTAAGTATAGTAAGTGTTAACATTGAACATTAATATGATTTTTCCTTTCCTTATTTATCTGTTTTATCATTTAATTAACCTGGTGAACTTTGTTTATTTGTTTGTCAGTCTCAACATTCACATTTGGTGATTCAGCAGCTGTTGGGTCACTTGGATGCTAACAGTAAGAACTCAGCCAGAGTGCGTGCTGGGATTGTGGAGGTGATCTCAGAGGCAGCGGTTATAGAGGCCAGTGGCTCAATAGGTATCAGTCTTTAGACCAATAAAACCATCTCATGCTACAAAGCCAGTACTATTCTTACATACATAGCTTCTTGTTTGTGCCTGTTATTTTTCTTCTTCCTTATTTCATAATTTTTTGCTTGATGGGAAAATTATATATGTTTATGAGATTTTATGCACATCAATAGCCCCGTTCACACATGCAACCAGGTAAATTACAGGAAAATCGTTGGGCTGCCTTTACTAAATGTACCATATGCACTGTTCACACATACCATCAATATGGAAATTTAGCTATAGGTAATGGTACAACTTCTCATAAAGGAAATTGCCAGAGCAAAACTTACCAGAAATGTCAAAAGGGTCATGTTCAAACATGATCTCTAAACTGCAGTAATTTTTTTGGAAAAGGCTGTATGTGTGAAAGGGACTGTAGTTTATATGTTTTACAACACACAACCTATACTCACATTTGAAAGAAATCATAACATCTCCATTGTCCTTAATATTTAATTTAGCTGTGCTCTACACCTTTCCACAGGGCCGACAGTACTGGAGGTGTTTAATACTCTCCTGAAGCAGCTGAGACTCAGTGTGGACTACGAGCTCACCGGATCATACGACACTTTTGGAAACATGGGAACCAAAGTCATTAAAGTGCACGAGGAGAGACAACTCCAAGAATCTGTCATCAAAACTATTGGTGGGTGAACATTCATATTTTTTTAGTAAGCAGGGTTCCGACAGTCATGGGAATATCAGGGAACATTTAAAAATGTTTGATTTTCAGACCTGGAAAAATCATGGAATTCAATATGAATCTGAAGTATATACCACTATAATTTTGATTGTTTTGAACATAAATTATTTCTCAGCTAAGCCCATTTTTTGTCTGTGTATTGTAAATGTTATCTTTGTTTAAAGGCTCATTTGCGAACACGCTGCCCACCTACCAGCGCTCAGAAGTCATGCTGTTCATCATTGGTAAAATTCCTGTGCCAGGGATGTATCCGGCTCTGGGGTCAGCCAACACAGGGTGAGAAAGGTTCACAAACCTAGACTTTAGAATTTAGACAATTTTCCCCTGCATTTTGCTGGGGAAAGATCAAATGGTTGAATCTCATCAAGTCTGTCAAGAACATGTACAAGTTGTATTTCAGCCCTAAACTGAAAAATAAATTATATACAGTTACAGTAACAACAAGCTCTGATAAAAAATAAGCAAATTCACCAAGGAAATCAGAATACGGCCCAGGTGCTGTATATACTGTAGCAAGGGTAAAAGGCGACAGAGATTTTTTGTTATATCTGACGGTGTCACATCAAGCATTATTAGTTCAAAAGACTTAAACTTATATCCTGTCCTCTGAGTAACACCAAAAACTTCACTTTAACAACAGTGGTTGCTGATATACATAAATGAATATGACTAAAACGGCAAGCACCAACAATTAGCTGTATTTATAAAAAATAGTCATTCTGTAGTCATTCACTACAGAACTGTACTCTCCTCCACCATGTTAAAAGTTTACGACACCTCCCATCTCAGAAACTCGGGTATCAAAATGATCTCAGAGTTTCCCAGTTGTAATTACGACTATTGGGCAACTTCCGAGTGGGAAACTCATATTTACGATAATTCCAACAGCACGCAAAGGCAGCATTAATTCCCGAATGTGCGGTTGTTATTCAGAAAAAAGCTTTTCAACCGTGACATCTATTCGTTAGCTATCCTGGGCCGAGTTTGAAATGGCATACGACTCCTACTATTTCTGCCATATACAAACACAGTGTTCTGAAATTTTCGGTTTCTGAGATTTTCGCTTGCACTGGGCGGAGCATACATTAACGAGTTTCCTGTTTCGTATTAAAGGGACTCTGAAAACATTAGTGCTGCTCCCCAGATTTCAATCAATCTAAACTATGTTTTTGGAGAGGTAATTGCATTAAACGAAGTTAGGCTTATATACTATAACAGTTAATCTTTTCATAACAATTTATAGATTGTGTTGTGTGTTTTGTTCAGAATGATTACAGCCATTGATTTGCATCTGCTATTGTAAGGATACCGCTCCAAGAAATTAAATGAACCAACAACCATAAGTATTTTTGTTATATTCTTCAGTTTTCCCTTGTGAAGCTTTAATACTGCTTTTTTACATTTTCAATAAAACATCGTTTAATTTGTTTTTCAAGCTATTTAAATTATGGGGACACTAGAAATGTCCTCATAAACCACATTTATAGCATAATACCCTTGTAATTACCAGTTTGTAACCTAAAAAATTGTCCTCGTAAACCACATAAACATGCCCACACACACACACACACACACACACACACACACACACAAATTGGTGCGGCTATCCTTATGAGTATTCTCCATAGACGTAATTATTTTTACAGTGTATGAACTATAGATTCTATCCCCTAACTCTAACCTTACCCTTAAACCTAACTCTCACAAAAAAGACTTTCTGCATTTTTACATAAAAAAAAAAGCATTGTTTAGTATGTTTAAGTGATTTGAATTATGGGAACACTAGAAATGTCCTCATATCCACATTTGTAGCATAATACCCTTGTAATGACCTAAAACAATATCCTTGTAAACCACCCAAACCTGTATACACACACACACACACACACACACACACACACACACACACACACACACACACACACACACATATATATAATAATATAAAATAATATATACACAAGTAATGTAAAAAAGTGTGTGTTTTTGTTTTCAGGGTTGAGGGCAGTAGGATGATACAGATTATGCTGCTAAAATCTCTGCTGCAGGTGAGCTGATTTGTGTCAGTCATACAGTACTTCCAGTGCATGCTGTGACACACTGTGGGTCATTTATACCCCTGCTACTTCCTAATATCCACAGTCGCTGATGCAGTCTAAAAATCAAATGGTGCTGTTTACCTTTGAACGTCTGTCTCGCTCTTTCTCCTTCAGGTAACAGCAGGATTCCAGTCTACAAACATTCTGACAACTCTGCCCACCTCATTCCTGGACCCTCTCTTGTCCTTTACTCTGATGGAGGAGGCAGAGATCCGGCTACTCGTTCTGGACATCCTCATCAGCATCATTGATCGCCATGACAACCGTCACAAATTCTTCCCTGTCAGGTCTGGGCTAATTGACAATCTCTAGCAAACGAAAAACAAACCTCTAAAGAAATGATCAAATGATATTGTTATATCTTTTGTTCTTATTACTCAAAGCATTTTACTGATCTAGTTTAGTTCTTGTCGTTCTTTCAAATCTGACATAACATTTTACAGTTTATTATTGTACAATGTATCTTTTTACAGAATTGTGTCAGATATCGCTGTACTGAAGCTGAAAGTAGACAAGTGCTCAAGGCAGGATAATCTCTTCATGAAGAAACACAGCCAGAGGCTCTACCGCCATATTTACCTGGCCTGCAAAGAGGAGAACAGTGTCCAGTGGCATGTTGAGTCTCTTTATACGCTGCTGGGGTTGATCAGTGTTGAGCTGGCCAATGAAGAAGTGGTGGTGGACCTGATTCGACTGGCCTTGGCCTTACAGGTATTTCTCTCACCTATAGTGAGTTTTTTTTATAGGCCTCAGGTAGTTCTGTAGGTCCTGCCTGTTTACCTTTTTGAAATCATCCACAAACTTTTAACTCTACATGTCCACTGACATGGCAGACATTTGCTCACTGCTGACCAAAATGACAAGTTTGCCTCTTTGGAAGTGTGTTTGTAATACAGTAGGAAATGAAAGTGTGGTTATGCTCAGTATGGGCTATGATTGCCTTCAAATATAAAAGTCACCTAAAAATGTTACATTTGTTCTTTTAATGTATGTCATTTTGGACTGACACTGACACCTAGGAGTATGGATGCAGCATTGTTCAAAAACAGTAGTTTTCAGTTATTAGTGCCATTGTTGAAATTCACTATTCACAGTCAGTTAATTTAATTAATGAGTTTAAGTGTCCAATAACAGGACAGTTACTGAGATTAAGAAAGTATTATTCGTGCTGGTCATGTGATCCTAGCATGGTGGTCCTCTTTAGAGGACCCTGCTCCATGTAGGTTACTGACATGACTGGAGTCTTCATCTCATGTTAGTACTCATTTTTTTATACATATGTTTCAAAATTAATATTATTATTTTTAGGAGTAAAACATTTTAATAAGGGAAATATTTTGAGTGCACGTTAAGATATAGACCAATAACTGGTATTCACCTGTAAATTAATTTATATAATATACTGTTTGCATAAATTACTTACATTTTAAATAACAGCGCAATTCACAAATAAATTAGACTATTTAAATTACAAAATATATTTGCATGAATATAATGACATAAATAATAATAATTTGTATTATTTTAAATATTATAAATATATTCATTTTACATTACATTTTTGGTAACTCTATTTTGTTACAAAAATATGTATATATTTAATTTAAAAAGAAAAGTATTATAAAATACTGTATCTGTATCTTTCATAAAATATGATATCAGTCAATTTTAAATGGTAATAGGTAACAATATAATTTATGCAGTGAACCCAGATCATATAAGTGGCAACCTCTGCTAGACTAAATAATAGGGATAAGCCTTTTCATGTCCACTGATGTATCCTCTTTCTCAGGACCTGGCCTTGACTGAAGAGGCACTTCCTGTGTATAACCGCTGTGCCATCCATGCTCTATCAGCTGCATACCTGAACCTCATTAGCCAGCTGACCACTGTGCCCACCTTCTGCCAACACGTCCATGAGGTCAGCTCTTCAGAGTACACAGAGGGACTCATCACATGACATGATGTTACATTTTTCCAATACAGATATGAGAGCCAAAAAAAAAGAAAGAAAAAAGACCCATAAACGGATGTTACAACTGGTGAAATTTCAATGGTTGCGGCAGAGTCCGGAAAGCCTAGTTATTTTGAGCTGTGAAATTATTTTCCGTTTATTTCATTTCATTTTGATACTGGTTGCCATCATGGGATGGTGCTGTGAATGTGGGACAGTAAAATAGGTTAAAAAATATACATACCATAGACTTTCATTGACGAGGGACCTGGGCCATATCAAGTGACCAGAATATCATTGACTTTGGGCCAAAAAGCAACCACCAACAACACCCTATCAAAAGGAACACATCTTGTATCAACCACTAATAATTTATGATGGAGTGAGAGTAAATTTGTGTTGTCATTATTTCCATAGGTAATTGAATCAAGAAAGAAACTGGTCCCTCACCTGCTGCCTGAGGATGTGCTTGTTGAGACGTCAAAGTAAGCAGCATGAACTGTGATGTTCAAATCAAAGCACGGGCTCTTAAGACTATCATTATGTTAGTCTAGATGAGTTTTTGCTTTTCAACACAGCTAGTCTGCCATGGTATACACTTTCAAACTGACTGGTACCCTGATAAATCTTTAGGGAGTAGGAACAGACAATAATGATTTCACAGGTCTTTCAATCATGATAAAATAATGCTGGTGCTTTCCTCCACTAAAAGACTGTCCTGGGGACATGTTTGGTTGTGATGTACTTGGCAAATGGTTATAAAAGTTAATTGATTCATGAAACATTCAGAGATCTCTTATCCGGCCTGAAGGGAACATCTGAAGATGAAGATTAGCTTCTGCCTCTCTCTCTTTCAGGATCCCAGAGAAACTGGAGAAGGTGGAAGGTGAGGTACTGTTCATGCAGGCTAAGATAGTGGAGATGCTGGGTGGCAGTGGATACAATACAGAGAGACTGGCCACTCCATACATCCCACAGATCTCAGGTAAGACACTCTGCATGACACTGAAAAAAAATATTTTAAGTCAGAAAACATCTGCTTGTTTTATTCATTTTAGTTATCCTTTTAATTTTAGTCAATAATAATACAATGTTTTTAATGTATTCTAGTTAGTTAGTTGTTTCAGGTGAGCTGTGTTTGAGGGAGTGTCCACAGGCTCTTGCACCCGAACATTTATTGATGTAGACCCGTGCAAGGTACGGGGGCTTAAAGGGATAGTTCACCCAAAAATGAAAATTCTCTCATAATTTACTCACTCTCAAGCCACCTCAGTTGTGTATGTTTAAAGGGAGTTATGGAAAGGAGGAGGAGAATCGGCTTGACAATATAAATTATATTTAATTACCAAAAATACACAAACAAACACATATGATGGACAGTTGCCCTTAAAAGCTCTTTCTCGGTCGCACCACTGTCGGAGGCTTGATTAGCCTGATAAGGGGCCGGGTGTGTAGAATCACGACCCGGCCCCGCCTTCTGCCCTGTCACAGTATGACTTTCTTTCTTCTGCAGAACAAAACAAAGATTTTTAGAAGAATCTTTCAGCTATGTTGGTCCACACAATGCAAGTGACATTTAAAGCTCCAAAAATCACACAAAGGCAGCATAAAAGTAATCCATAAAACTCCATATCTTAAGAGGCAATATAATAGGTGTGGGTGAGAAACAGATCAATATTTAAGTACTTTTTTTTTTTACTCTAAATCTCTACTTTCACATTCTGAAAGTGAAAGTGGAGATTTAAAGTAAAAAATAAACTATTGAGCTGTTTCTCATCGAAAAGGATTGAATCATTTCAGAAGACATACAGTATATTAAATCACTGGTGTCTTACGAATCACTTTTATGTGATTTTTGGAGCTTGAAAGGTCTGGTCAGCATTCACTTGCATTGTGTGGAACTACAGAGCTAAAATATTCTACAGAAGTAAGTCATACACATCTGGGATGGCATGAGAGTGAGAAAATAATAAGAGAATTTTCTTTTTTGGATGTACTATTCCTTTAAGTGTAGCTTAAATAGTTGTTTTTGGTAGTTAATAAGGATTGTTGTTATGTTTCGTGTTATTCATGCTGTTTGGTGTTAGATTTCTCATAATATACAGTATACATTCACCTAAAGGATTATTAGGAACACCATACTAATACTGTGTTTGACCCCCTTTCGCCTTCAGAACTGCCTTAATTCTACGTGGCATTGATTCAACAAGGTGCTGAAAGCATTCTTTAGAAATGTTGGCCCATATTGATAGGATAGCATCTTGCAGTTGATGGAGATTTGTGGGATGCACATCCAGGGCACGAAGCTCCCGTTCCACCACATCCCAAAGATGCTCTATTGGGTTGAGATCTGGTGACTGTGGGGGCCATTTTAGTACAGTGAACTCATTGTCATGTTCAAGAAACCAATTTGAAATGATTCGAGCTTTGTGACATGGTGCATTATCCTGCTGGAAGTAGCCATCAGAGGATGGGTACATGGTGGCCATAAAGGGATGGACATGGTCAGAAACAATGCTCAGGTAGGCCATGGCATTTAAACGATGCCCAGTTGGCACTAAGGGGCCTAAAGTGTGCCAAGAAAACATCCCCCACACCATTACACCACCACCACCAGCCTGCACAGTGGTAACAAGGCATGATGGATCCATGTTCTCATTCTGTTTACGCCAAATTCTGACTCTACCATCTGAATGTCTCAACAGAAATCGAGACTCATCAGACCAGGCAACATTTTTCCAGTCTTCAGCTGTCCAATTTTGGTGAGCTCTTGCAAATTGTAGCCTCTTTTTCCTATTTGTAGTAGAGATGAGTGGTACCTGGTGGGGTCTTCTGCTGTTGTAGCCCATCCGCCTCAAGGTTGTGCGTGTTGTGGCTTCACAAATGCTTTGCTGCACACCTCGGTTGTAACGAGTGGTTATTTCAGTCAAAGTTGCTCTTCTATCAGCTTGAATCAGTCGGCCCATTCTCCTCTGACCTCTAGCATCAACAAGGCATTTTCGCCCACAGGACTGCCGCATACTGGATGTTTTTCCCTTTTCACACCATTCTTTGTAAACCCTAGAAATGGTTGTGCGTGAAAATCCCAGTAACTGAGCAGATTGTGAAATACTCAGACCGGCCCGTCTGGCACCAACAACCCTGCCACGCTCAAAATTGCTTAAATCACCTTTCTTTCCCATTCTGACATTCAGTTTGGAGTTCAGGAGATTGTCTTGACCAGGACCACACCCCTAAATGCATTGAAGCAACTGTCATGTGATTGGTTGATTAGATAATTGCATTCATGAGAAATTAAACAGGTGTTCCTAATAATCCTTTAGGTGAGTGTATATCAAGTGTACATACTTAAAATAAATTTCTTACAACCACTTCCCTAACATTTTTTTGGTAAATTCAAAAAGCTATTTTTTTTTTTCAGTGTATGTCAGATATTGTTATTGTCTGTTTTGCCATTTATTCTCATCAGACACATCCAAGGAAGATAGTGTAAGGTTATATTTTTCTAATAATAGTAAAATGATTTTGTCTTAAATATTAAAATAATTATTGAATCAATAATAATTTCAGTACGACTTAAATAACATGATTTCCTCTGTTGAACCCCAAATCCTTTGTGAACATTGCCATAGCTCCTGCAATGTAATCATAGCTTAACTGTGTTATATTAAGCAAGACCATAGTAACAAATGTAAAAACCATTAATTTTACCCATGGATGTATGGTTAGTATAGCTGCTTGACAACTATAACTACAACTTCCATAGTTGTAATTAAGTCAAAAATAATTAAAGTTGATACCCTCGCTCTTTCCACCAAAATACCACTTTACTATTGTTAGAGTTACCATAGGACAACAATTTTATATGAAAGTGTTGTGTTCTACAATGTGTTATACATCTCTTATTGATCAAATAATAATAAATATGAATATGCATAGTAAGACTTCTGTCTCTGGGTGCTCCATAACATTTTATTTATTTATTTACTCAGATGAAGACAGACTGTCCAAGAGGAAGAGTATTGGTGACACAATTTCCCTGCAGTTAGAAATGGAGTCCAAAGACAGTCCAGAAAAAGAGCAGGTACAAGAGATCTTGATTACATGATGTGTGTTATCCACCATTCTTTACAATTGCAAATTGTTCTCTTTATTGTCTGAGCTGTCATAACTATCAATTCAAATATATCTCACAGCGATCTGTATTGTTACAGAGATCCAAAGCTGAGCAGATAACATTTGAAACCCTAAAACAAGCCATTGGTAAGTGTCTCACTAAAGTACTGTAGGTGGCGCTTCTTGCATGGAAAGCGATTAGTGTATATTGTTATGGACTTGAAAATATATGCGAGTCATTTCTGATGTCTTTGAGGTTACTGTCTATGGTATTGCCAAAATGTAACTAAAATATCAAACATTTCTTTCAACATTTTCTCAGCTGGTTTGTAACCTTTAGCATAGAATCACCTGTCTGTGTGTGTGTTCAGTAGACAGTGTGAGTGTGGAGGAGCTGGAGAGAGAACGCAGGAGGCAGGTGGTGGAAAGGTTTCAGACGGCTCCATTTGAGGAAATTGCAGCACACTGCGGGGCCAGGGTGAGTCCACACACTGACTTATCACATTACCTTCCCTAGAACAATTCCATGAAAAATTCAGAATCTATGTACTGATTACCATTGTCTCATGTCTGCCAAACATTGTCCCATGTCTGCCACTCATGTTGAGTGGTCAAAACATAATCTGCAGCCTGAAACTGAACTTTTGACTGGATGTTAGGAGTGAATGCATTCGGCCTTTCTCCGTAATTAGGGAATGTCTTAACCTCCAGTGTGCTATCTGTCTGTACTGGTCTCAGAACATTTTTAAATGCAACTTATTTTCATCCTGACTCCATATACAGCCTCTGAAAGCAATGTTTTCCAGCTTTTGGATGCAACCATTGATTCTCAATGTGATAGAGCACAGTTAATATAGGATATTCTAAGGAAAATGAGCCTATAGTCCACATATGTGGTCATTGTGTTAAACAGCGTGCCGTTTCGCAATAAATTGATGACATTTTTAAAATGGCAGATCGGATGAAACTAGAGACTCAGCTCTTTTGTCTCAGACAGGTTTTAATGTAAACACTTTGTAGCGAATCAGCTCTATGAAATATTAATAATCAATCATAACTTGTTATAATCGATTATGAATATTTGGATCAGTTAATCGGGTTAACTTGATGTAGCTACATTAACATTACAACCAAATACTCGGTTCATCCCGTGAACACTCAATATTGGTTATTAATTAATTAATTAATAGAAAGGTACATTTCCGGGGCATGGGAAATGTCTTTCTTACTAAGTATTAAGAGCAAGTAGTCAAAATCTATGATTAGTGACTTTAGATATGAGCTTGAGACACAGACAACTTTACATGTGACATGAACAAGACTTTATTAACTAGACTAAACATTTAAACTACTCTAACATACATATACATACATTCATACAGTTTACCAAGGGAAAGAGGGCTGAAGCAGAATACAGGAAGGCAAGAAGTTATAGCATTGTTTGAAGTTCAGCAGATCAACAGCCTGAGCAAACCATCTTATTAGTTCTGACACGCCCTTTTTAGAAAGGGGTTAAGGATACTTAATGTATCAAATAATGAGACTAAGTTTGATACTTGCATGTCCCATTTGAATTAAACTGTCCTGATGCAATTTGTTGATGGCTTGAGTTGATCTTTGATGATGTTGTCTTGATGAGAGAGAGAACCAGTGGGAGTCAGAGACAAGGCCGTAGCCTGGCGCACGCTTGGGAGTCCTTGGGGCCTTCTAGTTCAGCATCATTCAGCAAGAGAGTGAGAGAGCACAAGGCTCAGAGGACCAGAAAACAGGAGAGGCAGGAAGCAAGAGCGAGAGAGCTAAGAGAGGGCTAAGAGACGAGGAGATAAGAGCTAAGAGCATTTATAACCTTAGAAAACATGTCCCACCTCTCATTGGCTCGACCAATGAGAAGGGTTTGGGTTCCAGGCGGGAATTTGGTTTATTGCTCTTTGTTCTCACATTTCTCATTGCATGAGCAAGAAAGAAACTAGGAAATATACTTGTAATACTAATATGTTGTTGTTATCGACATATCATGTACACAGTCATTTCGATCTTCAAAATACCAAGTTATAGAGACCAAATATGCCACACATATGATTTCGGTTAACCATAGTATGCAAAGTCTGAAACATTAACCCATTAGAGTTTGAAAGAAAACACAGATCAAACAACATTTAGGAAAATTATGAGATGGAACATTAGATGCATGTCAATGAATTTATCACATGGATATATAGAATAGGATTATATATATCATATATATAGGATTAACAGGGTTCATTTCTCTTTCTCAGTAAGAGAATGAAGTGAGGGTCAGCACTTCTCTGAACATTCCTTTGGAGGTCGTAAAAGTCTCCCTTACTCTGGGCATGAGAGAGTTCCTTTGTCAAGGCTCATTTGCATGTTTATGACAGTAAGAGATTTTGGGCTGAATGACTCAAAAGATAGTAAAACATTGCGTAATATCATTCTACAGAGATCTTATATTCGAATTCAGCTCGGACAAATCGTAAGGTTTAATTTGATACCAAGAAACGTGTGTTTAGTACACTTAAAAGGGAATATACACTCTGAGGCTATTAAATATGAGGCCTCAGAGTTTAAAACACACAACGAAACAGTTCTAATGAGTTTGATATACCTCAGAAATACACAACATACAGGGATTACACGTATTTCATTAGCAATATGCAGTTCTGTGTTTAACTGAAAAACACACAGACACACATTGTTGCGTTCAAAGTTTCCCCCTTCCTGTCAACACGATAAGCACGTAGTGAGCATGCGGATGTCACATGCGGTTCTCTGTCAATAGTTCATTGTCTCTTTGTCAATACATTTATTGTGCTTGTGGAGACTGGTTGGCGCTATTTCAGTAATTAGGGGAGTTTTTAACAGTAATTTCTTGTTTGATCGTGAATCTGTTAAAGCCACTGATCCTCCGCCATACCTTACAACTTAATGAGGTTTCTTACCAGATGTAGATTTGTTGCCGTTTCTCCCAAAGACAAACTCAGCTGAGTTCGGCACCTGTTGCTTTGTCACATGACTCAGTGCATCGAAAGTATGAACAGCCTATAGTGAAGCCAAAACTTAATGTCCACGCATGTGGACGCGGGGTCTCTGGAGGTTAAGGGTCACCATGATTTACAATCATGTTTTTATTTAACTGCACTATTATGACTTGTTGACATTGCTATATAAGTGCTTACTTTTCTGTTAAAGCACAATTTTTTGTTAAGCTGCTTGTATTGATGTGTGTTGTGAAAAGCACTATACAAATAAAAATGACTTGACTTGACCCCCCTTTTTCTTTAATTTCTTCTGTTCAGTTCTTATTTTTGCATGGACAGCTTGTCCTAAATTTGTTTTCATTTCTATATTTAGGATAAATACTCTCTCAAATATGTAAATACTGTGTGTAATATTCATGAAATATGGTATACACACATGCTGTAACAATAAGTCTCTTTTCAGGCTTCCCTGTTGCAGAGTAAACTCAACCAAATCTTCGAAATCACAATCAGGTACATAAAATAAAACTGATTTCTGTAATATTACATATGTTAGTTGTCCTCACAATAAATAGTATATAAAGGACACTACTTGTACATAAAATACATTTGTTTAACAATAAAGTATATTAAACTGATTTAGTGGTTTGAACAACAGGTGATATGTAGGCCCTGAACATTTTCAGAAAAAGGCTATATTTTCTGTCTCATGTGATTGACGCTTGCGCTCTCTCTCTCTCTCTCTCTCTCTCTCTCTCTCTCACTCTCTCACTCACTCACTCACTCACTCACTCTCTCTCTCTCTTTCTCTCACACACTCTCTGCTGAACAGACCTCCTCCGAGTCCATCTGGCTCTGTCGGGAATGGCCGAAATCGTTCCATACCAGTCTATGAAATGACGTTTCCAGACCTTTGTGTGTACTGAGAGAACCTGGAGCCACAGTCACCAGATATAGACCTATTTCCATCCCTCCAATATTGTCACTCCTTCTCAATGTCCAATTGAAACTATGCGTCCTCTAAACTGTGTCCTTTAGTTTAATATCTTTAGATAAAGATCAAAACTCGACTTGATCCTGAGGTCTTTGCCAAAAAAGATAACCAAACCAAGAGAATATACATTGATTAAATATGCACTGTATCACAAAAAAATGACAAAACAATGTTCCCGCAACTTAATCTAAATGCAAATAGATTGAATGTATTTGCAAAAAATTGTGCCATTGTCTGATACTAGTATACATTGCAGAACAAGGTTTTCATGTTTAATCAGATGTCCAGTGAATAGGCCAGGTTACTATGTATGTCTATTGTTCAGAGCAAGTGGATGACATTCTTGTACAAATAAAAAGTACAGCTGCCTTAAATTTTGTATCTTCAGTTAAGACTTAAAGAATTGTTCTCTGCATGTTTTCTGTAACTATGTTTTTCAATCTATTGATTATTTAAGTGACTGTGCACTTAAAGGTAGATAAATATAAGGCTGTTTGCCTGGTATATACTGTATTTCCTTGTGCATGTTTAAACCTTCTCTACATTCTGCAATAATATTTGTATTTAAAGCAATAATCTTTGAATTTAATAATGCAGATTCTTCTGCGATAAAAGCTGAAGAAAAAATGCAACACATTCTATTTTGCGAACACTGGATAATGCAGTATCGCAATCAGAACTGATTTCTTATTGACACGCTGTGTGCAAAAAAGTAAATTCAGTAGAACCTCTGGTGTATTTGCATTGTAATGTCATGTTAATTATGTTCTAATTGAGTTCTGTACATCTGTACCTCACTACCACAGGAAAAATATGTCAGTGAAGGGTAAGAGTTTTCATTTGCTTAAGAGTCTAACAGTTGTTGTGTAAATTTCTCAAATGACCGTTTTCCTTTTTTGAACCAGAGTGAAGTGGTAACACTTCTCATAGTCCCCTACATTGGGGTCTAAAAGGGCCAATTAGCTCTCTATTTGTTTTTGTTTTTTTAAATTAGCCATGCAATCAATTTTCTCTCTTCATAAATCCTGTAATTTCAGGGTTATGTCAAGATCTGGTTCTCTCTTGTATTTTACTGCAGCACTTTAAAGCTCATTATGTAAATGTGGTGTATGCTGAAAAATATATGTTCTGTGATTTTCCACCTTGACATGCGAATGTGCTCTTGAGTGTCATTTTAAAGTGAATTATCTTTAATTGTCTCGTATTTCCTATTCCACATGAAAGTTTGCCTGTTTTCCTGGTATAATTCCATGTAGCCTTTTTAACTTATTATTTTTCTTTTTAAAGTTATTTAATCAAGTCATTGTGTTTTTTGTGGTGACTTGAGTTTCTACATACTGGTAATACAAAAATAACTAAGCTTTTGCCTTCTTTAATATGGGTATAATGTCCAACTGATGGAACTTTCTAGACTTCTTACATGTGAGGTGTTTGACGATGTTCTGCATGCATGAAATATCAAAGTTGAATCTTTCCTCTCAAAGAACTGTGTCCTTGTCAGTCGCCGCATGCACTGGGAGTTTTATCTGTGCTTTTACTATTGGGTTGAATCCTTATTAAGAAAATCAAAACATTGTGGATTGTAATTAGCAATTATTACATGTCAGCTTGGTCCCTGTTGTGTGTTTGGGTACCGTCAATGCAAACTGATGACTTCAGAACTGTGTTCTGTGAATGTTTGCCTAAATGAAACAATTATTAAGTAATGTACAGATGTGGTGTGAATAATAAGAATATTAATTAAAGACTAATTTTATGAAATCAAAGTTTGACCTTTGTTTATAGCTTTATTGGCAACTGTACATATTGTGAAATAAGAATATGTATGGTAATGGTTTTAATGTGAATTTGCTTCTCAGAAATGGTCCAGTGTGTTCTGCTCTGCTTCAAACAGAATACTTTATGCATCACATTTTCTAAATTTACAGTATGGTACATTTCAGTAAATAAGATCCACTTAGCCTCTAGCCAGTATTTAATCACCACAGCATTTCTATATACAGTATTCAGAATTTATTGTTGATTACAATGTGAAAAAAGCTGACGACCCAAAGAATTATGTGCTATTCAAGACAACTCACCCACTTTTCTATTGTTTACTGTGCATTATAAGATATCTTCTCATCTAGATGTTTGCTGGAAATAAATTTATCAGGGGTACATTAAAAACAATTCTCTACACCCAAAACCTCTCTTGTACACCTCACTGGTCCTTCTTCTGATGGTCTTTGTTAATAACATTTTTGAAGAGCGTGAAAAGGGGTTTCTGACTGCGCTCATCCCAGGACTTCATGAAACCTCCATAGCGCTTGCTGGCAGGTGGTCCACCCCAGCGGAAATGGTTCATTTTGTAAGAGCCATCCTTCTTCTCCTGCTGGCTCAAGGTGTTCTCCTCAAGAGGGTAGTCAATGTCATTGGTCGACAGCTCACGCCTCATCTCAGCTGGCAGGGTCTCAGCAGATTCCTCCTCTACACCATTGGTATAGACTTTGATGGGTCGGCGCTTGCGGCCCACTGGCTTGCCCCAACGGAAATGCTCCATGGAGTAAGAGCGTTTGTGCTCTTGCCGAGTGCTGGATTCTGGAGCCATTTGCTCAGCAGTGGGAACGAAGGCAATGGTGGATAGAGGTGCGAGGACCTCATTTTGCTCTGGCTCGAAGGGAGGCTGCAGATGGTTTTCTCCAGGGTAGACAGGGGTTTCATCTGTCAGATCAGACTTGCATAGCTGGATGCAGTCCTTAGAAGTACAAGAAATAATCAAGATTTTACCAAGAACTTGTGAGATATCTGCAAATTTGTTTTGAAACTATTGAGAGATTTTCTAAACATATTTAAGTTCACTTAAAAAGGTTAATGCTTATCTCAGGACCAAAGTACAGGGCTGTAAATGACAAAGTGGTGGTCCACCATGAGACATTCAGGTTGGGACAATCAGATTATTTCGATTATTGGTCAACACTAATGGGTTTTTCTACAGCAGATTCTCAAATCATAAGGGTGAGGTTACTGCCTTGCAAAGTGCCAATTGTTATTGATCATTACCCTAAGTTCTACATTATTTCAACCCCATCACAGCAAGTTTGGAATTGATATAGGCTAGTAATAATTTGATTAGATAACTGAGTAAATTATGGTAGTTTCGCTCATTTTCAATGTACCAGCCATTCAAAATGGTTTGGGATTGCACGTCAGTACAAAATATAACTAATATAGTTAGGCTAATAACTGACTTAAAGGAATATTCCGGATTCAATACAAGTTTAGTTCAAGCGGCAACATTTGTGGAATAATATTATTACAAAAAAAATTTTTGACTTGCCCCTCATTTAAAAAAAAAAAAAAAGCTAAAATCTGGTATACAGTTACAATGGAAGTGAATGGGGCCAATCCGTAAATGTTAAAACACTCACTGTTTCAAAAGTATAGCCACAAGACCTATACAATATAAGTGTTAACATGAATTTAGTGTGATAAAATCGCTTACAAACCTTTTCTGTGTAATGTTATAGTAAATCTTACAACTTTGTTGTTATGATGATGTAATGTCAACAAACCCTAAAACCCTATACAGACTGTAAAAATTACAATTTAAACTTTACAGCTCAAATAATACATTAGTTTTAACAGAAGAATGAATGCAAGTCCTTTTATGAAATGATAAGCTTCACATTTCTGTTTTAAACACTAAAATAATTGGCCCCATTCACTTCCATTATAAGTACCTCACTGTAACTTTAATTTTCTTTTTAAAAATATATAAATATATTTTGTGGTAATCAGCATTATGCCACAAATGTTGTCGATTGAGCTTAACTTTGAACCCATTCCTTTAATTACACAACCACATTAATAACAGTAGAAATTATTGTTCTTTGTGCAAAGAAAATATTGGTCTTGGCATTTAATATATATATAATTATTTTTCCCAGTAACAGAGTTTAGAGTTTAACTATTGAGCTTGACAGAGCCCATATAAGTGTAGGGTACAACGGGTATATTTTCTGAAAGAATACTCTCTAGCTAAAAGCTATGTGTAAGGTGTCTTGTAACTCACCAAGATGTTCTCCTCAGTGCTGAGGTCTCTACAGCGAGTGTTCTCCCAACACTGTCCTCTAACATCAGATACACCTGCACAAAGTACAGCCAGAGCCAAGAACCAAGCAGGACACATCATCCTTACTCTCCCTATCTGAAGAAATATAAACCAGCACAGAATGATTAATGCCAATATTAATACCATTCCAAAATTTTTTTGCATCCACATTCACATAAATATTTTTGACCATGAATAAATGCATTAAATAAATTAAAGGATGAAAAAGTTAATCAATGCATTATTGTATTGAACAACAGAATTAAAGGAATAAAGAAAACATTGAGAACAGAATGCATGCCTGTGAAATAATAAAATACTTTATATTAATAAAATGTTTTTCATCTTTCCCCTTAATGACAAGATAAAGCCAATATGCTACATAAGTTGACACAAAAAAAATTGTAAATATAAAAAAAGAGCACAAAGTGTCAATATTTTTAAAAACAATAAAAAAATGACAAAAACGAAATTAATTTCTAAAATACCCACATGTTGTACAGAGAGAATTTAGTTGCTCTCAGAACAATTGCTCCTTGTTCAAGATTCTCTTCTCTCTGACTTTAACTGATCGGTCTGATTGAGTGTGTATTTGTTTGCCTCTGATGTCTGCAACCCTTCTGGAGTGCTCTTTTATAAGCTACCTGTGCGTCAATTCCTCAAGGCCACCAAACTCTAGGAAATTTCCTGTCACTCTAAAAAGGGTGGTTCAATTAAGAAACCCCAGCGCATCATGCACCGTGCAGATGAGTAGTTAATCAAAGATCAGTCAGACAACATCCAAATGTCACTTATGAAGGAGTGCTGGATTAAAGCTAGATATTCAAGTAGTTGTCACTTACAAACCATGATGTTGATTCTCAATGTGTTTAAGGGCAAAAGTGTTGGTTTACACAGCTTCAGTGATTGAAGGTTATAATTCACATCAAATCAATTATGGGACCTGTGTTTTGCTTGTCAAAGGGCACATAGGTGCTAATCCTGTACTGAAATTAATTGAAAGGTGCGCTTTGAACAAGGAAGCTATTTGGGTGCATTTACAGTTTGAGTGGTAAAGTAGAATAAAAGCTCAACATACAAAATTGCCATGTTTTACTCAGACTTAATCGACAGCATTTGTGGCATAATATTGATTAGAACAAAACTGAATTTTGACCGGCCCCTCCTTTCCTTGAAAATCTGGCTTCAGTGAGGCACTTGCAATAGAAGTGAATGGGGCCCATTTGTAAACGTTAAAATACATTTTCAAAAGTGTAGCCACAAAACGTAAACAATATGTGTGTTAATATGATTTAGTGTGATAAAATCACTTACTAACCTTATCTGTGTAAAGTTATTTCCAATTTACAACTTCGTTGCCATGATAATGTAGTCAACAAACTATAAAATTACTGTAAAAATTAAAAAGTAAACAATTTTACAGCTCAAGTAATACTCCAAACACTCCAAAGATGGTCCCCATTCACTTCCATTGTAAGTTTCTCACTGTAACCAATATTTCTGCTTTTTAAAAGAAAATTAAGGATGAGTCAAAATAGTTTTTTGTGGTATTCAACGCTATACCACTAATGCTGTCGACTGAGCTCAACTTGTATTGAACCCTGAATATTTCTTTAAACAGACAATTAAAATCTGTGTTTTACTGTAATATTAGTGAACGGGACCTCATTCCACCCCTGTACCTCAACCATTATTTGAAAGTGTTACACAAAAATGGCAGTGATTTGGACATGTGTTGTCTTAAATGGAAACATAAAATTATTTTTTTTCTTATGTGTAGTCAGCTTAAAGTCTGAAATCAGAATAGTGGAATGAAAACATTTCAAAAATGAGATCATAGGAATGAAACACTGACAAACATCTAGGACATTTCAGTTGCAAAAAAGGCTCATGCTCTCAGCAAGTGATTCGATTCATTTAGAAATAATTTCTATTTTGGTAACTGTTGCTTGGAAATCATGAATTTTCCAATAAGGCTACATCATTATACTGGAGATCTGACCTTGCTGACTTCAATGTTTATGTTATCGGTTGCTTTGTCACATAGACCTCTAAAATGCTATATGAGTAATTCTGGGGCTTAATGGATTTTTCAAAAGCAATGAAGAACTTATGTTCCTTCTGTATTCAAAACAAAATTAACCAATGGTAAATGGATGTGTGTCATACTCGGTCTCAATTTTAGATAAATAGCATACCAATGAAAGCTAATAATAGATAAACATAATTCATTAATGGATAAGGTAGCTGTCATGCCTACTGTTATGTATGACCTTGTCTTGTTTTACCGTTGCCCCTTTGTTTTCCATTTTTGTCCCTTTTGTAGCTCCACAGTCTTGTTAGCGTTTGTGTTTTCTGTCATTGTTTTCACCTGTCCTCATTAGTTTGCCATTTGCTTCTGTTTGTCATCTTGTTATCTTGTTTTGAGTTCTGTTTGTTCATTGGCCCCTTTGTCCCTTGTTCATGTATTTATACCCCGGTTTTTGGTTCAGTCCTTGTCTATCGTTGAATGTTTGTGAATGTTGTTTCCCTGTCTGAGTTCTCTATTTATGTTTATTTCTCCACTGAGGGTTTTCCTTTGTGTTTTTGTTATCAATAAAGTAAGCTGCATTTGGATCCTCAACCTTTGTCAGCCTTCATTGCCTTACATTCGTGACACCTACAATTAAACCACATAACAGATGCAATATGATATTTCAATTATGGATCCGTTCCTTCCTTTACAAAATTTCACATCCGGTTAACCAAAAACCGACAGGGCCATTGTATATCTTCGACGCATTGCTCAGTGACTGTCGTAGGAATCCTATTAGAGAAGATTTAGAGGATAAGATGTCTGTCAGCCCATTTAACAGTGCTTCAAAGTGCAGCATTAGCTACCGTACCAACAGTTAAAGAGAGAGTGGAAGAGGATCACTTTCTTGCCACATTCAAAATAACAACAGTCTGTCTTGTGAAAGGTAACTTTTTCTTTTCTCGTATGCTGATTTGTCTTTTGTTTAGTTATTTTTCATTGGTTGGCATTTCACCACAAGGCTTGGAATTTCAGAAAGTTAATGCTCATGCTTGTTGTGTGTATCTATGTCATTGCATCCATTCTCAGTAAATTGCAGTGATTTCTGCTCAATTCAATTATTAGGTACTGAATGATAAATGACATGTTGTATCTCCACTGTCCTCTCTATTAATTAGACTGGAAATGCACTAGTAGTGGAAAATGCTTAATTAATGACCACTCATTGTGAAAGATTAGTAAACAAATAAGAATTGATGTGTTTAATAATTATCTAAAAAGGAATAGTTTATCCCAAAATGAAAATTCTCTCATTTACTTACCCTCATGCCATCTCAGATGTGTATGACTTTCTTTCTTCTGCGGAACACAAATGAAGAATAAGAAGAATACCTCAGCTCTGTAGGTCACAACACTGCAAGTTAATTTTGACAAAAGCTTTGACACTCCAAAAAGCACACAAAGGCAGCATAAAAGTAATCCATAAGCTCCAGTGGTTTAATCCACGTCTTCTGAAGCAAACCAATCAATTTTAGGTGAGAACAGACTAAAATGTAACTACTTTACATCTTTTCATTGCAGTCTTAAGACACGCTCAGGATTTCAAGCTGATTGCACTTCCTAGTGCTTGAAGATGTGCAGAGCACTACATGCTAGTAAATCAAGCTTGAAATCATGATCGCCAAGGAGACTGCAGATGTCAAGGTTTATAGTGAATAAAGTTACATTTTGGTCTATACTCACCCAAAACAGATTGGATCACTTCAAAAGATATGGACTGCTGGAGTCTTATGGATTACTTTCATACTGCCTTTAGGCTTAGGTTTTGAGCTTTAAAGTTTTGGTCACCATTTACTTGCATTGTATGGACCTACAGAGCATAAAAATGTGGTTAAAAATCTTTTTTTGTGTAAAGCAGATGAAAGAAAGTCATACACATCTGGGATGGCATGAGGGTGAGAAAATTATGAGAGAATTTTCATTTTTTGGTGAATTTTTCCTTAAAGAACCAATTGTTGGCTATTGTTATGCTATAGTGAATCGGAATGTCTAATTTTGTAAATGCTAAATTTCAGTTGAAATGATTGGACAAATTTAAAGCCGGATAATAATGGAGATGAAAAAGCATTTCTAAAGTTTGCAAATGCAGGCCTTCAGTTTAACACCTAGTGTTCTTTTCAGGGCAGTAGCTACTGGGGTGGGAATGTTTCTTGGAGTCCTAAGGTATTTGATTGAGGTCCTGACCACCCCGATCAATGGAAGATGGGGGGAGTGTTTAGGAACCTGATTTAAAATTAATATTTTTGCAATTCCATTTTGGTTACACAAAACTTGCTAGTTCAAACTTGGTATCAATTCTGGTATATCTTTTTGCAGAATGTAGGTTGGATTTCTAGCGAACATCTGACCAATCACTTTCTCCATCTCAATTACTTCCCATCTGCTCTAAAGATGTCTAGAGACAGCCGAATACAATAAGCTTTATCAGTCTGAAGCACTCACTTTTCAGGATCTGAACTCAGGAAAAATAAAAAATAAAATCATGATGAGGATTTTACTCTACAATCCTTACTTTACCAGGAGAACTTCATCCAGCAGCAGAGTAAAGTCAGCTCTGCTTTATGGTTTGTTATTCTTGGCAACATGGGTCCAAGTTCCTGTTGTCAAATCCAAAGATGCTGTTAAAGAATCCCAAAACAAAGACTTCAATGAAACAGACTCTCCTAAAACAGACTCCTCTCAGACGGAAACACATCACATTAGCAGTGGCCAAATGCAGTGTGGTGAATACAGTAAGGAAGTGATGCTAAATGGACAGTGTCGTTTAATTGCCACACTACCACAACTGGAGGAGCAGAGGTGTCCTGACATGTTCCGCTGTACTGATGAAGTGTCCTATTGGCTGCATGAGAATGAGGAGCGCAAGGAGCAAATGCAAGACTTGAAAGAGACCATCTCTGAACTTCAAGAGGATCTACGGAATCACAGGCATCGCATCAAAGTGCTGGAATTGCAAGTAAGATCGATAGATGCTACTGTACATGTCAAGTGAAATGAAGTGTGTTTTTTTCACCTTTAAGGAAGCGCTTGTGTCGCACAGGTTGTCTTAGAATTCTCCTTTGTGTATTTATTTTTATGCCATTAGCACAGGCAGATGCATCTTTAGATAGTGGACCGGGTCTAGTTGTCATATAGAGAAGTTGTCACAATGGATATATGTCAGTAATTATAAGGTTTCAACTTGTGCCACTATTGTTTTCAAATGTTCGTTTTAAGCACCTAGTTCAAAACCCTCATAAATTAGATTGTGTGTGTGTGTGTGTGTGTGTGTGTGTGTGTGTGTGTGTGTGTGTGTGTGTGTGTGTGTGTGTGTGTGTGTATTTATCACTTTGTGGGGACCAAATGTCCCCATAAGGATAGTAAAACCCGAAATTTTTGACCTTGTGGGGACATTTTGTCGGTCCCCATGAGGAAAACAGCTTATAAATCATACTAAATTATGTTTTTTGAAAATGTAAAAATGCAGAAAGTTTTCTGTGAGGGTTAGGTTTAGGGGTAGGGTTAGGTTTAGGGGATAGAATATAAAGTTTGTACAGTATAAAAACCATTATGTCTATGGAAAGTCCCCATAAAACATGGAAACACAACATGTGTGTGTGTGTGTGTGTGTGTGTGTGAAAGCTGTCACATGTGTTTACATTTTATAAATGTTATAAATGTATTTAATTATTTATTTTTTTAGTCCAAACATTTTTAGTTTCATAAATTTACTTTTGTGTCTTAATTATTAATATATAAATTTAGCTGAGAAGCCTATAATAGACTGTTTAATAGTAAGTTCCATTGTGACAACTTACCACATATAGTGACAACATGACCTGCTATTGACATCAACTTGCCATTAATTAACTACCTTTTGCCAGTAAGAAAAGAAGGAAGGAAGAAAGGAACAAATGAAAGGTAGATCAGGAAGAAATGAAGGAACGAATTAATGGATAAGGTAAAAAAGGAACGAAGGAAGAAATGAAAGGTAGAAAGGAAAGCAAGATATTATAGGAAAGGTAGAAAGGATGGAAGGATGAAGGAAGGAAAGGATGACATGACAGGTAGAAATGAAGAACGCAAGGAAGGAAAGCAAGAAATGAAAGGAAAGGTAGAAAGGATGGAAGGATAAAGGAAGGAATGAAAGGAAATGTGGAAAGAAAGGAAGGAAGGAAAGATAAAGAAAGAAAAAGAAAGTCCTAAATAAAATCAAAATAATGGTATTGTCGTTGCACTGTCAAAAGGTGTGTATATGGGGTAATAATGAAATCTATATCTTTACAACTTTTAAATGCTTTGAACATTTTTAATGAATAATTTACCAGGTGAAAAACTTTCATCTTTATGGTACATGCTACAACTCAGCATCTGCCTCGCAAGAATCCAGAGACACATGTTTTAGTAGTGCTGTTTCTGTACTAATGCCTCCTTAACCCTGATCAATTACTGGATTAGAGCTGGAACTTGTCCCACATCCACATGATCGGCAGTGAGCGCAGTGCTTTACAAAATAGTCCATCCCTGTTCAAAAAAGATCTGCTGTGGTTCAATTAATTTTGTTTTTATTATTAATACCAAACCGTGTGGTTTCTTGTTGATATCAGTTATCTGGATCCTCTTAATCATCATTTACTCACCATGATGTTGTTCCAAACACATATGACTTTATTTCTACCATAGAACACAAACATAGATGTTAGGCAGAATGTACATTATAGCCTCAGTCAAAATTCACTTTAATTGTATGTTGGGTGCAATAAAAGTCAATAGTGACTGAAGCTAACAGTCTGCAAAACATCTCCTTTTATGTTCCATTGAAGAAAGAAAGTCATACAGGTTTGGAACAACATGAGGTTGAGTAAAGGATGATCAAGTGGTTCCAGATAACTGATATCAGTAAATGTAAATTATAACAGAATTTTTAAGTGCACTATCCCTTTAAGAAAGACAAAGAGAGAAGGTCACCCTTGAAATGCAATTAGATTGGTCTTGCCTCTGTGATATTTTTCACTCATTAGGCCCAGGTTGACAAATACAGAAATGTAGTAGTTTAGTAATTGTACTTCACTATTATCCTCAAGTATTTGGGGGAACTTGTACTTTATTCAAGTACTGTTGAAACAGATTACTTGTAGTCTTACCTAAAAACATGTCCAAGGATGAAAAAAATAAAGAAAAACAAAAAGTTTTTTACTCCTTAAAATTTCATCTTGAACTACAAAATACTTGTTTAATATATTTCACAAGTCATCGTGATTTAAACATATCCACTTCTTAAATAATTATTTTCCATCTACTAATGAAATCATGATATTGAGCCTTTTAACATTATTATAAATTAGCCACGAAACCGATCTCTAGTAATCCAGTCAGCCTCTTCTGTCTCTTGATTTCATCAATGTACTTCTAAAGCTTTACTTTTAAATGCTTAAGTACAATTAAATATGAAACCTTTTTACTTTCACTAAAGTATCTTTTTTGTTTTTGGCTAGATACTTTAAACTTTTAATTAGGATTTTGCAACAATACCCGTAATATGACACAAGTAGACAGTTTGCTAAACTTTTTACACCTGCAGTGAAATTACGTTAGAAAGGCTTATGGTCTGTGTGATATAATTATCAGATTTCTTCTAAGCTTTCTTCTCCTAATGGGATTTGGGTAAAACAGATGTTGTTGTCTTCTTTGGTCACTGAATGCTCTTAGGGGGTATAAGTTGTTAAAAAGTCTACTCAATGTTTTGTCAAACCACTGCTGATTTAATGTTTTGTTGGGCACTTTTTAAATCCCATATACTAAAAGAGAGGTGTAGCAGGATTAAGATAATCTGTGTTGGTTTTTTGTGTGTAAACAATAGAGTCCTCAAAGTGCACAGACTGCAAAATATTAAGTATTTTTGTCTACTAAAAATATCTAAAAAGCCTTCAAATGTTTATTTAAGAATCAAACATTTAAAGGTAATAAGATTTGTTTTATTTTCCTTTCCCCATTGTGGTCATTTAATTTGTTTCCAAAATAATTTGAACTCAAGATATATATTTCTGGAAATAAATATTTTAATTGCTCATGCAATTTTTCTTACATTTTTTCTGCCCTTTTTCTCCCCAACTTGGAATGCCCAATTCACAATGCACTCTAGGTTCTTGTAGTGGCATAGTGACTCACCTCAATGGGTGACGGAGGACGAATCTCAGTTTCCTCCATGTCCGAGACCATCAATACGCACATCTTATCACATGGCTTCGTGGAGACATAGCGCGTGTGGAGGCCCACGCTATTCTCTGCGGTAACCACGCATTACTCACCACGCACCCCACCAAGAGTGAACCAAATTATAGTGACCACGAGTAGGTTACCCCATGTGACTCTACCCTCCCTAGCAACTGTGCCAATTTGGTTGCTTAGGAGACCTGGTTGGAGTCACTCAGCATGCCCTGGATTCGAACTCCCGAATTCAGGGGTAGTCAGCGTCAATACTCGTCAATTTTGCTTCTTAAGAACATTTACTTCTTTTCTAAAAACTTTTAAATGAATCAAAATTAAAATTAAATTATGTTTCTTTTTTTTCTGGCAAGACAAAAATACTGATTAAGAAAAGTTTTTTTTTGCAGTGCAATGCTTTTGAAACAGACTTCTGCTACAAAAAGTTTAAATCTATTACACATCAAAATAAAATTAATTCAAACATATTTTGTCTGTCTGTGCTGACAGAGTGAGAATTATGGCATGAACTCATCTTCAGAACATCGCTTCCACACACTGCAGCAGCTCTATGAAGAAACCAACACACTGCTGCACATCCATGGATCACTCATCTATGACATGCAAGCACAGATCCGCAACCTCACTATGATAGTGGAGCGTGTGCGTCGCAATCCTGGCTGCATGATCAACATCATTCGCACAAACCCGCTGCTCAACGCCCAAGATACCCTACACCCAGGTCAGCATGACTAGGTACTGAAGAGCTTACAGGGAAGACAATGTTTTGAAAGGTGATTCTAAGCTCATTAATTGCTGCTGTAAACACTTTGTTGTTCAACATCTATAAAACTTACCTATAATACATAACTAAATAATGTTTTGCTGAGGTTTATTGCTATAACAGGACTCCTTTATCCTAATAAAAAATACCTACACAAAGTACTGTGGTAGTACCACGACCCAATAACAAGGTGGTAATCTATATACTATGGTATTTATATAGTATTCCAAGGTATTCCAAAATATAATATGAAAAAAAAGTTTCAAATAGGCATGTATCATATGTCGTTGGAAAGATCTCAAAGACTAGAATACAACCAGCCTATTTGTTACAGAACAGAACATAATATTTCACATATCATTACTTAGTATAGGCGGTTACCTTTTAAACGAGCTCACACATAACATAATCGGATGCATAGATCATTAGATAATCTACCAGTTGTTCTCTACCTTTTTGACTCCAAGGCCCCCCATTGTTGGAGAAAATATTTGAAGGCCCCCCATGTAGGCAATTAGATATTTATATTATAAGATTTATCTTTCATAATATATTTCCTTTGATATTTCTACTGATGACAAAGCTTGTTTTCAGATTTTTTTAATGAAAGAATCTACTGGTGTCAATAGATTACAACAATCAATAATGATAAGGAAATGTCTAAAACTATATTCTTCATAAAAATCAAGCTGTTTATGGGAGATATAAAAAAAAAATCATTTTCAGTAAGCTAAATTATAGTAATTGTATAAAAGGTTTATTAATTTACCTTATTTGAGAAAATATTAAGAGATCTTGAGGCCCCCCTGGAAGTGTACTGAGGCCCCCTAGTGGGTCCCGACCCCCTGGTTGAGAACCACTGATCTACACAAAGCACAATGTGCACACAGCACATCATGTGCTATCTGGCTAAAAACACTTTAGCTTTTCCTGGATCAGATGACTTTATCAGAAATTATGTTGTATGTTGTCCAACATCATGGAATAGATCCAATCGTATTAGGATTCAGATCACTGCAACCAGAGGTGGAAGTCATCCAAATACGGGCAGATAGGATCATTCACACTAATTAAATATGGCCACCAGGAGATGGTGCCAAGTATATGACACAGACTCAATGATGACTCAAATGATAAAGAATGGAACTGAATTAGATCTCGTTACCCATGCTTGCATGCTTTGAAGAGAGAGCATAACTTTAGTCATTGTTGTGTGACTAGTTCTTATTAGGGATTTCAATAGCTAAAACATTTTAATCAAATTAATTACATGGTGTCCCGATGATTTAATCGTGATTAATCGCATTTAAAATTAAAAATTAAATATATATATATATATATATATATATATATATATATATATATATATATATATAATTAATTTGATATCTAAAATTAAAAATTTTAATCGAATTAATTACATGGTGTCCCGATTAATTAATTCAATTTAATCGCATATACAAATATTTGCTGAGAAAGTCCCTCATTTAACAATAATTCAATATATAATGATGAAATAATTATACATAGTTACCTTTAAATATTAAAAAAATATATATATATATATATATATATATATATATATATATATATATATATATATATATATATATATATATATCAAATAAAAAAATATTCAGATAATTAAAATGCTTTACATTCTTGTGGCAGAATAGTTAATCATTGATATGACAATACAAAAAGCGGCTTTAGAATACAATGTATTGTTTACTACCATATTATTGATCATAAGTCAATCATTGGCATCAGGGCCGGCCCAAGCCTTTATGGGGCCCTAAGCAGAATTTGATTTGGGGGCCCCTCGGTGCCGTCAATATGATTGAATATTGTCAATGCTTGATTATTCGCACACTATAAAATCTAACACACCCCTCAGAACGGTAAGACTCAATTTTATTAGTTGTAGCTGTGTTGCTTACAACATACCAATGTCTGCCTGGCATGATTTTACCCTTCTATGGTTTAAATGTATCAGTAGCACACCTATATTTACCCAATCCTGTTGATCCTCTGTTACCAGTTTTGTGCACTTCCTAGAGAACAATTTGCAGCAGAAGCTGTAGACAGTATCATTTCTTTTTGAATAAGTGAGCAGCTCCACTTACATTTTTTCCCCATTAATTAACTTTCTGTAGGTGTAGTGGAAGCTTCGGCCATCAGGTTTTTCAGGGAATGTGAAGTTTTCCTTTATAGGCAGTGGCCCTCTGCTTACCAGATCAGTCCTTTCTGAGTCGGACAGGATAGATGAACACATCAGTGGATGCACGTGCGGGGAAGTGCTCCTCGTATGCAGAGGATGGACCTGATGAAAGATGAAAATTGCTCACATGCTCTTGGGGGCCCCCTGGTGGCCACCGGGGCCCTAAGCAGCCTCTTAGTTCGCTTATGCTTTGGGCTGGCTCTGATTGGCATACAGTTCACAGCAATCCATTTCACAAGTGAATTTGTCAATCAGTTTGAGATTCATTATGAGGGCTTGTTTAAGAGCCCGTCAATTTACACCTTCATCAGACATGCTTGTGTAGCGTCTTGGGTGCATTGCATCATAAACATAAAATGTTCAGGTCACTGTGTTTAGGTCACAAGTTAAATATAGTTTAATACTCAATTTTTAAACACATCTTGAGATCCCTTAGTTCGCATTTGCGTTCCTTTGAAGTTGAAATGTTTTGAATGCAAGAATGTAACGCATGTTTGTGATGTTCTGCATACTGAAGTGTTTTCTTCACTGTATGAACTGCTTCTACAGCTGAAATTTCACTTACAGCCCTCTGGAGTAAACAGTTGGTACTATAAGCTTGCATTTCTCAGGAATCTTCCTTATTATGGTCTGGGGACATTGCGATTAATTGCGTTAATTTTTTTAACACGTTATTTTTTGTCAAATTAATCTCACTGAATTAACGCGTTAAATCGACAGCCCTAGTTCTTATGTACAGTTATTATGGTTTATTTGTTTAATGAGGCTTTTGGACACTTGGAGACGTTATTGCAAACTAGGAAACATGTTTTTTTGTAATGCTATAACTTTTGATTGCTTTGTCATATAAACACCCTATTTTACTTAGTTGCAGGTGACATGATTTGGAGCAAAACAGAAAAGTTTCAGAAAGTCTCAGAATGTATCATAAAATATATACTATTGGAATTTTTTACTGGAAAACAAGACAAAAATACTAAGAAAACCGCTTGATTTGATTTCATATTTGTTTCTTTACTTAGAGGTTCAGCACATAAGAAACTGCCCTATTGACTGTGCATCACTCTACTACAACGGAGTCCACAGGTCTGGAATTTTTACTGTAGTGCCCTCTTTGGGATCGACACCAGTAGAAGTTTACTGTGATATGGAGACCCAGGGTAATGCAACTCTATGCATTTAAAAAAAAAAAAAAATCCTTATAACTAGCAGTCTGACAAAAATTGATTCACTCTCTTCCAATAAGGAGGTGGCTGGACCATGTTTCAGCGTCGGCAGGATGGAAAGATCAATTTTAATCGAAAATGGACAGAATACAGGGATGGGTTTGGAGATCTACGTGCAGAGTTTTGGCTGGGAAATGACCACATCCATGACATCTCCAGCCAGGGAGACTATTCACTTCGCATTGACCTGGAGGATTGGAATGGCAAGCACAAGCATGCACTGTACCAATACTTCTGGTAAACACCTGAAGAATATCGAATATTCGAATATCTGAATATTTAAACAGAGAAAATTTTGTTATCAATATTGCTTCCCAAACATTACTAATTTACTTCCTTTATTGAGTATGAAACACCCACACACTTAAGTGTTTGTCTTCGTAAATTTTATCAAAATATAATATTTCATCATGTCATATAAAGAATACTTTTAATGACACAATATGAATGAAAATGGATAAAAAAAAAAAATCTATTTACCCTACGTTTTTTCCTGTTTTAAATCCTGTTTCACTCATAAATATGTCACATTATGGTAGGAAAATTGCTCACAAACGTTTGTCTAAGATTTTATTTTTAAATCTCCATAATTTGTCCAAATAAGATGTATACTACTACACAGGCCACTCAAGCAAAAATGCCATGCTTTCTTTGGCAGGATTGAGAATGAGGAAAACCACTATCGTCTCCATGTATCTGGATTCAGTGGTACTGTGGAAGACTCATTTAGTTGGTACCATGACAAGCAAAGCTTCAGCACTCCTGACACAGGTGACATCTGCGCTGAGATTTCTCATGGAGGCTGGTGGTACCACCAGTGCTTCTTTTCCAACCTGAATGGAGTGTATTATAAGGTAATGTAAATTAAAGGAATATTCCGGGTTCAAAACAAGTTTAGCTCAATGGGCAGCATTTGTGGCATAATGTTGATTACAACAAAAATTTATTTTGAAAAAAAAAAGCAAAAATAGAGGTTTCAGTGAGGCGCCTACAATGGAAGTGAATGGGGCCAATTTTTGGTGGGTTTAAAAAGAGAAATTTGAAGCTCATGATTTTATAAAAGCACTTACATGAATTCTTCTGTTAAAACTCATGTATTATTTGAGTGTTAAGTTGTTTAAATCGGAATTTTTTTAGTCATTTTATTGTTTGTTGAAATTATGGCAACTCATTTGTAAAATTGGCAATAACATTACACAGAATTTATCACTCTAAAGTCATGTTAACACGCATATTGTGAAATCGTATTTTAACATTTAGGATTGTGCTCCATTCTCTTCCATTGTAAGTTCTTCACTATAACCCAGAGTTTTGCATTTTATTTATTTATTTATTTTTCTACCAAACCCACCTCCTTTTGTGTTCCATGGTTGAAAGAAAGTCTGGTACAGGTTTGGAACAGGTGGCCCAGTCATCTGACTGCCCTTTGTGTTTATCTTGACCACCAGGGGGGGCGTTACTCTGCCAAAGGGAAGAATCTACTGGGACCTGATGGGATTGTGTGGTACTCATGGAAGGACTCAGATTACTACTCACTCAAGAAGGTGAGCATGATGATCCGCCCACGGATGTACAGGCCACGTCTCTCCCCGTAACACTGCTATAGGACCTATATGTAAATCCATACTGCGCTGACATCAAAAGGTCATTGTTGATTCTCCATGACAAAGCAATTGCATAACCTGTAATTAAAGGGAAAGTCCCATCTGGAATTTCCACTTGTCACATTGTGGTCATTCATATCTCACAATCATGTTGTGCTGCATACTAAATTAATAGTTTAACTGTAATTAAACTAATCTAAGCATGTATTTATAAAACATCATGCCTTTAGATTGTGACTGATATTTTTTAACTCTGATACAACAAACATACCAACACATTTTTTCAGCTATGTGAACCTACATTGCATGTTTTTAATAATCATTTAGAATTTGTTTAATACTTTGTATATAATTGGTGTTACATTCATTTTGTTGGCTAGCAATCAAATATTCGGATGATTTAATTGTATTTGAGAACATTTGGCAACATATAATCACTGTTAATGGGCATCCTACCACATACTGTATGCCACTGTACATATGTAAATAAGTTTGCTTTATAAGCCATAATATTTCTGTTAACTGATTAAATGTATTATAGAGGTAACAGATGCTCATACAATCCCAAAAATGTACAGCTTTTTAATGCCTAAATATTGTATATTTCACATTGTTTACATTTTGTATCTATTTTGAGAATGTATAAAAATGTCTGTTTCTGACATGTACTAGTGTTAGCAGCTGTATTATTGCAATGCTCTACCTCTATACTTTAAGCATCAGACTTCTTTACCATAAGATACACCCTCCATAAAGACTCACTTCCCGCCTATCACTCACCAACAGGCGAGGGTGGAGCAGACCCACAGTTGAAGGGTTCACAGGAACAAGAGTGGTTAAAAGATCATTTCAGGTTAAATACAAGTAAAGCTCTATCAACAGCATCTGTGACATGTCGTCTTTTCACAGAAAACAATTTTGACTCCTATACCACAGTTTGTCAAATCAACTCAAATACTTTGTGTAGTAAAAAAAACATAAATTAATTGAGTTAACCTCATTTAATTTGATCTGTTAAAATCACTTTTTTTAACCAAGAAGCTTCAAACACATGAACACATTATTTGTTTTTGTACTGTATGACAAGTATGCTGCTGCTGAGAATTTACAGATCATTGATCAGTCATTATACTGATAATCCTTCAGCATTTTCTATATGAGAAAAGCAATGCACACTGATATTTCAGTAGAAATGTACCCAACCTTGACCTATAAGCTTTTTATATAACTATAAGCTCCACTCTTCCCTATGGTTACCTCCAAAAAAAATACAAAATGACAGAAACTCCTCTAAATCCCAACATTACAGAACATTAAACACTAGCAAGTCTCCTACTTGTTTAATTTTGCATCTACATCATTTTAAATAACACTTTATTCATACATTTACTCTCCTAATCCAGTCCCATGCAAATCATGCTAGGAACTGTATATCCCCTGCCCATTCTCAGCAATACATTGATACATAAAAATATGACCCAACATAGTCCCAACACAATTGTTTCACTAGCTCATTTTAAATAAGATAATTGAGCAAACAGTAAAAATCATGTTGAGTAAACATCATCCGTTTGAAGACTAAATGAATTTGAACATTTCATAGCAATGCGATCATGTCACTTGTTCTCATATTAAACATAAATGAATTAAGTGTCCTGGTTTAATGTTTTCAGTAGAGCTGCTTTTCCTTTTTTAGAGTGTACAATGTGAGTCTATGGGACAAGCGCTATAATGTTGCCCATCGGCTTAAATTTTAAGAGCACTTTTGAACACATTTATTTATTTTGTTTATACAAACTAAAGGTAAAGTTCTGAATCATTATGTTATATTCCTTAAAAAGGGGCATTGCATAACAGATTTGTCAAAATTTGTCTTAATGAAGACTCATTATGGTCAAAATAAAAACAAGTCAAAATTGATTGTCCTGTTTAAGGGAAGGAAACCATTTTGAGACAGAATGTGTTTCCTTGCTTGGGAGTTTCCTCTGAAGCAGATGCTCCCACAGACATAAACATGAACTCACATACACACACATGTACTGAGGTTACCGTACTCCTAAGATCAGAAATGTGTTCCCTCTTTTGAAGACAGGGACTGTCCCTGATCTAACACCAGCTTCCTATACCAGACCCAGACTGTAATGTCAAAATATATGATCAGAATAAATTCATAGATCAGAATAAATTCTGTATAGCTTCTATCATCTTAAAAGCATTTTTCTAGGCTCTTACCCTGCAAGCAAAATACTTTTTGACAAAAAGCCAAAAATACAGGGTATTCCCGGCAATTACAACTCTGCTTGTAGACTTGGAAAGGTATAAAGCAAGATTTATTACACATTGGAAGGCTTGTTAATTATTAAAAAAAGAATATATATATATATATATATTCACATTGACAATGTTATAGAGACATTTTTAGTATTTTGCATATAATATTTCCATTCAAACTAAAATCCTTGTTTCTCACCGTTTCATTTAATTTCACCTGTTCCTCCAGGCAGAATTGCACGAGTCTGTTGTAGTCATAGATACGGTTGCTATGGATGTGATTCATCTCCGCTAGAGACACAGATTGCACGTCTAAGATTTCAAACACTATAATTAAGTACACAGGGTGCAAATATAAATGTAAAATTAGGTATGGAGTACACTGGACTACAGGGACAGAGGTCTTTCCTTCAATAACACTGACAGACAGCACTGTACTAATTTACCTTGTAATGCATAAGACATGATCTTTTCCATCATATGTTTATCCTGTTGGCTACTTTTATTCAACGCCATCAAAAGATCAGCCTCTTTGACCTTATCAATGGCAGCCTGAAAGAAAAAGAAAAAAAAAACAGCACTTCATTTTTAAAGTATTAATATGCTCATTACATATACAGTGGGGTCCGAAATTGTGAGACCACTAGCTTTTATTTTGCATTATTTCTTAATTCACACAAAATGTTTGATTATTAAATTAAGTTTACATGATTTTTTCAAATGTCTGTCCCCCTTTTATTCAATGACAGCATGCATTTGAGTTTGCATAGATTTTAAATGTTTGTGTAAAACATTTGCAAGCACTTTTTGTTTTACAAAGGAAGGTTAACATGGCCAATGTCACAGATTTGCATACATTTGATAAGTGACCTCGAAATAGTGCGCAATCATAAATATTTTCTTGTTTTGATGTTGGTTTTCAATATTAAAACTTTTTTTTATTTTCATGTTTAAAGGAATTTTCCTGGTTCAATATAAGTTAAGCTCAATTGACAGCATTTGTGGCCTAATATCGATTACCACAAACATTTATTTTGACTTGCCCCTCCTTTACTTTAAAAAAAAGCAAAAATCTGGTTTACAGTTAAGCACTTATAATGGAAGTCAATGGGGCCAATCCATAAATATTAAAATACTCACCATTTCAAAAGTATTGTGTCAGGGAAGCAGCCCAGTAGTACTTTGTATTCTGTGTTTGTTTCCATTAGGAAGTGTAGATCTTTTTTTGGCTAATAAATAAAAAAAAAACACAGATAATAGCTGCTCACTGAATTAAAAACTCTAAAAATAGCAACCACGAATGCAGTTATCAGTAGGTAGCCTTAATGGTTACAACTCGATCACATTTTGTAAATAGTAGCAGACGAGGAAGTACACCACTCATTACAGTACTGGGCTCTGTTAGAGGTTCAAGGACTGAACTGAGGAAATATTAGATTCATAATACCAGCCCAGCAATGATCTCGGCTATTTCTTTGTACTTTTTCCCTGTTGCAGTTAGTGCATCAGTTAGATTCGATTCCCCTTAAAATAAGAATCAAACAACCACATTAACAAACAAATGATTAGGTAATCATAAATAACTACTAATAAGTCTGAATTCCCAAGATCAAATATGATTTGAAATGTATTTGTAAAACAGAATACAAAAATGTGTATATGTATGTATGAATGTTATGTTTATATAGTGCTTTTCTAGCACTACTCTCAAAGTGCTTTACATTCTGAATAGGGGACTCTCCTCACCCACCACCAGTGTGCAGCAGTATCAGTATCTTGAGTAAAAAAGGTACAATCTCATACTCGGGTATCCAATTATGGTGTTGAAAACTGACGAGAGTTTCTGAAATGCTTTTCCAATCTGAAATATATATATATACTTGGGCTGTCGATTTAACGCGTTAATTCGTGCAATCAATTTTATAAAAAATAAAATGAATCGCAATGACCCCGGACCATAATAAGGAAGAGTCCTGAGAAATGCAAGCTTGTAGTACCACCTGTTTACTCCAGAGGGCAGTAAGGGAAATTTCAGCTGTATGAGCAACACACAGTTTATAAAGTGAAGAAAACACTTTAGTAGGAAGAACAACGCAAACATGCGTTATGTTCTTGCGTTCAAAACACTAGAAGGATGAGTGAAATATTGAATATTGAAAGCAGAAAGCACCAGGCTTGTGTTCTGACTTGCTCTCTCTCTCTGCCTGTCTGCCTTCTGGTGGTGGCATGGCTTATATACCGCTCTCCCCATGCTCACTGGAATTAGAGATGTGGTGTTAGACATAATTTTGCTCAGGTGTAAGCGCCCTTACCGCTTTCTCTCTCTCCGGATGGGCGTTCGACCCCCGATATATATATATATAAGGTGTGCATTTATAGTCATTTTACAATGGCTTGAAAAGTAGCTCATCCAATCAGAATTTCAACTTGAAACTCTCAGTTTTATAATCAAGATTTTACATAAGAAACAGGGAGACCTAGTTTTGGTTGTTATTATTAATTTTTTCGTTACAAGAGCTCTTTACTTTTTTGTACATACTCTGAGTATTATGCATAATTTGATTATTAGCATTCTTTTATTCTGTGGAAAAAAATGTATCCTAAAAATCTGGATATTTAATAAGTTAAATAGATAATTGGTTATATTTTTGAAATTCTACAAAGACAACTTAATCTACATTTACAATATATAAATATTTAAGCAAGTCCACCTTCTCATCTTTGTGGTTAAGGAAGAGCTGGAAAATGTCAATTTGAGATCATCGGATATTGGCACATATGAGACATCCAGCCCTGCAGGCTTTTGTAAAGGGAACAAGGGAAAGGAGGAGGCGAGAACTGGCTTGGCAATATAAATAATAGTTTAATGTAAACCTGAAACCAAAAGAAACCAACACACAAAGGTGTTGGACAGCTGCCCGTAAACCTTCTCTCTCTCTCGCGCGCACCACTGTCCGCCGTCAGTCTTTATCCCTCTCGGAGGCTTGATTTGCCTGATAAGGGACCGGGTGTGTCTAATCACGACCCAGCCCCGTCCTCCGCCCTGTTCCATCTTGATAAATTCATCTTCAAAACTGCCTAAATAAAAAATGGAAGACAGATGTCCAGCAGTCTACCAATTTTATTCAAAGCCAAAAGCACTTTCTTTTGTGGCAATTAAAAGAAGATAATGAGACGTTTCAAAATGTTCTAACCAGAAAGACCACCATTGTTTTGTTTTTTTGCATTGGTCACCTGTAACATGTAACATGCTCTGTCAACTGTATGGGGATATTAGCGAACTGCAGAATGTTCACCCTGACGGACTGTTAATTGTTGCCGGAGATTTCAACCATGCGAATCTCAAGACAGTGCTCCCTAAATTCCATCAGTATGTGGACTTTGCAATGAGAGGGGAAAACACACTAGATCTTGTTTACACAAACATCCCAGGTGCGTACCGGGCAGAGCCCCGCCCCCACCTCGGCTACTCAGACCACATCTCTGTTATACTAATCCCAGCATACAGACCGCTTGTCAGGCGCACAATACCACTTCAGAATCAGGTGAAAACTGGAGGACTGTTTTGAGTGTACTGACTGGCATAAATGTAATCTACATGACATATGGCGACTCTACCAACTTGGAGGAATACACATGCTCAGTGACCAGCTATATCAGGAAGTGCATTGATGATTTCACTTTCTCCAAGACCATCACCACACACCACTCCAACCAGAAGCCGTGGATGAATGTGGAGGTGCGTGCGCTGCTGACAAGGCGCCTCTAAGAACAGCGACAACATTTTCCATCAGGGAGGCAAAGCGTGCACACACCCAGAGAATCCACAGTCACTTCCAGGACAGCGGCGACATGCGACGCATGTGGAAGGGCATCCAGGCCATCACCAAATACAGGACAACATCAGTTGCCTGTGAAAAAGATGCCTCCCTTACAGATGCTCTGAATGAATTATATGCTCGGTTTGAGGAGCAGAACAATGCTGTGGCGAGGAAGACCCTCCCCTCCTCCCAACGACCAGCTGCTCTGGAAATCGTCAAGAGCAACAAATTCCTTGGTGTTCACCTGGTGGAAAACCTCACCTGGTCCCTCAACACCAGCTCTATTACCAAGAAAGCCCAGCAGTGTCTCTACTTTCTTCGAAGGCTTAGAAAAGCACATCTCCCACCCCCATCCTCACTACATTCTATAGAGGTACCAGCAACCAAAACAACCAGCATTGTGGACGACCCCACACACCCCTCACACAAACTCTTCACCCTCCTGCCATCTGGCAAGAGGTACCGAACATTGGGGCCCTCACGGCCAGACGCTGTAACAGCTTCTTCCCCTAAGCCAATCAGACTCTCAATACTCAGAGACTGGATTTACACACACATCTGTACACCATCCAACTTTCACATATATCCAGAGATGCACTTTAATTAATTTTCACTTTATACCTGGCTGCTACCTCAATAACTGCTATGTCCATAGAACACTATTTCATAGTATGTTATGTTTACATTTGGGATTTTTAGAAAGTGTCATCTTTTTGCACGTATACAATTCTGAAGCTTCAAAAGCACATTAAGGCAGCATAAAAGTCAGTGGTTAAATCTATGTCTTCAGAAGTGATATGGCAGATTTTTGAAGAGAAACATATCCCAATTTAAGTCCTTTTTTAATATCAATCTCCACTTCCACTTTGTGCATATGCATTCTTCATGCATATCACCACCTACTGGGCAGGGATGATAATTTATAGTAAAATAGGACTTAAATATTGATCTGTTTCTCACCCACACATATCTCATCACAAGATATAGATTTAACCTATTTACTTGCATTGTGAGGACCTGTAGAGCTAAAATATTCATTTAAAAATCTTTGTATGTGTTCAGCAGAATAAACAAAAAAACAAAAAAATCATACACATCTTGGATGGTATGAGGGTGAATAAATGAGATCATTTTCATTTTTGTGTGAACTATACCACTAAACCCTCTACATACATGCAGACCCATCAAACACTGGATTTGTAATTTTGTAGTTAATAAAGTCTTCTCAGTTATAGAGTTTATTACCTACTTTGAGATTAATGTAGACCTTATTAGTACAGTAGCTTATTCCCACACAGACCTGCCACCACTATCCACTGCCTTCCACTCCTGAATTTCATCATCTCCAACAATCCCCTTAGGAGGTTAAAGTGTATGAAAACCTGGGCTGGAAACCCAAAGTTCCTTGATTGACCCACTCTAATACTGCAAGCATTTGTCTGCTCAAATGATGAATAACCGATTTTCACCACAATTTAAGGAAAACCAGGTCTTTCACTGAACCATGTAACCTTTATTCAGATTCCATTAATCTCATATCTGGTTTACAGCAATTCACGCTTCCCTGATCATCCCACATCAGCCATATCTATCTTGGACCACATCCAAATGCTGCCTTATTTATATTCAAATTCTGACATAATATCTGCTTTGGTGTCTCCATTCACTACACATAGCAGTTAGAAATTCATAACATAATTTCCGGCCTACAGTGCACAAAACAGGCTGCCCTTGTAACACAAAACACCAGACTCAAGTGTTTGCCAGGTAACATTTTAGTACAAGTTTATGAGAAACAATTTAAAAAAACTCTTTATTAGACAGTTAATTGTAAATTGTAAAAAAGGAATAGAAACTCCCTCTCAAGTGTAACCACTCATGTCAACATTCACTTTCATTGCATCTTCTTTTCCTTACACTAAAAGTGAATGATGACTGAGGCTAACATTTTGCCTAACATCTTTTGTATTCAGCAGAAAAAAAGAAATTCAAATGGGTGTGGAACAACATGAGGATGAGTAAATAATAAGAGAATTTCCATTTTTGGGTGAACTATCAATTTACATTACAATCATTAATTCTTACTGACATATTTTGTTGTTTTTGTGGTCTTCTTTTCTTATTTGTACATTATTTGAACCAGTAGACACTATCATCAAAACTGAATACATGCATTTCTTTATAAGTTGCTATGGTACAAATAAATAGAAATACATATTAGTATTATTAACAGAATAAGAGGATCTAACTGCTGTTTTAGAGATTACTTTATAAACTATGAATCACACAGCTAAAAAAGTTACAAATAAAGTCTTTAATTGAATCTCTATCCCAAGAATTTTCTCAAAACGTAGAAAATAGCATACCAAACCATTACTGTGTTTGTTCATTATGACAACAATCTAAGAGTTTCTATTCTTGGAAAAGTGGCTGATGGTCACAAATGTATTGAGTATAAAGGGATAAAGATATGGTTCTCTAAAATCCTTTAGCATGTCCACTGACAAAAGGCATGGTTGCGCTTTAGGCACTAAAAGGCCAAACGCTCAAGTTTGTCTGTGTCCATTAGTCTAAGACTTAATGGCCAATTACATCAATAGACCTGACCTTGATGCTGCTAAAGACTAACTCACAGCCCCGCAAAACCATTTTTCTTGCTTCCTGGCCTCCCCATTTAAGATGGTCTACACCAATTTACTCTGAACATAACATTACTCATGCATTTATCTTTTTAGTACATTCGTGTTGTAAATAACCTTAATGTCATAGAGTAATAGTCATCAATGGATGATGGAAACGTTAGATGTTAGTCTTTTCACCACTTGTACCGTTTGTTCAATTTTCCTGCAAGTGTGCTTTACTAAAGAAACACTTGACCAGTTTGTTTTGCTAAATAATGTATATAATTCACTATATTGTTCCTTGTATAGTGTTGCAAGAAAAAGTATGTGAACCCTTTAGAATTTAGTTTTTTTGCATTAATTGTTCATACAATGCGATCTCATCTTCAACAAAGTCACAAGTATAGACAAACACAATGTGTTTTAGCTAACAACACACAAAGAATTATAATCTTTCATGTCTTTATTAAACATCCAATTAAACTTTCACAGTGCTGTGGAAAAAGTAAGCGAACAACTGGATTAAATAACTGGCCTCCTTTGGCAGCAATAACCCCAACCAAGTGTTTCCATTAGCTGGGATTAGACCAGCACAACATTTCATAAGGACTTTTGGAACATTTTTCCTTACAGAACTGCTTCAGCTCAGCCATATTCTTAGGATGTCTGGTGTGAACAGTTCTTGAGGTCATTTCACAGCATCTCTATTGGGTTATGGTCTGGGCTCGGGCTGGGCTACTCCAAAAGTGGGATTTTCTTTCTTTGAAGCCATTCTCAGTGTTTCCCCTATCTACTTTTTTGCGCACCGCCTCTGCTTAGTTATTGAATTATGAGTGCTGCTATTCAGTTTCACAATGTTCATTTAATATTCTTAATATTCAGCATAATGCTTGCCAGTCCCAGTCGGCTGTGTGCTTTCTACACTGCGAAAGAGACCCCACCACATACACACATACATACACATACATTCTCACAGTGAAGTCACCGCATAACACACATGTCCAGCAAGCTAATTTCTGAAATGTAGGCTGGCAGAGGATCACAATGATTTACTGACTAATCAGTTAGAGCTTTCCTCGTGAATATTAATAAGCCTTCCCATGTCATCTAAACCGTATGTTTTGGAGCACATTTGGCTCACTTCAAAAGCGGAATGAAACGGTGCTACCCGGACCATTTATCAATACGGCTCAAAAGATAGAGAAGCACGAGCATAGAGCAGGTGCGTTAACAAATGGACCATGCAGATCACGGTCAACTGCGCTAGACGCTATCCAGATCAATTATCAACACATCAGAATGGAAAGAGGTGTGTGAGCACAGGGCAGATGCATTTATTTGCGAACTGGTCTCAATCGCACAGTCTATATTAAATGCGCTTGTGAACCAGTGAGACGCGTGGCGGGGATGGTGAAACCCATTTGAATGCGACACATGATTGTCTGCTGCAAAACTCCAATTGTCTCTGTGATGAAACTACTTTAAAATATACATCCCCCACATTCTAAATAACACTGACAATAAAAACAGGAGAAAACTAATTAGAAGGCTTTTCAATTCTCAGATCACAATGTTTCCAAAGATTTATCATGGATTTACTTTAGTAACACTAACTATATTATATTGGTGGTTGTAGCATAAAAAGATTCTAAATGTATTAAGACTTGTTCGTCCAGCTAAGATGACTCAAAGGGCACACCACAGAATGCTCAATGAGGTAAAAAAGAACCCAGAGTAACAGCAAAGAATTGAAGGAATCATTGGAATTGGTTAACATTTCTGTTCTTGAGACTATTATACAGAAAGCATTAAACAGGCATGGTGTCCATGGCAGGACACTATGAAGGAAGCAGCTGCTTTCCAACAAAAACATTTCTGAGCCCCTGAACTTTGCCAAATACTACCTAGACACACCACAATGGTTCTGGGAAAGTGTTTTGTGGACTGATGAAACTAAAGTTCAATTGTTTGGGAAGAACACGCAGCACTACGTATGGCATGAAAATGGTCATCATATACCAAAATTAATACATCAGTGTAATACAGTGAAGTACAGAAAGAGCATCGTGACAAATTTCTATCTGATTGAGATCAGGGCTTTGTGATGGCCTTTGACCTTTGGAGGTATGCTTGAGGTCATTGTCCATTTGGATGACCCATTTGCGACCGAGCTTTAACTTCCTGGCTGATGTCTTGAGATTTTGCTTCCATATATCCACATCATTTTCCTTCCTCATGATGCCATCTATTTTGTGAAATGCACCAGTCCCTCCTGCAGAAAAGAACCCCGACAACATGATGCTGCCACCACAATGCTTCACAGTTGGGATAGTGTTCTTTGACTTGCAAGCCTCACCCTTTTCCCTCCAAACATAACGATGGTCATTATGGCCAAACAGTTACATTTTTGTTTCATCAGACCAGAGGACATTTATCCAAAAAAGTAAGATCTTTGTCCCCATGTGCACTTGCAAACTGTAGTCTACCTTGCTGAGCAGACTTTCAGGTTATTTTGATTTCGGACTCGTTTTACTGTGGATATAGATACTTGTCTACCTGCTTCCTCCAGCATCTTCGCAGAATGCATCTCCTTCCTGAGCGGTATGATGGCTGCATGGTCCCATGGTGTTTATACTTGCATACTATCTTTTGTACAGATGAATGTGGTACCTTCAGGTGTTTGGAAATTGCTCCAAAGGATGAATCAGATTTGTGGAGGTCCACAATTTTTTTTCTGAGGTTTTGGCAGCTTTCTTTTGATTTTCCCATGATGTCAAGCAAAGAGGCACTGAGTTTGAAGGTAGGCCTTAAAGTACATCAGGGTACACCTTCAATTCAGTACCCCTTCCTATCAGAACTAATTGCCTAAAGTTTTTACATATTTTTCTGGAATTTTCCAAGCTGCTTAAAGGCACAATAAATTTATTTTATTCTTTCTTTAAAAAAATACAAATTCTGACCCACTGGAATTGAGATTTAGTCAATTAAAAGTGAAACAATCTGTCTGTAAACAATTGTTGGAAAAATTACTCATGTCTTGCACAAAATAGATTTACGACTTGCCAAAACTATAGTATGCTAACATTAAATCTGTGGAGTGGTTAAAAAATGAGTTGTAATGACTTCAACCTAAGTGCTTGTAAACTTCTGACTTCAACTGTCTATGCACACTGACACTGTGCAAAAAGAAGTGAGGACATCTGACAACTTACTTAGAAAAAGAGCAGGAGAGACAGAAAGAGAAAGAGGGGTCCTCATGCCTAATGTCCAGAGCTATAATGAGGCCCAATTTGTCTAATTTTCCTGCTTCCACAGGAAATGTATTTCAACTGTGGATGACACATAGGGCCTTTTGTGCAACATTATGCACATTTGAATGCAGATTAAATGAATGCAGATCTGTAGTAAAAGGTGGTACTGAACATGAGGAAGAAAAACTGATATTTGTATTGTGGGTTTTGACGTTGTGGCTACCTGTTATTTTTAGTGAAACCTGCTTAACATTTTATTTCATGAACTCATGTCCCAGTGTGTAGTGCAGAGATACTGTTACTAATAATCTAAATTGATTTTATTAATTGTACATGTTTACCACAGTTCCTCTAAATATAAGATTCATATTTGATTATTTAATTAATAAAATAAACAAAGAAAAATGAAAATAAATAAATAAATAATAATAATAAATAAATAAATAATAATACATATGGATACATTTACAGAGGTACCCGAGTGTTTTCTGAGCTGTTGTTGTAATCATCATGATTGTGGACTTTATTGTACTGTGTTGCTGCTGGATTATGTGGAACCAACTTTGAGCTGCAAACTTGACAATTTATTCCAAATACATTCATGAAAATGTAGCCTGGTATTTATAAATCTAGATTTTTAAATTTTCTGAAGAAAAGTAAAACATACCACCACAATAATATTGTGTTTTGGGTGGTTGCTGGTGTGTGGATGTGGTTGCTAAGGTGTTCTGAGTGGTTTTAAGTGCATTGCAGTGCAGTTGCTAGGATTTTCTGGGTAAGGATGCACCGATACAATTTCTTCTCTCACAATTTCATTCCTGAAATCTCAGTATTAGCTGATACAGACCCCGATCCGATAACAGTGTTGTTTTTTTCTTAATCAATTTAGAATATCTATACCTCACTGTGTGGAACTGAATGGGGGTTTCCCTATCGAGAGGTCACTCCTATTGCATAAGTAGCTTACGCTATGGGAAAACTCCGTTTCTCGAGAAATATTGAAGTCTTTATGTAAAACGCATTGCAGCTGCACAGCAGACAGTGATGAGCGAGGCAGCTTGGTCATTGGCTGTGCTGCGGCAACTGCTCGAACGAGTGACGGGGCGACCTAGAACGCGCGACCAATGAGAGCGCGTCCCGCATTCACGCGCTCAGAGCCTGCTGAAATTAGCATATGAGGGCTATATAATGAGCGTCCCGTCATGCCAGTTCTTTTAGATTTAATCTCCTTCAGCGAAGACCTTCTCTTCGCTGGATCCTCCGGATTTTTGGAGTCTTTCGCCACCGTGGACAAGCTTACAGCGGGACTGCTGAGAGGACGCCGGCATCTTCAGCCGCCTTCGAAGCCTTCTGCTACGCCATCCGGCGCGCATCGCATATCCTTTTACTGAGCAAGCGTTCGCCCCCCCGATGCTTTTTAAGAAAGTAAAAGAGTTATTTTCCAGGCGTTGTTTCAAATGCCTTCAGCCTGCGCCTCGTGCAGAGGCCCTCTTTCTGACGGAGATCGGCACATCATCTGCACTCGCTGCCTGGGTCTGGACCACGCAGAAGCTGCACTCATTCAGGGCAGATGCCCTGAATGCGACTCCTTGGGCCTCGCCGAGCTGCGCACTCGCTTTGCCGTTTTCACCGCAAGCGAGCCGGCTGCCCGATGCTGCCACCTCTGTTCGAGCAGCGCAAGAAAAGCGCCGCTCACAGAGGCTGCCAGAGCACCCGACTCGGTGATGTCACGCCGGCTCAGTCCCCGCGGGCATCACCGCTACCAGATGTCTCCCGCCGCTGGTCCATTTCGCAGAACGGACCTGCACCCCTCCAACAAAGCGGTGGGTCTCGTCTCGTTCGGCACATCAGGGGCGGCGACAGAAAGGATGACAGCCTCTCTCTTGGCGCTGCATCCGGCGACTGGCCGGGCTCGTTCGACCCCGCGCCATCGGCATCAGCGGACACGAGCGCGGGCACCAGCATGGACTCGGAGATCGTCCGTATCCTGTCTAAGGCCGTGGAAGACCTCGGGCTCGACTGGTCTTCTCCGGAAGATCCCACCCACAGCCGGCTGGATGAGTGGTTCCTGCAGGGGCGCCGGCAGGCCCCCTGACAGAGACCCTCTCCTTTCTTCCCTGAGGTGCACGACGAGCTCATGAAGTCGTGGAAAGCCCTGCACTCGGCTCGCCTAAAGCCTTCTTTCTCTTCTTCGCTCTCCTCAGTGGACGGCGCGAGAGAAAGAGGCTACGAGGCAACTCCGCCCCTAGAGGAGACTGTGGCCAACCATCTATGCCCAACCGCTGGATGGAAGGCCAGAGCTTCTCACCCATCGAAGCTGTGCAGAACCACATCAGCTCTCACCGGTCGCGCATACGCCGCCGCCGGTCAAGCTGCGTCAGCGCTGCATTCGATGGCGGTTCTACAAGTGTTTCAGGCCAAACTTCTCCGCTCTATGGACGATTCTGGACCTGAACCCGATGCTTTTAAGGACCTGCACAGTGCTACGGAAAGTAGCTCTGCGAGCCACAAAGGCCACCGCCCAATCCATTGGCCGGGCCATGGCTAATTTGATCGTCCTTGAGCACCATCTGTGGCTAACTCTAACGGAGATGAAGGACGCGGATAAGGCACCCTTCCTTGACGCGCCTGTCAGTCCGAGCGGCCTGTTCGGACCTACGGTGAGAGATTTCACGGAGCGCTTCACTGAGGCGCGGAAGGATTCGCAAGCTATGCATCACTTCCTGCCTAAGTGCTCCAGCTCATCTCAAAAACCGCCGCAGCAGCGAGCCAGGGCAGAGCCGCCCGTCTCCCAGCCGAAGAGCAGACCTGAAAAGGATGCTCGACGCCGCTCGCGTTCCGCTGGCCGAAGAAAGCCGCAGGAGCAATGAGGCCCTCGACCCAGAATCACCCTGAACACAGAGCCTCGTAAGTCTTCCTAGCAGCAGGAAGAAAGAGAGAGTGCAGCGTCTCGCAAATGCCGGACCGCTCCCTGCAAACATTTAAAACATTACCCAGTCCCTTACAGGCGGCTGGAAATGTCTATACAGCAGTCAATGGGCCAGTCATAAAACTCGCTCACCTGCAATCAAACGCCGTTTTCACGGCGACACACAGAAATCACCAAAAGAGTAATTTTCTGCCTGTGTCACTAAGGGTTCACATGTCCACACTAAAGTGCGCATTCCCACATATCAATACTGTCCAAACAGTGCCAAACACCTCCCCAGCTCAGGCTGGATGTGTCAAAAATGTAGTTCGTGTGCCTATTGTCATGTATGCACCACTACACACAAGCACTCTTCCCACAGTTATAAACACTTCCCCAGTAAAAACGGGAAGTGCTATAAGTGTAGCGCGTGTGCCTGCCGTATTGCACGTACCCCTACACACAGCTACCCACACAGTTTCAAACAGCTATGCCGCAAACATCACAGATGCAATGTGTGAGCTAAGAAACTCCCCGCTAAATGTGGAAAGCTTTATGAATGTGGCGCGCGTGCCCATAATGATGAATGCACCCCCACTTCAAAACACTGTTCATACAGTTTCAAGCACCTCTCCGACTCATGCTGTGAGCATTTCGGAAATAGCGCATGTGCCTGTACTCTCACACGCACCTCTGCACTCGGCACTCAATCACGGTTGCTCAGCGGCACCTGCGCCTCTGAGAGCCGTAGATTCTGTGTTAGCACAAAGCGATTTGCCGGCGGGGCCCAGTCACTGCGACACGCCCCAGCCGGCATTCAGCCCATATCTGTCGCGAGCAGAAGCCTGGGAAAAAATCCCGACATGCGAAATGGGTTTTGAACATAATAAAACACGGATACTCACTTCAGTTCAGCTCGCAGACCACCCCGCTTTTCAGCGGTGGTCGAGACGAAAGTGAGGAAAGATGTGTCACATGTTCTACGCACCGAGGTGCTCAAACTGATAGAGAAGGGCACTATAGAAACTGTTCCTCCCTCTTTGGCGAGGCGGGTTTTTACAGCCGTTATTTTCTCGTCGAAAAAGGGCGGTGGCCTTACGCCCCATCCTGGATCTCAGACATCTGAACAAAGCGTTAATGATTAGCTCGTTCAGAATGTTAACAACCAAACATATCCTCGCGCAAGTTAGCCCGGGATTGGTTTCTATCAGTGGATTTGAAAGGCGCTTACTTTCACATCCCGATAGCGCCTCACCACAGGCCCTTTCTGAGATTTGCTTTCGAGGGACAGTCATACCAGTACACAGTACTACCATTCGACCTATCATTGGCCCCCGTACATTCACGAAATGTATGGACGCGGCACTTTCCCCTGAGACAGCGGGAGTGCGGATACTGAATTACCTCGACGATTGGCTAATCATAGCACAATCAGAGGTTCAGTTAATGACACACAGATCTTGGACTATCAGCCATTTACAATGCCTGGGTCTGAGAATAAATTTTGCAAAGAGCGTGCTATCCCCAGCCAGAATATTTATTTTCTGGAAATAGTGCTAGACTCAGTGCAGATGACAGCGCGCCTCTCATCAGAGCGCGCTCTCTATTCGGCGCCTTGCAACATCGTTCAGAGCGGTAGCGCGCGCCCCGTCAAGCGATTTCAGAGAATGCTTCGGTCTCATGGCCTCGGCATCAGCTGTACTCCAGCTAGGATTGTTGCACATGCGTCCTCTCCAGCGCTGGCTCAAGAGCCGTGTCCCCACTCCGCAGCGTGGCGCTCGGGCCACTTTTTGATCAGAAGCGAATCACGGCTGTATAAAAGCCCTGGCGCCCTGGAAAGCCATAAACTGGTATCAAACCGGCGTGAGTCTGGGCGTGAATCATGCGGAGGAAAATGATCACGACAGATGCCTCCAAAATAGGATGGGGGCCCTTTACGAGGGCAGGCCTGTTTCGGCTTTTGGTCAAACCGGAAAAGCACCTACACATAAACTGTCTGGAAATGAGCGGTGCGCCTTGGCTCTCAGAGCCCTGCTTCCGTACCTGTAAAGCGAACACGTCCTAGTCGAGCGGACAACATGGCCGGTAGTTTCAGTATATAAATCGCCAAGGTGGACTCAGGTCGAGCTCCCTGCACTCTATGGCCAGGGAGCTCATCCTATAGTCACAACACCACCTCGCTTCGCTAAGGGCAGCGCGCGTGCCAGGCGTCCTGAACCAAGGAGCGGACATGCTATCCAGAGACAAAGTTCTCCCAGGAGAATGGTCTCTCCACCCTCTGGCCGGTTCAGTGGTTATGGCGAACCTTTGGCGAGGCAGAGGTCGACCTCTTAGCCTCCAAGGAAAGCGCGCACTGCCCTCTCTTCTTCTCAAAAAGCACGGACGTGCTTCGCCCAAGTTTGGCCGAGCCGCCCCTTGTATGCTTTTCCCCGATCGCGATGCTGCCTCAGGTCATCAGTCGGATCAGGGAGGTGAAATGTGCAGTGCTCCTGGTAGCCCCACTCTGGAAAAACCAGGCGTGGTTTCCAGAGCTGGTACAGATGATGCAATCTGCCCCATGGCCGATTCCGCTGAGGCAAGACCTCCTCGGACAGGCCAGCAGGATGATTCTTCATCCCGCCCGATCTGTGGGCCCTCCATGCATGGCCCCTCAGCGGGTTCCCAAGAACCTCCCCAGTGGAGTTCTGAAAACCATTACTGAGTCGCGAGCCCCTCTCTGGCTTGTATGCTCAAAAGTGGAAAGTGTTCAGTGACTGGTGTGATACCAAGAGCTTGAACCCCAAAACATGCGAGATACCAAGTGTACTCGCCTTTTTGCAGGAGCTGCTGGAGGCAGGCCGCACACCCTCCACGCTCAAAGTCTATGTGGCTGCCATAGCGGTGTCACACAATCCTGATAAAGGACATTCATTAGGAAAAAAACGATCTGATCGTTCGTTTCCTAAGAGGCGCTAGGAGGATGAACCCTCCTCGCCTACCTTCAGTGCCGATCTGGGACCTGGCCCACGGTCCTGGGCGCACTCAAAGGTGCCCGTTCGAACCTCTCCGAACCGTGCACCTCAAGCAGCTCTCGCTCAAAACCAGGCTCTTGCTGGCACTCGCTTCAGTTAAAAGAGTGGGCGACCTGCAGCGCTGTCATCAAGCTGCTTGCCTGGAATTTGGACCTAATGACTGCAGAGTTGTCCTTAGGCCAAAGCACGGGTATGTTCCTAAGGTGCTCTCTACACCCTTCAGAGCACAGGTGATATCTCTGGCAGCGCTATCGTCCTCAGCAGGCGAAGGTGATGCAAATTTACTCTGCCGGTCAGGGCGCTCAGAGTATATTTGGAGCGTTCTGCCCTGTTCAGACAGGCGGAACAATTATTTGTATGCTTTGGCGGCCGAACTAAGGGTCTCGCTGTCTCAAAGCAACGAATATCGGCTGGATAGTGGATGCTATAAGCTAGCTTATGGAGCCAAGGGCCTTCAATGCCCCTTAGGCGTCAGAGCTCACTCTACAAGGAGCATGGCCTCCTCGTGGGCATGGTCGAGTGGGATACCCATTGAAGATATTTGTCTGGCGGCAGGCTGGGCCTCGCCTGACATTTATCAGGTTTTATAACCTACAGGTCCCCTCACTGCATTCCAACATTCTATCAGTCTGACTGTGGAATGAACTGGAGTATGTATATGCTGGGCATCATCTCCTCCCTTATAAGGTCCATCTCTGACCGACTTAGAGGGTTTATTATGCGTACCAGTACACAAAAGCTCAGTACATGAGATATGTGCTTGTGTTTGTACAAGGAGCCCCACCTTGAAGGCAAGGAGCCCTGTCATACCCCACTATATAGCTTCGCCGCTGGCGGCTCGTGGAATATCACTTTGCTTTAAGGCTCAGGCACCTGCCTCTGGCTTTATAGAGCTGAAGTCAGCACGCACGGCGTTTTACATGGTGTTCCCATAGCGTAAGCTACTTACGCAATAGGAGAGACCTCTCGATAGGGAACGACTCAGTTACTAACGTAACCTCGGTTCCCTGAGAGGAGGAGCGACTATTGCTTAAGCTGCCGTGTCTGTGCTTGGTCAGTTCAGCTTCAGTCGATTGAACCTAAAAGAACTGGCATGACGGGACGCTCACTATATAGCCCTCATATGCTAATTTCAGCAGGCTCTGGCGCTGAATCGCGGGACGTGCCCTCATTGGTCACGCGTTCTAAGTCGCCCGTCACTGGTTCGAGCAGTTGCCGCAGCACAGCCAATGACCGAGCTGCCTCGCTCATCACTGTCTGCTGTGCAGCTGCAATGCGTTTTACATAAAGACTTCAATATTTCTCGAGAAACGGAGTTTTCCCATAGCGTAAGCTACTTACGCAATAGTCGTTCCCTCCTCTCAGGGAACCGAGGTTACGTTAGTAACCGAGTCGATGCTTAACACAAACCTCTAACTACACATTATTTCACTATAAGTAGAGCAACAGCCTCATAATTAAACTTGCCTTCATTTATTCATCAATTCATCCTTCAGCCTCTTGTCTACTGTTGTTGAGGACATCAATAAAAAATTCTGAAATGCAGCATGATTAATGGCAAGAGCGAGCAGAAGAGAACAGTGGAAAACAAAACACACATTTTATACAGAACTTGATTGCCATGCACACTATGCAGGTTTTATTATAGGTAACATGTAAACCTCTTTTTGGAATTCAGATTTAGCAAGAATATAGACATTGGTTGTGTATTTACAGAAAACTTGGTTAATGTATTGAAAATGAAAATGAATAACTGATAATGAGTTGTTGAATAGGCTGCATTATATGGGCGGAAACCGTTAGTTGCACTCACTTTTTTAGAAAACCTTGCCAACCGCACAACAAATTTCATAAATCAATGAATGAACAAAAAAATAACTTGTGCATGTGCTTTTATTGTATTTTCTCACCATATTAGGATGTTTCTGGGCGTTCTGAAGGCCGAGTGCAAGATTTTAAGATCAGTTGTAATTTATGAAGTGGGATGCATTTAGGAACATTTCTTCATGCATCAGAACATTTTATAAATCATTTGTAGGAACATTTAGGAAATTGTTGTATGTTCACCTTTAAGAAATGTTTTATTATTTTTATGAACGTCTTTATAAATGTGGCCCCTGGACTTTATTTTTGTTTACTTTATTTGTAAAAGGATATCAGTTCACTTTCCAATAACGCAGTAATTTCTTGGAACCAAGTCAACATAAATATAATAATAATAATAAATATTACAATTGTATTATAAATGTACAATAGCAATGTATTTCAGTCATAATTTTCTATCTTTAAAAACCTGTGACTTTTATTTTTTCAGAACACTCCAGAAAGACATGTGGGTGTTTGTATGTGGGCTAGTTCACACTTGGGCTCATTTCAAAATCTGGTGAAATGCTCTTCTGGTTCCAATCTCAGCGCATGTTATAAGTGAACCAAACTCTCAAGCATCTAAATTGAGATGTTAAATGGTTAAATTAGTGTTAAATAGGTTAGTATCGGAGCCGATACCGATCCAGGTATCGTATAGGTGCATCCCTAGTTCTGGGTGGTTGCTACGTTATTTCTTACTGGCCCAGGTCAAAAGAGCCCAACCCAAAAACAAACTTTTTGCCATGATAGAAAGGTGTCAGGACACACAATGCATCGTAGCTTGCTGCATATGGGGCTGCTCAGCCACAGACCGGTCAGAGTGCCCATGCTGACCCCTGTCCACTGCCAAAAGCACCTACTGAAGTGTCAGAATTGGACTATGGAGCAATGGAAAAAGGTGGTCTGGTCTGATTAATCACATATTCTTTTAGATCAAATGGATGGCTGCGTGCATTGTTTACCTGGGGAAGAGATGGCAGCAGGGTGCACTATGGGAAGAAGGCAGGCCGGCGAAGGAGGTGTGATGCTCTAGGCAATGTTCTGCTAGGAAACCATGGATCCTGGCATTCATGTACATGTTACTTTGACACATACCACCTACCTAACGATTGTTGCAGACCATGTACACCCCTTAATGGTAACTGTATTCCCTTATGACAGTGGCCTCTTTCAGAAGGATAATGTGCCCTGCCACACTGTACACATTATTCAGGAATGGTTTGATCTCAATCCGATTGAGCATCAATGGGATGTGCTTGACCAACAACTCCGAGCCATGGAGCCGCCACCTTGCAACTTACTGGACTTAAAGGATCTGCTGCTTAAGTCTTGGTGCCAGATACCATAGGACACCTTCAGAACTTGTGGAGTCCATGCCTTGATGGGTCAGAGCTGTTTTGGCAGCACAAGGGGGAGGTACAAGATATTAGGCAGGTGGTTTTAATGTAGTGGCTGATCGGTGTATCAATGACTTCAGAATCGATATGAGATGTGTGGGTGAGAATCAGTTACATTTTTAAGTCTTTTTTTACTACAACTTATCCTCTCTTCCCAGTAGGTGGCAATATACACAAATAATGTGAATTGCAAAAAACTTTTACTTACAGTAACAAACACTGATACCTCTACAAAGTAGATTCACAGTAAAAAGGACTTAAAATTGATCTGTTTCTCACCCCATCATATGGCTTCTGGAGGTATGTATTTAACCACTGGAGTCATGTCGATTACTTTTATGCTGTCTTTATGTGCTTTTTGGACCTTCAAAGTTCTTGCCACAATTCACTTGCATATTATTCTAAAAATCTTTGCTTCTGTTCAGCTGAAGAAAGAAAGTCATACACATCTGGGATGACATGTGGGTGAGTGAATATTAATAAATGATGAGAGAATTTTTATTTTTGGATAACTATCCCTTTAAAGTGCAGATGTATGTGGATCATTATAAGTTTGCATTCCGGAATTTTACAAACACAGTCTGATAAATGTTCCTGTTATAGTGTAAACAGTTCCGAAATCAGGATACAGAATATTATGAAACACATCTACTGACAATAAATCTCACTACACACCTGCAGGAAATATAAGCTTCAACTTCAACATATGGGGTTGGAGGGTTTTTCCACAGGGCAACCATGAGCATGCGAGCTCTCTCTCCACTGTGAAAAGACACTGGATTTCTGAAAACAATTGCTTGTATGTTGGAGTTTAGCCATGGGGTGATTTGTCCTTCCTAGTATTGTTCACATGAAACTTACAAGGTAATGCAAATTTTCAAAAGTTTTGAGCAATTTCAAAAATGGCCAAGAGAAAAGTTCAAGGAAATATTCTGTCTTTATTTAAAAAAGAAGAGAACAGAAAGTAAGAAGTTGTAAATATTATGGATTTCTGAGTCAAGAATATAAAGAAGATTTCTCAGGGTTAAACCACATGACTTGAACAAAATGTGCTTTTCATAAAAATGGCAAAATGAATATCAGATGTTTATTAAAACTTCACGTTCAGTCTTGAGGATCTAAAGTGTCCGCTCTGTTTAATAGGTTTTATGGTCAACATAAACAAAACAAAAAAATGGCAATCATGTTGATTTCACCCAATGATTTTGATTTGGTGGACAAAAGCGTTTTAAAATATGAATTATATTTTAAAACGCATTTTTCGTTTTAAAATATAATTTCGAATTGTTTCACTGCATTTTTTTAAATGTATTTTTAATTTAAAAGATCTGGACAAAAATGTGCATAAATTAATTGACCCTTAGGACACGTGAACATAATATGCACCTGCAGGGCCGTAGCCCCTTGACTGTAAATTGTCCCCTTTCCTATTAAAATATACAGTTTAGAATGTGTTGTGGGGCCCCCCCTGGACCTGTGGGCCCCTAGAACCATTACCACCTTTGACCCACTATCTATGGCCCTGTGCACCTGTTAATACTTAATCATTGCTGAAATAAAGTTGTAACTGTACACTCAATACTGTACAACAGCAATATCTTACTTTCTGTTTTCTTCTTTTTAAAGAACGACAAAATATTTCCTTGAACTTTTCTCTTGGCTCATTTTTGAAATTGCTCAAAACTTTTGAAAATTTGCATTACCTTCAGTGGTGTAAGTTTCATGTGAACACTACTAGGAAGGACAAATCAACCCATGTCTAAACTCCAACATACCAGCCAGTGTTTTCAGAAATATGGTGTCTTTTCGTAGTGGACAGTGTGCTGGCATGCTCATGGTTGCCAGGTTGCCAGATTGCGTGACTTGCAGTACAAGTGTCAAGATCTAATTGTGGGATTTCTCCTATAGAAATCTGGCACATTTACACATGTCGAAATCTAATTCTGACCAGCTAATCATTTACATTTATGCATTTAGCAGATGCTTTTATCCAAAGTGACTTACAGTGCACTTATTATAGGGACAATCCCCCCGCAGCAACCTGGAGTTAAGTGCCTTGATCAAAGACATAATGGTGGTGGCTGTGGGGCTCGAACCAGCAACCTTCTGATTAACAGATATGTGTTTAGCCCACTACACCACCACCACTCACTAATCACCCTTCTTTAAGGGTCTGTTATTTATCAAACATAGAAAGTTTAATATTTGACTTGCATGATTAGTTATAAGTAATACATGACACAATTAATCTAAATTGGATGGTAAGGGGGGATGGTGGTTTTACAAGGGGGATGCTTTTTAGAATTTCTTGCAACAAGGGGCGTGGCATCCCATCACATCCCTCTCAACTGGAGACCTGGTTGTACTTGTGTCTGCTATGCAGGGAGTGCGGGTTTTCACAAACTATGTCCAAGAATTGTAAACAGACATTATGCAATGAAACGTTTCAATTTAGTGTTTATTTAATTATTGTGACACGTAATTATTGTTGGTATGTAAACTCATGGCACAAGCAGATATTTTTTATTTTATGAATTATATTGTATTGTAGTGAGGGAACATAAGATAACTGGGACCGTGTTGAGGAGTTTCCGTGCAAGTTCGCTGGAGGATAGGCTTCAGGTTGAGTTAACTGCCTGGGATGGTTATTAAATGTAAATTAGTGAAGGGTCGTTCGCGAACGAGTCGGCTCCAAGAGACGGCTCTTGTAGGTGAACGTTGGGAGCCGGCTGGCATATCAGAAGAGCCGAATCTATTTATAAAAATATTTATAAAAAATAAGATATGAATAATCAAAAGATATAAATTAATAGAATTAACTAATTCAAAGAATGAAAAAAGAAATCAAATAATATAAGCTTAAATGCTCAAGCTCACACATTTGTTCTGACTATCTGCTCAGACTAACAGCCTCGCCTGTTGCTCCTGTCAATCAGACACTCTAGGTCAATCAGACACATTTACATTTACATTTATGCATTTGGCAGACGCTTTTATCCAAAGCGAATTACAGTGCACTTATTACAGGGACAATCCCCCCAGAGCAACCTGGAGTTAAGTGCCTTGCTCAAGGGCCCAACAGTGGCATCTTGGTGGTGCTGGGGCTTGAACCCCCAACCTTCTGGTCAGTAACCCTGAGCCTCAACCACTGAGCCACCACTGCTTTTCAGATTGTATTTGTTTTGAATTGTTACATTTATATGAACTTTTTTATATACACAAATAGCATCCTTCTTTTGCAGTTTTGCAAAGTGTTATTTATTTTTCTTTGATATGGTGCAATATTCTATTATGCTGTTCAGACTGTAATCATTTTGAATGGTTACATTTATATGCACTTTGTTTATATACAATAAAAAGTTATAATTAAATGCAAATGTTTAATAGCATATCAAACCAATGCATTTTTAAATACATTGTGGTTAAGGTAGAGTATGATTTCATTTAATAATTTAATTAGAATTGTTTTAACACCAATTATAGTCAAACTATTGCAAAAAGTTTGAACTGAAAAAATAAAAACATATATATTTTTTAAAGAGCCGTTTGGGAGCCAAAAGAGCCGGCTCTTTTTGGTGAGCTGAGCCGAACGAGCCGGCTCACTGAAAAGAGCTGGAATGCCCATCGTATGGTGAGACAAAAAAGCAAACATTTGGGAGGGTCTTCATAAAGTATGCGTAAACCCACGGTGAGGTAAGATTGCCATCTACTGGTTTCTAAAAGGTAACATATATGACATTGGAGCTTTTCATCAAAGCACTTCATATTCAACAAAAATATGCATTGTTGTCGATGTGCTATTTTTTTTTTTTTGTCTGGTTCTATAAAGTTATATATATATATATATATATATATATATATATATATATATAAAAATAATAATGTTTTCAATTGTTGACTTAAAAATCATTTTGATATAAATAAAACAATGTCTAAGTATTGTAAACATCTGGAGACAGTTAAAATAAGACTCATTAAAAATTTACATTTGTGAAAAAAATAAATGTTGGCACAAGTATTTAGAAATAATATTTTATTATTATTTCTTAAAAAGAAGCAGTGAAACAAATAGTATATTATATTATATTTTTCATATAAAAATATGATCTATCTATCTATCTATCTATCTATCTATCTATCTATCTGTCTGTCTGTCTGTCTATCTATCTATCTATCTGTCTGTCTGTGTGTCTATCTGACTGTCGGTCTGTCAGTCTGTCTTTTTTCTGTCTGCCTGTCTGTCTGTCTATCTATCTATCTGTCTATATGTCTGTCTGGTGTCTGTCTATCTGTCTATCTATCTATCTATCTATCTTGTCACTGGCCTCACTGTTTTAATCAATCCAGCTATCCAGTCGCTAAACACTTCCACAGTAAACTCCACGAAGGTGCAATTTATGTAGTTTAATCATGAAAAGTGTGAAACTACAAAGAAGAGAAAATACACAAACATGCATTTCACAAATTAGATAAATCATCAAAATGAGCACACTCAAACACACAAGGCAAATAACCAACAACAATACAGTTGTAAACAGCAATACTTTGTAAACTTGGATAGAAAAAAGTAACAAACATGCTGAATTAAATGCTACATTACATAGCACAACAATAAAAGTACACATAATGCTCACTAAACAAAATCAAACAGTCACTTACAGATATTGCATTGCAAAGGGCTTTGATAGGCAAGATGAAGCTGGATGTCTGCAACCACATGGAGCACCTTGCACAACTCAAGCACAGAAGAAATATGGCCTACTTCCTCTTTTAAACAGGAAGCCATAGGAAAACTAAGGAAAACTCAAAAATAAGTATCAAAATAAAAGTCCTTGTTTGAACCGAAGTTTAAAGTCCAGCACACTCCCGCCTGGGGTATGTAAATACCTCACTTTAGCTTTTTTACTCCTAATATCTTAGGGGAGTAAAGCAGAACCACTTCTGATATAGGGCTGAATAAAGTTTTTCTGCACACCTTCTCTGATGAATTTCAACTCCACTTTCCTCACAAGACCATCTTTACTAGGCAGTGTTTTTGCAATGATAGCCATAGGCCACTGATTTCTCTTGACTTGGCTATCCTTCATCAACACAATGTCTCCTTCCTTGAGACAAGGCTTCTTGTCTTGCCACTTCTGCCTACTCTGTAGAGTGGCAAGATACTCACGGCGCCATCTTGTCCAAAATGTTTCTGCAAGATTTTGAACTCTTTTCCACTCAGCCTTGAAAAGATCTTTATCTGTAAACTTGCCAAGTGGCGGAGGGATCGAACAGGTTTTCTGGGTCAACAGAATAGCAGGGGTGAGTATTAAAGGAACTTCAGGATCTGAAGATACTGGCACGAGAGGGCGTGCATTAATGATAGCAGACACTTCAGCCATGAGGGTTACCAGAACGTCGTGTGTGAGATGCAGGGACTTTCCTTCAAGCAACATACAGTCAAGAATACGTCGGGCTATACCCACCATCCTTTCCCAAGCACCTCCCATATGTGACGCATGGGGAGCGTTGAATATCCATGTACAAGCATGTTCTTGTAGATACTTCTGAAGATCAGAGCCTGAAGTTTCTTTATTCATCTTAAGCTCCTGCACTGCTCCAATAAAGTTTGTGCCACAATCAGAGCTGTATCTGCTTAGCGGGTCCCCTTATTGCAAAAAAACGTCTCAGAGCATTAATGAATCCGCTTGAGCTCAATGTCTCTACAACTTCAATGTGCACTGCTCTTGTGCACATACATGAGAAAATGATTGCCCATCTTTTGGAATTGGAGCAGCCTCCTCTGGTGCGGCGAGAAACAACCTGCCATGGTCCAAATACATCGACTCCTACATATGTGAAAGGTGGAGCCACTTGAAGTCTTTCTGCTGGCAAATCTGCCATCAGTTGGAGCTCTGTAGGATGGCGAAGCTTTCTACATGTCACACACTTGTTAAGTAGACTTCCAATGCATCTTTTGGCACTCATCAGCCAATACCCTGCTGCTCGTATTGCTCCCTCAGTAAAATGCCTTCCTTGATGTTTGACTGCTTGATGGTAATGTCGAACAAGCAAGGTTGCTACGTGATGTTTACCAGGAATGATCACAGGATTGGATTCTTCCTTCTCAAGACCTGCCTGAGCAATACTGGCCTCCAACGCGCAGAAGACCTTTGTCATCCAGAATAGGATGAAGTTTCCGTATACTACTTTTAGGTGAGAGATTGCATCCTGCTTTTATATCACTTAGCTCTTCAGGAAAGGCTACATTTTGAACGCTCTTTAGGATAACAATCCTGGCTTTTTCCAACTCCTCATTTGTGGGACTGTTACTACAAAGATGCCATCCACTACATCTTGGCTCTTTCGTTAAATGGGAGAATGACTGGGAGATGTGGCTTAAATGAGCGATCGCTCTGATTAGCTTATTCAAGCTGGAGAAGCGTTCAAAACGCTCAGGAGTCAGGAACTGAGTAGGCACTGCAGTTAAACATGAAATCACTTGTGGTCGGATTTCTGGATCTACTTCAAGATCAACAAGGTCATAGTTCTCTTGAAGCAAGGCATTTAAGGATGGAGTGTTCTGAAAGAAATCTGGCCCTGTAAGCCAAGTTGTACTACTGAGATAATCAGCTGATACAGATCTAGACCCATGATCTGCAGGATTGGCATCTGATGGAACATAGCTCCATTGACTAGGAGTAGATGACTGAAGAATTCGTTGGATTCTGTTGTGCACATACACATAAAAGCGTTTTGTTCGATTATGAATATACCCAAGAACAACTTTACTATCTGTGTAGAACTGGATATTATTGAACTGCAAGCCTATTTCTTCTACAACCATGTCTGCGATCTCAACTGCCAGAACTGCTGCACAGAGTTCTAATCTTGGAACAGTCAGATCTGGCTGTGGTGCCAACTTTGTCTTTCCAAACACAAAACCAGTATCTGCTTGGCCATTTTGAGATGTGGATCGCAGATAAGCTACAGCTGCAACAGCTTTCACGGATGCATCTGCAAATATACACAATTCCCTTGTCTGAACCTCTGAAGTAGGGAAAGATGAGTAAGTTCGTTGTATCTTTAGATCTTGCAGGTTTTGTAAGGAATTCCTCCATCTGATCCATTCTGGCTTTATTTCATCAGGTAATGGAGAATCCCAGTCTTCAGTCTGCTTTGAGAGTTCCCGAAGCAACAGCCTGCCTTTGATGGTAACAGGAGCAATGAAACCATAAGGATCATATAAGCTGTTTACAGTTGACAGTACACCTCGCCGGGTGAATGGCTTCTTATCGTCAATAGCTTGGAAAGTAAATGTGTCTGATGCTAAATTCCATGACACTCCTAGGCTACGCTGGACTGGAGTATCTTCAAAGAAGAGGTCAACATCCTTGATATCCACAGCCCGATCTTCAGAGTGAAATGCCTCAATCACTGCAGGTCGATTGGAGATTATTTTATGTAGCCTAAGGTTTGCTACTGCAAGCATGTCTTGAGTTTGCTTCAGAGCACTAATTGCTGCGGTTTCATTTGGGAAGGATTTCAGAGCATCATCAACATAGAAATCATGTTCAACAAACTCTTTAACTTCACTGTCGAAGTTCTTTTCTCCCTCCTTGGCCACTCTATGCAAACCATATATGGCAACAGCAGGAGAAGGACGATTGCCAAACACATGTACACACATTCTGTATTCCACTATTTCTTTACCAGGATCATTGTCTTGATACCAGAGAAAGCGCAGGAAATCTCTGTGATCCTTTCTGACTAAAAAACAGTGGAACATATGCTGAATGTCAGCGGTGATCGCCACTGGCTCCCTACGAAATCTTAGCAACACTCCCAGGAGGGTATTGTTGAGATCTGGCCCCTTAAGTAGGATATCATTCAATGAGACTCCATCATAAGGTGCACTAGAATCGAAGACCACACGGATCTTGCTTGGCTTCTTCGGATGATAAACACCAAACAATGGCAGATACCAGCATTCTTGGTCTTTCTTGAGTGGGGGAGCAATTTCTGCATGTCCTTTAGAGAACATGTTCTCCATAAACTCAAGAAAATGAGCTTTCATTTGAGGACGTTTGTCCAAAGTATGACGAAGTGAGGAAAGACGGCTGTAAGCATACTTTCTATTATTTGGAAGCCTTCTTCTGGGAACTTGAAATGGCAAAGGAGCCACCCAGCCATTGGATTCATCTTGGTAGAACTCTTTGTCCATTATGCGTAGAAACCTGTCATCATCCACTGACAGTGCAAGCTTGTGATCTCTGGATGTACGAACAAAGATTGATTGGCCTAGCTTCTCGCTTGCACATGTTGCTAAAGCACTTACACTTTTTGATGCAAGATGATCTTGAAACTGAAATTTTGTGCCATACTGCTCTTTTACATGGAACTGACTTTCACAAGGCCAGAGTAAACTGGGGCGACCACTTTCAAGTATGGAGGTCTTAAAAACATCTACATGAGCAGGTCGATGAGCACCTCCAAGACATACGTCTCCTATAACTACCCATCCAAGATCTAACTTTTGAGCAAATGAAGCGTTGGGTGGACCATCAATCTGTTGACGGACCTTGTGGACCCTAATGAGGTCCCTACCAAGGAGGAGAAGGATGTTAGCATCTGGGTCTAGGGACGGTATTTCATGAGCAATATCCCTCAGGTGACTGAAATGACGTGCTGCATCTGGGGTAGGAATTTCAGAACGAATGTTAGGAATCTGATTGCACTCTAGCAGTGTAGGAAGATGAAGGCTTACACTCTTATCCAATGATTCCACAATGTAGCCACTTGCTCTCCTTCCAGTTGTCTCTTTTAATCCAGCACATGTCTTAAGTGAATACGGAAAAGAAGATCCTTTGATTTGAAACTCTTCAAAGAATTCTGTTCTTGCTAATGAGCGGTTGCTCTGTTCATCAAGAATTGCATACATTCTTCTGGATTCGGTTTTGTTACCGACAGGATAGACATTAACCAAACAAATCTTGGAACATGCTCTGGCACTCTTTCCAGCTCCACACACTTCAGTACACTTTGAGGTTACCTCTTGGTTGGTTAATTCATCTTCCTCCCCGCCATCTTCTAAGACAGGAGAGATGGTTTTCCTCCAAGGTGCTGGACCAGGATGTAGAGCTGACACATGACGATCACTATCACATTCAGTGCAATGGATTTCAGCTTTGCAGTTTTTTGCCATGTGATCTACAGAAGAGCAGCACCTGAAGCATACTGAATGTTCTTTAAGAAACTGTTTGCGATCCTCCAGACTTTTTGCTCTAAAGCCTCTGCATCTTATTAGTGGATGAGGCTTATCATGAATGAGACAATATCGTTGAGGATCAACAATCTGTATCCTGTCTGTAGCATCTCTTATTTCAGACATGTTAACTTGGGTTTTATGAACAGCTATAGAAGCTTGCCAGAATTTATCTGATCTTTCTCTTTTTTCTTGTAGCGGCACTGAAGAAAAAATGGCAAAGCTGGGATCTGTTCTTGTTTTAGCTTCTGAACGAATAAAGTCAGCAAACACAGAAAATGGTGGGAAGGCCACATAATGTTCTCTCTTGTACTTCGATCCATACGATATCCATTTTTCTTGGATACCATAAGGAAGTTTTCCTACAATCGGGCTCACACCATGAGCAGTGTCAAGGTAAGACAACCCAGGAAGATAGCCATCCAGCTTGGCTGCCTCTAGCTCTGCAAGCAGGTCTCCAAGATCACGCAGCCTATAGAGATCTTTACCTGATATTTTAGGGAAGCTTTCCAATTTGGAGAAGAGAGCCCTTTCAATTGTCTCTGCTGAACCATACATTTCCTCTAGCCTCTCCCAAGCCATTTGTAGACCTTCAAAAGGGTGCCTAATATTAACTGATTTTATTCTTCGTACATGTTCAGATGATTCTCTTCCGAGATATTTGATGAGCAAATCCATCTCTTCCTCTGGCTTAAGGTCAAGGTCTGCAATGGTACTTTTAAAAGATGATCGCCAAGCCCAATAATTTACAGGTTTATCATCAAAAGAATTCAGTCCAGAAGTTACCAACTGACTGCGTGCAATGTATTTGGCCAGGCTGTAAGTGTCTGACATGCGCTCAGGACTATATTGTAAATTACGGCTAGAAGCTTGCTGTCTTGCATAGTCTGCAGTGCGTTGGAGACTGATCTCTTTGGAAAACTCTGATGCTGATACATGGTCTACTTCTGTGAAGGCTGCTGCTAGAATCTCTGCTTCTGCTATGGCTGCATCTCTCTCTTTCTCTTCCTGCAGTGCCTCTAGTATTGCTTGAAGTCGGGCTTGTTCCACTTTAATCTCAATTTCTTCCTTTGCATGAGCCGCTCTTGCTTTGGCTGCCTCTGCTCTTGCACGAGCTTTCGTGACGGCTAAACTGGCCGTAGAACTTCTTGATGAGGTAGAAAATTGAGAACTTGAGCAAGCATCATCACTTTCTTTGTGCATGCGATGGCGCAGTGATGATTTAGATTCTCTTGAAGACATAATCTTTGTGCAGGCTTACAAATAGAGATATTCTTTTATCTCTCTGATAGATGCAGTTGTTAGACAGGCAATCCATCCATCTTTCCAATTCGCTGCTTATCTTTTCACTGTCACTGGCCTCACTGTTTTAATCAATCCAGCTATCCAGTCGCTAAACACTTCCACAGTAAACTCCACGAAGGTGCAATTTATGTAGTTTAATCATGAAAAGTGTGAAACTACAAAGAAGAGAAAATACACAAACATGCATTTCACAAATTAGATAAATCATCAAAATGAGCACACTCAAACACACAAGGCAAATAACCAACAACAATACAGTTGTAAACAGCAATACTTTGTAAACTTGGATAGAAAAAAGTAACAAACATGCTGAATTAAATGCTACATTACATAGCACAACAATAAAAGTACACATAATGCTCACTAAACAAAATCAAACAGTCACTTACAGATATTGCATTGCAAAGGGCTTTGATAGGCAAGATGAAGCTGGATGTCTGCAACCACATGGAGCACCTTGCACAACTCAAGCACAGAAGAAATATGGCCTACTTCCTCTTTTAAACAGGAAGCCATAGGAAAACTAAGGAAAACTCAAAAATAAGTATCAAAATAAAAGTCCTTGTTTGAACCGAAGTTTAAATCTATCTATCTATCTATCTATCTATCTATCTATCTATCTATCTATCTATCTATCTATCTATCTATCTATCTATCTATCTATCTATCTATCTATCTATCTGTCTGTCTGTCTGTCTGTCTGTCTGTCTGTCTATCTATCTGTCTATCTGTCTGTCTGTCTATCTATCTGTCTGTCTGTCTCTCTGTCTGTCTGTCTGTCTGTCTGTTGTCTGCCTGTCTATCTCTATCTATCTGTCTGTCTGTCTGTCTATCTTTGTCTGTCTGTCAATTTATTATTTATATACAACAGACTTATTTTTTGAGGTCATATCGTCCTTAGAAAACACATGCACTAAATCACAAACACTTATACATGCATATCTGTCTGTCTATCTGTCTTAATTCAAGAGTGTGAGCACATTTAAAAGACTTGAAGTTGGTAATTGTGTTCATGTACTGTAACCTCATTGCACCGATGATTTACTGGAATACAGTCCCACCAGAACAGAACCCCCTTGGCTGTCTAGGGAGATTCCCAGTTTGGTGAAGGTTATGTGGTCATTTTCAAAGGCTTTGTTTGTGCGCATGTATGAGAGAGAGGGATGGGGAGGGGTGGGGGGTCAGCATGCCAGCAGCTGCTCGGTACTGATTGTGTTCCACTTTTGTTCACTGTCCTCCACATCAGCCTAAGTAGAGAGACAGGAGGGAGAACACCCAAACAGAGATGCACTCTTGTGTCAGAATACTGATGAGTGAGAGATACAGTAGATGCAGATGCTGGAAGATCTTACAGAACAACTTACAGAACAACTTGAGTGTTTATAATGTAATTCACCCTTTACATTCTGTGATCTTGATTCCTCTCTCTCTCTCTCTCTCTCTCTCTCTCTCTCTCTCTCTCTCTCTCTCTCTCTCTGGGTCAGTGTGCATTTCCAGTGTAGACTATTATTTTGCTTAGAAAAGTTTGATGAAAGAGATTACATATTATTTGCATAATTATAATTCACATTTAATTCTGGCATTCATTTTGAATTTAAAGGAATAATCTAGGTTCATTACAAGTTAAGATCAATCAACAGCATTTGTGGAGTACTACTGATTACATTTTTAATCTATAGAAGAAGATTTGGCTGAAATGCTGCAGCAAGGTTCATCAAGGTAAATTTCCATTATAAATATTAATTTTCAACATTGCTTCAACATTGTACACATTTGTAACATTGTTGAATATATGAAATGAATGACATCAACATTGCACCTAAGATTTGACAAAGCCTGCCTTCTGGGCATGAAAATCTGAAAAGGGAACATACTGACAACTAAAGTTTATAAACTATACAATATAAATGTAAAAAAATGTAGGCTACTAAGACTTATAGTGGAATGATGTTTCAGTCTACAATTGAAAATTAAGCTTGTATTTGACACCCTTCATGTACGCTTAAAAAAAAAGTTAGATAGTGTATTTACAAGCTTAGAACAGAAGAGGTCTCTCTAACACAGTGTTTTTCAGTTACCAGACTCTGGGCCTATACTCCTGTACTATGTATTATTTATGAGGTGTTAATAGCTCACGAAAAACCAGATGAAGTATGCACTTTAATTTGATTTAATGAACTGTTTCTAGTTTTTAATGTGTCGGTAACTATCTGCATATTGTTGATTAATAAAACATTGAGTGTGCCGCTTAACCTCTGTTATCACAATAAATGATCCCAAATAAAGGGTGGACAGTCAGTTTATTAAAGTGTTCTTCAGCTAAAATGGAATTATATAGTATATATATTTATATATAATCTGAATAAATGGATTCAGAAATGTTGTTCTTTGATTTTCTGCCCCTGCTTACAATCCTTAAGGGGTATTGCATCCTGAAAGGGCCAAGAATAAATCAAGATGTGCACCTGCAAATTATCGCAGGCTTATTAATTAATCCACTCACGCTGCCAAGGAAAATTCAGTGTTTATATGTCATAAATTACTTTTGGTGAATTGAGTGTGCCAAAAATGTAATTGTGTTCAGTTTTAGAGCACTTGTATCAATGTGATATTTTCGAGTGCAACACAGGTGTTTACTCTTCCTTCAGCTTTAAAAAGGCTAATACACATCAAATAAATCAACACTCATTCATTTCAGGGAACATTTGTATTAAATGGTTAATGGATGCAAAATCAGTAATTAGTGATGAGGTTGAAGTTTTTGTCATGCTTTGTTCATGGATCTTTTCACTGTTAATCCCTTTTAAACAAAATGTACTCTTTACTTTAAAATGCTGCTCACAAACTACAATTTTATGATTTTACTCTTATGTTGCTTCCTAAATAAAATTGCTGCAAGGGGAAGTGAGCACACATGCCTAAATTGTACAAAGAGCTGTATTCTGCCCCTTTCAGCTTGGTTGCAATGTTAATAAAGAGTCTCACTATTATCCTTTAACCTACAGGTACACCAGAATTTTAATAAACACATCCAACCCCACCAAGGTGTTTGAATGCTATTCAGGTTATCCTCCTTATCCTGGTCAATTTATAACAAATAGTGAATGCTTCTGGCCTATAAAATTTCACTATGCAATTACAAAAATTCCATTGTCACAAAAATTTAAATAAAAACATAATTTTGAAATGCAAAGTTTCATATTGATCCCATATCTGAATAAATAAACCTAACGCAAACAGCTTTTGAACACTGATGTAACGATGTGGACTAATGATGGTTATTCATTTATTTTATTTTTGTTTAGGGAGGGGTGTTTAAAATGCAGCTAACCTTTTTTCTTTTTTTTTTTTTCAAAACATTGATCAGCAATCCTGGTGAATGATCAATATATACAGAATAACGCTGGCATAAATGTAAACCTATACACATTCATATATTCACAGTCAGCATATAGAAACCCTCGCAAATGACAAGTCGGATACTAAAACCAAAAATATGATCAGTTCAGCGAGTCCTCTGTTTCTCAGATTTCACAGCTAAATGCAAAATGGGCCAATCACATGTGTGAATACTGTCATGATGTTTTAGAGGGTCTCTTTTCATTGTTTTGTTGTTTACTTACCAATCTGTCTGCTTTCTCATAACAGTTTGCATTAACTGTATGGATTTGCAATTCTATGGTTAATGAAAATAAAAGACTATTTCTGTATTTGCTTTACCAAAATATATTATTACGTCTGGGGGACACGTTTAATTCTCAGGAGGATGATTGTTTGGAGGCAGTGAATGTGTGCAGTAAGTGAAAGATGAATGAGTGATTGTGTGTATATGTAAATCTTAATTTGTGTATGTGATTTTGTGCATGTGGTTTCTTTGGCAGCTGTGACCTTTTTTCATAACCTTGTGTTGCAAATGTCCCACTGTATTGAACACTGATTATATGGAGAAACTGATCTCTCTGCACTGGCAATATTTTCCTTTGGTTCACTCTTTATACAATATAATATAATGAATCAATGTTTGATATAACGTGTTAATAAAATATTCCTAGATAACAATTTAATATATTTACATTTATTTTTAAATCTGCACATTTCAGTGCAGAAACAATGACTTTGAGCTTTGTGCCATTTTATTTTATTTTTTTACTGTTTTCACATTTTAATATATGTTTTTTCAAATGAAAGGCTGTCACAGACATTTTAATTATGTAAATGCACCACTCAGTTCCCTGAAAGTTTCTTAATCAAAACAAGGTGCTTTCAAATACACAATTTGTTTACAAAGTGTCCAGTAAATAGTACAATACAACATACAATCAGATGTACAGTGCATGTATGAACAGCAGGCACTGAGCTGATATCATACAGAGAAGTTTGCTACTGTGACGAAAAAGTTTATGTAATTTTTTTTAGATACTTTTATTCAAAAAGGCATCTACTGTAAAAATAACATCCTATTTTATATTTAATTTTGCAAATCCCTTTCACTATACCTCTATATTACCTCAAATTAACATTGCACATCAAGATAGCTTTGTATCGACTTCATCACTCCATTATACAACAGACCTGAGGAGTCCATTAATATATAAAGGCCCTCCCTTGAGGTTGACCTCCTTTTTAATTGGCTAACACATGTAATTTGTGATACATTCATTTGCCTGTGACCTCCGTATTTGGGTATTTGATGTGGTACGGATCTATAGTTGACAGGCATTAGAGTGAATGCAGTGCATTATTTCAGTAAAGCGCATGGCTTGACATTACTCCGAACTTGTCATTATTTGTGGTTGCTGATGTCTACAATCATCAGTCTAGTTAAGTACCAGAAAAAAAGGGAAAAGCACATTTAACTGATGCCTTACGATAAATGATAGAGATGTTGATAATGCCTTATAACTAGAGCTGTTAATGAAAATTTTTAATAAAATGAATTATATTTGTATTATTTATTATTTTTAGATTGTTATCAAGCAGGTTTCAGACAAAGGAATTAATGCTATATATCACACAGTGAGAGAACACAACAGAAAAAACACAAAATATTCATTAAATCTAGTTCTGTCAGTCTGGGTCTAGTTCAAGGGGAAGGCAGGACGATTGTAAGACACAGTAACACTGACATGCTTATCTGAGATTCTCAAGGTTAGATCAGAATCACTTTCTTTGAGTCAAAATGCTTCTTGAATTTCTATGTTGTTTGTACAAATAAAGAGTTAAAAATGAATAGAACAATGCTTAAAAATTATGAATATACTTAAAAAGAAGCAAAAAACAAAACAGATAAGTCAATGTCCTCTCAACAATCACTCCCCAAGCTCATTACATCAACCTCAAGCTGTCTAACACTGATCCGAGCTCCCAGTTGTAGGTGAGAAATGACAGAATTGATTATGTATTTGCAGCCACCTGTAGTTGGAGATGAGGCACCTGGCATCAGACTGCTCCCTGCTGTCCTATTGGCGGATGGTGAGTCTCCTGCCCAATAGAAGTGGCCTCCCCCTGTCTCGCCCCCAGCTCTGGAACCATGCTGTGTAGCAGGGGCAGCCGGAGCTGCTTTTTACCCCAGGAGGGGTTCACTCCTGCTGGTCTGCTGGCTCGCTCAGCCTCTGTCCTGCTGACCGGGTGAAAAGAAGCCACTCGCCAGGGACCTGCCTGCCTCAGATTCCTACACACATTGAATGCCTCTCACACCTGGAGTTGTGAAATTGTACTGTGTTTGAACTCTATTATTTGTGAGGTATGAGAATCAAATGGCATTTTTGATATAGAGAATATATGACATTATTATGAACACTGTTTTCATAATGTTTAATAATGCAGGCACTTGAGCTAACTTGCATTTGAACATCAGACAGCTAAACTGTGGTATTACATTAATTTAGAAAAGCTCTCCGTTAGTTTCTTTAAATCAGGGGTTAGCAGGTTAAAAAAAAACTCCATCTGGAGATTATAATTTTTTAGTCTCCTTTAAGAGTTGCTCAAGGTTACATTATTTTGCTGAATAAATTAAGTTACTGTTTTTTGTTTAACACCATGAAAGCAAGTATGAGAAACTCCAAAGTCTCATTAATACAATAGCTCACAACAGGGGCGTAGTTTCCAGGGGGAATGGGGGAGGTACCCCCAATAATCAAAACAAGCAAGTATAACTCCCCCAATATTTATACCATGATCAATGGAAACATGTAGATGCTTCATGCACCAACCCCCCAATATTCAAGCCAAATCTACACCCTTGGCTCACAAGATAATTATTTTAATCTTTTAAGAATCAGGTTGATACTTCTTGACTTTTTCTAATTTTATGAGAACATAAATAAACTTTCAGCCTGATAACATGCTTTAATGATTATCCATGAACATGTTTACATTTCATATGGTTGGGATGTAAGGGACTCCATCTAAAGTGAAAATATATTTATATTTTGATCTGTTCTCACCCAAAACAAACTGGATTGCCTCATAAAGACATTGATTAAACCACTGGAGTATGATGGATTATGTTTATGCTGACTTTATCTGCTTTAAGGAGCTTCAAAGGCCTGATAACCATTCACTTGCATTGTATGGACCTACTGAGCTGAGATATTCTTCTAAAAAGTATATCTGCGTTTTCTGTGTTCTGTTTGTTCTCTGCACAAGAAAGAATGTCATACATATATTAGATGGCATAAGAGTGAGTAAATGATGAGAGAATTTTCATTTTTTGGGTGGACTATTCCTTTAATGATTGTCCATGAAAGATGAACATTTCTTATATTTGGGATTCAGAGACTCCATCTATTGACCTGTTTCATATGATGTCACGGTCACTGCATGGTGCGGCAAAAGTCAGTGTTTCTATTTTAAAAAGCTTGATAAAGTGATACTTCTTTACATACCACAGCCGAAATGCAATAAAGTTATATCTTTTATGTGATATGGCTTCAGTTTGTCATTCAAACACTGATGAAGGGGAAGAGTGAGGATAAGAAACTTGTTGGGTTTTGCTCATTTATACACAGAAAATGTTTAGCCTAAAACTTTGACATTTTTAACATAATCAAGTCAGATACAATACACCTATTTAACACCTATTTAAGTCATTTCCCACTGGTTAACTGTCACAGTTTGAACCCTTTTTGTCATCTTTCTGTGTTCTGAGACTTTTATGTTGAAGTTTTTCCCCGAACTGCATTTCCCTTCATGCACCTTCCAGACATCTTCATCACACACACCTGTTCCCAATTCATGCACCTTCCAGACATCCTCATCACACACACCTGTTCCCAATTCCCTCTGGTCATGTTCCCAGCTGTTCCTTGTTATGTCTTTTGTTCCCAGTTGTATATATAGCCCTCATGTTTCTCTTAGTCTTTGTTGGTTCTTGTTTGTTTGTAAGCATGTCATTTTATAAATGTTATGCTTGTTTTCTCTTTTGCTCAAGTGGTTTATTTTCATGATTGTTTTTTCATCTTCTGAGTACTATAATAAATATTTCTGCATTTGGATCCATACTCTACCATCTCGTCCTTCCCAGTAGCATGACATCAACAAGGTGAATTCATGTGTCAAAGATCACCAGACTTTAACTCCAAGTGAAGTTTGCCTATAGGGAAATTCTTCACTGCCGAAATATCAATAGGCAAAAATCAAAATTGCGCAAGTTACCGTGCTGTGTCTAGAAAGTAACAACCCAGCAGCCTGAGCTTTGCGGGAGTATTGCTCGTTGTTACTAAGGTTAGATTTAGGTTTTGGGGTAGGTGTATGGTTTCTGTAGAGCTCTAAAATACTGTGTGTGAACGTCGCATGTTGCCTTTAAGACTTTTAGCAACCGCCGGTTACCTTCTAGACATGACCGGATTACCACTGAGGTGACTGTATTTCGTCCCTGGAATTCTCCAAAAGTTACTTTGCCTTGACTGTTAAAAGACAGTATACCAAACTTGTTGTTTTAATGAATATATTGGCCTCTGAGTGGACTAGAAGTTCAACCTAAGTGTCATTAAGAAGCTGAGATATATTTTTTCTGTACCCCTAAAATTCAATTTTGGATTATTCAGCCAAGCAAACTCAAAGACAGGTAAAAAGTGAAATGCTTTAGAAAACTGCCTAAGGTTATATCAGAAAGTGTTTGGCTACTTGATTTATACAACAGCCGTGATCGGTGCATAAGAGGTTTTATTTTATTATGTCTCACAGAATTTTTTTTAAAATTTGATTCTTAAACTTTTGAACTGATATATCAATATATCAATATATTGGGCACCAAAAAAAAAAAAAAAATTATAAAGTCAGATTCTTTAGAATGATAGATTTTATTTGATGTATGACTTGCCTATTTAGGTGCAATGTGATATTATAGATATTTCGCCCCATTAACTCTAGGGGGTGCTAATTTGTGATGTGAATGTTTTGAGGCCTTTTTTGTTATTTTATGTAACAAATGCAGAAGTGATGGTTATCTCTGAAAAGTTAAGATTCTAAGCTTTCAAATTATGCATCATATGCCTGACATCTGTATATGGGGACTTTAACATTTTAAGTGTACATTTTTTTTTTCCGCAATATAGCACCCCTTGCCGGCCTGTCCATATAGTTTAAGTGGTTAAACTTGAGATACTTGCATAGTTGTGCTTGCCTCCGTTGCTTTCTGTTTATTCCTCATGAGCTGATTGTCATTATGGCTGTTTTATTAGAAGCACTTGCATTCATTCAGACAATATCATAACGTCCAGATTACGTATGTAACCTCCGTTCCCCGATGGAGGGAACGAGACGTTGTGTCAGAGAAGCGACACTAGGGGTCTCTCTTGAGCGCCGATATCCACCTCTGATCTATGAAAAAAGGCCAATGAGAGTTGGCAACCAGTATTTGCATGTCCCGCCCCCGGACATACGGGTATTTAAGCGGCCCAAATACGGGAGTTTTTCTGAGGAGATGGTCCGGCCACAACAGGGGCTCAGCTCAGCGACGTGGCAGGGGAGACACAACGTCTCGTTCCCTCCATCGGGGAACGGAGGTTACATACGTAACCTAGACGTTCCCCTTCTGTCGCTCTCTCCACGTTGTGTCAGAGAAGCGACACTAGGGGTCCACTTAAAAAGAGCCATGCGCTGAGCCGTGTACGTGATCTGCTGATACAGGAGCGAGCAGGTATTCCTACGTGCAGAATGACCAACTGTATCAGGCTGCACGTACCCTTCCCCAATGCCCCATTTAAGCCATCAGGATTCCTCATCGTTACCCTGGAGGGGGGAACAAGGTGACGGCTGCCAACATGGGAACGGGCCAGCCTGGCTGGGCCTCTTTTCTCTCTCTGTTTCTCGCATAGAGCAACTACGGCCGGGGCCCTTACACGCATTGAAGGAAGGGGGTCTTAGCCCTTAGTAGGGCGGAGAAGACCCTGCGGAGGCCACACCTACCGGGAGGGAGGCAAATTTTGAGTGGCAAATACATCGCATGGCCTATACTTAGGTCTTATGCGGAACAGTAGCGCGGTGGTAGATCCAGCCTCGCAGAGGGGGGAAGCATACAGCACGGCACCCGAGGCAGCTGTAACTGCCTAAGGAAAACATGGAGTCAACTCTCGTGAGGGGACAGAACCGTGGTTTTACACACAGGGGGAGTCCGAACAGGAGGCTTTACCTGTGGGGTACCTATACCAGTACAGGGTAGCTAGTGGTACCCGCAGTGGTTTGGGTCGGTGAGTTCCTCCGCAGAACTGCGACCCACGAGGGCTAGGGAGGAGTCAACCAGTGTCCCAAACCTGGGATCTCCTGGGAAAGAAGGTGCACTGTTTCCCCTGGTTAGGGGGAAGGGCGCTGGGTGCAAGCGATTCACCCGGTCAGATCGTGGACGTGCCACCGAGTTCTACGGGCTCGGTACCTGAGAGAACACGGGACGATACTGACTCAACTCGGAGATTGTAGAATCTCGCAAAAGTGTTAGGTGTTGCCCAGCCCGCTGCTCTACAAATGTCTGCTAGGGCAGTGCCCCTAGCCAGTGCCCACGAGGGCGCTAACACTCCTGGTGGAGTGGGCTCGGACCCGCAAAGGGGAGCACGGCCTGGGTGTGATAAGCCAGGGAAATGGCGTCGACAACCCAGTGGGCGAGTCTCTGCTTGGAGACAGCATTTCCTTTCTGCTGTCCCCAAAGCAGACGAAGAGCTGCTCAGAGCGTCTGGTGCTCTGTGTGCGGTCCAGGTAAATACGTAAGGCACGCACTGGACACAGCAGTGAAAGGGCTGGGTCTGCCTCCTCCGGGGCAGCGCTTGCAGGTTCACCACCTGATCCCTGAAGGGTGTGGTAGGAACCTTGGGCACGTAGCCCGGTCGCGGTCTTAGGATCACGAAAGTGTCTGCCGGACCGAACTCCAGGCAAGCGTCGCTAACAGAGAACGCATGCAGGTCCCCGACCCTCTTGATGGAAGCGGCGCGATCAGCAGGGCGGTCTTGAGAGAGAGGGCCCTGAGTCCAACTGAGTCAAGCGGCTCGAAGGGGGTCTCCGGAGTCCCATAAGGGCGACCGAGAGATCCCAGGAGGAAACAGGTTAGGCGGGAGGGAGTCATCCTCCGGGCACCTTTTAGGAACCTGGCGATTAAGTCGTGCTTACCAAGAGACTTGCCGTCTACCGTGTCGTGGTGGGCGCGATAGCGCAACATACACCTTGAGGGTGGAGGGGACAGCCTCCTCTCCAGCCTCTCCTGAAGAAACACGAGCACTGACCTAACTGCGCAGTTCTGCGGGTCTTCGGCTCGGGAAGAACACCAGTCCGTGAACAGGCGCCACTTCAGGGCGTAAAGATGCCTGGTCGAAGGGGCTCTGGCTTGGTTAATAGTGTCTATGGCGGCCGAAGGTAGGCGGCTAGATCCTCAGCGTCCGTCCAGGGACCAGGCGTGGAGATTCCAGAGGTCTGGATGCGGATGCCAGAGCGTGCCCGTCCCTGAGAAAGAAGGTCCTTCCTCAGGGAATTCGCCAGGGAGGGGCTGTCATGAGGAGCGTGAGATCTGAAAACCACGTCCGGTTGGGCCAGTAGGGGGCCACCAGAGTGACTTGCTCCTTGTCCTCCCTGACCTTGCATAGCACCTGTGCAAGAAGGCTCACTGGGGAAAAGCGTGCTTGCGCAGCCCGCGGGCCAGCTGTGCGCCAGAGCATCTGTCCCAAGGGGAGCCTCTGTGAGGGCATACCAGAGCGGACAGTGGGAGGTTTCCTGGGAGGCAAACAGGTCTACCTGGGCCTTGCCGAACCTGTCCCAAATCAGCTGGACCGATTGGGGGTGGAGCCTCAACACTCCGCCGGGCAAGGTTTGTCTTGACAGCGCGTCCACTATCACATTGAGGTTGCTGGGGATGTGAGTGGCGCGCAGTGACTCCAGTCGCTGCTGACTCCAAAGGAGGAGACGGCCAGGCGAGCTGTGACATGTGGAGGGAGCGTACTCCACCTTGGCGGTTTATGTAGGCCACCACCGTGGTGCTGTCTGTCCTGACTAGGACATGCTTGCCACGAATCAACGGAAGAAATTTTTTCAGGGCAAGAAAAACGGCCAGCAGCTCTAGGCAGTTGATGTGCCAGCGCAGCGGGCCTCGGTTCTACCGGCCTGCGGCTGCGTGCCCGTTGCACACGGCGCCCCAACCCAACTTGGAGGCGTCGGTTGTAACCAGAACGCGACGGGACACCTGCTGCAAGGGTACTCCTGCCCGTAGAAAGCAGAGGTCTGTCCAGGGTTTGAAGGTTTGGAGGCAGGCAGTGGTAACTTCCACGCCGTGCGTGCCGTGGCGCCATGCTCGTCTCGGGACTCGAGTCTGGAGCCAATGCTGAAGTGGTCACATATGCATCAACCCCAGTGGCGGCGCGCCGTGAGGATGCCATATGCCCCAGGAGCCGTTGGAAGCGTTTCAGAGGGACCACGGTGCCTGGTTCGAAGAAGCGAGGCATTCCAGCACTGACTGAGCACGCTCGTTGGAGAGACGTGCTGTCATTGAGACTGAGTCTAACTCCAAACCGAGAAAAGAGATGCTCTGGACCGGGGTGAGCTTGCTCTTTTCCCAGTTGACCTGAAACCCTAAACGGCTGAGGTGCTCGAGCACCTGGTCTCTGTGTGCGTGTAGTAATTCCTGCGAGGAGGCCAGAATGAGCCAATCGTCAAGGTAATTGAGTATGCGTATGCCCGCTCCTCGTAGCGGGGCAAGAGCCGCCTCTGCGACCTTCGTAAAGACGCGAAGGGACAGAGACAGGCCGAAGGGGAGGACCTTGTACTGATACGCCTGGCTGTCGAACGCGAACCGTAGAAAGGGTCGATGTCGAGGGCGAATTGAGACGTGGAAGTACACGTCCTTCAGGTCTACCGCTGCGAACCAATCTAGATGCCGGACGCCAGACAGAATTTGTTTCTGGGTAAGCATTTTGAACGGGAGTTTGGACAAGGTCCGATTGAAAACTCGCAGGTCCAAGATCGGTCGTATGCCGCCACCTTTCTTGGGTACAACGAAGTAAGGGCTGTAGAAACCCTTCTTCGTTTCGGTCGGAGGGACAGGCTCTATCGCGTCCTTGATTAGAAGGGAGGCGATTTCCTCAGCGCAAGGAGTGGGCATGTTCACCGTGCACTGCGGAGGAACGAGCGCCCACGAAGAGGCGGAGACCTGGCAAACTGAATTGCGTAACCGAGTCGGATGGTCGGTGCAGCCACCGTGGCGAGCTGGGCAGTGAAAGCCATGCCTCTAAGCTCTGTGCTAGGGGCACCAAGGGGCGAGTATTTTGGACATACCGGCGGGGCCGCTAGCGGTCGCGGAACAGGTAGCAGCGGTGTCGGGAGGCACTGTGGCATCCGAGGCTCTGGTGCTGAGAATAAACTCAAAGCACTTACCTTGTTCAGCGCAACCGGCAGGGGCGGGTTACGTGACTGAGGAGGAGGACTGATGCTGGCGTCCTCTGGACTCGTCTGAACCGGCCGGCCGGGGAACAGTCGTGGGGCTGAGGGCGGAAGCACCGCATCCTGGGCGCCGAGACTGTTGAGGCCTGAAAGCAAGGTGCCGTGAGAACGGCATTTGCGAGCCATGTGACCCAGAGGTAAAGGAAATAGCTCTTTTATTGAGAATTTGGGTACTGCAGCCCCGTCAGGAGTGCGGCAAATGAAAAAACAAAAGAGTCTCCTCCCGGCCCTCCACCGGGGGCGGAGCGGTCTTACCATCTCCGGAGCTAACTTCTCGTCCTCTGGGTCCGCTGTCTCAGGGACGCCTGGGAGCCTTCCGGGTCCTCGGCGGAGTCCGTGAGGCAGGGGCGTACGCTTCCTGCGGTTTGCTTTCGGCGCCGGGGCTGAGAGCTGGGCCCAGGTTGGGGCGGAGCAGAAGGTCTTCTGGCAGCGGGAGGGCGCCCTCGGCGAGCAGGTGGGGCCTGGGCGTGGCGGCAAGCTTGCGTGCGGCATGATGTCTTGAAATGGCCTCCGTCTGCTTCTTCACCAGGGAGAACTGCTGGGCAAAGTCCTCAATGGTGTCACCGAAGAGGCCGAACTGGGAGACAGGGGCGTTGAGGAAGCGAGTCTTGTCGGCTTCACGCATCTCAACCAAGTCCAGCCATTGCTGACATTCCTGGACCACCAGGGTGGCCATCGCCTGCCCAAGAGCCTGCGCTGTGACCTTCGTCGCTCTCAGGGCGAGGTCGGTCGCTGAGCGCAGTTCCTGCAGCGTGTCGGGATCAGGGCCACTCCCATGCATGTTGCGAAGTGCCTTGGCTTGGTGGACCTGCAGGAGAGCCATGGCATGCAGGGCAGAAGCGGCGCGTCCGGTAGTGCTGTAGGCCTTCGCGGTGAGCGAGGATGTTGCTCTACAGGACCGGGAAGGGAGTACAGGGCGGCCCCGCCAGGTGGTAGTGCTTCCGGGACATAAGTGGAGCGCAACAGCTCTATCCACCTGGGGGATCTCCGTGTACCCGTGGCGCTCCGCCGTCGAGGGTGGCGAGGCGGATGAGCAGGTGGCGGTGCGGCGAGTGGAGAGGGGTGCTCTCCACGAAGGCGTCAGCTCATCATGCACCTCCGGGAAGAAAGGAACCGAGGGCGAGGCTGTGGCGGCGCCCACGGCCAAGAACCAATCGTCCAGCCGTGATGGCTGTGGGGAGGATGGAGGGTTCCAATCCAGGCCCACGCTGTTGGCTGCCCGGGAAAGCATATCGGACATCTGCGCGTCGGCCTCCTCCTGGGCGTGCAAGCCCGAAGGCGGCAGCCCAGAGGAGCCCTCAGCGTCAGAGCCCACGCCCTCCGATGTCGCGGCAAACTCATCTGCTTCCATCGCAAGAGGGTAGGCAGACTGGCTGTGAGGCGAGTCGCCGCCACCTCGAGCGGGGACGGGAGTCAACGAGATGAGAACATGAACCATCCACAAACGCAGCCTCGGTGTGATCACTGCCCAGACACACGAGACAACGCCTGTGGCCGTCGGAAGCGGAGAGTACTCTACCGCATCCAGAAACAACACAGGGGCGGAAAGGCATCTTTAAAAAGACGCGTCCTTAAAAGGACGTTCAACGCCGCTGTGTTTTTGCTCTTTTAGAGGAAATTACTCTTTTAAATAAAATCACTCTTTTATGAATGAAAGACTCGCAGGAGATCTTTCTTATCTGCAACTGTCGATGCGCTCAGGGGCAGGAAGTGCACAGCCATGCAAACAGGAGAAAGCCACTGTTGTGCGCCGTAGAATCCAACAGCATGCAGCAGAGGATAGCAGGAACTCGGTGTGTAATACACAGCAGTCTGCAAACACGACCATCGGCTCCGAAGAAATTTTCTGAATGAACTCCCGTATTTGCGCCGCTTAAATACCCGTATGTCCGGAGCGGACATGCAAATACTGGTTGCCAACTCTCATTGGCCTTTTTTCATAGATCAGAGGTGGATATCGGCGCTCAAGAGAGACCCCTAGTGTCGCTTCTCTGACACAACGTGGAGAGAGCGACAGAAGGGGAACAGATGTTCGGTGATATTGGGACCAAATAAGACCAGAAAATAACATGACAACTTTTGTAACTTCTGAGAGTTGTCTACATTAGATTAACTGGTGAATGGCAATTAATCGTCGATAACATTTATGAAAATGTATGCAAAGTTACATTTGGCAATATTTGTACTGACTTCAGACCTGTATAAATATTTCCTGAGACTTGGATCAAAATCAAAAGCAATTATTGACCTCTTTATTTCAAAGGATTTTTTTCTCCCATTGACCGCCATTGCTTCCCCACACTGATAGTCACAAGGCCACTGCAAGGGGAAAGTAATGAGAATGAAATTGCCAATAAAACATGAATAAAAAAGGCAATTTATTTTCACAGATTGAGATACAGTGTAGAAACTGTAGCATGTACACTCCTGGGACTTGTTTATTTTATAAGCCAACAATGTTTTTGAAGGGGTCAAAATTACCCAAAAATTTTATATTGTTAGTATATTGTAAAACAGTAAATTTTGAAACATGCATGCCTATTTTGTGTATGTAAATCAAAATACAAAACTTAATTACCTGAAGTCAAAACTTAGGAAACCGTTTTGGAAACAATGCCAATGGAAAGTAAAATGACCTGCTTTGAGATATATATATATATATATATATATATATATATATATATATATATATATATATATATATATATATATATATATATACACACTCACCTAAAGGATTATTAGGAACACCATACTAATACTGTGTTTGACCCCTTTCAGCCTTCAGAACTGCCTTAATTCTACGTGGCATTGATTCAACAAGGTGCTGAAAGCATTCTTTAGAAATGTTGGCCCATATTGACAGGATAGCATCTTGCAGTTGATGGAGATTTGTGGGATGCACAACCAGGGCACGAAGCTCCCGTTCCACCACATCCCAAAGATGCTCTATTGGGTTGAGATCTGGTGACTGTGGGGGCCATTTTAGTACAGTGAACTCATTGTCATGTTCAAGAAACCAATTTGAAATGATTCGAGCTTTGTGACATGGATGGGTACATGGTGGCCATAAAGGGATGGACATTGTCAGAAACAATGCTCAGGTAGGCCGTGGCATTTAAACAATGCCCAATTGGCACTTAGGGGCCTAAAGTGTGCCAAGAAAACATCCCCCACACCATTACACCACCACCACCAGCCTGCACAGTGGTAACAAGGCATGATGGATCCATGTTCTCATTCTGTTTACACCAAATTCTGACTCTACCATCTGAATGTCTCAACAGAAATCGAGACTCATCAGACCAGGCAACATTTTTCCAGTCTTCAACTGTCCAATTTTGGTGAGCTCTTGCAAATTGTAGCCTCTTTTTCCTATTTGTAGTGGAGATGAGTGGTACCCGGTGGGGTCTTCTGCTGTTGTAGCCCATCCGCCTCAAGGTTGTGCGTGTTGTGGCTTCTCAAATGCTTTGCTGCATACCTCGGTTGTAACGAGTGGTTATTTCAGGCAAAGTTGCTCTTCTATCAGCTTGAATCAGTCGGCCCATTCTCCTCTGACCTCTAGCATCAACAAGGCATTTTCGCCCTCAGGACTGCCACATACTGGATGTTTTTCCCTTTTCACACCATTCTTTGTAAACCCTAGAAATGGTTGTGCGTAAAAATCCCAGTAACTGAGCAGATTGTGAAATACTCAGACCGGCCCGTCTGGCACCAACAACCATGCCACGCTCAAAATTGCTTAAATCACCTTTCTTTCCCATTCTGACATTCAGTTTGGAGTTCAGGAGATTGTCTTGACCAGGACCACACCCCTAAATGCATTGAAGCAACTGCCATGTGATTGGTTGATTAGATAATTGCATTAATGAGAAATTGAACAGGTGTTCCTAATAATCCTTTAGGTGAGTGTATATATATATATATATATATATATATATATATATATATATATATATATATATATATATATATAGATAGATAGATAGATAGATAGATCACACGTGGGCACAGGTTTGGATATGGCCACTTTATATTTTTTTCTAAGCGAACCATCAAGGTGGAGGTGGCTACCGTGTTTGAGCGCACACACTCCATGAATGAGTGCTTCAATGGGATACCAGGCATTATCAAACAAATAATCATTTCTCATGGGTGGAAGGTGTGTGTGGTATGAGGGAGAGAGAGAGAGAGAGAGAGAGAGAGAGAGAAAGAAATGTGTTATAATTACAACCAGTGAAGCATAGTCTTTATAAAAAATGCATTAGTTTGACTTGACACATTAATTATCTGTTTTTGCAGATGTTTTGCAGCATTGTTGTGCAAACAATTTTAGGGGGAGGAATTATGGGACAGTGAGCTGAAAATAAAATAAGTGGGAGGTTTCTTGCAGATTTACCTTCATTCATGCAGAGAGAGCGAAGCGATGCAGCTGGAGAAAATGGAACCGAAGCGGAAGGATTATCCAAACAAGGTTATCATTACACCCTGCTCCTTGCCCTAACCCCTTCATTTTTTTCTACCCACGTGGATCTCAATGCACTCAATTTTTGTTTTTTTTTGTTTTTGCTTGTTTGCAGAAGTGGGGAGAAAGGGGGAGGTAGCAAGGCTTCCCATTCAAGCATCACAAAGTACCATAATCAGGAAGATAAAGAAATTACACATTATAGATTTCAAAAGGAGATAATGGACTATTTGTTTGTTTTTATTCTTATTTGTGCAAATCGTCGATGATGCCTCACAGTTAAGGGATTGTTTTCCATTGTTGCATTTCTTTCTAAAAAGATCTTAATTGCAATGCATGCAAACAACGTTTTGTTTTTCCTTTAGTGAAGTGGATGGCAATGGATGGTGGACACAGATTTGTTTTAACACTGATCTTAAAAGGAAACAAATTATGCCTTTTATCCATTTAAATATACTCACTGAGAATGGCAGTCTGCTTTTTATCTGAATGTGAAGGGATTAAAAAACAGCATGGTAATATATATATATATATATATATATATATATATATATATATATATATATATATATATATATACATATTAACATAAGATCCGAATAATAAGAAAGAATATAGGAACACTTAACAACCCAAATATGTCACAGAAAGAAGGTTGATGGGTTTTAAATTCTAAAACAACAGATATATTTCAAAATGATAGAGAATTTGGACACTTTCTTTTAGTCAAAATGTCCATAGTTAAAACTTTGAACTATAACTGTGGTTACTCTGCTAGCATATTTGTGTGAACCTGAGGGGAACTGACTTCATATACAAAAAATCCACATTTAAACGCTGACGTTATTTTTTTAACCGACACGGTGTCTGAAAAGCATGTTGTAATGGTCAAATACATCACTCTAGAACATGTTTACATAGAAAAACAATGGGAAAAGTGCACATGGACAGAAAAACAGGTTCGGCGTGAACGACCCTAACATTCACAATCTTTCTCTGTATTATCTTGCACATACCAATTTTTTTGTCCAATAAAATTCTCTCTTGAATGAGAAAGTATCACCTATCTGTCTCCGAATAGCAATAGGAACTTGCAAACCATGGTCCATTAGTTCTGCATACATACATTGTGAAGGAAGCAGATGAAATTCATTACTTTTTTAAAGAGTTTTCAAGCTTTCATGTACTGTGTGTTTTTGCAATGTTGAGATGAAAACTAAAGGCTATTTGCTCTACAAAAAAGGGACATGCGATGGGGGTTTCAGCGAAAAAACGGCAGCTGGCAGCAGGAAGTGCCTGCCGATGTCTTTTGGAAGAGAAGGAAGAACCTGCTGCTGGCAGCGGCCAATCATTAGCATCCAAAGACACAGCAGCCAATCGATGAACAAGTAACAAATGACAACAGTAAATGGAGGCATTTCTCATTGTTAACTGTTGAGTTTGTATTATAAAATAATTATAACATATTTATTTAATCCTATGTATATAGATTTGACTAAATATTGTTAGCTTTGTCATTATTATTACAATTTGTGTATTCTGAATTAGATAACCTTAAATTACAACTGCTCTAAACCATGTGAAACTAAACTTGAAATGTTTGCATACAGCAATTAAGATTCAAATTAAATAGATGTCTACAAATGCATACATAGACAACAGGTGTAGAAGGCTATTCCTATTTTGTATGATATAAACAACATAAGAATTACACTGCATTTCTGCTCAATATTAATATACTGCATGTTATGGTCTGAGAAAGACATGCAATGGTGAAAGGCAAATGTCAAGAAAATGTTTTTGATTTGGGTTTATTTCACTGTATAATTAAGCTTAATTTTACTGCCCCCAAAAGGCAAAAAGCAGTTATATTCTATCAATTTTATTCTTGTAAAAGGCGGTGTTGGCTCAACTATGCTCAGATTCAGGAAAAACAAAGACCATTTTATAATCCAGTTAAAATCTTCAGTGTTGGTGTATCATTTGGCTTTGTAGGGCAAATGATACACCAACTGGTAAATTATTGACATGTTTAATATTCATTTTTATTTGGTTGTTGGTCTTGTATTATTGTCAAACATATTTGTGCATTTGAGTTGAATTGAAAACTACACAAATGTGTTGCATCCACATATAATATTTGACAACATCATGTACTATGCATACAGAAAGTTTGTATCTTCGCTGTGTTTCTGTCAATGAATCTAACCTGATACAGTACAATATATAGCAACTTAAAAATGCATGATGGCGTGGTGGTGGCGTAGTGGGCTGAAGCACATAACTGGTAATCAGAAGGTTGCTGGTCCGATCCCCACAGCCACCACCATCCTGTCCTTGAGCAAGGCACTTAAATCCAGGTTGCTCTGGGGGAATTGTCCCCGTAATAAGTGCACTTTAAGTCGCTTTGTGTAAAAGCATCTGCCAAATGCATAAATGTAAAATGTAAATGATGACATTTACTGAACCAAGATCTGACTAATAAATGACCCATACACAATAAATCAATTAAATTATAGATATAATAGATTTTTTTGCCCATCACAATAAATGCAATGGCCAAAAAAACCAAAAACTATTCATACAAAAGACATTAAGAAATGTTGTCAACACTTTCCATAATTAAGCTGCATTTTTTTATTGCTTGTGCTAAACAAGCCCTCAATTAAAGCTATTAAGCAAGTCAAATGACAATCCCCAATGATTTTATAAAAGGAAATAACTGAAGTAAACCAAAGATGACATTCTAGAAGCACGGTTTTATTCTAAACGTGTTGATTACCTATTTGCTAGAGCATTCAGCAAATATAACATTGGTACTTTTATTATGAAGGAAGAAACTACTTCCCCTCAAGAATACGAGTGATTGACCGTTCCAATGACAAGCTCCCCCCCACTTCCGGTTATTTTGTCAGGTACTTCCGGCTACCATTGGCTGATGCCAGCTTCCGATTTTTCTCTGAACCCTTATGGGGACACACTCTTAAATGTAAAAAAATATGTCCCGCCTCACTTTCCTTTCAACAGGAAGTATTTCAACACAAGGATATCTTTATGATATCTGAAAAAGAAAATGCCAAATCACATTGAGAAGCCTTTGATACTGGAAAACACACACTCATCTGATTGTTGCCTGTCTGTAAGTGAATGCTAATATTGCTACTAACTCATGCTCATTCTGTGTGGCAGCCATTTTAGCTGAGGTGCTAGGCAGCCAGAGGAATAATGAGGGAAGATACTGCTGGCATTGCTTGGATTTTACATTTCTGAATTTTTTAAATGTCTCCTTTCAACATTTACAGAAGACATGTTTTATAGTTAGTGGACATTTTTATCTTACAAACTCAGCAACAACTGCTCCCACCCATTGTAAGTGCTGCACACAAGCATGCCTGTTTTTAAAAAATGTTAAACTATTTTTTTTATAGCCTACTGAGTAGGGGTGCAAATTTGAGCAAATCCTTGTAACCGCTTGCTTTAACTGGTTAATAACCGGTTAACCAAGAAGGTAAATCAAACAAATGACTAAACCGTGATGACAAAGGTCTATACTGGCTAAAAAAAAACAGGCTCACATAACAGATATGCTTATTTAGCAATGCGTAGTTATTACATCAACATTTGAATGAACAACTTCCTATATTTCCTTATATTTTGTAACCAAAATAAATTTACCTACAAGGTGATAACTTTTGGCAGTTTAACAATGGAAGAATACAAACATAGCCTACCCCCATACTGTGCTTCTGGGCAATCCTAATGATTTTTGTTTAGAAGAATGAACATGACTTGCTGCCATTTTTAAGCCATGTTGTTCATAAGAGTTGTCAGTTGAGGGCACCATTTTGCTGTTGTTTATGACGGCATGCATTTCTGCATTTATGAAGCATTTCTGCATGATGTCAGTCTCTAAAAAGCTCATTTGGTATCTTTGGAGTGTGGGGTTTTGGAAAGAGGGGGTGTGGCTATTTCAGCAGCTCAGTGTTGTGAAAATGGCTCTTTTCTTCAAGGGAACTGGTCTTTGCAATGTGGGTTATTTCAGATTTTATTACCCATGTAGGGACATTTGGTCCCCACAATGTTGCCAAAATCTGACACACACACACGCATTTTAATATTATGGTGGGAACTCTCCATAGACTTCCATACATTTTATGGATTTTATACAGATCTAACGATCATTTCTATGCCCTAAGCCTGTCCATACCCCTAAACCTAACACTCACAGCAACATTTTTGCATTTTTACACTTTCAAAAAACTTAGTTTAGGATGTTTAATAAGCCATTTCACTCGTGGGGACCGCTGGCTAGGCCCTGCAAGTTAGCTGACCTCAGATTTTACTATCCTTGTGGGGACATTTGGTCCCCACAATGTAGTATAAACATTTACACACACACATTCACAATTCAAATTTCAAAATTAGTAAACAAGATTCTGTTTCAGCTTGGAAAATTATGCTCTCCCCTCACTGGCTGGAAGTTCGGGCATGTTGTCAGAAACACTATGTGCTTTATCTCTGTGTCACAAGAGATACAGAAAGAGAAGCCTGATCATAATATCTGTTTTCCCTCTCCCTGCCTGCTGTGTTTCGCTAAGCTTTATCAAACAGCCGTGTGTTTGTTTGCAAATGCAGGATTTCACGGGTCATCCTTTATCAGCTCTCTCTCTCGTCACCTCCAGACTTCCCAGCATAGTGTGCCATGTTTTCTCCATTGGCTCCAAAAAAAGCTGCTCATCTTGGCCAGTGCAGCCTGGCTTGTGTGTGTGTGTGTGGCAGTGTGAATGGAGCCATCTCCTCTTGCAAACACATGGCCATCCATCTCACTTACCCACCCTCCTTCACTGAAATCATGAGCTGCTTTTGAGGAGCAATACTGAGAGCATTTACCGATCTGTAAATTCGGAGCAAACGTTTTATCTACACATTCAGTATGGGTAGCAATGTTATCACAGCAGCAGCAGACTATGCCGGGATGTGCTGGGAGAAGATTCTCTCTGAGCAAAACACAAGACGAGGTGCCCTCGGAGAGACACCTAAAGGTGTTAGCAATCAGCTAATCAGTGTTTTTCTGCGGTGATCCTCCTGCAAACCTCTAAAGGATTGTGGGGAGGTACAAGGAATGGCCAAGCAGATTGTCCAGTCCTTCCATTCCAACCACTGTGAAGCTTGGTTTAAATAGTACAGAAGGCTGTGAAAACAAAAGAATCCATATTAATGGGACAGAACTGTCAGATAAAATATTGTCCACTACAAGCTTCAAAGTCAGGTAGAAAGGTACATTGCTAATCCATAATGCCAGATCTGTTCTTTGTTCATTTGCCTAAATGCAAAATATGAAGCAAGCAGGGTGACCCAGAAGGCTGGAGTGGAATAGCAGATAGGATCATAATCGGAGGCCTCTGATCCTTTAGCTGCTTTCAAAACGCATAGATAGACTCTTTTAGCTGCTGCTTAGGGAGAACTTTCAGATAATCTAGTCCATCACAAAAGACTGAGAGGATTGCATATGAACAACAGTTGCATATTTTCTCTGGAAGATGTAATCCATATTTGTATTACTTATTTACTTATTTTCTTTGTTTCTTTTCATTTATAAAAAGGATTTAAGGGATGGTTGTTGATGGTGATTGTTCTTCTATGCAAATAACATACATGCAAGTCTTAAGTGGAGTTGTTGATTAAGTACTCAAGGCATGTTTAAAAAAACAGATTCACTTCTGAGGAACATTTTGGTCCTAATAAAGTGCATCATGTGGTCTTCTGCCTCAAGGTTCGACATGTTGTGTATTCTGAGATGCTATTCTGCTCACTACAATTGTACAGAGTGGTTATCTGAGTTACCGTTGCCTTTCTGTAAGCTCTAACCAGTCTGGCCATTCTTCGCTGACTCTCATCAAAAAGGCATTTCCGTCCACAGAACTGCTACTACTGCTTGTTTTTGGCACCATTCTGAGTAAACTCTAGAAACTTTTGTGTGACAATGTTATAAGAAAGTGTTTCACCGCTGATCAAATGCACTTTGGATCGCATCCTTTATATTTAGTGCAATACAGTTACTTATATTTTGTATTTTAAATACGTAATCCTGTTACATCCTGTATTCTGTTACTCCCAAACCCTGTACATATACAATATACTGTATATGTATATGTATTTAAATCCAGTTTAACCAGGTGCTATCTGTGCAGTGCTTCTTGTATTTTGGCGGAAAAGAAGACGTTCTATACATGATGCACTAGACACTAGAGGGGGATTCAAGGCATTTTTGCTCAATGGAAATACTGGAATAGTTTTATTTAAAAATGTGCTTTTCATTTAGTTTTGACACAATTCTTTTAAGCCTGACCCACATCTGATTATATCTGAATACAGATCAGTGTTGCAAAAAGTACTCAAATTCCATAAGTAACGGGAGCCAGCTGGTAGATAGCTGTGCAGTGTGTAAACCTCACTCTTCTGACCTCAAGAGGTGCACTAGCGACTGACGCTAGAGGCTATAGCCTTTAGCCTCTTTGTTAGCGCACCCGCCTCCCACACCGAAGATGTCGGTTCGAGTCCCGTTCGGAGCAGGGCGAGCAGAACCGGATACATTGGTGCCATGACCCAGATGGGAGTGAGGTTTAGGGGGGTGATTGTAATGGGAGCCAGCTGGTAGATAGCTGTACAGTGTGTAAACCTCACTCTCCTGACCTCAAGAGGTGCACTAGCGACTGACACTAGAGGCTGTAGCCTTTAGCCTCCTTGTTACACTAAAGACGCCAGTTTGAGTCCCGTTCGGAGCAGGGCGAGCAGAACCGGATACACATAATTAAGTAAAAGTACAGAAACCACATATATGTATTAAGTAAAAGTCATCCACTAAAATACAAATAAAAGTTAAAAAAAATAAATACCTGGTTTAAAAATACTTAAGAATCAAAAAGTAAAAGTACTATAACTTTATAGTTTTTAAAAAAAAATTTACCCATTCATGTTGTTATTTTTAAAGCCAAATAATTGAGTCTCATATATGTAATATTTGGAACACAATTTTCTCTTCAATTTTCAAATGCTGTTTTACTTTGATTTGAATTTATTTATGTATTTATTTATTTAGTAGGTAAAAAAGCCCATCTATGGACCTGAGATGCAAATTAGACTCTCCTATAATATTTATATACAAAGCATCTTTTTGTTGCTGTTGCTGTTGCTGAAATTGTTCTTTTACTGTCCCTATGTAATAACAATCCCACCAAATGTATTGAAAAAATAAGCATGAACTAAATAATTATAAGCGCAGATAAAAAAAATAAGTGCAAAAATAAATAAAAATCGCAGATCAAAATAATAATCACAGATCAAAAAATAACAAACATGAATCAAAACATATATAAACACATTTAAAATATGCTGCAAAAAACAACCAAAAAATCTAAGTCATCAGAATTCCAAAGAAAATCATCTTTTCCTTGGTTATATTATTTTTTTTGTGTTCTTTGACAATTTTGCTCATATTTTAATTATTTTACATTTTTTTGTATGCTTACACTGTATTTTTCTTTGCTTTTGCCCTTGGTTTTCCAAAACTTGTGAGTAGAGTTTTATGTAAATCAGGGGGCGTTTTTTGTCCCTATTGTTCCACTAGTTCTTTATCGGCAGGTCCTCCTCTAGCCAATCATTCGAAGAGTGGAAGTGACGTCACTCCAATGTGACTCTGACAGCTGCTGCTCAATATTATATTATTTGTGGTTGATGTGCTGCTTGTGTCTGTTTTGAATATTTTCTGTCAGCTCTAGGAAACAATGTGTTGTCCGAGTAGGCCATTATCAAAGTCCATTAACAGACCGGGTCAGCTGAATTGACTCTTACCCACAAACAAGGAAGTCTAAATAATGCTTATATCCTAAGTCAACATTCGGTGCTACTGGTCCTGTAGAAAGAACCAAAAGTACGCGACACACAATTTTCCATTCATCATCATTCATGAATGAAGCAAAAATCATGTGGTAAAAAACACCTACTGTAATTATTCCACAACATCTTAGGGTGTGTTCACACTTGGCATTTTTGGTTAGATTAAAACGAACTCTGGTGCGATTGCTCTTAGTGCGGTTAATTTGAACAAGTGTGAATGCAGCCATCCGAACCTTGGTGTGCACCAAACAAGCAGACCGAGACCCCCTGAATAGCGGGTCTCGGTCGTTTCCAAACGAACTCTGGTGTGGTTTGACTGCTATATGAACTCAGCATGGACCAAAGACGGACCTAATACTGATCTCAAGCGTACCTGGTTCTTCTCATTATAGGAGCTATGTTGCCCATTATAGTTCGGTACAGGTGTCGGAACCACCGTCAGCCATCCTTGCAGCATATCTTAATTTGTGTGTGCAACGGAGGAAACCCTGGTGCTGTTTTTGACTCCTTTACACATTTTATTAGCTCTTTGTTTGTTCTCAGCTGGTAAAAATACCACCATATATATATATATATATATATATACTGTATATCTGTGCAATCAGGTTGTGACCATATACTTATGCCTTTTGTTTCATATCTTTAGGTTTGGTGTTAAAAATACCAGTGTGAACGCTAAGTGAACCTTGATAAAATGTAGCATTTTCTTTTTTGGTCCGGACCAAGAGAACCAAACTACAAGTGTGAACACACCTTAGAGTCCTCCATTGTTTCTGTGGTTTATATAAATTGATGAATAAATTTTGACTGTCAGGTTTGTTCACAGCTAGGATAAATTACATGTAGTTCATCGCGACTCTGTTCTGACACAGACTGCATGAGCACATGCGCCGAGTGTCTCAGATGTGTTGAGATAAAGCAAGTAATATTCAGCTGTTAATATGATCTTAACATGATGGTGCCTATGAATGTACAACCAGCACCATATGTAGAATAAAGCAGCTTTTAAGGAATGTATTCTGGGTTCAATACAAGTTAAGCTTAGTCAACAGTATTTGTGGCATAATGTTGATTGCCACAAAAATTAATTTCAACATGTCCTTCCTTTCTTCAAAAGAAGCACAAATCTGGGATACAACCAATCTGGAAATGTTAAAATACTCTGTTTTAACAGTATAGCCACAAGATGTATACAATGTATACATGTTGACTAGAGCTGTTGAAATTAACGTGTTAACGCATGCGATTTAATTTAAAATGTTCCAGCTCCATGTGAGTGCTGAACATTGGTTGGAATAAGGTGAAACATTTGCACCTGGGGTCATTACACTGACACACACACACACACACACACACACACACACACACACACACACACACACACACACAGTAATTCTGTGATGTAGTGTTGATAAATGACCTCTTAAAGGTCCTCTTAACTGTAATTTGTTGTACAAAACAAACCTAGATGGGACACACAATAAGCCACATTCACACAACTTTCTGGAGTGAAGCATTAGCATTTCCCCTGTGTAGCGTTCCAGACAATTTACATTTATGCATTTGGCAGACGCTTTTATCCAAAGCAACTTACAGTGCACTTATTACAGGGACAATCCCCCCGGAGCAACCTGGAATTAAGTGCCTTGCTCAAGGGCCCAACAGTGGCATCTTGGTGGTGCTGGGGCTTGAACCCCCAACCTTCTGGTCAGTAACCCTGAGCCTCAACCACTGAGCCACCACTGCCCCACAATTGCCCCACAATTTAGATGATGTATCATAACATGGACAGTGCAGCGTTAAAAGCAAAACAAGATGTTTTCTGCAAGCACTTTTCATGTGGAGTTTAAAGCAACAAATTATGTAAATGCAGCTTCACGATTTCTGTAACAATATTAGGAAGGATGAGGGTTTAAGAAATGTAAATCCTATTGCAATGAAAATGCAAATTATGAGGACTAGATACTGTATTTCAAGTAATTTACCTCCCACTTAGACTTTGGGAAACATTTGATGTTACTTGAATTTATGCTATTTTTAGTAAATTTCTATCAATATATTGTGGAATGCTTTGTTTGGAAAATGTTGATAAAAACTTTTTGCTCCATTTTGTTTTCATATCTAAGAAGGAATTAAAGTATATAGAGTCAAATTTCAGCACTTTTAGAATCTGTGATTTAATATCGAATAACTATGAAAATATATATTTTTTAAAACAGATTTTCATTTAGTGGCAGAACTATAACTTGATTTGAGTGTGATAAAATGACTTGCTAATCTTTGCTGTGTAAAGTCATATTCAAGTGTATGCAGTAAACCCTAAATCCTCAGCAACAAAAATATTTCTTTTTCAAGTCAAAGTTGGTATATTCACTAATTAATTATTAACATTTGACATAAGGAATTTTTAGCAAGAGATGTTTGTAATGTCTCCCTCTTCGATTCCTGGTGAGTATTCTGGCGTCATATTTTCAGCCATGGCCTTTTCTCCATCTCTGTTAGGGTTAGGGTTAGTGGCTCCTATTGATGTTTCATCTTTGATATCCTTTACAGGGCCCCCGGGTGCCACAGAGCTTAGGGGGCCACCTGAGGCAGACGGAGGGTCCCCCAGTGTGGAGCTGAAGGTCTTCAGGGTCCTGACAGCGTTGATGGAGGTGATTCTTGAGTGGCCTCTCGCAGTGTTCAGTGGTGGCCACAGTGAGCCACGGCTTTTGAAGTGATAGATCTTAAGGATATGAAACAAAAGTAGGGATGGATTGAACTTCAGCTGCCTACAGGGGAGGGAAGGCAGTGAAGTCAGACGGGAGATAGGTAGGGTGCGGAGGGGCGGAGGTGCTGGGTCACCAGTGAGCTAGAAGAAAAGAGCCTTTAATCCAGGCATGTCTTGTAAGGTCAGGAAAAGTTCGCAGGATGAAAAAAGGTCATGCCAAAGGTTGTGCTGATTTATTTAGTGCCACATAGGGCAAGCGTTTCACCTGTACCCCTCTGGCACTATGAAGAAAAAAAGAGACACTGTTTCACTAGATGATCATGCTGTGAAGGCATTTTAATAATGAACAATATTTGAATAAAAACTTCAACTTGTTCCAGCATTAACGACAACAATTAAGCACATACAGTTGATATACTGGAAGGCATAAATTACACAACCAGCTGTCCCCAATGATGTCCCCCCTTTTCAATGCAAAAGCTTCTGTTGTGGTCTCCTTGTTGTTTTTCGCCTGGCATTATGTCCCACGTCCGATTTAGTGATCTAGCCTTTCAAGTATATCCCATCAAATCATTAATAAAATGTATAAACCTCAGCTACATTGATAACATGAAACCTCATGGGTTATTGCGTCATGACGTTGTACGTTTTTTTTTTACGCTGAGTAAAAAATAAATGAAAACTTTCATTTTGGGGTGAACTTTTCCTTTAATAATAGTCCAATTATTTCTGTATGTTTTTGGCTAAATTCTGTTGAGTTTTATTTTAGCTGGTTCCCAGCCCTGGATTGGTTTGGTTTGGTTTAACAGCAAAGTAACTAAAGCACTAATATGGACTGTTTAAAGATACACAAGCTACAATACTCTGTATTGTAATATTCATATCCACAATGATGAGTATTTTTATATTTGGCTCCATATTCCATCAATTTGTGTATTTAATATTATCAACTGTCACATTTATTTAGGGTATAACTTAATCTAGACTGCTGAACCTGTAATACTAGCTCTCAAACTTGACACATAAGCATGGACCACTGAGCACTGAAAACACTAATTAAAAAGCAGGTGGATCAGCCCTGTTGACTGGCTATTAACCCTTAAGTCAGGAAGGACTGCCCGCAGGCCTGCCACCCACAAATACCCATCTGTCTCTAAAGAGATGCTCCAATACCATTTCAGACTCTCCAAAGAGACAGAAAATCTGTCAGGACATGACGTGCTGAAACTGCAGTGTTTATACAGTCTAATCTACAATACTTAGCTACTGTCTACTATTTGACAGACAATATTTGCCAAACAGCTCACACATAAAAGGGGTTAAAGGAATGGTTCATTCCCAAATGAAAATTCAGTCATTATTTATTCACTCATGTAGTCCAAACACACAAAAGATGTTAGGCAAAATTTTACAGACTGAAAGCCTCAGTCCTCATTCACTTTCATTATGTAGGAAAGAGCAGCATCGACATTCTTCAAAATGTCTCCTATTGTGTTCTGCAAAAGACGGTAAGTCATCCAGGTTTGGAACAACATGAGGGTGTATACATTGTGTGTGTGCTAACCCTTTAACAATAAATGACAAAATCCCATTTTAATTTAAACAAACAGGCCCACTGCTGTCATGGCATGCCCTGTACCTCCTCCAACATTCTGTTAGCAAAAGACAGAGAGTGCAAGATAAGAGTTTCAGTGTTTTTCGCCTCTGTGAGCTTTTTGTTAAGGAAGAATGCCTGAGGCCCCGGCAGACAGAGAGAGAGGGACAGAGTGAGTGAGAGAATAGTCACTGCCAAGCTCTCTTCCTCCTTTGCTGGCAGGCTCTCGCCCACATGCTGTCCTCCTGACCTTGGTGGGCCTTACTGAAGAAAGAGAGATGGCAATGATGGTCATCAGCTCCTCTTCTGCTGAGCCGCCTGGTTTCTGTCCTCAGCCCTGGGGCGGGACTTCTGCTGGCGTTCTGCGGGACTCCTTCAGTCCACTCACCCAGGGCTTTGATGCATATGTTCTGAAGGTGGCCGCCACCGCGACTCAGGCATGGTGGCAGATGGCAGACCTTCAGGCCTCCGCTGGTCAGACTGGTGTTCATTTCCCAACTTTTTTCTGCCTGAGTGTTTCAGAGGAAGATTCAGCAGTGCAGAAGAGCTTCTTCTGGTGCGAGAAAGAGAGAGAGGGAACAAAACCAAAAGGCACAGTGTGGCAGAAGGTAGAAAGGGCTGGTAGCTTTGAGAACAAACAAATTATTTGAACTACATATTGAAAATGCCTAAGATGGTCCCAGTGGTGATTTGTAAATAAGCAAGCTTTTACTGCCTGCACCAAACTGAAAATGCAAAAATAATTCTGCTGAAAAAACATCTTAAACCAGCCTAAGGTGGTTAGCTTGTCTCCCAGCTTGGCAAAACTGGTTAGGCAGGTCTGCTTTATGGTCAGGCTGGGGGAACAACTATACACCAACTTGGCAAAGTTGATAGACCAGCAATCCACCTTAGGTTGGCATAAGCTGTTATTATCAGCTGGGATGACTATTTTCAAATAGGTTTCCTAAAGACTCCCCTGTCTTCCTTTGGTCAGACAACGGAGTACCGTCCCTTGCTCATGCCATTGGTTGAGCTGATGATGCTGTGTCTGGCTGGTCAGAATGCTCAAATGAACAGTGCAATGTTTTGAAAGCATTACAGTGTTTAGACTTTTCAGGGGAATAAACCTAATTACAGTTAACTATGCACATTATGCCTTAATAGGACAATATATTTTAACTAGTGTTATCAGTTGATTACAATTTTCCAAACAAAGCTTTATCCAGTATAATAGAAATTCAGGTAACATTTAAAATTTCTCAAAATCTAAGTGGGAGGTTGACTAATTGAAAGAACTGGTTTAAATAAAATTGGTTGCATATTCATTGCAATGGGCTTTAAATCTCTTAAACTCTCATCCTCCACATTATTAATGACCCGGCAGACTGTGGCTATCTGCTTTGCTACAGCAATAGTTAAGCCATGTTCATGATGTGCGTGAGGGCGTAAACATCAGCATCAAGCACTGCTTTGATCTCAAAAGGAAAAGCACGGCAGACAATGTCTCATTCGGTGTTTTCTTGATAGTTAAGATTTGACGTGCATTTGTGGTATTTAAATTGTGCCATACAGAGGCTGCAAAGTACTTGATTTTTGTCACAAGTCCCATCAGGGTTTGTTTGTTTACATAAAAATAGCATTAAGTGTTCCTTTCCCATCGTGTGTGTGTTTTGTGTGTAATGACTCCAGGCGGACACATCACAAAGGTTCTGCCCTAGTCCAATGAGTGTTTTTGCTTTTTTATGCTTTATTAAGGGTAAATGCATTAATCGAGATTTTTACGAAAAATGAACACATTCAACTTTAATTAATAGCATGCATTAATACATTTATTTTGACCACTCTAATTTTAACATAATTACACACATCTGCTTTAATGCAACTATACACAAGCTGCTCTGTCAAAAAAGTATGGCTTAAACCACTTTGGACCAGCTGCGATTCCAATATGATTTGAACTGGTTTTATGCTGGTCTGTTGAAGGCACGCGCTGGTTAAGATGCTATTGTTGTGGCCAGACCAGATTGACCAGTGTAGCCATGCTAAAATCAGCTAAAAAGAAGTGCCCCTCTGGTTATTAGCAATGTGTTTTTACAATTCTTATTTTCAGCTGGGTGATTTAAAATTTTGGTTATTATTTTTATCAATGGCTTATATATTTTGCTATTTTCTAAAACATTAAGTAATTAAATCTTTGAAATTGGCTTGATGGGTTTGAATTATATTCCCTGATGTTGTGAAAGTGACTTACAAAGCCAAAAACGTAAGTTTTTGACGGTGTAATTTAATGCATGCTAGGTGAGGTACAGATGTGGGAGGAAGTGAGGGGTAAAGGGAGGGTGAGAGAGAGAGAGAGAGAGAGAGAGATGAGCAGTCTTTGTCCTTGATGGATCTCCTCCTCTTCCCTCAGGAGCCAGCCATCTCCTTGCCCAACCTCTGAGCTGTGGATTCCAACATGCGGCTCATACACACATTCAGAAACTGACACATGCACAAGTACACACTCCCATAAACATACTCTTCCAGACAATTACCGTCCTTCCTCAAGATGCTTGCAGGTATAGGCCAGCTGCCACGTCTCACAAATCGAACGTGCTGTTCAATGCCTTGACACAGGTTGATAAGGGACGGATGCTCCTCTTTTTCTCCATCTTTTCATCTGTTTCTTCCTTAAAGTTGCATGGCGGAGGACAAAATGGACAGATGGGGAGGCCTCACAGTCCTGATGTTTGGGTTCTAATTATATTAGTCCAGGCCCTGCATGGATTCACGATAAATGTTTACTCAGCCACCAATTTATAATCATTTAGTGAACACCTGTTTAGAAGAGTAAAAAAAGAGATGCATAGCAAGTCAGGGGCCAGATGCATAGAGTGGAGAAAGTCACATGTGCTGAAAGCAGCCAAATGGGTTTCTGTACGATTGAAGGAAAGGCTTGATTTATAGCTCTCGAAAATCAATGGCAGCTGCCTTACTTCCGAGTCAGTCAGTGACTTCACAGGCAACATATTGTGTTTGAAGGTACTTTGTAAGGAAACTGGTTTCAGAGAAGCTTCTAAGACATGATTAAAGATTTACAACATTTCCAAGTGAGCTTTAGAGATCTAGTGAGCTAGAAGACCAAGAAAATATTAAGTGACTACAATGAATGTGTTTACATGCACAACCGACAGATTAAGCTAAATAACCTGACAATGTATAAGGGCAGGCAGATGCTTTAAATGGTGTTCTTTTATCAGGGAATTGTTAATAAAGAGTTAAAGGGGTCATGACATGAGAAATCAAATTTTCCTTGATCGTTTGCTATATAAGAGGTCATTCTTCTATCAAAATATACTGTAAGTTTTAGAACTCAAAACTTCCTCCTCAATAGAAAAAGAGCATTTACTTAAACCAAGCTGCAAAAACTGCTCATTTGGAATTTGTAGATTTTGTGATATCACAAGGACCGATACTTCAGCAAAAGACCACCTCTACAGTAAGACATCAACACCCACTTTTACAACGTTGCACCCTTGGCATCACTCACTGGCACTCAGACAGGTGAAGAGGTGAGAAAAGATGGGCCTCATCTGTTATGGGAGATTCATCTACACCAAAAGGGACTTACAAAGGACACCTTCGTAAATGTTTTTTATACATAAACATGCAGTAGATGAACTGCTTTGACAATTAAATTTGTCATGCATTTTGGCATGCAGCATTTAAAATGTCAGGTTATAATTATTAGAGAACCTTATACCGTGTCTTGCTCTTGAGTATAAACGTGTCCTGGACACATTTTTGCACCCATCTGCACTATTTTTATTTGTCTGTCTATGTAAAAATGCACTAGATGGACGTCTTTGATCGTTTTGATGCTTTTCCGGCATTGTGCGCCACATTTTAAGAATAATGCTAGTGCAAATGTTAAAAACTAGTCCATTCCACTTCTGCTTTTGGGTCATGTAAGTGTGGATTGCTTATGAAACAATCACAATACGAATCAAGCTTTTCCATTCACAAATGTTTCAAATGTCATGACTGTTTGATAGTTTATGGTGCTGTTGTGTTTGAGTGATCAGTTTTAATATATTCAGATGCAATATGTTGGGTGTGCGTTATGTGTAAAACCTGAAATAAGTTTGTATCATGTTGTGGATCTTGTTTATTTTTCTGCCGATTGAGTTTCAAATATATATGGCTGTGTATTTGAGGGGTTGCACGATGTTAGCCAATCATAACAGCAGATTTTTTTTCCCCATTACCCTGAGATCACACTGCATGTTGGTGTTTCTACAACATATGGGCACATTTAGCACTGTGACCTTATAGAAATTAAATTAACATTTGTCTAGTTGCAATGTCTAACATTGCATATAGATGCATCACATGAGATTTTTGCAAGTTAAAAAAATAATAAAATATAAATAATTTTTAAACAATAAATATTGAAATGGTTTATTTCACTATTTGTTTAGATTATCATATTTTTAAACATGTTCTAATTTGTATTTTTTTATAATAGAATTCCATAGTTTAATATTGAAAGTGTGGGTCTGGGACAAGACTAAAACAGTAAATCTGTTCATATAAAATCAACCCCTGGGACCTTTAAAGTGCCAAAAGTTGAAGAAAACCCCATATAAACACCAGCATTCAGGTGGTATAATCAATGTACACATGTCTTACATGTACATCTGTTTGTGTTTTGATGTCATTACCGTAGGAGGATTTAGCTTGGGCAGCAAAGGATCTATGTTGCATTCAAACACTGACCAGAGGCCTGTACCATGAAGCTAGTTCATGGTACTAGTTCCTGTGGCAAAAATTGACAGATGTAAATTTCCAGAAGGTACATGCTCAACTTGACTGCACATCCTAGCAGAGAAACTGTGGAGCAGTGCACACCTATTCATTAGGCACGATGCATGTCCTGGGCATAACATGGGATAAAGGATTTAAAATGCTCACTCACTTTCATCAGAACCAGTGTCAAAAGTGAAACAGCATGAGAGAGACCCAGCATGTACATGAGTCTGAATGGTAGCCAAACAATAGTTTTGAGATTTGGGCATGCTGAAACAGGTTTTGCATGAGGCACCATACAAGATAGAACCGCTATTGGTTACTATGGTAATGGATACAAGTAAAGACTGACCCATTTTCATGGTACCTAAAACCCAGGGCTGATTTTAACTAAACTAAAATATACCTTGCTAGCCACCTAAACCGTCTTCATGGTTTAGGCCCCAGATAAAGGCATCTCAGTAGACTTCTGGTGTGCCTTGTTGATATCGTACCTATGTATACTGCCTTCAAAGGCAGCATTTTATTGCTTTAGGACACAGCCTACTTCTGGCAGGTGTGTGTGGGTATATACTTCCAAATTTAGTTTTTTGAAATAGCCATTATCAGAGCCTCAGGGAAGAATGTAGATTTATCATGTTGAGTTATTGACAAATTTGTTCACTGCTGAGAAATCTCATATGGAGTCAACCTCCTTTTTCACTTTCGTCCATCCTCTCTCCATATTAGCCTGCGTCTTTCACTTTTTCCTATGCTCTCTCTTTGTTTCTCTCACTCCCTCTCAAAGGTCAGGACTCTGAGTGGGTCTGTTTGAAGCATGGCCTTCTGCAGAGCACAGGAGGGGTGATCTCCGCAGGGAAAATGAACACTCCTGCACCCCCGGCTGTTGGCCTTGATGACTTTGGAAGACACAAAAGGGGGCCATTTATTTACCTCATTGACCCCATCACACTGCCCCTGATGTGGGGAGAGAGAAGCTGTCTGGGTGTCCAGTTTGAGCCACATAAGATCTCATCAAGACTTGGTTAGCCAAACTGTAGCCAGACTTTTTGACTGTGACATAGTCTGGCAATAATTAGCTTATTTTGGCCAAGACCTACTTGCATGGCAAGAGACCATTTGGCATAGGACGCCATTTAAGGGTTATATGAAATACTGTAGATTATACCACAATATAACAGACCATTGTGAAAAACAATAAAATAAAAGAATGTGGCAGTTTTCGTGAATGCCAAGAATACCGAAAAAATTTAAAATGTGTAGACTTTACAGAACAGACTTTAAAAGTTAGAAGAACTGATTATTTTACGGCATAGCTTGGAAAACAAAGAATCTAATCTGATAAAGGATATCTAGACTCACTGAGCACTTTATTAGACACCTGTACACCTACTTATTCTTGCTATTATTTAATCAGCCAATCATGTGGCAGCAGTGTAATCTATAAAATCATGCAGATTTGAGTCGAGCTTCAGTTAATGTTCAGATCAACCATCAGAATGGGGAAACATTTTTATCTCATTGATTTTGACTGTGGCATGATTGTTGGGCTGGTTTGAGTATTTCTATAACTGCTGATCTCCTGGAATTTTCAGAACAGTCTCTAGAGTTTACTCAGAATGGTGCCTAAAACAAAAAATATCCAGTGAGAGGAAGATCTGCAGACAGAAAAGCCTTGTTAATGAAAGAAGACAACGGAGAATGGGCAGACTGGTTCAAGCTGACAGAAAGGCTACGGTAACTCAGATAACCGCTCTGTATAATTGTAGTGGGCAGAATATCATCTCAGAATACACAACATGTCGAACCTTGAGGCAGACCACGTCGGGCACTTTATTAGGAACATAGTGTTCCTCATAAAGATATGAGTGATTGTAGTTTACTTGCTACTAAGTTTCTCAAACAAAGCTCTTTAAAATATTTGATGCCACCTTGCACAATTAAGAAAATCCAGTGATTATTTCATCCTCAAAAGCGTTTGTGTTGTTAACACACATTTGTTTTCAGGCTGTGTAATTAGCCAGATTGGATCTGCCTATTTCAGTCAGAGCTTGCCATTTTTTAGTGCAATATTCATCAGATGGTCAGTGAACGGAGGCTGAAATGAAATTGTTCCTTGATTTGCCAGGCCACTATGTGGGTATGATCTTTTTAAAGATGTAAATCAATATTGGGCTCAAAGAAAAGAAAAGAAAAAAGAAGAGAAATACAAGGCTGATAAAGAAGAAATGAAGCTAATAATATTGAACAATTACATCACATTGGTGTAAAATTCAGTCAAGTGTAATATGATGTGTATGACTGTCTGGTTGATTTGTTTTGTGGATGACACTCTATGACTAAAAAGGTATGCACGTAAGAGAAGAAAAATTGTGGATTGAAATCCAGGTCCTGGTAGTTGCTTTACCAGTCCCTGCTCAACAGAAGTACTTCAGGGACAGGAAAATGCTCTAATGAGAGACACAGACCACAATGGTCTATGAGTGTTCTTTTGGTCAAAGCGCCTCTTGTATGTGTACATCTGTGAATGTGTCTAGAACAATAGGAAAGTGATCACAAACCCCCTTGAAACTCTCCAGTGAGTAATTGGCTTTCAACATCAGCATTTGAAAACAAAAAACCAAACAAAAAAACTGTTGTCACTGTAATTCATTTAATTCAAGGCCCCCTCTGCTGTAAACACGTTGCATATGCTTTTTAATGGCATTCGATATATATCATTTTTATTGTATGGGATTACTAAAAGTAACAATATAACTACTGTTATACATTTTTCAGTAGCGTGACAGAAGCTATTTTCACAGTAGTGTACCTTTTCCAGTAACAAACTACTTTTCTATCAAGCAGCTAGCTTGTGTCAGTTTCACAAAGCGCACATTTGTCACATTGTATTGCACAAGCACTAATACAACAGAGTGAGTCAAGGAAGTTATGAAATTTGCTCAATCACCTAAGCCGGTGTCTCGCATGCAAAAACTCTAAACTGTCCTCTCTCTCTCATGTAGTGTTGCCAAGGCCAAACTATTTAAGCAAATCAATTCATTTGGATGGTATTTTTAAAGGAATACAATTCTCAAGATCACATTTAAGTGGCGTTGGGAAGTCAAATTCATGTTAGTGAATCGTTTCATTTGGAAGTTTAAATAATGTGTAAATAAATGTTTAAAAAACGAATCAATTCAGTTGAGAGTCCCTGTGCATTGTTACTGCATTGTTTTTTAAGTAAAATATTTGTGATCATTGCTGATGTTTATCGCTGTTTAAATAAAATATATATAATATATATATAATAAAATATATATCTCATATAAAAAGGTTTTTTTTTGTTGTTGTTGTGTTAATGAGCCTATTTGAGATGTACATTGTTTTTAAGCCACAATAAATCAGAACAAAATCTAGGTGGCACAAAATCAATGATCTTTTTACATATACAGGTCACATCAGGTGACCTTTTGATTGCAGAATTAAGTTGTATATTTAAAAATATATTCTTTTTCAAATAGCTTTAATGTACTTAACTATTTTTTGTTAGTAGCTTAACTGTAGCTAACTAAGCTAAGTAGCTAAGTTGTAGCTAACAACTTCTTTAAAAGGGTATCCTGACTGTTGTTTAGCTACATTATTAATTATTAGCTTATCTTGGGAAGCTACAGTTTCAAAGTAGCTTCTCCAACAGTTGTTTACCATTTCAGAATATTATCTTTCAATGTTCAAGGGACAGTAAAACAAGGGATAATCATATTCTTTCATCCTCAAGTAAGGATGATATCTTAAGACATAGTCTAGACTCAAATGCTAATAACATCACCACACGTTAGATCTGTACCTGCTTTATAGTCCTGGCATCACATAAGCTGCATCAAAAGCGATTTATTTATTTTATTTAGCAGATTTTTTTTTGCCATAACCTTCGATGGCCTCAGATCCACCTTCTGCCTCCACTTTACCGAGTCTTTAGCAGTGAGTACAGAAAGGTCGAGGGGGTGAGCAGGGGGGTTTGCGATGGGGGTAAACAGAAGTCGCGTTGCCATCATGATGACTTAGTTTGAGTAGAAATCCTCTAATAAAAACATTGACCCATGTAATTGATTTTAATGGCAGCACTGTGCCATCTTTCCTGCACTGGCTGGATGCCGGCCAGATGCCATCAGCGCCGCCCCTGGGGGACCGGTGGAGGCTGGGGCGGAGGGAGGGCGCAGATGAGTGCCTGCCTCTGAAGTGGAGAGTAACAAGAATAGATTAGCGTGCTTGATAAACACGATGCGCAGCGTGCTCCAAAGGCAGCCGAGGGTACAACTGACCTTTTTGTTCTCTGTCAGGGGCAGAGGAAGCAGTGGAGAGGGGGCGACGGGGACAAAAAAGACTATCCTCCCCAACCGCGAGACCCGACAACGTTTAGCCGCCGCACGGCAACATCGTCTCCAAGGACCTTGCTATAAAGCGCAGTGGTTTAACTGGTTTAAACAGCCGCTGTTTATGTGTTTCTGCGTGCCTTGTTTGTTCACAAAGCATGATCTGCTCTTTACATGGCATCATGGTCTCAGTTGCTGTTGGTTTTCCACTTCTATTATACTTGGGGAGAACTGACACAGTATGATCCAAGCTACAGGCTTCAGGGGGTGCCTTTTATTTACACCACTTTCTCCTGGTACTTCCAGTGTCCTGGCAGCTTTTAGCCAAAGGGGAAGTAGTGCACGCCTGGAAAGGAGCTCTTGTTTTAAGTGCTTCACACTGTTTGTGTCTTTTGTTGACTGCTATCGCTTTCCATAGCTCTTGGTGGGGTGAAAAAGACACACTTAAATACACACTGAGCAAATGAAGGTTAAGGCTAGCATGAGCCTGACCGTGGGATAGTTTACATCTGCTAAGTACCCAGGGAGTGGTGGCCAACGATATTGACTCAATTGTGTAAAAAAAGCTCAGGTGCTGTCATTCCTCATTGATTGGGTTAAGCGTCTTACAAAGCGATGTAGACAAAGTTCCATTGGCCAGATTTACACAGATAACACAACACGTTGCCCTCAACTGTCACAACATAGCCAGCACACACTTTTGGAAGTATATATACAAATGATTCCAAAAATGGTGCGATAAGGTCAAGGTGAAAATCTCCCCGTAATGATGGTTCATTCAGTGGACAATTTTGCATGAGGCGAAGCGTGAGCATTCTGCTAAGTTTGTGAGTGTAACTTTGCCGTTTAATTTACCTTGCTTGATGTCTGCCAGATGTACCCGGACATAGATAAATTAGCGAGCACCTAATGCTCATCTTACAATTGAACGCATCTGTGTCACATTGAAAACGAACGGCTGGCCTCTTCTACTAACCTTATCCCCATTTTCTCTCTCTCTCTCTCTGACTCACTATCTCTCCTTGTAAAACACATGAGCTTGGGGGATTGAGGTTTCATTGAGCACACACTCAGAACAATACCCATGTGGACCTGGAGAAAAACTGTGCTCAATTGTATTAATTTACTGCATGGACTAACGATGAGGCAACAAGGGGAATGGCACATCAATGGCAGTGCAATCTGACAGAAGGGGTTCTTGCCCAGGCCTGTGCAAAGCTACGAGGGGACCCTATTTCTCCTTATTCCACTCAGTTGCTCCCTTCTCACAGTGCCTTGGGCTTAGCCAGATGTTGTAAAGAGAAGGCATTGTGACACAGGGCTACAGCTCTGTACAGCAGGTGGCGCCGCAGGTCGTTATTAGCACATCCACACAAACATGGAGATCATGTCACTTACACATGGGCCTTGTTAAGTTTTTTCTGCTTGGTGAGAGAGTGCAGATGAGCTGGCTAATTGGATGGTAAGTAACAGCCTGACAAGATTTCTTGCAAGAATACCTACCACCGTGAATGAGATAATGAGTGAGCTGAAGATACTTGCCAGGCAGCAGAGGCAAGGTAAAGTGAACTGGTGGTACTCACTGAGATTGTAGTTGCCTTCAGGGCATCCACCACTGCTTAAACCAATACACTGCAGATTAAGAGCCAAAATGGATCCCTCTTTATCACACTCACACTGGCACAGTAACTCAGAAGCTGGACAAAGGAATGTATGGTTGACTTGGAGCTAATTGTGGATAAGTAGCTCCTTAAGACTGTTATCTTAAGTGGTTTTGCCCTTAAGTACATTTGCCACAGCTTTCATATTAATCAACTTAAAGCTGCAGTGTTTAATTTCTGCACCACACCAAACAGCCATCCATCCATTCCCTATAACTGCATCCTATGTAGGGTCATGGGGAGTGCCGGAGCCTATCCCAGCTGTCTTGGGAAAAAGACAGGGAAACACCCTGGATAGGTGGTCAGTCCATCTCAGGACTAACCCACAGACAAACACATTCACACAGTCACATAAACCAATGGGAAATTTAGAGTCTCCATTTCACTTGACCTGCATATCTCTGGATTGTGGGGGGAAACCGGAGCACCTGCAGGAAAGCCATGCAAACACTGGGAGAACATGCAGACTTCACTCAGAAAGGCCAAGCGTGAGCCACTACTCAAATCGGTAACCTTCTTGCTGTGAGGTGACTGTGCTAATACCCACTGAGCCACCACACCAAACAGAACTTTAAAATAATGACAGTTTTTAAACAAGTTTCAAACAATAACCCTGCCCTTCTTTCTGTCATTCCTTGTAATCTCGTTCACTGTCAGCAAAAAAATAAATAGGCAATTGCATTGTTAGCATAAAATTACATGTACTGATTGTTATATTCTTAGCATAAAATTAGTAGTGCTACATAGTAGTGATTGAGAATCAGTTACAAAAATCACACTAAACAGAAAAATAAGTGTTTTTGCACAATTTAATTGCAAAGTAAATACAAGGGGAATGGAGTTTGTGCCGAACAGATCTGGAATCAAACTCGATGCAAGTAAATGAACTAAGTAAGTGCTGGACCGACCCAGGATGACATTTGGAATGCAGCATTCCCTAACTTATTAGACTACCGTGCAGTCATTAGCATAGCGGTGCTGGGCCAATTCATTTTCAAAGTGCACCAGATGTGCTCCCGCAATTATTCCAGCAAGGACTGAGGTTCAGATGTGTGCTCACACTCCCGGTCTTGTTGGAACTGCAAATGTCTTCCATTTGAATTCCTGGCTGACCTTCTCTCATTCTGTTTTTTACATTCCATTTCACATGCCATGTTTTGCATTGGTCAGTGGCATGTTTGGAACAGTTTTAACTTTTATTTAGTTAAATTTCAGTTTATGAAATTTTATTTACTGTCAATTTCTTACTCACAGATGTTAAGTGAAAATGAGTAATATTATGATTTAATGATTCTATGTAACAACAAATACATACTTAACACTATTGAACAATTAAACATAAAAGAATATACCATAAAGATTAATCCACAGAAATGAATATGCAGTGGCCCCCAAAAAGTATTTGGCACTTAAGCCACTCTTGAAAACGTACATGTCATTGCATTTGATAACACAAAATCAAACCAAGTGGCATCTAAATACAAATGATGCCAGATGCTTAATTTTTGCCATTTCTGCTACTTTTAATTGACAGGCCTCAAGGTCATTTTTAGTGGATTCTGTATGTGAAGTCAGTTCCCATCAAGTTCACCACAGATTTAGTACAACACATTAAAGTGATGACATTTTGTCTTAATTTGGAACAATATAATTTAAAATGTAATTAAGTGTCCAAAAACAGTTTTTGGGGGTCAGTGTATAAATGTACAAGTCAACTACTAAATACGGTCATCCACATTAGGCCATAAATGTTTGTACCATAACACGTGCTCATGAACTACAGTAGTCTGTATTATCGGCCATTACATTACTGATAATATAATGTTGACTGTAAGGACATTCTTGAGTATCTGACAGTGGAAAATAAAGTATAAGTAGAACACTGATGCCCTTAGGCATATGCCACTGCCGGACACCTCTCTTGAGTGACAGAGGAAGAGAGGAGGCTGAGCGGGTGAGGTTAAGAGTCCTTCGTCTTGGGCAGTGACAATTGCTTGAAGCGTCTGACACCTTAAAGAGACTGGGACACAGATGGGGATTGAAGACCTGTCATTGGTTTTGAGATATTTTCAGAGGGACAGGTTCTCCGACTGAAGAAAAAAAGTGCTTAGATGAAATGCAGACAGAATCCCTGACTCCCTTACAGGCATATAAGAAGGATAGGCCTCTCTGGTGATGTATTCTACATATTTAGTTTGCCATTTTAATAAAAAAATAAAATTAAACTTTATTACATTAAAATGCTTTATATTAGGGATGTACCGATACTGTGCTCATGTACTCCTATAATTGTACTCGTAAAAATGCCGGGATACCAAAAACCGATGCCATCTGACGTATGAATGTCATTTCCGAAAACATTCAGCGCACAAATCAAAATAATCAACTTGTCAGTGTGATTAATAAACTGCAAATGCTGCAATTTGATGACATACATATGTAGCTTGCATGCGTCATGCATGTGATTAATTAAATGTGATTGCATGTTATTAATTAAATGTGATCGCTTTGTAAATGTGTGGAGCCGGTGTTTTGCCAATATAAAGACATAAAGTTCGTATACCTTTTAGAGATCATTGGCAAATACACGAAAAGCATCATCATGAGCATTGTGCACTGTTTGTAGCAGATGATAGCGAGCAGAGTACTAATTCACTTTGTAGCACGAGGCACATACAGACTACATATTTACTAAATTAAATATCAACCTTTTGCGGTTTGATAAGTCACGTAGCGTCTGGATTTTCCGGATTGAGACCGTAGCAACAAAGAAACCCTTAACCAAAATAAAAGCTACATTTAAATGGAAAAAGTATGACAGAAATCACTATTGTATAGTTATGTAATATTCACAGTAATACTGCTACTAATAAGTAATGTTTTAGCAGTATCTCACATCTGTGATGCTGTTATGCAGCACTTTGTTTGACAAAATATAACTCCAATGTTGTGTTTTGGACAGTGCTGTGAGACTGTGCATAAAAACACTTAATTTGATCAAAATAATGCAATATAATGTTGAAAATGAATTGTTATAGTTTAATTTGATTAAAGTTTTAATGAATCAATTTAATTAAACACAATTTTGATGATAAAATTGAAATAAACGTTGGATAAGGAATTCAGAAAAAAAAAACAGGTATCGGACTTGGTATTGACGGATACCAATAAGGAAGTATTGGTACTCGTTCTCAAAAAAAAAAAAAAGGTATCAGGACATCCCAACTTTTAATAGTCTTGATGGGAAAAAAATGCTTAAAATACAGGAGACTCTGTTGGCACTGTTGCTCAGGTGTTTCTGTTAATAATTTTTACTACTTTCAGAAAGGAATAGTTGACATAATTTTCTCATCTTGTTTTATTAACATCAATATTTTAGGTTAAAATGTTACATTTTTTACTCTACTAATGTTATACTAAATATAATGTATACATTTAAGTGTATATTTTAAGTTTGTCACCATTTTTAATCAAGCTTTTGCTTTTTCTTGCTCAACATAACTTACGTATATTCCACATAAGTCTGTAAATTAATATAAAAGCTAGGTAATGAAAGCTGCATGCACAATCAGTACACATATTTTTTATTCACATTTAAAATCCTTGTCAATCACATTCTAAAAAAACATTCTTCTGGAGGTATGTAAAGAAACTAAACTATCATCAGTCTTGTTGAGATCAGCACATTGTTCAGTACCATTATACAAGTATAACATGAAATCTTCCCCTTCTGATGCTGCAGAGCGGAGCTGAATCAGAGGCTATGATCTGTACTGTACCATTACTCCATGCTAGAAAAGGTCAAGAACTTATCTTGTACAGTTTTCCCCCTTCTGTGCAAATGCTTTTCTTTTCACTTTGCTCTTTGCTTCCAATTAACTGAGTAGGTGTTTTATCCCATAATTAGTATCTTCATTTCCTGTCTGAAGCCTCATTATCAATGCAACAAATTCACCCACTGTAATAGCTTCTAGTACTTAATGATGCCATTATTCTTAATGATACTGTTTTTAGCTTCAAAGGAATAATTACAGTTCACTTCTACTGGATATGCATAGAGCAAACCGTGCATATTTTTTTCGTGTGTGTGTGTGTTTGTTTTTTTAAGATGGACACTTGCCTGTGTTCACATTTTTGTACGGTGAAAGGAAGAGTGTATTGGAAAAAAACGATAGAGAAATGGAGAGGCACACAGTGAGGAATCAAAGCTCCTCACACCTTTTTTTCCACCACTGTAGAGCACTCATTTACAATAATTTGTCAAATTATTTTACCAATGTTACTACTTTATTTAATGACTGAGGAATAAATATTTACATTTAAATTAACATAATGTGAAAGAATTTGTTTACCACTTGTTCTTACTCATACAAAAATATCCCTATTTACAGTAAATACAGGGTTTGCACAAATTCAGTGATTCATACACTGAAAAAAAAACACAAAAACAAATATGGTGGTGAAGTAAATATAGCAGAAAAGATTACATACGTTCTACATTGTTTAAGCATGAATTAAAAAATACTACATTTGTTATAATTCAAACCTGTACAGTAATCGGAGTCGGAGATCAACTGAATGGCACAAAAACACGCCGTTTATGACATTTAGCTTATATATTCGCTTAAACTTTCCTTATTTGGACATTAAAATGTGACTGGAATTTGAAGTGCACAATAATCGCGGTTGTCTCAAATAACCACGGTTAGATCAAATAACTGCGATCAGACAATTATTTAATAATCGCAACAGGCCTACAATAAGTTATCATGTATCAGTCCTAAATTAGAACACCTTGTCATTTATTCGCTAATCTGAGTAAATTTCAGTGGTAAATAAAATAAGTACATTTTACTCTACTTTTGAAGTTGTTGTTCCCAGCATACACCGGCTTGAATTAATGAGCTTGTATGGTTTCACGGTTTGCAAGTTTATTTACACATTGTTTTGTTGATTTTCTTGTTACGTTTGTTAACTTCTTGTTTTGTGCTGTCCGAAGTAAAATTTGTACTCAGAATTACCCATTCATAATCAAAAAAAGTATCTATTATCTGTTCCATTGTCATGTTTTGTACACGAAGTGTTGAGGTGCTGTATGATTTTGGAACTGTAAAGACTAATCAGCATCCAGAATCTTGCCCGTTTTATAATATGCATTTTAGAATTTAGGCTTTCAGTTTAACATGTTAATTCAGTGAGATTAATAATAAGAAAAATTATGCGTAAAACAATTAAAGCTAATTCAGAAATAAGGAATTTTTCCAATTCAAGCCTGAAGAACCACCTTTTGCGAGTCGCAGTCAGTAGGGGGCAGTCAGTGCAACTCCAGCTGTACTGGTAATGCACAGTAATAGCAACAAATCACACTTACTGAGAGCAAGCAGCAGGCAGCACAATAAATAAATGAGGCTCACACAGCAGAATGTATTCTTGTGTTCAGACAGCTGGACAGACCACAACTTTAAATGCAGGGGCTCAATGTATTTTTTAAACGTGTATATAGACCAACAAAAACAGCGCAGATAGACGCAAACACATGTCCACTGATAAAAGCCTTTTAAGTCTACCTCGGCGAGATTGACATAATTGCAAAATGCATTGATGTGAACTGTTAGCCAGTGATTGGCTTATGGTCAATGATATGGCAATAAAGCAAACAATATATTGACTTCTAATCATTATTTGTCCAATCAATTGTCTGCCACAATAATGTAATATCTTTGACTATTTATATTGATTATATTTATTTTGGGTGCCTGTCACAGCAAATATTGTTATATTAATATGTCATTTGCAATTATTTTTATTTATTAATTAGCATCTTATGTAATTAATTATACTACTAAATGAATTAGACTCACAGCCCTATTTATAATACATCCAAGTGCTCTGAAAATGTTTTTGGTTGTAGGGTCGGAGATGTTCAGAGCAGAGATGCTTGTTAACAGCCACTTAGATGTCCTATTCCCTTGCAAGTCTAATTCCCTCTAATATCAACAACTTCTGACTGGCAGTAGTTGACAAACCAGGCAGTATTTGAGTGAAGTCAGCCATTTTAGCCTTCATTTTAAGCCTCTTTAAATACTCATTTGACTTTGGACAAAAGTCTTGTTCTGCTTGTCCAGTCCAACCCCACTCTCAAATGTCCCACTGACCAGATGTCCAAGTGTATGCCGCAGAACGGCGACAGAACATCCCGTCCATCTTTATGCTGTTTGAGATTTTAAATGGCTCATTCTACTGAAACTGAAAGGCTTTCAGAAGCTATTAAAACAGAGGACGTACCCTACGCCACAGGCAATTTTAATGGGGCTTTAAGAGCCAGCATGCTACAATTGCTAATTGGTAGTGTGAAATAGCTTGTTGTGTTTTGCCATCTACACCGGGCCTGCCTTTACATTACACAACCCTGGAGGCAAGATGACTCAGATTTATTTTATAGTATAAAGCATGACAAAGTTCTTCTGACATGACCGCATATTAGCACACGTTTACAACCACTGCTGCATTCAACTATTCATTTTAGTTGGATGCAGAGAGCTGTTCAAACACAGCTGTTCAAGGGTCTTTTGTGGAAAAGAAAATGAAGGACTTGTGTTGCGTGTTTAATTGAAAATATGCTTGAGACTGCCTAAGGTAGTGTACCTCTTTACTCGCACCATAAAACAGCATTTTAAAACTGTAATGCTAATCTGGGTTGGTACAGAAGTTTGGATGCAAATGATCTAATGAATATGCATGCCTGTCATCTTACGGTTTGCAAAAAACATGGGATTCTAAAGCAACTAAACAAAGGTCTTTGTTGCAGCTACTCTCTGATACCTTGCCAGGGTAATTTCCATCTGTCTGCTCATGCTGAATTCCCTCTCTCTCCATCTATCTCTTTTACTCCCCCTCTCTCTCACACACTCCTGCACCCCACTCAGTTCTGGCATTAGAGCCACAGGAAACAGTGTCCGTTCCTTTACACGATGCGACAGTCTGTTCACCTACACAGTGCTAACACGGCGTGATGTGCTTGTTGGCTGATCAGAGAGCTGCTGAGCAGAGACTCCTGACTTGCACCTGAGACTCTCACCCCTCCACCCTCCTGTCCTGTGAACACACGCTTGCTCCTCAAACCTGCAAAGTCCTTCTGTCCCACTAAATAAGACACCTCCTACCTCACTGCTGCCCATCTACAACTAAACACAAACTCTGTCCTCTACTCTTAGGTTTTACAGCATAGAGTTCTCTTGTAAAACTCAGAAGATAATGTAATGGAATTTCTAAGCAGGGCTTGACATTAACTTTTTGGCTAACTGACCAATGTGGCTAGTGATGTTCCAAATTCACAAGCCACTTAGCATTTTCACTAGCCAGAATCCCACGCCCCCTAAACAATTGATAAAGGTTACTGGAGGCTTTCACTGCATGCATTTGTTTCGAAATAATTTATTTAAACAAGAATTAAATGAGTTTATAAGTCAGCTCTTATGTCACCTCTGAATATCTGAAAATGGCCAGATATAACAGGAGTAGGATAGAACAGGAGGAACCATTTGTCAATAGACTGTCCATAATTCAAGGAAGTCTAGGTTTTAACCCCTACATTCTAAATTGTACTTGCCTTGATGAAAGTTTAGCATTGATCTTCAATTGTTTAAAAAAGTGCCATTTGTAATAATAAGGCCATAATCACGGATGGCTCCTCATTACTCTGGTTAATGTAGGTACTAGAAAAAAACAAAAACAAATTAATAGCCTAAACACATTTAGAAACCTTTTAAGTAAGTGCTGTAGATTCACCCTAATAGATTGTATATGATTCTACACTCACTGAGCAATTTATTAGAAAGAATTGTACACATACTTATGCACAGGGTTAGAAGATACGGAATGCATGTAACGGGATTATGTATTTAAATGACAAAATATAAGTAATTGTATTCCACTACAGTTACAATTTTTAAATAATTGGTAATTTGAATACAGTTACATTTCTAAAAGTATTTTGATTACTGAAGAAGATGTATTTGCATCAAATGCAATTAGTTTCATTTAATGTTTATATGGAAAACATTTATCCATATAAATTATTCGATCCAAAGTGCATTTGAACAGTGGTGAAACACTTTCTTATAATGTGTTACATCAATATGAGCAGACAGAGAAGTTTGAAGTAAGTTTGGAGCAGAAAAAATAAAAATAAACCTTGTGTAAATTGCCAGTTTTACGCTAAGCTAAAAAGCTATTTCTAACCATATTTCTACCTGCACATGTAACCAGACATGATCATATTTTTTTTTTTCTAGTAAGATGTCTGATTGATATTAGGGCAAAAATCTCATTATTGATAATAATTTTTATATTGTTCTCCTGTAAAAATATCTACAAATCCTTAAAACAAGATGAATTTGATTGATCTTTTTTAGAAACAACACTGCATAAGATATTTAGGTTTTTCAGATAATGTATTTTTAACATGTGTAATTTGTCTCACTGTACTGGCAGTTTTTATAATCAAAACAAGTGAAAAAATTTACCAGTGCTGAAGAAGTAATCCAAAGTATTTAGAATACGTTACTGACCTTGAGTAATCTAACAGAATACATTACAAATGACATTTTACAGCATGTATTCTGTAATCTGTAGTGGAATACATTTCAAAAGTAACATTCCCAATCCCAACCCTGCTTTTGCATACTATTATCTAATCAGACAATCGTGTGGCAGCAGTGCAATGCATAAAATCATGCAGATACAGGTCAGGAGATTCAGTTAATGTTCACATTAACCATCAGAATGGGGAAAAGAAATTAAGTAATTTCGAGCGTGGCATGATTGTTGGTGCCAGTTGGGCCGGTTTGAGTATTTCTGTAACTGCTGATCTCCAGATATTTTCATGCACAACAGTCTCTAGAGTTTACCATGTTGATAAGAGAGGTCAACAGAAAATGGCCAGACTGGTTCGAGCTGACAGAAAAGCTACAGTAACTCAGATAACCACTCTGTACAATTGTAGTGAGCAGAATAGCATTTCAAAATAAACGTTGAATCTTGAGGCGGATGGACCATAATTTTCCTCATAACGTGCTCAGTGAGTGTGTACCAGTAAACTCTTTATCTTGTCAGTGCTGTTTATGTCTCAGCTGTCACACAGTTGGAGTAAATTTTAATTACACTTTAAAGTAGAACATTTTGTGTTGAATTCAAATAACTTGCATATGTTTTGGGCCTCTGCCACGATATCAAGTAAAGCCTGATTGACTCGCAAGTTCTGATCTATGTTATCCCAGAGCTTTAGCTACAGCCTATCCTTTCTCTGAAGCACGCTGATGTGCACTGCGGTGGTTCACAAGAAACCATTCTTTATTTGCCCTACGAATATGAGAAGCATATTTAATACTTGTAAAGCACTGAATGTGAGATGAACACAATTAAAATTGACTGGTGGTTCCCGACATTCACAGAATATTCAATGCAAGAAAAAACTCTGAAAATGTCACCCGCCAAAGTGGCAAGTAAGGGTGATAGAGGTACCTGCGACTGCTGATTTTTACCAGCATTTGGTGGGTGGACGAGCGTTAATGTGAAGCCCTACGTGTAAGTATCAACTTTGTCTCAGATGTTTCTCTTAAAATTCCTTGGAAGAAAATAAAAATGGAAACAAATGAGACAGTTGTTGACTTGAGTGAGTATACTGTATGTGACAAGCTCCATAATTTTGAGTCACTTTGACCTAGACACAATGAGTGTACTTACATGCACTTTAAAAGTTTGATTTTAGCCAGACTAAAACAATAATTTGTCATTTTAAAATGTTGTGTAATAGGTTTAGTCCAACTGAATTTGTACCAGTCCGTTTTTTTCCAATTCAAACTAACAGATCTAGATAATACGATTGTAGCTCAGCTGGCCTCGCCATTATGCGCATGCTCGAAAAACAGAGGTGCCACACAATGTATATTTAACCAAGTTGAATGCAGCACAAAGCAGAGAAAAAGAGGTAGAGCAACAAAAACACAATGGTATTACGGCAAATGCTAGAATTGTTCCTTTTCAGACGGATCAGCAGTCTGTAAGTCATTCTCACTTGTGACACAATTATGTACCCCTAATTATTATTCTTTGGTCTGTATTCTGCCCTTTGACTAATTATCTTATCTGTCATTAAAGAACATATTTACACCCAACACCGATCTTTGCAGTAACACCAAATGTCTTTTAACCTTTTTCATGATCTTATGTGGATCATTTTCACAAATTCCATCATAAAATACATAAAAGGTTGTAACGTGCATACTATGGCCAAGCTCACCATGCTTGGATTACTGCCTTAAATGCAGAATGTAAACATTACAAATTACACATATATCTGCATGTCATTTATGGTTGAGTGGATATAGCAGCATCTTTTACTTACCTCATGTGGATTCCATTCTTAGATGATATTTATTGAATATGCAGCCTGAAGCAAACAACAGGTCAGATAACCATATATTTTCTTAATAGTCTATTTATTCACAACATTGCTCCTCAATTTAAACATGATCATTATGCTTTACACAGAGTTTATAAGGATAATATCCTTATAAATTGAAGGCATTATGTGAAGCAAAGCAGAGCTTACATTGTTTGAACAATCCAGGAGCAAATTACATCGTCTTCTGCCTTTGGACCATAAGCACAACGGATAACGTACATTTAATCTGCACCAAAATCAAGGTTTAAAGAATGTAAGAAATGCACATGGCTGTAAATTTTTTTATGTATTGTTCCTGTTGCGTGCATCTCGCTGTTGAGAAGTTAGTTAGCGGACATCTTCAACATGCTAATATGATGCAAAAGGTTTACGCATGGTGTCATGTATACTTGGATAGAGAGATGAAGACTTTAGCTCAACCATGCAAAAACCGGCAGTAGCTCAATAATCACCGTCCATGTAAACGCACTCATATTGAGTTTCATGCATTGGTAAGAAGGAAAGCCTAAGCTTTCAAAATATATGGTTATGTTTCTGCTACAAAACAGTGTTGAGATACAATCATTTAAATGCTTTGCTTTTTACTTTAGGGCATAAAACTAATCATAATGTGTCTCTGGGACTGAGTGACTCAAAATATTAGAGCAGGTTACAAATGTTCTTAAAGGGAAAGTTCACCCAAAAAGGAAAATTCTCCCCTCAATTACTCGCCCTCATGCCATCCCAAATGTGTATGACTTTCTTTCTTCTTCTGAGCACAAACTCCATTTTTTAGAAGAATATCTCATCTCTGTAGGTCCTCCTGTAGGCAAGTGAATGAGATCCAACATTTTCAAATGACAAAAAGCAGAAAGGCAGTATTACATTAATCCATAAGACTCCAGTAGTTAAATCATATCTTCAGAAGTGATGTATTAGGTGTAGATTAAAAACAGATTCATGTTTAAATCCTTTTTTACTATAAATTCTGCTCCCTGCCCAGTGGCGAGATGCACAAATAATTTGAATTGCCAAAAGAAGAAGAATTTGAAAGTGGAAGTGGAGATTGACAGTAAAAAGTACTTAAATCTTATATATGTGTTATATATGTGTTATAACGTGAAGCAATTTTAATCTCAAAAGAACCAAGTAGTCAGCTCTATATTATATAACTGCTATAAAGCAAAGAACCATCGAATAATGTTTATTTGTGTAGAGCAATAAAATATAAAAATGTGGATATCATAAACCAGATATTTGGGTTTTGGAATTTGATGAGAAATGCTAAAAGTAAGCACACATTGAAATCTCTGACTTTTGATCACAGACTTTGATATCTTAGCAAATCTGAGCACAGATTAAAAAACAGTTGTTCTGCATTTAATTCCAATCCTGTCTTTGAGAGTAAAAAATATATATATTAATGGAGTATTTCCTCAAAAATGTAATCGTCTGTAATAATTTAATGTACTCACCCTTATGTAGTTCTAAAACTGTGCGCATCTTTTTTTTCCCCCATACAATTAACATGATTGATGACTGAGGCTGTCATTCTGCCTAACATCTCATTTTGTGTTCCAAGGAAGAAAGTTAAACGGGTTTGGAACAACATGAGCTTGAGTAAATGGTTACAGAATTTACATTTATGGGTGAACAATCCTTTTTAGAGTTCTCATTTGTGTTTATTATTATTATTACTTATTTATTATTATTATTATTATTATTATTATTATTATTATTATTGTGGATACAACCTCTCACACTATACTATTTCCCTAGTGTTCTTCTAGCTTCTCTCTAGCTAATATACTCACTCCAGCAGAGATTACATATTGACTGAACTTTATCTAAATCGAGCGAGGTATGCACTGATCATCTCGGCAAATGAATATTGTCACTCAGATTTTTCAAATCCTCCATCTGTGCTTTTTCTTTGATCAAATTTCTCAGGAAAATGAAGAAGAATCTTAGTCGACATTGCCCTAATTTCACTAAAACTAGTTTAATCATGAGACACAGAGACAATGGATTTTGCAATCATCTAAAAGAAGCACTTTTGGGATTGCTTGCTGTGATGAAATGACTTTGTTGCTGTGGTCAGAGACGCTTACAAAAATCTTCAAGTTGAGCTAAGGAGATTGCTATGAATTCTGAGCGTGTGTCATTTTATTAAGTTGAAAGCATGATTTAAAAAATATGGCTAGCCTTAAGCTGTAAAGCATGCTGAAATTGTGTGAGCATTTAATAAAGACACTCAGACATATGGCAGAGTCTTATTAAGACATTTGAGGTCAAGGGGTAAAAGTACTACAAGGCTGAAACAGCGGTTAGAGCACTAATCTCCACATAACCCAGGACACTCATGAAAAAACTATAGTGAGCTATCACATCTCAAACAAATGACAACCATTTTATCAATGAATTGCTGCATATGGCAAAATTTTGTATACATATACACAGTATTAATGCTGTCACATTGTGCAGCGTACAGTCATCGCATCATATTTTTCACTTTAATTTCATGTTAATTATCAATATAAACCTGCTAATGAACTATCACTTTAGTTTCAATGTTTTTATTTTAGTTCACTTTAAGTGTGAGTGACTGATGCAGATGGATCTAATCAGATTTAAGAGACTTCAGGTCAAACGCCGCTGGGATGGGATTAGAATATTAATGACAAGCAAGAAATCCAGTGAGATATCTGAATCACCCGCAAATCAATCAGGGTTCCTGGGGCCAAAGATGAGACCCATCAAATTGCTTTACATATAATCTGTTGGGGAGACCCAGTATTAAAGGCAACAATATAAAATAAAAGAAACAAAGATGTAAATTATGTCATCATTCCGCCACCCTCATGTTGTTCAAAACTCGTATGACTTTCTACTGTGGAACACAAGTGGAGAAATTAAGAAGAATGTTGTTGCTGGTTTTTTTGTTTTTTTCCAAACAATGAAAGTGAATGGGAGCGGAATGTGTCATTCCCTTACATTCTGCTTAAAATGCTAATTTTAGGTGAACTGTCCCTTTAAAATCAGCATGGTATGAGTTAATACCAGATTAATTGTTATGACTTTTAAATGTAGTATGTTTTGAACCCTATTTATATATAATCCATTATATTTTATATACTGAATAAGTCAAAAGGGTAATATTTACTGTACAATGATTTGAGAGTTCTTGTAAGACTTATCACAGTTTTTGTCAATGGCATTCTTTAGCCAGCAGGGGGAGACATGTGCTGTATGTGTTGAACCAAAAACCTATACACAACATAGAGAGCCTTCTCTCACCCTCCCCTCTTCTGTCCACTCATCTCTCATCCCGTTTTCTCTTAGAAATGAAAGCCTGTGGAGAGAGAAGGATACCACCCTCGTAAAACGTTTGTGCAGTGCGTAAGGGAAAGGGTGGGGTGGAATGTCACATCAGATAGGTCAAGTGCTAATTTTGCTCCTATCTGTCAAAACAAGATGCAGTTTAGAACCAACACTAAATGCCAAAATGAAATAGAGAGCATGGGTTATTGTCTATTTTCACCTTTTCACCTGCCCTACTACTAGCACGCAGAGTAGATGAATGCTAATGTAATTTTTAAGAAAGTGCATATTATTATTATTTTTCCCTTAAAGGGATAGTTCACCCCAAAATGAAAATAATCTCATCATTTACTCACCCTCATGCCATCCCAAATATGTATTAAATTCTTTCTTCAGCTAAACACAAATCATTTTTTATAAAATATTTCAGCTCTGTAGGTCCATACAAGGCAGGAAAAATGGTGAGCAAAACTCTGAAGGTCCAAAAAGTGCATAAAAGCAGCATAAAAGTAATGCATAAGACTCCAGTGGTTAAATCTGTGGGTGAGAAACAGATCCATATTTAATTCCTTTTTTACTATAAATCTCAACTTTCACTTCCACAATTTTCTTATTTTGTTCTTGGCAATTATTTTTTTTTTGTGTGTATTTTGACAACTACTGGTCAGGGGGAATTTATAGCTAAAAAGGTCTTAAATATTGATATCTTTCTCACCCACACCTTTCATACTACTACTTAAGATATGGAATTAGACACTGGAGTTGTATGTATTAATTTTATGCTGACTTTGTGTTTTTTGGACCTTCAAAGTTCTGGCCACCATTCACTTGCATTGTATGGACCTATAGAGCTGAGATATTCTCCTAAATATCTTAATTTGTTCAGCTGAAGAAATAAGTAATTCACATCTGGGATGGCATGAAGGTGAATATAATGATGGTTCTGACTGTGTGTGCACATGTCTGATTATCTCTCTGTGTTTGATGTGCTGATTCACACACACAGATCCACTCCATCAAAAAAGCAAACAGTGGCATAGGGGGCATTATCACTCCCTGCAGTCGGACTCATTTTGGCAAGAAGACAACAAGACAGGCCTTATTGTTTGTAAAATGTAAACAGACTTAAAAAGATTTTATTAAAAAAAATGTTGACATGCTATTATTAGTGCTTAATATTGAGAGGCTACATGAAACATTAGCACTCTTATACATTTATTTGTCTCACTGCTGGACATTTTTAGTGAACTGCAAAGAAAAGGGTGAATAAAAGGTGATTACAAATAGTGAATAAACTTTGGGACTAGTTACAGCACCTGAAATATACCCTTAAAATCTTAAAAATAGGCTTAAAACCTGTGTGAACTTCAGGGAACTGACTTTGCAAACATTAAAAAGAATTGCTAAAATTGTGACTTTAAAGAAAAAAGAAAGTGTATGGATATTTTATTTGTCAACTACTACAGTTCACTGCTGAAGAAAAACACAGATCTCCCAGAATAAGCAACATACAACAGTTTAATAACAATATTGTGCATAAAAGTGTGCCTGCTGACATAATGAGTGTGTGTCTGGGCACGTGTTGGTGTTTGAGTGTGGGAGGTGGATAATGTAAATACAATATGTGTGTATCACTCCCTTGAGGATGCAAGGGTTTGTAAGTGGGAGCTGCTTTCAGTGTCTCATTCAGTACCAGATTTTGCATTAATTAAATCTTCATTTATTGTTCAGTGTTTTTGATTTCCATTATGAGCTCTCTAGTGCAGCCAGGTGGTATTCTGATCTCTTGCCCTTTAGTCAGGGGTTATAAGGTCATCAGCCCCTGTTTCATCAGGCCAGACCCTCCCTAGTCCAGCCCAACCCTCAGGGGTGCAGTTAGTAGATTTACCCTCACCTATACCTGCCCCCAACTGGGGCTCTTATCAACTCATCAACCATTCCTCATTTGAACGATCTATTTTTTTTTTAAACATGCTGACATCTTTACAAGCTTGTGCCAAAAACAAGACCCCCTTTTATTTTTAACCCTATTGTTCTGTTGAGACTGACTTGTTTAATGTTTTGGGTCAATTTTGGAATTACTTAATCACCTCTTATTTCACATTCATATTTTAACAATTAATAACAATCAGTGACAACAACATGCTTTATATATAATATATATATATATATATATATATATATATATATATATAAAAAAAATATATATATATAAGCATGTTGTTGCATTATTATGTGTATAATATATATATATATATGTATACACATATACATACACATATACATATATAGTGCGTATATATTTATATAACAATGACACAAGGGACAACCAGGATTACTGTTTTTCAGCCTTTCTCTTTTTATTTCAAACACTCTGTGTGCTCTTTTGTGCTTCCGCGATGGACGAGTCTGTGACGAGTGAGCGTCTCACATCCGTGACTTGTCTTTTGTGTGAATATGTATTCAGCATGCATGTTGCTATTGTTGAACTGACTGTCCACTTATCTTCACGTTGCGACCTGGGAGACGGGTTGCAAACCAGAGGGTTAATGAAAAGGGAAAGGTGCCATTATGAATGAATGCATCACGGTGGACTTTAATAATGCTGGTTTATCCTTTAAAGAAGTGCATGTGTGATGCTCACATGACATACACACATACACATACATCAGAATTGGCCTCAAGTTTCAAAGAGAGTATGTAATGAAGGGTGCGTGCACAAGGAAGCAGCAGTGCTGGGGATATTTTGCCACACCTGAGCCCCTGCTGAAGGATATGGTGACATTCCCCCAAATCTCTCTTTTTCCTCTAACAAGGTTATTCATATCCTCTCCATGCTACCCTGCACTATAAAGACAGAAGAGAAAAGTATATGAATTTTTAACTGAATCCTCATATGACTGCTCATTGTTGTTGGAAAATACTTTTTTTTTTTTTTCAATTTATTTAAAAAACAATGAGCAATAAGTAGTGTTCGTTGTGATGTGATAACAGAGTAATTAATTACTGTAATTTAACTACTTTTATAATCAAAGAGTAATGTTACAAATCCTTGTAATCAGATTACAGTTACTGACTTTCAATTTTGTTTGCATTACATAACATTGTTTAGACATATTAATAAAAGTAATGTTGTTTATGTGGAATGCATTTAAAACAATAATTTATATTAGTTTTGACAGCTGAAGGGTGTATGCCCCCATAATGAGTTAATGTAAAGGATAAATGTATGGTGTTGATTGTACGATCTCGTACGTCAATGGAAGAAGAGCCAAAATAGATATTATTTTGAATTTGCTGCATGAACAAAATCTTGTGAAAAATGTAGGAGTAAATTAATTAATGCAATATACACTCACCTAAAGGATTATTAGGAACACCATGCTAATACTGTGTTTGACCCCCTTTCTCCTTCAGAACTGCCTTAATTCTACGTGCCATTGATTCAACAAGGTGCTGAAAGCATTCTTTAGAAATGTTGGCCCATATTGATAGGATAGCATCTTGCAGTTGATGGAGATTTGTGGGATGCACATCCAGGGCACGAAGCTCCCGTTCCACCACATCCCAAAGATGCTCTATTGGGTTGAGATCTGGTGACTGTGGGGGCCATTTTAGTACAGTGAACTCATTGTCATGTTCAAGAAACCAATTTGAAATGATTCGAGCTTTGTGACATGGTGCATTATCTTGCTGGAAGTAGCCATCAGAGGATGGGTACATAGTGGCCATAAAGGGATGGACATGGTCAGAAACAATGCTCAGGTAGGCCGTGGCATTTAAACGATGCCCAATTGGCACTAAGGGGCCTAAAGTGTGCCAAGAAAACATCCCCCACACCATTACACCACCACCACCAGCCTGCACAGTGGTAACAAGGCATGATGGATCCATGTTCTCATTCTGTTTACGCCAAATTCTGACTCTACCATCTGAATGTCTCAACAGAAATCGAGATTCATCAGACCAGGCAACATTTTTCCAGTCTTCAACTGTCCAATTTTGGTGAGCTCTTGCAAATTGTAGCCTCTTTTTCCTATTTGTAGTGGAGTTGAGTGGTACCCGGTGGGGTCTTCTGCTGTTGTAGCCCATCCACCTCAAGGTTGTGCATGTTGTGGCTTCACAAATGCTTTGCTGCATACCTCGGTTGTAACGAGTGGTTATTTTAGGCAAAGTTGCTCTTCTATCAGCTTGAATCAGTCGGCCCATTCTCCTCTGACCTCTAGCATCAACAAGGCATTTTCGCCCTCAGGACTGCCACATACTGGATGTTTTTCCCTTTTCACACCATTCTTTGTAAACCCTAGAAATGGTTGTGTGTGAAAATCCCAGTAACTGAGCAGATTGTGAAATACTCAGACCGGCCCGTCTGGCACCAACAACCATGCCACGCTCAAAATTGCTTAAATCACCTTTCTTTCCCATTCTGACATTCAGTTAGGAGTTCAGGAGATTGTCTTGACCAGGACCACACCCCTAAATGCATTGAAGCAACTGCCATGTGATTGGTTGATTAGATAATGAGAAATTGAACAGGTGTTCCTAATAATCCTTTAGGTGAGTGTATATATGTATTAATAATAAAAAGTAATATGACTTATATTGCACCTATGGACAGGGTTGGGAATGTTACTTTTGAAATGTATTCTACTACAGATTACAGAATACATGCTGTAAAATTTAATTTGTACCGTATTCCGTTAGATTACTCAAGGTCAGTAATGTATTCTAAATACTTTGGATTACTTCTTCAGCACTGGTACATTTTTTTTAATTGTTTTGAAAAATATGCCAGTACAGTGAGACAAAATACATGTTAAAAATTTATTATTTGATAAAATCCTAAATTTCATATGCAGTGTTGTTTCTAAAACAAGATCAAGCAAATTGATCTTGTTTTAAGGATTTTTAGATATTTTTTCAAAAAACAATTAATAAAAAGATCATCAAGAATAATATATTTGCTCTAATATCAAAGGTCTTACTAGAGAAAAAGATTATGATCTAACATGAATTTTCTTGATAAAAAAAATATGATCGTGCCTGGGAACTGGTGCATGTAAAATGGCTAGAAATAGCATTTTAGCTTAGCATAAAGCTAAATGTACACATGACAATTTATACAAGGTTTATTTCTATTTCTGCTGCTCCAAACTTACTTCAAACCTATCTGTCTGCTCGTATGAATGTAACACATCAAAAGAAAGTGTTTCACTTTGTTCAAACACTCTTTGGATTGCATACTTTACATGGATAAATGTTTTCCAACAGAATAGCATAAATATTAAATGAAACAAATGACAATAAAATGCAAAGTAATCTCTTCAATAATCAAAATACTTTTTGAATGTAACTGTATTCAGGATTACCAAGGATTTAAATTGTAACTGTAGTAAAATACAGTTATTTAGCATTTTAAATATGTAATCCCGTTACATGTATTCTGTTACTCCCAACCCTGCCTAAGGACCCTTTTCACATATGCCAGTTTGGAATGTGGAAGTAAAGGATAGCAAACTTGTTTAGCAGTGAATGGGAGACAACAACAAATTAAAAAATGTCTTACCCGTTTGCTCCAACAGCAAAAGAAAATATCCACTATTATGTTTTCACAGCTTTCCAAAAGAAGAAGAAAATATAAAAATTGAGAATGTGAATTACAGCAGTCAGAAGAGAGAAAGATGCCAAATTATTTGACACTCCCTCTTAGCAGATGGATTAGAAACCTTATCGCAGCTGTGGTAGCTTGTTTTTAACTTATTCCAAGGTAATATAGTACAAAGTGTAATCTTACAAATAAAAAATAAAAAATGTACTCTGCTATATGAGGTGGAAACATGTTATCACGATCTGTGAAAAGGTACCATTACGTTTTGAGTACTTTTCCTAACACTGGCAAAGAAGTTAACATAAACACTGCTGTATTTTGTTTTGTGTTTTGTTTCATAAAATGGGTTGAAAAACCTTGTATTATTTTGTGTACTTGTAATGTCTGAAGTCTTTTGTATTGTCTTAATAATTAGAACTGTAAAGTGGGGGTGTGCACTGTCTTTGCCCTATGCATGTACTTAAGGAAATCAAAATGGGGGCAACATATTGTTCTATTCATGCCAAAAACAAGACCCCTTTTGTTTTTAACCCTCATGTTCTATTGAGATGTATGGCATTTACATATTGTAAAATGCAAATGTCCTATTCCAGATCTGTCACACTGGCACTTTTATTTGTATATTAGTCATCAGTCTCATGAGAGACATGGTCATTTTACCCTCAAAGAGACAGATTATTTATTTTATGTTGTCTGTCCCACTGTGATTGTTATGCCACTGTGCGTCTAATTGTTGAGTGAAGTTAATCTCCAGAGATACGGTCACAATGTAAAAAAGTATCATTTGTCTCATTAACATTAATAATATCCTCAGTGGCAACAACAGTTTTATGTTTCATTAGTCTAAGAGAGAGAGAAGACAGATGTCTTGTTTTTCTGCATTTCCTTGTCAAGCTTAAACATGAAAGGTGTCATTGTTTTATTGTTAAAATACTTGTGTGCGTCCCATCTTAATGTGCAGAGACTATAAGTAAGCCATTCGTAGGTTGATTTCCCTAAAACGTGTGAATGTTGTGGCTGTGTGGCATTGTCAAAACATTGCTATGTTTATTGGGTATCACTAGAGTCCTGACAGGGTAACAGTGGCTCAACCAGTGCTGTGAGTTTGGGATGGGGCTAACTGTTTACTCAACCAATGAAAAATAGAGAGGACTAATCTCACAGTAAAATCAGAAACAGTAGGTTTAATTTTCTTAAGCTAAAATCATACTGTGCTTACCGTAATGAGAAACACTGCCCCCAGTGGCAAAAGCAGTAAGTGTCATTGGCTGTTTAGGCATGTGTGAGCTCCATTTTCTGGATGAAATGTCCACAGAGGGGCGTCAAAAGTAAGTTGTAAAGTGAGTTGTTTTCAGCTGTATAGAAATGCATATTTTATAAACTGTACCCCCCCAACCCAAACCCCAAACCTAAACCTAACCATCAGTGGAGTACATATGTTTTGTTAGAGGGGGAAAATGCAACCTCCGAATAATGCACATCATTGATTATGCAAACACTATTTTTTTCTGGTTTCAACCCAGTATCTGAACCCAGGTCTCCCACGCTTTTGATATTACACACTTCCAGTAGCACCACAGGGGAAGGTGAACACAGTGGTTCCTGTAGCTCAACTTGTGCATGGCTCTAGCAATTGGTTCGATTCCCAGGGTATACACAAGCTGATCAAATGTATATGTTGTCAGCACTGTAAGTCGCTTTGGATAAAAGCATCTGCAAAATGCATAAATGTAAATAAAAACATGCTGGAGCCGATGCAAAAATGCCTGATAGGAGATCGAGTTTGGTGACACTGGTGGTTTAAGTAGAGAAATGACCAAGACTCATTTGTTATAAAACCATATATCCTTTAAATGTGTATAATATTTAAGGAAAATAAATATTACATTTAAACAAACTTTCTCCCTTTAACAAGAGTTGCTGGATTTATCCACTTCATTTGTACTTTGCTCTATCCATACAACTTGTTAGTTGGTAAAGTTGCACCAGACTATTACACAAATTGAAAATATTTAAGGAACACTGAGTCACTCAGTACAAATGATAGATAGCAGGTATGATCTTGAGAAATGGTTTAATTGATTCTATTCCGTCTCTGTCCTCAACAGAAATGTAACTATTCTGTCTACCTCACTAATACCAGCAGTTAGAGGTTAAGTTCAGCAATAGCTTGAGGGTCACTTTTGGAGAAGCACATATCAAACCGATAATACTTCACAGAGAAGTAGGTTCTTATTTTTCTCAAAGAGCAATGGGGAACTCCTTCATGCATGAAAGGAGAAGAACTGAACAGTAATCATAAAAGCACTTCATGGACACTTCTCAAATTTCCCTCTTTCAATTATCTAGAACTTCCTTTAAAATGCAATGCCACAATCTGTTGTTCATGACAAAGGAAAACGTCCCTTTCTCATTGTCCTGAACATAATTGCCCGGGGGTTTGTGGCATGCTCAATGTTTCAGCCATGTCTTAGTTCATATTTAAAGTTTTAATTGCCTCTAATAATCTTTAAAATCTAAAAGACAAACACCCTTCCAACATGACAGACACACTTTTTGTTTTGAAATATAAATAATGCATTCAAATTTGCTCCAGGCTTTATTATTTGTAGACTCTGTTATATAGTAGATGTTTGTTATTTTACGGCTTAACAGAGTCAGCAGATGTCACTAGGGAAGAAAGCACACCCAGCAGCACACCCTGGGAAGAGTGCAATGACTGCACCTGTCATTTACTATTATGAATAAATATTATGTGCATATATAAAACGAGTAAATAAAACTACAAGTTACACAAACTCAAATTAACTTTTGCGAATGAAAAAACAAAAACAATCATTAAACTGTATTTTTTGTAAATAGATCTGTTAGGGATTATGTCACAGGATGTTATTATATTACAATAATGAGGGATCACATTATAAGCATGCAAAAGCAGATATGAAATAGGCAGGGTTGGAGAGTAATGGAATACATGTAACGGGATTACATATTTCAAATACAAAATATTAGTAATTGTTTTACGCTACAGTTACAATTTAAACAACTGGTAATCCTGAATACAGTTACATTTAAAAATTATTTTGATTACTGAAGAGATTACTTTGCATTTTATTGTCATTTGTTTCATTTAATATTTAGTCCTTTCAGATGGAAAACATTTATACATATGAATGATGCGATCCAAAGTGCATTTGAACAGAGGTGAAACACTTTCTTATGATGTGTTACATTCATACGAGCAGACAGAGAAATAAGTTTGAAGTAAGTTTGGAGCAGAAGAAATGGAAATAAACCTTGTGTAAATTGTCAGCTTTACACTAGGCTAAAATGCTATTTCTAGCCATTTTACATGCACATGTTACCAGACATGATCATATTTTACTGTACTGACAGTTTTTATAGTCAAAACAAGTGAAAAAATCTACCAGTGCTGAAGAAGTAATCCAAAGTATTTATAATATGTTACTGACCTTGAGTAATCTAACAGAATTTGTGTGGCAGGGCAGAGGCCGGGGCCTGGTTGTGATCATACACACCCGGTCCCTTATCAGGCTAATTAAGCCTCTGAGAGGGATAAAGGCCGATGGCAAACGGAGGTGCGACGAGAGAGAGATAGTTTACGGGCATGTCCATCATGTGTGTTTTTTGTCTGTTTAAGTTTATTATTAAAATATTTTTTTTATCTTCAAGCCGGTTCTCGCCTCTTCATTTCCATTGACTCCTTTACAATATGTTACAAATGACATTTTACAGCATCTATTCTAATCTAAAGTACATTTCAAAAGTAACCCTTCAAAAGTAACCCTCCCAACCCTGGAAATAGGGGAGATTGGGGCTAGTTGTATCAATAGTATAAGCTAAAATTACAATATAATCATATTTGTTTTATAGCTTTTGGGTAAAAAAAGTGAGCATAATAAAATCACACTGGCATACATTCAGACAAAGGTCAACTCTATATAATGAAGGTATATTTGACTTGAAAATGTTGAACTATGTTCTCAGGACAAGGGAATCTTTCATAACCATCAGGTCAGGGTAAGTTGTCACATGTGTTTTATATGTTATATGTTTACAATTTAATAACCACAATATTTGTTATATGATGTTTCTGCATGTTTTGTGTTCAATATTTTTTGTACTGTTTAAATTGTCAGGTTCCATCATGCTCGTATGTAGTGTGATAACATGCACCACTATTGGGGCACATTGTAACAAAAGATCAATGTGTGTCAAAAAAACTGTTTTTTTTTTTTGCAATAGTGGTGGAAATTATCAAATGCTTTTAGTAGCGTGTGCCTATGCAGAAATGTGACAATAAATAATTAACCTATCCTGAGAAATCTTCAAAAGTAAAAAGTGTGACAACTAGCCCCATTCTCACCTACACATTTTAAATGAAAAGTTAAGGGCACGATACTCTTCGATGTGTCAGGGAACATGAGGTCTATATTTTCTCTTTGGGTTAAACAGCATGGCTGGGTAGCTCTTTAGGAACCTTGGCTGAAAAAGAGCTGTTAGTTCCTCCCTGAGGTAAAGGAGAATTAGACGCAACATCCAGAGCTTTGCGCTGGCCTTCCTTCAGCCAGAAGCTCTCTCTCACTCACTCACTCATTCACTCACTTCAGGCTATTGTGTTCTCAACACATTCCCCAGGAAAAACATAAAGCAAAGGAAAAACAATGACAAAAAAGCCCACACCGAGGGCCATCTGCTCTCCCCGGAAGCCGTGGAGCTGACCTCCTTGTCACTCTCACTGTCCATCCCATCTTCCTAAACGGTTTTGCGAGATGGGAGAACCCACCGGCACCGGGCTAGGGGAGGCACGTCCTTTCACCTTGAGAGAGTCGGCACGAATGAGACCTGACAGACTCCAGGACTCAATTTCACCTCTGTGAAATAAAATTCAGAGAGAAGAGGTGAGGAAAAGAGAGAGACTGAGAAAAAGAGCGAGAAAAACACACACAAAAGAGAGTGGCAGTGAAGAGGGGAGGGGGTAAGGTGCAGGAAAAAGCGTTGTTTTGTTTTGGTTTGTTAAAGGGAGGCTACTTCTGTTTTGACACTTTATAGCAGTTATGTGATAACAAAGAAGAAGAGGAACTTATTAAGAATTCTTTAGAAGCACTGTTTCTTTTCAGTTCTTGTCTTTTCTTTCGTTTCACAACTTGTCCGTTGTGTGGGAATTAATTTGGTAACTTAAATAAGGTCACGCAGATGGTGGCAATCTATCACCATTTCAACATGACAGTTAAGATGGACACTTTTTAAAAATAAATGTAAAATTATTTTTATTCAAATAGTTTTTCAGATTAAAGTACAATTCATATAATTCAGTTGAAATCAATAATATATTTAAAAATTGATGTTCAAGCAAAAATGCTTTAATTCCACTCATTTCTAAAATAAGATTATTTTATATTACAATTGCCCTTTTAGCTGTTCCTCAAGTCTTAAAAAGTATTAAAATGCCCGGATAGAGCCAGATAAATAGAGACAGAGAGACCGATATAAAGAGTAAGGATCAAAATTCCCATCAATCTGCTTTGTCTGTGTTTATTTGAAAGGAAAAACTATGCCACAACAACACACTGTGTCATTACAGTGTTTCCTGTTGCCTCATAGAACTGCATGAAGCGGTCTAGCAAACACATCTGTTCTCTCACTGAGCAGATAACAGAGGCTTTTTGATCTTGTTTTCAGGTGTTGGAAGAACAGCGAAGGGTGGGAAAATTGTATTTCATGAGAACGGGTTTCATTACCTTTCATATTGTTCTTCAGTATATCTGAGAACAGTTTATTTCCGTTGTATTTTTTTCCCCTTCATGACTTCCATATTGTAGTTCCTGTCAATATTATTCTAGAAAATGATCCCCTTTTCTGTTTATTTTCATTATTTTATTTTCCCTTTAAAAATGGAACTTTGTGTTATGATGTTATACATCAGAGAATTAGAACTGGATTAAAAACAAATTTAGTTTAAAAAGTAAAAACAAAATTGAGATCACATGTAATGAGAAATATGCCATCTTGATCCAGGCACACACATACAGTCTGTGTGGTGGTGAATCTAAAAGAGGACGCCCTCAATGTTGTTGACCGGGGGTCAACTGGAACTCGTGCCGCCCTTCGCAAGACGCCGCACCATGCCTAAATCCGCCACTGACCACTGGTTGGTAACAATGACAATCTATAGGTGTGTTACTACTGTGGTCTATGTGGCCAGAATATCCTGCAGATATAAAAACTTTACATTTGACCTTATGTTGACTTAATGTTGTTCTCTCTGGGTTAAACAGCATGGCTGGGTAGCTCTTTAGGAACCTTGGCTGAAAGAGAGCTGTTAGTACCTCCCTGAGGTAAAGGAGAATTAGACGCAACATCCAGAGCTTTGTTGACCTCTAATGTTGACAAACATTGCCTAACTTTAGTAACATAATTTATTTCAAAACATCTATGTTTCCAATAAGTCAAAACAACAGCATAAGATATGGCACTTACCTGCTCAGGTGACTTGTTTTCAGATATCTGTCTTTTCCTTTCTTTCATTATTTATTTGTCCATTTGCTCTGATAAGATGTCTTGTATTCATGTATACACAGGTGCCTCGAACCACATTCATCCGCGCAGAGGAGCAGAGCAGAGCCAAAGCACAACCAAAATAATGTCCTTCCGCAAGACACATGCCATTTATTTTTTAACCGCTAGAGGGCCAAAAGTTACATTGTGCAGCTTTAAGTGCATCTTGGTGTACAAAAAGGTGTACAAAATATCTTCCTTCCCAAAAGTTGTATTATTGCTGTTATGGACTAATTAACTCCCTTGACGTAACATACAATTATTTATTTAACCAACTGTAAACTGATGCATTAGATCTATATCATCCAAAAATGAACCACCTCATTATTTTAATTTTACCGAGCAATTGTGCATTACACACTTCTGCATGTGTTAAAAGTTTCGCCAATATTTGTTTTGTCAATTTCCATCACCATCCATCTTACTCTTAACTTTGATGGCCATTTAGCCAATTATTGTGTCCATAATGGCTTTTCATCAGTTCATCTCTCCTTCCCAGAGATGTGCCTTTGCCATTTACCTTTCCTGGAAATGTCAGGTTGTGTCAGAGTTGTTGGCAAATGTTGATGCAATTATCTTGACTACTCAGATTCCTTAGGGAGGGGAGCTGATTGCTATTAATTTGCCTGCGTGAGTGCAGTATAGGCCCCACCATGGACCAGTAAGGAGGCCTAACGGAAAGGAGCAAAGAGTTGGCAGATAAATTACCTCAACTGAAAAAGTACGGTATTGTTTTTATTTTTTTATTAGTTCGTTTAGTCCCCAGAATTCCTACAGATTGTGTTTGTCTGTTTCCAAAAAGCAGGTTTCTGTCCAAAAGAGATGAAGATTGAAGAGGAAAAACAAATAAAATTGAAGAGTTGAGTTTCTTCAGAAACCTTCAGAGAAACTTCCTTGAAAGCTTGCCATTTACATCCAGCATAATAAAGCTTTGTTTACAGCACCCCCTAAGTGCTTTCTTTGCTTTACCTACTGCATTTAACGCTTGGATGCATTTGCAAGGAGAAGCAAAAGCATAGACTGAAGTTTGGGCACCATTTCACCATCTGAACACTTCTCAGTGAAGGTGGATCTCATTGAGGTAGGGTGCCTCCTCTTTCCAAGTTCTCTCGCTCCTTTCCTCTTAACTGCAGCTTGAGGGCAACACCAGGTGTCTTTGCTCTCCACTGCCACTCCTTCTCTTGAACCCCAAACCCAAAAAAGGAAAAAATGAAGAAAAACCCAACAGGCACTAAACCTTCACAGCCCCCTCTTTCAGAACCACCCCCAATCCCAGGCAAAATGTATCCATCTGATTCTCACCACTTCTTCCTTCACATGAGGAAGAAGTGCCAACTGCGCTAATGTGCTGCTGGAAGCGTGGCGAGTTTGTGACACTCCTCAGCGCAAACGTACAGCTGGCACGCTCACAGACAGGTGGCCTGGCAAGGAGCTCCTTCCAAAGGAGCCGGCACAGTCTGAAAAAAAAAACCCTTCTGTCTGCCTCTCCATTGCTTTCTTTCTGGCTAGTTTTGTTGTAAAGTGGAGCTACATACATTTGGTGAGCATGTGTTTTACATATGTTCAAAAACAGTGGAAGGATTGAAGAAGTAAAATAACGAGTCAACTGAGACATACTAATTAGTTAATCAACACCATGAGCGTTTATCACATAATATCCATAAAATAGCAGTATGTCTTAATGATTACTTGACATCTACAGCATAAAAATAGGATGTGCCATTAAGCATGTGTCTTTAAAGGGGGAGTTCACCTAAAAATGAAAATTATTTCACCATTTACTCGCCCTTTTCCAAAAAGCTTTCTTTCTCCCATAGAACACAAAAAGAGATGTTAGGCAGAATGTTAGCCACAGTAACCTAACATATATATATATATATATATATATATATATATATATATATATATATATATATATATATATATCTTCCTCCATAAAAAGAAAGTGAATGGTGACTAAGGTTGCCTAACATATCCTTTTGTGTTCCAAGGAAGAAACAAAGAAAACTATCCCTTTAAGCAAATAGAATTTAGCCGCAGATATTAGAAGCATAATTGTTCTTCCCAGTTTCCTTTTAAATACAAATCTTACAGTCTCCTGTTAGGGATTTTGTGCCAAACATTTTAATATTTAGCTAAAAAGACAGTTGCCCATTGGGTGTGAGGAGAATGTGTTTATGAAGACAGACAAAGGATACACATCTTGGCTTTCTGCTTTGCTTTGGCACTTTCCAGTGGTGCCAAAATGGGCAGTGCCAGCAGTTTGTGCCCACTCTGCCTTCTCCTCCATCTGCCGGGGCGAGAGGCCTGAGAGGGTCAGTGCCCGCTCCTCTGTTCGCCTCTCATCTCAGCCTGGAGCTACTGTGGACACACTTAATGCCGACTGCAAAAGGCTTACGCTAATGTTCCATATGTTCTTCATTTATCTCCAAACCAGTCCTGAAGTACTGTAGTTACACATTTAAATGGTCTTTAAAGCAATAACATGTTCTTTGTGTTTGATTTGCTGTAATCCCTTCAAGGAGCTTTAATTTTCCCCCAGACACAGAACAGTCGAATAAACATTTACAGAGTCGTGTTTCCATCTCCTTAAGATGAGCCTAAACTAGCCTAAAGCGATCTTAACTACCTCTGGGAATCGTGTAATACTCTCTGCACAGCATGTGCAACAGCCTAGAAAATCACTTAGGAGAATTCCCCACTCCTCAGCACTGATTGTGTGGTTTCTTTTTTCTTCATTCAGCATAAATGTCTTTGTTGTTAGTTTCCTTTTTGCTTGGTTCTTTTGGTATGTAGAAGACTCTATTTGCTTTTCATATAGAAATCAATTATTTGAAAGAATGAAGTATTTGTGTGGCATTTCTGTGTGAGTGTGCATTCCCATTTGCTCCAAGAGCAAAAGAAAAAAATCTACTTTTACCTTTCCATGACTTTCCAAAAAAAAAAAAAAAGATGGATTATGGCAGTCAGAACAGAGAAAGATGCCAAATTTACTTTCACTCCCTCAGCAACTGTATGTGAAACCCCATCACAGCAGTTTTTTTTTACTACATTAATGCCAGGGTAATATAACGCAAAGTATAATGTTATACATTTACAATAAATAATGAAAAATAAAATAAAAAATATAAAAAATTGGCAAGACAAAACAAGGTGGAACATGTCATCATAGTCTGTGAAAAGGGTTCACTGCATTGATGATAAAGCTATTTTGAAACTGTACTGTAGCGACAAACTATTTACACAACATGGTAACAGGAATGGCTACTGAATGTCCCAGTACCCTGACATCGACCACATTTTGCTGAGTTATTTTTGGCGCCCCTCTGTGGACATTTTACCTGGAAACTGGAGCTCATACGTGGAGAAGGATACAGCTGAAGGTAGTGCTCCAAAAACCACTTCCCTAACCTTAACCGTGAGTTGAAGTGACACCACTTTTTGGAGTTGGCGGGACCCCCTTTTGACATAACCCTGCACCCTTCAGGAGTAACCCCACCCCCTTTTGGGGATTCCATCCCCATTTGAAGTACTCCAGCCTGCAGCTATACCTAATGGCATACATGCCCATACATTCAAAACACTTCCCACTTCAGCCACAAGGGGCAGTGGTTTGAATTTTGCTAAGCACAGACCAATTTCATCTGAAGACATTTAAGCCACAGTAAAGCTACACTTATAAAAACATAGTTAGATACACTAGAGGTTACTAACAAAAAGTAGCTAACTACACTGAAGCTTTTCATGGGGCAATGTTTTTTATATAATTACAATTTAGATTATAGATAGATTAAAATCCTATAGTTTTGAAAAAAAAAGTGTCTTTTACTGAAGCAAAAGCAATTGCAATTGTGGTGTCAGCAACACACTTAAACACATCAATACAACTAATATTAAAAACACTGAATCAAAACATACTCAGTACTTATTTTGTTGCAAAAAAATTAAATAAGCATGTCCCTTAGAATAGTTCTGGCAACTTGCAGCAAACCTGCCTCTCAATATTTTTTTACATGCAAATGAGCTTTGCGGAAATGTCTTTATTGTCGCCAAACAAGATCTGCAAACTTCTGGCAAACATTTGCATGTGAAAATAATGTGTGGGAAATTTGCGACAAGTTTGTCAGAACTCTGGATTTTTTATAAGACGTTTGATTATTATCTCAGCTCTCTTTTGCGCAATAGTAACAAAGCTAAACCCCCCTAAATTTTAGCATTTAGTCATGCTACATTGGAAAAATGTAATTGTTACTGGAAAAGCTACACAATTTTGAAAACAGTTGAACTACTGTCATGCTACTAAAAATTGTTGTGTTGCTACCTTTAATTAGTTACTACCAAACAAGGTACAGTTTTTAGAACTAACTTGGTATTGGCCACCACTTTTATAAAAATGTATACTGCTAAAACATTTAATAAATTAAATGTTAAAACAATGTTAAAGCTACTGTAGTGTCTACAGTGTCCAGTCAGGCGACTGTCCTTTCCTAGATTGCAGCATAAGTCATATGGTAATTTAAAATTTCCCAGTTCTGTTAGTGAATGGCTGTGGATGGTGCTACAGTGAGTTTTCTTAGAACAAGGTTTGCTCTGTATAAGAGCTCAGAGGTGCCATGGGCTACAAGAGGAGCGAGCAGGGCAGATTAGAGTCTTTCTCCAGCTCTGCTCCAGGCTGTCCAGTCAACAGTCACCACACTAACTCGACCTGTCGCTGCTCTCAGCGCCTCTCAACACTTCCTCTCCTGTCAGACACTGTTTAATACAAACAATTAGCATTGGGAGCTAACGGCTAGGAGTAATTTTCCAGCCAGTGCCTGGAGACACTGAGCAAGTAATTTTCCAGCCAGTGCCTGGAGACACTGAGCAACTTGTCAGAGGATCTCACCGTGAGCTGATGCTACTCCTGGGTGAGCATGATATGTCTGTTGGCTTGTAAGCTAGCTAGCTTGCTTGCTAATTAATTGTTACCACACAACAGAAAGGATATAGACCCAAATGCATGGTACAAACACATGGAAAACTCTTTCTTTGACAAATTATGATGGAAGATTAAGATTAAAACAAAACAGGATGGGGCAAATTCACTATACAGATCCATCACTTTTGTGCGCACAGTATATTAGTGCAAAACACGGTGTTTTTTGCCAATCGCACGCAATCCAGTTTAACCAGGTGCTAACTGCGGCGAAGTAGGACTGTGCATTGATTATAACTGAGGCTTATTCACAGAACCCAGTGCTATTAGCATGCCTCAATAAATAATGTGTTCTGACCGCCCATGGAAAGCAGGCTGTTAGAAGAATTTTATAAAAGTTATGTTTTTTTTTGTTTTTTTTATTGAAAATGGCAACAGTAATTCATCAAATGATATAGGGGAGGGTTATACCTAACTGCAACTAACTATGCTGTGCATCTTGATATCCGTTGTTATAACTCTCCCCTCCATTATTTGGCCATCATTTGATGAATTACTGTTACCATTTTTTATTAAGTTGATGTTTTTAAAGAGCCAATTTGGTTGACTGGAAGTGCATAAGGTTAAACTTCTGCCAGGACAACATGATTCTGTGTATGCAAGCTTTTTAAATACAGTATTTACTATAAATGAACAGACTCTGGAGTAAAATATTCAACATGAATTGTGAAAATTCTGTTTTAAAGAAATCATGTGGTCTAATTTTAAATGTGCGGTCGTCATATTTAACCACTAAGCACAGCCTTGAAATGCTGATCTCTCAAATACAATTTTGAGAAGTTGAATTCCTCAAAAATTGCAAGAATGATGACAAAACAAATGAAGCCTGCCAGTGATTATTCCAAGCATGCTTCTCAAAGCGGTCAGAATTATGAACGGCCTCTTGGTAATTAAAATTTTGTGTCCCCAAAGGAGCAGGCATTTAACTAATGAAAACTGTGTTCAAATGAAAGTGGGACTCTCTCATTAACAAGCATTAGAATGCTCTCAAAAGAGTCACGTGTAGGGTGAAAGCACATCATCAACACAGTCTTTGCTTAAAAGATTAAGGGAAAATATTGTAATAAAGCCAAGATCCTTGTCTAAACAAGTTTCAAGGCCAGTAAAACACAATTATAATTATTGCTTAGAGAGGCAGTCATCTTAATATATAAAATCTTAATTAAAAAGCTGTAATTTTTGTGTGTGCGTACGTGCGTGTTTGTGTCTGTGATAAGTAAAATAAATTATTAGATTATATTATTTTATATTATATTAACCATGTTAGACACACTGGCCTAGTACTTGCTTCATTAAAGTCTATTTATTCATGTACTACCTCTTCATTGTAAATACTGAATGCATATTGTGCATTGCAATATTGGATTGCATTGTTTTTTTAGTTTAACATAATATTGTATATTGGTCAATACTCACATATTACTATAATTTAAGAAAAATATTATGAATAATATGTTTATAATAAATTATTATAATATAGAATATAAATTATTTAAATACTATATTCTGCCAGAAGACTTTGTCTTTGATATATACATTAACAGAACATGCTATATTTTAGATGCTAAAAGTCATCATATCTGTTACTATTTTGTACATTTTTGCACAACTGGAACACTGTTTTTACCAAAAAGCATCCATGACTGCAACTGTCTATCTTATAATATTGATTTTGTATAATGTGTGCTATACAATTATAATATATATATATATATATATATATATATATATATATATATATATATATATATATATATATATATATATATATATTTATTTATTTATTTATTTATTTATTTATTTATTTATTTATTTTTCAAAGTCCTTTTCGGCTCTTTGACCAAGGAAATTGTCCATTAGCTCTATATTTCTTAAGCCAGTATGGGTGCTATTGTGTTTTTACAGGTTTGTTGAACCAGCTGTGAGGATGATATTTCAGGTTGTCGGGTTTAATTAAGTCAATGCCTGTGACCTCAGGGTGAGGCTAAGGGATAACAATGGCCTAACAGCGTTGAATAAACAGCCAATGACTGTCTTACTGTCATGTCACCAACACATGAGAAAGCAAACTCTCATGTTCTTTATGAATAGTGTTGACGTCTGCTTGGCATTATATTGAATGTGCTGAGTGATAAATGCTCAGGTTACTAGACATAATAAGAAAGTATTTTTTGTAAGGTTGGGGCAGCCAACATTAGCACATTAGGTGAATTTAGCAGACGGTGAAGTATTTTGTACCTTAGTTCAGGTTTTGACAAGTATTATTTTGACTTGGATCAGGGCTACTCTGATGCTCAATTCAGTTAATAGTAGGCTATCATCCCCTGCATCAATGTGGTGGAGCAGAGTACTAGGACATTTGTTGCCACAAGCAAGCCAGTCTTCAACAACACACATCCTCACCAGTACCCCCAAAGGCTTCTAATGGCTTCAATCATTGGTAATGGACAGCTGACTGCATCAGCCGTGTGACATGAGCCTTAGTAATGGGTAATTTTTGGGTCACTTAAGTGTGTTTCGGATGCCTTAACTTAAAACATTAATTGATTATGTAATTCTAAGATTTATGCACAGATCTTTTATTCACCTTTGCACGCACCCTGACATAATTCACACTTTCATATGGGTTCCCTTATATTGTCTAAGCCTAGAAAAGAAAACCAAAGAACAAACAACTACAAATACCACTACAACTTTTAAGTGTGCATTCTCTTATTCAATGAATATAAAATAAAAAATATAGCTAAATTAATGAAATTGTACTTATCAAACTAGTCTCAACCTTAGACACTTAGAGCTCAAAGTTATATAGTATTGTAAACATGAAAAGCCACCATAGAAATACGGTAGGTACATTTAAAGTAGCTTGAAATTAGGGGACCTGGATATGGGCGGTGCTTATCAGCTCAGGTGATGTCTCAAATTGGTCTATGATGGGTCTCAATAATAGGCTCATACTTTTCACTGTGTATTCGCTGAGGATTTTCAAGTCAATGGTTATAAAGTTTCTCAGCATGACTATTTAGGTGTAAATTACATTCCAGATTGCTTCTGAAGCAGCACATGCATGTTACTTTTCTCATCGCTAAACAAATCATAACCATTTGTGATAACTGGTCATTTTAAATAGATTGCAGTTGCAGATTTCCATTTTTATGTCAGGTACCAATGCTTATGATAAACAATTCGAATTTGTAGTGTACAAATGTCTGCAATAAGGCATATTCAATGGAAATGAGGAGGCGAGAACCGGCTTGATAATGTAAATAATAGTTTAAAAATAAACTTAACCAAAAAGACACATACATACACAGGTGTCAGGCAGCTGCCCGTAACTCTCTCTCTTTCACACTGCCATCTCCGGTCACCTTTATCCCTCTCGGGCTTAATCAGCCTAATTAGGGGTCGGGTGTGTGGAATCATGACCCGTCCCCGCCCTCCGCCCTGCCACATTCCTCCCCGTTCTCTCAGGCCGAGGCCCCATCTGCCGGCAGGTCATCCCCGTTTTCCTGGATCTAGGGAGGGGACAAGGGGAGGGAAACAATAAAAAAAAAAACACGGTTCATACACTTTAACAGTGTTAATACCAAAAAGAAAGACAAGAATATTTAAAAAGAGAGGGAAAGGCTAACATAGAGTGGCAGCAGGAGAGAGAGAGAGAGAGGAGAGAGAGCACCAATGTAACACATTCAATGGAAAGGAGGAGGCGAGAACCGGTTTTATAATATAAATAATCGGAATTTATAATATAAATAATAGTTTAATAAAAAGGGAGTGGTGGTGGTGTAGTGGGCATAAGCACATAACTGTTAATCAGAAGGTTGCTGGTTCGAACCCCACGGCCACCACCACTGTGTCCTTGAGCAAGACACTTAACTCCAGGTTGCTCCGGGGGGATTGTCCCTGTAATAAATGCACTGTATGTCGCTTTGGATAAAAGCGTCTGCCAAATGCATAAATGTAAATGTAATAAACGTAACCAAAAAGACACAAACATACACAGGTGTATGGCAGCTGCCCGTAACTATCTCTCTCTCTCTCTCTCTCTCTCTCTCTCTCTCTCTGTCGCACTGCTGTCTCCGGTCGCCCTTATCCCTCTCTGGCTTATTCAGCCTAATTAGGGTCCGGGTTTGTGGAATCATGACCCAGACCTGCCCTCTGCTCTGTCACAACCCCACTTTTGTAATTCTCTCTACTTTTGAATATTCTTTAAGACCTAAAATGTCCTAGGTTCTGAATGCGACCCAATGGAGGATTTGGTAGAAACGAGCCACCTTAAGGAATACCTCTCTTTGTGTTGGACACTTATGATATAGGCCATGTCAAAATTAATTTGGATACATTTGAAAAAAAAATTGTTTTAGAAACACTTAAATCCTCTTACTGCGTATGCAAAAAAATCGCCATTCCATGGTATGGGCTGATACGCAATTGTGCTTGTGTTTCGCAATTCCCGAGGGCAGCAATTCCCAGTATACTTTGTGTCACCTATAAAGGAATGCAAGTGAATAACAGGCACAATAACTTTGCTACAATGTGGGCCACCATTTTTATTGTTTTGGGTTGAATGGATCACATGACTGCGTCACATGACAACAAATGCATCATCGTTTTCAGCTATCAGCATCTTCCCCATCTACACTACAATGTAAATACGGTGTTTTCAAATGTATGCACTTGGGAGTGCATTTTCGAAAAGCTCAGTTTTTGCTGAGAAAAACGCTGTTTCAGTGTGGAAGGAAGGCTAATACGTAGTGAAAAAGATGCGATTTCAAATGAAAACATAATAGTGTGGACGTGGCCAAAGACAGCATTTACATTGCCAGCATTAAGCCACACACTTTCAGAGCTGATTCTCAGCGCATTACTTTCTAATCAATAACACAACAATCAATTAGACTCTCTGCTATATGATTCGAAATATCACATGAATTTTCTTGCTTCCTAAAATGCAAAGTCCATTCTGCTGAATTGAAGATTCGACTCAATCAATGTGAAAATCCAATTTCCAATTTAGTCACTCTGTAGAAAACTGAATTTATCCCTGATATCACATATCTTCATCCCATCCTATTTTAGATATCTTAATGGTCTCTTGAATAGCTTTGAGTTCTGGAGGCAATGTGAGATTTGAACAGTAATGTCAGATTTTAAGATATCTTCAGTAAAATAAAAGAGCAAAAAGGGTCATCCATCTCTTCGGGGGTCTAGGACTCAATACAATATACAATAATTGTATCTACAAGACCTGGAATAAAAATATATTTTAAGATACAGCTATATGTTTTTCTTGATCATATTTAAAGAATACGATCATAAAATCACATGATTCCCATCTATTTCCTTTATTTCAGGCCGAGACGCTATCAGATATCTGTCATCAGGTGTGTCTGTTTGATGGTTGAATGTCTCCTTTTCAGAGCCCAGAACCTGCTTTATTTTAGAGTAACTTACTACATTCTTGTGTCTTGTCTGAATAAGAGTAGTGTGCTTTGGGTGGAGGTCACTTGCACACACCCACACACATACTGTACATTGAAGCCAGACCACTCTTTTGAAACACCTGCACTGAAGGAGCACCTGTCAAGAGAAACAAGAGGGGGAGCTGGGGCCATACCTTGTCTCATCTCAGTGTATTGTCCTGCAGCAGGGCACGAGAAAGAATAAAGAGTAAAGAGGGGCCACCTGTCTCCCTTCATTGCTTCCTTTCCTTCATCTTCCCTTGGAGCGATTACACCAGGTTTCCGACACTAATCTAATTATACTGCTAAAAAGAAAACGAGTGATCGGAGAGGAACCTTAGTGTGTTCTAATTAAGGCACTGCCAGAGGTTGGAGAAAATACGGGTGGTGTTTTTTTTCACATGTATTTGTGCATGATTGTGAGAGAGTCATCAAGAGTTTTGTTCTCACTTAAGGCAAGGCTATTGTAAAATGTAGGACATTCGAGGGAAGGGGGAAGTATAACTATCAGCAATCTGATGTAAAGGTCATGCAATGAGAGAAAGTCACTGAGAAAGAGAGAAATGGATAGAGGGAAAGAGTGCACTAGGGCTATATGAATCACAAGTTTTGTCAAAGAGGTAGTGGCAGGAACCGGTCTATATGAGCAAGGTCGCAGTTCAGCGTCGCGCCTCAGGACCTGCTGCTCTTAAGCAGCCGCAGCTGCATTGTTCATGCTCTGCCGGGGAGACACTCTGTGTCCATCCGATTAGCCACTCCGTGACCGTCCTTCACTACAGTATCACATACTGTTTACTGCGAGGGAGACCTTTAGTGAGGAGACAGATTTTTCACTTTCAAAGAGTCCTCTAGCCGGCCTGAAGCGGCGTTTGTGCATGAGAGTCCTCCAGTCCTTCAGGAAACTCCCACACGCTACTCTCCACTATTGTGCACCGACAAGAGGGTTTAGCCAAACAATATAACGTGGCTTTATTATGTTGGCCATTGTTCTATGCCTGTAAATGATGAAGTGATGGAACAAATTCATCGCTTGCATCTTAAACTTTAATTGTAAGCCTTTTTTAGCATTCTTTTTGTGAAATTATCAAGGTAACCTTTCAGAAAGGAGGTTTTAAATCTACACTGCAGCATTCTACCTTCTAACATACACAAATTTTTAAATGACTTCACAATGCCATACAGAGATAAAAAGACAGACTCTATAAACATTCTTCAGTTTATGAAAAGTAGAAGTAGACTTTCCTTAAAACTCCAGGTGATGTCTGATTTGCTTGAAGTGAACAAGAAAGTTTGGCTCTCAGTGCTATCGGAATTATCATAAATACGAGTTTCCCACTCGGAAGATGCACATGAACAATCCCTCAAGTAGTAATTACGACCAGGAAACTCAGATCATTTTGATACCCAAGTTTCTGAGATGGTAGGAGTCGTAAACTTTAAACATGGCAGAGGAGAGTACGTTTTCTGTAGTGAATGACAGGTTTTATTTATTTTTCTAAATATAGCTAATTGTTAGTGATTGCCGTTTCATATTAATTTATGTATATCAGCAACCATTTGATGAATGTTGTACATTTTTACACCGTGAAATTAGCTTGTATTTGACCAAAATACCATTATCACCAGCTGGCTAAAACAGTAATAAGTATTATGCTGTCAAAATAAAAGTTACCCAAGAAAAATGTATGACTGAACATGGCGTCGTTCATATTTTCTGTTCATTCTGACAACAAAGCACGTCAATGTGACGTACTCGTAATTACCACTTTAGAAGTGGAAAGTAGGATTATTCCGATAGCACATAAGGCAGCATTAAACCTGGTCTGAAAACTCTTGATCTCAGTTGTTACACATCAACTTTCCCCATTCAAATGATACCACACCGTTTAAGTTATGTTGAGGTCGCAGCTGGGATATAGCCAGTCTAAAACTGTACATGTGCCATCTGCAGACTTCTGCTGCAAGCAGTCATTTTCCAGAAGGTAAAGTATGGCATGATGAATCAAACTTGAGTATGATTATGTTTCTCAGCATTTATTATAGGCCTTAGTCAGGATAGATGCAATCTGACGTATGCGAAAACAAGGCTCTAAGGGCCAGAAGTACTGTCTAATATGTCATACTGTTGTGTGGCTGGTATTCAGACAATACATTGTGGGGATAAATAGATCTTTAAAAAAAAAAAAAAAAAAAAAAAAATCCAGAAAACATGTGTTGTGACAATTAGATGTGACCTAGGACCTTAAAGGAATAATTCACCCAAAGAAATTAGCTAATTTACTCTACCTCATGCCGTCCCAGATGTGTATGACTTTCTTTCTTCTGCAAAACACAAACAAAGATTTTTAATAGAATATTTCAGCTCTGCAGGGACATACAGTACAATGCAAGTGAATGGTGACCAATACTTTGAAGTTCCAAAAAGCACATAAAGGCAGCATAAATGTAATCCAAATGACTCCAGTGGTTTAACCCATGTCTTCTTAAGCGATCTAATCGATTTTGGGTGAGAACAGACCAAAATATATATATTTTTTTTTACTGTACCATTACAGTCTTCTGGCATGATCACAATTTCTTGCAAATGCAATTCCAAGTACTTTAGGCATGGGGAGCACTAGATGGCGTTAGGAAGTGTAACTTTTATGCTGACTTTTTGGCAACATAAAAAATGTAGTTCACCATTCAATGTCATTGTATGGACCTTTGGTCACCATTCACTTGCATTCTCTCACATCTGGGAGAATGATGAGAGAATTTAAATTTTTGGGTGAACCATTCCTTTAAAAGTTCGCTATGGAATTCTGGGCTCTCTGTCAACAACTGTGGTTAAAAAGTAAAATGGCTAGTTACTGCTGGAGGAAAACCATTTTGTTTTTAATGTTAGTTGTTCTTCGGCACTGCTCTTCTGCGTGGATGAATCTGATGGTTTGAGACATACCCTGTAAGGGGGTTAAGATGGGCAAGGAGGAGGCGAGAACCGGCTTGTCAATATAAATAATAATTTTATATAAAACTTAAACAGACACAAACACACACGACGGACATGTCCGTAAACTATCTCTCTCTCCGGTTCTCTGATGTACCGTCGTGTGGTCCTCGAACACTCCGCCACACTCTCTGGCGGACGACAGCCGCTCCTTCCCTCCTCCCCTCCTCCCCTCGAGGACGGCGGTCTTCCCTCGATCCCTCCGCATTTCTGGGGGACGGCAGGGCACTCCTCTGCCCCTGGCAGCAACTCCATCGCTCCAGGTGGTCGGGGAATCCAGTCCCCACTCGCCCCGTGGATGGCGGCCCTTCCCCGCATCCGGTGGTCAGGCTACTCCGTCACCCGGCAGAGGGCAGCGGCGCTCCCCGGGTGGATGGCAGTGTCGAGGACTCTGCGACAGGCATCCCTCCTCCTTCCCGGTTTTGGCGCCAATGTAAGGGGGTTAAGATGGGCAAGGAGGAGGCGACAACTGGCTTGTCAATATAAATAATAATTTAATATAAAACTTAAACAGACACAAACATACACATGACGGACATGTCCGTAAACTATCCCACACAATCCTCCGCAGTTGACCTTTATCCCTCTCGGAGGCTTGATTAGCCTGATAAGGGACCGGGTGTATATGATCACGACCCGGCCCCACCCTCTGCCCTGCCACATACCCATTAGAGCAGATTTAGCTACACCAAGAGTCAATGATAGCAAGTAGAAAGTCCTATAATTTGTATATCTGGGAAAAAAAAACTAGGTTGTTTGAGCAAGTAAGTAGCATATCTGCCACCAGACCTTCTTTCTTTCTTTATGGACATGATGTAAGAACACGCACGGATGAATACGGGAGCCTAAAATTTCCCACCAAATCGAACCCAACAACTCTGAATTTAAAATCTTTATTTGTTATAGAACAAGGCTTTGAACACAAGGTGTTTTTTAATTTATTTATTTATTTAGTACTGGCTCAATAATAATATTTTGTTGGTTTATAACAAAAGTTTAAATGAGAAATCCTCTGTAGAGTATGACTTTGTAACCAGACTGTAGCCTAAGTCTATCTCTCACAGCCTTGACTCAGATCTATCATTTTTGACCAGATCCCCTACAACATTAATTTAATTTAACCCCCACCCCAGACCATGGCAGAGCTTCCACTATGCTTCAGAAAAGGCTGCTGAATTCTTCTTACTTGTCCATGATTTTAAATGTATATTTATTGCTCAAAAGGACTCTCTGCCACTTGTTGTCTCTTCAAGCAAAAAATAAAAATGCGAATAAAACCTCTAATGGTTAAAGCATGGTGACCAAAAGCTGAGCAAGCACTTCACTGGATTTCCTTTGGTGCCTTAAGAAAATAATCTTGAGTGGAAGAAATGACCTTGAGTTCTTTTCATTTGATGAAGGCTCCATTTTGGGTCACTTGATTTCCACTTGTCTTCAACCTACACAGAATCATAAAATTTCCTTTTGACAGTAAAAAAAAACATCCAGTTTAGTGTCTGGTACTATAAATAGCTTAAATACACACTTTGGCACAGTTCTACATTTGTATGTATAAATTAAAATATATATAATGGATATGTGACATATATTTTCAAAAACTCTTGCTGAAGTTAAACTGATAGTTTACCCAAAAATTATCTTGATCTTATCATTTACTCACCCTCACGCCATCCCAGATGTGTGCTTAAGCAATCCCCCTAGGGAGCTACTTCACAGGCTCCATAAAAGCACTGGTTTTTGACCATCATGTCATTTTCTGCAGGAAGGCATGAGTCTATGCAGCAGCTAGAGAATATGGCCTGCTTAAGCAATGTCATGTTCCCACTCAGGGAACCAGAGTTACGTGTCATGTAACCGAGCCGTTCCCTTTCGTAGGAACTCGAGTTGCGTAATTGCACTGGGAATGATATACATTCACGCCATGCGAACAGTAGCTGCCAACTGTCTACTCCCATATGGGAAGCATATAGTTGCGCACAAGTGAGCTAAAGTATCTGAAGAAAACAGAGAAAACATCTAGGTTCCTGTTGTAACCTCCATTGCCTGATGGAGGGAACAAGACATTGTGTCGAGCTAAGCGACAATAGTGGACTTCTTGAAGGCCTCGGTTACCTCTGAACTTGAGAAAAGTCCAATGAGATATTATCTGACAGAATTTGCATGTCCCTCCCACAGACATATGGGTATAAAAGGAGGGGATCATGCGTCTGTCCATTCAGGTTTTGCACTGTGGAGCCGAGAATAAGGTTCGTCCATAGCAGTGGCTCGGTTAAGCGTTGTGGCCAGGGGGACGCAACGTTTCGTTCCCTCCATCAGAGAACGGAGGTTACAACAGTAACCTAGACGTTCCCTGTCTGTCGCTCACTTCGACATTGAGTGAAGCGACACTAGGGGTTCCTATTCAATCATGCCATGCGCTGAACCGTGTACGTGCGCTGCTGATGCAGGTGCGTGCAGGCAGTTGGGTTGCAAAACGACAGGCTGCTTCAGACTGCACGTACCCTTCCCTAACACCCCATAAAATCGTCATAAACTTCTTAGGTTCCCGGCACCCTGCACTGACCCAACTGCGCATCTCTGCGGGTCTTCAGATCGGGAAGAACACCAATTTGCGAACATGTGGCACTTTAGTGTGTAAAGTTGCCTGGTAGAGGGAGCTCTAGCTTGGTTGATCATGTCTACGACAGAGGTGGTAGGCCACTTCCTCATCCCATCCAGGGGCCAGACATGGCGGTTCCAGAGGTCCGGCCGCGGATGTCAGAGGGTGCCCCTTCCCTGAGAAGAAGGTCCTTCCTCAGGGGAATTCGCCAGGGAGGGGCTGTCTTGAGGAGCGTGAGATCCAAGACATGATCACTTTTGGCTTAATTTTGCCGACTGCCCCAGAACCAGCGGTATAGCTGAGGGAAGCCTTTGCTCCACCAATACTGTGGCTGGTTGAAGGGAATTTTATAAAGTTTTTGCCTTTATTGTAATAAGGCATAAATTATGGGCACCCTGAAATATATCTTCAGCAGGGACAGAATAAACCTTTTCCCTGGTATTTGAATAGGGAAAAGTGCATGAACGTTGGGGGGGAATGTTTATTTGAGAAAATCAGTTTACCACAACAGCCCCAGCATTCTTTATGGGGAAACAAGGTGTGGTGCTTATGTTCACTGTGTTTTTGTTTAAACTTGTGCCCGATGAACATCAAAATCTGTTATGAAACCATTGGTCATGGACACAGAGGCTGAATTCGATCAGGCAATTATAAAAAACTTTCACTCTGAATGTATTTACAGCAGATGGACACCAAATGAAATATCTCAGGTTACTTAACTGTAACCCCTGTTCCCTGATAAAAGCGGAACGAGATGCTGCGTTGATTTAGCGCTTTGGGAACAACTTTAGGTGTGACCAGCTGTGAATATGTGTGCAAAACATCAATGAAATTGACCAGAATTTATAGTCCCTGCTGGTGACATCATTGGATGCACCTGTAGCAGGGCTATAAATAGATGCGTCACAGGTGCATCGTCAGGTATCTTGTCTGAAGAGAAGTCCTGGGGCATCCCAGTGCGGCAATGAAGCGCACCATCTCCTTCCACTTTTATCAGGGAACAGGGGTGTGAACTGGTTTGGTTGGGGTGATGGAGGAGTCAGGAGACAATGAGGCAGGTTCAAAGTCAGTACTTTAATTTGTACTTCTGGGGGTTTACACACGACGGTAACCGTCCCTATAATTATTTATAACCGTATAAATCACACGGGTTGCACACTCTGGCTGACGTGCTCTCTGGACACTCTCCCTCTCTCACTCTTGACACTTGGCGTCCCTTAAACGTCTCTCTCCGTATCACTATAACAAGACACAGGTGTTAGAGGTAACTACAAACCAGGTGACAAGCCTTACCACTCTCTCTCTCTCCCGCAGTCCGACACACGACCACGCCCCCCATGCCACATGCCCCCACCACTGACTCAGGCCGGGGCAACATCCGGCCTGCCCACTCCCCCCCATTTCTGGAGAGAAAGTCAGCCACAACCATCTGCGCCCCCGGCCTGTGGACCACCTTGAACTTAAAGGGCTGGAGAGCCAGATACCAACGGGTGATCCGTGCGTTAGTATCCTTCATGCGGTGGAGCCACATCAGAGGGGCGTGATCGGAACAGAGGGTGAAGGCCCGCCCCAGCAGGTAGTAGTGGAGCGTCAGAACCGCCCACTTAATTGCAAGACACTCCTTTTCGATGGTGCTATATTTCATCTCCCTGAAGGAGAGCTTGCGACTAATAAACAGTACTGGCCGTTCCTCCCCTCCAACCACCTGCGAGAGCACTGCGCCCAGCCCCCTGTCAGATGCATCAGTCTGCAAAATAAAGGGGAGAGAGAAATCAGGTGCATGTAAAAGCGGACCCCCACACAGTACAGATTTTACCTTAAGGAAGGCCTGTTGGCACGACTCTGTCCACTGGACCGGATCGGGAGCCCCCTTTTTAGTAAGGTCAGTCAGCGGGCTGGTGACATCAGAATAACTAGGCACAAACCTTCGGTAGTAGCCAGCCAGCCCCAAAAACTGCCTTACCCCCTTTTTGGTCTTGGGTGCCGGGCAGGCTGTGATCGCTGTGTTTTTGTCAACCTGTGGACGCACCTGCCCATGACCCAAGTGGAACCCCAGATACCGAACTTCACCCGTCCAATTGCACACTTCTTCGGGTTTGCCGTGAGTCCTGCCTGCCTCAGCGCTCTCAGGACAGCCCTCAGATGTTGCATATGCTGCCGCCAGTCATTACTGTAAATTATAATGTCATCTAGATATGCGGCGGCATATGCTGTGTGCGGTCTGAGGATCTTATCCGCCGCACACCACTTGCGAACGTCCCTGTGAATGCCCGGCCAAAAGAAACAGGCCATTATACGTTTCAAAGACTTTTTGTGACCTAAGTGGCCGGCCATTGGGTTATAGTGAACCGCCTGGAAGAGTGTTTCCCGGCGGCTCTTCGGTACTAACAGCTGTATTGTAACCTCTGTGGTTTGAGTGTCCTGCGTCACTCGATACAACCGCTCTTTGATAATAGCACAGTACGGGTATGTGAGCGCAACACAGGGTTGGAGCTGTTGACCATCAATTACTTTCACTTGGTCGAAGGCGTGCCTAAGGGACTCGTCACGCGACTGCTCCAGAGGAAAATCCCCCTCAGGGAAGCCCCTGAGGGCGGAAAAACCCTCGTCTGCATCATCTTGACGCGGAGCCGACATTGACGGGCCCGGCACCGCCTCCCCAGCCATAGTATCACACGCCACACCCCGTGCCACCACTCTGCAGGACCCATCCACACACATTACCCTCAGTACATTTTTAAAGCCGGGACAATTGGTTCCCAGGATTAGTGGATGGGTGAGGCGGGAATTAACCGCGGCCTCGATGGTAACCACTGGATATTTGTGAATGTCCCCATGCACACACCTCACCCTCACCAATTTATCTTTATCCAATGCCCGCCTTGCACCAAGCGTTGGTGGATCGAGGTTTGAGAACAACCTGTATCCACCAAAGCTTGATGTGTATCCCCCTTCACCCTTACCATACCCTTACCGGTATGCGATACATTCCTGCCCGATCGGGGGCGGCCTGTGGAGCGTCGGGGATCCAAACCAGTGTCCCCACCTCCATCACTGGACACCGCTCCTGGCTATGTCCGGCTTCTCCGCAGCTCCAGCAGACTGGCCCAGGTCTTCCTTCCGCATTCGTGGGGGCGGGCTCGCCAACCTGGGTAGAATGACGGAGAGAGACAGGGGGGTTTGAAGGGGCAGAGAAGGGGAAGGGTCCTCTGGACCGGGATCGGGGTCTGGGCGGGCCTCCCCACCTACGAGGAGCCGGAACTGGGCGGGAGTGAGGGGAACGGGGAGAAGGGGAGGGAACAACAGGCACAGGGGGTGGAGAGAGAGAGAGAGAGAGAGAGGATACTGCCTCGCCGTCTCCTGGGAACGCCACCATGTAGTCCTCTGCCAACTGGACGGCTCCATCCAACGACGCCGGGCGGTGGCACTGGACCCACTCCGACATGCCTCGGGGAAGCTGAGAGACGAACTGCTCAAGTACCACCATGTTGACCACTTCCACGACGTCGTGGGTTCCCCCCACCAGCAGCCATTTCCGGCAGGCGTCACGGAGCTGCTGCGCAAACGCGAACGTGCGGCCGTCCTTCCCGAAGCTTAACGAGCGGAATAACTGTCGACTCTGCTCCGGGGTGCGACCGACCCGTTGCTGGATGGCTTTCTTCAGGTGGCTATAGTCCAGGAGGCTGGCGGCGGGAAGTTGTTGTGCTGCCAGCTGCGCCTCCCCGGAAAGTAGGGGCAATAGGTGGGCCGCCCACTGATCGGGAGGCCAGCTCCATACCTCTGCCGTTTTCTCAAACAGGTCGAGGAAGGCCTCCGGATCATCGCTTGGCCCCATTTTTGCAAGGTCAAGCGGTGGGGTGGGATCCGAGGAGGACGCAGCACCAGCCCCCTCTCTGGCTATCAGGCTCTGCAGTGTTTGCCGGTCCTCGGCTTGTGCCTGGAGCAAGGCTTGGAAGCGTTGTTCTTGCTCCCAGCGAACCTCCAAGAGGGCATGGTGTTGTGTCTGCTGGATGCTGGTGAGGGCGTTGATGACTTCGGCCAGCGGTGAAGACTCCATAGCGGTGCTCTCCTCAAAACCCGGGTTCTCGGCACCACTGTGAACTGGTTTGGTTGGGGTGATGGAGGAGTCAGGAGACAATGAGGCAGGTTCAAAGTCAGTACTTTAATTTGTACTTCTGGGGGTTTACACAAGACGGTAACCATCGCTATAATTATTTATAACCGTATAAATCACATGGGTTGCACAATCTGGCTGAAGTGCTCTCTGGACACTCTCCCTCTCTCGCTCTCGACACTTGGCGTCCCTTAAATGTCTCTCTTCGTATCACTATAACAAGACACAGGTGTTAGAGGTAACTACAAACCAGGTGACAAGCCTTACCACTCTCTCTCTCTCCCGCAGTCCGACACACGACCACGCCCCCCATGCCACAAGGGGTTACAGTTAAGTAACCTGAGATGTTCCCTGTCAAAAAGCTACACTTCGATGCTGCCCTGATTTAGCCCTTTGGGAACGAGAATACCCACTCCGCCGCACTGTGGATGTCCACTTACGGTTGTGTAGTTGTGCTCACAAGAGCGTGAGAGGTCTCAGACATGAGCTTGTGATGTTGACTCAAGGACATAAGAGCCCGGAGTGGCATGAACATCCAAACTATAAAATTCTAAGAATGTGTGCGGAGTGGACCAGCCTGCCGCATCACAAACATGCTACAGAGGGACAACTCTAGCCAAGGCTTTAGAGGAGGCGACCCCTCTGGTAAAGTGAGCACTTTCGTTGGTGCAGCCTAATGCAGTCAGGTTGATTTAGTGTTATTAAATATAATTTTTGACATTTTGTCTGGAATAGAGATGTAGCCAATTTCACATTGGCCTTTTCTCAAGTTCAGAGGAACGCAAGGCTAAAAGGACATACAGGTATAAAGGGAAGCGGCCGTGCGTCTGTCAGTCAGATTGTTTCTTCGGAGCCGAGCAGTTGTGTGATCAGCGAGCTGTGTTCATGACTGCTTCACCCACCTCTGCAAGAGAGCTTCTGGTGGATCTGAAGGCGCATTCTAGCGGCTTTCTCCTCAGCCTCTGGACTTCGCCCAGCAGTTTTCGGCGGTGAAGAGGCAGACGGAGGCCATCTCTCACATCATGCCATGCCGCCGCAGTGTAGGGCGTCCCCCCGTCTGCCCACCGAGGGCGTCCCCCTGTGAACAATCAAAAGGCATCTCCGCCTCAACCCGGGCCCAGCTCTCAGTCCCAGTGTCGAGCGTCCCGCAGGCGGCGCACGCCCCCGTCTCCAGGACCTCTTCTAGGTCCCGTAAAGCCCCTAAGCGCTGTCGGTGTAGGGCCAGTAGGAGAATCCTGAGTTCTCCCTTTTTCTTACGCCACGTCCCCTTCGGGCTGAGGTACCCACGTTTTCAATAAAAGAGCAATTTCCTTACTTCCTGGGTCATCAGACCGACGCGCGCCGTTCTCACGGCACCTTGGCACCAAAGTTTTGCAGTCCCGGCTCCCCGGACGCGGTAATCTCGCATCCGGAGCCACGACTGCCCGGCCTCAGCAGGCCAGCGCTGACGAGTCTCGAAGACGTCCCTGCAGGACCTCCTCCTCTGTCAATAATGCATATAGAATGGCACCAGAGGTGCATTTTACCACAATTTGAATAAGAAGCGAATTAAACTACTGTGAACTTGCTACAAACAGACACTCTTACAGGACATCCTGGAGAGTTTAAATGTCAAAATAAAAGCCTGAGGGTTTAAAAAGTAAACGATTTAAATATATTACTGTTGTATTTAAATTTTAAATTAAAAGTCAATAATAATAATATTAATAACAATTTATTATTATTATTATTATTGTCATCATTAGTATTTGTTTACAATTTATAACAATATTTAAGTTGAATGGGTTCCAAAAAATTTATAAAACACTAGTTTATTTTCTACTGAAGACTTGAAGACTGGAATTACTTTTAATTTTGCTGCAACATTATCTAGTATACTAGTTAATAATAAAGTGTTTCTTTATAAGTTATACATTTATATTGAAATAATGTGTAGTTAGAGGTTTGTGTTTCTTTACTTTTTAAAGAGTACTACCAAATAGTTCCACACAGTAATGTAAAGATATTCTAAATTGATTATGATCAGCTGATACTGAGATTTCCGATTTCGGAATCGGATCAGAAGAGAAAAAGTGGTATTGGAGCATTCCCTGAAAACAAGACGACCTATCTGTCCACTATGTCAATAATTCTTCTGTAATAAATCTTCCCTTTTAAAAGCTTGTGTTTGTTCTACAGTTGTCCAAACCGGCTCGTGGTCACAGCCAAGATATCAGCAGTCAGGAATCATTTTCTCCAAGTCCTCCAAACCTCCCTCAGTGTCACACACTGAGTTTGACTTTGAGGCACAGTCCTTCGTTCCAGCGCCATTATATCACATCATCTTCTGTTGCCCAAGCCTGAGGTGCCTCGGGCGTCTAATGCCTTTTAAGGGCCATCACTGAAAATGCAGGATCCATCAGTGTCCTTTGAGGCTGGCTGTTTTGGCATAGAGGCAGCATGGTAACAGCTTGCTGGAGTAAGGTGACATTTCTGGCTATGCAAAGTAATAAAAAGGAAGGGAGGGGAGGTGGGGGCACCAGAGAGGGAATCCTTGCGGGAGAGGGGGTTGCTCCTCAAAGCCCTGCACCTTTTGACTTTGCTTGGAGTAAAACAGATGCTAACAGTCTTAGTTATGGTGTAGATACCACAGCACACTCCAAAACAGGCCTAATGAAAGGATGGGTGTGCGAAGGGAGAGACTAAAAGGTGTTCGTGAGGTACGGCCGTCCATTCTGGGGCTGTCAGGGCGGGTTATTTTTAATGGAGCCTAACGTAGGGGGCACGTTAATGAGTGATGTGTGGACAGCTCTTGTTTGTGCCACGATGCAGAGGGGGGCACAGAGGCTCAGATTAGTTTGTCAGGGAAAGAAAGGGAAAGCAAGGGAAGGATATAGGGGAAATGGTCTGTGTGGACACAGCTCAAGGTGAGACTAGAATAGTTAGAAAGGGGTGGGGTTTTAACATCTTGCTGCTTGTTTTTTCCTTTTCAAAGTCACATTTGTATTTTTTTTCTCTGAACAACAAATAAAGAAAAGGAAAATATTAACCTGTCACTGAGATTCAGGGGTGACTTTAAACCTCTGTGAGTCACACAGCAAAAATATGTTTTATTCTGCTTGAATAACTTGTATTTATAAAGATTATATAGAGTCTGGTCACGGTTTGCTTCATTACATTTTAAATTCTTGCAATCCAGTTAAAGTAACTGACTTTCAAATAGTTTAATTACGTTTAAGTATCAGAGATACTTCATACACTCTGTATGAGGCTGAGGGTGTGACTTGTGTGTAACAATGAACAAGAAATATAGACATTGTTTTGAATTTGTTGAGCAGAAAAGTGTTTTAGAAAGTGTCTTAAAAGTAAAGTAATTAGTATAGTGATTACTTTTTCAATTAAGTAATTGTTGAAGTAATCTGATTACAATTTCATATACATAATAAGTGATTTGTAGTGGATTACTATTTTTAACTAACCCTGGATATAATACATAGTTCGTAAACTACTCTTTCTCTGCTACTTGTCTGCATTTCTGCTCTGGCTTTTGTGCTACTCTGTTTACTCTTACTCTATTATAAATCGCTTATGATTTTTGGTGGTCGCTTTGGATGAATTAGATTTATTTTATTATTTTTTTATTGACCATATAGATAAATAAATAATTTTCCAAAAATGTTTCCCTTGCACAAACATACTGAAAAGATGCTGCCTATATGCTCCACCTAAGTTGACTAACTGACAACCTTCACTCAAAATCAACACTGATGCATTTTGTGTTTTTCACATTTTACATCCTAAAGAGTGAAAAACTGCCAGTGGTACCTTAGGGAGTTATTTCTATCTGGCCTTAACCTATTACTTTCATTGGTGCAGCCTAATGCAGTCAGGTTGATTTAGTCTTATTAAATATAATTTTTGACTTTTTGTCTGGAATAGAGATGTAGCAGTGGAGACAGCTTTGGCACCCTGTTGTCTCATCTACTATACCTTTTCCCATTGAACTTGGCAAGTTTCAAGTCTGAAGGGAATGAAGGGCCGTCCACTATGAGTGGGCCTTGAGGCCATGCAGGTCAGATGTGCCAAAGATAGGTGAGGTTTAAGAGGTTTGAGATGCCGGGGGGCCAGGACCCCTTTTTAACAGAACGGTCTCATCCAGTGCCGTGATCTGCTAAACCGATTAAATGGTGCAGGCCTATCTAAAACGAACATATTCTAAGTCTTGCAAGAGGAACATAATGAGGATAAGTACACCAGTACAGTCCTGGCTCACTTGGTGCCCTATGCAAAAAACACATATGTTTCTTTACATGTTTAAAACATGTCAAGTATTTTTTTTTATATAGCTCTTTTCACAACACACATTGTTTAAAAGTAGATTTACAGAAAATTATATTGTAACAGAAAATGGTGAAATATCTTAAAGTCCCCATTGTACGGTTTAAATGAATAAAGCATTTGAAAATCATGACTTAAACAAAGGAAAGAAAAGGAAATAAGAGTTAAAGGAAAAACGAGTTTTGAGAAGTATGATACTTGGGTAGATACATTTTCATTTTAGAGGGACAGGACACCCAAAAATTCTGTCAATTTTCAACAATTCTGTCATTATTTACTCACTCTCCAGTTGTTCAAAACTTGTATAATTTATTTATTTCTGTGACTTTTGGAAGTTGCACTAAAAAGCCATCTGCCTCAAAAATCCAAGGGGGCACATGCAAATTAATTTCACACACACACATGCACACATTGGTGCGGCTATCCTTATGAGGACTCTCCATAGACATGCATTTTTACATTTTCAAAAAAACATTGTTTAGTATGTTTAAGTGATTTGAATTATGGGCACACTAGAAATGACATCATAAACCACATTTATAGCATAATAACCCCCCACACACACACACGCACACACACAGCTGCAGAGTAGCACATGGCTTATGTAGGATTGCAATGTGATGTCTGTATTGGTCTGCCACCCTACTCTCCCTCCCTCTCTCTTTCTTCTCAATAGCAGCCTTGCTCTCTGAGATGACAGATCCAGAGCTGGTGGGCCTTTGTCCCACTCCAGCTGTAAGAAAACCTGCTTCAGTGGCCCCTCATTCCCCTCGCTTGTGCTGGAGAAAAAGGATCGGATGAGGATAAACCAGAGCTGCCTAATCGGATTCCTGTCTAGGGACGATCCAGTTTAGACACAGTGAGACGAAGTGTTTTAACCACATTTAATCACTATACACAACCATAAGCTGTCTCTGTGTGATTGTGTGTGTCTTCTTCACTAATGTGTCTATCATCTCTCTGTGGCTTGAACACAGCAATTATTTATATATATATATATGAAAACTACCCAACATTTAAATTAGAAGCCTAATTTGCCTGCTTTCCAATTCACTCAATTTGTCTTCTGTTAATAGTGTAGCGTAATAACATCGGGAGACCACAAGAGAGTTATATAACATTTACTAAAGATGGTTGCTGGTAGGAAAAGCACTGGAATCACACAAAGAGGATGAGCTGATTCAGCGCAGCAGAAGGCAGTCCAAAGTTATTTAGGTTTTTGTTCTTAAGAATGAACAAAATGATGTTGATGGGTTAATGTATGAAACTGGTATAACTGCGCAAACTGAACGAATAGAAATGGTGATGTTTATTATGCAATTCTTTGTATTTTGCCTTGAATGTGTCTTTCATTTAAGCTGTCAAACCCAGAGCATGTGAGTGGAGTGGAGCTTGAGAGGTGATAGTTTCACCTGAGCGGAGAGCGTCTTATTGAAATCGTGCTCCGCTCTCGCGCAGGCCGCTCAGTGCCACTAGCTCAACCCAGAATGCGTTTTGTGATATGCTGGTTTGGTAATCCGCTAAATAAGCAACAGGCCTGAGGTTATGGAGCTCTAACATTGTTTTAGTGAAGTTGCAAACCTTATAACCTCAATAAATGCAAAGTAAAATTAAAGCTAAGAATGAGGAAAATGAAATAGAGTGTGGAGAGACCGTGACAATTAGCAAATATTGCTTTTTGAATCGTACGTGTCACATTGCCAGAGAGCACGAGAATATGCTATGCGAACATGGTAGTGCAGCAAAAGGTGAGCTAGTAGCCTACACTACTATTCGATAATAAATTAAAATATAAATTATGTATTTTGTTGTTTTGCCATCATGTCAGTACAGCTGCCAGCTAGATGCAGGCCCGGTTCTGCGGGGTTGCAAACGTTAGAGCACCCTCAATTGAATATGTGAGCTTGATAATACTGTATATTGGGAAAACATTTTTCCTTGAATCCCGGCTTACACACACAAAACTAATAAACATGTATGTTTCTCAGTGGAAAAATAACAGTGTGTTCAAATGTGTAGGTGCAGCATTCTGCTTTCATGCCTTCACTGTAAAATTGAGAATTTGATTGGAAAAGATTTCATTGCAGAATTATGTCACTTAATCGACCGCCTGTTGCTTTCGATTTCTGCTACGGGGTAAAGTTCAACATAACTGCTGGTCAGTTTCCCAAAGCCAAATCCACACCTGAAGGATTAGTGAAATGTACAAAAAAATAATAATTGTGAATTAAATCATTTTTATTTGTTTTAGGACCATTAAACAGTATGTATTAGATGCATTATCTAATACATATTTTGGACAAAATCTCACTTTATGGAGGTCAAATATTTTTTATTTGTTAAATCCATGGTTAAACCCTGCTGTATATGTAAAGAGTGCATGCACAACTAGGTAACGATTAAATCTGTAACCTATTAATATATAAAATCTACAGTATAAACATGAACTGATGAGCAATTATGAATTTATGAATTTCACTTTTACCTGCAATATTTGTCCTGGTCCCTGTCCATGTCCAAACTTTAAAGTTGTAAAGATTTTGGTTTTCTGGGTTGCTGGTGTCACTCGGGACCAGTTTAATTTGAAATGTGCCAACACATGTATGTGAGAGTAACACCATCAGAGTAACACATGTGAAAATAATACAGTAAACATTAACTAAACTACATCAAATATAAAACAGAACACCCCAAAGTGCATAACTGATATTAAAAATAAGAAAAAACATAACTATTCCCATAAAATATAATGAAATATGATGGTTCATGCAGGGCATTTTGAGAATGCCTGATCATAGTTTGTTACTGTAATTTTAGCAGTAATTTACTGTAAAAAGTACATGTACTCTCTTGTTAAACAATGTACATTTTTACCATTAATTTTATGGGAAAATCATACTTTTTATATCTAAAATATTGAATTTTTACAACATTTTATTGTAAAAACTACTGCATTGTCTTTTCAAATATATATATATATTAAAAAAACTTGTACATTTCACACTTAATACTCGTTAATAAATTAAAGTTTTTTTCTGTAGCATTTTTACAGTGTTTTACTGTTAAAATTACACAAATTTTTTACAGTGTGCTTTAAAATAAAGATGTGTTTATTTCATACAATTTGATTTCCTGTTTTTCAAAATTTCTGTAACTTGCTTGATGTCACATTTTAACCAGTTTCCGACTGCTAGGTTCAATAGCTGTGCTTTGTCTCATTCCAGGCCTGAACTTATGTTTTGTAGAATGCCATGTACAATAAGGGATAATTACGAGAAACAATCGGCAGGACAGAATGGGTTGTTTTTGACAAAGAGACTGAGAAATTTAGTGAAAATATCACAGATAAAATGATGCAACCAAGACATTTCACCCCTCCGCGTGCTTCCATTAGTGCTCTAGAAATTAACTGGGGCCAGTAATTATACACAGTGTTTTTTCCATCTAATTCTTTATTTAACCTTCACCTGGTACATGTCTTTTCATGTCATTATATTTGTGTGAAAAGGACACACAAAGGACAGGTTTTTAATACACACGTTTAGCTATTGTAAGCCATCTTGTATGAAACAATTCTGGGTATGTAACATGCATAATGCTAGCTGTACATGCTAATAATGAATCAAACAATATACCTTCTGCACAAGCAGAAAAATGTAAAGTTGCAAAAGTGTTCAAAATTACACCTTTAACTGAATGACTGATAATCCATTCATTCACTCTTCATTCAGTGCTAATTGTGCTACACTTGTCTCAGCCTGTAGTTTTGCTAAACCTGCTAATATCACCAAAGACAAACAATGTTTTTATTTTTTTGCAAGGAATAACTATTGTGATTGAGGAAATAAAAGTTTGATTTGGTGCCTTGGAGCTCAGTATTGAGAACTGTCACACAGCATTTAGAGATTTACATGTATTAATTTAAAACTGAGGCAGTCAGGCACAAACTATATTTCTTGGACTAGTTATACCTGTCATACAACAGATGCAGGGCTGCTTTTAATGCACAGACCGATCCTCTCACAGAGTGAATAATACACATGCTTATAAAAGGGTCAGAGCAGAGCTTGGAGGAACTAATGTTTTATTTACTCAGCTGAATTGTTTATTGGCCCAACAGTCACTTGCTATTTAGCCATTGTAACCTGAGATTCAATGCCCTCCAACTTCCCTGTCATGTCCATCTCTGTTATATGACTCTTGAGGAGTGTTTCAATGACAATGATAATGATAATCAGTCCAAGACTCTAAAACCAAGTGAGCTGCCTATAGACAGCATTTTAAGTAATAATAGCTGTGCTCCTGGCGTGAAGGTTGTACATTCTAAGATAACTTATTTGGCCTTATTTTAAAGCAGCATTACTTATATCATTCATAGGGAGTAAATAAGTAAAAAAATCCATTCAAGATGGAGGACAAAGAGAAATGTTGATATATAAACAGGGTTGGAGAGTAATGGAATACATGTAACGGCGTTACATATTTAAGAAGTGAAATATTAATAACTGTATTCAATTACAATTTAAATAGTTGATAATTAGAATACGGTTACTTTCAAAAAGTATTTTAACTTCTGAAGAGATTACTTTGCATTTTATTGTCATTTGTTCCATTTAAAACTTAGTCTGTTTGATTGGAAAACATTTATCCAGTATTTAAACATCTGTGAAACACTTTCTATTGATGTGTTATGTTCAGACTGTTATGTAACAGACACTGTTATGAGTGAAAAGGTGGAACTTCCCATTGGGAGTGTAATTAGTAGTTTCTAAATCTTAACAGAAATCAGAAACGTTTTGACAGATAAAACATGAATTCAGTAAATACACAATTAAAACAATTGTTTGTCAATATTTTTTATGTGTTTTTTATTTATTTATTTATTTTAACACAAATGAAGTGTGTTTATGAGAAATGCTAACCAATGTAGCCTTTAGCATTGCTACAAATAATACATTTTCTGCCTTATTCTATGAACAGTATCCGGATACATATAATCATTGTTGTATACACTCACCTAAAGGATTATTAGGAACACCTGTTCAATTTCTCATTAATGCAATTATCTAATCAACCAATCACATGGCAGTTGCTTCAATGCATTTAGGGGTGTGGTCCTGGTCAAGACAATCTCCTGAACTCCAAACTGAATGTCAGAATGGGAAAGAAAGGTGATTTAAGCAATTTTGAGCGTGGCATGGTTGTTGGTGCAAGACGGGCCGGTCTGAGTATTTCACAATCTGCTCAGTTACTGGGATTTTTACGCACAACCATTTCTAGGGTTTACAAAGAATGGTGTGAAAAGGGAAAAACATCCAGTATGTGGCAGTCCTGTGGGCGAAAATGCCTTGTTGATGCTAGAGGTCAGAGGAGAATGGGCCGACTGATTCAAGCTGATAGAAGAGCAACTTTGCCTGCAATAACCACTCGTTACAACCGAAGTATGCAGCAAAGCATTTGTGAAGCCACAACACGTACAACCTTGAGGCGGATGGGCTACAACAGCAGAAGACCCCACCGGGTACCACTCATCTCTACTACAAATAGGAAAAAGAGGCTACAGTTTGCAAGAGCTCACCAAAATTGGACAGTTGAAGACTGAAAAAATGTTGCCTGGTCTGATGAGTCTCGATTTCTGTTGAGACATTCAGATGGTAGAGTCAGAATTTGGCGTAAACAGAATGAGAACATGGATCCATCATGCCTTGTTACCACTGTGCAGGCTGGTGGTGGTGGTGTAATGGTGTAGGGGATGTTTTCTTGGCACACTTTAGGCCCCTTAGTGCCATTTGGGCATCGTTTAAATGCCACGGCCTACCTGAGCATTGTTTCTGACCATGTCCATCCCTTTATGGCCACCATGTACCCATCCTCTGATGGCTACTTCCAGCAGGATAATGCACCATGTCACAAAGCTCGAATCATTTCAAATTGGTTTCTTGAACATGACAATGAGTTCACTGTACTAAAATGGCCCCCACAGTCACCAGATCTCAACCCAATAGAGCATCTTTGGGATGTGGTGGAACGGGAGCTTCGTGCCCTGGTTGTGCATCCCACAAATCTCCATCAACTGCAAGATGCTATCCTATCAATATGGGCCAACATTTCTAAAGAATGCTTTCAGCACCTTGCTGAATCAATGCCACATAGAATTAAGGCAATTCTGAAGGAGAAAGGGGGTCAAACACAGTATTAGTATGGTGTTCCTAATAATCCTTTAGGTGAGTGTACGCTCTGTGGAGTTTTTAGCATTGTTTTCCTTTAAAAATATCGAACAATCCTTAACACAATATACATTTACTTGAGAAGCTTTTTTCAAAGAATAATACTTTTTATATATGTGTATTTTGTCTTACACTAGTGGCAGATATTTTTTCACTAATCAGATATTTTTTTTTCACTAGTCAAAACAAGTGAAAAAAATCTACCGATGCTGAAGAAGTAATCCAAAGTATTTAGATTACGTTACTGACCTTTCTTTAAATCAGAGATGCCCAAATTAGGGGCCACGATGACCTTTGATTTGGCCTGCCTTGACGTATATGACAAGAGTTTTTTGACACAGCTTTTCATTGCATTCATTTAGCAGATTGCAGAATAATGTTTTTTTTTTTTTTTTTGCATAATGAAATCATAAAGAAGGGGAACCAGGGCAACTTTAATATTTTATTATATAACAGTTTGAAGAGCCTGAAATTCAGCTAATAATTTCTGCAATTTCAACGTTCATTCTGCAGGAAATTCCTGCACACTTTTATTCGATTTACAGTGCAGCTGCCAATGTGTCTCTATATTAGTAAAGCAATAGATACAGATTTGGGTCTGTGCAAGCAGGCTCACTGGGGGTGAACACATACTTGCGCAGCTCCCGGGGCCAGCTGTGTGCCAGCGCGTCTGTGCCGAGGGGAGCCTCGGTCAGGGAGTACCATAGCGGGCAGACGGAGGATTCCCGGGAAGCAAACATGTCTACCTGAACAAATCAAATCAATAAACTTGTTTTTGTATCAAACTGTAATTCCAGAAGCTGCTGGAGTAAATCCGTTCTGTCTCTCTCTCTCATGCAGCTGTCAGCAGTGTCAGAAGTGAAAAAGTGCTTTGTTGCAAAGACACCGAACTTAAGATGTTACAGATGAATAAACCTTTCTAAACCTGTTAATTTGACATGCAGATGGTGTTATACCACATCTCCACAAGTGAGCGAGTCGATAAAACTATATTGTTCCTGTTTATAATCAACAAAGCTGTTAACATTGCAAGTACATGATGGCGAACACCTTTCATATCTTGGTGCTCCCTCATTTTTCATAATGCAGCACATTTGCAAGAAAGGCAGAAATAGCAAAAATATTTAATAACGTATTAATGTATAATGCTGGTGTAATGTACCAGCTGCATGATGAAGAGACACACATCTCTCATCTCCATCTCTAGTTCCATCCAGGGTCAGAAATTAATTGAGGCTCCTGCAATCTGATATAGTTCCAAATTAATATATCCATCGTCATTCTTGGGAGCCCCAAACACCTCTAATTTTTGAGAAAAGCCCAATGGAAATTTGCGAGTGGATTTGCATGCACACTTCCCAGGACAGACAGGTATAAAAGGGGCTGGCTCGCAACCACTCTTTCAGATTTTTTTTATTCTGAGCTGAGTGGTGCTGATCATCGAATTCCGCTGGCGTTCCATTCACCTTGCGAGTATATGCTGTTGGATAAACGCCGCATTGCAGCGGACGATTAGTGCAAAAGCATGCGCCTGGGTGCTACACATCTGCACCATGGAAGGTCCTACCAGGGGGGGAGGAACTCTACAGCACAGTGACCGGTGGCAGGGGGGGCCCTGCCAAAGGGAGACATGGATTTTGCCCTCAGGGAAACCGTACCGTGAAAAATACATCACAAGGGGTCGCCACAAGTAACTAGCACATGTGGAGCGCCTACCCCAGTACAGGGCATACTAGCACACATACTGGGGCCGGATTGATTTTTGGCCCTTCATAGGGAAACATTTGTGTACCTCTGTTTTAAATCGTTTAAAAGTGCAAATTAAAATCGTTTCATTTCAGTTAGGATGACACCTCAAAAGGCAGTTGCCTAGGGAGGTAAGGTTTACACAGAGCCCAACTGCTCAGGTGCAGACCTTTGGGATACAAACAGATACATTTGTTAGAATTTTTTAGGCCTACTGTATCTCCTGTTAAAACCAGAACATGTAAAATCTCGGTAAACATGCCATGTTCCAAAATGTTGCAAGAAGCCTTTACTTAAAAATACAATTAGTCCAGTGAGTAAGCCGTCATGCTGCATAATAAACAGACCAAGAAATTGAGGTCAAGTTTTAGACAATGCACAACTGATTTTGCTGTTTTCATGTCAAAATAATAATATGGACAACATCTTGACAATTAGAGAAAGCAATCGTGTGAGAAACTTTTTATTTCTTTAAAAACAACTTGTCCCTGCCAAAAAGACAAAAGATCAGTTTGAAATTCTTCTAGATCGCCTTGTGTTTGCTTGGCAGGGTTGACAGAGCTGTAGTGTCTCATTACCATGGTAATATAGGGTTTGAAGTAATTACCCACCACAGATGAATAGGAGACATATCGGAGCACACTTTGCAATGGCCTCTTCCTGACAGGGTAGACTACTCGCCTCTTGTCCTTTTGTCATCAGCAGCTAACTAGCTATGAACACCTTAATGTGTAGGTTACCGCAAATCCTGTTATTTAAGAGTAGGGATCCATTCTTTCACTCTCATCAATTATCTCCCTTCACGAGTCGTTTCTGAGGAGCAGTCGGAAAGGTCTCTGGTTAACTCACTCCTCTGCCATTTTCCTCATACTTGTTTTTTTAAGCAATGGAAAAAATCGTGTGAATGCGACTGAAAATAATTGTTTATGGTACTATCTCTCAGGATGATGCATTAATTTATAGCTGTCATACTTTGATTTAAATGAGGCAGAGCAAAACCTGGGCCTTGTCTTTTATGTAAGCCGAAGCAAAATACATGTAAGGAATGACAATTATGTGCCCTGTTAGATCATTCGAAGTTTAATTGGGAGATATATGACATTGGTGTGGCACTAATCAAAACGCTTAGATTTTTAATTACACTGAGATACTTTTTCCAGTTGTATCCAGTCATTGTTTCATGATATCAATTTCACTTAATAGATGTACTTTTTTTATTTTTTTGCCATTCACTACTGAATGTCTTGCAGTGACACCTGTATAATTTGAGAGCAAAATGAACACGCATGTTCTTAACCGACCAAACTTTGTTGTTGAGTTAGATGTTTGTTAACCATAGTAACAAAATTGTTCCTTTTTTTTTCTTAGTTCACTATCTGGTTTATTGTTTTAACAATAACTAAACAAACATGTCCAACCACAACTCCCCTCTCCCCATCAAAAATGTACTTATAACATTTGAGCTTACACATTGAAATAACAAAAATATTTATACACAGCCAGGAAAACTATGAGTTTGTCAAGGTGGTGATGTATGAATAACTAACATTGATGAAAATATTGGAAGGGGTCATTCACAAGAAATGCGATTTTTTTTGTATGTCTTTTTAGCACTTAGTTTTTTAGACAGCGTGTCAATTTATTAAGAATTAAATCTTTTAAAAATGTGTCTCGAGACTTGTGTTCTGTTACTGTATATTCGTTGCACATCTTGCTCTGGTTCTAGCTTTTCTAGTTCAAGAAAACGTTCGATTTGAACGGCCCTTAAGAATGGTTTGCATATTCTTAAGAAACGATACACCCTATGTTGGAACACTTCAGACAATTTTTAGAAGGGAGAAAGTGAAATGAACCAAAGAGATCCACACAGATATCCACAATTTTAACGAAGTCTTTGTAGCTGCACAGAGCAATGCCTTCAAAAGTGCATTTCCTTTTGAAATGCCAACATTGAGAGCTAGTATACAATTTGAAGCTGTTAGCTCAATGGGGTGTCCAGGAATCTTGCCAATATCTCCAATAATAATTCAAATCATAATCCCAGAACGTCTTGGCCATATTACTTAAATGTCCTATCTTAAAGGGATCATCATTTACTCAACCTCATCCCATCCCAGATGTGTGTGACTTTCTTTCTTTCATCTGCTGAACACAACCAAAGATTTTTAGTAGAGGATTTCAGCTGTAGGTCTATACAATGCAAGTGAATGTTGGACAGAATTCTGAAAGTCCAAAAAGCACATAAAAGTTATACTTACGACACCAGTGGTTAAATCCATGTATTCAGAAATGATATGATACATGTGGGTGAGAAACATGTCTTTTTTTACTATAAATTATCCTCCCTACACAGTAGGTGGTGATACACAAAGAATGGAAATAACCAAAAACAAAAGAAGAATGTTAAAGTGGAGATTTATTTATTATGAGTTAAATATTGATCTATTTCACACCTACACCTATTATATTTCTTGAGCTTCAAGGTTCTGGCCACCATTCACTCACATTGTATGGACCTGCAGAGCTGAGATATTTTTCTAAAAATCGTCGTGTGTTCAGCAGAAGAAAAAAAGTCATACACATCTTGGATGGCATGAGGGTGACTAAATTATGAGAGCATTTTCCTTTTTAGGTGAACTATCCCTTTAAATGTCCTATATATTGTGTTCCCATAACATGTGGACATACGTTCTGAAACAAACTTCAGGGCTAAGCTGGAAAGAAAGAACATGCATTTTATCATAATCTATTTTTACTTTGGTTCTGGCCAGGTGTTACTTTCAAGAGGAAAAGAAGTATTTTCCTTCCTCGTTGGTTTATGAAACAGCATACAGTTTCATTGTAATAGCACTGTGGTCCCCTAAAAAGTACACTGTGGCTACTTCTACTATCCTGTAGGAGAAAAAAACATGAAATTGCCTTAAAACACATAGATTAGAGCTGGGAGTAAGAATCTTATTACATGTGATTTGTGCCTGAAAGTTTCTTACATGCATAACCCCAATTTGTTTGTTCTGACCTTCTTTCTCCATACTGCCATATGTTTATACTCACACTGTCTCTTTCACTCTCTCTCCCACCCTCTCCCACTCTTAGTCCATAGCCAGACAATTGAACTATCCAGAGAATGTGTTGACAGCTTTAATGACATCCAATTTTGAGAGTCCTTCACATCCATTAGTGGCAATTACCTTACCTGAGTTTGCATTAGTGTTAATACCACATTCTTGCAGGCAGGAATAATGAAAATAATATGACAGTTATGATATGAAATGTTGGATCAATTTTCATCATCCTGAGGAAAATGGGCAGCTTCCGTGTTTTACGCACCACCTTCCTCAACCTCGAATTATGCTGCCTTGGAAGCGCAGGGGACATGCGAGAATCAAAGACGACAAGCTCAACTCCCACAATACTTTTTACAATGAGAATGCATTGTGTATTTTAAGCAATTTTTTCCAAGAAAACTCTGGACTTTCCCTTTAAGCTAACATGTATTGGCTCAGGAAATTGAACAAAGGTTTTATGCTTACCATATAAATAAAAATTAATAATGAAGACATTCAAAACATTCAGCTAATCATTTTGAGTCGTAAGATGCGTCTAATCATTTTGAGTCGTAAGATGCGTCAAACATTTTTTCTCAGAGACATGAAAGGAGCACCTGCCATAGACAAGGGTGAAACATACAGTTCATTAGTCATAATACAAAAACATTTGACCTCTCAATGCTGAGACTGACCAATCAGAATCAAATATTTCAGAGAGCTGTGTAATAAGATAGGACGGTTAGTGACAGGACAACAAACAAAAGGGTGAATAAGAGGGAATGGCATTGGGAAATGATACATGAGTTAGGACTTGAACTTGGGTGGCCTACAGAAGTGTGCGCAATTCACAACCTGTCAGACCATAGTACGAATCTGTGTGCATATTGCTTTTGACATATATAGTAGGGGAGTATGCATATTTGAACATTGGGCATGTCTCAGACATGTTGTGCTGTTTTTAAACATAACAGGATCTCTGATAATTATTTTTGATTAGAGCCCCAATTGAATTACCACATTCCAATAATGTGGTGGATCAACATGTGAAACAGAGAGCTAGCATTTGTGAAAATATTGTTGTGCATTAGTCTGTGCTGTACAGGTCGTTTTATGTATCAATTAGTGTGACTGCAACAATGGCACTGAGATCATCGCTTGAATACCTATCCATTCACTCCATCATAGCCCATATGCTCACTCTTGCTCCAGTTGTATTCATTGTCAAGCCACAATGTTGTTTGTTGTGTGAGCAGCTTGAACTAGGATAATGTGGGGAACACTTAAAGCTAAAGTCAAAGGAGACCGGGCCTTGGAAAATGCATTTGCTCTGAGTGCTAGTTAAAGACCTGTACACTGGCTTTGTGCATCAAGGATACACAAGATGAACTCTGGCTTTTTGACAAGCAGTTTAGTATGCTATAAACCAGAAATGTGTACTCTTATTTTATGGTTAAAGCTCTATATTCTTACAGACTCTGCTGATGTTTAAAGGGATAGTTCACCCCAAAATGACCCAAAAATATAAATGTTATCATAATTTACTCACCATCAGTTTGTTCCAAACATATATGACTTTCTTTCTTTTGTGGAACACAAACGTAGATGTTAGGCAGAATGTTAGAATCAGTCACCATTTACTTTCATCTTTTTCCCGTACAGTGAAAGTGAATGGTGACTGATCATCTCCTTTTGTATTCCACAGAAGAAAGAAAGTCATATAGGTTTGAAACAACATGATGGTGAGAAAATGATGACATCATTTTCATTTTTGGGTGAGCTATCCCTTAAAGAGTCAGTGCATGGTCCAATATATGATTTGATAAGATAACAGTCACTATCTCTGGTGTGATTTTGATGCTAAGAATGAGAGTTTTATTTTTTATTTTCTCTCTCTTGGTTATTTGGGTTATTTAATGGTCATTAATGAAATCAAGTGAAGATGTGAGGCTGTGAAGACTTTATTTTTTTAAATATTTATATTATTATTATGAAGCGTTTGCAGAAGCTGCATAATATTTCTCGATCATGGTTACCAGCTAAATATATTCACCATAAACAACTTCCTTAATGATATGTGAGATTATTTCCATTATTTGTTCCATTTCTATCTAATGAAAATTATTTAGTAAAGCCATGCTTCACAAACCCTTTATGAAACTTTATTAATCATGATAATTTATTCAAATTCTCAAGTGCATGATACAGTAATAGTTCAGTCAAGGAATCCATTCTAATTAAATTACATTTTGAAGAACCTCATTTAGACAATTTTTGCATTTTGCAAATGTAATAGTACTCTTGATGATTTCATAGACTCTAGAAGTTGAAAAGGGGTATTTTTATTTCAGCGAAAATTAATACATTATTGATTTCCCATGTTGAAATTTACATACTTGAGGGGATCAGTAGTAAGATTTTTAATGACAAGGGTAATTATCACAATGGTCGAAATTACAGTAAAATTCATTTAACTTTTCCCCCTGTGAAATGTACACTGCCACGACCTCCAAATGGCTGTGATACCTTTTCAGTTTTTTGCCTGACTCTACATAATCTGCTTTACACATACAAAATATCAATTAAAATATAAACAGATGAAAATGTTAAACAATGACTATTGAGTTTATAACATTTGTTTCTAAAGAAAGCTCTGTCTCTTGACAGTTGAGCTAGTCACATGGAGAAACGAGTACAGTGGAGCACGAGTAATCAAATAAAGCACATTTCACGGACTGCAACTGCAACAAGACCTTTCATGAGAGGAACAAGGAGCGGTATGTGTGCTCGGTTAGCGTTGTGGGTCCTCAGAGAGTAAGCTGTGGCACGCTGTGTTTTTGAAGTTGTGGGGGAAAAAAGACCCTGCATAACAATCTATTGAACAGTTAATAACCTTAGTTAAAAAGGAACATCATTCTGGGATTTGAGTGTGTGTGTCCTCCAGTGGGCCGGATAATTATTGTCTTTACCAAGTGTTCAGGTGCCCCTGGAGTGCGTCGGATGGCTAAATGCCGGCAGTAAACAAATTAACTGGCTGACGTGGCTGCAGACTTAGCACTCATCTCTACCCCTGCGCCTCAGTACGTCTGAGTGCCGCCATCCATCGGGGGTACAGCAGTTGCAGTGCAGCGATCTTAGGATGCACATTCACTCAACCGTGCAGTACTGTTATCTGTTACAGTGTATTAAAGATGTTGGATAGATATTTCATGCTCTCACTAGACAAAACATTTTGTGTTTAATATTGGAAAGTATATGAATTTGAACTGGTAAAGGGTGAGTGAATCATTTTTGGGAGGTTAACTATCCATTCAAGTACCCCCTGCAGGTACTCATACCATTGGTTGGGAATCATGTGGATAGGACTGGATGAGCCAGGACATCTTAGCAAGAGGATGGCATCTCCTCATTACATTGAAGTCATGAAAAGTGTTCATAACATTATAGTGATTAGCAATGTATGTGTGTGTGTGTGTGTGTGTGGGCGGGCGGGTTTGGGTGGTTTACGAGGTATTTTTTTTAGGTTACAAACTGGTAATTACAAGGGTATTATGCTATAAATATGGTTTATGAGGACATTTATTGTGTCTCCATAAATCAAATCACTTAAACATTCTAAATAATGTTTTTTGAAAATGTTAAAATGCAGAAAGTTTTTCTGTGAGGGTCTGGTTTAGGGGTTGTGTTAGGTTTAGGGGATAGAATCTATAGCTTGTACAGTATAAAAATCATTATGTCTTTGGAAAGTCCTCATAATGATAGGTAGACAAACATGTGTGTGTGTGTGTGTGGGGGGGGGTTGGTCTGGTGAGCTCCCTCTGCTGTTTCCTGTAGTATTAACTGTCACATTATATTGCTGCTGTCAGTTTGCCAGTGTAAAGCCCAAGCTGAGAAAGGCCAGAACATTAGAATCACAAGAGTGTAACCCATAGAAATGAAAATTAACAAACAAGATATCTTTAATATCTCAGTTTCTTCTAGAAAGCAATGAGGAAATAAATACCTTACTTAAAGGGATAGTTCACCTAAGACTTTAAATTCTGTCATAATTTTCTCACCTTCATGTTATTCAAAACCAGTATGACTTTGTTCTGTGGAACACAAAAGGAGATGTCACTTTCAATGTATTGAAAAAAGAGCAGCGTCAACATTTCTCTAAAAAAAATTCCAAAGAATTCATACAAGTTTGTAAGAACATGAATGAAATGAAATATTAACAGAATAATTTTTTGTAATGGACTAAACTTTTAAGTCTCCTGTTATCTGGAAATGGATTTCGGATATCAGTAAATTGGAGAGTTATTAAAGATATCTAAAAAGGCTTTTATTACTGGTTACTCTCACATTACCAGAAATTAACATGGCCACTGTGAAAACAAAATCACTGTTGTCAAAAATGAGAATTTGTACTCATTGCAATTCAGTTCTTGATATCAGGAATGGACATTTGCACCAGTAACAATGTAATTATTGATATAACAAATTATAATTTTTACTACTAAGAAGTGCATTGCTCACATGTGAAATTAGAATTTCAACTAGTAATAATTTAATGTTAGATATCGTTATTGTATTTTGAATATAAGTGACCGATCACTGTGCAATTTTACTGGTAAAAATTCAGTTAGAGATATCAACAATAAAAAAAATGTATATCAACAATTACAATTTTTACTAGTACTATTAATGACTGATATGAAAAAATAGCACTTTTACTAGTAATTACATTCCTGATATCAAGAATTAGCATTTTAACTAGTAAAAATATTTTTTTTTATAAATAATTCATATCCTGCACTTGATTAAAAGTAAATTTGTCTTGCCATACACTTTCCAATTAATATTAGACATCAAAATACTATTACTATTATTTTGTTATAATCTAAATCTCTATTTAATATCACATTGGGCATATTTTCTTACACTCTGATATTGCTGTACATTTTGGGAGAAAAACAGCAGTCGCAAAGGATCTGCTTAATGACGCAAAAGGCATGAACCCTAAATGTGTCTACGTTTACCCTTGCCAGATGAAGACATATAGCCTTAACACTCTGATTCCAAAATCTGGCACTCAGTATAATCTCTAATCTGGAGATTTATTCCCCCATATCTGTAAATGGAGTGATCTGCAAGAATTAGAAAATAAAAATAAATTTTTATAAATAACTCATCTAAAAATGTGTTGTTTAGGTCCCTGAGAAGACAGAATCACATGATCACATCATTTAAAAGGACAATAAAAAAAAATGCTAATTCTATCATCATTTACTCACCCTCGTATTGTTCCAAAGTCATATGACTCTTTCTTTCGCGGAACACAAAAAAAGATATGTTAAGCTGAATGACAGCCTTAGTCACCATTCACCTTCATTGCATCTTATTTACGATGAAAGTGAAAGCTGAATTTTCTTTTTTGAGTGAACTATCACTTTAAACAAGATAACTCTTTTTAGCACACCTCAAACACCTACTGGAATCTCTGGGACACATTACGCTTCAATGTCCCTTCCAGAGATGCTTAAAAAGAGGGGCCAAATGCATAACCATGCAAGTGGAAATTGAGGAGGTTACCTGTGTTTGCAGTGGCATGTCCAAAAATTTTAACTGGGATGGCCCATGTGGTGCACAGACTCATTCAAGGGTGGCATGAAGCGTAACTCTACATCCCTGATATTATTAATAATAATAATAAGATATGTACATTTTTAAAATTTTTAATAGTCAAATGTTACTTACCTAAATAATTGATTAGCTGTTATTAAATATGAAATACTGCAAAACTCAAAAGACACCAAATATTATTTATTTTTTACATTTTGTATTTTTTCAGTATAATTTTTTATTTATGCAGTCTCTTGAAACTGCATAAATGTTATGGGCACTGTTAATATGAACATGGTAGTTCTGTGCAATTTTGTGGAGTTTTGGAGTTGGAGAGATGACGCTTCTGTGGCACAACATACAACTATCAAGTAGGCTATTGTTTTATTTTGAGACTATAAAAAAGATATTGAAGATATTTCTTTTTTGAGGGGAATTTCTCTCTTTTCTCCCCAATTTGGTATGCCCAATTCCCAATGCGCTGAGTCCTCGTGGTGGTGATGTGACTCGCCTCAATCTGGGTAGCCTTCGCCTCTGAGACCATCTTATCACGTGGCTTGTTGAGCGCATTAGCGCGGAGATGTAGCGCATGTGGAGGCTCACGCTATTCTCCGTGGCATCCATGCACAACTCACCACGCTCTTCATCAAGAGCGTGAATCACATTATAACGACCACAAGGAGGTTAACCCAATGTGACTCAACCCACACTAGCAACCGGGCCAATTGGTTGCTTAGAAAGCCTGACTGGAGTACAACTGGATACAACACGCACGCACTGGATACAAACTTGTGACTCCAGGTATGGTAGTCAGTGTCTTTACTTGCTGAGCTACCCAGGCCCCCAAAGATATTTCTTAATCTTATCATAGGCCTAGACATAAAGAATGTGCATGGATTTTAGTTTTGTGTAGGCTAGTCAATTTAGCCATATACTGAAACTGCCAAAGGCGATTAGATTAATTAAACAGTGCTTTAAAAACTACTTATTTAATTTGATATTAAAACAGTTTTCCTGATCTCCAATAATTATACAAAGTAAAATAAATGTGCACACAGCACGTGCATCAAATTATACAATATTTAGAGCAGGAAGGTAATCAACAGGGCTTTAGAAGAATGGCAGAGCAAAGCATTGGCACACTGTGTCATCAAGTGTAATTCAGACAAGAAAATTGTCAATTTAGTGTTAAGAAACCAACCTCAGACAAGTCAGATGGGCATGGGCATCATGTCACGCATCATCTGATAATTGCATTAACAGAAAAATAAAATGTTTTTACATGTGTATGGTGTCTATTTATGGCTTTCGCCTGATGTTGAGGGAACAGGAGTAGAAAGAAAATCACTTTGGACAGAGAGCAGGTAAACATGGAAAAAAAATTCAGTGGGAGAGTTTGGGCGTGGGACTTTGTCACGCAGACCTCTAATGGGACGGATGATCATAGTGCTTTTTGTCATGTTGTACAGTGTTTGCAGTGAATGTAACCATTGTTTATAGTGAAATGGTCCCTCACCTGATTTCCTCAAGCCCTCTTCACGGATGCACTTCAGTGTCACGGTCTCAAGGATCATGTGACATGCATCGCGATCTGCAGTGCACAATCAAGTCAATTAATCTATGTTTCATTTTGGATGACTGTATACAATGGATGAATTTAGGTGAATTTGCAGGGGGAAACTGATTTAAACAAAACAATGATAGAACACAATTTAATACATTTAATCTAAGCGTAAACAACATAAAACTTACCATAAACTAAAGAAAATGAAATTAAGACAAAGATATACCAAATATAAATACATAAAATAACATTACTGACCTTGTGCCCTTATCAACCAGGTACTAGATCAACAATAAATAAAAAACTAAATGGGCGAATTTCCTTTGGCTACACTGTAACTGGTATGTATTTGGGTGTACTGATTGCTCCCTCCACTTCCATTCACTTTCCCGTTCTTCAGATGCACTTCAAAATAAAAGTCCTGATAGAATGGAATATAATGGAAATAATAACAGTAAAAACATAAAAACACATATGTTGTAGCTTTTAATTTTATACTAATAAAAGCAACTAAAAACTAAGCAATAAATAACTGAGAGTTATTTATACAAGGTTCTACCTGGTTTTATTGAAGGCCGGTCTCCGACATGTGGGGGGTGGGGATGGTGGGGGGGTCATTCTTGCCCCCCATCTGGACACACCCCTGTGTGTTTGTCAACAAGAGCAAAACAAAAATGATTTGTTCTAAAATGCACTAGTCAGAAGCAATCCAATTAATGGGAAACTTAATTGAGAAACTTAAAAAGGAAAAGCACAACAAAAGCAAGCACAACAAAAAGTACTTCCATGTAGAATCAATAAACATGTTTTCCCCCCTTCCCTACATACATTTCGAACAAGACAGATCTGAATCTTGCATGATGAAGACATTATGTGTCATAATAATTAGGACCACAGACAAAAGAACAACTAATCAGTATGCAAATGTATGCAAGCTCCAGTGTTTCAGATGAGGCAGATTTTCTACCTTTTTTTTCTTTTTCTTTTTTTTCTTCTCTCAATTCATCTTCATTGCTAATCATTTGAGGGCTGCCAAATGTTCACTGACACTAATGTATTACAGGTCAAGAGAGGCAGGTCTTCACCTATTACCCCCAAAACAATGTGCTTCCATCCTGCTCCCACTTCAGCTCTCGCAGCAATTACTGCCAGATGCAATCACGAGCCTTGAATAGGAGCAACTGGGCCTTGTTTGTGGCTTGGATTCATTAAAAAGGAGGGTGAAGAAAGGAATAAATTACTTAATTGTAACAGGGAAAAAAATGCCAGCCAAGAGATGGGCAGTATATGGCCCACTGCGTGAATAGGAGGCTAGTGCACTCCTGGAATGGAACTGTGGGATAGCTAAGTATGGTCCATACACAAGATTTTGGGTGTCCTCCAAAACAGATGGCTTCACATACCATCCGCTCTTGTCTTTGTCAGATGGCTGGCTGCTTTTGTTCGTTTGCGCTTTGATGCGAAGTTCACAAAGGAGACTTTTGCAGGAACAGAGAAAAACAGAAGAGTTTGCGATATTCCTGTCATTTGTTTTGAATTTGAAAATCAATCTGAATTTGTGAGCGTTGAGGAGGGAGATGTAGTTTGTGAACCGTCTGAAAAAGTAATGATACTGAGACAGATGGATTCAAGCTGTAATTGGAAAGTTCATGGCCCAGCCCACTTAGGAGGGAGGGGTCAGGGCTGTGACATGGGCTTCTGTCTCACCCATTCATGAGTCATGAGATCACGTGTAGCCCCACAGCTTGCAGGTCCACCTACTTAAAAAAAAAAAAAAAAAAAAAAAAAAGAGATACATGGTGGATTTGTTCATTGTTCATTCATTTATTGTTCAGGTCGATAATGAATACATTTGATGATTGTGCATTCTGTAGCCTAGTGAACCTGGAATCATGCAGGGTCCAAAATGAACTTTTTGCCACACCTGCCAGTGGTGAGTGTATTGAGACGATTACCAGCCATAAAACAGTTTACATCATTATTAAAAATATATTAGGGCTGGTAAATTTAACTTGTTAAATTCTGCCATTTATAGTTTTTGTTTAACTTATAATAATAATAATAATAATAATAAATAATGCAGTATCCATTTTTTTTTAAATTCTTTCTGAAAGTTCACTCATGTTTTTCCTCAATTCCTTTGGCTAAAATTGGCATATATACATTTTCAGGAGTTACACGCTCGACTGCACATCCTAGCACAGAAACTGAATGTGTGGAGCAGTGCGCCATTGTGCCAAACTGAAACTTTCATTCAGTTTGTTTTATATCTGTATGTATAGTGTCTAATAATGCATTGGCAATGTACACTTTCTGTTTCTTTTGCCAATAAAGTTTGATATGAATTGAATCTGCCCATTTGATCAAGTTATAAAAAAAACTAGAAAACGGCTAAAGATTTTGCCTGTAAAAATATACATATTAAAATATTCAAATAAATGATGACTAACCAATTTCTTGCAAGTACTTTTAGACAAAGTATAAAGTAAATATATTTATGATTATATTTTTTAATGTTTTCTGTAATGTATCAAGTACCATGATTAATTGCTATTAATCGTGATTATTCGCAGAAAACTGAGCAACTAATTAGTTAAAAAAATGTAATCAATTAACAGCTCTAAACATGTATTTTTGTCCTTATGACAATGGCATCCTTATCTGTGACAAACAGCGCAGGTCACTCATAGCATCATATACCAGTAAGTCTTCATAACACAGTGAAACTACACCTGTCACAAAAAACTGATGACACATTGTAATTTTGTAGCTCCTATTTTCATTTTGGTGGCTTAATGCAATGTATACTCCACAAATGTATTGTATTGGTGGTAAATTTACCACTGAGGTAAAGGTCATTAGAAGACATGTGACTGGCGACAGATGTTTTACATTGCAAGATAACTAAAAAGCTCCCACAGGAACCTGAATCTTATCTTTTTTATGTATTTTAATACTGTATATAAAATAACATTAGATATATTTTAATAAATTACATTTTTAGACCAGTGTTGGGTATGTTTTTAAAATAGTAATCCACTACAAATTACTAACTACTTATCTAAAAATTATAATCAGATTACTTTACTGATTACTTCATTGAAAAATTAATTACTTTAATTTTAATTTACTTTCTAAAAACACGTATTTTACTTTTGTTGAAAAAAAAAAACAAATTCAAAATAATGTCTATTTTCTCCTTGTTCGTTATCGCACACCATTCAGCTGTCACAGAAATGCAAACATATGAACATGTGAATTTATATTCTAACTGTATTACACATAAATATTTTTTTCATATATATTTGTAACCCAAGTAATGTACTTAAAAGTAATTTCTTTAATTGAAAATCAGTAACTGATAAGTAACTTTCTGATGACAAAAAATAAAATGTGTTAAAGTACTTTTTATGCTTTAAAGTAATTGTATTACAGTAACAAATTACTTTGTAATCCGATTACACCCAACACTTAAATATACTACCATAGTTAGATCTTTTGTAAAACAAAAACAAAAAAAGGCCCATGCAAATTGACTGAAAGGTGTAAGTCATGAAAAGTACATAATAAGTTTATTTACTCAAAACTATGAGGGAATAATGTCTTGGATTTGTAGACGAGGCCCTAGAGTATGAACGTTGTGTGAGAAATAATCAGTTTAATCTATTAAGATCTCCATCTGAAAATGAAAGCGCATAAACAGCACTCGAATCCCATAATGATGGGCGAGGATGTGAGAAAGCTCTCGGAAAGGGAATAATGGGTATAACAACAGAGTGCTCCACACAAGAAAGGAAATGAGGGGGTATTATAAAATCAACAAAGAGCAGCTCACTAAGATGGGCGGCCCTGTGTACACAAAGTACCTGCATATGTGAAGTATGCATGCATCCACAGTACTTGTCTGCTCATTGTTGGCAGTTTTTTTCCCGCTCTCTCCATCTCTCTCTTTTCAGAATCATTTTCTCCACGTCTCCCTCTATCTCCTTGAACAAACCCACCCACCACCACCATCACCACCTAACCCCCCCACACACACACACACTTGTCTGCCACTCCTGGTAAACAGAAGATGGGCACTTAGATAAGCAAATGATGGGGACATTGGAGAATGGGACTGTCTTATAGGGAGGCTTTCAGAGCTTTCTGTCTGTGGTGGGAGGAGAGCTTCACACAATGAGAGAGGATGGGGTGGTAGGGGGCACGCTGGAAGACGTAAGGAGAACCAGCACAGAGACAACAGAGAGATGGATGGTGCGAGCTTGGGAAGATGCTCTTGGCTCGGCTCCTTAATGGTTCCTCCTATAGAGGCAGTCATTCAAAGCTTCCATCACTCATTTACATTTGTGAGCCATGTCACTCATACCTTCAGGCCTTTGTGCCACTCTGCACCATGAGAGTGTCGGACACCAGAGCTGTTACAACTCTGAGAGCTTTCAGGATCACTCTGTATGCACAATGACACTGAAGATGAAGTTTTCGGTGAGGCTCAATGGCGTGGAGTGCTTCAGAAGGATATTTTTGTAAATGTAGAAACACATTCTTTTAAGGTGTGAATAATTTGAGCAAAGCAGCAGTTTTAATAACGTTAAAAAAAGGAAAACATGTTTTCCGATGCTCAATTTTATTCTCAAAAGTGTTCAAATGCATGCAATATCTTGCCCAAAGGGACTATTAAAAATTGAAAAGACAAAAATACTGGATCGTATCAATAGGACTAAGAACAAAGAGACGAAAAATCTTGGAGCCTCCTTATCTTGGCAGCCACTCAGCTTCAGATCAGACAAAGGAACCAAGACCATCCAGGCCCACATGTGCTTTGAATGCAACATAGCTGTCCACCATTTATTTGTGCTTCCTGTCTGTTTATACACACATGCACACAATGTATGGCTTTCTTGGCACAGTGGCACACAGGCTGGGGTCAGCTCAGATGTGACAGTGGTGAATCATACCTGATAGTCAGGCACATATATGCCCTTTGAGACCAATTATTTTCTAGCTGTAAGTAATTTTCAAGCAAAAGGGCCCACCATGCATGCGGAAAGCAGAAGGATGACATGTTGCCTCTTTGATAAGTATGTGTTTGTGAGTCTGGTTAAATTCTGCAAATGTTCCACCTCGTTGTGTGGTGTGGTCTTGAATCATGCAGTAGTTATTGCTTTGCCTGCCTGTCTATGCAGATTCTGCCTGGGTAGGTGTGTAGGGTGTGCTGACATTTTGGAGCTGTGTGGAGCCTAAGACAGGGTCTTAGGGACATAGTTCCACAGTACCAAGATGTTCAGTGCCATTCAACCTATTCTATTAACAATGAGCAATGTGCATTGATACAAGATATAGGACTAAAGTAATCATTAATGTAAATTAATGTGAATTTAGTAAAATACCCAGAACATATCCACTAGGATGTTATTAGACCGTCATAGTTTTTTTTCATGTAGTATAAAGTGAGAGGAGAGGAGAGGAGAGGAGAGGAGAGGAGAGGAGAGGAGAGAAGAGAAGAGAAGAGAAGAGAAGAGAAGAGAAGAGAAGAAGAGAAGAGAAGAGAAGAGAAGAGAAGAGAAGTTCTTTATTTGACATACAGTTTGGCATCAATGAGGCACTACAGTCAGTACTAAGTTCATCTGCTGCTTCTTCCTTTGTCTTAAATATATTTTTTTTAATTTTTTTTTTAAATTGCCCTAAAATTTCAATAGAAGACATTTCTGAGGAAGAAAGCAGAAAACACGTTAGTTCTCTTCAGCACAAATGACAAGGGCACGGCTTTTTAATTGAATTTTTTTTCCTTTTCAATATTTTCCCTTTTTTACCATCCTCAGTTTTTGCCAATTATGTGCAATTATATCGTCTTACTCCATGAGTTGCTTTACATCACTTTCAATTTACAGTTGAATGGAAAGAGAAACAACAGGCGGAGCAGAATGCATGGTTACCAGAGCTACATTTACGCTGGAAGAAGCTTTTGTGATGGCCATCTTTTGAATTTGCCATTGAGGTCATTAATTAATTTAGAACCTCACATTAAATCACAAGAAAAAGAAAGAATGAAAATAATACCATTTCCTAATGAGGATAGACAAAAATTTGATGGAACTTCTTTAATTAGGAAAGTTCTATAAATATGGCACACTAATTTGTATTTCTTGTCTTTAATTATCATGCCTCTTGCAGATGCCATTACAGGTGTATGTAAAGGACAATAAATGCATTTCTTAATTATGAGCACATAATGGCAATCTATAATAAAAAAATCAACATAATAAAACAAATGAATAATCCTTAGGAAAACACACATGCTCTGTCTTTCTTGGTCTAACGTGCCTTAGACTGATGAAAGGCACAAAAATAGCTTTTCTTGTCCAGAAGCATTAAACAAAGACATGCTCTTCAGAAATACAAAACTCATTTGGCCTCATTCAAAACGGTAGTTAGCACGAACAAAATTTTTGGTATGAACTCCCTCCTGACCACGTGTAAATCGTGCGTAAGACATCCGAACATGTTGTGTTCTTTCAGGCAATGTAAAATGTAAAATAATTAAATGGGTGAAATGAACCTTAAAAAAAATAACAAATTATTCTTTTTTAACCATAGCCTATGCTAATTTAGATATTTTCCTTTGTTGCTTCATCTTCTGTTTTTTCTCCCAACGTTTTCAGCAGAAGTGCTTGAAATGGGATGGAAAGTTAATGGAAAGATGAAGTTTGTGTTTGATTTTCTCTTAAAAATGTATGCCCTCAACTGTGACTGGTTGGACAGTTTTTTTTTTATTATTTGATATGAGTTCTATAATTTAGGTTTCATAATTTTGTATATGTATTGGTCAATTGTGTCCATTGATAATGAATGTTCAATGCTGATGCTGTTAAACCCATAAATAAACACATCACAGGTAGGTGCGAACACAATAAAAAAAAAGAAAACATGCCTAATGACAGATGCCTGTCGTATAGCTTGCAAACCTGTAATATCTTTCAGAGTTTCAGTCAAAGATATTTTTCAGGAATTCTATTAATTTCTCTGAAGGTTCTTCCAGTAGGAAGTATATAACTGTTACCATCATGATTTACTCAAGAAGTTTCACAAATTATGAACTGAATGAGAAAAGCTTAATGGTGGTGGATATGCTCCTTCTGGTGTGAACTGAACATTTTTTACACTCATATCAAACCATTTCTATTGTTTTCTTGAACTGTTTTAATAACATTAAGTCCTCACTTTCTTCGAGATGCTAATGTTCACGCTAACTCTAAATTTTAATGATTTGACTGCACTTCATTCATTAAAAGCTATTTAATTACCGTTCTGCATAGATGTTAACAGCATTTACTAGAGCGTCTGGTCCCTTTCTTATATGGCGTTTTCATGGGCATGGATTATGATTATTGTGATACAGTGCACACACCCCCAATTTATTAATGTTTGGAATTCACTAACATACACCCGTTTTACTAACAAATCTTGGGAGTACAAAGTGGTTGTGGTTTCGGGAAGGTCTAAATTACTCAGAATTTACTGATATATTTACGAAAGTTTAATGAATGAGGCCCATTGACTGACAACAGACAGAGTTTGTGGCACTATCACTGTGTCCTAAATGGTGCACCAGACTCAAAATAAAGCATAATGGCTCAAATGTAACATGCATTTTTTAATTTTTTGCCGTTTTTCAGCTGATAGAAGTTAAGTTTTAAATGCATTTACACTTATGCATTTGGCAGATGCTTTTATCCAAAGCAACTTACAGAGCCCTTATTACAGGGACAATCCCCCAGAGCAACCTGGAGTTAAGTGCCTTGCTCAAGTACACAATGGTGGTGACTGTTGGGATCGAACCAGCAACCTTCTGATTACAAGATTACCAGTTATGTGCTTTAGACCACTACACCACCACCACTCCATTGGTGGTATGTGTTGTATATGCATGGAATGTGTTGCTGTTAGCTTTAGCGCATTAGCCAACCTCATCCCAACACTTAAATCTTAAAATCTTAAATCACATAACTTACATATTCACATAGCCTGGGGGTGATTGTAAAGAATTAAACTCACATTTACAAGGTGCTGTCTTTGTTTTGTCTACACACTACTGTTATTGAGGTTGAAGTACAATCATGCGATTACCCTTAGTACTCTTACTTCCGTTGCATTTTCAGTGTCAACACACTACTCACACTAATTACTCTACAAAATGGCAAAGAATAATGCAAAAGTATGTGAATTGGGACGCAACTTAGGCTATATTTATCCATGGCCACATGATCCAATTACAAATCTCAATGTATTTTTGTGGGACGTGGGCACTCATGAAGGAAAAGTTAATATTAGAGCTGTCGCTTTAATGTGTATATTTAAACGATTAAAAAAAATTTAGTCAGTTAATCACATCCTCGGACCGTAATGAGGAATTTTCCTTCCATGAGCAATTTAAGTATGAAGTACCACCTGTTTTCTCCAGGGGCCAGTAAGCGAAACTCTATATATAGGAAATGCGCAGCGCAAACAGACAGAGAACAGGGGCCTGGGTAGCTCAGCGAGTATTGACACTGACTACCACCCCTGGAGTCGTGAGTTTGAATCCAGGGTGTGCTGAGTGACTCTAGCCAGGTCTCCTAAGCAACAAAATTGGCCCGGTTGCTAGAGAGGGTAGAATCACTTGGGGTAACCTCATTGTGGTCATGATCAGTGGTTCTCGCTCTCAAAGGGGCATGTGGTAAGTTGTGCATGGATCGCCGAAAGTAGCATGAGCCTCCACATGTGGATTCTCTGCAGTGTCATACACAACGAGCCACGTGATAAGATGCACGGACTGATGGTCTCAGAAGCGGAGGCAACTGAGACTTGTCCTCCACCACCCAGATTGAGGTGAGTAACCACGCCACTACGAGAACTTACTAAATAGTGGGAATTGGGCATTACAAATTGGTAGAAAAGGGGTTAAAAAAAAGACAGAACAAACCACACTTACTGAGGGCAGACAACACAAGATGAGAACTCGTTCTTGCACACAAACACAAACTGACAATTAATAGGCATTTATTTTTGTTGTTTCCACATCATTATATTGTAATGAATAACCCAGACTGGGTGGATGATTATACCAGATTAGTTAACTTTAGGTGAGACCCAAGCCACTAGGCTAGTCAATCATGTTGTCATAATCCAGGGTTCCACACCTCCATTAGTGACATTAGCAGTCAATGCAGGATAGCCTGCAGTGAGCACTACAAGGTCACTAGAAGCTCTCCCACCGCTAATTACACCGCCTGCCCTCTTTTTACAGGAGGAGCTAAACATGATGAGGAGGGGAAATAAATGACATACTGTTTATGAATATATGATACATTGGTCATGCTATAAAAGGCCATTTTTAACAGCATATACAATATGTTCTTAAAGATGCCATTAAATCACAGTTGGGGTTTTGTGGATTTTAGTCAATATTTGTTTGCTGTTGAGTTCATGTAGATGCTATTGAATTCCTAGAAGTTTACAAAACATATTTTTCTCGATAAATGGACCAAATATATTGGCAATATTCAATCCAAGACAATATTCGAATAAAATTACAGCAACCAGTTATCTGTCTGTCCACACTGAACACAACACAACTGCACAACAATACGTAATAATGACAAAGCTGCTATTAATTAATCATGAATTATTTTGTGATTCCTGAAGTTTCAATAATTGTATAGTCTTCAATAAAACAGCTGAGGGGAGTTAAAATAAGAAATCTAATGTCAGTTTTACGTGTTGTATATCTTGATTTTTTGATTTAGTATCAAGTAAGAGTATTATATCAAACAAATACATTTATTAATATAATAGAATCATATATTTAAATAATTTTAAGTCATTTTGAGACCCATTTGGAAGTTTGCTGTGTCCCCCTTGTAGGCCCTGGCACCCTGTTTGAGAACCAATCTAGAATGAGAATGTCCCTTCCCTAAATACTACCTGACACAAAGCGCGCAACTGTGTCGCCCTCCTTTTTTAAGCCGTATCAGTTGCAGAAGTATTTTTCTCATTCATTTTGCCATTTACTTTTCAAAAAATCCTTTATATAAGAGTTCTAAACCATAAACCAAACCAACCTGCTCTGAGGTGAATCACAATCTTTTACTTGAAAATCAGATAAAGAGACAAAGGTACAACACTGTGTACTTACAGTCTTTTATAAGGGCACGGTCTACAATTCCATGAAGCATTGTGAATTATGTAATTGAATGAAAAAGGATGTCAATACATAAAACTATTGATTTTAGATTGTTGATTATAAGTATAGAAACACTACATTTTATGTTTTTTGTTTGCTAAATATACAGATATGTACAAATAGATAAGTAGTTTAAGGGTGAAGAGACACTGACTCGATTACGTCATTCACAGTGCATCGTGTGAGTGCGCGGTCGCTCTGAGGCACGTTTCACAGGCTTTGTTGGTTGCTGTTCTCTGATTGGTGAAGCTTTTCCTGCTGGACCATGGGTAATGTAGTTGTTTACCATGAATTTGATTATCAAACATGATTTTTAAACAATGAAGTTGAAATACCGCGGACGGATGGTGTCAATGAAAGCATATACAATCGATGAACAACCTCAGAGCTCAATGTAGGTCTGTCTTTAAAAGTTTAAAACTTATCGTTGAAAATCAATACGTTGTGACAGGGTGGAGGGCGGGGCCGGGTCGTGATTATGCACACCCGGTCCCTTATCAGGCTAATTAAGCCTCCGAGAGGGATAAAGGCCGATTGCGGATGGTGGTGCAACGAGAGAGAGAGATCATTTACGTACATGTCCATCATGTGTGTGTGTTTGTCTTTTGTTTAAGTTAATCAATAAAATATTGTTTATATCATCAGGCCGGATCTGGAGGGGCTAGAGGACTGCCTCCAATCTGCCCAGAAAGGCGCGGCTGTCGTCCGTTAGGGGGTGAAGGAGTGGCCGAGGAACAAGCTACGGCATATCGGAGAACTGGCGAGTAAGTGGTTTTTTCCCGTCTCTCTCTCCTCTCTCTCTCTCACTGCCGATCCGCATTGGCCTTTTCCCTCTCGTTTAAATTTTACAGTGTTTTTTGGGGGGGTAATACACTATTACAGGAAGTAACCAGGTCCAGGTAGATGGGGAGGACCTGCCGGCAGATGGGGCTTAGGGCACGCCCTCCTTCAGGGAAAGGGGGGGGGTGTAGGTCATGCCGGGGGCTCCCCTGCCTGAGAGAACGAGGGAAGAATGTGACAGGGCGGAGGACGGGCCGGGTCGTGATTATACACACCCGGTCCCTTATCAGGCTAATTAAGCTTCCGAGAGGGATAAAGGCCGAATGCGGATGGTGGTGCAATGAGAGAGAGATCATTTACGGACATGTCCGTCATATGTGTGTGTTTGTCTTTTGTTTAAGTTAATCAATAAAATATTATTTATATTGCCAAGCCGGATCTCGCCTCCTCCTTTCCATTGAACTGCGTTACATACGTCTATGGAAAAAATGTATGGGATTTTTACTTCCTAAACCAGAATGTTGTGCTCTATTACACTAGTAAAATAACAACTCATGGTCCACATTTTTAACGTAAACTAAACGTTTTTGCCACTATACAAAAAAGTCCAATCTGGCCCTGACTTCCTGTTTTAATAGGTATTAACCACAGGAATGAAAACTGCATTTCTCATGAGATCTTTAATAACAAAACTATTCAGTAATTCTAATAATAATGTTCCAACTTTAGTTCTGTGCACAAAAAGTAAATTGTTAAAATATTCTCTCAGAATATTTCTAGATTTAACAGCATTTTACTGTAAAACGGCCGTATAATTGCATTCATTAGCTCAAGAACCCTCAAAATCTTAATTTATGATTTGTTTGCAAAATCTTTAGTCTCGTGCCTTCATCATAGCTGTAAATAAGAAGGGAGTTACAGGTCTCTCTATTGTGGAATCGAACAAGAGAAGTTTAGTTATTGTGAGAGAATAAACAGAAAAATCAATAGCAACAAACCAAGCACTTACGAGCTGTCTTGACAAGATGTTTTTTTCTGATTCATGGGCATGGAGTGTCCCTATGATTCACAACCACATTTCACCGAAGGGGGCAATAGTGTTTATTGATTTTCTGCCTAGGCTGAAGCATGATCTGAACATGAGCAGATTGACCTCAGGTTGTTTTGTGAATGAAAAGGCAGTAAACAGCAGGAACACAGGAGACACACCGAATATTTCTGTCATGTTGCGAGTAAGCACCCCTTAGTCAAATGGATTCTTTATCACATTTACATCCTATACAATTACTGTATGTCATTTTTTGGTTTGAATATATTTTACACTTTAAAAGTACCTCATTCATTCCACTCTTTTCTGTCAAGTCTTATCTCCAACAAAGTTACAGTAAGATACATTATGAATATACAATGAAAGTAAATGCAAGGGTATAGACTACTGTGAATATATCAATATTACCATGAGTGATTATTTTACTCAAACAAAAGAAGCCTGTTCTTATTGACGGCATGCTTTTCTCTCTGATGGCAAAATATTGACTGTGATCTTTATCAAAGCAACACACATTTTAATGAAAAAATAAAACATGGCCATGGAACACAAAACCAAGTTCTTCTTTTTTTTATAAGCCTCTATTACATCTGTAACAGAGCCTTTGTATTTCATAATGAGAGCTCCTTTTACCCGCCAGGGAGGAATACGTCTCATTTTGCATCCCGCCAGACGAGATTACATGAATAATTGTTCTTTAGGTAGCACTCGACGTCGGGAATAAAACACACATATGTTTCCAAGTGTGAATGTTGACATTTGCATGGCGAGGAGCCACTTAGGGTCATTGTTTGGTAACAATATTTGAGTATGCCCTCAGGGGTTTTTCTCTTTTGTGCTGAACCATTTTCCACGAAGGCCATTTGGCCACATAATGACACCTCCAATACACTTTCTCCCCCCAAATTTTTTTTTTACACTTGAAGTCTCATCTACACCACTTTTTTTGTCTGAGAGTCTGCTATTTTTTATTTATTTTTTTGGTAGGGTTTACTAATGCTAGGACGAGTGACATTTACTGTATTTTATATGCCTTGTTGAACACAAGCCTTGTTTTAATATTAACACTGAGAGATGTCAATCACCCCATATATTAACTAATTCACAAATAGCTTAAAAATATTATTAACCTGGTAAAAGGAACATGTCAAAGTACTAGTCTCATCATTACATTATATTCAGTGGTAGTTGCTGAGTTAAACTTACAGCTTGTTATCATGCTGTTAGAAAATACATTTCTACATACAGTGGACACAAATACTGTTTGGACACTTAAGGCACACCTGAAATTGTACGAAAGTTAGAATTGCATAAGTTAGTCAAATATCAAAGCATGTGTGTTTTATTTAAAGAAAGATAACACAAGCATACTTTTCAAGAAAGTATATATATATATATATATATATATATATATATATATATATATATATATATATATATATACACTCACCTAAAGGATTATTAGGAACACCTGTTCAATTTCTCATTAATGCAATTATCTAATTAACCAATCACATGGCAGTTGCTTTAATGCATTTAGGGGTGTGGTCCTGGTCAAGACAATCTCCTGAACTACAAACTGAATGTCAGAATGGGAAAGAAAGTGATTTAAGCAATTTTGAGCGTGGCATGGTTGTTGGTGCCAGACGGGCCAGTCTGAGTATTTCACAATCTGCTCAGTTACTGGGATTTTCACGCACAACCATTTCTAGGGTTTACAAAGAATGGTGTGAAAAAGGAAAAACATCCAGTATGCGGCAGTCCTGTGGGCGAAAATGCCTTGTTGATGCTAGAGGTCAGAGGAGAATGGGCCGACTGATTCAAGCTGATAGAAGAGCAACTTTGCCTGAAATAACCACTCGTTACAACCGAGGTATGCAGCAAAGCATTTGTGAAGCCACAACACGCACAACCTTGAGGCGGATGGGCTACAACAGCAGAAGACCCCACCGGGTACCACTCATCTCCACTACAAATAGGAAAAAGAGGCTACAATTTGCAAGAGCTCACCAAAATTGGACAGTTGAAGACTGGAAAAATGTTCCCTGTGTGATGAGTCTCGATTTCTGTTGAGACATTCAGATGGTACAGTTAGAATTTGGCGTAAACAGAATGAGAACATGGATCCATCATGCCTTGTTACCACTGTGCAGGCTGGTGGTGGTGGTGTAATGGTGTGGGGGATGTTTTTTTGGCACACTTTAGGCCCCTTAGTGCCAATTGGGCATCGTTTAAATGCCACAGCCTACCTGAGCATTGTTTCTGACCATGTCCATCCCTTTATGGCCACCATGTACCCATCCTCTGATGGCTACTTCCAGCAGGATAATGCACCATGTCACAAAGCTCGAATCATTTCAAATTGGTTTCTTGAACATGACAATGAGTTCACTGTACTAAAATGGCCCCCACAGTCACCAGATCTCAGCCCAATAGAGCATCTTTGGGATGTGGTGGAACAGGAGCTCGTGCCCTGGATGTGCATCCCACAAATCTCCATCAACTGCAAGATGCTATCCTATCAATATGGGCCAACATTTCTAAAGAATGCTTTCAGCACCTTGTTGAATCAATGCCACGTAGAATTAAGGCAGTTCTGAAGGCGAAAGGGGTCAAACACAGTATTAGTATGGTGTTCCTAATAATCCTTTAGGTGAGTGTATATATATATATATATATATATATATATATATATATATATATATATATATAAACATTTTTGTAAGTTTAAAATTATTAAAAAAATAAATGTACTTTAGTGTTCAAAGTGAGGCCAAATCATATTTGGACACTTTTTGGTTGTTAAACATTATTAGAGAATGTCCACAGTTAAATGTAGTTTTAAGTTTAATGTAGTTAGTTTTAATAAATAAATGCATGGTTGTTTTGGCATAATTACATTATTACATATTTGAGTCTTTAGAGACCCAGCACGTATTTCACAAATGATCTACAAAATGACCAAACAGTGTCATTATAAAAAAAAAAGTAAAAAAAAAATAAAATAAAAAATAATGACAATTCTAAAAATATTAGAATAGAATATATTCTGAGATATTTTGATGTTTCATTTTTATATATCAAAAAGATAATGCAACAAAATAGACAGTGGTGGAAAGATTACTGAAAATCTTTACTTAATTAAAAGTATTGTTGATGAAGAAATAGTTCATGTAAAAGTAAGAGTAAATGAGTAGTTTGCTGAAAAACTACTCAAGGAATTACAAGTTGCTTTTATGAAAATTATATTATTTATATTTGAAAATATTTGTTTTTACCCTGATGGCATAGCCCCATTTTCTGCAGTCATAACTTCAGTCTACTGTATAATCTACCGTCACCCTATCCTTAAGAAATCATTCTAATGTGCTAATTTTGTACTCAGTATTTTTTCTTACTATTAGAGCAGTTAAAAAATGCTGATGTATTATGTCCACTTGTATGTCTTGTAAGTCACTTTACACTTGCAAGCCAAAAAAATTGGTTTTAGGAATGGCCTGATAAAAACATTTCTTCTGAAATTCTTTTTTTTTTTTTTGGAAAGAGATCAAGTCTATTCCATGCACTACTGTTTTGAAAGAAGTAATCAAACTGGATCAAACCAGGACAGAGAGTAAAGTGGATGGCCCAGATGCACAACAGTAACAAGAGGACAAGTCCACCAGTATCTCTAATTTGAGAATGACTCCTCACAGGTCCTAAACTATTTTATGTTTCAATGAACAGTTTCAATGAACAGTACATGACAAACCCTTGCATGGAGGATTCTTGGATACAAAATAAAGTTTAAAGAATACAGCATTAATTTTAATAGAAATTAATAGCATTTGTAACATTGTAAATGTCTTTACTGTAATTGTTGATTAGTTTAATGCATCCTTGGTGAACAGAGGCATCAATTTCTTTCAAAATCTAAATGTTGAACGGTAACACTGACTGGCTGAAAAGGTCTGCAAAACAGCGCCCCCCCAACCCCAACGACTTTGGTCCAATTTCTGTGAAAAATCCAGGGCCGATTTCTCTTCCCAGTCCACCCATGGACTTCAGTGTTCAGATTTCGAGAGGAGGGTCTCTGATTTCATGACGACACATCAATCACTACATGAATGTGTTACTGCACAACAATAAACTGCAAAAAAATCTTAATAGACAAATAATGCATGAAAAAAATTGAATCCAATTCCAAATCCAAAATTTTTAGCAGAATTTGCTATTATTTAAGTAGATAATCTGTATTAACCTGAGCTTCAGATGTATGTGCTTCTCATCTATATCACTGAATGTTGATAACGAAGTTCCATAAATTTCTTGTGCATGCATATACAGTACATGAATTCGTTTCAGATGGTTATAGAGGATTTGTGCAAAAGATTTGTGCTATCCTATTTCTGGAACACGCTGCTGTGCCCTGCAGGCTTCTATCATGCTAGGTAGATGCACTTTTCAGTTTGGAAGCATATTTACTTTTTTTTTTTTTTTTTAATTATGTTGAAAAATACATGTAGCGAAGTTGAATACTTCATTTTCAATCAACTGAAAGTGAAATATTAAGATTTATTTCATACAATATTTTGAAAAATGTCCTCAAGAATTGTAATTACTGTATAAGTATTTGTAATGAATTACTTTTCACCTCTGAATATAGAACTGGATTAATTACTTCTAGACTAAAATTTCATGAGACACAACTGTCTGTCAAACACATTGAGCTACACATAAAACAAAATCTGCACACAAGCTACACATACTGTATGTGTTTTGTCAGCTGCTTTTTGAGTGTACTGTAAATCGATGTACATCTTACATAATTTCAATAGTACACATAACACACTCTCACGGAAAAGGTATAAAATAAAATTCTTAAAAGTTGGCTAAAGGGTATAAAATCGTAGTTCACTTTTGCAACAGCCAATCAGGAGACCCCTTCCTCATCTCCTTCTAAAATGCAACAATTAATTTCTTCCATCATATAAAACATACTCTTTACATTTAAAATATATTTTTTAGACTCAGTGGTTAAGTTTAGACATGGGGTTTGGGTTAGGGCATACAATTTATAAGCATGAAAAGTACGACAACATCCGACACACTGAAATTTCGCTTACTTCTGCATTACACATCCGAGTATTTGCACATCTAGAATTCACACGAACAAACTCGCATGAGTTGCGATTGCGACAACTCTCTTAAGAGTTTGGGTAGGGTACCATACGACAAGAGCCAAACCATACTGTTCATGTGTTACACTTGTCAGTGCTGAGAAAAGCTCTAGCACCATTTCTTTGTTATTTGATATCATGCATTTTTGAGAGTGTCCACAAACTTTTTGGGGCCACTTTATATGGCTTGGTATTTCACAAGTTGTTTTGTTGATCCAAATTATGTGTGATTCTCTAAATATATGTCCTTTGTTCTATAATCTTGTTATGTGTACTTGATTTCTGTACATGAAATAGAAGCCTCACTGCTCACTATCTAGTGTGACAGGTGGTACAGGGCTCTGAAGACTCTCTGCAATGACCATACAATGACTGAGCTATTTCTCTAATAGCTGGTATGAGCATTCCCTGCTCTCCAAACCCAGATGCCACAAGCTCTGTATCCAGGTTTCAGAACTAGTTGTGAAATAGCTTACACTTTAAAGATATATAGTTAATTATATATCCATATTTATTTATTTTGTTCCTGCTCACATTTCAGAAAAAAAGTTATGACTGTTTAATGCATGTACTCTAAAATATATGTAACGGTAAATTAGATTGTATATTGATTAGATTCAATGAGCATTTTTAATCAGCATTGAGATATTAGGGGAAATGAAAATGTATAAATTATAAAGCATCTAAAAAATCAATAAGCCACAAGAGGCTGTGGGTACAGTGATTTTACCACAGCTAAGGGGTGTTGTTAGGCATGATGTGAAGCTAATTACCTAAAGCCCCCTTACTTGTGTTAAAATCACTGTAACTTACAGATTTGAGTGCCTTGTTGCTTTTATAAAATAGCTCATATTATATGCTAATATGATAAAAAACACCAATGTTCAATAAACTGTTTAATTTATCATAATCGTAAATAATTTAATAGTGCATTATCTTAACTGTATCAGTTTGGTTGCCAAGCAATGTAGCAACTAGTCACATTAACATGCAATGCCTGGGTACAGGTGTTGGCTTATAGTCATTTTACAACAACTTCAAACACAGCTCATCCATTCACAATTTAGAGCTGGAACTATCTGTTTTTTAATTAAGGCATTTCACCATTTTTAATCACTTTTTCATGTCACAATACTCAAAATAATAACTGCATACCACAGCACAGAAGCATCTTGCTACACTGCTGAAACACACAAACTACAAAGCAGGATCTAGAAGGGCTAAACAATCTCTGTGACGGGAGAAAACAACCGAAAATGCAGCTTTTTAGCTCTTTGCATTCATATGCTGTTTTCAAAAGCTGTCAGCGAGCATCAACAGGAGGGGAATTGAAGAGAATAGAGCAAATAGTCCGACAAAGTGAACAATGGCAGCAATGAGGGCTCTTCAGAAATATGGCGAGAAAGAGTTGGCCGCAGTGGCGTGCGTGAGTGGACAGATGTGCTCTAATGTGTTTTGGCTGAAGATCAAGCGCATGGCTACACCCAGAGACGAGCTAAATCAAAGATAAAGATGTGGTAATTCTTCTGCAAGCATCATTCAGAGACACTAATAACTCCTGCTACAACAGGGTTATGAGAATATTTTGGACATGAAAGCACCACATGTGTTAGAGGCATATTGTATGAGTGACTGGAGATTTTTAGATTTTTACATACTTGTCACATTTTGTTTTTGAAGAGTGTGTGTGTTTCTGTTTAAGCTTTCTGGTCACTTTGTAGAATGATACATTGAAATCGAATGTTGTAGTACTTGTTTAAAGGGGTATATCACCAAAAATGAAAATGTTGTCATCATTTACTCAACCTCATGTTGTTACAAACCCATATGACTTTCTTTCTTCTCTGAAACACAAAAGGAGAAGTTAGGCAGAATGACAGCCTCAGTCACCATTCCCTTCCATTGTATGGGAAACAAAGCAGCAATTTCTCCCCTTGTATTCCACAGGGGAAAAAAACATTATACAGGTTTGTACCGCCATGAAGGTAAGTCCAAAATCAATTTTATTTTTGGGTGAACTAACCCTTCGATCTTTTCCCTTGATTAAAAATAAAGTGAACTTTTCAACTGTCCAAAACAACAGCTACCACAATGTGTTTGACAAAACACAATTATTTCAATTATAGTGCCTCTCTCATTAGCTCCAGTGTATTCCAGTGTAATTGTTGTTGTAGCTGACACATCAGACATGAATATCCTCTGCCTCCTTTTGTTTGGGAGTGGGGGCCTGATTTGCATTCTGTGTGCTTTTCAGGTGATGAAGACTTCACTCTTTTAGTCCATTAGAGAGAAAGAGATAGAGAGAGAGAGAGAGAGAGAGAGAGAGAGAGAGAGAGAAAGTAAGAGCGAGGGAGAGGGAGAGAGAGAGGAGCACTGCAATCTGCAACTTGCCGCTTGTTTGAGACTCTGACCCCCTTAGAAATGCCACTTTGCTTCACACATTAGCTGCTTACAAAGAAAGAAAGCTAATGTATCACCTAATTGGGTGAGCCACTGCATCTGATTCCTCTCAATCAGACTATTAGTTCGGTAATTACCCATCTGCCTCGGGTGGAAAATGGCAAGGCAAACACCAAGCTAATAACATGCTCAAGGGCTCTCCAGAGCCGACAAGATGAGGCTGATGTTGTGCGATGCAGTCTCAAACTATTTCAGCACCAGGGTGAAAACATTACCTAGACCCAGTTTGCCAACTTTCCCAAATTGAATTTATTCAATTATTTACTTAAACACAGATTGTCCCATTTTTCTCATCTTTTATTTTTTTTCTTTTCTGTCATTTTTTTCTCACTGCTGTAAACCATGACCATGGTAATAAGAGTGTTGCATCAAAAAATGTTTTTCAAGTGCTTTTAGGACGGAAGAGAGGAGGCAGTAAAATTATCCAATATTCCAACATTTGGCACCTTGTTTTTGCATCTGCCATTCTTTTTCCGTGATGCCAAAACCTTCCTAGAAAACTGTACTTTAAACCCAGTACAAATTTGATTTAATGATTTAAAATAAATAGCCGACGTGCCAAATTAGCAAAATTTACTTTAGCGTTCTTCTCTGATGTTTTCATGTTTTCAGTTCAATCATTATGAATTACCACTCTCTTAAATATTTAAATTTAATCTAATTTGTTCCATGCAGCATGTAATGAACACCTTTGATAGACCGTTAAAGGAATATTCTGGGTTCAATGTAAGTTTAGCTCAATCGACAGCATTTTGTGGCATAATGTTGATTATCACAAAAAATTATTTCAACTCGTCCGTCCTTTACTATAAAAACAAAAGTTACAGTGATGCACTTACAATGGAAGTGAATGGGGACAGTTTTTTGGAGGGTTTAAAGGCAGAAATGTGAAACTTATCATTTTATAAATGCACTTAAATTACTTCTGTTAAAACTTGTGTATTATTTGAGCTGTGAAGTTGTTTAAATCTTTATTTTTACATTGATTTGAGGGTTTTAGAGTTTGTTGACATAATATTGTCACGGCAACAAAGTTGTGAAATTGGATATATCTTTACACAGAAAAGGTTAGTAAGCAATTTTATCACACTAAAATCATGTTAACAGGCATATTGTTTTTGATTTGAGGCAATACTTTTAAATAGCAAGTATTTGGTCCCATTAACTTCCATTGTAAGTGCCTCACTGGAACCCATAATTTTGTGCTTATTTTTAAGAAAATGAGTGGGAAGTCAAAATAAAGTTTTGTGGTAATCAATATTATGCCACAAATGCTGTCGATTGAGCTTAACTTGTATTGAACCAGAATATTCCTTAAAGCTAACCTGTGAGAAATGCACACACAGACCCCAAAAAACACACCCTTAAATCCAACTGGTCATCATAAAGGTCATAGTGTTGTAAACCAAAATTAGTTTCAGTATGAATTATTTTCAATTAACCGCTTATGACAAATGTGCAAAAAAAAATTATAATAGATCATCGTCATAAATGGGGCTTTCCCGTTCTCATGATTGTCTCTGGGTTGATTGCACTGGAAATATTCTGCATCCAGTTGCACATATCCTATTCATTAGTGTTTATTCTACGAATGTATGAACCAAAATGTTATCATTTAAATGGCTTGATGAGGGAACCATAAAATCCTCTCATGAATACATTACAGTCTAAGTTGGACAGCAGACGTCATCCTAGATCAATATCCACAAATTGCTCAAACAAAGGCCAATAACAAGACCTTTTTGTTACCTTAAAGCATGCCTACGAGTTTCTGTTCTATTTGGCCATAATTAACAACAGTAAATTTCAAATGATTAGATCCCTCAGATGCAATCTCTTATCGAGGGACACACAATGTCATTTACTTGTCAATGAAGATCTTATCTATTTTCCTCCCTCTCCAAAACAAGTATAGATTTTCTTAAGAATGTCCATGGGAGATTTAAGTGAAGGAGAAGAGAAACAGCAGTAAGATGGGAGATCTGAAATAAGACTCCACGATGCATGTCATCACGGTTTATTATTGAAGACTTTATAGAAATTATTGGTCAAGATCCATGCATCAAAACACGTGAATGAAACATCTTGATATACCAAACAATTTTAAATGAAATTGATAATTCCGACACTATATTGTGATTGGACAACTTGATCACACAGGAAATCAACGTGTGCTTCCAAATGTTCAAGTACCCTGAAATCGACACCATTCTGGTGAATTACTGACAAGCCGCATCCCCAATCAGATATTTGCATCAATTTTCTATGTGATTACATTTCCCTCTGGGAAACAAGCAACCTCTGATACATGGATTCTGGTCTCTTGGAAACCAGGACGAAAACATGTTCACACAAATTATGTTGAGTGTGATTCTGAGATTGTATTTTTAACATTTTGTGTCACTGTTGGTTAGGTTTAGTGTTAGGGATTGGGGATGAAAATACAATTCACATTTGCTGCCACACTGTGGACAGGGGAGGGAGAAATTCTGCAAAAACTACATTATAACAGCCGTATAATGCGAAAAAGCTGCTGAAGACTTGAAAGAGGCATGCATTTTATAATGCGACAGATGCATTATGCTGCATTAGATGGGTTTCCCTCTATATTAGACTTCGGTGTTCCCTATCGATTCAGTTCACTTGACATACAGTAAACGCTATGGGGAAATTACTTTCCCACTACCTAGTTGAAGTCCTTCTATAATAACACCAATCGTATGATTGGCAATGATGTTTGAGCCCCAATCCTTTAAGCACATTTTCCATTTGAAAGCGGGCACTAAAACATAATTTCTTCATAATTTCTTTCTTTCAAGACCGGCATCGTCTTGTCTTGACAACACATCTGGATCAGCCCTCTCTTCGCCATCGAAGGACACCCATCAGCTGATGGGATTCCCTGCAGACACATCAGGATGTTCTTCCCCTGACTCTCAGTGCCTGCAGCGAAAGATTCACCTGCTCCCTCTAGTGTTCCAGTCTCTCCACCGCACCACCAGATTGTGTTCTTCACTTAGTGAGACATCAACTCACTTCCCGCAGCATCCAGGCAGGAGATGTATTCTTTTATATGTAAACTGTACATGTACATATGTAATATTCTGTCCAAGTGACGTAAAATACTCAAAATAAAATACTCGTAAAATATAAAAGAGCTGCTTGTGTGTACAAGTCTTTTTAAAGATGTCATATCGCAAGTGTTCCTGTGAGCGACACATCGCTCCATCAGACCAACATGAGAGCTGAATTTGCTGCCTGGGCCACACCCACACCAAAGCAGCTCTCATGGGGAAAGACTGCCCTCACTGTAAAAACACGAGTCTCAAGATGCTCCGCTCTAGTGTTGCCCTCGTTCTGAGGGACGATCCTCCTTCCACACCCTCCCTACCGCTTACTCTTTGTTAAGTCTCAAGGGGCCACATGAGAAAGCATGATGGGCCTGCGAGGTAGAGATGGAATAACCCGAGGGGGATCTCATACCAGCGCAAGCCCCACAAGCCACCTCGATCTTCCAATGCAGTGATTCGCCAGTAGTTCTCACGTGACGACCTCCGGTCCTCTATGAATGAGCATGGTGTTGTTGTATTCAGTGGGTCTGGTGAGGATAATGATGCTGTGTCCCTCGCAGCATCGGAGAATGGTCCATAGAGGATGTTGCGGCTAGGGTGTGGAGCGCGCACTGGCCATTAATACGAGTTACTCCCGTCACTCCTGCCTCAAGGAGCTCAGCCTTGAGTGGTCACCTCCTGTCAAGCCAGAAAATTCTTGTCTGAATGAATGATTCCTGCAGACCACCTGGCGTCAAAAGACTGTGGTTTGAAAAGCAGTGTTGTTCTTCCCTGAGGTTCACATGGAGCTTTCTGAGACCTGGCACTCGTGCCCGGATCGGAAGTGGCTGCCGTCCTCAGGCATATTTTAGTGTCTTTGTACTGTGATGCAAATAGCGCTGTCAGTCCCCAGTGGGAAGAATCCCCCTGGAAGTATAGTGTTTATAGGAATATAGAGCTCCTGCCTTTTCTATTATGTTTCGACTTGCCCTTACCCAGTATTCTCACCGGTAACAAATCAGTTTTTATTGTGACGCTTCCTTGCAGTGCTTGAATAGAGCACGTACCTTGTAGTGGCTGCTCGACATGTGCTGAAGTCTGAAAAAGCTCTTTCTTCCTCTCCAACCAAACTCACTCGCTGTGATAAGCTCACTCGAGCCTTTACATGATTAGTGCTGTGCACAGAAGTGTGATGCACTCTGAGTAAGAAGCTGCCATCTGATAAATGGCAGCTATCTGTGCCCATTATCCATGCCCACTCACGCGTTTCACGATCGCATGGCACACTTCCGGGCATCTCAGAGAAAAAATAACCCACACTTCACACAAAAAATTCCGTCTTAAAAAGCAGCCTCCCTCAACACATGCGGGCACTCTGCACCCACCCTGCATTACGCAGTCCCGTGACATGTGATATAAGCATTTCTCAGTGTATTAAAATTAAATAGTAATGTGCGGTTTCTACTGACCAAAAAGCACACTTTCTCCCAATCATCAAATCTCCTATTTGGGGGTTTGACCTGACTCCATGAGCATGCTTATGCACCTCACGATTGAGTGCATCCAGACCATTCACCAGTGTCTGTCTCATTTCAAACTGGGGAAAGCATTTCCACTTAAGTCTTTTCAGAAAATGCTGGGTTTTAGGGCTGCAGCATCCGCTGTCATACCGTTAGGTCTTTTACACATGAGACCTCTCCAGTGCTGGCTCAAACACCATGTACCGAGTCATGCCTGTTGTCGGGGACACGTGTGCGTTACCATGACTTGCCACTGCCTGGCTGCTCTAGCACCATGGGCAACTCCAAACCTTTATCATCAGGGTGTGAACGGCTTGGAAATGCTAGCCGTCATCTTAGTGGTCAAAGCTTTTCTTTCCAACATAGATAATCATCACGCTCTGATTCGTTCAGACAATGTGTCAGTGGTAGTGGCACTTGATGGCTACCAGTGATGAGCCTGACCCAATTCCACCTCATGTGGAGTTTGCGCCATCTCCTCTCCCTGCATGTGACATATTTTCCGGGCCATCTGAACTGAGGAGCTGACATTCTGCTGTGCCAGGGACCAATGACGGGGGAATGGAGACTTCATTCTCAGACGGTTCTGAGGATTTGGGAAATGTTCGGCAAAGAGGAAGTCAAACTCTTTGCCTCCGCAGAGACATCCCCACTGCCCTCTTTGGTACTCCATGCCCCAAGCCCCTCTGTTAGTGGATGCCTTGGGCCACAATTGACTGACGAAACACAAATATGCATTTCCTCCGGTACGTCTCCTCCACTCTGTCATCAGCAAAGTCCGAGAGGTCAAGGAAATGGTTCTGTTGTTGCAGCCATGGTTTCCAGAAATTATGGAGATATTAGGTGGCCCTCCATTGGAAATAGTGCTGAGGAGGGATCTGCTCTCTCAAGTGCAGGGCATGATTTGCCATCCCCAGCCAGAGCTGTGGAACCTACACATATGGCCCCTCAACGGAGCACATTAAATGAGCCCGAACTGGCTCAATTTGTTATGAACACCATTTTGCAGGCTAGAGCGCCATCGATGAGATGCCTCTATGTACTAAAATGAATTGTGTTTGCAGATTGGTGCTCTTCACACAGCAAAGACCCAGTGAAGTGCTCCATAACAGAGATCCTTATATTCCTTGAAGAGTGGTTGGATGCAAGTCTTACTTTGTAAATGATTAAGGACTATTTAGCAACAATATTGGCATTTCACGCCCCAGAGGCTGGTTTCTCTATTGCAGACATGATCTGATCATAAAGTTCCTTAGGGGAGCGAGGTGCTTGAACACCCCTCGCCCTGCTACGGTTCAAACGTGGGACTTAAACTGGTGCTGAGGGCGCTCAAAACCCCCGTTCGAACCATGGGAATCCATTTAGTTAAATGTGCTCTCTTAAAGACTTCACTGCTGTTGGCTCTGGCTTCAGTCAAATGGTTTGGTGATATACAGGCCCCCGTCAGTTGAAAGATCATGTCTGGAATTTGGTCCGGAACTTTCCACTCCCTTCAGGGATCAGATAGTGCACCTACAAGCTTTCTCTTCTCCACCGTCTAATTTGGATGAGGAGCAGTTAGCGCATTTATTATGCCTCACACAGGCATTGCACACGTATTTGGACCATATTCGACAGTTTAGATCATCAGATCAGCTCTTCGTTTGTTATGGAGGACACACAAAAGCATGTCCGTCTCCAAGCAAATGCTCACTCACTGGATTGTTGATCCGATCATCCTCGCTTATGAGTCACATGGCGTTAGATGCCCTATTGGTGTAAAGGCACATTCCACTAGAGGCATGTCTTCCTCATGGGCATGGACAAATGGTATATCCCTACAGGATATATGCTTTGCAGCAGGATGGTCTTCAGAACACGCTCACAAGGCATTATAACATACATGTGGCGTCCATCACTTTGCAAGTCCTCTCTGTCTAGAAAGCTCACTATTCCATCACCAAGCGGGTGAGCCTGAACTCCATATTACAGGTAGGCTGTCTGTTAGAGTTTTATTACAGCCACCTGTGTAGACTGCTATCCAATTTACTCCCCCTAGAAATCACAAACACTTTCAATAGAATAAAACCTCCCTCCCTACCTCTGGTTATGAAGGGGTTAATTATTCTGTCTGTATTATTTGTCTCATTTAGATCCTCAGATTAAGATTGATATTTCATCTGGTTTTCACTATGTGGGGTTATTCATTTTCATACACACTTGAAGACACCGCCCGAAAGGCCCGTGAACTCAAATACAGTACATATTATTCTAAATGTTTCTGCCCTGGTACATCTCTACATATATAACACTAGGAAGTGCAGTTTGATGGGACTATGGTTCCCCAACGCGTTCATTGCAAAGTCAAGTGAACTGAATTGATAAGGAATGTCTCTGGTTACTCATGTAACCTTGGTTCCCTGAGATGAAGGAACAAGACATTGCAAAACTTGGCCGCACTACTACTTCAGAGTTTCAAGTAACGAGCAACGCGTACTTGTCCCTCAGTCAGAAAATTCTGAAGAAATTATGTTTGAGTACCCGCTTATATAGGGAAAATGTGTGCCTAAAGGGGTGGTGCTTAAACATCCGAGGTTACATGATGTACTTGGTCATATGCACATGCGCACTCTTCAAATACATATTAACGCCACTTATGCGTTAACATATGCACGTAAAAGCCTTGTTCTCTGACAGAAATTGTGTGTGATAAAGCGTTTTCTCGTAAAAGCCTTTATCCTTTAAATGGCTGTACTTGCGTTTACATGACTAACAAGGAACTATGCTTCTAACCACAGGTAAAGAGCTTTAGTTCCAACCACACAAATTTGCGATGCTGTTTGCGAATGTTTGTTGGAACTAAGGTTTCGGCAAACACTGAATCATTGAAGTATGTTTGTAACGATGGAACTTGCGACCATAGCTGGCTAACGATGCTTTTGGGAAAAGCAATCCAGACTGATATCAGCAATAGAACTGTTAATTTACTGTTGCCGAATTCACAGTGTGATCCATCTGTATTGAATAAGTGGTGTTTGAAGCCTTTGTAAATTGAAAATAAAATCACATTTGATTGCACATTCTGGGAAAATGTGACTATACATAGAGTTTTGGTGCATGTTGCTGCAGGAACAAATTGCTACAGCTTGCCAATACAAATAGCCTACTGTATTACTGTATTAATTATTAAAATAATCATAATTTTAACTGTTTATTGTTTATTCACTTTAGTTATATTACTGTTGCTCCCCTTTTATTAAAGAAATAAGCTACTCTAGTCCATACGTTGCATATTATTTTACCATGGATAAGAGCTAAATCACAGCCTATCATGGCTTATTCCATTATTCACTTCTCTGTGGCTGGAAATGATAACTCAATACTAAAAAATATAAGCCTAATGTAATCTCTTTACAGATGAAGGCTGAGCAATCAGAAATGTAAAGCAAACAGCAAATTGCAGTCATATTTCGACTGCAATTTTTCGACCGTATTTCGACCGTGTCCTTACGATAACAAATGTAATAAATTCAATTTGTTTATTTATATAACAGTCTTTCAACGGCAAAAAATCTGTCTCTGTGTGTATCAGGATAACAGATCTGCTATCCTGAAGCAGTGTGGCATGTGCTTTACTCTAGCAATTAAGAGAGGGCAATATATAAATCTCTCCTGACAGGCATTGGGCCATATTGCATTATTTAAGGTCAAAGCTATTGCAAACGCTTGCAAGTAAACACCCTCCATGAGCAGTGTCCTCTTATGAGTACAGTGTCCTTTCTTTCTCTCTGGCACAATGCTTTCTCATACTCATCTTATGGCTCCATTATCTGCTAAACACTAATACTGTATGTACTGTAAGAGGGTGCTACGGCCCTGGATAAACAGATAATCCATGCTTGGAAGGTATCTTCAGCTATCATTTATCAGATTTATCAAACTATTTAGCATGCTTAAACTGTGGGAGGTCTTATGCATTACATTGTGTCAATCTGTTGACTGATTCGCTGGTAGAAAAGAAGGTAGTAGCTGCAGCTTAGACAAATCTGAATTAATCTACTGAAGCTCAGGGGCTTGAGATGTCTAGAGCTTGGTTTATTGATTTATTTATATATTTATTAATTTTTATGGGGGTGGCACAAGAGTTTCAGATCAGAGTTCAGATCCTGCATTAAAACTAGGAAGTAATCGTGTTCACATAATCAGTGTCGAGCATGAAACGGAGGTTGCATGTTTCCCTCTAGCATTAAATTTTTACTCCGCTGATAGTTAGTTTTGAGTGGGGGGCTCAGTTTATAAAACGTGCATTCCTCTTTCCTTTATTACAGCCAGTACAGCTGAAAACAACCTGGCAAATTGGGCTTACACATGCCCAAACTCCCAGCAACATGTTTCGCTTTGGCCACTGGGGACAGTGTTTCGCATTTCTAGGCACACACTGATTTTAGATAAAGAAAAGTCAACCTTCTGTTTCCGATTTTAATGTTAGATTAGACTACAATATTCTAACAACATGACATGATATTTTCAGTTACTTTCTTTACTTTAATTTTATTGGCAAAAAAGAAATGGACCACCAATTCATATGAGAAGATGAAACATACTGTGGCAATAAATCAATAAACACTCAATTATTTATATTTGACCAAAATGCAACTCAAAATAAGCAAAGAATCTACTTCAAGTCTATAACTTGTTTCATTTGTAAGAATGTCCTTATAGATCCTACGTAGAGCTTGACTGTCTGGGTTTTCGTGCACTCTATTTATCCCTTCACAAGTATTTTTTTCTTCTTTAACAGACAGTAATGTGCCTTTGCTCTATGCTATTTCTATGGCTGAACGATGAAGTAACGTAGGAAGTTTAGCACCCATTGTACAAATCCCCAAAGTCCAATGAAGATAAAAGAGATGCAAGTTAGTAAGATCACAGCTATCACATATATCACAATATAAACGTATCTGGATATCAACATCATATTGCCAGGTCCATGATGATTCTCACCCATATCTGGCACCAACAATAAAACATTTTGAGACACTTGATGAAAAGAACAGAAATCTGGGTGTGTCTGTGCCACTATATTCAGTATAATTAGAGCAAATTTGTTTTGGAAAAGAATAAAAAAAATGGATTGACAGTATGACAGCGTGGCAGGGCAGAGGGCGGGGCCGGTCATGATCCTACACACCCGGTCCCGTATGAGCCTAATACGGGACCTGGTGTGTAGGATCACGACCGGCCCCTCCTCCGTCCTGCCACAGACAGTAACACAAAAAGGGTTATGTTTTACTGCTCTGTAAATAGACCACATGGTTTGACCTGTGCAGGTCATGCTGATGACAGCTGTTTGGACTTGGTCATTGTTCTTGTTTACTACAGTAAGTCATGTCTGTGTCTACAGAATAGCTTCTTTCAAACAGACAATGATTTGGATGAAAGGCAAGGAAATAAATTAATCGTAAATAAAGACAAGAAATATTGGAGCAATTCCTGTGCTTTGAGCTAGTTATCGATATTAAGGCAAGTATGCAATATCAGATGTGCTCTTTCATGCTGAGATGTCTGTGCATTGCATTCAAAATATAATAAACCAAAATCCATACCAAAAACTTACATTTTAACAGCATTCTAGTGAAAATCAGCCAGAAAACTGCTTGCCAGTTCTTTGACATTAAGCAACGTTTTTGGAGGAAATTATTAGCCAAAATGTTACAATCTGACATCTGGTGGGGACAATAACTGCTAATTCAATTCAATTCAATTATTTGCATATGTATTATAATGACATAAAATAAGATATAGATACTACTGTAGCAATGAAGACCTATTAATTTGAAGTACTTAAAATAATATTTAGGGCTTTGAGAACCATAAATATATATATACAGTATATATACACTCTATACTAAAAAGTGTTCTGAAATGTATTCCAGCTACATAAATATAAAAAAGTAATGTCTGCACTCATGAATGCAAGTCAAGTCTTTTGAAGTGGATAAGACAGAGTGAGAAACGATGCACTCAAAAGGATAAAATAACAATGTAAATTAGTAATTCCTACAAAGGAATTGACAGATAAACAGTGTGGAATGTGAGAATACTTATGAGATTACAGTTTGGATTAGTAAATGACACTTGATTCACATAAGGATCTTATTCAAAGCCCTAGAGCTAAGCTGCCTGTTGCTTAAGGTTTTCCAGCTAAATACCCCTTCGAGATGGTAAATAATGAGACTTTAATGTCATTAGGGGATTGCTAAGGACAGGCAATTACTTGCAGAAAGCATTTGAAGCATTTGAATGGAAGAGAGCATCTTGCTGGAGGCTGGGAGAGGATCGTCCTTAGCATGTCTTAGAGATGCTTACTGAAGAAGCCATTGTAATTAGTTCAAATGGTCACCAGGGAGACTTGGGGTTGAAGAGCTGCAACCCAAAGTCTTGGGAGGAAGAGTGAGAGGGAGAGATACAGAGACAGAGAGAAGGGTAATAATTATGGCGTAAACCACCCCCAATCCAACGAATACAAAGAGTGTACTCTTTCATGGTACAGTTGATCAAACTGTTATTATCTTCAAATATGCAGTCTTCATCCTTTCCAGTCCAAGAACCCCCAACCTGCATAGAGGGGCAGACCAATGACCCAGAGACAATTGGATTTGCTTTGTGTCGCTCTATAACATTGGTTTTATGTTCAATGATGCAAAACTGACCAATTAGGACATTGAAGGTAAAATAGGCAGAACTAAATTTAGTAAAGATGCAGAAATACAAAGACAATGAACCTAATTCTGCCTAGTCCATGTCCTATTGTGGGTAAGACCAAGGGTTCTCAACTGAGTTTGCTTTAGTACCTTACATTGGACATAAAGTTGCATCCAGTGTCAATGTAGTACTGTAATCTGATTACTTTTTCTCAATAACATCGTAGTGTAAACCTTTACATCGTTATGGAAAAGTTCACTCCAAAATGACCATTCTGTCATAATTAATTCACCCTCATTTAATTCTAAATCTGTATGCCTTTTTTCTTATGTACACAAAGGGAGACGTTTTAATGAATATCGTAGTCTGTCTTGTCAGTACAATGGCAATGGATAGGGCTTCACTTTAAAGCTTAAAAAAGGACCCAAAGTATCATAAAAGTAATCCCTGTGACATCCGTTGCACGTTCAAGAGAGCTACGAGAGAAGCTTGTTTGAGTGGCTTGTATGTTCCCGTGATGACTTGCGTTTTTTCACCACTAAGCACAAACTTATTTAATGCGATCGTGAACGCACAACAGACGTCAAGATTTTCACAGAAATAATTTCAGGTTGAAATATTCAATTGAAAGCAATGCTGGCCATTCTGGAACTTCCGCCAGACCTGCCTTACAATGATAAGCCTAAATTACCATTTTGACTGTTGTAATCAGAGATGGAGCAGGGGAGCAGCAGCACATCATCTCAATGTTGTGACAAAATTACTACTGACTAATGCCATGAAGCTGACTGCGGCATTTAACTTGTGTGATCCACCTTTACTACTACACTCTCAGTTTCTTGCTTCTTAAATACGGGTTTCCCTGTGAATGCACAAAATGTTTGGCTTGCAGAAAGTGCCTCATTGTCTCCTGATTAGTTAAACAAAAATCTGACCATGTCACATAGTCAAATTTTTGTTCACTGTTCACAAAACCTAGGTGTTGTTTAACAGGACATCTAATTCAGGTAATAGGGACAATTTATGAGTGTCATGGAAAATTCATGGAGTGAAATGGATTTGGAATGCAGAATGAAACTGCACTGTAAAAAAAAAAAATGTCAGCTGTGGTTGCCAAAATAATTATGTAAAAAAATACAGTAAAAATTAAAACTTTACAGAACAACTTGTAAATTTGACTGTTTTTACTGTATATTGTACAGTGCAATATTGCTATTATAGTATTTAAATGATACACTTAATATATTAAACTTTTGAAACTCCAAATTCTGCTGCTAGATCCATAAACGCTGGTCAGTTGTTATGTGATGATGTGCAGAATGACAAATAAAGAGCACAGGATCTACATGCAGCATTTATTAAATAAAAAAAAAAGAAACATAAGAAACCGAAACACAAACAATACAGCCTGAAAGGATAACAACTGACAAAGAACACTGAGAAACCAAGGAATAAATATACAAGGAGCAAATTATTAAATGGAGTGGTGGTGGCGCAGTGGGCTAAAGCATAACTGGTAATCAGAAGGTTGCTGGTTCAATCCCCACAGCCACCACCATTGTGTCCTTGAGCAAGACACTTAACTCCAGGTTGCTCCAGGGGGATTGTCCCTGTAATAAGGGCTCTGTAAGTTGTTTTGGATAAAAGCACCTGCCAAATGCATAAATGAAACTTTTAATGTAAATAAAACAAGAGACAGCTGGAACTAACAACCACAGAGACCAATGAACATAGACCACAAATTGAACTACAAATCAAAAGACAAGAGATGGAAAATATATATAGACACATTGACCTCTAGTAGTCGCCAGGGAAAACCTCACAGGAAGTGAGTGGGAGACCATAGCAAATATTATTTTAGCTTTCCTATTTGCCCCAACATCAAAAGAAAATCCACTGTTATGTTTTCAGGACTTTCCAAGAGAGAGAGAGAGAGAGAGAGAGAGAGAGTAGAGAGAGAGAGGAAGTAGATGAGATATGGATTATGGCTTTCAGAGAGAAAGATGACAAAATTACAGTCTCTTCCTCAGCAGCTGTAGTAGAAACCCCATCGAAGCAGTGTTGACTAGTTGTTGTTTTTTATTAACCTAATACCAGAGTAATATAACACAAATTAAATCTTGCTATTACAACCCCCTAATATTTATACCATGATCAATGGAAGCATATAAATGCTTTAAGCTGCAACCCCTCAATGATCAAGCAAAATCAACGCCCTTGATTTCAACCTATTTTCATCTCAGTAACTCTGTTATTTAAATGTATGTGGACTTCAATTAGTTCTTGTACAACAGCCCATAGAGACTAGCATTTTCTCAGTGAGGTCCTTCTGAACACTTTCAAGAGTGTCAGTGAGAAGGCTCTCAGTTCAAGTTCTGAGTGTAGGAAACCTCCCTGTGGTGAAAGAAGGAACTCTCACTTTATTTCATGTCCTTTTTGGATTTGAATGCAAGTCTGTCTCTAACTTGATTTTTATTGAGCGCTACCTAATCGAGAGATATTTGGGTGCCGTGCAGTAATTCATCAATTCACTCTTCATCTTTTTCAGTTATTCACACATTTAGCATCTTTCACCAGTTAACGCCAATCCCAATTCAGGAGATCTAGCTTTCAGCAGCGTAGGTCCATTCTTGCTTTAACACACCTGCCTGTAATTTTCATGTGAACCCAAAGATTTTGATTAGCTAATTCAGGTGCATTTGATTAGAGTTGGGAGGAAAAAAATCTCCAGGAGCTGGACTACCGCACCTTTAACACCTCCTGGTTTATTCAAACACTGTTTGTGCTTTTCAGTCCAGTGTCATTAGCTTCTAAACGTATTTTAAAGATAAAACTGTCAGTACACGTTTGTATTTTAATACACTGTTTCTACCAAGAACCACCTTCAATATCTCATAACATTTATGTCAATTATCAGTTTGTTAAATACATTTTCTTTTTAAAAACAAATACAAATAATGTGGAAAAGGAACAAATACAATATTTGTTCCATCATCTAACTTGTCTTAGCTTTCCAATAGTAATACACAGCTTTACTGCCACTATAAAAATGATTTATGATGAAATGAAGATCATTAAAACTGAATTGGGGTGACAGAAGCTCTTACAGGGCATCTGGTTATTATGCTGGGAAAGAAATTAGTTTGTTAATCTGTAAAGGACAAGAGTAAATAAGGCACTAGGACTGATGCAGTTGCTTAACTGAAGTTAATGGGGAAGTGACCAAGTAAATGCAAAATATCACGCACTGTAGATCAGAGATGATAGGGCACGACTAAGCATATGCTAAGTTTCTTTTGAATACCAAGGCATGGCCAAGAAGGTGACCATTGGCCTCCAGCCTTTTTCAAAATGATCTTCACTTGCTATGACAAACTAAAGGCTGTTAAGCAAATAGCTTGCTACAAATCTAGCACATATTCAGCTGGCTGGTAAGATGTTCAGTGCGAAGGTGTTTTTTTAAGATTTAATCTTTTTGATATTAATTAATGATATGTGATGTTGCCATTTTTTTTGTGTCTGCATGGTACCCAATATCACAGTGCAGCTCTTCTTCCAACATTGATCTTGAAAGGCGAGAAGAAAAAGGTCTCTTTATGAGGTAATGCGCTGTTGGTTTGTGATGCAGATGCTTGCGTTGTCTCATAGGGAGTCTCAGTCTCCTACCTGATAGCCATGGCCTTTGTGGTCCTGACATTCCTCCTATCTTTTATTTACTTGTTGTTCAGTGAGGACCTCCTTCAGGCATTCACCGCCCTCAGGCTAGCTGTAGGCAGTCAGCACAGACAGGACAAAACAGCTGGGGCCGTACAATCACTCCTGCGACACACACCTTCTCCACCCCCAGCTGCGCCAAGAGGAGTTCTTCACATTGTAAGTAAAAACAATCCCATTTAATAAGATTTACTAAGAAAACATCAAATACATTACAGCCAAACATGATGAGATACTATCACCGTTTTCCACCACAAATTGGTGCTTGTGGATTCGGGAGTTCTGTGAACCTCTCTAATTGGTCCAAAATCTTGCACCATGTAGATTTATATAATACATTAATGCTGCCTTTGTGTGCTATTGGAATTATCCTACTTCCATCTTCTGAAGTGGTAATTCCGAGCATGTCATGTTCAAGTGTATTGTTGTCAGAAAGAAAAGGAAACAAGGACAATGCCAGGTTCAGTCATACATATTTCTTGAGGATCTTTTTTTGACACATAATACATATTACCCTGTTAGCTTGCTGATGATAATGGAATTTTGGTCAAATACAAGCTATTTTCATGGTGTCAACATTGGGATGCACCAATGTATTGGCTGCCGATATTTATCGCCCAACTATTGACCAAATTAAAATCATCTGCATATCAGTAATAAGCATGAAAAACTGATGGTTTATTTAAAATTAATTTGTAAAACACTTTGTAAAAAAAACTGAATTCAAATGCACAATCCAGAATAATAATAGACACAATATGTAGAATAGTTGGCACTCCTAATAACATGTAATATTTAATTTTTATTCTTTCTCATTCTCACGTTAATGCAGAAAAAAACGCCATAAACGGACGTGACAGATAACCATCCAAAATGCGATGAAACCAGCAGACTTTGACTTCTGAAATATCAGAAATTATATATATTGGAAATGATATATTTTGGAATGATTCAATGTTAGAACAGTAAAAAAAAAGCTTTTGTACCTCTTTATAAATGTTTTAAACATTCCTAAGTAAAACAAAACAAGCTATCAGTATCATTATCAGCCTATAGTTTTTTGTTGTAATCGGTTTCAGCTAAATATTTTCATATTGGTGCATGCATCAAATGGTTGCTGATCTACATAATGAATATGACAGAAACGGCAAGTGCTATCAATTAGCTGTATTTACAAAAATGTATAAACCTTTCATTCATAACAGAAATTGTACTCTCCTCCGTTATGACTCCTCTCAACTCTGAAACTCTGGTATCAAGATTATCTCAGAGTTTCCAGTCATAATTAAAACTAGAAGGGTTGTTCATGTGCAACTTCTGAGTGGGAAACTCGTATTTACGATAATTACGATAGCATGTACTGTAAAAACTATCTGACTGACTGTAGTTGCGTGTGTTTACATGCACAACAATAAGCTGATAATTGCCAAAAATCAGTTTATTCAAAAAATCTGACAAGTCAAGAAAAACATGTTTACATGAGATTTTAAATCATTGGGCTCTTCTATTATTTGGATGTCAAAACATAAACTGGCATTCACAACTATTAGGACACGCTACTTCTTGTAACTTCTAGTTAGAAGTTATTTAAATTATAACAACAACAGCAATCATCACTGAATCAAACAACACTGATCAGTGTCATATGTTGTTGGAAAGCTATCAAAGAGTAGAATACAACCAGCCTATTTGTTTCACTCACAGACATACACGCACACACAAACACACATACATATATATATATATATATATGTGTGTGTGTGTGTGTGTGTGTGTGTGTGTGTGTGTGTGTGTGTGTTTTACGCTTTTACAAACCCTTGACCCACCTTGTTTTTTGTTTTTGTCAAGTTATAAGCCTTTAATTTTAGGTATGCCACTGGAACAGGAAATCTTTAAAAAATACCCTCAGATCTTAAAAGGTTAAACATAAAGAAAATAAAGTAGATGGAGCACCTGTGCAGTGCAGCAAAAACAGGACTGTGGTGTCCATCAACTGAGGTGCAACATTAGAAGTTTGAAGTATTAGAAGATCTGTTGATTATAATGAGAATTATCTACTTTTGTACAATCTCGTTTTGTTTTGTGTTTTGAAAACTGTATTTGGTGATGGTATTATCCTGCCCCTTGGAATCTGACATTATTGTTTTAACCTGTTGATACGCACCGCCTTTTTTGACCACAAACCATGAAAATGACATACCTGAACTTAAATGGTTGTATTTACTGACCCCTTTAAAGTATGGACACAGTTGTAGTATCTATTGAAAGACGAAGCTTTGGGCTTTATTTCCCAAGTTTCAGAATTAATATATGTTGTTATTTTGTAAAGATAGAGAAGCTGAAGTTTATATTAATGGAAATATTTTGTGCTGAACATGTTTTATAATCTAAAAAAAACAATAATGAAAGTGCCAATACAACCCAGACATACAAGGTTCTCAAAGCCACAAGTCTAAAGAAGTTACGTTTCAAATTTGAAGATGATCTAACAAAAAATGAGGTTCCTGCAAGATTTTATTCTCTGAAAATCGCTAAAAGCATAAAGAGTAAAATTTAGGCTCCTTCTTTCAAGATGACTGCATTTCCTGGATATTACGAATAAAACTATGCCGCATTTTTAAAAATAGACTTTGGAAACAGGCTCATTTTTTTTATGAGACTCTAATATACAAGATAATATAAAGTTTTACAACATGAATGCTGCTCAGATTTGCATAGTTTGTTGAAGAACGATGACAAAGGGTAATTCTTTCAGGCGAGATCTCATGTAAACAATGGAAAATATATCAATATTTCTCAGATTTATCAATTTTATGGACAAAAAGTGCTATTGGATGTTTCTCAATGAACGCTTGACATGGAAAATTGACCCAAGTGTGGCAGAATGGATTCATCTAGCGATCGCGTTTAGATATTGCAGGTTTTCATTTGTACTCCTGGCACAAATAACTAAATTGCAGTTTCTGGAACATTGCTATCGTGAAACAGAGATCAGATATCAATGTTGTACCCTTAGACCTTTGAAAAGATGTATCATTTGTTCACATTAATTACATTTATAGATGGTAAATGATATATTAAATGTAAACAGAGTGACATCACTCCTGAGTGTGGTGAAATTGCATATCAACAGGTTAAGGAAGTTTGAGGGGCTAGTGCGGAGCCAGTTTTTCTGGCCCAGAACCCCCTTTTCTATCAGATCCATTACCCTGTCGTGAAAAAGGCGTATGGCTTAGAACCTTGGTAAAACGTTCAGTGTTGTGTCAGTGTTGTTCCACCATTATTTACTTAAAGAGTGTGTACTAGTACTATTGATGGAGTTCAGTTTGTCCTGGTTTTGACAAATGTTCTGTCAAAGTTACTGGTCAGGTTGTGTTCATTGAAGCCTGCAATTCCTTCACAAGCAGCTGCATCCTTTCTTGAGATGTAGCTGCTTTTACAGGGTGTGTGCTGTCAGGTTGATGACAATGAGGACACAAACCCCTGTGATTAAAGAGCAGCAGTTAGGCTTGGAATGCTGCCAACATGAAAGTTTCAACCCAACTGTTGAAAAACATTTCCATGAGAAACAGAGAGTTATCTGTTTGGTTTTGTTGACTATCATACCTTCAGTTTAGGGCATCTATTCTACTTCAACAGCAAATTATTAATGGTATCTCATAGATTCTCTTTGCTGGATGACAAAAAGTTTGCTCAGCACTCTATCCTTTTTTTTGTCCCACACTGTGGGGCCGGTTGCATAAACATAGCCATTAACTTAAGACTTTGTCTAACCATTTATCTAACTAGCTAAAGACATCATAGAAATCCTGTTGCATAAAACAAGCTCACAGTTGTCTTTAGTAATTCCCATTGCATTGTGGGAAAAGCTGAACAGCTTTAAAATAGTTTTGATTCACTGAAAATATTTGCTTAATAGAGGAATACAATGCTTCAAATGGATTCTAATGAACAAATTTAGTGATTTTAACCTAAATAATAATAATAATAATAAAAAAGAAGAAGAACTGTTGTTACCATCATAGAAGTCAATGTCTTCTTGAAAGTCTCAACTCATGCCTTTTTAGCCCTCAACTGAAGCCACCACTATCTCAGCTGACAGTTATTTTCCATGTCAACATGGAATGTAAAAAAAAAGTTAGCATAGGGGTGTGCTGTCTTACAATTTGATGTTAAATTAGACCAATCTAAGTTATTATGTAACTGACTGAAAAGGTTAAGACCAAAGGTATAGACGACTAACTAGTAAGACTAATCTAAAAAAGGTTTTTGCAACCGGCCCCTGAACGTGAGAGACAGGAGATGGGAATCTCCAACCTGATGTCCATCCAGTTTGCTCAGGAAAAGTGGTTCTGCTCAGTGCCTGAGTTGTGCTAAGCAGCACTTATGTGTTTGTGTACAAAGCCACAATAAGACTGTAACATAATGCTTACAGATAACTGGTGAAATGTGCAGATTTATCAAGGGCAATCAAGTCACAATATGGCCTTAATAAGTTTACCAATATAAATGCTTTGAAGTAGTTTTACAGTGCTTAGGAAAAGGATGTTTTATTTGAAAGAACCCATGATATCGCTTGCATCGTTTTCTTTCCTGTGGAAAGGAAGTTGTGGCTTGACATCTCCAAGGGCTCTATTTGCCAAAGACCAGGTCCATAGTGATGAGCTCACACTGTACTTGCCAGGGGTCTGGGTGCCCTAGTGCTCAACTTGCACTATGGCGCTGGTGTTCAGCTTCCTTTGGCAGTCCTGAGGATTTGGACGCCCCTGATAGTCTAAGGCCCTGAGGCACTGGCCCCACTATTTATATTGATCAATACCATGGAATAGTGATGGTATCAGATGGTATAAAAGAACAATCATCATCATGTACCATAGTATTTACAAAGTACTTCAAGTTACTTCAAAGGATATTGTCTGTACATGTCCTAAAAACCTGGTGTTACCATGGCACCAAGTCCAAAAGTCATAGTAATACCATTACTATGGTACCATTTCCAAGAAACATGCCATGGTACTTTTTTGTAACTAAACTAATGTATTAAGAATGTTTTTAAATGGGTTTAAATCTGGTAAGAAACACTACCAAATATTACATTCTTTGTTTACACCTGAAAGAGGCTGGTTTGTATCCTGGGGGATACAAATGGTATCCGCTGTCGTGTTGAAGCTACCTGGGATATGAGTGCCGTGCAGCAATCTCAGTTGGTGCTGACTCCAAAGGAGTAGATGGCAGGCAAGCTATGACATGTGACAAGAGCGTACGCCGCCTTGGCGATTTATGTACGCTACAGTTGCAGTGCTGTCTAAATGGCTCAAGAAGTGTTTGGCTCAGATCAGCAGGAGAAACCACTGCAGGGCAATAAATACAGCCAGCAACTCTAGGCAGTTGATGTGTTAACATAACCGCAGGCCTGACCAGGAACCGGCGGTTGCGTGCCATTGCACACGATGCCCCAACCCTGTTGCTAAGGCAAACATCACTATTTCTATTGCTGATAGTTGGGGTTAGGGGTTTTCAATGTATTAAACGTAGGTATGTAACTCCTTTTGTTTGCCATACATTGCTTAAAGTTAAATCCACATTATATATACACAGTTGGGTAATTGTGCCTAAAAGTATCTGAAGGTCAGTCTACCTCCAAACACATATAGCCTGTCAAGACTTTCCATGCCTGACTTTCTTAACCCACAACTCTATCAGAGCTGTTAACCTTTTCCTTCAAGAGCATTCCAGTTCTTAAAACTCTCCCTTAAAATAACCTCATACATCTACACTATTGAACAATATTCCTTAGACTACAGTATGTACAAGCTTAGAATGTAAATAGACAAATAAGTGCTGTGCAGTATGTCATAGTTTGTCAGCACCCTGGTATAAATATGATGTACGATCCAAGCAATAGATGTAACCTTGTCAAAGGCGGCACCTAAAATGTTGATGAATGAAAGGTGAGGGGGAAAAGGTAAAGTATGCAGGTGATAGGAAGGTGACAGTGATGGAGAATGCTCTCCGAAAACACTGATCCCTCAGACGCAGGTCCTAGCATGGAGTGGAGTTATTGGAGGCATTATTGGGGAAGGAGCCAGATTCCTACAATAGTCATTGATTGGGAGGGGGAGTCGATCATGGCAAAAGGTATATGTGGGGTATGAATTAAATGTTTGAGGTAATAGGACATTTCGATCTCTGAATATAGCTCTGATAGTTGGAAGCCTCCCAAAACTTATGGTAAACGATATGTGTTTTTGAATTCATATGAATACATATAGGCCAATAGGACATCTAAAGATAATGGTGGCCAATATAATGCTTACTAGATATACTATTTATGTGTTTGAGTAAAATGACATTTTTGTTTTAATCTATAAATTACAACTGGTCAAAATAGCAAAAAAGATGCAGTGTTTTCAGACCTCAAATAATGCAAAGAAAAGTAGTTCACTAGTTTTTAAACAACACAATACTAATGCTTTAGCATAGGAAGAGTTCAGAAATCAATATTTGGTGGAATAACACTGATTTTAATTCACAGCCTTCATACATCTTGGCATGCTCTCTACCAGTCTTTCACGTTGCTGTTGGGTGACATTATGCCACTCCTGGTGCAAAAATTCAAGCAGCTCGGCTTTGTTTGATGGCTTGTGGCCATCAATCTTCCTCTTGATCACATTCCAGAGGTTTTCAATGGGGTTCAGGTCTGGAGATTGGTATGTAGCATTGTCCTGCTGGAAAAAAACAATCCTCAGTGTTGGGGAACATTTGTCAGAGCAGAAGGAAGAAAGTTTTCTTCCAGGATAACCTTGTATGTGGCTTGGTTCATGCATTTATAACAAAGACAAATCTGCCCAATTCCTGTTTTACTGAAGCACTCCCAAATCATGACCTATAAATAGTAAATACAGAGAAACTGATAATGGCAGTTTTGGAGAGCTGTGGTTTGCAGTGGTAGAGAGCTCCAGAGCTATATATATCAGCCGTGGCCCGTACATTTTAAGTCTAGGCATTTAGTGCGATTCATGTCATTAAGAAAACACAGTTTCCCAATGAATAAGACACCATATGCCCATCATACATTATGTGGTAGTCAACTAATAATACAAATATACATTTTAAAAACATGTCCACGCACGAAAGCCAGAACCAAGGAGGTCTAATACCAAGCAAAATCTCTCTAATAATATTTTCGATTTAAATATTGCTTGCAATAAATTTTGTTTTGTAAGGTTACACGGTTACTTTTCAAAATTTGATTCGACACCGAATGCTCAAGCAGCCTAATTTACACTTAGAAAAATCCTGATGTTGCAATAACATTGCAAAACGTACTTACCAATTTGCTTGAAGTGAGAATCAGTCCTCCATTCCTGTTTAATTAATCAATTGCACGATCATGCAGAACAAATCGTATTTCTAAATCCATAAGGATCTCTTTCTCAATGGCAATACCAGCAGTAATGACAGCCAACTCATCAGCAAGAACTCACACTCTTCGCTTTCAAATTACGTATATCACTTAAAGCGTGATTGCATCCCTCAAGGCAGCTAGAAGGCCTGAACTTGGAAAAATCCTAAAAAGCACACCCAGAAGAACAAATAATTCAACCTGATTGGCTGATGAATATGACAATCTGACTTTAGATGCCCATTCATTTGCACTGTTGAGGGATTCTGTGAAAATCTGAAGGCCTGACGGGGTGGAGCTCAGACTCACGCGCTGCTTCGGTTAAGGAACATGCTTCGGGCATGTGAATTGTGAAACATTTGTTTTTTGTTATTCATTTGTAGATTAAATAGGAGTGGAAAGCAATTGGGAATACACATGTAAAAAGGTCAATGAGAATGAAAGGATGAAAAAATATATATTTATTAGGGATGGATGCTGGCCCTGAGAAAATACCACAAGACCAAAAATGCACCCTCAGAATCATGCGTTTATGTGAGCAGTATTACTTCCTGGTTCAACTGGACCAAAACCTGTGCCTCAGAGGTTGCTTGCACAACATACAATCAGTAATGCTGGAGGAAAGGATGATCATGCTTGAATTGATTAAAAAAAAAACATTTGATGAGGATGCCACTTGTCAGTAATTTGACTGTATGGAGTTGATTACTGGTACATGTACTTTCAGAGGTGATATGTTGATTTCTCATGTGATCATGTTGTTTTTGGAATGACCACTTCTGTTAATCGACCAACTTATCACAGTTTTTGCTGATAGTTGGCTTAGCTGATATATCACCCTTTCACTTCTCAAAACCTGAAGTTAATTATTCGTCATATAATAATTAGAGCAGATAATTTATTTTCATTCTACTGTGTCTATCACATACTTGTGATTGTAAATTGCATTTAGAACTTGGTGTCATGGCGGTGTTTGCTGCACTGTTAAGTGGAAGATGACGAGATTATTCTATAGTGTTGTTATAGTGTTTTAACAGGTTCTTTCAAGTGTTACTCTGCAAAGTGTATTTGGGGTTTCTGTCACAATATTATCCAGCTTGTTATCTTAAACCAAGATACACCCTCAAGCAAGGACTCTTGAAATATCTGTCACACGGATTGAGCAGTCTGTCAAGCACTGAAATAAATCATTTAGCTTGAATAAACTATCAGCGGGTTGGGAAGTTTATGAACTTTGAGGTGAATTGGGCCATTAATCATATATATGGGGCTGAGAACCATATATTTTTTCCTCCTTTGTCCTCTGTTCCACATTCTGTTGACAACAGAATTTTTAAAATGATGTCATAAGGTTATAATTCAGGGAGAGAATGGGGTTAGAATAGATGGATTAGCCTGGTATCTAGAGGTTGGATATAAACCCCCAGAATTTTGGTTTTATTTACCCCCTTCTACACCTGTAATGGAGTGGGCACAAGTAAATGGGGTCAGTTCTCACTAAGAACCAACAGTTCAGCACCAGTCAGTAGTATAAAGAAAGCTCTTACATCCTGGCAGACAAAAGTATACTTCCTTTCATTTTGCTGACCAATCACTGAGCTTATGGAAACCATAGCTGTACCATTCAAATATGTTTAGTCATCAGCCATGGCACAGTAAACAAATAGGCCTCATTTGGAACAGGTTTAACAGGTTTAGTGTTGCTACCAGTTACAGTGCAACCAAGTACCAAAGTGGCAGTTAAGACAATTAAAAGCTGATTAAATGCACATGAGGATGTTAATTTCAGGCAAAAAAATCAGTCTGTTCACACTATGAATTCAGCAAGAGCTGATTGCAAGTTTTGCTGTAGAAATCAGCCTGTGCTTACCGAAAATGTAATCACTGCCCCTAGAGGCCAAAGCTGAGCATATGAAAGATTGAAAGAATGAGCAAATGTCAGCTTCCGTTTTCAGGTGAAATGTCCAGTATAGCCAAAAGTGGGGTTTTAGTTGGAAATCATGTAATACAGTTAATAGGAATAAATAATATTTTTAACCCAAACCCCAACCCTACTGTCAAGGGAGAAAAAAAATTATTTAGAGTGAAAATATGACCTCCAAATCATGCACACCATTGTTTATGTGAACACAATTACTTCCCGGTTCCCACAGGACCAGAACCTATGTCTCAGGGATTGCTTGCACTGTTCATGAGGTTAGTGTTCAAATGAAAATCTTCATACCACTGGGACAATTGGAGAGCTTTCATTAAATATGCTCCATAGTCAGGGTTCAAAGATCTCTGGCTCCTTGGTGAAGTCTGTCTAGCGATCTCTCCAATTCCCACCCACCACCTTTAACTAGCAGACGATACTTGCGCCTCTCGCTAGCTGATCTCCTCGCATGTGCAGAGAAAAGTGAAAGAGCGAAGGAATCCATCTGTCTTCTGTCTATTGTGAAGAATCACAGATTAACACACTTCTACCCATTGAATGCTGGGAATTCCTCTCCTCGGGTGTGAGCCAGAGGATCTGCAGCTGTTTCGGCTATTAATAAGTGTGTATGTCTGTGTGTGTTTGTTTAGACAGTGTGACTGCCAACATGTGGCCTTGAGTCTAAGTCCAATCTTTAGCAAGCTGCAAATTGAGATATTGAGTGGAGAGCAGAAGAGTGTAAACTGCTTTGAGCCTTGATCCTTTTTCTTCACTGGATCTGTGATATTCAGTAATCAGTCCTTCTGTTCATTCTAATCTGACTTGATCATGATGTTCTAAATCTCCACAAGAAATGAGGAAGTACATACAGTAACCACACCTACACAACTCGCACATGCTCTCAAGATTTAGCCTACTGTATTAAGAGACATTAAGATAAGGATGCCTGATGAGGATTTGTTGAATTCTAGTGCTTCAGCCAGAATACATTTAAATGTGTTGGGCACTGATTGGTTCAAGCAATAAGCAATGATGCGGTTAGTTTAGTCTGTGTTTGTTTCTGGCTCAACTTCAATTAGAGGGCCTCCACCAAAATGTAATTTCTGTGCCACTAACATCACCATTGCAAAAATAATGTGATTGTTTCAAACAGATTTCCCAGTTTCCATTGGTCGGAAGATTGGCTTCATAATGTTAATAATGTCAACACATGCAATGACTCTTGTTGCCACACAGGATCATTGTGTTTCATTTCGCAATAAGTACTTTTTTTCTTCAGATCTTCCCAAGGACAGTACTATTACTGAGTTGTGTTCTTGAGACATGTTTAATGCCATTTTGAGAAGGCACCAAATCCCAGGTATGTTGTTAATAAGTACACACTTTAACAGCTTGTAAAAGTGGAATCTGACCTTCAAAATGGGACTGGATACAGACTTTGAAACGTTGCGCTTTCCACTTACTCAAACCTTTTATAGGCTTTGATCAATTCATTTCAACATAACATTTCAAATAATAACTAATTAAATAATAATTAGGTAGGGGGAATAATAACCAGTTTATATGCAAACCGATAAAGCCAAACAATTCACTTAACATTAATGCATTCAAAGAAGATATCTTAAAATGGTCCATACTATTGACATCATCTTTTGACATATATATATATATATATATGTTTGCTTGATGACATCAAGCATGTTATTGTTCTTATATTGTCCTTGTCTCTTGGAATTATACCTAACATGTGTTTTGTTGTAGGTGCCCATAATATTAATCCAACTAGTCTGAACAGAGAATATGACTAATTGCTTCTTGAGACAGTGTATATGCAGCAGTTGTCTGAGGAGGTTTAGGGCAGGACTGAAGCCAAACATGGTCAATCTCAAGGCTATATGTCCATCTCCAGAGACCATGATGTTCCTATTTCCACCATACAGTATATAACACACAAAGTATACAAGGGATCAACTCACATCATCTGTTGCCAACTTCATGATAAGGGATTTTATAAAGAGCAAGACAACATGAAGGACATAAATAAGAAAGCCCCAAGACACATGAAGCACAACTTGGATCTGGGAAGAACTACAGCAGTTAACACAAGGACAGTGGGCCGAACATGTACAGGCGTATTTGAAGTTCATCGGTGAATAGTGCTTCACTGCATTGATTTAGATGTAATGCTGTGCTTGCCACCAAATATTAAAGCTATTGCAGTAATACATTTTGTCAGAGCAATTTCTATATATTTCCTTTTTTTAAATAATATATTACATTCTGAATCAAAAACAAGGGATGTGTAATATTAACTGTCAGAAATTGAGAAAGACAAACACTTAAATATTTTATATATATTTTTTTTTAGAATTGTTCTTTATTTGATCAAATTACAATATTTTGGCCACCACTTTGAAAATGCTATTCATATGTTACCCAGACAAGCAAACACATATCCTTAAACAGTAGAGCTGTCAAAATAAATTAGTTAACATGTACGATTAATCAAATATGATTAACATGTTTTTTATTAACAATGTTAACTGGTTTATTAAATTTTTAAACATTATTTATTTAATCCATTATTACTGTTTAATGTAATTCTGTGTGTTTTCTGGAGCTGCAGCACTACGAGTGAGACGATTATAGACCGCTGTTGCATAAATTTATGTTATGAGCATTATCCAACATACTACAGAATCTTATAATCACACATTTAATGCAATAAGGCATTAGCTACCAAAAAAGTTGTGATAATTCATAATTCAATTTACAGCTCTATTAAAAGCATAATTCAGATATTATTAATTCTAAACATATCTAATACAGTGGCAAGAAAAATATGTGAACCATTTGGAATTAGCTGGTCTTCTGCATTAATTGGTCATAAAATGTGATCTCAACTTCGTCTAAGTCACAAGTATATACAAACTTACTTTTTGTGGTAAAAGTAAGTCTCCTTTGGCAGAAATAACCTCAAACAAGCTTTTCCAGTTTGGACCAGCACAATGTTCAGAAGGAATTTTGGACCATTCTTCCTTTCAGAACTGCTTCAGCTTAGCCCATAGTCTTAGGAGGTCATTTTATAGCATCTCTATTGGGTTAAGTTCTGGGTTATGACTTGGCAACTCCAAAAGTGGATTATCTTTTTTGTAGCCATTATGTAGTGGATTTACTATGATGATTAAGGTCATTGTCCGGCTGCATCACCCAACTTCTACTGAGCTTCAGCTGGCACATTGCCACATTGATGTTACGCTGTAGGATATCTTGATAAATTTGGGATTTAATTTTTCCCTTAATGATGCAAGCCCCAAAGCTTAGTTTCATAAGTCCACAAAACATTTTCCCAGTAGTGTTGTGGAGTGTCAAGGTGATATTCAGGTATGCAGCAATGTTTTTGTTGGAAAGTAGTGGCTTCCTTCATGGTGACTTGCCATGAACACCATGTCTATTTAATGATTTCCATAAAGTACTGTAGACTCATGAACAGACATCCTAACCAGTTCCAATGATTCCTTTAAGCATTCTGTGGTGTGCCCTTTGAGTCGTCTTGGCTGGACAGCCACTTCTAGGGAGAGTAGCCACAGTACTAAATTGCCTCCATTTATAGACAGTTTGTCTATCTGTGGAAATATTAATATCTAAGCTGTTCTAGATAACTTTGTAACCTTTTCCAGTTTCATGCAAAGCAACAATTCTTGAATGTAGGTCTTCGTAGATCTCTTTTTTGCGAGGCATGGTCCATGTCAGCAGATACTTCTTGTGAATATCAAACTGAAAATGTTTCAGTGCTTTTTAAAGTAGCTCTAACCCACACCTCCAATCTTGTTTCATTAATTGCATGCCAGGTTTTCCAACACCTGACTTTAATTAGCTTTGTTTGACATAATAAGCCTAGGGGTTTGCATACTTTTTCCAACCTACACTGTTTATTTCTGAGCAATGTATTCAATATGTACAAGAACAATAGAATAATTAGTGTGTTATTATTTAAAACAGATTGTGTTTGTTCATTATTGTAACTTAGATGAAGATCAAACAAGATTTTAAGACAAATTTATACATAAATGCTGGTAATTCCAAAGGTTTCACATCATTTTTCTTGCTACTGTATATATTTGATAAATATGATTGACTTTTAGTTTAAACAAGCAAACAAAAAACATATCTACTCAACAATGTTGTATATTTCCTGTAGCTCTTCACTGAAGGTCATCAACATTGAGAATGTGTGGCATGGTCCTGAGACAATGTTAAAATAGAATGCTGTAATGCTCTTAAAATAGAATAGAATTAGAAAACATTACGAGGTGGCTTTTGCAGCAGGAAAAAAGCCCTCATGCCAGCTGAATGCAAAGCATGGGACAGACTATTCTTTTCAGCCCATCGTATATCACGGCAACTATCAAAGAAAGGTCACCCATGTCTCACACCTACAAAACGCACTTGCTTCTAGAAGTGAAGGGTAAAGAAGAGGCCTACTTGCTCAGGAAATTTCAAACCATTGTACAAAAAGAAGAAAGAAGCCTTTGAATGAATGCAGATTCCTTTCAAATTAAAAGAAGGTGTCTTCAGATTTTTGTTCACGCCATCTTGTGTCCCACACAATTCTCTTTTCTTCACATACTCAAGTGTTCTATTGTAGGGATCTCTCATTCTGTTATCATCAGAGCACATATGGAAACTAACACCCAAGAGCGGACACATGCACCACGTGGGGGCACACACACATTCACACCTTGCAGAGCATCATTCAGATGCTTTTCCCCCAAAAAGTGAATGTTCAATACACACACACACACACACACACACACACACACACACACACACACACACTCACTAACACACACAAACACATACACAAACTCATGGGCAAACATTTTTCTGGCTGTCAGCAGGGACAAACATGAAGAGGGCTAAAAAATTTACATTTATGCTAAACACTTGAGTGGCAAATGCAATGTGCTAATACTGAGCTGATGAGATAAAGCAAAGGTGGAACTGGCACAAGCCCCCTTTCGGTGCAAGGCAAAGTCAAACCTCTCTCTCCCATCTCCTCCACTCATTTGCCTGGTAGGATTAGCGCTATAGTGTATTTACTTGGGCATCTCTCTCTTTCTCCCTTGCTCTCTTTCCTCCAAAACAGATGCAGCCATTGATTAATGGGCTGATGGTGGATAAAAAGTCGAAAATGTCAGCGAGTATCTTCTCCAGCAGTGTCACTCTCCTCTACAACAGAACAATGCTTCTAACTGAGGAGCAGGGCCACGTGCCAAGTATTCCTCACAATGGGAGGTCATGTGCCTGCTCCCCTACTGCAAGTAGGCAGATATGTATGCATCTACAAAAGGACACACTTGGAGGATGGGAGGGAGCGCTGACTTAGGGGTTAGGAGGGGAGGGTGCTATGGCTCAATGTGGGCTAATAATAGGGCATCACATGGGTACGTCAAGTCAGTTCGGACAAGTCCTTGCTGGCAGAGGTTAATCAAAATGGTTAGAATTAAGGACCTTTTTTTTGTAGTCTGCTTGCACTTCCAGTCCAGAACAAGGCTTAGGGGCAATGCACATGTGATGGGAATGACATCGACAATCTGAGGCCGGATGCCCCCAAAACAACCTTCAGATTTCAATACTATTGATCAGAGGGAGCAGAGAGTGCCTTCTGCCCACCAACTCTACCCAGACTAATTAAAGAATAGCCACTAATAGCGTGAATGGTGCGTATGGGCTAACACGACATCCCCAAAACCCCCACTCAACATACCTCTAATGCTGCCCCAAAGTGATTAGAAGGATGTACAAATCTAGGAAGTTGTCGTTGTTTAGCATGTAATGCACTGAGGGTGTGGGACAGTGTAGTAAGCCAAGGCCATCGCCGGCAGAAAGATTTGAACGATCTTTTATAATTGCACATCACATTTGTCTGCATGGATTGAGAAAAGAGAGGCCACCGGACTGGGAGGGAAGTGGGACGGATCGTTTGACAGAAATCCGAATCAAAGTTGAGAGACCTCAAGTGATGGCACTGAGAAATATGTTGACTTTATTTATAAGGCAGATGGGGTTAGTTTTTTTTTTATCTTCAGTGATTATTTATCAGGGTAGGTTTATTTTTTTATAAATCAATTTCTTTATTTGCATACCTTAAAGGTACAGAACATTTCTTACAATATTGGTATGTTGTCTCTGTATATGGGATAAGTTTTCACAATGCAAACCTGCAATTCAATAGCTAATTTCAGGAAAGAGCTGTTATAAAAATCTTATAATTAAATTTGACTTTTTATTATAGAATTCACAAATAGTCTACTTTGTGTTTTGAGTCAGGTTTTTGCAACCAGCAAAAAAAAAAAAAAGAAGAAAAAATGCTGAAGAAAACAAACATTTGTGTAATTGGACTTTTGACTCAAAGGCATATAGTGACTGAGATATAGTCCTTGTGACAGCTTCCTCTTGTGACAAATAGCTCCGGTCTCCATTTTAGCAATCAGATAGCTAATATCTGTTGTTACTGTTAATTCTAAATATGTGTATGTGGTTTAGGATAGGTGTTCATGAGTGGATGTGTGTGAGAACAGAAGCTTGAGCATTAGTGAGAAAACATGTGTGTCATTTGACCTTGGTCACTGCTAGACAGGCCTAGTTTCTTGCCAAACTAATCAATAAGCCAAACAGGCAGAAGATGAGTATTTAAAGCTAACGTCAAACACAGATAGGTTATCTATTCAGCCCAGAGCGCACTCCTGTGCAAATATTTTGCTAAAACATTTTTCATGGTAACTTGCTTATAAAACGATGTCACTCTCTTCCTCTTTATCCCCAAGCACCAACCTCTTCTCTCTCTTTCTGTTCCATGTCTCTCATCATCGAGAGTGCATGGAAAGACTGCTGGAGCCACGTGGCTTAGTGGCAGTGTATCACAATGTAACCACAGGTCAACAACTTGTCTCTAGGGATCAGTCAAACAGACAGAGGGAATTAGAGTCATGAAGCAAACAAGCCGTTCATATTCATATGGAAAAACTGGGCGATCCAGAGGCAGGGTTAATTTGTAACCCTTCAAACCCTTTGATTTAGCTGATAGATTTGCACTGTCATTGTTTACCTGAAGTGAATCTGAAGTGCAATAACCAACTGGCAATGTTTTACATGTGTAATTACATGTAGAAAGAAAGAAAGAAAGTCAGTCAGTCAGTCAGTCAGTCAGTCAGTCAGTCAGACAGACAGACAGAAAGACAGACAGACAGACAGACAGACAGACAGACAGACAGAAAGAAAGAAAGAAAGAAAGAAAGAAAGAAAGAAAGAAAGAAAGAAAGAAAGAAAGAGAAATACACTTGCCATTAGAAAAATTTTGTTTTGTTTATTCCATTACCTTTGTTTTATTCAGCTGATGCCACACTATAAGTCAGTGTGGTGATATAAGTTGATTTTTTTTTTTTCTATTTACATGTTTTTTTTTTTTTATGAAGCCCGTCATTATGTCTTTAATTTTCAGTCAAATCTAAGATCATTGTTGATGTTAGACAAGAGCAAATAGGGGCATTTTGAAGACTACAGCAATTTCTCCTCTTAGAATCTTGCCTCGGGGGGAAAAGGCCTTCACTACAGCATTTTTAAAGATGCCAAGAATGCTGTTGTTAAAAAACAGCTCCTTTTTGTGTTGGAAAAACAAATTGTGACCTATTAATATCATGTTAGATTAAACAACTGTCCTTCTGTTGTGGGGAAAATCCTAAACCCTATTAGCAATATCGTCACCTTCCTAAAATAATTGCCTAAGTCATTTTTTCACTTTTCTCAGAAAACACAAAAAACTGAACCAATAATTGAATATATGATATTTATTGATAATGTCACTCAAAAAGGTTATGGCATAAGATGACAATTGACATACTAATAACAATGCATGTCAATTATGTAACGTAACGGGAATAAATGACTTAGGCAGATTTTTGAACATGCCTTTGTTACTTAGGCAATTTGAAATGTACAACTCTGTCAACAATAAAACACTAACAAACAAACTAAACATCATTCTGAGGAGGCATGTGCATCTCCTCCCTTCTACCTCCAGCTCTTTGCTGGGTTCTTGCCTGATGCCTATTAATGTGGCAAATTATCAAAGTAGTGATGACACTCAACAGGCATGATGTGTTTCATTGACTGGAGGTCCTGGAACTTTCTCTCCTTGATTGGCCGACCACATGGAAACATTCAGTATCCATAGGATCGGCTCTTTTGGCAACTGCACCCTCTGTGGCAGTTCTTCCCACACAGAGTCCCCCGAAAAGGAAAGCTTGAAATGGACCTTGCCTTCACTGCCAAACTGAATAGCCCGCAAATCATGCACAGTCGGATCTCCAGCCTTTTTGCCTGGTCTGATGCTAGTGAAGTAAGATCCATTCATTTTCAGGAACTCATCATGCTTGAGCACCTTCACATGGTAAGGTGATGGGTTGATTCTTGCAGTCTGGAGTATGATGACGTAGTCTCTCGGTGTAAAGACATCCGTAACTATTTTGCGTTCAATAGTACTATGCATGCTGTCACACTCCATTTGTGTGTGGCCTGCAACAAGGTATTTCTGTGTTATTAGTACCCCATATTTCCTCGCAAGCTCAGAGAATGCATTCGCCACACCTGCATTGCGGTTCTGATAACCGCAACCGTCGCTCCACACTATGATCTCTTTGAGTTCTGGATGGTCTTTGATCACACCTTCAAAATGGCGATATTGAAGATGTGCAAATACCTCGCTACTCAGGTCACCCTCTGATTCGTCCCAAATGTAGCAGTATCCTTCTTTTGATCTCAAGTCGAAGAGGGTAAAGTTATGGACCTGCAGTTTCGTTTTGTAATACAGGCTGCTGGCTTGGGTTTTGGACACAGCAGCACAGCTTGCAAGTCCATTGTCCAAACTGACTTCTCATTATTCGCAGAATCCTTGTCAGAGAATTTCTCTTGCCTCGCTTCATCTTTCTCGGTGACATGTGCATCATATTTGGCCTTACTGATATTCCCATGCTTGAATGAAACACAAACATCACACTGATCTTTTCACGGAATGAATACAGAATAGTTCTCTTCATGGAATACATCTGTGAAATATCGTATTCCAACGGCCCTCACTCCAGTAGTTGCAGCTGCCTGTTGATATTCCCGATGTAGTTGGGAGATGGTTGTGCCTGGGTGAAGGAACTTCTTGTTTTTGTAAGTCTCTGTGCTTCTGCAGTAGTGTGAATCAACAGTGGGTAGGTCCCTCAACCAGTCATTAAGGAAATCCTTGACATCAGCTTCAAGCTTTGCATGCTTGCCACTCATAGGTCCAGATTTAGACGGAGGCACTGCTGCTTGTTCATCATGGTCGAGGGTGTCTTTGTTCAGCCAGTCTGTAATGGTTCTTTCAGGGAGACCAAGTGTAGATGAAAAAAGTGCCTTGCACACTTTGAGAATCGTTCCATCTTGAAGCTTCAGTTGGTAGGACAATGATGAACTGCGTCGGGATCCCTCAGCAACTTTCTTTTGCTTGATGTTAACCTTTGTGACCAAAGTGGTGACGTATAACCGACGTTCTTCCCAGGTGTTCATTGCCCAAATCTTCTGAAATATCCACTGCCGCTGCTCTTCTGTAATGACTTGGCAGTCTCGAGTTGAGACTCGCTGACAGAACTTCGAGTTGCAGGGAGGACCCATAGCCTTTGCACTTATTTCTTTGCCACTTTTGCTCTTGTATGATATTCCTTTGAGACGTTTCTCCTTGGATTCATTTTGTTTCCATGTTCCCGTACTAAGGCATTTATTTCTTTTCCTTTTGACCGTATTGTTTAAAGCAACATCCTCATCCTGCTGTTCTGGAGTTGTTGCCACCATGGTTAGGCTGTCTTCATTTTCAGGGGCAGAGGACTCATCACAGGATGGGTTATAGTCTGGATCTCTGATGAAATCATCAGATATGTCCTCTTCATGGTGTGAATGTATCTGCTTGGCATCTTCAACAACATCAACAGGAGTGTTTGAGGTATTTTCTGCTCCATCTGAAACTGAGTCTTGGCCTGTTACAAAATCTACATAATCTAGGATTAGAGTTATGGTCTCGTTGTCATTTTCAGTGGATGAGACCTGATCAGTGCTCCTGCCTGCTCTTGACCTGCTATTGACCTCATTGTCAAGTGCATCTCCTACAAAAAAGAAAAAACATTTCAACTCTTTGAGGTGTACAGTCACAAATGTGTGACCATTCTGAAAAACATTAATTGTTTTGTGGTCAGAGGTGGGTAGTAACGAAGTGCATCTACTTGAGTATTTATTTGGAATTGGGTAGGCTACTTTAACTCGAGTACATTTCTAATGAAAAAACGTTTACGTTTACCTGTACACTTTATATTAAGTGGCTTTAAGTACTATGTACTTACATCGAAAAATAAGTACAATGTACTACTTATTGTGTTCATGTTGTATTGTAAAACACTTTTGCTTCTATTGAGGTGTGATACTGGTAAGATGGACAGGTGTGGTGGTATGGGTCGGTTTAAGGGTAGGTTAAGGTGTAAGGGAAGGGTCAACTGTGTAATTAAAAATGTAATTACTTACATTAATTACAGCTGTTATTACATTCTGGTATTTTTAAAATATAAGTACAATGTAAAACCATGTATTTACACAATAAGTCCATTGTATCAAGTTATTAATTTCAATGTAAGTACATAGTACTTAAAGCCACTTAATATAAAGTGGGACCCTTTATTTTAACCCAATAAGTTGTTAAATGCATAGTTTATTCCAAGCGGGCTGTATCTTTTTTTTCTGGGCATGCGCGATCCTCAATTAACAAATGAATCCCTCTTTTGAGTTGATTCTGTTCAAATACATAATGAAATAAGTTGACCGAACTGTCTAAATCAGTTTGCGAATCAGTTTGAATGATTTGTTCGGTTTCCTGCACGCACTAATCTGAGGCGGTTTCACACTCGGACTCGTAACAGGAAGATTTAAGAACATCAAGCGTTGGATGAAGTGGCCGTGGACCATACAGTACAGTCTAGTGAAAGCAAATCTGCAAATTAATTATTTTGTTTGCCAGCAATAAAGATATTTATTAGTTGAACATTTTCGTATGCTGTCTGTGAATGAATGATTCCACAGGACGATGCATTCGATTTCATTTCATTCAGGTAATAGCTACATTTTACAACCAAACCGATTATATACACATCGTTTCTAGATGTTTGATTACAATATGTAAGCCTATTCAAATCTTTCTTAATTAGATCATGTAATGTGGAAAAAATTAGACAAAAACTAGATGAAATATTGTTTAAAAATACAGAAAAGAGTTAACAGAAAGCCTAATGCTAGCTTGACTTAGCTATTTTTCTTGACTAAAATGCTGACTAAAAAGACTAAATAAAAAGACAAAAACACAATATTTTTATGCAATATTTATAGTCTATATTATAGTAAACCTCATCACTTACCAGTAGGGGGTGAACCCTGAATCATGGAAATAACTTCAGAGGTTGAGTAGCTTTTCCATCTTCTTGATGCACCTGCCATCTTAAAAAACTTGTAAAATTGTCTCATTGCCTTTTGACTTAGGCAAAATAAAACGGCCTAAGTCACACACTTGACATAGGCCATTATACTATAGGGGTAGAATTGCATGATCTGTTCAACTGAGGATGTGGGCGATTTTACCAAAGGTGGCCAGCATCATGAGAAGATGACTTATGCAAAAAAATCATTTTTGTCAAAAAATGACTTAGGCAATTATTTTAGGAAGGTGACGATATGATGTATTAGCATTAGATTTTCCTTATTGTTCTGCATATGGTTAAATGTAAACTTGCATTCAAAGAATATGACAGTAACATAAACACATTTTTCCTCTTCTTTCATCACTCTTTCTTACTTCCCCCCTCTCGCAGTAAGATATGTGGCAGTAAAGTATGTTATCCTCTGCAGGAATCATCTCCTCTAACATATGGGTGTCTCGTGGTCCAAAAGGCTTCTCTGTGGGCCAGGTGGGCATCTGCTCCTTAACATTCACACTGAGGAGGCTACATTACCTTCAGCAAGACGGGCACAACAAATGGTCATCTTTACTGACTGAGACCTATATTTAATGCAAGGAAATAAAATAGGACTTCTGGTTTAGCATTGTAAAATATCCATGTGTCTAAAATATATAAATCTTATAAACAACAAAATGGAAAGAAAGTTTTAAAAAATATAGGCCTACATTTAGCTTTTTACAATATATTATGTGAATTCAATTTATCAGTGTTTGAAAAAGCATTTCAATGTTTTTAATTTCTTATTTTATAGAAAATAACTGGAATTGCACACCTGTTCGTAAAAAATAAATAAATAAATATATAAAACTTGTCAGAAATGCACTTACAACAACATGATCACACAGAAAGTCATATTTTTACTCCACTGATGGTTATGTTTGAAATTTGGGTTGGGGAGTTCAGTTTAGAAATATGCATTCCTCTTCACTGTATTACAACCTGTCCAGCTGAAAACAACTCATTTCACAACTTGCTTTTGGTGCCTCTCCATAGACATTACACCCAGATAATGTTGCTCCCACATGCTCATATGCCCAACAACCCTTATTGCTTTGGCCACTGGGGGCAGTGTTTCACATGTTGGTAAGCACAGACCGAATTTAGCTAAAGAAAAGACAACCTACTCTTTCTGATTTCACTGTGAGATCAGTCTGCTTACAATGGAAATCCGTGGGGGAAAACATAAAACGATTGTCCCTTAGACTTCCATTGTTCCATGTAACTGGGGCGGACTGGCCATAGGGAGAATGGGGACTTTATTCGATGGGCTGGCTGCGAAATGGGGAAAAACGGGCCATGATAATCTTAAATGGGCCACCATGTTATGCAGAATGGGCCGGGACAGGCTGAAGATAGCTTCAAAACAGTGAAGCGAAATGTCAAGGGGGGCCACAGTATACAGAAAAGGACAGCAAACCCCACAACCCCTGTTTCTTCTGCTGAACACAAATGAAGATGTTTAGAATAATATTTCAGCTCTGTAGGTCCATACAAGACAAGTGAATGGTCGCCAGAACTTTGAAGGTCCAAAAAGCACATGAAGGTAATCGATACGACTCCAGAGGTTAGATCTACAGTATATCTTCAGAAGCAATATAATAGGTGTGGGTGAGAAACAGGTCTATTAAGAAATAGTGTAACCTATATTCTGGATCTGCTTTATCATGTTCTATTTAGTAGGAAAATATTGTAAAGGTTAGCAAAAACATATCATCATGACCTTACAAATGTAAGAAAGATGTTAAGCTACATAATGGTCCAAAATCTGATGCTTCATTTTTGTACAGACCCACTCACTTGTGTCATGTGCCACAGAATGTATGGACTCCACATTGCTCAGCAACTACACTACCTTCACACATCCATTATTAAATTATCCTATGCTAAACAGCTGTGACACATTTTCAAAGGAGAAGGGTGAACAGTTCTGAAGGATGTCTCTCACTTCATTAAGTTGTCTTGTGAGGGTTTCACTGTAATCCTACGGCAAGTGCTGCCAGAGTTTAATCAAGATGATGGCTGTCATATGTCTCAGCTTGTGTTTTCAGAGATCTTCCCCTGAGCTTCACATTCTCAAGAGCATTTTGCACAGATTAATACATCTACTCTCTCTCTCTCTCTCTCTCTCTCTCTCTCTCTCTCTCTCTCTATCGATTTTTTTCTCTATTTCTTCATCTCTCTGTTGGTCTCTCTTGTGATGACAAGAGACCAAGACAACAGAGGTTCATGCTGGGCAAGTTTAGTCAATTAATGCAGTGTGCGTTGCACGTGTGTGAGTGTGTGTGTGCGTGTGTGTGTGTGTGTGTGTGTGTGTGCGTGTGTTGTTTTCAAGGGTTTAAGAGTAATTCTCTCTTATCCTTAGAAGTTAAATCTGCACTTTTCTTTCTTTCTTTTTTTTTTGCTGTCGTGTCTTTTAGGCTGTGGGTTTGCTGTTGGCAGTTGCTACAAAGCGAACACTTGACTTTCCCACATTTAACTCCTATCATAGTTTATTTCTAGTGTTTAGGAATCTTTTTTTATCCTACTGCCTCCTTATTACCTTATCACTCCTTATAACCTCACCGTGACATGAAGTGTCTGAACACAAAATAGGTGTCGTTGACTTAAATACTGGTGATCATATGTTAATGTTTCATGGTTTCAGATGTCAGAAATTCAAAGATTTTAGAACAAGCCATTTCGCAGAAGTTTCAATAGATGGTATTTTTTAAACGGGGAGGATTTTTTTAGTACTGAGAGTGCTGATTAAGGAAAAAAGATGCAAGAAAGACATGCTCGAGGTCGAAATTTAATTTTCATCCTTTTCCCTTACATTACTAATGAAAACCACTATATGCCATGAATTAAACATTTTTACAAGGTAAAAGGGTGTTCCTAAAACCCTGGTGGTAAAATCACTGTAATGCACTGAATCGAGTGGCTTATTGCTTTATAAGATGGCGACAACAGAGATAACATGTTGAGTGATCCAAACATCATCTGAAGCCTGAAACAGAACATCGGCTCAGATTTTAGGACTGAATGCACTTAGTTGCATAGAGAGCTATAGGATGCTTCCTTGCTCCCTATTTAGTGAATGACAGAACCTCCACTGGTCTCATACAGTTAGAAATGCACCTTATTTTCTTCCTAACTCCATTTAAAGATTTTAGCTTTTGGATGAACCCATTGATTCTCAATGTGAAAATGCATAGTAAATATACTGTAGTATTTCCAATTGATAATTGTCCTACAGTACACATTAAGTGTACATTGCATTTATCAGTGTGGCGTTTTGCAATAAATTACTCAAATTTTTAAAATAGCATATCATATCTAATCTAGATCGAATCTAATCTTTTGACTCAAACAGGTTTCGCTGTAAAAACATAATTAGGTTTTTTACAAGATGTAGTTTTGTTAGCGTTTCTCCCTAAGAAATGTGCGCTGTGATCAGCGACATGCTGTTTTGTCACATGACTCCATGCGTTGAAAGTTTAGCCCGTTACTGACAGCACAGATTCTCCTGAACTGAGATCAGAGAGATAATTTTAAATTAATTTAAATTATGCTTTGCGTATAGCAAAACCCAAATACAATGCCCATGCACGTGTATGCAGGGTTGCACAAGGTTAAAATGGTCAGTTATTAATAAAATGTTTGATGAATGATTCAAAATCAGGAAAAAAATATTCTTCCACCAAGTAAATATTTTTTTTTTTTTTCGTATATGTAGGCTAATGGCAGTAGACAAGCAATGTAACAACTTTTACTGTTGTGGTCTCAGGTAGTGTTGGAACTCTCCAGTTTCAAATTAGTTTTTGTATCCATTGCATTACTTAGTATTTCAGTGCTTAATGTTAAACTTAGAACAACTGTGATTCCATTTGTGTATTAAGTATTAAATCTAAGGATTATAGATAATCTTTTTCTTTTCCACCCATGAAATATACAGACACAGTTCAAATGGGTCGCACTATTTATTTTTATTTTTACAAGTGTAATTTGTATTAGTGCCCTACAATTAAATACAGTATAAATGCAAAGGCCTTGTTGTATTTGATGGTGCAGTGTGTGTGTGTGTGTGTGTGTGTGTGTGTGTGTGTGTGTGTGTGTGTGTGTGTGTGTGTGTGAGTGTATTAATCACTTTGTGGGTACCAAATGTCCCCATAAGGATAGTAAAACCCGAAATTTTTGACCTTGTGGGGACATTTTGTCGGTCCCCATGAGGAAAACAGCTTATAAATCATACTAAATTATGTTTTTTGAAAATGTAAAAATGCAGAATGTTTTCTGTGAGGGTTAGGTTTAGGGGTAGGGTTAGGTTTAGGGGATAGAATATAAAGTTTGTACAAACCATTATGTCTATGGAAAGTCCCCATAAAACATGGAAACACAACGTGTGTGTGTGTGTGTGTGTGTGTGTGTGTGTGTGTGTGTGTGTGTGTGTGTGTGTGTGTGTGTGTGTGTGTGTGTGTGTGTGTGTGTGTGTGTGTGTGTTTTCTTGCTGAGTTATGAAGGAGGTGTTCCGGACTCTCGGCTCTCCTACAGGATGACAGCTGGTGAGGAGCTGGGCCTTTCCAATGAGGAAACCAGTGACATGCAAGAGGTGAAAAAGTCTCTGTTTCCTCCTCTCTCCTTTTCCTCCATGGCTAGCTCATCTTTTGAGAAGGATTCCTTTTCAACGTGTCTTGCACAGAAGGTCATTGGTGGCGGATGTACTGGGACAAAAATGTCAAAGGCATATTATTTTTTCTCCGTCCATCATTCTTACTGTTTTTCTCTGAGAATTATCAAGAGGATAATAAGTATTTGGACATTCTTTTGATAAGTATGAGAGTGCTTCTGAAGTTTGTGACAATGCATACAAGGAAAACTTAATAGATTGTATGTGCATTATGCTGGCATCCTGTGGGTTTATCTTAACCCGCTTATTATAATCACCATGGAATTACATCCACTTAGAAATGTTGCTGCATTCACGCGAACCCACCCTTGACTTCAGTCGTATGGTTCTTCGTTGTGCTCTTGTTTGTCATTTTTTCTTTTTGTATTTCCCTCTTCATAGGCTCAATGTTTCACACATTTCAGTCTGTGACCAAATGAATTAACACAAATTAAGGCAAAGCGTGCAAGCCTTCTTCTGTGTGCAAGTGCTGGAGGCAGATAGACACTTATCGTAAGCTCTTTACATTGCCGTATTAATTCCAGACATTGAGGAAGGAAAACAATTTGGAGGCATTCTTGTCTACAGTAGACAAACTTGAAGCATAAAACTGCATTGATCTAAAGCCAGTTGGGCTGAGACAGATGTAGCCATGCGGGTTTCCTGGCCAAGTATCATCCACCCTATTTTTTTTTTTTGTTCAGCGATCTCATTGTGGACCACATTTGTAAAAATGTTTGGCATTCTTTTCTGAGCTAAAAGGCAAAAGTGGAGCGAGAAAGGGCCAAGCCGCAGTCTCTCTCAGTGGGAGAGAGGGAAAGAGAGAGCGTGGACGGGTCTCTGCGGGCTCTGCTGGCTCCAGTTGAAGGTGGCGGGGATGTCACACATGGGCATTGTGTCATGTAAACGTCTCTTCACTAATTAATTTCTCTCTGGGTTGCCGTGTGAAACAGCCCTGGTGTGATTCGACCCCACGAGCTTGTGCTTATTGTCTGTACATGTTGCTTTAAAGACAATACCATGATGTCCCTTTATGTTTATAATTCTGTCTCTTTCTCTGTCCATAATTCTCTCTCTTTCTTTTTCCCTTTCCCTCCCACTGTCTGTTCTCATAAAATTCTCAGGTTGTTGACACACTTAAGACAGAAGCTCACTTTTCTTATGTTGGCAAACATGACCACCTGCCAAGTCGCATTCAATAGGGAGACCATAACCACAAACGATAATGCATGCAATATATAGAGACAATAGATAAAGAAATATTACTACAAAAGAGCTTTCTGTTCAAGCCCTGTTTTCTTTACAACTACCTCACTGGAAGAAAAGGGATAGTCCATTAGGGACATGTTGATAAGACAATATTTACTCAGGAGGAACAAGTTCAAAGAGACTATGCTTTTTATCCCTGGTCTTGAAGCTGTGGACATTGTGACGGGCAGGTGTTTTTGCTGATTTGTACTGGGCTGATTCAAAAGAACTCTTTTAGCACAGACATCCGTGGTACTGGTAACCCGTAAAGCCACTTTGGTTTTTAAACTGTTCCATTGAGGCCTGATTTTATTTGCATAATTTTTTTTATTTATTCACATTTATAACTATATATTCAGTACTTATAACTATATATATAGACAGATTTATAACTATTTTAGATTTACTACTCTGTGTTCAAGATTTACAACAATAAATTTGGATTTAACTGCTATTTACAGATTTATAACTATATATTCAGGATTACCAACTAGATTTGCATGAAATCATTTGGCAGATGCTTTTACCAAAGCGACTTAAAATTCATTCAAGGTTTTGATTTACAACTATATATATTTAGGATTTAAAAATATATATTCAGATTTATAACTATATTCAGATGTATAACTATATTCAGGATTTGTATTTATAGATTTGGGTTTCTAAATATTACAACTAATATATTCAAATGTATTATTATATGTTTATGTATAACTATATATTCAAATTCATAACTTTATATTTGGATTTATAACTAAATATTTAGGCTTTATAGTTATATACAGATTTATGATAGATTTGTGTTTCTAACTCTATATTCAGATTTATAATTACATTCAGATTCAAAACTATATTCAGGTTTTCTAACTATATTCAAATTTATAACTATGTATTTCGATTTACAACTAAATATTCAGGATTTATATTCATAGATTCAGGTTTCTAACTATACAGCATATTCAGGATTTACAACTGTAAATTAGGATTTATAAAAATATATTCAGATTTATATTTGATTCATAACTATATTCACTGAACACTTTATTGGGAACACCTATACATCTACTTATTCATGCGATTATTTAATCAGTCAATCATGTGGCAGCAGTGCAATGTATAAAATCATGCAGATAAGGGTCAGGAACATCAATTAATGTTCACATCAACCATCAGAATGGGCAAAATATGATCTCAGTCATTTCAACCATTTTCAAAATATATTATCAGATTTATAACTTCATATTCAGGATTTACAAATATAAATTTGAATTTCTAACTTTATATTCAGGTTTTTAATTATATTCATATTTATATTTATATATTCAGGATTTACAACTAATATATAAAACATTTCTAACTAAATATTCAGCATTTACAACTAATATATTAACATTTCTAACTTTACATTCAGGATTTACAACTATAAATTTGAATTTATATCTTTATATTCGGGTTTATAACTATATATTCAGCATTTACAACTAATATATTAACATTACTAACGTCTAGGTTACGGATGTAACCGCCGTTCCCTGATGGAGGGAACGAGACGTTGTGTTGAAGAAGCGACACTAGGGTTCTCTCTTGAGTGCCGAATATACCTCTGATCTATGAAAAAAGGCCAATGAGAATTTGGCAGACAGAATTTGCATGTCCCATCCCCGGACATACGGGTATAAAGGCGGGGAAATAAGTCTGTTACATTCAGGATTTTTCTGAGGAGCCCGAAATGGTCCGGCCACAACAGTGGCTCGGCTCAGCGATGTGGCCGGGAGGACACAACATCTCGTTCCCTCCATCAGGGAACGGAGGTTACATCCGTATCCTAGACGTTCCCCGTCTGTCGCTCACTTCGACGTTGTGTCGAAAAAGCGACACTAGGGGTCCAATTTAAATCATGCCATGCGCTGAGCCGTGTACGTGTATTGCTGACACAGGAGCGGGCAGGTACTTGACTTGCCAAAATGTCCAGCTGTATCAGACTGCACGTACCCTTCCCCAGTGCCCCATAAAGTTGTCGGAATCCTTATAGTTACCCTAGACCGGGGAGCAAGGTGACGCTTGCCAACCTGGGAACAGGCCGAGCCTAGCCGGGTCTCTATTCTCTCTATGTTTCTCTCATAGAGTCAACAGCTGGGGCCCTTACACGCATCGGGGAAGGGGGTCTTACCCAGTTTCCTATTCTTTCAGGGGAAAAAAGACCCTGCAGAGACCACACCTGTCCAGAGAGGGGGAGGTAAAAGTGGTGACATACACCACATGGGCTTTTAGGTCACATGTGGGAAGTGGCGTGGTGGTAGATCCCGCCTCTTCGGAGGGAGGAGTTGCTACAGACATGTCGACCGGGGGGCAGTGGGAACTGCCCAAGGGAGACACGGGTCCTCTCACAGAAAATACACACAGGGGGGAAGTCCACTTAGGAGCCCAGACCTGTGGAGCACCTATTCCAGTACAGGGTAGATCTGAGTACCCACAGTGGATTGGGTGAGCAAATTCCTCCACTGAATTGCGGACCCAGAGGGCTAGGTAGGAGTCATCCAGGGAGCCGAGTGGGTGGGATCACCTTGGAGAAAACGCACATGGTTTTACCTCAACTGAGGGAAAGAGCGCTAGGTGCAAGTAATCCACCCGGTCAGTCCGTCAGCGTGTTACCGAGTTCTACTGGCTCGGACCTGAGAAAACACGGGAAGAAACTGACTCTACCCTGAGATTGTATAATCTCGCAAAGGTATTAGGTGTTGCCAGGGAGGTGCCTCTGGCCAGTGCCCATGAGGACGCAACACACCGGGGGGGCACGGCCTGGGTGCGATAGGCCAGTGAAATGGTGTCCACCACCCAGTGGGAGAGCCTCTGTTTGGAGACAGCGTTCCCTTTCCGCTGTCCACCAAAGCAGACAAAGAGCTGCACAATACGTCTAAAGCTCTGCGTGCAATCCTAGTAGGTACGCAAAGCACATACTGGACACAGCAACGAAGGGGCTGGGTCTGCCTCCTCCCGGGGCAGCGCTTTCAGGTTCACTACCTGGATTCTGAAGGGCATGGTAGGAACCTTGGGCACGTATCCCGGCCGCGTCTTAGGATCACATGTGTGTCTGCCAGACTGAACTCCAGGCAAGTGTCGCTGACAGAGAACGCTTGCAGGTCCCAGACCCTCTTAATGAGGCAAGCGCGATCAGCAGGGCCGTCTTTAGGGAGAGGGTCCTAAGTCCAACTGATTCTAGTGGCTCGAAGGGGGGTCTCTGAAGGCCCGAGAGGACCACTGAGAGATCCCAGGAGGGGAACAGGCTTGGCCGGGAGGGATTTAACCTCTGGGCGCCTCTTAGGAACCTGATAATCAAGTCGTGCTTACCCAAAGATGAGCCAGTCATCGAGGTAGTTGAGTATGCGGATGCCAGCTTCTCGGAAAGGGGCAAGGGCTGCCTCTGCGAACTTTGTAAAGACTTGAGGGGACAGGGACATGCCGAAGGGGAGGACGTAGTACTGATATGCCTGGCTGTCGAACCTTAGAAAGGGTCGATGTCGAGGCAATATTGAGACGTGGAAGTACGAGTCCTTCAGGTCTACCGCTGGGAAACAATCTAGATGCCGGACGCAAGTTCATTTAAAAAAAAAAAAAAGCATTTTGAACGGGAGTTTGTGCAAAGCCCGGTTGAAAACTCACAAGTCCAAGATCCATAGTAAGCGGTCGCCTTTCTTGGGTACGATGAAGTAAGGGCTGTAGAAACCCTTCTTCATCTCGGTTGGAGGGACAGGCTCTATCGCGTCTTTGAGTAAGAGGGTCACGATTTCCACGTGCAGGGATTTGGCATGTTCGCCGTGTACTGTGGTAAAGCGGACGCCCCGAAAGGGGGGGGGTACTGGCAAACTGAATTGCGTAACCAAGTCGGATGGTCCTGGCCAGCCAGCGAGATGGTTGGGAAGTGAAAGCCACGCATCCAAGCTCCGTGCTAGGGGCACTAACGGGAAAATTATTTTTGACGGCGGGGGGTCCGCATCCAGCATGCCGGGACTGTTTAGGTGTGGTGGCAGAGTGCTGTGAGAATGGCATACCGGGACTGTTGAGGTGTGGCGGCAAAGTGCCGTGAGAATGGTATTTGTGGGCCAGGTGACCCAGAGACAAAGGAGAAAGCTCTTTTATTGAGAATGTGGGTACGGCAAATTAAATAAATTCAAACAAGGATTCTTCTCCCGGCCCTCCACCGGGGGACAGAGTGGTCTGCTTAACAGCTCCGGAGCGAATGTCTTGGTCTCTGGGTCGATCGTCTCAGGAACGCCTGGGAGCATTCCGGGTCCTCGAGGGGGTACGTGGGGCGTGTGCTTCCTGCGGTGCGCTCGACGCAGGGGCTGAGAGCTGGGCCCGGGTTGAGGCGGAGCGGCAAACAGACCCAAGGAGCCAATCATCCAGCCGTGACGGTTGTGGGGAGGACGGAGGGTTCCAGTCCACCCCCACGCTTGCGGCGTCCCAGGCAAGCATGTCGGACATCTGGGCGTCAGTCTCAGCCTGGGCGTGCTGGCCTGAAGGCGGCAGCCCAGACGAGTCATCCGCGTCATATCCTGGACCGCTTTCTGATGCAGCGGCGAGCTCATCCAGTTCGGGGGGCTCCAGAGGATAGGCAGGCTGGCTGTGAGGCGAGCCGCTGTTGCCTCGAGCCTGGACGGAATTCAATGAGCGTGCCGAGGGGACGGGTGGTTCGCAGGGGTGTACATGGCGAAACCGAGCCCGCTGCCATCCCCAGATCGTCTCCATCACCAGACGCGTCGTCCTCAATCCCGTGGGAAGAAGAGCGACGCGGGGGGCAGCTGGAGTGGCATTCCTTTGGTTGAAGGAAAGCCGCGACTGCAACATTGCCATGGTCATGTTCTCGCAGTGAGAACATGAGCCCTCCACAAACGCTGCCTTGGTGTGATCACAGCCCAGACACACAGGACAGCGCCTGTGGCCGTCTGAAGCAGAGAGCACTCAACCGCATCTAGGAACTACACAGGTTCGGAAAGGTATCTTTATAAAGACGCATCCTAAAATGGACGTTCAATGTCGCTGTGTATTGCTCTTTTAGAGGAAAATACTCTTTTAGAGAAAATCACTCTTTTATAAACTCTTTTAGTTTGCGCTGTCGAAGTGCCCTGGGGCAAAATGCACTGTCGTGCAGAGAAGGAGAAAGCCGCTGAAGTGTGCCAAAGATCCAACAGCAGATCACCAGAGGTAAGAGGAACAGGTGTGTGTGACTCACAGCTCGCTGCATACACGACTATCGGCTCCGAAAAACTTTTCTGAATGAAACAGACGTATTTCCCCGCCTTTATACCCATATGTCCGGGGGCGGGACATGCAAATTCTGTCTGCCAACTTCTCATTGGCCTTTTTTCATAGATCAGAGGTATATTCAGCACTCAAGAGAGACTCTACCAGTTGAGTTTCAGGAACATGCAGTATAGGTGTTTATTTATTTAGTTAATTTATAAGTTTTATGTTCAAATTTAGCTGAATGTACTGCATAATAAAAGGTTAATATCTTAGGATGTTTTTCACCACTTTTTAATCACATATTTACATTTTAAAAGCCCTATTGTGAGACAAATTATTATTTATTTTTTTATAAAGCACAACTGTTCCATCTTGTCTCTTAATTATACATGAAAGCTGCATGCACAATCATGCTGTTTATTTTTTATATTTTTTTAAAGTATAGCATGCCACAACAGGACAGGAGTTCCCAGAAGGATTTCATGCCAACTACCCATATAGAAACACCACTGAGGGTGTGACTGTGATTTTAGGCCATGGGTTAATCTGTATCAGAATAATCAAGGGTTCATAGTAATGGAAAAATTATATGTCCAGCATTTATCATGGACAACGGAAAATCCAAACCAGATATCCCACCATAAATGAACCATATCACAAATGTACTGTCCATAACGATAATTATCATCTGCCATCCTCACCACAGTGAGATGTACATGCACAGTGTCTTTATGGTGTGGTAATAGACTAAAAGCTCCAAGGGCACGCCATCCCTGTGCAGATGTGCTCTTTCTTCCTCATTACCCATCAGTGCTCCAGCGGAGCCCTGATTCAGCCGGCCACAGCAGGCATGATATCACCTATCCTCCATGAGTGTATGTGTGTATGTGTGTGTCCTATCCATGTTTGTCCCTGGAACCCTTCCAAAAGTGGCTCTGCCACCCTGCTAGCCAAATAAGCAGAAGAAAGTACAGTGTTTTTCTGCCTGGATGAACAAAACCTTTGCTTTTTCTTGTGCAAGCGAGCAAGCAGGTGGCCACTGCTAAAGTCGATCACCTCCTCCAGTTCGCCTGCTACTTACACCCATGTTTACCTTCCTTGTCGTTGTCATAATCTTGCCTCTGGACTTTACTGCCTGTCTCCCTGCCAAAGCTCAGGCGCTTCTAGGGTCCCTTCTACTAGAATCAAAAAGCAGCTAAAGAGGTTAATGCACTCAAGTAAGGATGAACAACCAGCTGTTAACATTCTCATATTTAATACCTAACTCGTCCAGAAGACATCAGCCACAGAGATGGAAGGGAGAGAGTATGGAGCTTATGGCAGTCACATCTGCTTTGTACATTTGGGTTTGGAAGAGTATCTTAAAACACTTGAGACTCACAATACCCTGAGATGAGCTGGACTTAAGCAGAGATAAAAGCAGATAATGGAGCGTCAATGTAGGATGATGGGTCAAGAGAGCATAACTGTTCTCTTTTTTAATTTTGCTTTTGTTAATGCGGCTTCTTTATATAATAATAATGGTAATGTGGGAAATACAGCTCAGCAAAAGCAAAATATGCCCTTAAAATGTCATCAAGACTATAATCAAACTAAAGTTACCATGGCAAGTGTCATGTCCTGTGTTTTTGTCTAAATCATCTCCGCCAATATACAAGTGATGTTTCTATCCAGGTCACATCTCGAAGCTGAGACGGAGATGGAATAGAGCTGTTTTTCAAGTGGAAAACAGCTCTTGGATGCAGCTGTGTGCCACTGCGGCACCTGCCCTTGACCTCCAATCCAACCTGAATGGAAAAAAGGAGACTCTTTATCCAACTTTCATGTGATTCCAAACAGGAAATTTTAGGAAGGAGGTAAGAGAGGTGGAAAAATAGTTGGCAAGTAATTAGGTTTTAGTAGATTTAATACTTTATGGTGTTTGAATCAGATTAAAATAACTGCTTTCTTGGCTAGACAATAGTAGACTAACATGCACATTTAAAGAGATAGTTCAGCCATAAATGAAAATTCTATAATCATTTATTCATATCAGTTTTATTTATTTATTTTTTCTCCTTGGAATACAAGAGCTGATGTTAGGCAGAATGTTAGCATCCAGTCTCCATTCAGTCTATTCACTTTCATTGCATCTTTTTTCCACAGAATGAAAGTAAATCTGACTGAGGCTAAAATTCTGCCTTTTGTGTATCATAAAATAATGTGAGTAAATGATGATAGAATTTCCCGTTTTAGTTGAACAATCCTTTAAATCATGAAAAAAACATGATATTTTATGATAGAAAATGTGTATGCCCTTGTATGACTGTTTAAGGAAGAAACAGGCGCTTATCATTTAAATAATAACTGTAAAAATCCTCTTACATGCCTGTTATGATTTAGGCGGTGAATAGACATGACAGCTGAGTCTGGAAGGAGAAAAAAAGCTCACACTCGCAGATGCATCCATCACCATGCCTTTAGTCCATGACCGTCAGCTGTTTAGCAAATCTGTGATCCTGAGGGGAGTCCTGTTCATTCTCAATGCTGCACTTTAAGGGACATAGACTACCTAGTGATTCTACTGTATGTAACTGTATGTGAGGTTCTCAAGAAAAGAGGTCCACAGAAAAGGCCTGCGCATGATGTCACCGCCATGCCCTTTGAATTTGTGTCTACCCAGACATGTTTTTAGATACTTCAGAAGAGTCTTTGTTTGAACAAGGCTTGCAACCTAATGACTCGTATTGTGTAGAAAAGGCAAAAGCAGATACTCACACACCCACACGTACAAGGAGTGTTTTCCATTGTGCGCAGTCCACGGTCAGTTGAGAAGACGTGAAAAAGCATTATATGACTCTGATTCATACTGCAGTATTTAGTGATATTTATAGGGCCTTTTAAGGGGTGTTTCCTCAGTTCAAACACTTCAAAAATAGGTGATATTATTTATTATTATTATTATTTGCAAGGATACAAATGGGAATACATTTTACAGCCATGCCAAAAGTCACTTGTACAAAACAATTGATAATGTCTTAAGTATGGCCTCAACAATTTATTTGAAGTAGCCCCTGGGATTTTAGTAATGCTATCAATATTGAATTAATTTCTTAGTATTTCTTAATTTGTAAATCTATAAAACAACGTTGATAAGATCATGTAAGTGTTTATTTTGGTCTTTTGGTATTCATTTGATATATTCAAGTTTAAAAAATAAAATTGTTATTTAATTTTTATTCCATTTAATTTTGCATTTCCAAAGCAGTCTCGTAAGCAAGGTACAATATTGACTTTTTGCCTGCACCATGAAAAAACTTTACTTAAGTAAACTTTACTTTAATAATTTGGTTCTCACATCAGTTTGAAGGATTCTGTCATAAGCTTGGCAAACTTTGAATATTATTGTGTATAACCTTAATATGTTTTATTATGTTTTATTAGTTTAGTTACGAAAGGAATAATTGAATTATCTGAAAAATAATGCACACCCCGAGGTGGTAATATGGTCACGCAGTTCCAGTCTATATGTGTGTGTGCGTATGTAAGTGTGTCAGTGTGGGTGAGACGAGAGCAAAAGAGAGAGGGAGCACATGGACATTTTTCAACAGAAATTGAAATTATGTTTAGGATATTATAGACACTGTCATTCTTATCCGATGTACTTAGCCAATGTCTTTGTTTCATTTGGTTATTTTGCTGTGGTAGCCTGTTCTGCTGATAATTTGGCGAAGTGATTTGGAATCTGTGATGGCCCTGTCTAGTGTTTGCGCTGTGTTCTATTTCTCCTCCGCAGAGTGGCAGCAGGTGGGAGGCTTTCCTTGATTGCTCTGCTGATGGGCAAGAGGATAAAATATCTGTTCCTACCTTCCCTTGCTTTCAATACTTTTTGGGGGCTTGTTTGACTATTATATGGATGCTTTGAAAACTTAATTTTCTTTCCTTTAATTAAATGTATTTATTTTATGCTAATTTGAGTATTGCCTTTTCTTCATGTTGCCCGCCAAGAGCCAGTCATGTGCAACAAACCATTATGGGGTCGAGACCTGGAACTACTTCATAGCCGCCCTTACAAAAATGTAGAGTTCATGGCAAACTTGTGGCATATTGTTTATTGTTGCCAAAGGTTTGCCGGAGGTTCCCTCTACTGGCGAAGAGCAAATATTTGCAGCGGATCAAAAGCTCATTTGCATGTGAAAATAACAAGCTGAAAATTTGCCAAAAAATTTGTAAGGGCATGCCTTTACTGAAAAATAATTGAACACCTTAGATCGTCTGTCAACCAATCAGAATCAAGCATTCAGCAGACCCGTGGTATAAACTATACAACAATAAGTTCCGGTCCCCGAATCTGATTGGACTAGAGACTTTCCAAGAGTGCTGATGTCTCAGAACTGCAGCATTCGGATGTTTAACTGTTTGTATCACTCCACTTGTGTTCATAACGTTCTAAACTAAAGTGTAAGAGCAGCGCAGTTGTGTTAAAAGCAACTAGATGCGTTTTTTCATTTTTCCCTGTGATATAAAAGATTTTAGCCAGCAGGTGGCAACAAAAGACCATTTTTATGTGTTGTGAACGAATTGAGTTGACAAAGTTCATTTGAGTTAGCGCTTTCTTTGAAATCACTGGCATTGTCTTTCACACCATGATCGCTTGGATTAATACTACACTACAGCTTGGAAATAAAGTTAAACTTACAGCTTCAACATTAAGGCTTATAACAGCTGAGAGACACAACAGACAAAGTAATCACACATACTTAAGGTGCTTACCTACCGGAGTTCCCATGTTGGGAGCAGATGAAAACATGTGGAGGAGAGAACGAACCGGCTACTCAGGGAGGACCCCGCTCGGACAGCAATTTTTTACACTACACTACAGCTGAGGAATAGAGTTCAACAGCTATAGCTCTACTGTTTATCTCTGCTTGAGAGTCACAACAGACACAGGTAATCATATATGCCAATGCTCAGTCTCTCTCTCTTTCTCCCTCTCTCTCTCTCTCTCTCTCTCTTAAACACACACAAACACCTTTGGCTTGAAGTTTTCAAATTAGCAATGGAGGCTTGGGCTCATCTTTTGAACTAGCAACGGCAGATCCTGATCCGTGGCGTAAAAAAGTAGTTCCATGCACAAGTGTGTTTATTTATTTATTTGTGACAGTCCTTAGTTTATCCTAATTTGTTTTATTGATTTGTTTTATGTACTTGTTTTTTATTACCTGCGGCCTCGTGCCTGCTGTCAAATCAGAGCCATGCTGATAAAAGGCCATTCAACACTCTTGCACGTGTGATATTGCTTTACTATCATAATAATATTTTAATCCTAAACCTATCTATCAACAATATAAAACACATAACAGACAGAAACATTTATAGTCACAATAATTTTAGGTACATTGCTATTATATAGATATTTTGAGGACCTAACCACTTCTCAGCAATATAAATGATGGTGCTTTTCTTATTTTGATCCACAGATTGGACATTCTGAAAGCTCCATTGTGTCCCATGGCAAACAAAGTAAAAATTCAATGATAAGGCAATGAGTAATTGATGACAGAATTTTCAGTTCTTTTTATTTGAAAATGTAGCCTTGTGTAAAGTAATAAAATCCTCCAAAATGATGTTGAATATGGCATCGGAGTGACATTTCAAATACAGACCAAGTAGGACAAGGTATTGATGGTGCAGGCAAACGTGGCTATAGGGACGTACTGTTATGAGAGTGTGTTGGGCATTTCACAATCACACAAACCACTAAGCGTGTACTAACCCACATTTGGGAAACCTTGCTTCAGAGCAACAATATCATTTTTTTTTTCTTTTGTTCTTATTTATTAAACTTTTTCTATGGCTCTCTCATCTTTTATGCAAATTGGGCAGGTTTGTTTTAGGAATTAGAGAACCATAGAGGTCATTTCATTGGCTGACCCTCTCTACAGGGAATAAAACAACACTAAAAACAAGGCATGTGTCAGGGGAGAGAAGGTGAAGAGGTGGGTTGAGAGATCTCAGAGGTGTGATAGAAACTTTGGCAGCAAACTGAGCCAGGTGGACACTGCAAGACCCCCAAGTCACCGAACAATTTTACCACTCTTATACAGCTTCACACGCCTGCAGTATTAACCCTGGGCTGTATGCACTGGTGTCAGACAATAACAGGCTTCTTGTCGTGAAATTATGAGAGAACAAAAAGAAATATTGCACAACTATTTCTATACCCACCCCTGTAATTGAGATCTACCTCTTGGAAAACAAAGAAAGGGCATTAGCAGCGTCCTCCCAGTGTTTAGAGGAGCCATTCAATATATGCTGTTGGCAGAAGAATAGAATCGTTATATCACAACCTTCAGTACTCTTGGCCCTCAAACAAAAAGAGCCATGTGATTTTCTGAAGACACCCCTCATGTGACAATGAAAAAGAGGACACTGTGTTGGACAATGACGGACACTGGCATCTCTCAGATTCTATTTCTCTCCCTCGTTTTTGCCTTCCATCTTTTTTCTTTCTCTTGCGTTTTTTCCCAACCCTCCGTGCTGAACAAAGCAAGACAAAAGAGAGAGGCTCGGTTGAGACAGTTTGTGCACAAAGCAGGAAACTTTGTGGTTCATAAGCAAGTCATATCACAAAAGGCAGGGATAGGGAGGATGTGTTGCTAGGCGCCGTGATGGTGTCAGCAGTGCTGGCCAGAACATTTCCTTACAGGTGAACTTTTAAATGGAAACTGACAGATATATGCTTCCTGCTATTTTACAGAACGCCGAAACCCGAAAGAGCCCAAAGATCCTTTGCATCACTCCTCGAGCCAATAATCTCTGTTTGTGGTACGTGACATAGCAACTGATCTCCTGTAAAATCTGGGCCCATGGGATTGCTCTGCTTCACTGTGTTTGGGCAGCTTGGCTTGGTTCAAACAGGGTTCAGGAAAGTGCATGCTTTTGAGTGTACACAAGAGCTACAGGAACCCCTTCATGTGCCCAGTCAATGTAACAGAGTCGACCTCAAAAACCGGTCTTGATATGAATAAATATAAAATCGTTACAAACAATCTACCATTGTGACACGCAAAGTTTAAAGGGCATTTCCAAATATGGTTAATGCTGTATATTCCTGTATCTGTCAGCACATGTCATTGTGCCAAAAGTTGAATTTAACCTCTTTTGAAAACAACTAATTTCCTCTAAAAATCACATTAGCTCTCCGGAATTAGAATGTAAAAAAAATATAGATTTTTTGAAAGCTGAATGAGGTGTGGAGAGATATGCACTAATCCAGAACGATAACTATGGAGTTATTTTTTTTGCATGCTTAAATGTGTTTATGTATGGTATATAACAGGCCATAAGTTACAGTGATTTTTCGACATATTAGATGCTTTGTTAAAACAGCAGCAACATCAATATGATAAAAGACAAGCAGGTAAATATATTACATATTATAAAAATATTACATCTATAAATATATTTAATGTATATAATATATTAAAGTCTATTTATAGATGTAATATTTCAGAATAGATATTTGTTCCACAGCATACAGTTTATATTGGATTTTCTGTTTAAAACTGTTCTTAAAGGAACAGTTCACCCAAACATTCTGTCATCATTTACTCACCCTCATGTCGTTCCAAACCCATATGTCTTTCTTTCTTCTGCGGACCACCAAAGGAGATATTTGAGAATTTTGCAATCCCAAATTTCCATTGCAGTTGATAGTGACTCAGTTTAAAGCTCAAAAATGTACCCACAAGTGTCATAAAAGTTGTACATGCTATTTGTGCGTTATATTCAAAATCTTGTGAAGGCATAGTTTGTTCACCAGATTGTCACTGTAAACATATTGTTACGGTTTGTTTCTCACCAAAACCTATCATATGGCTTCAGAACACTTGGAATTAGGGTTGTGGGAAGAATTTATTCTGCTACAAATCAAGATCCTTGAGACACATTTTTTTTTAAATCCTCTCAGTAAAAGAAAAATAAATGTTTAATTTAATTAAAACAATTACATGTTTTGCTTATATAATCATAAACAGATATAGGAAGCTTATTTGTTCAGAGTTCCACACAAACTGGTTTTCTCTACGAGAAGTTTAGTCTCTATAATCTTTACATTTAGTCCTTTAATGCACCGCTGAGACAGCTTGTTCACTGTCAGACCTCAAATACTCTGCTGTGGGTAATGTTACTGTTATGCATAATCCACAGGTTTATTTGTGAGGTTTGTATGTGTGGTGTGTAGAGTATTTTTTTCAGGAGTCATTCTGCAGATTCTGTTTGACACTGCCTTAATAAATAGTTTAGCCGTACAAAACTCTCATCAAAGTGTTGGATGCCATAACTACATGTTGCACCCCCACAATATTTATAATCTAACAGCTATGTACTTTGAATGTGGAGAGAGGATTGCCCTGTGACACCAAGAGCTCTAGTTACTTCATGTCATTCTGCTTCCGGAATGCACATAGGCATTTTTTGCCGCTCTGTATGATTTAAGAAAAAAAGGGGGAAACATGTTTATTTTTTTTACCACGGTAGCAGATTTTGTTTAACCTCACATGTATGATCAAACCGGTGAGATTACACTAATCTGAGCTCAGAGGTGTGCGATCAAACTGGTATGATCTGCATACAGTATGCGCTGCTGTTTACCAGGAGAGAACGACTGAAGCAGTTGTCATATTGAAACAGTAGCTCAAATCATATTTTCAACATCACAATCAGAGCCTAGAGATGAAGCAGGCAGCCGCCTAGGGCCCCGACATACCCGGGGGGCTCCGCGAAGGCTCGAACACTTGCAAAGTAAATGAACAAATAATAATATGAAACATTGATGACTTTATTTTGAAATTCTTCGCAGTCCAATTGTTTCTATCGCACATACACTCAGCAGCGCATTCAACGCAAGAGGACCTGATCATTTAACATATAAATCGCAATGATGAAATTTTCATGATTTCGCCTAGGGCCCTGCAAACCCACAGACCGGCCCTGGTCACAATATCTTTTTTGTCACAAACATTCAAATAATCACAAAATATAATTTTAAAGCTGTATACCATCTAAGCTGGCTGTTTTGATGCAACAATGCGGCCATGTTTTCTGACATCAAACAAAGAATGTATAACCTAGTTAGTCCACTTGAACCTTCTCCCAGTTCACCTGTTACTCATTCTCACCACTTCCACCCAGCACAATGAAGTAAAAGGGCTAGATTTTTAGAGCCATCTTGGCTGTGACTCAGAATCCCATGCGGCATTGCGATGTAAACAGCATGGCGGAGCACATACCGGCAATCAACTTTGTAATCGCATCTTATCTTACATAATCAATCATTATGAAAATCTTAAAATCACTTTATATGTTTAATAATATTTAACTAGTTTCTCCTGTATGTCTTCTGTAATTTAAGAAGAACTTTTATTAAAATACAGCACGCATTAAATAACTCATGCTGGGGGGTTAGTCAGTACAATAAGAACTCATGTGCAATGAGCTTAAAGATAAAGATCACTTAATTTTGTCAGATTTCAAGACATAATTTCTTATCCCATGTTGCTTGTCAAGCAGTTACTTAAAATAAGTAATCCACTACACATCACTTGTTACGTCTCTAAAAATACTATCAGATTACTTTACTGATTATTTCATCTAAAAAATAATCACTACACACTACTAGTTACTTATGTAAAAATGAAATTAGATTACTGATTACTTAATCTAAAATGAATCACATTACAATTTTTTTTACATTTAAGTTACTTTCTAATTCACTTCTCCTAGAACAGTTTTTGGTATTTCACTCTAATTCCAAATGTCTATATTTCCTCATTCGTTGTCGCACACAAGTCAGTTGTCACAGAAAAGCTAGCAGACGTACATAGGAATTCATATTTTAAATGTATTACACATATTACTTTAGCACAAGTACTTTAACTGAAAGTCAGAAAATGTAATCTGATTATACAAATTTAAAATGTAATGTGTTACATTACTTTTTTTTTTACTAAAACCCAACAATGTTGTCAAGTAAATATATTTTTGTTTTAAGAATGTTTTAATATTTTTTTCAAAAATATAAAATAAGAATGTTTTTTTTTTGCTAGTCAATTTACTAGTTGACTAACAATGCAAGCTCAGACAACACATTAACTAATCAACTATGAAAATAGATAGTTTTGCGCATGCCTATCTTTTACTTGCAATTTCTGTATTAAAGAGTAATTGAATTGTCATGTCAGACACAACTGTTCTTTCTTAAAAAGGGGGGTGGGGGTAACACAGCTAAATATAACATCGAATAATTGTATGACACTTATGGGTGTGTTTTTAAGCTTTAATCTGAAACTATTAACTGCCATTGTATGGGAATCAGGGATGACAACCATTTTTTTTAAATATCTCCTTTTATGTTTCTACAGTTCATTACTTAATTTACTTATTATCACTCATTATTTAAACAGAGAAAAATATGTAGAGCAAACTAAATTCATCCATTCATTGGTTGCAAGGGTCAGAGCAACTTTGAGCATCTAAAGGGTTAAAAGTTCAGCAAGACTTTGCTAACTTGTTTATCTACAGTAGACTGAATGGAGTCTTGAAGTTATTCTTCCTGAAGTCAGGGTGCTGAAAGATAATGTGGCAGAGGAAATGCATAAAGGCTACCCACGTTTATGTAGCCAGGACGTCCCATACTGACTGAAAGTGTCCTCACTGTGCAGACCCCTGAGGTGGGGAGAGGTGAGGTACAAGGTGGTAAGAGGATGTGCTAATGTCAAATGTGTCTGTGGCCCGTCCTATTTTCATCCTCTTTTGTGTGAGGAAAACATATTCCAAACAGATGGCCTTGTCCATCGAAAAAGAAAGAGAGAAAAAATTCTGATTGTTACTTGTGCCTTAAAGGTCCTGGGGTAAGGCTGGGGGGTGGGGATTGTAGTTACTGGATGAATCAGTTTGATTTGAGTGGGAAAATAGATGGTGTTGGCAGGTGTTTGTTGATTTATGTAAAAAAATAAAAAAGAGCAAGAAAAAATTGCAAACAATTAAACACAAACACAAAATTGTAAACATCCAGTTAACTGATGTGTAAAAGCGTTTTATACTGTTGAATTTTGTTCTCCATCGCTCTCGCTCTCTCTCTCTCTCTCTGTGCAAACATCTCCACAAGCACAGCCTGTAACAGCCCTGAAAAAATAAAATGAATCTATTCTGAAGCATTTGCCTCGAAATTAGTCTGACTATTCATGCTTTACTCTTTGATGATTCTACTAGCAGTAACATCAAAAAATCAACAACCAAAACCTTACTTCGTGATGACCAAGCGTTAGAAGTATTTGTTTCATTTTTCCAAGGCACTGAAGTGCTAAATGTGTTTAAAGAAACCTCCACAATGAGGCCTCCCAGGAGGTATTGCGAGGCTAAACGAGGTTAAAAGGAAGTTTTGTTGTCTCGAACAATGTTACTATCTGTCTCAATACACATTTTCCCTTTCAGTTAACATGTTATTTTGCCTCCAAACAATTTTCTTTCCCCTTTCATTTTTTTCCATCGCTTAGATCAGTCATAGACGGCTGTTATGTTGCAGTCAAACCAAGGAGCGCCGAGTGCAAAACCAATGTTCAGCAAAATAACCTTGCCAAAGGGTCTTTCCCCCCACCCCTCACGCTCAAAGCTGGCTCCATCTTTGTGTATTGAGTGAGTTAAATCAATGGCAAAATGTTGGCACTTTTCACAGGACAGTGACCAGGAAGCCCTCCCCCACGTGATTGACACTTGAAACGTGTGCGCGGACGGAGCCAGGGGCGCTGCTCCACGCTTGAAGTCTCTGCTGGGGATAACAACTGGTGACATCTGCGGAAGGGGGCCGACAGAAAGGCAGTTGAAAGCCATGTTTGTTGCCTTGGCCCGCTCAGATCTTCCTGCTTTTATGAAGTCCCCCTCCCCCCACTTCTCCTCTGCTTTAATATTATGATTCAGCACCTGGCTCTTTTGAACCTTGCTTTAAAACTTCAAAAGAGGAGGGTGGCATTAAACAACATGAAATAGGTGTGGAAGGGGGACGATGGTAGGGTGTTGGCAGTAAGGGTTGAGAGGGCGTGGGGATACAGAGCGGGGTAGGGGTGTTTAGAGGTAAAAGGACCTGAAGGAGGACGCTCTAGCAGTTTGATTTCACTCTCATCATCTTAGAGAGGATATTTCTCATCATGCGAATGCATCTCTGTCATCTTTAGAGTTGTGCGCCATTACAATTTTTGTAATATCAGATGGCGGTGGGGCATAATGAGGGCTTTGAATATGGGGCTGGTGGGCTAATGCATACACAGTTTTAGGGATAATAGAGACAGAAACTGATAGGGGTGTGTCTGCCAAATACAAGTGCAGCATGGGCACATTTGTAAATGGCAGAGGAAAGAAAATAATGGAAAGACACGATTTGTTCTCAGTGTCTAGAGAAGATAGACTAATAACAGGTGTTGATATGTTCCATAGTGTGAGCTTGTTTCTGCTACACTTATGCTTTCTGCTTTCTATATTGTCTGTGCACTAGACAAACTGAGCAGGCTTATCCAACAGGGACTCTTTGATGTTGCCTCAGTTCAGTTTAGCAAATTACTGTAGGTCAATAGGTCTTTCTAGTGACAAAGGTAGTTTTAAACTGTAAGCAAACTTTCTTTTACTTTTTTTTTCTCTTTTTTTTGGTCTCTTAAGATTGCCTCTTCTGCACTTTTGAGCATATACGCACAAATGGTGTAATGTATTAGGGTGATTCTCATGAAACCTGTCAAGAAAAATGTCAAATTTGCCTACATTTAGGACCATTAAGATAGTTTGCATTATAAATGACTTCCAGGACACTTAAGCACATTTTACCCCCGAAATCTCATTACTGCAATGTGTCCAGGCGTTTCACTTTTACTGTTCTCATTGTTTTCAGCCATGATTACTAAATCACAGTCAAGCAAGATGCTGTTTGTACTATGATTTTTTTTATTATTATTAAAATCAGCAAAAATAAAAGGCAGTATTAAGGAGGTGCTTCTATGATGTATAAATGCTTTATCATTTTTAACATTAAGGTAAAGAAAATATCACGATGAATGTCTTTGTTCACACTGCGGTAATGAAAAGCTTGGAGTAAATTGTGCGTAACTGTCATGAAAATAATGTTAAAATGTAACGAATCTTAATGGGCCTAAAATATTATTTGTATGTTTCTTTAGATATCGCTGTAAAACAGGACCTTTTCTTGGCAAGTTTCGTGATAATCACCCATTAATTATTATGCTTGTTAAATTTGCCTAAAATCCATTATTTAGCCAGTGACATAAAATGTAATATATTGTAGAACATTTTATAGAAAATAAAATTAAATATATATATTTTTAGTAGCAATGCTTCAAAGCCTTAATTTGTCTTTAACAAAAGTAGATGTCCTGCATATTTTAGCAGTGCTAAACTCCCATCACAGACTCTCTTTTTTTTTTTTTTTATTAATTAACGGCTCATATTATACCATCCTCCATACAGCCAAACTAAAATACTTTTGACGTGGCTTACCCTTGATACTCATTTTAATAGTGATCTTTATTGTAGCAAGATCTGTAAAGTCAAAAGTAATTACTTCAACGAAGAGTCATCTCAGGAAAGCCTCCATTCCTGCACCTTGCTTCCAGACCTGCTGTAGCCATGATACCCTGAGCTGACCATAATGGCCCTGGGTAACATTGAGTCAAGGGTGCTTAATGGATGCTAAAGCACAAACAAGAGAGCTCCAAGCATGCCAGAGCAGACCTAACCTGGGGCACAGACATCAAAATGCAGGTTGGAGATTTGACATTCCTGCAGGCACTAAATGCCTCGCCAGTGATTTAAAAAAAAGAAGAAAAAAAAGAAAGGAAAAGTCAATATCCCCCTCCTGCTTTTAAACGCTCACTATCTGATGAGCACAGGTAATGCAGATCTGATTCTGCGGTGACAAAAGGGCTGCGCTAAAGACAGCCTCAAATGTCTGTCTCTCTCTCTCCCTCTCTCTTGCTTTTTTCCATTTCCTCTAACTTACGCACTCCTATTCGCACACAGTGTGTGGGCACACACACACATACCAGTTCACCACTCTTTGAGCCCTTTGATAATAATGACGGCAGTGGGAAAGATTATCACTGTTGGCCGCTCCTGAACTTCAAGGTTAAAGGAGCACAGCAATTGTGGCTTTGTGTTTACAAAAGAAAGGCTAATGATGAATTAATTATGGACTACTGCTGTCCCCACATCTATCTAAGGACCGTAATGCCTCCTACACACTACACGACTTTCAAAGATGTCGGATTGTGGTACCGTTCATATTACACAACTGTCTGTCTTGTCATGGAAGTCGTATCATTTTCAAATTACACGATGAATTGCGACAGGAGTGAACACATTACAAGACATTTCACTATTGACGAATCCCCGACGACTCTGCCTGTACTCTAAATTACGTTTCACAACAGAGTACACGTGAGAAGTGATACGAGATACGAAAACAAATGCATGATCATATGTTATGCATTTCAGAATAAGATGTGTATGTTTTTAATCATATATTTTATTGGTTACAATATCAAAAAGTAGCTCCTACTGAAAAATCGACCTATTTGTCTACCTGACTAAGAGAATTGGCAATTTCTCTCCAACACTTCTCTTTCTCCACCCGGTTGTGGTACAGTTTAGAGGAAACATCAAATAGGCACTGGTGCTCCAGTCAATGCTCCACAAATTTTTCCTCCATTTCTTTGGTCCAATGAGACTTTCTTGAAACTGCAGTCACTCTAGTTGAAGTTCTGTTGCAGGTACATCAGGACTCCTCCCACTGAAACTTCCCGTGCCCCCATTTCTTGCTCTCTCATTGGCTGTAGGTCAACGCTGCAGTTGTATTCAGTCAAACCATATTTCACACTGCGTGTTTTGGAATCGCAAACAGCTACAGATATTTAACTTGCTAGATATCTCGCTGACATCGGCAATGTGTCTGCACATCTCTCAAATCGCGTCTATGATAGTTCATACATTGCGATCGTCACTCCGATTTGCCTACGATTTCGGGCCAACAAAACTGTCGGCGAGCGAAAATCAGGCTTAAAATCATGTAGTGTAAACTCGTCATTAGAATGCTTTCAGTCATAAAGAAATTTGAAGCACTTCTAATGTATGTAATATGCTAAATATTAACTCCCTTATGAATATACATTAAATTAATTACCATGTCTTCTTATCAAAATGTTAGTTGTATGTTATTTGCATTTTACCTACTTTGCGGGTTAAATAACAACAAAAGTTGTGAGTTGAACTTTGCACTTGAAACTCTGAAAGATGTGGATCATTCACATATTGATATTTCATATTTAGTTAATTAAAGAAGTAATTCAATTACGCTTGTGTCCTTATCTTTCAGAAAAGTGATTGTTGATGCACTTTTCTTGTCCCGTGACTAATTTTTAGGCACAATATCACACTATAACAGCAAATAATATTTTCAGAAACATCCACTCTAGGGTTTTAGGGTTTGTCAAGTACCCTAAAAAAAGGTTGCTTTATTTGGTAACATCTAAATGAACTGTTTTTATTCAAGTCAAAAATAGAATTTATTATGACAGAATTAAACAGAAAACATTAAGTTATACCAGCAAAAGTCATTTTAAGGGTTAAATCTGAAGTAAAGTGGTGGTGGTGTAGTGGGCTAAAGCACATAACTGGTAATCAGAAGGTCGCTGGTTCGATCCCCACAGCCACCATCATTGTATCCTTGAGCAAGGCACTTAACTCCAGGTTGCTCCGGGGGGATTGTCCCTGTAATAAGTGCACTGTAAGTCGCTTTGGATAAAAGCATCTGCCAAATGCATAAATGTAAATGTTAATGCTTCCTGAAGGTAGCTTTTTCACTTTTGAAAGCATAAAATTATATTGGCAGTTTCCATCGCACCCTTTCATTTGATTCCTGTTTGTGAGAATTCTCAGTTGTCCTTAATGGAATATTCCAGGTCCAATACTAGTTAACCTCAATCGACAACATTTGTGGCATAATCTTGATTACCACAAAAATAAATTTTGTCTTGTCCTCGTGTGACTTCTGTGTGCATTTTCCATTAAATTTTTTTTTCTAAAGATTACCATTGTCCCATGTATGCCAAACATGTTGAGTTGCCCAAACATCATCTACAGCCTGAAACTGAACTTTTGGTCGTGGTTTTAGGAGTGAATGCACATTGCTTCATAGGAAAGCTATAGAATGCACCCTTGCTCCCTATTTAGTTAATGACTGAACCTCCAGTGTGCTGTCTGTCTGCACTTTTCTCAGAACAGTTCGAAATGCACCTTATAATTTTATTATATGGAGTTATCATCCACTCTATATAAAGACTCTTAAAGCATACAGTACATTAATTCTCAATGTGAAAATACAGAGTAAATATATAGGAATGCATTTACTAATGTTAAAGAATAGCACCTTATTGTACAGTGTTGACAAACAAAAATATAACAACATTTAGATTAAAATGAAGTGAAAATGACCCACAGATTTGCTACTGTGAAACGTTATTCAAATAACGAACATGTTCTTGGAACGTCTGTCTGAAAACCGCTCCACAGCACTCATCCGAGTACTTCATGTTTATCAACGAAATATTTAAAGCAGCATATCAAATGAAAATACAGATGATACTCATCACAATCAAACAGGTTTCAGTGTAAAAATGTGAAGAGGTTTCTTACCAGAGGCACTTTTGTTGGTGCTTCGCTCATAGCGAACCACTCCATGTCGTTTGGTCACGCGACTCCGTGCGTCAGAAGTTTTACCCTTAAATGACTCCTTAGAGTGTCCTGAATAGTATGATATGGGTTTGAATAAATTAAAATTATGTGTTGTGTATATCGATTCCAAAATAGCGAGTCCTTGCATGAGGACATTGGGTCACATTTAGTTAAAAAAGCAAAAATTCAGGTTACAGTGAGGCTCTTACAATGGAAGTCAATGGGGCCCATTTTTGGCGGGTTTAAAGGCAAAAATGTGAAGCTTATAATTTTTTTAAAGCACATACGTTAATTCTTTTTTTAAATCTCATGTATTATTTGAGTTGTAAAGTTATTTAAATCATAATTTTTACTGTCTTTTTAGGTTTGTTGACATTACATTGTCATGGCAAACAAAGTTGTAAAATTGACTATAACTTTACACAGAAAAGTTTAGTAAGCGATATCATCACACTAAAGTCATGTAAACACGTATATTGTTTACTTGTGACTATACTTTTGATTATTTTAATATTTATGGCTTGTCAACATTTACTTCCATTGTAAGTGCCTCACTGGAACCCAGATATTTGCTTTTTTGAAGAAGAAGAAGAAGAAGAAAAGGAGGGGCAAGTCAATATTAATTGTTGTGGTAATCAGTATTATGCCACAAATGCTGTTGATTGAGCCCAAATGTATTGAACCCAAAATATCCCTATAAATGTGGAGTTTAATTTGTTTCAATTACTTTTTGTGACTTTGCTTTCTTCATAATACAGTCTTGAGTTATAACACATAAGCACAAAAGCACATAAGAAACAGTTTTCGGGTCTCCTTCAGTGGACTCACAACTAGAAATTAGTAGAACAGGGATATGGGATGGACTGTTTGATGGATACATCACACAAGAAGAGGAACATAAAACCTGCTGTAGTTTATTCATACTGAGCTTTGGCATGCTGGGATGTGGGCTAGGACAATTGCAAAGGCACAGTGAGCAGGTCTCTCACTCTCACTCTCTCTCTCTCTCTCTCTCTCTCTCTCTCTGTCTCTGTCTGCTCAGCCATCGGCCACAGCTAACCTTCATTTACCATTGCCTTGGGGGATCTGGAACAATGCAGCAAATTAGAGTTAGAAAAAAAAGTTTGTGCAAAAAATTCAGGATTCCCGAAAGATATGAAGCATCTCAAAACTGACCTTAGCTCCAATAACCAACCTTGTACTTTAATTGAAAACGTCATATTTTTATGGCACTATTTATGTTTGAATGAATTGAGTTTTACTATTGAATGTGAAAATTAAAGATCAGTAGGGTATAAACTTAAAAGGTTGAAGTGTCTTATCAAAACCACACATAAAAGCAGTTCAATGTTAATTGGTGCATTTATTTTTTGCACAATATTCAATAAACCATCCCATACTTGTGAAAACAACAACAGTAGAAAATGAGAGAAAGTAAACAAGAATAAAGAAGTCAATTAAAAGTAATGCTTTTTCATTGAAATGTGTCATTTCATAGGGTTCCTTTGAGACTGTCCTTGGAATCCTTTATTCTCGAAATAAGAAGCCACTCAAGCATGATAGATATCAAAACAAAACATGGATGCTTTTGCAAAATACCTTAAGCATATCCTTGGAAATATTTGTATGGATACATTTCTCAAGTGCCAGCAGTAGACAATCATGCTTTGTTTAATAGCCTTGAAGAGAATTTTCTTAGAAATCTTTTTGTTTGTGCATTATGTGGATTTTGCGGAGTGTTTTGCCAGGTGTTCATAAGCCATCAAGGTGAATGCCGGGAAATATATTCTGCATCGCACAAGAGACGGAGATCAAGTCAGGACTACTGGATGTAGTAAATGTATTTGGCTGTGCTACTCTGTTGAAGAAGCTATATCAACATAATTTGTGATTAAAAATAATGTATAATATAAACACTACAGTCAAATGTTAGATACAGTTGACTGAATTAGTTTTTTCATTAAAAATTATAAAAACCTTTTGATGTAAAGGCTTTTGCTTAAATGCTTCAAAATAATTTATAAAAAATAAAAAATACAATATTTCTAAATGGATGAGTGGGACTGAATAGTGAGGTAAAAGCAGTTTGCTCACAAACAAATATTTTTAGAAGAATAATTTAGCTCTGTAGGTCCATACAATACAAGTGAATGGGTACCAAACGTGCAAAGCTTCAAAAAGCATGCAAAGGCAGCATAAAAGTAATCGATATGACTCCTGTGGTTAAATCTACATCTTCAGAAGTGATATGATAGGTGTGGAAGAGAAACAGATCAATATATAAGTCCTTTTTTACTATAAATTCTCCTCCCTGCCCAGTAGGTGGTGATATACATGAAGAATGTGAAAATGGAGATTGATAGTAAAAAGGACCTAAATATTGATCTGTTTCTCACCCACACCTATCATATCACTTCTGAAGATATAGATTTAACCACAGGAGTTATATGGATTACTTTTATGGTGCATTTGTATTCGTTTGGACCTTCAAAGTTCTGGTCACCATTCACTTGAATTGTGAGAACCTACAGAGATGAAATATTCTTATAAAAACGTTGTTTTCAGTGGTATAAAGAAAGTCGTACACATCTGGGATGGCATGAGGGTGTGTAAATGATGAGAAACATTTCCTTTTTGACTGAACTATCCCTCCAAGACTTGATTTCATTTGTTGTTGGTCCCTACATACATAATTAACATGTCCATTTGTTATGTCATGGTAGACTTATATAATGTCATTCTGGTAGATTTCTCAATTAATGATGTTCAACGTTCCCCATCTCTTAAAGGGCAACATTATAACAGAGCTCAGGGAGGTAACTAAGTGTTGGTTACAGTTGTTCCAACCTCTACTCTAATGAAAAGGGGTCACAGGGTCAAGCTGATAGTGCTGCCCCTCTTGAATAAATATTTTACTCCATGTGAATCCCATCTTTCAGAGTGCAGGACATGCTGATTGAAGGTTTCTTCAGGGCGAATCCGCAGGTTGACAGACATGCACACAAAACAAAGGCCATTTAAGTTGAATGGAAGACAAGGCCAGCTACTTTGGTTTCTTCATGCAACACCATAAGTATTTTAAACACTTGAAAGGCAACAGTGACAGAGACTCTGAGCCGCTGATAATGTGAGACATTGTTCTCTTAATCATTGTGGAAAAGATGAGAGTGAGAAAGTCACTGGCTTGTCAAGGTCCAGGGTAATACTGTTTAAAGGAGCCAAGGAGCATACAGTAACATGAAACAGGATTACAAATAAAAATATTTGACAGTTTCAGCGTAGTCCCTATTGTGATGGGACACATCCTGTCTCTATCATCAATAGAGGCGTCAAAAAGCAAGACAATGCACAAGAAGTGAAGGAGGGAAACAGTAGCTCCTTGATATTATAATGCCTTGTAACATGAGCCCCTCAGAAGACTTCATCTTTCATCTGAGCTACAGATCTTTTCTCATTCTTTTCTCCCTCCCAAGAGGGGTGAAGGATTCAGAGTTCATGAACAGGAGGAAGACCCTTCAGGTCTGCTGATAAAAGGACACATTGCTAATGAAATTGTACATCGTCTGAGAAATATTTATTTTGTGTTTTTGTTGTTTAAAGTTAGATTATAAGCCCAACATTTATTTGTTTAGTTTGTCTTGCGAAATCACACAGTCATCTCATTTGTAAGTATTCGTTATGTGTACACGTTTTGTACATTTAGATAGAGACTGTAATATACAGTCATATTGACAGCATAAAAAGAAACCATTTTCCATATGAACAACTATACAGATGTAAAACAAATCCTTGGACTGGAATTGCCATAACCTTTCAATTTATAATGATGCTGGTAAATGTATTTATAATAATTTATTATGAATAAATTCTGAAACTTTGGCAATGCAAGACATTTTTAAATGGCAAATTTAATCCATATATATATATATATATATATACACACACACACACACACACACTTATTGACTGATTTTGACCAGTATTTATAAATGATACTGTTATGGTGTCAAATTTGATTAATGTGTTAACTATGCACCTTAAAGTTGTAATTACTGGAGATATCAAGTTGTCTTAAGTATTACTTGAAATGTCAGGTTTCAGGTTTAAATGTCTCATAACTCAAATATTTAAGTTAACTGAACTTATTTATCTTAAAAATCCTTAGACTTAAGAATTTCAGTGTGAACAACTCAAACTTTTTTAGTATAAACCTGAGGCTATGGGGTATGCCCATAATGCTTTGTGCTTGAATTATTTAATTTTGTTTCCTTGGTCAAAGGGAAGTTATGGAGGAATTTAAAAAGTTTTAATTAAGAATTTATTGAGGTATTAGCTCTATTGTAGATTTATTTCTGTGGTGTTGTTGCTAATAGTTGTTTCGTGTGATGTCACCATCAGTGTGATCAGTGTCCCATTTGATGAAATGAACCCTGTTGTCAAATTCTCTTTGAGTCTGTGCAGTTAAAGTGCAGTTATATAAGCATTTCTTTTGAGAATTAAGTTTATTTAATGACTGGCCTAGAATCCCTTATGTTCTTTATTTGAGATGTGCTATTGTTTGTTCCAATACAACATTGGAAACAACAACATTTAAATTGCAAATCTGTGTTAAATCTACTTGCATCTAGATAACTTAACCTAAATAGTTGCGGTAATTCTATCTGAACACCAAGTTACTTGAACTTAATTACATGAAATTTGATTACACCATTACTCAATTCCATTGAGGGAACAAGTTTACTCAATCAAATGAGTCAACTTATTAGGGTTTACAGTGAGCATTAGATTTATTCAAATGGCGTTAAACATTGTAAGACATCTCATGTATATAAATACAATATTGTAAATCTCTAGTTTCTGGAATTCCATGAATTCAACATTCACCGTTATTTTGATTCTCGCTCGTCTAGATGCGGCTCAACAGAGTACCCATGATTTGCTCTGATCTTAGTAAGACAGCTTTTTCTTATTTTGAGGAATTCCCTCCAGAACACATTACATCTTAATCACTTTGTTATCTTAGGAGAATTCAAAACTTTGATAAAATATTGTATTACTGAAGAGTGCAATTGCTATGCATATGCTGGATTCTGTAATTGTAGACATTGTCTTATGTCTGTTTTGTGTGTGTGTGTGTGTGTGTGTGTGTGTGTGTGTGTGTGTGTGTGTGTGTGTGTGTGTGTGTGTGTGTGTGTGTGTGTGTTGATCTTATTACGTTTTTACCTTGTATGGTGTGCTTTCTTGGTCAGGTCTCCCTCAAAAAAGAGATTTAATCTCAAGGGACTACTTGGTTAAATAAAGGTTAATAATAATAATTTAGCATCTATAAATTAATTAGTTTAAGAAGCTGCCAATGTTGATATTGTTTGTGTCTTTGCAATGAACATGACCTAGACCCAAACTTTATATACAAAACTCTACAAATACTAATGACATCACATTGGAAAGCAAATTACTCCTGATTTTACAGTCTATGTAAATCCGAAAGAAAGTTGTAGATTATGTTAGATGTTTGTTTGTCGTCATAGTAATACAACTCTTTAGAGACAGCGTCCAGCTCTATGAATGTAAGGAGGACGGTATTTCTGTGGAATATATTTTAGAGAAGTTATTATCTCAAAGCCTGACTGGAGGTGAGGAAAGCTTTCAGTGTAATTTGCTCTTTCCGCTAGCCAGTTAATGTACCTGCTCTGTGGACAGAGACTGCACTCTGCTTACTAGCATGCCAATTATTCTCACCAGTTAGTCTAGTTCATCTAATCATGTTTTCGATGTTGCTGTTGTTGTTGTTTTTTAGTAGTCTTTTTACCTCTAGCGATTTGGGGGGGAAATCTGTTTTACTTCCACTAGCATTTCAACCATACATCTTTTTTTTTCTTTTTTTTTTATGTAGTTTTGCACCATTTTCATCAGATTTGATTTACTACTAAATATAATCCCTGTAATGTCCCAATATTCACGCAGACCAGACAAAGAACCTTTCTCTTATGTATTGCTATCAATGACCAAACGATAGCACTGATACTAAGCATAACTAGCCCATTTCTCATTGCTCAATGCCACCTGTTTGATGGCTAAAAGAGTAGGTTGCTTCTTTCTAGCTGCCCAGTTTATTGTTCATTTTACATCTGTGACACCAACAGCCAGATATGAAAATCTTAGCTAGATTTGAGAAGCCAAAAAAGAAAATTCATTCTACAATCAGATGTTGTTACAGACGGAGAATGTGCATGCGCTTATTTGTCTGGTTCTCTCTTGCCTGGAGCGCTCTATCACTTAGCACCAAGCTGTTCGCTTCTCTTATATGAAAAGAGCGGGTTAAAAATAAATAAGCATGTTGCAGTGTGTCACAACAAACAGATGCGGGGCAAAAACTGTGCAAGACGTAAAATTGGCTCAAGAGCAGTTTAGGGGTCTCCCTTTTGGTCTGATCGTTCTTGCACTAATTTGCGTGAGGGGAGTGTAATCATGACAAACATTTCTATCATTACCAGGTAATACGAGTTAATCGTTTTGGTTTACACTCTCCGGCTGACATACCATTAGAGACTGTGTAGACACTGTAACTAGAGCATTAATAAATTCAAAATGTGCCTATTAGGATGACAGCTTTGGAGGTGCAAAGGAATAACAGTTATCACTTGGCAGAGGCTGATCTCGCCCCATCTGCTGAGACTTTGCATATATTTTCAGCTTCCTGAGCAATGATTAGGGCTGTCAGAACCTCTTTAACCTTCTAACTGCTGGTCCCAACTGGCCCTAATTAGAGATTAATGATTTCTAAAGACACAGGCTGTGATGGAAACTGCCTCTGCTGTTTATGTACAAATTATGCACCAATTACTTTGAGCATCAGTGCCACTGTTGATGTACAGCTGAAATATCCTATGCAAAAAAAAAAGGCCAATTGTGAAGTTTCCGTTTGCTTCAATGAAAGAGTCGGATAAGTCACAGTGACTGTGACACACATTCCGAGACCTCATTTCCAAAATTTCCAGCAGAGACACACCCACAAGCATACAGATTTACTCATTTGTTCAAGATTTCCCCCCAAAAAGTCTCCTCGTAATGGTTGATCAACAGCCCAGATTCTCCCACAAAATGACCAAATCACACATATGAGCTGTCCTTTCACAGGGCCCTTCTCCACCATCACAAAAGTCATGAAATCAAACTATGCATAACTATTTGATCTTGTTCTCAGATTCCCGTCCAAAGGTGCTCTCGAACAATCAACCAAGGTGCTTCTTTCATCTCCCGACTCTCTCTGAATGCTCTCCACTTGTCAGGAATGAGTAAACAACGCTAGTATTCAAACATTATGGCAAAAGATGTGATTAATCTTTCATCAAAATCTCCCTTTTATTCGGCTTTATGATATGCAATGTCTGTCATTCCTTCATTGAGGGAATGTGGAATATCTATAAAATATTTAAAGTGCATTTGCTTCATTTTTGTGTGTGTTGGGCCTGAAATGTTGGCTGAGCTGTTCGCTCGACTCTTTGAGGCCATCTGGAGAGCCGGCTCACGTGGGAGGAATCCAGCGAGGCTCCCTCTTGCGAACCGCCCAGCCTGCCCAGATGATGGTAACCCCAGAGATTTGGTGTCGCGCTGCATTGTGGGATCAGACAGCTCGCGGGGATGCGGAGAGAAACAAAGAGCCCCCAGCTCTTGCCAGATCAATCCGAAAACATCAAAGTGCCTGACAACTACACAGCGCCTATCAAAAGTGCACCACTCCGCCTGGCTCTCAGGTTAGTTCGTTTTTTTTGTTTTTTTTGGCCAGCCCTAGTTTAGTATTTCAACTTGAGCCTCACCCCTGCAAGGATACGAGGACTAATTGTGCGTGCATCTGTATTACAGTGTGTGCGCAGATGTGTGTGTAAAACCGTGTTAACAAGTATTAACTTAATTATGTGGATTCCTGGGATCACTGGGAACACTGGTTGAATTGACATGACTGGTTGGGTGAAAGAGATCTTGTGTATGTTGTTGAAAGCTATGGTGGTTGATCAGCCACTGCTTTGCATTTTTTAATCATTATGGACCATTTTGCAATTTGTCTGACTGCAGTTAGATCATTCTCTGTGGACTTTTTACAGTTGGTCACTAATCAGACTGCTATTTGGGTATGTACATTTAATTTACCCTATGCCCCATAAACTTGTCTTTGCAAAACTGATATAAATCCAATATATGTTTGCCATGCTATATGAAGGGTACAGTATATAGCAGAGTTTACTTCTGTATTTATGGTAATGCCGTGCAACAAAAGTTTGCTCTTGAAAGTTTGAGAGAGTTTCTATTGAACATTCTATTCACTCGTAAGGGCAATTAGTGTATGAGTTGGATGTTTATCACATCCATTTATCTCATCCATGGTTGCTCGTGCACTTGTGGATTGCAGGACTCTAAAACTTCCATATTCTGATGTAGTTCCATTGTGGAGCAGTAAAGTTTTCACATGTAGCCTGGACAACCAGATGCATTTACACTCAGCCAAGTCGCATCTTTTATTCATCTCAAACCACCACCGGTGGTCAGGGCAGAGGTGTAAATAATTGAGTAAAAATGCATAAGTATTATACTTAAATATTATTTTTTGGGATTTGTATTTACTCGAGGTCAATTTAAATGGAATTCTTGTACTTTTACTTAATTACATTTCCAAAGAAAAAAATAGTACTTTTTACTCCTTACAATTTTATTAAAACTTGAAAAGTACTCACTACATGTTTGCAGGTAATTTTCTTTTGTCTTACTGGTCTGAAGCAGCCTTTTCACTGCATCCAACAAATGATAGATGACAGACCAGAAGTTAGTCATTTCAAATGGAGAGTGTCATATATTTCTACACTTGCCTTCATATTTGAATCTTATATCAATTTCTACTCCCTATTTGCTGAATTGTTATTGTTGTTGTCAGACAACTATATCAATTATAATAATAACAACTATAAAACTAGCAATGATAATGAGGATGATAATTATATTAAATATAATGGAATTTGAGTAAATATTAATTATGAACTTTGCCTCAAGGGGCTGGGTGCTCTGACATCACAATTCGTGAGTGCCTTCTCCCACGTAACGTACATTGTGTGACAGTGGCAGCATTTTTGCCAAATATATTATGTGCTTCATTACAGGTCTCAGGGCAGTTCCGAAGTGAAATGTCCACTGTGTGGCGCTAAAGGCAAGTGAAATGTTTTCAAAAACAGATGGCGTTTTAAGGTTAATTCTATCGAGATTTAAATCAACAAAACATACCTCCCTACCCTAAACCTTAAACCTAAACTAACCGATAGTGTTATAAAAAGCAAATGTGAGATTAAAAAATAATTGCGTCATTTTGTTGTGCTTCTTTGACACTTTCTGATCACATGTAAACATGTGTGCTCTTCGGGACTCGTACAATGGTCCTTTGTATCGCATATGCATCACTCTATCAGTTGATATAACGCGCTATTTGATCACACTTAAACAAGCTTGTAAATGTAGTAAAAAGTAATGCAAACTTTAAAATTAGTCATGCCCCATAGTAAAAGTGTTTAGATCTCATAAGACTGCATTGTGTGAGGATCAGAGCGAAACATTTTTGTTTTTGTACTGATAATCTGTATGAAAGGGGATTAAAGTCATTGTTGTTTTAGCTTCTATATTTTACATTGTTGTTCATTCCACCAGAAAATTGTCAGGTTATGTACAACAAGCCACATAAAAATCTTTTTGCAAAAATGTAGTTATTGTAACATGATTATTTGACCATGTTGCAAATGCCACTGGGGGAGAAGTAAACAGGTAAAAGGCGACTTAACAAACCAATCAAATTTATCAACATCTGCTCTCACACAATCTTCTCACCTGATTTCATTCTAGCTAAGAAAAAAGTAACTTTTTTGTACTTTTAAGTACAATAAAATTGTTATACATTTTTACTTTCACTCAAGTATGTTTTTGGCTAGATACTTGGACTTTTAATTGAGTACAATTTCAGTTCGTATCCACATCTGAGTACTTCAGGGGTCAGGGACATGTTATGGTATATGAGGCCTCAGGGCACAATCAGAGTGACTATTTACAGCCAGGTGTAAATAACACTTGCCACACAACATGGCAATTTGAATCTAACATAGAAATTTATGAAAAATAACTTTGTTAGTGCCGCTGCAGTGGTGTTGGGTGTAACACCGGTGAGACTGTACCTTTTCAACCTGGGTTCGATTTTGCATTTGTCACACTCTTTTTCCCATTATTTTTAATGTCTTCTCTCTAAATATGTTCTTTAATACTACTTATTATAATACATTAACATTTATTATAATAATTTTGTAGTTACCATTTTAATTGTTTTTGCTGGAAACCATAGATTTGATACAGTTAACAGTGGAGTTACTACACTAATATGGTGTTTTTATGAAGAAACCATGTTTAATTTTGTGGTTTCTATGATTTTACTACAAAATATAATGGTGATACTGTAGTAAAACCATGGTTATTTTTGTAAGGTAAGGTTTAGGTTTATGTGTAGGGGTTGGTGTTGGGTATCTGTGGGACTATAAATATACACAGTAAACATGCTGCAGTGAAGCCTCAATATGTTACTATTTAATAAGGGTGCAAATATTATCTGCTGCTATTTGCACCAGTATTGGGGTGGAAATAATATTTACCACTATTTCCACTGGGTTGTAAATAGCATTTACCTTTTTTTGCACCAGGGTGCAAGCCTGAGCCTAAAGCAAAATCACTAAGCAGGGTCATCATACATGACTAAAAAACACACATGGATGTTAGAAAGCCAAGTGCATAAAATACATAAATGTTTGCAATGTATGATAGTTTTAGTACATACATATATATATATATATATATAGTTTTTTTTTTTTTTTTTTTTAGAGCCTCTGATTAGGACCCAGGGATAGATAACATGGCTGGCACACATTCAAGCACTGTTTGGCTATTTATATCCTTTTTGTATTTTCAGTGCCTTGTTTCTGAGTGTCGGACCACTGCGGGCCTCTGAGCCTTAGGCCCCCGAGGCCCTAAGTAGTCACAGGCCTCAAGGCACTGTCCCCATTGGCCCGGTTCATAATTCATCCTTGCCTGTGGTGTGTATCATAAACCATCTCTATCTAACATGCATCTTGGAGGGCATTTTCACTTGGTAGCTATCCGATCAGTAAAAACTAAGACTGTTGAAATAGCATGTTCATTTAGTTGGATTACTTATATAAAAAATATGATGTATTAAAAAAACAATTAAAATATATCATGCCCCCTTACCGTACATAAATTCAGTAAAAGGAAATTTTTCCTACTAATGGAGCAATTCAAGCCTGAAGTACCACCTTTCAGTTTTTGTGAGTCACAGTCAACACAGGGAAGTCAGTGCAACTGTAGCTGTACAGGCAACAAACCACACTTACAAAATGAGTTAAGAAGCTTAACAAGAACTCATCATTCTTGCAATCAAAGACGGAGAGCAACACAGGGGTCTCGACATGTCTTTTTTTAACTTGACACTGTGTTAAAAATGCAGCATTTATGTGCAAGACACTGAAAACAAGTGAAACACAACGCAATCAAACTGACACGATACAACCAAAAGCGTCCGTCTGATGCATATGTACATACATAGACCAGCAATACAGCAGACAGATGCAAGATTATGCCCTGTCAGAACAGTCCTGTCGTTTTATGTGTAAGAAATGGTTTTAGCTAAATCATGTTAATCTCATAGGATGTGTCATAAAATCTTGCACTGTTTTGCTTAAGAAAATAAAGTTTTTAAGGAAAAGAATATGTAATAGCGTTTTCAATCAGTCTTTAATAAGTCATCTAAAGTCTTGCTTCCACTATAATTAAAAATATACCATAGATTTGGAGGCACTGTGGTCCTCATAGAATGTGGATGCTTTGGAAGACAGCAGGATCGGTGTAAGTCCAATCTTCTCCTGTCTTCTCTCCATGCAGATCTGCTGATATCATGAGGTGTTGGCCTGAGCCTCTTTCACTTGGCATGGCCCAGGAAGTCTCATGAACACACATTTACACACTCTAACACACACACAAGACAAAAAGGTCTGATGGTTTGCCAGCACCCAGGCACTTTTGTCATGTGTGCTCATGTGTGACGGGGTGAGATCACCCAAACCACATGCACCTGAGTCCCTCTCCTCCACTATTTATTCACACTAATCTCTTCATGTTGAGGAGATAGAGAGAAAAGTACATCAGTCATCTTACACCTCTACCTAAACAAATCCTAATGAATAATTCTGTTTCCTCATTTCAATCTTTATTGTGTTTTTTCTGTACATTCATCTGTCTGGAGAGATGGTCCTTTCCAGGTAATGACCAGAGAAATTTTGGTAGAGTTTGCTCATAATTTTTGAAAAATTTCCTTGACAAGCTGCTTTTTTCAAATGAGTGGACACAACAAAGATGTTTTTTGTTGCATAGTTTTGAACACAATTTTACTTATATATATATATATATAATTTTTTGCAAGTCCATTAGTTCTGAAAAATCATAAATCAAACATACTCTCCTAAACTGCCCTCTTTCATATTTAGCATTGTAGCATTGGACAGTCAGATTCACAACAATTCATTCTGTTCAAATAAAAAAAATATTTTCATTTCTGGCCCTGCACAGAATTTTATGTCGTTTTTGTAGCAAATAATTTGTTAAATGCTGCTGTTCATCATAATTTATTGGCTAAAAGTTTTTTAATCTGCCATTGTTACCTCAAGGCTCCATTTCCACCAGTTCTAACCCTTAAAATTAGTTTTGTTGGTATTAAATAATGTACTCAAGTTGATTGAGTGATGTTTCATCAAATATTGGCTTGAATAAAGCCGTTAAAGGGATAGTTTACATACATTTTTTTCTCATAATTTACTCACCCTCATGCCATCCCAGATGTGTATGAATTTCTTCCTTCTGCTGAACACAAACAAAGATTTTTGGAAGAATATATCAGCTCTGTTGGTCCTTACAATTCAAGTGAATGGTGACCAGACTTTTGACACTCCAGTTTAATCAACATCTTCAGAAGAAATATGATAAGTGTGTGTTTTGTTTTGTTTTTTTAATTTCCACTTTCACCTTCACATTCTTTCACATTTTGAAAGTGAAAGTGAATGTGAATAATTATTGTTAAAAAAAGTACTTAAATATGGATCTGTTTCTCACCCACAATTATCATATAACTTCTGAAGATATGGATTAAACCACTGGAGTCAATTTCATGTGGCTTTTATGTGATTTTTAGTGCTTTAAATGTCTGGTCACCATTTACTTGAATTGTATGGACCAGCAGAGCTGAAATATTCTTCTAAAAATAATTTTTTGTGTTCTGCAGAAATTCGTGCACATCTTGGATGGCATGAGGGTGAGTAAATGATGAGAGAATTTAAACTTTTAGGTGAACTATCCCTTTAAGATTTTACCTTATAAAGCAATTTTGTTAGGTTAAAAACGTGTCAGTGTTGTTGTATTTAGTGTAAATCTAGTTTAATGCTTTCACACTAATTGAGATCACTGTTGAGATTGTAAAAATATATCAAATAATCTTATAGTTATGAATAAAATTAGGGGGGTGGGATTTTCTCACCATAAACAGCTTCAGTGCAGTTATACAGTATAATGTTTTCTATTTGCTTGTAGTGTAGCTAACAACTTTTTCCAACTTTTTCGTAACAGCTTCCCCAACACTATATGACAAATCAAATTGTTATCACTGAATAAATATTCAGTCTTCTTCGTGATTCTTAAAACATTTTGAAAAATTCACATCAGTTATAGAATAAATGATAAGCACTTTAAAAGATGTAATATTTTTCCCAAAGAGCATTAAGTGCTGAAAATTTTTAGATGTACCCAATGACGAATAAAACACAAACTTAATTGCAGTCAACGAGTTCTGAGTGGCCTTGGCAGGACCACAGTGCACTCACTCCTCTTTGAATTATTATTCCTTACGTCTTTGTTGTGAGGTAAATTTGAAATGTTTTTTTGCTCATAGTGGGGAAAAGTGATCTTCATAATCTAAGGCCATTTATGGTAATTAGATTATGTTTTCAGGCAGGATTCATATGTATGCATAAAGCAATGGAGGCTTGAACAATGATGGTAAAGTACCGCACACAAGGAGCAGACCCTTAACAGGACTTCTCTAAATTAAGACTAAAAGCACAAGTGACCTCTCTCCACGTCTTTGTAATAAGACTTTTAAAAGCAGCTCAAGCTGTTTTTTTTTTTTCTTTTTGTCTCTAATGGATTTTTTTTATTTCCCTCAAACATGCATAATAATTTAGTTCTTCCTTATTAATTATAGATGCAGTTTTCTTTTATGTGATTTTTCCATCTGAACTCAAAGCCTGTCCATGACAGCGATGCTTGGCTTTGTTGAGGACTTTGTGTCAATGACATGCAAGGTTTTCCTGTTGTTTGCACAAAGCCAGTTTGCTTGAGTCTTCCAAAAGCTTTACTTAAAGTACAGTTCCTGATACATTTGGGATACATTAAACCTCTGGGAAACCAGCAATGAACTGGTCATATTAATTGCTTACATATCATAATCATTTTTCTATGTATTTTTATTTACTTTTGTTGCTCAGAGCTGGCATTTTAAATGTTGAACTTCTCAGAAAAAATATGTGCAGTGTTTTGACTTCTTTCTACCTGTGACTCACACACTGAAGAGCATTTCCTCAGGTCTGGGTTCATTTATAGACCAGTGCTAATGGCTGCTGACAGGTCAAGGTCAGGTCAGAGTGCAATGTTTGTTGCCTTTACCTTTTGCCTTGCTCTCTTTATGGTTCGCCTTTAGGTGTACAAGGTGAACTGAATAACAGGTGGAAGTTGTAAGCATGTCATTTTAAAATGTTATATAAAATTCTGTTAGATTATGAATAAATCTTAGAAGAGAGCCTGTAAAAAGTGGTAATTTGCAGCTGTTATTTTAAGGATGTATTTTTTATTGATCAAACCCTTAAAAATTATGTTCGTTGGTATAATCTAATGTATTAAGGTTGATTCAATAAGCCTAAATTAAATTCTATTTTTGACTTGAATAAAACCAAGTTATTTGATGTTACCACATAAAGCAAATTTTTCGGCTATCTGACAAAACAGTGTAAAAATCTAAATTTAAGAACATATTAGAAACAGTACATTGATAGCTTCAATGCCAAATTCATTTTTTGGTTTTGATTGTATTTATTTTTCATTGTAATATATATATTTCAATGAAAAATAAAAAACTATTAAAACCAAAAATGCATTTTGTTGTTGTTGTTGGCGCTGTGCCAGAGGGTCTGAAAGCCTCTGAAAACCATAACAAGTCCATTGCACTCATTTGATTGAGTAAACTCATTCCCTCAATTCCACTGAGTAATAATGTCTCCCAAAACTTGAGTATTTAAAGTTTGGTTTTCAAGTAGAGTGAACTTATCTATTTAAGTTGAGTTAACTACATGCAAGTAGACTTAACTCAGATTTGAATTTAAATATTGTTGTTTCTACAGATGTACATTTTAATTGAATTAATTAACTTTTAGATCAAAGAACAGCACGGATCAAATAAAGATGATAACTAATTCTAGGTCAGTTATTAAATCATTCTTTACAGAAATGCATATATGCACTGCAGCTGCACATGCACAAAGAGAACAGAGATAGTGTGACCAGAGTCCAACTTGACCAAAGAGAAACAGATCATCCTAATGGTGACATTACACCAAACATATATTTGCAACAAAGCGTAAATAATACAACAAAAGAGCTAAAACATCTATGAATTCTTAATAACAATTATTTAAATTCCCCAATCTGTTCCCTCTGAACAAGGGAACATAATTCAAGCAGCAAGGGATTGTGTGTATTCCCCGTAGCCTCTATTTTGTACTCATTAGTTTGAGTTATTAACTCTTCAAATCTTAAGTCTATGGATTTTGAAGAAACATATGTTCAACTTTTATTTGAGTTATGAGTCCAAAACTTGACATTTCATGTAATACTTAAGACAATTAGATTTTTACAGTAATGACAACTTTAGGGTTGACAGTGTTGAGACTGCAAAAATATATTATATAATCTTATAGTTTAATACAATTAGTTTAAAAAACAAATTGTCCTGCCCTAAACAGCTCAATGCATTTATATAATGTTTTCTATTTGTTTGTAGTGTAGCTAACAACTTTTTCAAAACAGCTTCCCCAACACTATCAAATTGTTATGATGGACAATTTGTAGCAGTCTTCTTCGCGATTCTTAAATCACAACATTTTGAAAAATTCACATCAGTTATAGAATAAATGAGAAGCACTTATAAGATGTAATATTTGTTTTCACAAAGAACCTAGAGTGCTGAAAATTTTTTATATATATATATATATATATATATATATATATATATATATATACACACATACACATACCACACTTAGCACTTTATTTGGAACTCCTGTACACCTATGTATTCATGCGATTATCTAATCAGCCAATCATGTGTTCAGCAGTGCAGTGCATAAGAAAAATCAGAATGGTGCCAAAAATCAAAAAACTTCCAGTGAGTGGCAGTTCAGCGGATGGAAATGCTTGTTGGTGAGAGAGGTCAACGGAGAATGGCCAGACTGGTTTGAGCTGACAGAAAAGCTATGGTAACTCACTCTGTACAATTGTAGTGAGCAGAATAGCATCTCAGAATGCACAACAGGTCGAATCTTGAGGCGGATGGGCGACAACAGAAGAAGACGACTTCGGACACTTTGTTAGGACCATAGCATTCCTAATAAAGTGCTCAGTAAAAATATAATGCTTATAATGCTTTGTATTTAAATTTTAGAATGCTTATTACATATTTGGGAAACACCTTCATTAAAGCACGTCAACCCCTAATTAAATGTCATTTATAAAAGAGTATTCATTCAGCAAATTCAGTAAAGTGTTGAAGTTGGAGTCCTTGATGAATTGTCTTAAAGGTAAAGTGTGTCTTTTTTCATGTAAAAATGCTTCCTCTTATCCCAGCTAAATACATGTAACTTTGTGGCTTTGTATTGCTATCAAAACATTCTTGTTTGTTTGTTGTTTGTTTGAGCTTTCTAACCAACCCAACACAGTAACACTGGCTCAACCAATGGTATGAATTTATGGCGGGACTATCTGTTTTTTGACCCATGACAGACAGTGGAGGGTTCGGGAAACCGTTTTGGAAATATTATGCAAACTTCACCTTTAAATTAGAAAAAAAAAAAGAAAGAGAAAGCTTGACCAGCCTCTCAAGGGCTGCTGTACAGACTTTAGCCTTCATTGGCAGTCCTGTATGTGAGAATCCTTGGAACAGAAGGACATCGCAGATCCTTGCTCAAGAAACAGATGCTAACTTTTTCCTGACATATGCCCAAGAGTAAGAGGAGCCACTACTGAGGATATTAAAGCCATGACCCTCGTACTCAGCCACGGCAGAAGATTTACAGTAGAAAAAAAAAAGCTTTTACTTTCTATTGAACGTACTGAACATCAAGATCTTTCGCAGAGAAACAAGAACAGATGGCCATGAGACAGATTCCGAGAGAGATAGAGATAAGGATTTCAGCAATGTTTATTTCTAAGCAGGCTTAAGGTCTGGCAATAGTGTGTACCGTATTGACAGTATAATAGCGCATGCAATCTAAAATCGTCTCGGTTCAGATTAATTTTATACACTTGTCTTGCACCTTGTTGTTCTGTTTTTCTATAACTCCCATCATTCATTTTCCAAACTACATAAGAGTAGTAATGGATCAAATTTGATACACTCAAAAAAGGATTTTTGTTGCTTGTTCCATTTTACTTAAAGGATGGTTCACCCAAAAATGATTATTTGGTCATTGTTTACTCACCCCTGTGTTGTTATAACCCCATAAGACTTTCTTTTTCTTAACACAAAGGGAGATATTTTGAAAACATTTTGTGCTCAGTGATGTCATAAAATGGCAATTTATGGTGACCACCTCTTCAAGCTTCAAAAGTATCATTCAGAAGTCTAATAATTGATTGTATGTGACTCATGTCTTGTTCTGAAGGAATATGTCAAGGTTTTGTGAGAAACTAACCGAAATCTAACATATTATTAAGCAAAACTCTTGAAGAAAGAAAGAATGTCATATGGGGTTATAATAACACATGGGTGAGTAAACAATGACTGAATTTCCATTTTTGGGTGAACGAATCATTTAATTAAAAAGAACTAAAGCAACACAATTCTACAACGTTTAGTCAAAACTTGATTTCATTGCGTTCTATCTATTTAAATTTGTAAAATGGAAGTACGAAATTGTGTTGGGACTTCGTGAATACTTTTTGTGGTGTTAATGTAACATTGATGAGACTGGGCAGGACATTTCCATTTTCCAGCAATCTTTGCATAGGACTCGACAGGGAGAGTAAATATTAAAATCAAGTGGTATTTTTAGTGTTTTTGTGCAAGATGAACATAAAGGGTTTACTTGTTAGTGTTTCAAGCTCTTCTGTTGGAGTTTTGGAGTATGGTGAAGAGTGGACCTTGAGCTAACAATATTGACAGGTAGATGTCACACATGAATTTGACTGCTTGCTTCATTGATAATGCTGTGCTAACCAAAGCATTGCTTGGGGGTGCCATCACATGTGTCAAAGAAATACTGTCAAATTTTCACGGAAAGGTGTATAACACTATGTGGCAGGGCGGAGGGCGGGGCCGGGTCATGATCGTACACACCCGGTCCTGTATTAGGTTAATCAAGCCTCCCGGGAGGAATAAAGGTCGAATGCAGAGGATCGTGCGGGAGAGAGAGATAGTTTACGGACATGTCCGTCGTGTGTGTGTGTTTGTCTTTTGTTTAAGTTAAAATATTATTTATATCATCAAGCCGGTTCTCGCCTCCTCCTTTCCATTGATCTCTTAACACTGGTGCCGGAAACCCAGGAAGGAGGAGGGATACGCTGTAGTAGAGTTCTCGCCACTACCGTCCACCCCAACGGAGCATCCACGGCCATCTGCATATTATTACCGCATGCTTAAATATATTTATTATTTTACAGTATTTTACTTAAATTTCTTTCCATATACATGTTATCAGGGGTGCCTTCAGGATTTCATCTGTGGCCATGCACAGGAACATGACCAATTAAAAAAAGTGTACCCTTACTGTCTAGGGTCTAGGGGCATGCACCCACGTTAGAATTTGTTTGCAAAAATAATATCAAAGTGTTCAATTCTGGTGACTTTTAAAGAATAATTTTTATATCTTCTTCAGTATTGATATTTTTGTAACTATTTGCTAAAAAGCATTTCTAAAAGACTTGTTCACATGACACAGCACTAGTTGAAGTTTCTTAAAGTTACCTCTCAACTGTTTGTAGATTAATACTACTTCATCCAGCAACTGTTTTACTGTGTGAGAAACAATCTCACTTAAATCTCACAGGGCTCAACTTTTCTCAATTCTTACCGTCATGGTTACTGTTGTAACCTCCATTCCCTGAGGGGGAGCACGCTCGTTGGTGAGACGCGATGTCATTGAGACTGAGTCTAACTCCATGCCGAGAAAAAAGATGCTCTGAACCGGGACGAGCTTGCTCTTTTCCCAGTTTACCTGAAGCCCTGGACGGCTGAGGTGCTTGAGCACCTGGTCCCTGTGAGCGCACAGTAACTCTCGAGAGTGAGCCAGGATGAGGCAGTCGTCGATGTAGTTGAGTATGCGGATGCCCACTTCACTTTGCAGGGCAAGAGCTGCCTCTGCGATCTTCGTGAAGACGCGAGGGGACAGGGACGGGCCGAAAGGGAGGACCTTGTACTGATACACCTGGCCATCGAACGTGAAAGGGTCTGTGTCGAGGCAGAATGGAGACGTGGAAGAACGCGTCCTTCAGGTCTACCACCGCGAACCAATCTAGCTGTCGAACGCAGGTGAGAAACTGTTTCTGCTTGAGCATTTTGAATGGGAGTCTGTGTAAGGCACGGTCGAGAACTTGCAGGTCCAAGATTGGTCGCAACCTGCCGCTTTTTTTGGGTACGATGAAGTAAGAGCTGTAGAAACCCTTCTCCCTCTCGGCTGGAGGGACATGCTCTATCGCATCCTTGAGGAGCAGGGTCTTGATCTCTGCTCATAAGGCGCTGGCTTTCTCACCGCGCACGGAAGTGGAGCGAACACCGCTGAAACGAGGCGGGAGCCGGGCAAACTGAATTGCGTAGCCGAGTCGGATGGTCCTGGCCAGCCAGTGCGACGGATTGGGAAGTGAGAGCCATGCATCCAAGCTCCGCGTGAGGGGCACTAATGGGACTATCACTTTTTGATGTACCGGGCGGTCCCGCCAGAGAGATAGAGGTGGACCGCAACCGCCCTATCCACCTGGGGGACTTCCGTGTACCCGTGGACCGCCCCGGCATCCAGGGAGGTGCCATCCACGACCACGTCAGCTCGTCATGCACTTCCGGGAAGAACGGTACCGGGGCGTGGTTATGTTCTCGCAATGAGCACATGAGCCATCCATGAACGCAGCCTCAGTGTGATCGCTGCACAGGAGGCAGCGTCTGTGATCATCGGTCTTGGAGAGAAACCGACCGCATCCAGGAACAACACATGGGCGGAAAGGCATCTTGAAAAAAACGCATCCCGAAAAGGATGTTAAACGCTGCAGTGTATTGCCCTTTTGTGAGTGGAAAACTCAAACACTTTTAAAGAAATCAAAACTCTTTTAGGAGGAGAACACTCTTTTAACAGTGAAAAGCGCTGTCGAAGCACCCAGGGGCGTAGACTGCACAGCGTGCAGAGAGAGAGAGAACGTCAGCTGGAAACGCGCCATCGATCCAACAGCAATGCTTCCTCGCTGACAGAGGTGAGTGAAACAATGGTGAACTTCAGATTGCTTGTTGCACAACCGTTCGGCTCCGAAGAAAATTCTGACTGGCACTCGCTGCCACGCTTCCCTTTATACCCGTATGTCCGGGTGGGGCATGCAAATTCTGTCTCCCAACTTTACATTGGCCATTTCTCAGGTTCAGAGGTACGTTTGGCATCCCAGGTAGACACAACGTCGAGTGAGTAACTGAAGGGGAACTATAATATTTTTTATTTTATTGTTTTTTACCTCTAGAATTATTTGTTACAGCCCATCTTAATTCGCTTTTGTTTCCTAGCCAGGCTTAATGAAGTTATGTGCTGACTTACATTTATATTGTTATTCTTGGCAGATACCTTTAACAAAAACTTAAACAGTTCATTAAAAATGTAGTTCACCCAACAATTTTATTTCTGTAATTATTATTCAACCTTATGTTGTTCCCCACATGCATTTCTCTCTTCTGTGTAGGCAGAATGTCAGTCTTAGTCACCATTCACTTTCACTGCATCTTTTTTCCATACAATGATAGTGAATACACAGACTAACATTCTGCCTCACATCTCCCTTTATAATTTCCAAAGAAGAAAGACAGTCATACAAGTTTGCAAATATGTGGAAATGTGAAGTGATGACAGAATTTTCATTTTGGGTGAACTATCCCTTCAACAGTCAATGCTCACAAGTCGCATTGAACGTTATCAGATGAAATCCTAAAAGAGGGGATCTTATTGCTAAATCAGTTAAGATGATTCCTGAAAGACAATATCATGTATATTAAAGATAGATAATACAATTATATTTTGAATATTATACATGTGCATTAGAAGTATTAATATTAGAGTATTTGTATTATTAATATGTATACTATTACTAGTACATATGGCATAATTATATTATTAAATTTGACTAATTCACAAAGGCAGAGACAATACCTGTATACTGTAGCCTATGTCAGATGAGGGAGATATATCAGTGTTTTAAGCATTTCTCTTTGATCTGAGTAGTTCTGGTAGCATTACACACAAAGTATTTTAGCGGTTTCTGCCTTTCTTTTCAAAGTTGCTGTTTTAAAAGGGCGTGCCACGATGTGCCGAGACAAAAACTAGATTGCCCCAATGTCGCACGCTTGCACTGGCAATACTGGCAACGGCAGCTATGGCATAGTTAATAAACTACATTATGTAGTGCTTCCAACTAGCATGTATTTAGCATGCTAACATACACTTTTACTAGTCAGTAAATAAAGAAATAGAGATGTATTTTAGTTACATTGACATATCTAATTTTGTTGGGTTTACCCAATTCAACCAGGTTCTTTCTAAACAAAGTGTTTGTGTTGAAATAGCATAGTCATTTTAAGTTAAGAAAACGTATTTTTAACACGTGGAACCACTGTTCATGACTGAATCAAGTTCAGCCAACTTTCTTATATACATGTATATAAGAATATAAGTATATATGTATATTTATGTATATAAATATAAGAGTATATAAGTTTGGGGCCCCCTGCTGGAGCAGCTGCCCCCGCGACCCGACTTCGGATAAGCGGTTGAAGATGGATGGATGGATGGATGGATATATATATATATATATATATATATATATATATATATGTTTCTATGTATATATGTGAAAATATCCTATATAATCTCTGGCACTATTTTGAGACGATTACTAAAAGTAACCCTATTTCTTATCAAAGGACAAATTAAAGGGCCTACATAAGGTAGCCCATGGGAGAATGTCCTGGGAAAGTTTTTCAAGCGTCAGAAGTACCCTCTGCCATTTTCTGAAGAGGCCTTTTTCATTGTTTTATATATAATCTATAAATTGAATAATGCCTTAATCTGGGGTTGCGATGAAAGGGATTTTGCCACGACATAGAGCCGTGATAAAGTTCTCAGTGTGAGGGGAGAGGAAGGGGGAAGATTACTCTCATATTTAGTGGCCCTGTGCAATGTAGGTTACATTTTAACATCACAGTTCTTGGGCAGTCATGCAAGAAATCGGCAGCTTATAAAAAAAAGCATAGAAGTTGCAAATTGTGACAGATGTCTCAAAGATTGGGACCCCCTTACACACATACTCCCATCAGCCCCTCGATCCAGCCATCTATGCTGCATTCTAAGCTGAGAGAGGAGAGTACTTATACATCCTTGACCTTTTAAGTGTAAATCATGCAACCATAAAGGACATCCATATAGTGCCCATTTTACTTCACCGGATTATCCTGTGATTACCTAAAAACTACTTCGACAGATATGCAGTATTTGTGCGTTTGTTTACAACAACTTAAAATTGGGCTGCTTATGTCCCAGTTCTGTTGATTGAGCAGTGTGAACTAGCTCACATACTCTCTTTTATTAAAGTATGCAAAGCATTTAATTAACCTTTAATTACACTGATTGTCTTAAGGACTTAGTTGTTTTGAATTGTATCTTGATGAGGACAGTGTTTCAAGACAAATAGTCTATTTATATGATATGTAAATGAGGCTTGGAGATTACAGATACAGTTTTTAATTAGACTGATCTGCAATTATGGAATAAATAACAAATACAAATCTTTTGTTTGCAGATCAGCTTGAAGAAAGTAAACCCATTCTCTTTGTGTGTATTAATGTATAGAAATGTGTGTTCTAAAGCATCTTACACTGTACAAATGTTTTGTCAGGTATACTATAAATTTGCTTCATGTGGTAACATCTAAATGAACTGGTTTTATTCCAGTCAAGAATATAACACTGTACAAAGTGTAATAGTAACTGTTGTTACCTTAAGAAATTATTTCTACACAGAAAAAGTGGTTATCTGCAGCCTTAAGGATGTACTTATACTTGTTCTAACCCACTGCTTTAAATTCATTTGTCTGGTTTATTCTGTCATAATAAGAAATAATCTGACATTAATAAAAGCAGTTAATTTAGATTTTACCACAAGAAGCACACTTTTTAGGTTACATGAAAAAAACTTGTTAGGTGTATGTGTGTCTGTATTTAAAAGAATGTTTCAGGTTCAATGCGTTAAGCGGAGTAGAAATAATTATATATATATATATATATATATATATATATATATATATATATATATATATATATATATATAAAATGTTTATTACCACAAAAACAGAATGTGAACATAATTAAAAATAAGCACTTGTAATGGGAGTGAAATGGGACAGTCTATAAATATTAAATTATACACTAAGTATATCCAAGACGTAAACATTATATGTGTTAGCCTGATTTTTGTGTGATCAAATCAGGGATTTGGTGGTGTTACAGCATTTAACAGATTACAGGGTTTACTGGCGTTACGTCGCCATGACAACAAAGTTGTTTTGGATAAAATACATATATATATTTTGGATATAACTTAATATTAATAAGCAATTTATTACACTTCAATGATAGCATGTGTAATGTTTACATCTTGTATCTATAGTTTTGGAACAGTGTATATTTTACTTGTGCTTTACAGTAACTGCATTTTTAATTTTTACTAAACAAGGGACGAGTAGAAACCATTTTTTGTGGTAATCCACATTATGCTACAAATGCTGTTGATTGAGCTTAACTTGTATTGAATTAGGAACATTCCTTTAAAATGACTGAATCAAACTGACTTTTTTTACACCAACTAAAGTAATTTCAAAGGGTTTGATCAGGTACAAATAACTCTTGAAGGTAACAGCTGTACATTTTCACCAAAATAATTGGTTCTGTATTAGTTATTTGTCCTTTTTGTTCTGTTATATAGATTTCCCTTTCTCCTTCCTGTGGTCCAGTCTCCTATTAACCCTAATGATGAGGGATTATGGAATTAAAGCTCCATGTTGCAAACACTCCTCCCAGTCTCTCAGTAAATACTGTAAGCCCATTCCTGCTCCACACACACACACACAAAAAGTGAAAGCTCACCGTCTGCTCTTAAGCCGCACACACAGAAGGGTCGTGATCCAATCCAGAGCCAGGCAGAGTAGGGGAGAAGAAAGAGGTCTGACCATTTTTAATCCTTGTCCTTTTCATTTCTCCTACCCGTGGGATTGGAGTGATTTTATTTAAACTGTCGGCTTGAGCCAAGGGATTGAAAATCAGGATTTGAGTGATTATCATTTATGAAAAAAAGAGAGGAAAAAAAAACATTATGCTTGTATATTGTGAGGCACTGATGTGTACAGAAAACAGAGCGTGAGTATGGGAAATGGGAAATCTCTATTGTCCAACAGATTGTGAAAGTATATTACAATCTAATATATAGAAGGGTCTACAACCATGGAAAATTACCCGCTTGACCCCTACACTGTATTTACTAAATACTTTCAGAAAGCAAAACAGAGAAATAGGGATAACATACTGTAGCACTTCCAGTTCACTGCTGTGAAAGTTTAGTTCATGATGGAAGTGCTCACTGCCTTCAAAACGTGTAACTACAACATCACGGTGCCTTACACAACAATGCAACATGTTGAATAATTTCATTGTTCATAGTTTGTGTGTGGCTTCTAAAACCCATACTCTATTTCTCCTTTAGACAATAGATACAATACAAAAGAGGAAGCAATATGGCTAATTCTGAGAATTTGCCATTGGTCTCTTCCTCCCATTACAGACTCTTTCTGGATGGCTGAATATCCTCAGTTATTTCATCTATTTTAACAAGAATGGGTTTAAAGGTGAAGAATCAAGTATTTGTTTTAATGAGTTAGCCATGACTAATGGTTGGGAAAGATACTCTAAACCACTCCAACCGTTCAATCTCACATAAAACAAGGGAACTGTTTGAAACAAAAAGGACGTCTGGTAAGTGTAGTTCACATACATTAAGAGGGCCATTGTGCAGGCTTTTTGGGCCTTTTAATAGACACTTTTTAGAACAATCCACTTACTTTGCTGGGAAGTAACATTTTGGCTGTGCTCAAGAGATCCTTTGCATCCTTGACACATTTTTTATTAAATGGAGAAAAGCCATAATAATATTTGAAAATGATCAATCTAGTATGTAATTTATCTTAAATACTTTATTTTACACAAGGAACATGATTGAAATTATATGGTGTATGTGTTGCAATAATAAAGTGATCACAAATAATGTCAAGTTGCATTGATTTCTGTACTCATTTTTATTTTGGCAAAGAAAAACTTTAAACTAAAGAAAAATTGTATAGGAATTCAGGCCCATCTTTGTGACACCTTTTTGTACAAGAAGAATACACTTTAACATGTTTAACATATTCAATTTATTGATTTATAGAATATTCTTAATTCTTACACGTACATTGTTATACATATTTAATACAAGTTTTAATACAGACATCCCAAGTATTGTTAGCTAAATAAGACTTAATGATACATTGCAAATATCAGACTAAAATAAAATTGAAAAGACATTATGAACGGTGTGCACGGTGTTTCATTTAGATACATTATGTGAGCCATATGCACTTCGCCTCCCTGGTGTCATTTAATGATTCTGATGTGACAGATGTTTACTTATTATATCAAAACATAACTATTAAAACTAGCTTGTACTTAACAACACAAATGTGAATGGGAAAATCTGTGCTGTCAATCTAGGGAGGTCATCCAAACATTGAAAATTATCAATTAAATTCTAATTAAACATTGAGTTTCCCAAAGGTTGAACAGAATTGGCCAAAGTACATAGAAGGGAAACACTGAAGTATGAGAGAGAAATAGTGGGATTAAGAAAAAGAGAGTAATCTTTCATTTTCATTTTTCATGGCATAATGTTCATGTGGCCTTAATTCCCTTTGACAATAATAGGAAGACACAAGGTTCTTCCCCTGTGTTTACTAACCAGCACTTCTCCATATGAACAAAGAGGTTATCACTAATCTATCAGCTCTTTTCTTAGACCAGCCCTCGAAATTACCTCATCATCCAAAACAAACTAGGTGTCATCCCCATTATATATGACTGACTGAACCTAAAGAAGCCAGTGTCTGTTTGAGTAAGCTAGAGCATTATTCCACACATACATAATCCCCTCTAACATCCTTCCTGTCCTGTGTTCATTGCACTTGCATCCTCTTAGAATCTTTAAAAAAGTATCAAACAAAAACAGGCTCTCCTAAGTCAAAGAGCAATTGATTCTGTTTCAGCTGACATCCTCATAGAGCCAAAACCAATGAAGTGGGTCAAGATATCGGGCACTTCTGTGTCTTTGCGGGCTGAAAGGGAATGCTGATGCCAAGTCATTTGGAGTGGGGTGATTGTGGCAGATGGGCCAATGCTCCAAAATGATTCCTCTTCTCTCTGTTCTATTTCATGAGATATGATCACCAGGGATTATGGCTTGTCACAACTTCAGACATAAGTGACAGTCCTCAACCCATAGTTAAGGATCAAGGGAAAATCTCCTCTTTGGGGACAATGTGAAATAATTCTGCAAAGTTTGATCTATTCAGTGATATTCAGTTGTGTCCTACAGCTGGTAACGGGAGTTTGATCCGTTTCAGGATTGTTTTCTTTCCAATGAGCTCTGGTGTATATCCTGCAAAGCCCCAATACATCATAATAAATGGAATCACATATGTTAGGTTTACAGATTAAATGTGTGCACTTTTTCATCTTAAAATACTTTTACCTATCTCAGCTCTGAATGCAGAGACCGTTATAAGTAAGCCAATTGTAGGTTGATTCGCTAAAAAGTGAGAACATTTACAACGTTTACATGGACACCAGAGAGCGGCAAATTCCCGCTTATATGCACTGTATAAGTGACGCACTCTTTACTCCCATATACATGCAGCCCAGTCAGTAAGCAGCTTTCTCCACAGCAACGTAAGTTGACGCTTGTCTAAATAACAAAATATGGCATCCAGGGAAGACTTTGCTATTTTATTCTACATTGCTTCAATTTATTTCCATATATTATAGAATTGTTGCTGTTTTTTTTGTTTCCTTAACTTTGCATCGCAATTTTCAGTGAAATTGTGTTGCAATAGTGGGGTTTTCCTCTTACATAAAACTCTGGGATTCCCCCAGTGTATGAGTGCAAATATGCATACATGAGCGACAGTTGATATTTTACATTTGTGTGTATAAATGGGTATAGTTTATAGTGTATGTGCTTTTACTACTGTTCTCAGAGAAATGTTAAATTATTTCCGCTGTGTTGACTTGCTGAGCTACAGCCTATGATGTTTGTTATTCAGTCTGTTCAAGCACATGTGCACTCCTCAAACACCCATCCAAACACCACTTATGTGTTTACATGGCCACATTAAGCAGCATTCTCGAGGAGAAACCTAGGTGTGTTAAACCGCTTTCTCTTAATCCCTTAAATGGCGTAAGGAAACTGGCGTTCTTGTTTACATAACGTGTCAGAATGCCGCTTTCTGCAAAAACCCTGGAATTAACCATTTTCTTATGTGCATTTTTAAAACATTGCTCTGCTTGTTTTTGCATCTTGACCAGTGTGAGTTTGGGGTGGGGCTATCAATCAACCGTCTCATGACAAGTTTTAAAAGTAGAACAAGATGGCAACATCGAAAGTGAAATCAAAAGAAGTCAAGTTGGCTTGTACAAAAATGTACAACTTTTAATCCCATAGATAAAAATAAAGAAACCAACAAGCAATGTTATTAAGATTTTTCCTAAGCTTAACTCCTAACCGAACCTAACCATTATTTTAATAGGAAACATTTTTTAACATACAATGGAAGAAAGAAAACATTAAAGGTTATTCACTTGCAGTACATAAGTAGGCCTACTGCATGAGTGACCAGATTTGTTCACAGATGTTTCCTTTCTTAAATTGTTGGAAAGAAGGCTACCTAAAATGCTATGCCTGTGTTGTATTGATTTTAAATTATGTTTGTTAATTGGTTGGTCTCTATGGGATGAAAGGTCATCCCTTTTCGTATGAACCAATCTTACGATTTCGCCATCTTATACGAATAATTACGAGCTGTCAGAATTATTACAAGTTGTCATGAGACTATGTTGTTAAGAAAACCTGTAAGCATTTTGTGTGTAGTTTGGATTTTAAAAAATTATTCATACTTTTAAAAAGTGTCTTGCCACATAAAACGTTTTATGATAAAAACTGCCTGCAGTAACATTCGCCTTTTATATGTCAGAGCGTTTTTTTTTTTTTTTTGCAATGCCTCTTTACACACAGAGTGAGATATTGCAGCCTAGTAATTAGGGAGTCTTCATGTAATTTCTGTTCCAAAAACACAAGACTTTGCCTGCAGGGACTATTTTTTAAGCCAAAATGAGTCCCCAGGTACCTGTGCCACACCAGACAAAGCAGCGACAAAATTAGAGAGTGAGAGAGGCCCATCTATCTGTTAAATGACCACTTCCCCTATTTAACCCTTTAGACAGGAAGTAATCAGTATTCAAAAAGCTCTTCCTCAAAATGAACAGACTCATTTTCAAGACAGACTTTAGGCACGTGCTTAAACACTCAGACAAACGGAAGTGACCTCTCTTGACTCCGACATACAATATGCAGGATGTTATGATTTACTTAACGCTTCATGGTGGTGTACAGACAAGGTGCGCACTGCCCTCCACACATGTGCCGCAATGATTTATAGCAGAAATGAACACTTTTTCCCTTTAGGAAGTCTTTGAGAGCTCTAACGAAGGATGCAGCTTTATGACTCGGGGGTCTCCTTTATACCTGAGCAGAATTCATGTCTGCAAGCCCATAAATCAGGTGTACGGAAATGGATGAGGAGGAAATTTGTTAAGATCAAGTAGTTAAGAATCAGATAAAAAATGTTTAAGCAAATCAAACATTAAGATATAAAAGCACAGTGTATTAAAGGGATAGTACTTAAAAACTGTAAAAATATTAGCAGGCAACAATGCGGCCCCTAAAACTCATACAAAGCCAGCCTACAGAATAAGATGTGAAAAAGAGGAGGAGATAGTATGCGCACATGTTGTATACTTTTCTCCATAAGGAGCAGGTTAAGAAAGCTGAATGGCTCCTTGGAGAGGCTGAGCTCATGGATAATGCATTACTATCAGATGATGTTTGTCATATGGTCAAACACTGGTAATGAGCAGAACAAAACATCACCTTATCATAAGGCACAACAAATACTCTTAATTTCTCTCTCTCTCTCTCTCTCTCTCTCTCTCTCTCTCTCTCTCTCTCTCTCTCTCTCGTGATCTTCCATTATCACCTCTCCCTAATAGGCACAGATTTACCAATTGTGCCTCTCTTAACCAAATCAATCAGTGAAAATGTATACATCACTATGATATTGTCATTATACAATTGTTTTAACAAGGTGACATTAAATATTCTCTCGATTACATTGCTTTACAGATCACTACATAAAATGTTCCATATGATTCTGTTTGCACTATATCTTATATCTAGTAGTAGGAGAGGTGAAAGTGGAATAAGTCACATGTTGCAACTGTACCACACATCCTGCTTGTTTTGGATAAAAAACATTGTTTGTATCACATTTCTCTTATAGATATGGGGCAAAAATGCTGCTTTGAAGAACTGCACTTCAATTTGTCAATATTAACAATAATATATGACACAATAATGACACATTCATTTTCAGTATGGCAGCTCTAAGCGGACGTCTTTGCTACTGTACATTTTGCCAAATCACATTGTAATTATAGAAGCATAGTAGCTAATCTTCTTTGAGAATAATATAAAATGTTCCAGTTTTTATTTATTTTTTCTTAACTTCACCACATAAAAAAAGCATGTAAACAATCCCGAAAGTACCATGAGAGGTCGGGCAGTTTGAGTGCATCGCCATTCACCTGTACTGCTAAGGTAAATCAAGCATGGGACATTTCAAAGACTAATTGCCAGGTACATCTCAGCAGAAAGAAGTGTTTATGGGTAATCATCAGCAGGTGGGGTGCTTAAATGGTGGATTGGTGACTATAAACAGCCCTCTCAATTTTACCAAGCCATGAAAAATGACCCAAATAAATACAGCAGAGTAAAACGTTGAAGTTAAATGTATCTCATGTTTTTTTTTTCCCTTTGACTCTTGATGTGTGACAAATGGACATTACAAAGATACAGTGGCGGATTTAGGCAAGAGCGACATGGGCAGCTACCCAAGGCGGCATCTTGCCGGGGGCAGCAAGGACCGTCACCCCCCAACACACACACAGTTTTGTTGGCCGGGGGGGGGTTATTTGGTGGTGCTGAAGGGGGGGTTCACCCAGGGCACCATACAAGCTAGAACCACCACTGCAAAGATATCTTGATACTGATCTATAATACCAATTTTATAATGACATCACAAATCATTCTGACAGTCATTACATTTGGTACATCATTTTAAATAACATTATGACATATTTGTGCTGCTGTACTGTGTTATACTATTTTTCAAATACATACTGATAATCATAAATGGTTTATTTATGGTCCTGTATGCTGATTGATCAATACAGCCTTAATCGATGATATGGTAACAGCTATGATGCAAAACAAATTTTATTAATGTATTTATTTAGTTTCGTTAAGTTGTGGATGGACAGTACAAAAACAGATGAAGGACTAAAAAAAGAGATTGCAGCATCAACTAATTTTAATCTCAGCTCTCTTGAAATAAAAAGCTAATGATTAAACTATTTGGCATATGACACATTTCGTAAACCAAAAAAGTACTTGTTAAAAAATTTGTACATGGCAAAGAATTTGCATTGCCAATTTTTGCTGAATAAAATGTAATTTTTAAAACCACCTGATATTGTGTAGGTCCTCCTTGTGCCACCAAAACAGTTGAACAATGCGGTTATCTGAGTTACTGAAGACTTTGTCAGTTCAAAACAGTCTGGCCATTCTCTGCTGACTGACAACAGAAGACCCTGTTGGGCACATTATTAGGACCATAGTGTTCCCAAAGTTCTTATGTCTTTGTGTATATGTCTTTGTATCAAAATGCCTTTGTATGGCAAAAATGGCTGTGCTGGTCCGACTGAAGATGGGTTGTGTTGGTTGAGATTAGTGTTTTATTGCTTGCATTATACAGACTCTTGTATAATTGAATGTTTAATTCTTATCGTGCCGGTTTGTTAACAAATGTACATAACAAAATAAATTAGATGTATTCCACATGGCAATAAGATATTTTTCAGTATTGTTTCAATTGATAACATTTCTTTCAACAGTCCTTGTGTGTGTGCATTATGTAGTGATTTTAAAGAAATGTACTTGTATGTACTTGTGTATAACACTTAAATATGCATGGCAAAGGCTTACAGTATAATCAGTATTGTTCTAATTGATAACATTTGTTTTAAAGTAATACTATTTTTACACTGAATTCTTTCCAATTAATGTGAAAGTGACTTGAAAGTTCCCCGTTTGTCACTCCAACGTTTTGACGAATGAAGCAGCACTAGGGGTCTCACTTGAGAGCCTTGCGCATCTCTGAACTTGAGAAAAGGCCAATGAGATTTTGGCAGACAGAATTTGCCTTGTCCTTCCCCCAGACATATGGGTATAAAAGGAGGGAATCGTGCATCTCTCCATTTAGAATTTTTCTTCGGAGCCGACCGGTTGTGTGATCAGCGAGCTGTAGCCACTTACTGTTTCACTCATCTCTATAGAGCGTATGCTGTTGGATCTACGGAACATTCTCCTTCTCTGCACGGTAGTGCAGCTTTGCCCCTGGGCGCTTCGACAACGCTTCTAAAAGAGAATATTTTCTTAAAGAGTTTAATTTGTGTAAAGGAGCAATATACAGCAGCGTTGAACGTCCTTTTCAGGACACGTCTTTATAAAGATGCCCTTCCACCCCTATGTAGTTCCTAGATGCGGTCAATTTCTCTCCACTCCTGACGGTCACAGACGCTGCCTCGTGTGTCTGGGCAGCGATCACACCAAGGCAGTATTTGTGGATGGTTGGTGTTCTCACTGCGGTCGCGACTTTCCTTCTAAAAGAGGATCGGCACTCCAGCCGCCCCCCGCAGTTGCGATTCACATGTGCCATTTCCAACATCATGCCCCACCGCTGCACCAGCATGGGCCGTGCTCCGTCTGCTCACCGATGGCGTCCTCCTGTGGCTTCCAGACGACAGGCAGCTCTGCCCCAACCTGGGCCCAGCATTCCCGAACGTCCCCGAGGACCCGGAATGCTCCCAAGCATTCCTGAGATGGTCCAGGGAACGAGACATTTGCTCCGGAGCTGGTAGACAGACCACTCTGTCCCCCGGTCGAGGGCCGGGAGGAGAAACTTCAGTTCAAGGTATTTTCTTTGCCGCACCCCCTTTGGGCTGCGGTATGCACATTTTCAACAATAGAGCAATTTCTTCTTTCCCTGGGTCACCTGGCCCGCAAATGTCATTCTCACGGCAACCCGGTGCCACACTTCAGCAGTCCTGGCTTCCCGGATACGGACCTCTCACCTCCGGACCCACAAATGTTTCCCCCGGCCAGCCAGTTCTGATGAGTCCAGAAGAATCATCATCACTCATTCAATCACTAACCCAGAGTCTTCTCTCAGCACCAGAGCCTTGGGACACACTTCTGCCCCCTGATGCCACACTACCTGCCCTGCACCGCTGTGAAGCCTTGCCAGGTACGTCAAAAACGATCGTCCCCTTAGTGCCCCTCTCACTTCCCAACCCATCGCGCTGGTTGGCCAGGACCATCCAACTCGGCTACACAATTCAGTTCGCCAGTCCCCTGCCCCCTTTCGCCGGCGTCCACTTTACCTCGGTTCACCAACGCCGTGCAGAGATAGCGACTCTTTTACTCAAAGAAACGATAGAGCATGTCCCTTGCAGAGTTGAAGAAGGGTTTCTACGGCCCTCACATCATCGTACCCAAGAAAGGCGGCTTACGACCGATCGTGGACTTGCAAGATTTCAACCGGGCCTTGCACAAACTCCCGTTCAAAATGCACACGCAAAGACTCATTCTAACTTGCGTCTGGCATCAAGATCGGTACACAGCGATAGACCTGAAGGAGGCATACAACTCTATCTTGCCTCGACACGACCCTTCCTATGGCACCCTCTGGCATACGTGCCCAGACCTCTGGAACCTCCACGACGGACCCCTGGACCGGATGTGGAAGATCTAAGTGGCCTACCACCTGGTGTCATAGACACGATCAACCAAACCAGAGCTCCCTCTACTAGGCAACTTTACGTCCTAAAGTGGCGCTTGTTCACAAATTGTGTTCTTGCCGGTCTGAAGACCCGCAGAGGTGTGCAGTCAGGTCAGTGCTCTCATTTCTGCAGGAGAGGCTGGAAGGAAGGCTGTCCCAATCCACCTTGAAGGTGTATGTAGCAGCTATTGCAGGCCACCACGGCCCAGTGGACGGCAAGTCCTTGGGTAAGCACGACTTGAATATCAGGTTCCTTAGAGGCACCCCAGCCAAGCCTGTTCCCCTCCTGAGATCTCTCAGTGGTCCTCTCGGGCCTTCAGGGACCCCCCTTCGAGCCGCTAGAATTAGTCGAGCTCAAAGCCCTCTCCTTGAAGATGGCCCTCCTAAGCAAGAGGGTTGGGGACCTGCAAGCGTTCGCTGTCAGCGACACCTGCCTGGAGTTCGGTCTGGCAGATTCTCGACCGGGCTACGTGCCCAAGGTTCCTACGACCCCCTTCAGGGACCAAGTAGTGAACCTGCAAGCGTAGCCCCGGGAAGAGGCAGACCCAGCCTTTTTGTTGCTGTGTCTGGTGCGTGGTAACATTACGGGTACTAAAATTACTCTGTACTGGAATAGGTGCTCCACAGGATGGGCGCTTGTGTGGATTAATCCCCCTGTGTGTATTTTCCGTGTTATGGTCCCCCTACGGGTGAGCCCGCTGCCCCCCGGTTGCCATGTTTGTAGCAACTCCTCCCTCGCAGCAGGCAGGATCTACCACCGCGCCATTCCCATGTGGTCTGAAAACTCATGTGACATATTCCGCCATTCTTTACCCCCCCCCCCCCCAGCCTGGGCAGGTGGTGGTCTCCATGGCGTCTTTTCCCCCTGAAAGAATAGGAGTTGGAAAAGAATGCCTTCACCGATGTGTGTGATAGTGTTAAGATGGCCCCAGCCACTTTAAATTTATGCGGAAAAACAGAGAGAGGCACGACTTGCTCCCATGCTTGGCACGTTGCTTTGTTCCCCCCGAGAACCAAAAAATGTATGACGATTTTATGGGTAAGGGTACATGCAGTCTGACGCAGCCTGTTGCTTGGCACGCAACTGCCTGCCCACACCTGCATCACAGTGCACGTACACGGTTCAGCGCATGGCGTGATTGAATAGGGACCCTAGTGTCGCTTCATTCGACACAACGTCAAAGTCAGCGACAGACGGGGAACTTCTAGGTTACTTTCGTATCCTCCGTTCCCTGATGGAGGGAACAAGACGTTGTGTCCTCCCGGCCACAACACTGAACCGAGACACTGTTATTGCTGAACCTCATTCTTGGCTCCTCAGTACAAAACCTGAATGTACAGACGCACGATTCCCTACTTTTATACTGGGACATGCAAATTCTGTCTGCCAAATTCTCATTGGCCTTTTCTCATGTTCAGAGATGCGCAAGGCTCTCAAAAGAGACCCCTAGTGTTGCTTCATTCGACACAACGTCTCGTTCCCTCCATCAGGGAACGGAGGTTACAATAGTAACCTAGATGTTTTCTTTCTCCTTGAGAAAATCAACATCAAACTCATAATCACTGCTGCAGCTTATAGAGAATGCATACAATTTTTTCAATTGGCTCGCTTGAGAACTCCGTTGTCTTTCATACTGTTATTTCATGGTTGTTTACTATTGAACTCAGCTAGGCAGAGGGCAGCTGCCTCGCCACCTATTGTACCAGGATTAAATTGCTTGTCGATTAACGGCATTTATTGTAAAGGTGTGAATGTGCTAATGGCGATCATTATCCTCAATTGTAATGTAAGAGAGCCATTTGTCTGCAATTCATTTAGCATTATCACGTCACCTCTAGTGTGCAAAAGGCCTTTAGTCATGACTTTATTCATCTTTCTAGTTGGAGAGTTGAAACAGACTGATCTTACATTGAAAACGGAAACAGTAGGTTGACTTTTCTTTAGCTAAAATTGGTCTGTGCTTACCGAAATGTAAAACATTGCCCCCAGTGGCCATAGCAGTAAGTGTTGTTGGGCTTATGGCACAAGTGAGCTCCATTTTCCAGGAGAAATGTCAATGGAGGGGCACCAAAAGTGAGTTGTGAAGCAAGTTGTTTTCAGCTGCAGAGGATGTAATGCAGTGAAGAGGAATGCATATTGTAAAAATTGTACCCCACCAACCCAAACCCCAAACATAACCATCAGTGGAGTAAAAATTTAATGTCAGAGGGAAATGCAACCTCTGAATTGCCCTTGTCGCTGATAATGCAAACCCAATTACTTCCTGGTTTCAGTGCAAGAACTGAACCCGGGTCTCCCATGCTGCTGATGAAACACACTTCCGGTCACACCACAGAAGAATGAAAACACTTAAGCCAATGCAAAAATGTCAAGGAGATGCAGCATGTCTGCATAATTTTTTTGATCCTAGGGTACTGAAACTTTCGCAAACAATATGCAGACTTCCCATGTGATCATAATGGGTGAAAAATAGCAGTCCTATCCAATTCCTGCTGAATACAGTATATTAGTAATCTAACCTCAGTCCATCACCCCTATATGCACCCATCACATTCTTTATACTGTGAGTATATAGAGATTAAATTCCACATTTAATCATGTCCAGTTGCTGTATCAAAGGAGCACAAATAGCTCCAAAAACAATCATCACATACCATATCAACCTTCTAACCTTTCTAAGGGGCAGAATTTCCCATTAAGAGATTCCTGCATACAAATGCAGATTGTTGCTTAAAGCCCTACCTTGATGTAGCTCCACCCCTAATCAAAGAGATTACCACTTGAGTCAATTTGAACAGTACATTACTTGATTTAGAGTCAGAAATAGACATATTAGTACTTGCATTAACATAATCAGTCTTTAACCATTGCATGTGCAGAACAGTAAGTAAGGTATCATATCCTCCTTCAAGACAAATTCTGTTCAGGTAGAGTGAGCATAACCCTAATTAGTAATTATTTACATATTTTCACTACATTATGTTGCCGTAATATCCTTGTTACTGTCCAAACAGCCTAAGGCTTTTCCTTACATGCTTATTGGAAGAAAGAGGCAAAGTGTATTGTGGTTTCAGTGAGGGGAGAATAAAGATAATCCTAATTGATTTTCATTAAGTGCGCTGCTGTAGAGCCCATGCCTGGCCTACTTTCGCAACGTTAGAATTAATCCCTTATCCCAGTTTTATGGAAAAAAAATCATACGGACTGCCCCAGTAATGATTTATGTGCTCAGCAATTTGATAATATAAAATAGAGGATGAACACTAATTTTCTATTGTTTTTATGATTATTTATGCATTTCTGTAATACATTTGTACAATTGAAGTGTACAGAACACCCATAACATATTGTGAAATCATTTTCACAGTATCCCCATATGGACAGAATTACAATTCACTCTTCTATTTTTACATATTGGCCTTTTTTTAGTGAAAAAAATCTAACAACAAATTATTTAAAATTGGCAGAACGTTTCAGTTGTTTAGAGTAACCAGCAAGTTTTGTTTTTCTTTCCTTAGTTCTACTGTCCACAATTAAAGTTTTTAAATACAATTGAATAAGCAAAAGACCCTTTAGACCTCGCTTATAAAATGTAGAAGCAAGTTAACATATACAAATCTTTCCATACCAGTAAGAAAAAAAACAGATTTTTAAAGATGTCATGTTTTGTGTATGTCTCCTCTTTTATATTTTTAACTCGCCTTTTTACCCCAGCAAATTTGCTTTAGAAAACACTATTAAATAGCACCAATGTGTTTATTTTAATTTTATTCAGACACCCAAGCACATGAGCTGACAATTTCATCAAGGCTAATGTCATGATGCAACAACCCTTTCAAAAGGTCCTCTCCCTTAGTGGTTTTCTGGGGCCATTTCCAGCTTTCTATGGCTTTTTTTTTTCTTCACAGAGTGGGAAACATGAAAATAAAATAAAAACAAACATAAGCCCCCTGAAAAACTGGATGAGTTCAATGAAGTTGCAGGAGGAGTGGAGAAAAGGCTGATAGGATTGTTTGCCGAAAAGGCTGCCTCAGTTCAGTGCACTGGTGTCTGAAGACCTCTATTCATTCTGGAGGCCAGAGGGGCCGTGCAGGTCTGGGTAGGGTCCCGCAGGCACTGAGGCAAGGGGCCAGGCCTGGTTCTCTCTGCACTGCCAACTCGCCTCAAACCCTGACCTAACGGCCAGACGCGACAGGAGGGAGCAGGGGAGCGAGAGCAATTTAGTCTCAGCGGCTACTCATTCATTCAAAAGCTTATCACAGGCAGGGCTCACGATTGTGTAATTACGTGTTAAGTTTAAGACCTCTGCAATCAATTTAGTGGGAAAAAAGAATGGTAGAGAAATGAATAAATACATACTGTATGGACACAATGGAGTAAGCAACCGGTTTAAAAATAGGACCGTTTTTGGAGGTTGCATAAATTAAGTCTTCTTAAATTGTTTTGTGTGCCTTGAGACAAACAGAAACATCTGTATGAACATGGATATGAGGGAAAAAGAGGACTAGGCACAAAATAAATTAAATTAATAACATTCCAAAATATCAAATTAAGTGAGTGGACGCAAGTTTAGCTCATATTTGTTAAGCTCAGTATTTGTGGATGGAATCAATCTGCAATTTAAACATCCTGTTCCACTATGATCTATAGATTTGTATAATACCCATGGAAAGTTCATAGTTTAAGGGAGATGTCTTTGTGCAGCATATGGCTTTCTAACCTTTTTTGCTACTTGTTTGCAATCTCACTCATTTTATCTGTGTCTAATAAAATAGTATGCTGTAAGTTTAATATACAAATTGCCAATTTCATAAAGATCTCTCTCTCTCTCTCTCTCTCTCTCTCTCTCTCTCTCTCTCTCTCTCTCTCTCTCTCTCTCTCTCTCTCTCTCTCTCTCTCTCTTTTTTCTGCTGTAGCAAGTGATCTTTTAACCTTGGATTTGTTTGCATTATGGCTTCACTTTGTCCATGGCACAAAACAGCATTGATTGTTAGTGTTTACTGGGGATGGTAAACAGTAGGTATATTTGTGTGGAATTAAGCCAGTATCTGATAGCAAAGACTGGGGTTCAACAGTCCCATAAGAGTCTAACTGATTCCTAATATATTTTTTTACAACTTCCGCAGTGTTGTTTCAGCTACTGCCAACCAGCTACACTTTAAACACTTTCTGAAGCCATTAGATTCAGTAACCACACATCTCCTCATTAGCCTGTTCTTTTGTGATTGAAGGATATCTCATGGTAATGGTTGCATGTCGTAACATCGCTCCCGTGCCGTGGTATATACGATTCCCTCCTCCAACAGTCTTGTATATGAATCCAGCATGTCACATTGCCACATCGAGAGCATCCCATTTGTGCGGAGTGCAAGGGGTCTCTTAAACACTGCCCACTCTTAGTGCCACATCCTTTTTCCTGAAGACCTCCAAGACCCTTCTCAAGCATAAGAGCTTTTAGCTAGCCTGCGCTAATGTGTAGAGTAATAGCTACTCCCTGAATCTTGATGGCCCCTGGAAGCTGACTGAATTTGTGCACAACAGCATCTACAGTGCTGTAATATTCCCCTTTTTATATCTATTCTTGTGTGCTTCCACCGCTAATCTAGTCTTATTACATCTCTCCCCTTCTATTCTATTTCTCATGTGGCCTTTCAATTTTAGCGTGATTAGTAAGGTGGAGGATATTATCTTTTCTGGGCAGAGACGTGATGGAATATTATGGAACAAGACTAATATTACAATTATGCAGTGCTTAACAACTAGAGACAAAAACTGAATACTCCTACAATCTCATCATAGATCTAGTGTAAATAATTGCCAAGGCAGCTGAAAGTCTAAATATGTTTTACGACAAGAACTTTTCTTGTTTTAGACATTTATGCACATTTGAGAACAGTTTCTCCTGCGGTGTCTATGGTTAGGGTTCAGCTATCAGGTCATAGATCAGCATGAAAGGGCGACGTCAATGTCCACACAGCATTAGATACTGTTTATCTGTTGGCAGTCTCACTGATCCTCTCTTTACCGCTAGACCCCAGGACATCTGTAATCCACAGAAGTGACATATGAAGCCCAGTTGATTTCTTTTTTTTTTTTTTTTCGCCTTGTTTGTTGATATTGCATCTGAATTGCTAATTTATTAGGGCCAACAACTTCGGTCCTTTGAATAAATGTATGCTTTAACTGCAGGCCGGATTAAAGTTATACAAACCCTCTCGCAGTCAGTTATGCAAACCGCAACTGCAGCTTATGAATGACTGACACATCTTGGAAACAACCCTGCCCGAATTTATCCTGAGCAAAATACATTAAATTGATCATTGTCATTATCTTTCCGGTAGACAAATCTACCCACTAAAGTGCCATGTTAATTGCCCTAAAAAAGTCAGTGTTAGCTCATAAACAAACAAAGTGTTTATGCAGTTTGGTGAGTAATACTCTTGAAATACACACTCTCATAAGAACTGATGGGGGAAAATAAATAAACCTAAACTGAATTTATCTAAAAAGCATTTTGTGTTATTATAATTACATAAATAAAGTCTCAAATCTCTCACATTTTTACAATGAAGAGATAATTCAAAGTCTATTGAAATTACTATAGGCAAAGAGTGAAATCTTAACTGATGCAGCTATACAGTGCAGCGTTAAAAAGAGGCAAAGGGATGCTGAATATGAGCTGACTGCTCACACTGAGTAAGTCCTCAGATGCAGCTAACAAGACAAAGTTGTAATCGGCTACTATCGGAATTTAACTCGTGGTTCAAATACAGCAGAATGTGTTCTGGCAATATAGCCAATTGAAAATAATAAGTAACTATTCTCTTTCATTTGCTTATTTTATCATAATCATGTATGTTGAGAGAGAGAGAAAAACAGGTGAGCACATTGCCTTTTTTCTGCTTCAAGAAATCTTAACGTGCGTTTATGTTGAAAAGGTTTTTGCGGTCTTTTTTGTAAACGTATTCCTCTCTTTTTCCAAGTTTTTAATGAATGGCCATTGGCAACGACTTAATTTTTTGCGTAAAATCAAATAAAAAAAATGTCTGCGGACATCTATTTAATATGATATTCGATATGAAATGTGAGCTCTGCGTCTGGCTCTCGTCCCTCACGAAACGAGTCCAAGACATTAAATGATTGTGAGTGTCCAGCAGAAAGGTGAAAGAGAGATCAGAGGTGGCGGTGTTAATAAACAGGTTTCCTCTACCTAAGAGGCGTTTTCCTTCTCCAAACACTATTGCTTTAATGTCGTGATGTATTTTTCCACTAAGCTTGAACACCGAGCATGCCTTTGGGGAAAGATGCTCACGTAACAAAATAAGTTGGAGCACCTGTTTTGGAAAAGAAGTTCATGGCAGCAAAAATCCTGCCTTCCCCAGTCATTTATACACCCACAATAACATTTGCTTGCGACATGGAAACTGATTGAACAACACGCCTTTCCTTTTGTCCTCGATCAAGGAAAAGAAAAGGGCTGGTTGGCTCTAAACTTTAAGTTTTTTTTCTTCTGCTTTTCTCGGTGATGAATAAAAACATAATGCAGCCAAAGTTTGAGGAATATTGTCGTATTACACGGAGAAAATACTCGCCATCGGGTAACAATCTCGAGGGATGCATTTTATTAAAAATATGAAATACAGCAACCTCGTTGAAGATGCGTAAATCGAAGATAATATTCGAAGACAATACTTATAATAATAATAATAATAATAATAATAATAATAATAAAAAATATTGTAGGCAATAAAAGGCCTTCTACTAATACTGTTAATGAATATAATATTAACAATATTAAATATAAGTATAAATAGGCTAATCGTTAAGTAGGCTACAGAAGTTTTACCAATATTGTTACACTAAATAACTTCATTTATGGGTCAAACAGCTGCGTAGATGTCATTTACAGTGACAGCCCAAACATGCTTTGGAATGAAGAAGCCCACTAAAATGCGCTTTGGAGAATTCTGAAATTGCGGTGATTTTTTTTATTTGAATAGCAGAAGAGAAAACACGTCTGGTATCACATGAACTGATCGGTTTATTTTATATGCAATGTATTGCAACCACGATTTGTTTTGTATGAATAAAGGTTTTTAATAGTTACTCACGAAACTGCAAGGTCACGTCACATTTCGTTCAAATGAGCATCAGAGACATGTTTAAGCAAATAAATAAAAAAGAAAAACGTTCACGTGACATTTACTACTGAAAAAGAGTAATATGGGAGGGTTTGAATATGCGTATTTTGACATTTAACAAAGACTTTACAGAAAAGTAGGTTAAGGCTTTGAGAAATCTGCTTTCATTATGAGGCACATGATAGGATGGTGACATTTCATTGGCTAATGGCCTTCTAAATAATGTGCCAAATAAGTTATTTTTATTTTTTTATTTTAGTATGGTAGCTCATATTTATGAGCTGCACAGATATAGTGAATACACGTTCATTAAAAGCCTTAATATTCGATTTGCACACACAACGTTTTCTGTGAATTAAAAAGTTTGCCACACCTACAGAAACTATTCTATTCTATTCTGTTTTTCAAACTGATATAGCCTATCTATAGTCAAAAGGGAGAGAACATTATACATTAAATATTAGAGGTTATTTTTATAATGCGTGAGTTATTGGTTTCTTATGTATGCACCATACAATAAGAACCTCTTAAGCGTTTTGTGATAAAAAAAAAAAAAAAGACAGTATTGTCACTGTAAGAACAGTAGAAGCTTTAACCGTATTCAAATAACCATTAGTAAAAACATGCCAAGGCTTAAGGATATTCCTTCGTCAACTGTTGGCTGTGTCGTCGCCTGTGAGTAGGAGGAGGGATCTAAAAGTAAGAGCAACGTCTTAAGTAGAAAGAAGCCCATATAGCCCATCTACAACCTTGGCAAGCGAAACTATTTTCATGAAGCCAGATTTTCACAGGCACGCACGAGGTCGAGGCTGCGGTCACTTCACGGGCCCTGCATACCACATTTCATGAATGTTGTGAGTTGTCTCTTATTTTTAAACATAGTGGTGAAATATACAGTTCGCATTAAATTACATGAGGACATAATATATTAATCGCCTACGTAGTATTTGTAATAAACGTAATTTAGATTAGCAAATATATAACCATTTTTTAAAATATAAATAGCAAAATCCGTAGCGAATGGGTTTAAACTGGTGCACTAAATGCACATGGATGCAAGTTGTACTATTTTGAATACATCATATTGAAATGAGCTGCTAGACAGAAAATGAGTGTATATACAATGGTATATAGGCCATGTACATCAGCACAAACAACAATATCAGATGACAATTAAGCCTAAGTGCTTTCGTGCATGATATAAAAAAATAACTGGACTGCACAAAATGCACACAGAGAACGTTTATAAAAAGTGCATATCCTTACAGATACCCCACATCGTTTTCTGATGCCAGGAAAGGTTCCCGTATCGTTCTTTTTTTGCTCGCGAGCGCAGTCTTCAAGCACGCCGCACGGAACTTCACTTGTTTTGTATTCCTCTAAATCCAGCGGACTGCTCTTATTGGTAGGTGCGAACGTTACATCACAATGATTATGACGCGTCGTCTTCCTGCTTCCTTCAGCCGCGTCTTAAAGTGAATCTTGTTGGTACGAGCGCGCGCTCTCTCAGCCTCCTCCTGGCCGCGTGCGTTGAGACATACAGTTTTCATGTAGAGAGAGGAGCGGCGCACAAGAGCTCTTTCTCTCTTCTCACTCTCGTCGCTCTCGCTTGTGCTGAGAAATTACAATATTCATCACGGGGCGAACAACCCACTTTATTCTCCCCGTTACACTATCGCGAAGAAGCTCAATTCGCTCTCATCTTCAGAGTAAGTAACCGTGTCCTCGCGCAGCTCCAAATGCGCTCGCGCTGAGTTTTGTTCTCTACAGATGACTTTTGATGTGATGCGCTGTTTCGCTTCATCTTTCGTGCTCCGGTTGTTAGCTGTTATTACGCAGACATTAGCTAAAACTTTATTATAAAGTCGTGTCATTGTGGAGGGACTGCATCTTTATGTTATTCGCAATTGATCATGAAGTAAGTATAAATACGCTCTTATACTATTGATTGGAGACTTCAGAGACGCAACGTAAAACATTTACGTTCAGTTCTGAACTTGACGTTAATTCACTATAACTGTAAGAAATTGATTTTTCGAAGGTTTTTTTTTTTTTTGCTTGCCATTTTTCCTTATTTTGTATCTTTGTTACTTTTCTTTTGCTGTTGGTCACTCGTCTGTGGTTGTTATGCCAGTAAAAAAAAATGTCTTGCCATTTACATAGATGTGCTTGCTAAATTTACCTTAGGCTTAAAGTCTACTGAGCCTCTTAATTGGCAGTTCAGCTTGACCTCATCATTGTTTTCTGATGTTAAACCAAGGTACATCAAAGTCTTGCTTCGCCAAGAAAGATTTGCTGGTAGAGGGAAATGATTTGGTTAGGAAAGATTGCCGATTATATAGTGCTGTGGAGTCCGTTTAATGTGAAAGTTTTTAAAGTCACACACGTGGTTTAAATATATAAAATAGTTTACGTTTGAGGTGATATTTCTTCATTACGCTTTCCGAACTAATTTTTATTCTTTGTTTATTTAATATACGCTGTTTTTTTCCGCGTCTTGTGCTCAGATATAGCGTCTTATCAACTTGAATGGAGTTGAACTTTCTTTCCATTCCAACTTTTTGTTTTTAAGTTGAACAGGTCCTAGATTTCCATTTTTAGGAGACAAGATTTGCTCACAGGACGCATTGACTGTATATAAGGTCAAAGATTCCTTAAATAAGTTGATTATTCAGGGACAGCAAAGCAAGTAATTTCCCTTCAATCTCTCATATATTAAAAGTGAAGTTCTGATTTTGTTTTATCGATGCGCTGATATTATTCATGAACCTGCATGTCTGAAATGTAGTCTATTACAGAATTTTGCAAAGGTTCTAAAAATGGTAACGAAAACCGGTTGTCCATATGACTGTAGCTACTCAATGTGAGGACAATATCAAATTGCATGATTGTTATTCTTTGCTCCAAAAAAAATAAAAAAATAAAATATATATATATATTTTTGTTTTATTCGCTTTCAATAGCTATTCTGCAAAGTAGCTAGTGCACTTTAGTCAAAGCTCAGTGCGAGAGTATCAGTCTATTCAAAGTGTGTTGCATTCATACTAAATAAATATTTTCGTTTTCCGAGAATTCACAATTTTATCGTCTGATTTACACGCCATGAAGGATGTTGAATGAGTATATGGCGTTGACTCCTAAATCACCCCTCAACAAATTATAAAACGTGCAGTTAGCCTTTATTGACACTGTATTATCCACAAAAAGTGTTAGCTTCATATTCGGTGAATCTACCACAAGAACATTGTTTTGGGCAAACCAGAGTGTAGCCTACTCATGGTGTATTAGGCTTATGATGTTTCTCAGTTTAATTAGCAAAATGAAGTACCCAGTTTTTATATGCCTGATAAATTCTAAAAGATTATGTAAAGTGTGCTTTTAGTGTATTTGCAAATATCTAATATAAAACTCAGGTTGTTTCCTTTTGTCAGATGAAAACCAAGTGCAACTCAGAACTTCTCAAAGTGAACAAAGACTGCAAGTTTTCTGTGTAAGCACAGTAGTGATGTTTGACATGTTTGTCTAAACATGGCTGTATGATTTTTTTACTGGTTCTTATATAAGATTTAGATGGCTGGGTTCTTTTAACTATATCTAACTGTTTTCTTTTTTTTTTCTTTATTTAAATGTATTTTTTTTTGGCATACAGCTTTATACAGACTCAAGTGTGACTTCACATTGTTAATGCCTCATTTTTAGTTTTGGTAAAAAAAAAAAAATTATTATAAAATTATGGTGTTCTAAAGTATAGATCTTTATCTTTCCGCTTTTAAGCTCTCTGTCAGTTTTTATTTAAAAGACTCTAGACTGGCTTGAAGCATTTTTTAATTACATTGTGTGTTGTTCCCAAAGGCATGGGTGTATTTCAAATCGTACTTCGAATGGGCACAAGAAACTTAGAGATATATATAAAGAAAATAATTTATCAGTCATTTTTTTTTTGGCCAGGTTCCCAGGGTTCTCGACCTGTGCCCAGCTGACAAGCTTTCAAAGATGGCACAATAACAGTTCCAGTGATGCCTGACCATGACAGCTCAGACCTCTTAAGCAGACAAAGCAAGAGAAGAAGAGTTGACATAGGAGTGAAGAGGACTGTTGGGCCAGCATCTGTTTTTTTTACCCGAGCAAACGCAACCTTTCTTAGTGCCATGAATCCCCACAGCTCCGAGCAGGATATTGAGTGTTCAGTTGTGCAGCACGCAGATGGTGAGAAGTCCAATGTGCTTCGCAAACTGTTGAAGAGGGCAAATTCCTACGAAGATGTTATGATGCCCTTTCCAGGGGCAACCATCATCTCTCAGCTTCTAAAAAACAATTTGACCAAAAACAGTGGCAGTGAGTCTAATTTCCAGGGGAGCGTCCTCTCGAGCACCGGCTCAGAGATACAGCAAGAGGATGCTTGCAGCAACTCCTCACGGGGCAGCCCTCAGGAGTGCCTTTCACCATTCAACAGGCCCTCCATGACCCAATTTGAAATGGAGAGGCTAACAGATGAGCATCTCAGGGCCAAACGAGCCCGCGTGGAGAATATCATCCGTGGGATGAGCCATTCTCCGAGTGTCACGCTCCGCGCAGGTGATAACGATCGCGAGGGGGGAGCCCAGCCCCCTAGTCCTCGTGAGAACTACCGGGAAAACAAGCGCAAGCAGAAGCTGCCACAGCAGCAACAGCAGAGTTTCCAGCAGCTCGTCTCGGCCCGCAAAGAACAGAAACACGAGGAACGCCGGCAACTGAAACTGCAGCTTGAAGACATGCAGAAACAACTTCGGCAATTGCAAGAGAAGTTCTACCAGATTTATGACAGCACTGACTCTGAGAACGATGAAGATGGAAACATCTCAGAAGACAGCATGCGTTCCGATGGAATGGACAATCGTGCCCACGACTCTGTCCCAGATCGCTCCGACAATGAGATGTCTGACCTGGATCCAGGGCACTTCCTAGATCGAGCACGTGCACTTCTTCGTGAGCAGTCCATGATGACAGAGGGGGACAAGCCCAAGCACAATGGGTCACGAGGCAAGGGACCAACCTCCATGCACGCAGAGGGTAAACAGTTAGCAGAGACACTAAAACAAGAACTGAACACGGCAATGTCCCAGGTAGTTGACACAGTGGTAAAGGTCTTTGCGAAACCTCCACGCCCAATTCCTCAGGTTTTTCCACCCCTGCAGATGCCCCCTGATCGTTTTGTAGTCAACGGAGAAAACCCAAACTTCCATACTGCCAACCAGCGCTTGCAATGTTTTGGCGATGTCATCATTCCCAATCCCCTGGACACTTTTGCTAGTATGCAGATGCCCAGTTCAAATGACCAAACAGAGGCTCTGCCTTTGGTAGTTAGAAAGAGCTCCTCAGATCAAACTGGGTCTCTGCCCACGCCTGGGAGTCACCACCATCCCTCACTGCACCCCTCTCCCTTATCTTCCACGATGGGCTTCAGTCCTCCCTCCTTCCGCCATCCTTTCCCCCTTCCTCTCATGGGTTACCCTTTCCATGGCCCTTTAGGTGCCCCAACAGGGCCTTACCCTGGAAAAGACAGGTCTTCTCCGGAGTCTCTGGATCTGTCCAGAGAGACCACCAGCCTACGGACCAAGATGTCGTCCAGCCATCTCAGCCACCATCGTTCCATCTCACCAACACACCCAGGGAATGAAGGCTTGTCCTTGTCCCTCATCAAGTCCGAGTGTGGAGACCTGCAGGACATGTCTGACATCTCGCCATATTCAGGAAGTACAATATCCTTTCACAAAATAGAAAACCGTATTTACATTCCTGTCTTTTACATTATTATTTGTTGAGATGTTAAAAAGCATCACAAATGCACGATGCTTCCCGTGCTATTTTTAGACAATTCTAGTGAGAGTGTAGCTTAAACATCTTTTATGGTATATGTGAGCCAGAAGTCTTGTTAGAAGCAAAACATGTGAGAAGATATTTAATTTGAATTAATTTCCATTAATTGGCCCATTTCAAAATCTCTGTTCCTCTAGTAGTCCAAAGATTAAAAAGAGCTCAGTTGTTGTAGGCTTTTAAGTGTGCGCTATATGGAGAAGTGCTAAAAGGCCCCGCCATGGCAAAGATACCTCCCATCTTCTCTGTTCTCACACTATCACAGGGAGACTCACAATAAAAACCTCCTCTTTCATCATAGTGCATGCAAGACTTTGTACATAAATGCTCAAAGCAAATCATATTTCAAAGCCAGGAAGTAAAAGGACAAGTGGGATACTTTGCTTATAGAGGCCATATAAAGTTATGTTAGAATGATGGTAAAAGATCTCTGTCAGTGGACAAGCTTTTAGTTTAGGAGGATTTGTCCTCATTCAGTGTCAAGTGAAGGCAACTAGGATATTACTTCAGCATAAAATGCTAACAGTGTGGAGCTCAGTGTTTGTTTGTTTTTTGTTTTTAATAATAATAATTATTTCCCTTTGTTATTTTTAGTTCACATATGTTAACTCAGAAAACAATAAAACAGATTTCTTATGATCATTACTAGCTTGCTTTACTGTAGGTAAAGGTACTTCCAGACTAATAGCTGTTGCCTGACAGTAGGTCTTTTCCTTTTATCCTGTGTCTCTGGTGTTGACAGGTGTTTGCAGATAGCTGTTTTTCTTTTATCCCCTTCCATCTCTTTAACCTTTTGCCAAATGGCTACTAGATCTTTGGTAAGCTTAGAATGAAGTCAAAATAAACTTTGAATGTTTTTATTAACATTTTCCTATTTTGTTCCTCCTTGTTCCAAATGTGACAATGCTGATTGGCATGAAGTTATTTTTTTGTAAGATAATTTAAGATAGTTTGTTAAATCATTTAACAAAACATTTCTAGTCTATCCAAATTTTTACAAAGGCAATTCCCAAAGTAAATGCTCAGAGTGAGATTCTGTAAGTATACTTGCACACCTGCACAGTTGGGACCTGAAAAACAACATCTCAATATTTGCAAAATAGGGTGTTTAATCAAATATGAATTTCTATTCAAATTCTAGAAGAAACAAGCAGCCAATTATCTTCAGCCATGGCCAGCACGATCTTCCTTGTCACATGCTCTCTTTGCATCTCAAGAAAAATAGCCTTGTTCAGTTTCCCCCATCATTTGCATATAGAGAGACCGAACAGCTCTGGCACAGGGCTGTTGTAAGAATAGGGTGGGGGTGGGCGGCAGGTGAAGCCTGTTTGCATGTCTAGTATAGAAGACAAGGACAGAGGTTCATGGTTGCGCCAGCTCCATGCTTAAGTGCTGAGGCAGCTATAGCACATAGATTCAGGTTTCATCAATTAAACTGCAGCCAAAAAAAAAAAAAAAAACTTGCGCTATAAAGACATTGCTCAGATCACTTTTCAAACTTGGTTGCCAAAGTGGTTTGATAAAAGACTTTCTCTGTTTCAAAATCACAGTGCTGGTAGTATTACAACAAATTAAATTCTGTCATTTCTGATTCGTACGTGTTTATGTCAAAAGGTTATAAAGAGACTCTTCAAAATATATATATTTTTTTCTGTCTACAATCTAAAAAATTCACTTCTTGTTCTTTTTTTTCTAAACAAGAGCTCAAGGCTCAGCTGTAGTACATTTGTTGCTCTAATCTTTCATATTGCTGAACAGATGTCTAGCATTAATTTATGGATTTATCATCCCTATGTCCTTTTTCTTCCTTTCTCTCCTTACACCTGGCTGTTGGATCACATTTCAGTAGTTATTGTCTCCCTTACATGCAACACGCTTAATACAAAACCAAACCTAAAAAAGCCGATGATGCACTGCATCTATGGTGGTGTTGTTTATGTAGTATCTCATTTGGCTATAAACCACAGCTGCCCCATTCTCCTCCCCTGAAATACTTAATATTCATGTTTGCATTATGTCCTTCATTGACGTTGACTGTGGACGGCTTGTTTTACACACTGAGTGGGCCAGTGTTTACTCGATCTATTTTGTCATTTCGCATATTTACGTATCCTAGAAACGGCTGTATTTTCCTTGGAAGCAACATTTACTTGTAGGAAATGTGCGTTCTGTGAGTCAAACCCATCGAATCATTTTCCTGTATTGTTCCCAAGATCAGAGAATGTTTGTTTTCTCTAAAAGTGAATGTCTTGAATGTTAATGGTGCTGAGTAATGAGATACCTGGGATTTATGAATGTTGTTAACTGAGCAGAGAGAAGGTAGAATAATCTGATATGATCAACACTCTGTAAATACTGCAAAGAGATTGAAAAGTGGCAGCCATGGCTTTGCTTAAGCAATTCAGTGCTCAACGGTAATATGCCCTTAGCACTTTTTATGTTCGATGGCCATAAAAAGAGCATCTCAGTGTGATTAATCTCTTAAAAAAGGTGTTTACCTGCCCTCTCTTTATAGACCTCAACTGGCCTTTTATTCACTTCATTTTGTGAAGATGCACTTTTGAGAAGAGGCCACCCTGCTTGGGATTTTCCTTTCTCTTGGTTTTTAAATGAGACTTGAGGACCTTGAAAAACCAGATTTGTTGTGGAAAAAACAGCTTGATGCTCTCTCTCTCTCTCCACCTCTCTGTCATTCACTGCTGTTATTTGCTGTATGCATTATGACAGATGGTAGGAAAGAGAGTAATGCTCTTTTGGTCTTCCCTATCAGCCTAATGGAGGTCACCTAGGGTTCTCCTCCTCTCCTCCTCTCTTGGCACAAGGAACATGTCAATCTACAACCATTATTACAGAGGCGCAACGATGCAAATGCCATATACGGTCTATTTGTGTAGTCTTTTAAAACTATTTTAATTTGTTTTCTGTTCTTGAACGACATCTTGCACTGATCCCTAACAATGTTACAAGTGTACCAACTGTTAAAGCAGATAGCATTTATATAGTTTAGTACTTTTGTAAATGTTAGATGAAGTGATAGTCCATGCTTTACAGTGGAGGGTGGGGGGTAGAGTGCTGGGTGAGCCTCTTAATTGACCTTGTGGGGGCCCATTGATTTAGCCCCACATGCATCTTCATTTTTTATAAATTATAAAGCCGTTAATTTCCAGAGGAAATGGCTGGGCCAGTCTGGAGCGCAGATGTGGCTAAAGCCGGCCTAACTGGCAGAGCGGGGGCCGTGCCAGGAGGCCCACAGGGTGGAGGGTTGGGGGCTAATTGTAATGGGTAGATGGCTCTGGTTAGCCACGGTCTCTCCTGGGATCCCCCTCAGCTGCCCTCTGTTTACCAATCTAGAGGGCACTGCCACCTCCAGATAAATTGTGTTTTTATTGGGATAAGCAGACGTTTATTAATGCTGCATTGACTGGGACTCTTTTATGTGTCATTATGAAGTTGTCAGAAATATGACGTTATTAAGTATAGTTAGGTGTATGCTGTTTGAAATAGAGTAGGCTAATTATTGTTATTATTGCGTCTGGACTTTCCATTTATTGTCAGCTTTATGGGCATTATAAATAAGTAGTAGTTATTGCAGGTATTGTTATGTCTGGAATGTATTACCTGTGAATGTCTTTATTTGATGACTTGATGAAATAATTACTGAAATATATGTGTTAAAAATTCCTAACCATTTTCCTTGACCACCAAATTTCCAAATCCAAGAGGGGCTTTCTCCAAACCATCTGAAGAAGGCCAAGCTGATGTTCTTTTACACCCGCTACCCCAGCTCCAACATGCTGAAGATGTTCTTCTCAGATGTGAAGGTGAGCTTGCCATTGACCGTTAACTTTTGTCGTGTAAAGTAGTGCTGTCCCACTAGTCCAGATGGGTCCCGAACAGACGGCCAGCTTTCCCCCCCCCCCCCCCCAATTAAAATAACTGGCCTTAATCTCCTGGAAGAGAACAACACAGCATAGCGCAAGTCCCACTTTCCCTGTCACTCACTTACGCTTTCATTTTAAATACAGATTAAGCGATTACCTTTTTTTTTTCCTATTGCTTGTTTTTCTGTCCAAGTCATTACTGGATAGTGGGCATAGATAACTAGTCTCTGTCTCTGTTAACTTGTTGGGATGATAATTTCCAAGAGTTCCCAGCCCCAGCCGAAAATTTTGCCGCTGATCTGTGGGAGTGGGAGACAGAGGGGTGATAAGAGCTGAGAAAATTAGAGGTTTGGCTGTAACGAACAAACAAAAGCGGAAGGGGGCAAGGGAGAGGAGGGGAGACAGCAAACAAAATGGAGCACAACAACACAAACAAAACAATGGTGCCAATTGTCTTTTATTTACAACTTAATTTGTTGTTGATGCGTCATACAGGGAACATACGGAGGAGAAATAATGTGACAGATTCAGGCCACATTATTTAAATGAGGAGAGCAGGGTCCTCTCACTCCCAGCTGCCCCTGTGCCGGGTCCAGGGTGACCATCTCATCCTCTCTCGCATGCTTCTGTTGAATCCATCTCAATCTGCCATCAGCGTAATACTCATGGGAATGTCATTCATCGTTCAACGTTATCACTTTGCAGTCCAATAGGTGCTGAGATCATTTAATATCTAGAATTTAATAGAAATTCAATATTCAGAGAATGCAGCGTTATAGTGGGATAGTCCTTCATTGAAATCATTTGAGTTATTCAATTCAAAAAGATTAGTTTACTCAGATTTCAAAGAAAACATTTCCAATTCACATTTTCCCCCCATACCTTAATTTTGACACCTTTTTCAAAATAATAAATGTATCAAAGCCTAAAATTAAAGAAATCCCAATTACAATTTCCCTTTAGACAAGGCTATGAAAACACATTAAATTAACATTTTCCAAAGCAAGGTCAGTGTGCCGGGAGAGATGCTTTTTCAGTGCTGCTTAAGCAGAAGGGAACAATGGGTGGCATGTTTTTGTTGGATCAACTAGTATGTATGTAAGGGAATTAAGCATAAATTACTGACTAATTACGGCCAAATAAGCCCACAAAAGTTAGAGGAATTAGTGATTAAAGATGTTTAGGCCCCATAATGATGGGATCTAAATAGGAAATAATGACTGTGGGAAATAGGTTGATTTGACAACTGTTGTTCCGAATTTGTCTGTAATGGGATGATTGAAAAAATAAACCCTTTTGCCCTTTGACCAGCGTGACTATATAATGCCATAATTAAACAAATATAGTAGAATTATTCCAGTATTAATTATTCTACTTTTAATTAAAGAAAATGTATGAGATTAATGACGTTACATTAATACTGAATTATTTTTGGCAACACCCAAAAATATATTGACTTGTCAATAAGAACATGGATACAAATTATAATATATTTATTATATAAATATATTAAATAAATGTTGCATGTATTCATGCCTACATATGTTTACATGTAACAAAGTCAATTGTTTTTACTTGTTACTGTTTTTGATATGGTTAATTCAAAGAGAATTGAAATGATCAAATCGTACATTAACTATATCAGATTATGCTTATAATAGTTAGTTGCTCGGTCAGGTAGAGGAAGCTGTTTTTTCTAGGTAGTTTCAGTAGAAGAGAGCACATTTTCCAGTTAGGACTTCTGTAGAGTGGACCAGTTTTCACATTAATACAGCCTCCTTTCACGGGAAAGCAACAGGAAACTGCAATCCAATGATTCAAAAAGTTCTTACATAATGAATAATACCTTTGTCACTCATCAATATCACTTTTTCACAGTTGTTCCTTGAATTGTTAAAGTAATCACTCAAAATAGTTGAGTTTTTGTCACTCAGAGTAGTGTAAAACAGTGAATGTGGGTATAATAGGTCATTATCCGAATGGGATTTACTGCTAAACTCCCTTATTCATACTTTACACTTCGCCCCCTGTATTTCTTTACTATTTAATTATAATAAATGTCCAGATATGGCATATACACATTACTTTTCCCCCTGGCCAGCTGAAGTAGTTTTGAGGGCTAAATAAGAGGGTGGCAAAGGTTAAGGGGGGTATTAGCACGAAGATGGTGTGACACTGATTATGAGCAGTCAAAGCAAGTATGGGGGGACTGGGGTTTATAGCACCCTGTTAGGGTCAAGGTATATATTTCAGCAGAACAGCTAAAGAAAGGTCAACCATAGGTCAGGGAAATTATTTTAGCCTCTCAGGCTGGTCACTGGGCTGTCCAACTCCCTTTAAAATATACAGCATACCATGTACCATTAACAGTTTGAATATCAAATAACCTACTGGGGCACTTAGTTCTTACTTTACCCTATAGAGCGCAACTTTTCCCAGATTCACATTCTAAGTGCATGCTGTGTGTATTGGGGGTAAAATGTATAGACCTCCGTATAAGTAGCGTCCCCACCAAGCTGGCGAGGCATGTGTGAAAGCCTGTATTGTCCATGGCTAACAGAGGAAACGTGCAGAGTGACCGGTCAAGTCTTCCCCCGGTGTCTTGGAAAGAAGGATCTCTGTCACTAGAGGAATAATCTTTCACAGGCCCTTGAGCAAGAGTGTGTGAAACGCTGCCGTCCGAACGCACACCCTTGTTCTCTGAGTCAACTGCTGCCCGGACACATTACAGGCGTCAGACTGATTTGTTTAATGAAACTATTGAGCTTGCTCATTGGATATTTAAGGTTTTTTGAGGGGGTAGAGCATAACAGGATGAGGTGCCCCTGGGAAGCACTGAGTTTAGAGTTCTTAGAACAGCAGTGGAAATTATGTCAAGAGAAATATATTTTTTGAAACTGGGTAATTTTTTTTTTTTTTTAACTTTAATTTAAAGGGTTTGTTCTCTCCAAAAGAGTAATCTGTTGTCATTTACTCACTTTTTTGTCTTTCCAAACATGTGTGCATTAGTTTCTTTCTGTGGAACATAAAAGTAGAAATTCTAAAGAATGTTGAGGCTGCTCTTATACACACAATGCAAGTAAATGGTGACTAAGGCCCTAAAATTCTGCCTGAAATAAACTTTTGTGTTCCATGGAAAAAGAACATTAACTTAAAGGGTTAGATCACCGAAAAATCTTTCTTTCGTTCTTTCTTTTGTAGATACTTGCTAGAACATACATTAAAAGATAAGTTTGATGATACTGCTCTTTTTACCATAAAATGAAAGTGAATGGTGACTGAGACTAACATTCTGCCTAACATCTCCTTTTGTGTTCCACAAAAGGATGATGTGATGACAACTATCCCATAAATTATACCCGATTACCCTGTTAAAACTTGTGATGTACAATTTAAGGACTGGCTTCATAAAACTATTTTTGTTTTCATATGAAAAATCTATTTAATTTTATGAAAACTCTTTTTTGAGAGTGTTCATTTTATTAATTTTGCAACAATCGTTCAGTGTTTTGTTCTGTTCAGGGGTGGCTGAGAGCTACGAGAGCTCGACTTGTTATTTTTGTTTGACAAGCAGATGACATGATCCTTAATTGCTGAGTTGTCACGTTCCAGCAACATGGCTTCATTGTCCCGCGAATCTCTGGTATTTCTATTCGGCAACAATGCTTTTTAAATCTCCCTTTATACTGCGCTGCCAAACGATGTCATGTGGACTTACTTTTCTGTGCTCTCCATTATGTCATCCACTAGCCATTCTTGAAAAAAATAAATGTGTCCCCCCTTTCACTTTTTATCCGTCTCTTCTGCGAGCCCCACTCATATGAGACAATGTATTATGACAATAGCAGAGCCTAATCTCCATGTCAAAGCAATTTTCATTCCCCAGTGAGCAGCCTGCTATCATTTTGTAATGTTTTGTTTCTTGTTCTAAATGAAATAAGGGGATGGTGGCGGGGGCTAGAGTAAGTCGTCACAGGGGCTGGGGGTCGTTATCTCAGTATCTGGAAATTTGGACCGTGCATTTTGCTGCATGGAAAAAGGGGACAAATGTACCCCCTCGAGTTCAGTAGATCCTAATAGGTTTAACTTCTATTGATACAGGGGTAACCGTGAGATCAGATAGGCTTGCTTCTTCTTCTTCTTCTTCTTCTTCTTTTCTTCTTTTTTCTTATCAAAGCTTTATTTGTGCTTGCTGTTAGGCTGAAAGAAGGCAGAGGTGACACACAAGCCAAATGTATAATTCCAGAATAGGTTAAGTGCATGTTTGAACTTCTACAGAGTGATGTCTTTGGATGATGACTTAATCCAACTGTAAATTATGGGAGAAGAATCCTTGCAGTAATTATCCTCACAGCTGGCCTTTTGGGGAACCTTTCAGCCCGCCATGGCTTCTGACTCTTTCTCCAACTTGGGTTTCTCGGTATGAATTTTCGTTCACGTCATTATCTTAAATTTGCAAGCATGGCGACAAGTTTCTACATGGTAATTACATGTACCCTCAGAAAACACGGCCACCCTCCTCCCTCTTTGTTATTCGTCCTTCCTCTTTTTTCCCCCTCATTCTCCCTCCTCTCAGCTGTCATCTAAACAGAGGCCTGCATGTACTCATGGCCACAGATAGATAAGTGCTCGCTGTTGATTTTTGATTAATGCTCTTTGAGGGTATGGAAGGGGATGCAAAGGCAATGAAGGCTTGATGAACGCCCCATAATGACAAAAGGCAGGAGGCTGCATGTCAGAGAAGCCAACAGAAAAGCCCGCTGGATTTATAGCTTTTAACTTGGCTACATTCTACTCAGCTGTCCCGTACAATACATTTACACTCTTGGCAGCCGTAGTTTTCGCACACACATGTACAGACACACGTAGCTGCACACACACACAAAGAACCAAAGGCTGTCACACAGGTCATTAGCTGAGGTCATGGGGCAAGTACACAGGGCAAACAGAGTTTTGTGTATTTACTGATCTAGAATCAGGCGCTCCAAATATAGCTACGAAGGCCAGCCCTGCTGCTGAACTGTTCAACTAGAGTCACAGAGTGAAAACAACTTCTTTGACGACTAACTAGTTGCATTGTTTTTATTTTAATTTTGATTTCTTCACTCAATTTCACCCGTTACTTGATCATTTAATTCTCTTGTTTATTAATGTGGCAAAAAAGCCCTGAGGCATATCAAAATTAACTCAGTTACTTGATATGTAAATTTGCTGTCACTGTATTATGTGCTATTGACACAATTATAATTTCATCTACTCGAGCCTGAACTGTTTGCATTTGTCTACAACAGCAAATACCCACACTGATCGTGTAAGCCTTGTTTAAAAAAAAAAAAAGAAAAAGCAACCCTGACCAATCTGTCTCAGCTGCCAGTATGTTTGCTTACCCATCATCCTCAAGGACAATGTGAAGTAAACATGTATGTGGAAACAAATGTCTTATCTGCTGCACTGACATTTAAGGGTCTCACTGGCTAACCAGATTAGAGGTTAGTCACACTTGATTTTATTAGTTTTTAGAGAAAAGTGCACCAAAAAATGTAATATCGGTGTTATTTGCAGGAGAAAAAAATCTATCTACACTAATGTATACATGCTGCTGTTACCTTAAGGAGTTATTTCTGCTTGATATAACCATTAAGATTTACTTTAGTTGGTGTGACAATTTTTTATTTTTTATTTATGCGAACTTACAAAAAATATTTATAGTGTAACTTTTTGTATTCACGATCAGGAAAAAATGCAAAACATCACACTGAAATGTACAAATCCTCTTGTTTATTCAACTACATGTAAACCTCAAATCTATTGAGTATAGAACTATCCCTATACCATACTACCAATCTACACTATTAAAATATGTTAACCTAAAATAGTGCTTCAAGTGGTAGTTCATAATTTAACTGGTTTGATTAAAATCAAAAATATTATTTAACATCACTGAATCAACCTGAATAAACTAGGTTACCCCACCAACAAAACTAACTTTAAGGGTTAGATTGAATCGCAGGTGACCACTTTTTACAGTGTACTCCCTGAGCATAAAAATTAGCTTTATATTTTGGCAGCAATAAATCTTACATGTTTCTCTGTTTCTCCTTTAAAGTTCAATCGCTGCATCACATCTCAGCTGATCAAGTGGTTCAGTAACTTCCGTGAGTTCTACTACATCCAGATGGAAAAGTTTGCCCGGCAGGCCATCAATGACGGTGTGACAGGAGTAGAAGAGCTGAGCGTCAGCCGCGACTGTGAGCTTTTCCGCGCTCTCAACATGCACTACAACAAGGCCAACGATTTTGAGGTGAGCCCTCATCCAGTGTGTGTGTGTGTGTGTGTGTGTAAGCAGGTTTGGATGGTTTCCGAGGAAATTGTTTTAGATTACAAACTGGTAATTACAAGGGTATTATGCTATAAATGTGGTTTATGAGGACATTTCTAGTGTCCCAATAATTCAAATCGCTTAAAAATCATACAAACCAATGTTTTTTTTAAAATGTAAAACTGAAGAAGTTTTTTTGAGAGGGTTAGGTTTAGGGTTAGTGGATAGAATCAATATGTATATAGAGAGTCCTCATAAGGATAGCCGCACCAATGCGTGTGTGTGTGTATATGTGTGTGTGTGTGTGTGTGTGTGTGTTTGTGTTTGTGTGTTTGTTTGTGTAATGCTACTAGGCAACTGCATTCACCTTATCAGGCTGCATTGCGTGACCGGATGAGATTCACACAGCGATTTATAAGTTATTATTCTGACTCCTTTCCGTGAACGAAAGCACAGTTCAAAGCATTACAATGAATGTAGCTAAATGATCTCTTTATATGATTAGACAATGAACGGCAAGCTGTTCATCCTGCAAACCCAACCCCCACGCCCCCTGTACTCCTGGGGTGTACAAGTGAACAAGGAATTTTGCTCTTTTTTTTTTGGGCCAAAACACAGTCATGCATCTGTCTGTTTGATGAGGCAAACAGGGAGTGATGCTTCAGGCCCAAGTGTCCTTGTCAAATACAATTTGCCGAGCTCACATTTACCGCTCCGCTCACTATCAATATCTGCCCACTGGGACTCTGGTCATTCAAACACTATCCTTACAACATCATCATCATTTAGCTGACTATTAGCAAAAATCCACCCCTCCCCCTTCCCACCCTTTCATTTAGATCAGGTCAACGCCAAGGTTTATTGTGATTGCAGGTACAGAAAAGGCAGCGTGCCACACCTTTTTCAACCAGGAACATATTTAGGGACATGATCCCTATTTTCATACATAAATGCAAGATTTGCATGGCTGTGGAAGAAAGTGCATGGCACCATGAATAAGACTGTTGTTGGAAGAGAAGTAAAACCGAGGGAGAGATTGTTTTGCATATCAAGAGCCACATAGGCTGCACAGGTGTACAAGCAGGACTGAAAGAAAGGCTTTCCCAAATGCTCATTTTCCATGCAAGGAAAACTCGATCTTTAATGCAAATTTCAGCAAGAAAGCCGGCCAGGTCTGTTCCCTTTTTTCCTGGCGGGTTGGCTTGCTTGTCTCGTTTAGCATGCAACAATATCCCACAGTAAGTACGTGCTGCAGAGAGAGGTCACACAACTTCAGGGTGTTTTTTTTTTTTTTTTTCACCTTTCGCGGTGCAAAGGGACACTTCATGCTGAGGCTTTTTGTACTAAATTTTCTCTTCTCCACCTGTCAGACTGTGAGGCATGAAATTGGAACCCTCGCCGATTCAGCAAGTTGCTCTTTCTGCCAAATTTAGCATCATCAAAGTTCCACCTTGCTAGCTCCTCCTGAATGAATATACCCTCTGTTGTGCTGATCGTTTGATGTTAATCTAGTCTGTCAATGTGCACCAGTAATGTGCTTCCTCCTCCTTTGAGACTTTCTTTTTTGTAGTTTGGGCCTGTCATTTCCCTCTATCTCTCCCTCTCTTTCATTCCACTTCCTTTCGCTGCTCTTGTGTCTTTCATCCTCTTCGAATGTACTCACCCCTCTCTTTCCCAGTACAAACTTTTTAATGGCATAATTGTCACATTCCTCATGGTGGAATGAGCAGAGGCTGTAATTAAAGGAGCTTCATTAATTGCCTTGCATGCACTTGTGTTGTGCTCACCAAGCTTGCTGTTTTCTTTCAAGTTGTTTATCCTTCATTAGGCTCCTCCTCACCATACTGTCTCAATGCACCATAATTTCTCTCCTAATTACTGCTCTGTTTTTCTTCGCTGGACAATGCAACAAATGAACACAATCAAGGACATTTGCACAATCAAGGACATTTGACAAAGCCTGAGATGTCCGAACCCTGAAAGGTTCCCAAAGCAGACAGAGTTCCCCCTTCTTAATCTCAGATAGAGCTGCCAGAAATATGTCAAGTGTTTTCTCTCATCTGAAGGTTTTTCTGTATGCACTAACCAGACATGATCACACCTAACAGGACTCATTATCTGCCGTCTGGGTAAATAATTTGTTTATCCTGGATATCTCAATAGACACAACAAAATTATATTTTATTAAAGGAATAGTTAAAAGAAAATTATGTTATTATTTATTCACCTTATGAATAAATGTCATGCCTAATCTTGAAGAAGCATCTTGCAAAAAAAAAAAAAAAACGCCATAAAAGAACCTTAAAAGTAGACCAAACGACTTGTGCACTATATTCCGCATCTTTCGAAGAGGAATAGACTTATATGTAGTTAATTGTTCACAGGAAATGTTTTCCTCATTCTTCTAAATCTCATTCTTCAGTCTGCATATTCAAACTGGTGCATTATGCTTGGTGACAACATTTTGGTGAGACATGAGAAGCAGTTCCGTTTTGGCATCAATGACGTCAGGCCTGGAGTGATTCGTCAACACACAGTGGTGAAGCAGGCGCAGTCAGCACTGAAATAGTGGAGCATTTTGAGTTAATAAATGAAGTTATTGTATACGTCTTACAACAAACACACCTCATTTCTATGTAAATTAGGCATGTTATAGATTGCACTTTATTTAAAAACTCTATGCTATTTGCCTGGTGAAATTAACATCGCAGCCTTACCACCCGAGGAAAGCTGGGGGTAAACTGAATTTTATCTTTAAAACATAAATTTTCTAGTGATCATGGCAGCAGTAATTCATCAAATAATGATCAAATGATGGTGAAGAGCATTATAACCTATCATATATTCAGATATGCATTGTTGTGAAGCACACTTTCTGATTCAGTTGTCTGGATCACAGTAATGAATTGATGCTGTACAGTCCCGGCAGAGTGTGCTAGATTGCGGTGGTCTGCTGCATCCCTGAAATGCACTCAGAACCAGAATGCAAAATCGTAAATTACACTGAGCAAACTGCGTTTAGCACAGATATTGTGGGAGCATTTGTGCTGTTGCCTCATCTGCATAATTACTTTAGTGAATTGGTCGCTAAACAGTGCAGATAGTGTGTGCAAATAAACAGCGCCTTTACCGGGCACAATTCATTCTTAGTGAATTCCCCCCATAATTTTTTAATCTAAACACAAACACAAATAATTTTTCGGAGCTTCAACGGAGGGGAAGATTATTAGTTCATTCTTTTTGTGGCTTTTTTATTTTATTTGTATTTATTTAGTCATTAGAACTACTACATTTTCTCCTGGTGTGTTTAGCGAAAGATATAGCAACATACATGTTTGGAACAAGATTTTTAATTTAGTTTTTGGATGGACAATTACTATAAAATTTAAAAAGTGGCAGAGCAGTGAATAGTAAAAGTGTACAAAGAAATCGAACACCTGTTAAATCTCGAAGCATTGTTAGTCCAAGTGGCATCTCCTACCCCTTCAATTGTGGCATCTGGTTCTCAGGAACCTTCTTCACACTTACTGTATCACATCACAGGCACCATTGAAGAGTTCTAAGAGGGGTGGGGTCCACAGGCTCCACTGGGATAAGGAGACATTTTTATGACAGCTCTGGGAAGGTCTCATCTTTCGCCCACAAAATAGTTCAAGGCTCTTCTGTCAAACCCCCCTGAGTGCCCCAGACCTGTCTTGTCTTCAGTCCTCGTACCCTCCTCCCATGTACCGGCTGAGGAGAGCATAGAGGAGGCTTAGTCTATCCCCCTCTTTCTTCCTATTCCCTGTGATCTCTGAGCATTTTTGAAAAAATGTTGGTGGCCATATACCCACAGCAGACTCACAGAGACCTCCTTTGACTTCAAGTGCTCTCGTCTTGGTATCTTTGAGGTATCAGGTGTCCATGCCTATTCTCATATTGAATGAATGAAAGTTTGGGCCTTGAAGACATTTCTTTTGTTTGTTTTCCTATTTTTTTCCACTCACTTATTAGTTTTGCAGAACTTATCAGTATTTGAGGGAATACTTGAAAATTAAGAATTATTTCTCTGTCGCTATCGTCACCAAACAGAATTGCAAAAATAATGACTTTCATTGTTTAGAAAAACAGGTTTTCCCACTTTAAATTTGTGCCATTGTTTGAACCAATGTTTTTAATTAGGGCAATTTTTTGATATTGCTATAGAGTCGCTGTGTTTACACTTTCCGGGAAATTGACCTACAAATGGCCTACTATTAACCTAGTTAATGGCCTCTGTATATTAAGCTTGGATAGTAGAAATTATTTTAATATCAAAATAATTACACACATCACCTGTAAATATCTACAAGACAAGCACAGAATGTAAATGACACAATGTTAGATGCTCTGATCAGTACCATTCTACCATTAGGAAAAGATCAATTATCCAAACATCCCCCTCTTCCCCAGGTTTCCCTTTCCTTTTGTTTCTTCTTTCGTTCTCTCATTCATGTCTGCCGCTCCTCTTGTCCATGCCTGGTGTGACCTACCCCAAAGGCCTTCATTATTAATTGTCCTTTGGAGACAGGGAAAAGTTCAAAGACTGTGCGGATGGTCCCTTTACTGCGACCGTCTATTGTCTAACATTTATCTCCCTTTACCCTTGTTCCAGGAGTGTATTATCTCCCCTGCCTCATGAGAAAAGAAGGTTATCAATAAGAGCATAGAGAGCTGCCACCGTGGCTGCCAGGAGGTCCCGGCCTCCCAAGTCCACACACGGCTCCCCCACAGAGGGCTAGTTTACTGTTGTTTATCTCTGCGCTGCAAGCTTGTGCCATGCTACTCTAGCACATCTTAGGAACGGGCTCTGGTTTCACTTCTTGCTCTCTATGACCTCACACTGACCTGCGCTGCTGTGGTCTGCCGTCTCGACTCACATTCCCATTACAATGCCACTCAGTGCTATGGACAGTGCTACAAGATAACGGATGACGTTTAAAGGATAAATATAAGACATCTTAATCTTTCTGTTTTACATACTGTACCATTGTAGCATGCTATAGTTTAATTTAGCACTCGTTCAAACATCTGTTTTCTTTCAGAGCAAAAACTAAACATGTTCATCTTTACATTTTTCCCTGAAGGTAATTACAACAAATTAATTTACCTCACTAGGTTCTGGTGGACATAAGCAAAGTCACCTACCTGCACAAATATTCATTTTAAGTTTAGATTTAAAGGCGTAGTGTCCTTTTTTTCTATGTTGAAATACTTTCTCCTATCCCAGCTTAATATGCAGAGACAATTAAATCAAAGTAATTCATAGGTTGATTCCTCTAGAAAGTGTAAACACTCTAGCTATAACGAGTTACAGTAGGTTTTTGTGTAGTCAAATTACAGTCTTGACACAATGCGTAATCGAATATTGCCAAATTGAATACACATTAGGGTTAGGGTTAGGATCTCTAACCTAACATAGAGTCTATCTGTTAGTGCAACAAATATCGGATGGAGTATTCAAGGAAACAGCAATGATGTTTTTAAAAGCTATTATGTGACACTAATGCATTAGAAATTGCACACTTTGCCTTTAATAATGCTTCAATGATGTTATCTCCCTTTTGTTATTTATGATTAATTCTGATCTTTTGTGAAAATTTTAAGCATATCCAATATGCAGCAAAAGTATATAGAAATGGCCTCTCAAATGAAACATCTATGTTGTGAATGAAACTGGAGAGAAGTCTCAAAGACAAAGTCTGACTTGGTGCCCCATTGTATGGCAAGCTCACATGCAGCTTAGATGGCACTCCTCACAATAAGTGTTCTGTGGTGAATTCTGAGCCCGTCATATGATATTGAGATTCACTCTGGTCAGATGATGCAGACTATTGTCTTCAAGGGCTCTTGGGTCACAATCATCTTCCTCTCTCTAATTAGATCATACTGTCTTATGGACTGACACTTAAAATCACAACACTTATTTTACTGTAAAAAACACAGTGCAATCTAGAAGTGGAGCCAATTTGTAAAATATTTTGAAATAAAATTGTCAAATCACAAACATAAAATTACAAATAATACTATTAATAATACCTATTTTAAAATACTAATAGTATAATTTCATTATTTGACTATGACTACAATAATCTGTGTATATAATCCATGAAATTTAACATGCTCATATATTCAGTGTTGTATCAATTCATCTTTGGAGAGCTGATTGATAGGAGACTATAATCTGTTTCCTCTTTTTCACTACCGCTTTGCTATAAATGTCACGCTCCGCAGCTTGCTGTCACACTGAACTGTCCCCAGCCGAACGTAATAGAGCTCTATGAAAACAAACTCCGTCATATTAGCTTAGTTATTATCATGCTTCACGTCAGAGGAGCCTCAGTAATCTAGTTACAGGATGACACTTGGCTTCTGTTCCCATTGAGCCCACTGACAGGATAAGCCTTCACACTCGTTATGTCTTAATCGAATGTACCGTGATGCACTTTAGGCAATCTTTTAACATTAGACAGGCTATGTTTAACATTAATCATGTTTGAAATATGCCTAATAGTTCTGCTGGAGATGAAAACTCTTCCCATTTGAGGAGATAAACATTTCATGTTATCTGTAGTTTTATTCCCATATCTCTGTTGATGAGATCACTAGCAGGGGCTGTGTGATTTCTTCTCATGCGGCTCTTGTGGGAACCGAACTTCCCCGGTGTGTTGGTTAATCATTAGTGGAGGTGACCTGGAAAAATGTACAGTACAACACATTACATCCAATGGCCTTGAGTGTACTTTGCAAGAGACGGCATAATCAGTGCCGTTGAATTTGCATTAAAGAAGACTAATCTACAGTTAGTTAATAGCGCAAATAGCAACAACAAGGAGTTGCAGTTAACCACCTAATTCATAATGTAAGTTGCAACAAATGTCCACTTTTACTTCATTATTGGCTGCTTTAGTTACCAAACACAAAGATCTTTTTTTACCCTTAGTGTCTGGCAATGGCAGTTCAGAGGGACTTAAAGCCAAACTGCTGTAGGCACACTATATTCCCTATTACCTCAGAGAAACAGAAACCGATGTTAGATAAGCATGTGTGTGATGCTTTCAGGCAATGTTTTTTTCCAGGCAAAATGACTTATTAATGGTCACTAAGTTGCACAGAGGGATCTCCGAGCCCTGTAGTCTTCAGAACTGGCCAAAGAAAACTACACACAATCATACATCCAAGCTTTGATTCAGAAATCAATGCAACATAGATTATTAATTTGATTTAATTAAATTGAATGTGTATTTTCAGACTAAGTACACAAAATAAACTTGACCGTTTTTCACCAACAAGCTTCCTGCCCTAAAGTATGATACTGTGGTGCTGAATATACACTTCCTTTAATTGCCTCTCGGTGTTAAGTGCTGCCTGCCATGGGATGGAATTCTGTTGTCAAGAATGGACCTGTGACAGAACATAAACAGGCCTTTAAGTAGTTCCTAAAGAGCCTGCTAGCTCGCTAGAACTCCTTCCTCCTAAAGATAAGTTTCTAGAGTGGCACAAAGTGAGAAATACCTGCCATTGTGTCTTTATAGCTCTCCACAAGAATCTCTTGATGGAAATTTCTTTGATGGACATGATGGGCTTTATTTTTTCACCCAGACTCTATCTATGTTCTCCCAAGTCACCTTGTGTGCAGTCTGCTCAGTGACACCACTGGTGATTATGTCATTATTTTGCTCCAGGGGGTTCGAACACATCTGTAGCACTCGTGCATGGCTTTCTCCAAACCCTGGCACATCTCCCACCCACCACCCTGTCTGTCTCTCCCTCCCTCTTCTTGTCATTAGTCTCAGTGCCAGATCCTTTCTTCAGCCAGACAAGAAAGAACCAACACCAAGCTGCCTTTCTCCTCCTCCTGCCTGCTCCCATCCTTAGGCCATTCTGTCCTCCCTCTCCCTCCTCCCTCTTCTCCAGATGTCCCTCTTTCTCTCTTTCCCTCCCTCAAATACTCTCTTCTTTTATGGCGTTCAACTGCAATTTGAGACAAATGACTTCATAACCTTTAGCCCAAGCAGACCTGAACCTTGACCCTCCTCTAAGTCAGAGAACTACTGCCCCTGAATTTGAAGTGCACATGTCATTGCGGTATTGTTTTCTTAAGTAAACGTTGTGATATAGACTTTAGTCAGGGTAGACCCTATATTTAATGTTACGCTAAAATAAAAACAAGGCTAGGGAAAGACATGCAGTCTGTTCAGTAGGTTGTTCAGTCTTTTGGCCCATTTACAGTACACAAACCTTTTTTGTGCATTTCAGGCCACGTCCACACTTTCGTTTGAAAATGCATCCTTTTCTCTACATTTTGGTCTACCATCCACACTGAGACTGCATTTTTGACAGCGAAAACTGAGCTTTTCAAAAATGCTCTCCCAAGTGGATAAATTGGAAAATGCTGTCTTCACGTTGTTGTGAGGACAGGAAAAACAGAGATATCTGAAAAAGTTCTTGATAAATAACGTTTGTTTCATGGTTGTCTTCAGTTGAAAAACAAGCCACCAAATGACCTTGTTTAAAAGTGAGTGCAAATATAGCTGCTCACACTTTGTGCCAGTGTGCCTTGAGAAATAGGCATATGGTGCTTGCTCAAAGTTTTCTTAAGTATGAAAAATAGTTTTCATCAAGGCCAATGCAGAATCAGCAGCAGGGTGCGTATGTTTGTCCAGCACTTGCAGTAAGAACCTACTCCATGCTTCAAGGTTTCCGGGACAGTTTGTGAGGCTCAGTTGCATCACAGTGGGTTTTGAGAGAATCTTTATCAGAAAGGGAAACATGCAATCTGTTTGCCTGATTGACACTCCAGCCAAGAGTTTATCAAACTGCAAGATTTTGCTTTCTATGTGCTATTGATTAGCTGAAACTGAATGTCCAGCATTCATTTGAACATTTCTCATATAACGGGGTGTTGTACTTTGAAGTTCAGTCTAGCACCCGGACTCTAGGCAAGCAGTGATAGAGGGAGAAACTGAGAGGCAGTGAGTGAGTGGGTGGGTGGAGAGTGGGGTGGACTCTTATCCTTTCAGCCCCCTGGCCTTGAGACTTATTTGCTCTATGTCAATCCATTATCTCTTGTAAAAACTCAACCTTCTGCACTACCTTCCTGCCTGTATATGTTTAGATGTCTAATTCTTACTCCCACACACGTGAGTTCATTTCTGAAAGGTTTTTTTAAAAGAAAATTCTAATAATTTATTTAAATATTTATTACAGTCTATTGTTTATTATTACATATAAAACATATGAGAGCAAATGAGTAACACATTTTGCATGCACATATTCCATTATAAAGTCAAACCAAATGATCTGCTGTAGAGAAATTTCTGGGTTCCTTTAGCAGATTTAAAACTTAAGGTTAAGATGGGTAAATACAATAAATCATGCAACGTGAGAGATACGATGCCCTTATTGTAATCAAATTAATAAAAGCATATTTTTATATCATACCGGAGAAAAATAAGCATTATTTACAGTTCATTTTGCAGATTTAAAACGTTAGGTTGAGATGGGGAAATGGCAAATATAATAAAGCATGCAGTGTGAGATCATTTGCCTTTATTGTAATCTAATCCCCCCATAAATATTTTTATTACATAAAGAAAAAACAGTGTTGTTTCTTTTCGTCAATAACTTTTACATCAAGAATAATGCTGGATCATGAACACTGAAACTAAATATATTAGACTTGTGAGGTACATTTGCTCTAGACAATCTCTGAGAAAGTTTACTGGCCTTCAGGCAAGTTTATCACCTTTGACTTGGCCTGAGCAAATACAAGCAGTCAAATACAGCAGCTCCAAACAGGAGCCACAATGAAAGGGAAAGTAGACTCTTCCCCTTTAATGATTAGCTCTGGTGAGGAAACCAGGACGTTCCTCCCAAGAAGAAAGCAGGGACAGAGAGTCAGCCAGGGTTTTCAGTTCTCCATGCTTGTGGCCTTGTGAGATACAAAAGTTTCACAAACCATATCTTCATCTGCTGCACTTGCCCATGACATTTTCTACACAAATATTCGCTCACCCCCCCTTCTGCCCATGCAGCCCTTAATTTGTAGGGCAGTTATCAGGAGGTAAGTCTCTCTTCAATCAATACTTACCCAACAAACAGAGTAGATTTCAAGGTAGTTTGTTTAGAGGGTCCAAGTGCACCTACAGTGAGGTGAATGAATGCTGGCTGCAGTACCTGGACCGCTGATCAAAATGACAACCCCCCCAACACTTTCACCTCTTGTCTTGTGTTTCTCAGTGGAGGGGTGGTATAAAATCCCCCTTTTCATAAGACAGCCTCTCTGTCCTCTTATCCTTGGCAACAGCTGAGCTGAGGATGCTGTCCTGCCAGAAAACCGATCAAGCTGTTGTGCAGGGACTAGTGGCCAGTTAGTCTTATTCATAATGATAATTAAATAAAAGGAATCATGTTTGCAAAACTCATTCAAGTTAATTTAGCAATCCAGAGAGCACAGGTTCAAACACATTGTCCAGTGCTAATTAGATATGTTGTTATTATGCATCTTCAAAACTCTTTTTAAAGAGGTACACCCCAAAATTACAATTTTATCATAATTTACTTAAACTTAACATAAGCCTAACATCTCATTTTGTGTTCCACGAAACAAAGAAATGTATATGAGTTTGGAACAACATGAGGGTGAGTAAATTATAACGTAATAGTCTCTTTAGTCATTTATGTTGTTACAGGGACATTATGATATTAATGTGACACATTAACACAGATCGCAAAGTGATTGTCAGAACATGAAAGCGCTAGAAGTAATTAAGCAATCTCTTGTGCTTTCACACTTTCACATCATCCACAGCCAAGAATCAAAATGATGTGTGACATGGCAGTCACCGATACATGTAGTGTTTCCTTTATTATAATTAATTTTCTCAGAGGGCACTGCGGGCCATTTAAACCATTCTTGCTGTATTTTTCCTCTCAACCTGACAGAATCAGTAGTACTAAAGAGGGCATATGAAATATTGATGTGAAATTGTCTACAGTGCGATTCAGCTGTGTTTACCGCACAGCAGAGCGGCCTTAGAGGCTTAGCCTACACAATAGCCGTAACAAAAGAACAACAGCTGATCCGTGTGAGGCGAGGAGGTGACAAAACAGTTAAAGCATGCTGCTGGCTATGGGCAAGCAGTCAGCAGATGCAGACAAAAGGGTTTGTGACAAGAATAACTCTCCCTCACCCTATCTCTCTTTTCTTCTCTCAGTCTTTGTCTCTCTCTCTTTCTCTCTCTCTTTCTCTCTCTTTCCAAGGCAAGCAGTCAAGAGGATCCAAAATACCAATACCCTTTTCTCCTTGACATTGTCTTCTTCCCCAGTCAGCATTTTACTGCCCTTTTATGGTAAAAAAAAATGAGTTGGAGAAATTCCTTACAGGAATATTTTTAGCAATGCAGCACTCCTGGGCTTTACCCTATGTTAAAGTCATTGACGACGCAACGAAAGCAGATTTTGATGTGAACATGTCCTGGGCCTTAACCACCATAGACATTGAGCAGAATATTCAGTCACTTCGAATATTCAGAATGTTGGTCGATGTGTATATATATTATATTCAATAACAGATTCTTAAACTTTTACATTTGGTTCCCCCAATCTTGAATATTATTTTTCATACTTTTTTTCATACCATTTTTTTCAAAATGGCAAATGGATTTACATTAGCTATAAAATATTTGCATTAGTAATAAACAAGTGTGCACACCTGCACTGACTCCCTTTGAAGTTGAGAAAGGCACCCCTCTCACTTTGTTTCCTTCTTTCCTCTTCCAAAATTATTAAGTGGTTTTCCAGAGAGCTGCTGGCTATTGTCAAAGTGGGAGACTTAAAAAAACAAAAGGTGAAAAAAAAAACAGGGGAGAGGGTATGTTGAGAGTTGGGGTGTTGGGGAAGGTTGGGTATCTATAACCTTTGTAATCTCTCCTCCCTCTCTTCTCTTTTTCTTTCTCACCCCCTCCATTCCATGTGACATTCATTCATCAGCCAAGTGCGTTTGGCAGGCCCTTTGCCTATGAGCGCCGTCCCAGTGACCACTAACCTTGGTATGTCCTGACACTCGTGATGAGTATCTGCAGGACACAGAAGGCAAGCAGGCTGCTATGTCAGGCCTTTATTGTGTGCAGCCGAGGCTGGGGACAGTCAGCATAATCAAACAAATGACCCCTTAAGGCTCTGCCCCTCAGGGAGGGAGAAGGAGACAGAGCTCTGGCCAAAAGCACTTGGGCAGGAGTGCTTCCTCCCTATGATCTTGCCCCAGGAGAAAGAGTGGAGGAGGGGAGAAATAACTGTACTGCACTGTACAAAAATGTCACCCATTTGAGACGGACAGTGTTTGAGCACAGCATAAAAGGGAGGTGGGGTAGTGTATATGTTACAACATAAACCCAATCAAGCCATCAGCTACACTCTGGTGAATAAGAGCATCTAGTTTAACTACTGTTTATAAGTTCGATATTTATAGCCACTTTACAATTAATGTGCATCACAAACAGAAGTCAGGCACTTGTGATTGTGGCGGCAGAGTGAAACATCTTAAGCTTACACACCGGTCAAGGTCTTCCAGACAAGGCTATGACTTTGATGACAGTATATTTAACACACTTAATGGAAAAAATGGGAGCTGGGGATGGTGTGGGTCACATGGATGAGATTCTTTGTCCAGACAACTGCTCACCTGGCAGGGCCTTTGAGGAGAAGTCAAAATCTGATTGATAGTACTGATGCCAAACTAAGCGCTGATCCCGATCCACAGAAGAGGGCTGCATTGATAAAACCAACTACAGCACTTCAACCTTGCAGGATAAATATGGTGCCATAAGCAATTAAAGAAAGAACATACGAACTAGAAGTTAAAGAACCTACAAACTAACTGCATGCGGCATCAGAGAACAACATCCATTTCAAAAGGGATGGGATGAAAAACGCAAGGGTTTGTGAAAGTGACGCTCTGTCACTTGACAAAACTAATTTTGCTGTAAGGCACTCTGATATAAGTTTATGTTGACTAAGGGTTGCACAGATGAGTCTGCAAGACAGTTAGTCAGTAAGTTCTGCCACTAGTCTGCAACGTGTTGGTTTCATGTCGACTACTCTTAGATCACATGATTTCAGTTGTGATTGTTTCATTTGGTGATGAGAGTGCAGTTGCACATATACCATGTACAATAAAGTTAAATGTTAAAAATGAAAATGTATGTGCTATGGCAGGGCTATTTAATTACTTGCAGGGCCGTGTTATCCAAATGAAAATTTCACGGGGGCCAAACATATTTCCATATTTATCTTAGCTTGCACTTTCAATGTAAGTTACATATTAACCAGTGGCGGGCCATGCATTTAAAGTCTAGGCCTTCAATGTGATTCATGCCATTAAGAAAACAGTTTCACAATGAATAAGACTCCCTATGCCTTTTAAGGAAACAAAACTGCAACTCTCCTGTTAGCTTAGCTGGGATTTGACTGTCATTAGAGATGTCTCCTAGCAAACTTATAAACAATGCTGCAGCGCTAGTATTTGTGCTTCAGGTGTACAATTATCAAAAGGGATTATAATGTTTTATACACCTGTTTCTGCAGGTGTTTGTTAAACAAGCTTTAATATCATGTAATGTGGAAATGTACTCAATTATCGATATTATTTAACAAATTGAATGTTTAACACTTACGTTGTATATCTCCCTGAGTGTCGAAATGTTTGTGTGGCATCATGCATCTGCATCTCAGCAAAATCAGCGTTGAGAATTTCTGCACAAGCCTACAAGTTGTAATTCTGATTTCAAGATGCATTCCATTTCACTTTTCCTAGTAAGAAGTTGTAAAATCAAACTTTCCGTGTTGAATGGAACGCAGCACTACTTTTCAAAATTTGATCCGACACTGAATGCTCAAGCAGCCTAATTTACACTTAGAAAACTCCTGATGTTGCTGTAACAATGCAAAAAGCACTTACCAATTTGCTTGTAGTGAAAATCAGTCCTCCTTTCCTGTTTAATTAATCAATCGCATGATCATGCAGAACATATCGTTACCAAACAAACTCGTTTTTAAATCCATAAGGATCTCCTTCTCAATATTCTCACTGCTGGTATTTTCGCAATACCAGCAGTGACAGCCAACTCGTCAGTAAGATTTTCGCTCTTGAATTACTTACATCACTTAAAGCGTGATTGCGTCACTCAAGGCCAGCTAGAAGGCCTCGACCAGGACATATCCTTAAGATCACACCCACCAAGAACAAATAAATCAATCTGATTGGCTGACGAATCTGACAATCTGACATTAGGTGTGCATTAATTTGCACTGTTGAGGGATTCTGTGGATTCTGAAGGGCCGATGGGGTGGAGCTAAAACTAACGCGCCGCTGCGGCCATGCGATTTGTGAAACGGTTGTGACACTTTGCTTGGAAGCATCAAGGAATAAATTCTGACTGGATAAACTTTTTGTTTTTCTCTATTTGTTTGTAGATTAATTAACAGTGGAAAGCGGTTAAAATTACATTGAGATTGAGAATGAAATTATGAAAAATATGTATTTATTTGGCATGTTAGGCCAGCAGAGAAGGCTTTGCTGGCCCTGAGTTTGCCACTGATATTAACATGAAAAATAGAACTAAACTCTGTTTTTTATAAAAGCCTTTTAACAGGGCTTATTGTTTACAAACTAGGAAAACTAAGAGGATCTGCTAAAACCCATATCTTTGACAATATCAACCCACATAAAACAATGGCCATGTAATTTAACACTTTCATTTTACATAAGAATACATTTAAAACTGAAAAAAAGATTCACCCATTTGAAGGGAGGAAAAGAAGCCTTTCCTTGTCTTGCAAATATTACATTTCAAATAATCAATTTGCATAAATACATTTTAATGAATAAGATGTGATAAAATATACTCACCTAAACTGTACTGGGTTATGTTTTTGAAAGCAATGTGACTGAACCATGGTCAGAAATCCGCAAACATGTGCACTTCGTTTCGGATGTATACACTATAACTGACGACCGGTGAATTCTGCTGCACGTGCTGGTGAGTGTTGTTAAACTCCTCTCTAAGTTTAGTACAGAGAGTACTCAGATGATCAGACTGTGAGGCGGTTTTATCAAAATCAGACAGAAGGCCAGACAAATTAATAGTTTTCAGTCTTCCATTTTCTGTCACAATGACACAACATCTAGTCTGCTACTTTTATTCTGGGTGACATAAAATATGTAGGCTTGCAAGCTCTAGCGTTGGCCAATGAGAGTTTCAGGTTGAGTTGTGCACTCGGGAATCCAATTCACTCTTGATTTCAAACTGACCTGGCTGATTCCACTCCCTTAAAACGCATCTTGCGCATTTCTATGTAAAAATATGTACCCAGTCTTAGTGCTATCGTAACATTTGAATGTGACATTTTTAAGATGCCACCTTATTTCTTGTCCCCCTACAGAACATTTGTGTTTTTTCTGTCTGTTTCTGCTGGTCTGCATGCCTACTTCCCCATCTGTGTTTGACTGTGTGGGTGCGTGTGTGTGCGCGCGCACGAGTGTGTGTGTGTGTGTGTCTGTGTGTGTGTGTCTGTGGGGGGCACAATAAGCACCATGTCGGCGAAGTGTCTTGTCTAGCTGTAGGGGAGGTGACTTAGTTCTTTGCCTGGCTAATCATCTCCAGAGTGTTAGCGGAGAGGGACTGTCACTGGTGCTAAAGAGATCACAGGGCCAGTCTACAGTATGCCCCCGGTCTTGGCCCTCTCTCACGAACAACAGCCTTTCGGTGGCTCACACGGGAGGGGATATGTTCTAGTTGTAGGGAGCAACTCTTCAATACTGCTCTCATGGCTGATTGCTTTGCACTACTGCAGGCATTCAGGGGTTAAAGGTACAGACCTTGTCCAAGAGCACTCATAAGACTTGCTATGGATAATCCATGTGGGCAAGCCAATACTTATAATGAAACTTATATTTCAGATGGTACCCAAGCAATAAACCATGTGATTGATACAGAATCCACAGTCACTGAAAGATGATAAGGAACAAAGCAGAATGTTAGTTCCTTATTAGTTATATTGGCCAATGTTAGAACCAGAAGCATCTTCTTCCCCCTGTAGTAGTGGAAGCATATTGGGAGAAAAGGCGTTTTATGAGACGTCGCTAACAATCTTGTGTCAAATAAGAGGAAGTCAACAAATTATGTTTCGTTCCTTCTAGGAAGTAGTCTCTAAAAGAGGAACAGCTCAGTTAATGTTTAACCCAATTAGTTCCTCTTGTTTACCTCATGAATTTTGCCAGGTTCTAAAATCCTACCACACTATTCACTGGGAGCTGCTGTTGTGTGATGGGTTTCCTGACTAATTTCAATGCAAACAGGGATGTCTTGTTTTTGTTCCTTTTTTTTACAGTAACCATGCAAGTAACCATAAAAGTAGCATTTTTGAAAAGGTTCCATGCAATCTCCCAAACAATTGATATGAAACACATGGGTATTCAGGTCAGCACCACCAGAATGTGTTTCAGCAACTGAAACAAAGAGGAATTAGTGTAGTGACAATGTTTGGGGCTTTTCTTGGAATCCCCCCAGACTTGGCAGCCCGATGCTCCCCTACATGGGTTCTGCCATAGGGCTTTGGGCTCTTGGAGTGGCTTATTCCCCTGTCTTGTTTGAGCCTCAGTGCCGGCCCTTATTTTTCTTTTCTTTTAATAAACGAAGACTTGGGATTGAAATATAATATGTTTATTAATGTCATTGTCTCCTTGCGTGTCAGCAGGTTCCGGAGCGATTCCTGGAAGTGGCACAGATCACATTACGGGAGTTTTTCAATGCCATTGTGGCAGGCAAAGATGTTGATCCTTCCTGGAAGAAGGCCATTTACAAGGTCATCTGCAAGCTGGACAGTGAGGTCCCAGAGATTTTCAAATCTCCCAACTGTCTGCAGGAGCTTCTGCATGAGTAGAGATTTCAATCGCTTACCAAGTATCATCATCCCTTCTTTTCCAGAATCTTTATGAAGTAAGAGGTAGCATTCCTATTTTTAAGTCCCAGCTACTTTTGAATGACTTAGCTGTTAATTTTTTTGTGTTTCTTTTTGGGAAAGTCTATAAAAATCTTGATTGTTTTGACTGTATTCAATCCTTCCTCCCTTTTCCCTGCCTTTTAAACGGTAATTACTATGTTTACCATGCGATGGTTAACAAATGGAACTGACACCCTGAATTTCTCTCTTTTATTGGTCATTTTGTTGAGGGTTTTGTTTTATCCCTGGATGTTTGCAATGTGTGATGGTTTTACTATTGCTGAATAAGACTTGCATTTGTAGCTTGTATAGATGTAATTATTATTTATGATTAATATAATTATTACCATTAATGTTATTAAAGCTTGCTGCAAAAAAAAAAAGGAAGACATGACAAGACAAAAAAATGACATGTGGTATTCTTGTTTCTCATGGCAATGCTACAAAAAATAAATTATTCTTTGGACAAAAAAAATAATAATAAAGAGGGATATACATTTTCTATGTGGGAAATTCATATATATAATATATATATTTGATGTTATTCTTGAAAGGAACAGCATTAAATGTTTTTTTTTTTTGTTTTTTGTTGTTTTGTTTAGCCATTCTTCCTTGTTGGCTAGGGTCCAATGTTCTTGTGTTTTGTGTCCACATTGATAGCACTGGCTCTTGGGAGGGAGGCCTACTCGTAGGTTTTTCCTTGATGGAGCAGCCTCTCCTGTAACTAAGCAACATGGCCATTACATTCTGGGGCAAGCCAGTTCGGCACAAAAAAGATGGACGCCTTCCCACTGAGAAACCATTATTTCTCATAAAAAGCACACAATCAAAACTGCTCATATAAACACATGCACACATACAAACACAAACCAAAATACACATCCCTCTCATACATACACATTCTAAATTCACAAGCACTCACTCCGTCAAACACGTCCTCTATGGAGTCAAGAAAAGATAATAGTTTTTGTTGATTTTGTCCTCCTGCTAGCTGGGAACACCTCTATAATTGGACTGTAAATTCTGTAGACTTGAGTTTGGTTTACAAAATAGAGATTTTGACTGAGAATAATTTGAGATTAGCAGAGATTTAAAAAAAAAAAAAAAGGTTGGGTTTTTTTGTACTTACTGGATTGTACATAGTTTATTTGTTAGAAATGTACAGATTTGCTTAATATTTACAATAATCCAATCAAGCTATGGCAGTGTACAGTTTATCAGTAGTAAATATTTCATGTGAGTTTCATGCTAGAGAAACTTTATCTGTTGATTTAAATTGTACTTTTATATAATTCATATGAAGTTCTTTGATTTGAAGTTGTCTCCTCACGCTTTCTAAAAAAAATATACTAGTAAAAGGATTCACATTTTTGTAGTTAAGCCTGCTAAGGGATCTATGTACTATGGATCTATTACATGTCCCAGAAACAATTAGCTTACCCTAGACATATAAAGAAAAAAGAACAGTTTATGATTAAAACAGTGTCCACAAAAGAAAAAAAGGGCCTTCGGACTCTTTGTGCATCCATCCCTAGTTCATAAATAAGAGTCGGCAGTAGAGGGCAAGTGCTGGACATGTGATCTGCTCTGGAAGCCTGTGCCGTTTGCATTGGGCAAATCCAGCTGATGAACTGAAACGCAGGCCGGCAATTATTGTCAGCACAATGCCTTAAAAAACCTGCTGACTTCTAGATTAATGGGCACAAAAGAGCATGAGGTGCTGTCATTATGTCGCCAGGGCTGGCATCATCCACAGCCCGCGGACAACGCACAAAACGCCAAGCCATTCACTATGCATTGTAAAGAGGAAGAAAAACAAAACCAAAACAAAGTTAGGAGTTAAAAAGAAAGCATTTTGGCCCTATTCAATTCTCAAGTCTCTTGCAAGGCTGTGCTGACGTACTTTCTACTCTACATGCATTGTGAAAAATAAACAATTCTTTTAAAGTTGTAAGGACTTTTGTGTCATAATGAAAGAAATGATTAATTTATTTTACTGGTAATGTTTTGCAACATTTTTCAACCTACTAATGATGGTTGTGTCTTAATGAGGTATTTCAATTTTTGCATCAAGTTTTGATTAGTCATATTCAGCTGTTGCAGTGTAAATCTCTTTACAAACAGGCATTGTGTACTTCACACACTTAATGAATCTGAGAATTGCCTGTGCCTAATGTTGGTAACACCAGCAGTTTTTTCCAAAAGAATTGATAACATAAAATGTAACATAAATACTATGATTTGACTCTAGATTCTTATGTATTGACGTAATAATGTCGATAAGCCTAGATTGTACACTGGAACATTTTACACAAATTGAAATAGCAGGATATATTTTTCTAGGTTTAAAACAAAATGCCCTAAACAGTAGGTTCTTGGTAATTATCTACACATAGAGACCTGGGAAAATTACTTTGACAGCCCTTTTAAAGAAGCAGAGTGTTTCTAAGAATGACACTATAGTTCCCCGTGAATCTGATGTACTTTAAGCCATTTAACGTAGCTCAGAGGTAATATGTCAGCATAAGTGCAGGTGTGTGTGCTTGTGTACGTGTGTGTGTGAATACACATGAATACCCATTTCTGATAAATATTCTTTATATATTGTTTCTCATTTAAAAATGTTTTTGTTGTTGTTTGTTTTGTTTTATTTGTATTTATCACTGTATTGCATATTTGAAGGAAACCAGAGGCAGGATGCATTCAACATCTCAAGTCCTTCTTGATGTAATTGCTATTGTACTTCTAGAAGTGTTACGATTTTTTAAATGTTTTGAGTGGTGACATTTGGTTGTTTATATTTTGACAGCCCTTCACAAGGGTGTAGATTTTGCCTGAAAATTGCAGCGTGAAGCATTTACCAATGTTTCCACTGATCATGATATAAATATTGGGGGTGTTGTAACACACCCCCCCACCCGGAATCTACGCCCCTGCCCCTTCATCTCACGACCGCTTCAGGGTTGCCCATCAAAGGTGTTCTCAATCAGTCTACATTAATTTGGTAATAGAAATAAGATGGACTTGTTTGCGTTGAAACACAGGGTCTTTTGCCGTGTAGCTTTGTGTTCGTCCAAAATCCTAAATGTAGCTGATATGTACATTTTGCACTCCATTAAGTTCAATTGTTCTGGAGTTTCAGAAAGAATGCCAACTCTCGGAATAACCTTGATTCTTGTTTGGATATACAGTACACATTCATCTCACTTGTGCTGCACTATTGGGCTTCTACATATTAGGAGAATCTTTTTAGTTGTTTTTCATGAACTGAAAAAAAATGTCATATAATGATTACAAATCTGTAAAAATCTGAATCAATTGCCAAACATGGTTTTGGACTGTTTTTTATAACAAAGAAAGACCAGTTACAAAGAGATAGAAAGACACTTTCTGGGAGGGGAACAATTATTTGTACTGAATGCATTGTGTTGTACAAGATTCTTGACACTTTGTAGATTTGATGCTGTATTTATGAGGTGTATGCTCCCTGAAGGGTTTTAAACATGACTTCACTGGCTTAGACATGTATATAAACACAAACAGGAAAAGAGAAAACACTGCCTTTCTATGATTTAGCAATATGATGTATATAGCATTGTTAAGCTTTTTTTGTATGAGAGAATTCTTTGATTAGTATGGTAATTCCAGCTGATACTGTTACAATTTTGTTTGATATGTTTTGAAGGATACTCATGACTTAATTGATCTGTACACATACATTGTTAACGGGATAGCGTTGTGGGTTTCGTTGTCAATTTGTCATGCAGAAGTTTCATAATTTATTGGTTTAATTTATCATAATTTATTTGGTGATGGTGTACAATTTTGGTATTTCTGGGGATGTACTGTAATATAATTTGGTAGAACGAGACAACATAACGCCCTCATAAGCTCCTCTGTAAAGACATAAAAGAGACACTTATGTCTAGGTAGCCATTGTTATTTCAGAAACTGGAGTCAGAAGAGATGCTTGATGAAAAAAAAAAAAAGTACAAAACTTTTCATCTATTTTGTTTGGAAGGTGAAAAATGTGTGTTTTGAAGTTTTTATTTCTTATCACTTAATCAGACTTTTACCTTTGCTTTTTACCACCTACACAATACAGTAGTCAAAGTGCCTCGTGTGCCTTCCATCTCCTCAGAACTGAATGTATGTGCAGTATATATGCAAGCTTGTGCAAAATAAAAACTAAGTCCTAGATCAGGTGTTTCCTTATTCCATTTGTTATCATAAAGAGCAAAGCCCAAAATGATGGGTTATATAAATGTAAGGATGTAACCACATATTCAGGATTGGGGGACCAAAAATAATAATTTAATTATTAGCCATGGAAAAATCCCATATCAGTAGACCACTTTTATAAATATTGGGGGGACCTGGTGGTTACGTCCCTGAAGGTAAATATATTCTCACAGGTGTTTTATCCTATTTTACATAATACATTTTTATATCCCTATTTTGCTTTAAGTTAACTGAATAGATATGAAGCGTCATATGTGTGTAAGCCTTTTCCCTTAGTCAATTCAAATTCCTAATCAACCCTGTTATTTGTATTTTTCCTCATTCCTTGTCTCAGGCTTAATAGACCCACTGGCCTGACGTGTGTTCAATTCATTAGATATCATTGCAGTTGTTTCTCGATTAAGTTGTCTTTGACAGAAGACTACAAGTGTCATTTTCCACTGGCTTAATATTAGAGGGTTGAATGAGAGATAAAAACAATAAAATGCTTCAAATACGCACATCAATGTCCGATCTTAATTGCAAAGAAAGGAGGCGGAAAAAGGTGTGCATGGGGAGTGCGGAATAAAAGAGCAGCGCCCAAGCTATTGTGGCTAGTGCAGTGTTGTGGAGAGAAGCGGGGCGGCTGCTGCTGAAATTTATAGGCTGATACAAAGAGGCACTTTAGCGGGCCTGGACTGCTCCAGTGGCTCTGCTGAACAGGAGGTGGGGTCAGCTCCCCCACCCGACTCTCCGTGCACCATAATGACGAGCGGAGCCGCTGCCCTTCTGTTTGATTTCATCATCACGCCTTTGAAAAGCACATCTTAACAGCACAACAATAAAACAGCTGTGTTTGTGTTGGCCCATTCATTGTTGAAAATTTTACCACCATCCCCTCTTCTCTCCCCTCCCTAAAGAGATAACATGAGAATAATGTTGCTACCGTGATGTTCTCTCAGAAAAGAGAAAAGAACGATCGCTGTTATTAATTGGCTGTTATTAAAGTGAAGGGGATAAAGGTTTTGTTCAATATTCTCACAGAGCTATCCATGAATTTGTATTACCTTAGTAACAGTGTTGTAAAGTAACACTTCACATGTTAAATATTTGTGTGAATAAAGATTAATTAACTTTCAAATTATTTTAAAATGGAAAAGAATAAAAAAAAAATAAAAAAAAATTCAAGCTTGAATGAATGAATGGTCTCATATGCTCTAGTATAGGCAACGTACCGGCTGACCTCTGTCAGATCAGGGCACTTTGTTTTGATTATTTAAAAGTGGGACTAACAGGCGTGTGCGACCTTGCCTTTATGCAAGGAGACAATGACCTCATCATTCCTTCTGGCATCACATGCGACTTCAGATGCAGCTGCATCTGTCTGGATCCAGAACTCATCAGCTGAACCCAGACAACTTTGGACAGACATGGTTTAAAGTGCCAAGTTTATTTCGTCAGGGTTCTTTTTCAATCTTTTACAGTATGTCTCTATGTGTTCCTCAACCTAAGAACCTCTGGGGCTTACTACATCAGCTCCAAGTGGACAGACTCCTTGCAGTTGGGCTGAAGCAGCATCCTTGCATTACACGAACAGTCTGCTTCATAATCAAATACCATCTGTCGCTACATCTGAACCTGTTTTTAACATCTGTGATTTCTGGTCTTAACAAAGCTTTAAAAACCAATTCACAACTTTCACAGCTCACTGGGCTGAATGTGTATATTTACTACCTTTAATACATCTTTCTGCTACTTTTATGGGGGCTCTGGTCTCTCCCAGCTGGGGGGCTGTTAGGAGAGCTGCTGGTGGGATGATACTGCCTTGCTCAAGTACCAACTGGCCTGCCATGAGCAGCCAAGTGTAGAGCACCGCCACAAACCAAGGCATGGAGGAAAATGAGTTAGGTAAGGACAGGAAAGAGAGATATTGAGGGAAAAGAGGGCAAAATGTGCCCAGATGAGAGGATGAACACCTTTTGCCAAAACGTTTTTGTCCATTTGCCCTTCCGATGAGGAGGCTTAGAGTTGATCACGCTTGAAGCCCTATTACCAGAAATGGCACTGCAGGCTGAATGGCAACCAAGGGGAGTATCAGGACCATAGAGCAGAAGTGAGTTCAGGGTAAGTGGGTAAGTGAAAGGTGCCTCTGAGGACAGATGGGTCTGTCACCTCACACATGCCGAGGAATCTGCTGAGTGTCTTCTACAATTTCAAACCCATTCACAGGCAGATGTTAGCAGTGAGGGTTCCAGAAAACATGATGTTACATTCGGTATGTCCAAAAGTGGTTAAATAAATGGACTGTGTTTTCCATTTGCTTTGTCTTATATTTGTTACATGATAATAAATAGAGAAATCTCTTTGATTTATTTATGTTATAATATCAGAATTGACCTATGTTGGGACAACTCATAATAAATTGTGCAAGATTAGGAACACTATGGTCCTAATAAAGTTCACTACATGGTCTTCTGCTGTTGTACACCATCCACCTCAATGTTTGACGTGTTGTGCATTCTGAGAAGCTATTCTGCTCTCTCATCAACAAAGCTCTTCTGTCCATAGAACTGCCGCTCACAGGATGTTTTTGTTTTTGGCACCTTTCTGAGTAAATTCTAGAGAATGTTGTGTGTGTGAAAATCCCAGAAGATCTGGAGTTACAGAAATACTCAAACCAGCCCGTCTGGCACCAACAAACATCCAATGGTCCAGTTCACTGATATAACATTTTCTCCCCCATTCTGAACATTACCTGACCCATATCTGCATGATTTTATGCATTGCACTACTGCCACACAATTGGCTGATTAGATAATCACATGAATAAGTAGGTGTAAAGATGTAAAGTGCTCAGTGAGTGTATGTTATAATATCAGAATGGACCTATGTTGGGATAATCTGTACAAGATGGCGAAATCGTAACATATCACATTACTTGGCTCGTACAAAAAGTTAGACTTTTATTCCCATAGAGACCAACCAATCAATAAATCAAATTTCAAATCGATACAATCCACAGTTTTCCTGACTAACCACTGGGTGACGCTGTGAAGATTCTTATTGGCGCTGGACTGTTTTCTAATTCCGGCCTCCATAAGAAAATACCATTACGAGTGTTCAAAATGGAGAACAACAACCATTTCATGTAACTTGTGTAATTTGGAGTTAAAATTAGTTCAGGCTCAACTTGTGCAGCTGTTGGCTGTCATAACAACTAGAAGTAGTTAATGATATGAACATGACTAACCTCAGTTCATAGCTTCACTTCATCCATCCACCCATGAGTGAGGCACTGTCAAAAAATTATCATCACATTCTCTTAAGTATCCAACCTAGTCTCACACAATGAACTTTATTATAACTACATGTTTGCGAACTGAGGTTTGTATGCCGCTTTCTAAATTTTGCTGCAGTTTCCTGGTGAAATTAACACTAGAGGTGCTACAACAACTGTGTTTTTTTATTCACTTTCACACAAAACACTTTTTATTCACTTTCCCCTGCTGGACATTGGGAAACTGCATCATTTTGGTTTGTAAAAATGTTGCCATTGTCACGTACATTTTTTGAGATCAGGCTGAAAGTATCAGCAATATGGAGCTACATGCTCTTTTTGACAATTTGTACTAATTTATTGCGCTAAACATCATGTTATCCTCTAAGAACACATGCTGATGTGAACACTGAAAACACTGGAGACCGAAAAACGAAAACAGCAGTTCGTTTTGAATAGTGAAACACTTCTGCGTTCAGGAAAAAGGTGGATGCAGGCATCAATTCAAATAGCCACCTATCCAACACTTTATTTTGAGAAAGGAAAGGTCATGTGAACAAATTCAGTTATTAATTTCCTATTTATTTATGCAATACAATTGACTAATGCAACATTTGCAACACAAATGAATGTATGTGAATAACCTGTAAGAATTTTCCCTTGTCTCGTTACAGACTAGGGGTTACATGGTTTTTAATGAAGCACATTAATCGACTCGAGTCGAATTCGACTAGTCATTACGTCGTCCTTTCCAATAGTTTGGCACCTGAGGGGAAAATTATGAGCGAAGGTCTGAGTGTTGATTTGTATGTGAATGGATCAGATGGAATAAACATCCACCATTATGTTATCCTCTTGTAAGCACCCTTTTATTAGAAGTGTGCCACGATAGGTAGGCATTCTTCAAGCTGTAACATAGCTAAATGTTAACATAAGTGTCTTAACATATTTAAGTGTTGCATGGACGACCGTTAGGTGCTGGTGGTTCCCTCTCCTCTTGCAGCCACTTGTACAGATGTTTACGGGTGGACAAGATATCTAGCATGCAGGATGGGATGCATTTCATCATTTCATCATACTTCAACTTGAAGCGCTTTTGTAATTTTCTCTGAATCGTGTTTGTGAAGGAGTGAACAGCAACCAGGTCAGATGTCCAACAAGCATGATGAAAACACAAACTGGCGCTAGCGAGTGCCTTTTTTAAATGATTCTGTATAGCACTGGTATTTCTGTTATATTTTAAGTCCATTTGCATATGTTGAAGGTTACTGTAGCATCTATGTCATCATCAAGTACATTTGAGCCACTTCGCTCTTTCAGTGCAGATTGGCCTCCACACCCGCTTGCTAGTTTCCGAAACATAGGATGGCAGAGGAAGAGTCATTTATATTCATGAGTAAAGTGATAGCTGATTTAACTGTTCAGTAATATTTGTCAGGAAAGCGCTACCTAAATGGTCATATATAACCCAACCCCAAAGCCTAACCCCAACAAAAGCGGTAGAGCTTCCTCATTAATATGAATGAGTCTTCTCTTGCCATCCTAGGTTTCGGAAATCCACCACCCACTGTATTTCCTACAGACACGTTTTGTAAATCACATGGAGACTATGTTAGTTATAATCAACTAGTCAACTAGTCTATGCAACCCCTACTACAAAACTGATGTTTTCTTTCCTCCGTTGTACACAAAAGTGGTGCATGGTACGTGGTGCATTTTCCTATGAAAATCTTGGTTGTGTTTAGGTTTGGTTAAGTTGTTAAACTTAAAGGAATATTCCAGGTTCAATACAAGTTAAGCTCAATCAATGGTATTTGTGGAATTATTTGATTATCACAAAAATGTATTTTGACTTGCCCCTCCTTTTCTTAAAAGGCAAAATTCTGGGTTCAGTGAGGCACTTACAATGTGAATGGGGCCAATCTGTAAACATTAAAATAAAATACTCATTGTTTCAAAAGTATAGCCACAAGACATAAACAATATGCATGTTAATATGATTGTAGTGTGATAATATGGCTTACTAACCTTTTCTGAGTAATGTTATAGCCAGTTTTACAACTTCATTGCCATGACAATGTAATGTCAACAAACCCTAAAATAACTGTAAAGAAATATGATTTAAACAACTTTTCTCAAAAAATACATGAGTTTTAAAATGTTAAGCTTCACATATCTGCCTTTAAACCATCCAAATATTGTCCCCTTCCATTGTAAGTGCCTCACTGTAACCTCCATTTATTTATTTTTTTTAAATAAAGGAAGGGAGGAGTCTTAATACATTTTTGTTGAAATAAACTACACCACAGAGGTTGTCGTTTGAGCTTGTATAGTTCAAATTGTTCTGAGCCCGGAATATTCCTTTAAGAAAAATCATAATAACTTAATTAGTTGATTCTCATTCTATTTTTATGACTTGTCATGGGACAGAGTTAAATGGACCATATAAATAATATGACATGAAACAAGAAAAAAACAAAAAAAGGCATACAAAAGTAGACCATAGGTTGACAATTTTGTTTTCCAAGCCAATGTCCAGTTTGTTCTAGTTTAATCAAAGAACTTGAATTAAATGTTTCTTTTGTAACTGATGCTCATTTAATGGGTGCATTTAATTTTACAGGATGACATACACATCTCTCTCTCTCTCTCTCTCTCTCTCTCTCTCTCTCTCTCTCTCTCTCTCTCTCTCTCTCTCTCTCTCTCTCTCTCTCTCTCTCTCAGAAAAGACTGATGTTTCAGATGACTTAGTGACACCTGGTGGCAGCTTCATTACCATGATCTCCACTAATACAGTCGGTTCTTGCTTTACAATGTTTGGGGGAGGACAGACAACAAACCCCTCATTAATTAAGAGCCACATAAGATCATTAAAAAGTCAATAGGGCCTTTCAAGTCTGTGAGCGTTTTCAGCATGCCAAATCTAAGCCGAACCTTTTAAATCAGAGAGGGAGAATTGCCACAAGCATTTCACTTTCAACTGGCTTCTGTTTCACTTCCAACTCCTTCTTCATTAGCATTTCCAGAGCTACAGAGTGAGTTTTTTGTTTTGCAAAGACCATCTCATTTTTGATAATGTGCCTCAATGGTTGTCTCTAAGGGTGACTCTCTTTTCTTGATATGTATGATGTTGTATGTGCATGTTCATCCTTAGCGTGTACCATGACTACTTCTCTGTGTAGTTTCGTTTCAGAAAAGACTCTCTGATGTTAAGACTTCTGGACAAACTAGCTTTATTTTGCATTTTGTGTTGCGTGCTTTGTTGAAATCAAAGTGATTCTCTTTGAGTTAAAAGTCAAAGTATGTTCAGATGTTATGAAGTGCTCTACACAGAGGAATAGCCTAAAGATTACCATCAGCACTTGATGCCTCTTAAAATATATGTTTTGTGATATAATACAACAGAAAGTTGCATATGTGTGCTTTTTTGTGTATATAAATATATGTAATCAATTGTCTACTGCACATTAACAAATTTAATAGACCACAATGTTAATTTTGATTAATTAAAATAACTGTTCTATTGAGGTATTTGGGAGGTAAGGGAAAACTGTGTGGCACTACCAGCCAAGGACTTCAGAGTAACCTTTAAAAAACTATCAACAATCAGTCCTCCTAATTGTCATGCCAGGGATTGAGTTTCTCAAACAATGGCTTGTTAAGACACAGACAGTCTCTGAAGATTGCTATGTGCCTAAGGAGTGTGTATTTTATTTTCAACTATTACAAGTTTGTTCTGGTACTCCTGAGGAATAACCTTGCCCTGCTCATGTCAAGGCAAGGCATGCCTTAGAAGGAGATATCCTCTTGACAGAGGTGGCTTCTCATTCCAAAAACACTCCATGCTACACTTTTAACGCTTGGGTTACAGCCCCCTTAATCAGAGCTTGCTCATGAGTGATACGTTGATATGGCTGATATTTATACAGCACATGTTAGACAACCACAGGTTAACATAGTGGGCAGTGCCATCTTGCCACATATTCCATATTAGCACACTAAAACCATGTCAAATGTATTGTAATTACATTCAAATTGACAGAGGATAACAGAGTATGGGTGGATGAAGACACTTTATATCAAGCAATAAACAGTTGATTGAAAGCCTGAAGTATTGCCAATGAACAAATAGCTCTCGGTTAGTGGGTGGTCTTTCTTGTGTAGCAATTGTCGCTCCCATAACAATATTTTCTTGGGGGATTCTGAAGAATATAATGAATATTGTGTTATTATCTCTGAAAACGATGGAAGCCCCAGAGGGACTGTATTACTGTAATATACACTCATCCTCGAGCCAAAACCAATAATTCTAGATCAATTGTGTATTTACCTACTGAAGATTAAATGATCATAAAGTATTAATGTAGGGAAATTTCATTAGGGTCTATGATAGCCAGATTAAATCATCTTGGAAGGTAAGTGGATCTTCACAATAAATTCAGGCAAAGTTGTTTTTATTGCAAGTCTATTTAAAGAGCTACACATGTTCTTCTTTCCTTTCTGAAACCAAGGCTAATTCATATAAATTTACAAAAGTCTAAGGACTTTAAGAGAGAGACACCTAAATAATGTATTATGATACTGTAGTTTGTAGGATACAGACTGTGCTGAGATGTCTAGAGATTATCTATGAAACCATCATGGTATTCTGAACCCACGCCTCTGACTCTGCCAATCTCCTTCTGCATTTAAAATGCCACAATCAAATCTATTTGAAATCTTCTTACGAGTAAGCTACAAAGATTAATATATTTTTAACCTTGCATGTTATTACTTACCTTACAGAGGAAGGATTATTGCAAACCTGTCTTCTTCCTAGGAACTATTTCTGGGTATGATTATATTCTAATGTAAGCAGGGTGACCAAACAGAGGAAAGTTAGACTTGGCATAACAGTCCCGTGTTTGGTGATGCTGTGATCTACAATCCTCTTTGTGAATTTTCTTCCTGTTTATCAAGCAGGCCAAACAATATGATCACAAAGTAAATAGACATGATGGTTTCAATGTTCGTGTACTCTAAAATCGACCCCATGAGTTAAATTACGGACATGTGCTATCACTCATCAGACATTGACATTGTTGCATCAATTCAATTGTTTTCACCTTTCCCTCTGGCACTACTGAGAAACCCCAGAGACACAGGTTCTGACAAATAATCACATTCACATAAGCAGTGGTACAGTAAATGTGATTCGGAGGTTGCATTTTTGCTCTAAAATGTCATTTTTACTTTGCTGATGGTTAGGTTTAGGGTTGGGGTCTGGGTTAGAGAGTTATGTTTAATACAATTTGCATTCCTGTTGAATGTATTATATCACTTACAACTAAAAATGCAACTCACTTTTGGCGCCACTCTGCCCCTAGTGGCTCACTTTTCAGCCACTAGGGGCAATGAGTTGAATTTCAGGACAGAGACTGATTTCAGAAGTAAAAATGTCAATCTACTGTTGTCAAATTCACAGTGTGATCAGTCTGGAACAAACATGATTAACAAGTAAATTCTTAGGGTCCTTTCCCACTAGCACTTTTGGTGCACACACAGGTGTTAACCTGGGAACCGCACCCAAGTCCACTTGAAAGGTGGTCTGGGGTACAGTTCATGTGAACTCTGGTGTGGTTAGCAGCTGATATGAACGCAATTGTACCAAATCGCAGAAGTGAACCACTTGTGATGACATATAATTTGTGTCTTTGCAGGCTGCTGATCACTTGTGTCCAAATACCTGCTTGTGTCCAAATAAATCGCCTTCAGAGAGCATTTTACATTCTTCACATATCTTGCTTATCACATCATTGCACATTCAGTGCATCCATGGCAGATAAATACAAGTGTTGATCTGTGCATTTAAAGTTTTGGTGGTAAATCCAAAGAGACTAATACTTTAATAACACAGTGAAACTGGTGTCTTCTTGAGTTGTTGCCTAGTTACAGTGGTCAACAGCAGCTGCTTGTACGCATGTTGAAGGCGCAACTGGACCTTGGTTCTGACCCAAATAATATGATGTGAACAAAGACCAGCTGAGCAGGGGAAGATGGTGGAAACGAACTTGGGTTCAGTCCAAGCAACCAAGTGTGAAAGTGTGAAAGCATCCTTAAGGAACCCCAGCATTGAAATAAAGTACAGCATCCCATGTAAACAAGTGAAATATAGCAACCAGGCTTCCTTATTTTTCCAATTTAATGGTATCCCTGCTTGTGACAGATTGTAATAGAAGTTAAAAGCCAAAGAAACAACAAACTTAACTCCTTTTCAAGCTCACATGTCACCACGCTTGACAAAAGGTCTTTGAGGTGGCCGACATCAACTATCTATGCTCTTTGTAACCTTTGTTTGTTGGATAAATGTGTGAAGGCTGAGGTGCCATAAGACAAGGGATGACAAGCTGGACAGCTGCAGCCTGCAAACCCTCATCTTTAAGCTGCCTGGCTCTCTCAGTCCAATTGTTGCAGGCATGGCCAAGGAATTTCATTTATCATGAAATAGACACCCCTCCAAGAACTCTTTTCCTCTGTACCTTGCTATAAATAACCCTCCTTTTTTCCTGCAGTAGACAAAAGGCACGTAACATATCATAGACACACCATTCAACATAAAGAGAAAGGTAAAGAGTGGGACAGACTATTTGGCTGAAAGAAATTGCAATGATCTCAACTATCTTATGACCTGCTTGTTATTTCCGAAATGATATTTGAGAACCGAAGAGTGACAGTACTAGTGATGGACATGCCATCTGTCAATGTTTAATCATATTTTAGAGGATCACAGGAGGTAATAGTTGTATAAACAGAGAGGATCCCAGTAATACGTTAATACTTTGGGCGAACTAGAACTCCTTGGATCAAAGTGCACTCAGGAGAAAAGATCAGTGGGGGTGAGGACATTGGACATAAATGTTATCTTTGAGAAGAGACTCACTGAGGCATCCATGGCTTGTGTTCCTCAACAACTGCTGTCAAGCTAGTTAGAAGAGACAATGTAGATCAAGCCCAGGTATCCAACAGCTGATAGCCAACAATAAATGGAAGAGGGAAGGCAGCCATGGAAGAAGTTACAGCATATAGCATTTAGTCAGCCCCCTTTTTGCAGTTGTCGCTTGGGCTATGTCCATCAAAGTCCAATTTAGTATGGCTATTGAGAGAGATGGACAATGCAGTTCTTTTTTTTCCTCCTTGCTTCTTGGGATGCCAGGAAGATGTTGCCTCACAAACACACACAGGCACACACTTACACACCATAAATAAGACAATGACACATTGTTCCCTTGAAACCATGAACGTCTGGACTATGAGAAGGTCAGTCGAAAGAGAACTCTTGTTGTGGAGGCATAAGCAACATGGAAAGAACAAAAGAGCATGCCAACTGGCACCGCGGCAGAGCACATTCTCAATCACTATCTGCGTGTTGACATGACATGATATGTCCGTAAGAATCTGCTAGAGGAAGTCAAAAAGGTGTCACATGTCTCCTTCATATGTACAACTTTAATTCTGTGGCTATTCAAGAAACTCTTTTCTATGTGAAATCAGTTTTTGTATGTATTTAGTTCATCAGTGTACCGTTACATTGCTCGCCTTACTGTACATATCCTTGACAATTATTTATGTCCTCCATTTGCCTTTCTCAAGTAGCTGTTATCAGAATACTCTCTAGAGCCATAACAAAGCATTATAATAATAATACTTTCCATTACATTCTCCATACATTCCATTGCTATAAGATGGTGCCATGGTGTGGAGCGCTCCAATTCTTTTGTTTTCTTTTGTTTGTTTGTCCTGTGATTAGTAATCTTTTTCCAATCAGTTTTAACAGGGACGAACAGCTGAATGTTCGGCAGCATTTATCAGTAAATCTTTTCCTGATTTTTGACTATTCGGACACTTTTCGCAGCTTTGTGGTTTAAGAGATGCAGGTGAGGGAGACGAGTTGGCGCACTGGTCAAGCTCCGTCTGTGTGGCTTTCGACCAGTCCTGCCAAGTATTCATCTAGCGAAGCTCTGCTCTCTTCCTAACAAAACAGACAAACTACATCTCCTCACCTGTACAAACAAGGACTTTTCAAACTCTGCTGCATTGTGCTTCACAGAAACCTGACTGATTGAAGTCATTCTGGACAGCACATTACATCTGCAGGGCTTAAATCCGGATCGCATCATGAATTTAACAGGGAAAACGAGAGGCGGTGAAACGTGTTTTTACACCAATGAAGGTTGGTGTACAGATGTAACAACATTAAAAAAGATGTGCTGTCCTAATTTGGAAGCACTCTTTATTAACTATAAGTCTTTCTATTCGAGCAGGAGTTTTCCTCGTTTATTCTGGTGAGCGTTCATATCCCGCCACACGCATGCTTGAGCGCCGCGCTGCAACAGCTTGTTGATCATATCACAGTGTGAAGTCTCACGCTGCTTCAAACGATCATATCATTGCTGTCCCAGAGAAACCAAAAATCACATGACTTAATGACTACAGACCCATCGCCCTGACGTCTGTGGTCATGAAATCATTTGAGAGCTTGGTGTTGGCCCACCTGAAGGACATCACTGGACCCTTTCTAGATCCCCTTCAATTTGCTTATAGAGCAAACAGGTCTGTGGAGGATGCAATAAACATAGGATTGCATCATATCCTGCAACATCTGGACAGACCAGGGACATATGCAAGGATCCTTTTTATGGACTTCAGTTTGACTTTCAACACCATCATCCCAGCTATTCTCCAGTCTAAATTACACCAACTCTCTGTTCCCAAGTCTATCTGTCTGTGGATTACCAGCTTTACCAAGCTACATACAGAAGGGAGGTTGAACGGCTGGCTGTCTGGTGCAGTCAAAACAACCTGGAGGTAAACATGCTCAAAGCGGTGGAGATGACTGTGGACTTTAGGAGGAACACCCCAACACTGACCCCCCTCACCATTCTAAACAGCAATGTGGCAGCAGTGGAGTCATTCAGGTTCCTGGGCACTACCATCTCACAGGACGTGAAGTGGGAGACCCACATTGACTCCACTGTGAATAAGGCAAAGCTGAGTTTGTACTTCCTTCGACAGTTGAGGATGTTCCACCTGTCACAGATGCTGCAGATACAGTTTTACTGAGTTACTGAGTAACTGAGTATGTCCTCTGCACTTCAGTAACTGTCTGGTTTGGTTCAGCTATGAAATCGGATATCAGAATACTACAAAGGACAGTTCGGACTACTGAGAGAATTATTGGTTGCCCCCTGCCCTGAACTGTACACTTCGAGAGTGAGGCAAAAGGCTGGAAAAATCACTCTGGACCCCACCCACCCTCCCCACTACCTTTTTGAACTGTTGCCTTCTGGCTGACCCTTCAGAGCTCTGAGCACTAGAACCGACACAGGAACAGTTTTTTCCCTCAGGCTATCCATCTCATGAACAGTTCAAACTTGCCTATTGAGCAATAATTATGTGCAATTCACAGTTTAGTCTTTTTATATTTATCCAACACACCCTACCTCTTCTGACATTATATTCCCTTGCTGTGTGTGTGTGTGTGTGTGTGTGTGTGTGTGTGTGTGTGTGTGTGTGTGTGTGTGTGTGTGTGTGTGTGCGTGTATTTATCACTTTGTGGGGACCAAATGTCCCCATAAGGATAGTAAAACCCGAAATTTTTGACCTTGTGGGGACATTTTGTCGGTCCCCATGAGGAAAACAGCTTATAAATCATACTAAATTATGTTTTTTGAAAATGTAAAAATGCAGAAAGTTTTCTGTGAGGGTTAGGTTTAGGGGTAGGGTTAGGTTTAGGGGATAGAATATAAAGTTTATACAGTATAAAAACCATTATGTCTATGGAAAGTCCCCATAAAACATGGAAACACAACAAGTGTGTGTGTGTGTGTGTGTGTGTGTGTGTGTGTGTGTGTGTGTGTGTGTGTGTGTGTGTGTGTGTGTGTGTGTGTGTGTGTGTGTGTGTGTGTGCGTGTATTTATCACTTTGTGGGGACCAAATGTCCCCATAAGGATAGTAAAACCGAAATTTTTGACCTTGTGGGGACATTTTGTCGGTCCCCATGAGGAAAACAGCTTATAAATCATACTAAATTATGTTTTTGAAAATGTAAAAATGCAGAAGGTTTTCTGTGAGGGTTAGGTTTAGGGGTAGGGTTAGGTTTAGGGGATAGAATATAAAGTTTGTACAGTATAAAAACCATTATGTCTATGGAAAGTCCCCATAAAACATGGAAACACAACATGTGTGTGTGTGTGTGTGTGTGTGTGTGTGTGTGTGTGTGTGTGTGTGTGTGTGTGTGTGTGTGTGTGTGTGTGTGTGTGTGTGTGTGTATAATCGAAAATATACATAGGCTATATTTATTTTATTCTATTTTTATTTATTATTTTATTATATGTTATTATTATTTCTGTCTTGTAGCTATATTGTATTGTTGTGCACTGGAAGCTCCTTTCACCAAGACAAATTCCTTGTATGTGTAAGCATACCTGGCAATAAAGCTGATTCTGATTATATCTATATGAGAAAGCTTGGATGAGACTATGATGAAACCAAATATTCAAGACTTCTTACTTTTAAGAATTTTTAGCTCTCTGTGAATATCATGAAAACACAGAATGAAACATTGTCTGCAAGCACATTTCATGTGGAGTTTAAAGTAGTGCATGATGCTGGCGTTGATGCCCAGATGTGAATCATGAATGCGGATGTACGATTACTGTTGCCAGCCGATTGATATTGTGAAGGATGAGAATTTAAGAGTTTAAGAAGAATTGTTCACCTTTATACTGTGGAAGGCTTTGTGTGAAAAATGTTAATAAAGCATTATTGTTACATATTGTTTTGTCTTCTTTTCTAAGAAGAAAATAAAAGCAGTTTAACAGGAAAAGAAGTATATATATATATGTAGAATAAAATTTCATCCCTTTCAAAATCTGTGATTAATCACGATTAAATATAAAACAATTATGAGATAACTTTTGGCAATATAGTGTAACAGATCATTACTGTATATCCCACAGGACAAAACAACATGTGCAGAAGATACTGGGAAACCAAAGAAAGTGCATTACCTGGAGGTAGCAGTAACAGTTGGCAGTTTCACTGCTCAGGACAAAGCTCATGCACAACTTTCACAAAACCATCCAGGAAGCAACACACCATATTAATATCAAAGGGGTGTAAACATTTTTAAATGATAATTTGTGTTAATTCAGTTGCTATTTTGTCTTGTGGAATATCTGTTATGTCAAATAGCTTCACCAGGGCAGTACTAATTACAAATTTAAATGCAAATATTATGATCTTTTTTTTATTTTATGATGATGATATAACAGACTTCAATGTCCTCATATTATGAAATATATTGTTTTATTTTCTTATCAAATTATCTACATATCGCATGATTCCAAGATGGAAAACACTAATCTAACCTAATGTTAGATTAGGCTCAGCTCAGGTTTTCATTAATCTCACACTCCACATTTCTATCTCTTTCCCAGACAGTCTGCATCCTATTTGTCATGAGTTGTAAATATAAAAACTATGCATTTAATGTTGTGTTTTTGCCCAAGAACCACTGAAGAGCCAATTAATTTTGGCCAGTCTGCTATGGTTGTGTTGAAAATTAGGTATGAGAGAGGTAAAAGCCTCACCAAAGCACCAGTGTGACGGGACATCTGTCACTGCATGTGGAATATGAGGGACATTAAAGCTAGCAAACCTCTATCAATTTCTCACCCCTTGAGGTCATCAGGATTCATGTGTTTCTGATGGAGTCTCAAAACACTAAGCTACTGTCTGGTGCAATATGCTGTTCTTATTTACTGTCTTTCTTATTTATGCACTTTTTTCCATTACATTTCAAGTACAGTTCGGTACAGTAACCATGCAAAGGCACTACTAGCTATGATTACGGCACAAAACTGTAAAGCAACAATTAATTTTTTATAAACAGTATGTTAGGGGTTACACAACCTTCCCTTATAAACATCACCTCTGCCAGGAGGACTTGAAAGGATTTCATAATGTAACACCAATAAACTAAACGCAATCTATCCCAGATGCAATGAAGACATTTGGTAAATGTAATATTTTCTGACGAGGATGCTTTGGTCTTTGTGTTTAATCCACAAAGAAGCCTTTCCCCCTCTCTCCTCAGACAATCTCATTCTTTTCATTCAGTCAAAAGATAAGCACACAAGAACATGGTCAGTTCATCAAATCTATTTGCTAGGACCAGTTCAATAATATTAGGTCCTTCTACTCCTTGATGGGATGATTTTTGGAATGAGCCAAATGCTTACACAAAGGCAAACACAACAAATCATTCTTGAGTCGATTCCTCACATCAACTGCTAGAAATTTAGAGGACAAGACGTGCCAATAAATCTGCAGAAAGTACTGGAAAAAGTAAGTTGCCATTTTAACCATCATAAAATATTTATCTGAGAAAGAAATACAGCGTTAATCGTTAGAAATTATTTATTTCCAATGTTAATCTTGTTAAACAAGATATGTCCTCATCCATATGAAACAGGTCATAGGAACATCTGTAAATGGCAATAAAACAACATCTGTTTAGCACACATAATGGCTTGCATTTAAATGTCCAGATGTCCCTTTTTACCCATATTAATAAAATGATAGTGGCGGAGGAGATAAAGAAAACTGCTCTCATCAGCTCAGCAGAGAATGGGCTTGTAGAGGCACAGCAATACAAACAATGACCTTAAATGTTCTTATTGGACACTTATTGTTTCAGAAATGATTTTTAGATGTCCAGGAGTTTTCTTCTGCTGTCCAGGGAAGAAATTGTACTGGATATTCAGTATATATATATTTATAATTTACAATTGTATTAAAAGATACAAGATAGACCTCAAGAAAGCTTTTGAACAAGTCGCACACTATGTCATCTCACATGGAGTACCACAGGCATATGTCCATTATGTCCAGCTTCTATACCAAGGAGCATCCAACATGGTCTGATGCCATTTGGGAGTATCACAACCATTCAACATTACGGAGTGATTGCACCAGGGCTCTGCCCTATCACCACTGCTTTTTATCCTCTGTATGGATATGGCAAAAAATGTAATCTAGACTCGGCAAACATGGACACTTCTATATGTCAATGATGTCATGCTCGCAAATGCAGACCAGACACGAGATCTGGAATGTGCGCCTGACCAATTTTGGGCTGTGCCTGAACATCACAAAAACCGAGTATCTCAAGTGTGGCAGGGACGTGCCATCCATATAAGCAAGGTAAGCATTGCTCACTTAACAGAGGGTGAAAAGAAAAATTACACTATCAAATATTTGGCTTTAATTGTTAATATAAACTACTGTTTTCATTCAAATCTGTCATCTTTCATCTCAGTTGAGATGACAATATGCACTTTATATTCTGCTCTCTCTGATTCAAAGCATTGATTACTGCCCTTTCATTCAACACTGTACGTTCATTCAAACTGAATCACACCTACTACTACAAATGGCCAAGTTAAGCATGCTTACCAAAATGAGAAAGCCACTCAGAAGCTCCTTCCTTCAGTCACACTATCTGAAAGGCTAGATTTCAGTTTTGTGTCAACACGTTCACATAACTAATAGTGATGTCCAGTTTCTGAACGAATCGTTCTTTTGAACTGGTTCTTTTTAGTGAACAAGTTGAACCAGATCACCAAATCGGTACTGAATAGTTTGAAACCGTTCGCGTCTTGAGTCAACACAGATCCACAAATTACTCTATCTTAACCTTTTTCTCAGACATGCATGGAACTCCAATTTGAAATGAGCCGATAACCGGGAGTAATATGATCCTAGAACTAGTGATATCTCCTTTTCTTAACTCTTTATTTGCAATGAACCGCTCCAACTAGTTCACAAATTGGACTGAACACTCCAGTCGCAAGAGTTCCCAAGTCAACAGTACAATAAATAGCTCGTAACAATTCTCGAGTCAACAGTACACTGAACTGAGAATCTCCTCTTTCGGAGGTGTCCGACATACTGACATCCAATGAGCTGCTTACACTGAGCATGTGTGTGATTAAGGGGCGAAATATTTCTAATGTATTTTGCTGAACAGCAGAAAGTATAACAAATACAACATACTGGAAATATGTTTATGAGTTGATTGTATTACCGTTTTATGCAGTGTAAGCTTCAACAACCTACACTGATTTGGCAAAGTTAATTTCAATTAAAAATCAAGAAAGAAAGGCTATTTCTGGCTAGTCTGAGGCTAAGAAGTGGTGATCTGGCAATCATGTCCTTCTTGTGTTATGTCTGTTGTATTGTTCTAACAGTAGGGCAAAGCATCTGTTTAAAAAAAATATATTAAGGAATGTTTTATCTGTGGCAAAAATGACAAATGTGACCCAGCCAGCCAGCTTCCCCATGACCGTCCCAAGAAACATTGAATGAACTGTATTAAAAATTATATGCATACTACTGGAGTCAACCAGGAAGATGCTCTGGACCACTGGAAATGGAGGTTGGCTTCAAAAAAGCAGACCCTGCACTACGATGGAAAAAAGTAAGAAGAAGAAGACCTAAAATCGCGGTGTTTATGACTCAAGGCAATCAAAGTGAGATGCTCCAAAAGTGGCATGTCATGTTATTAATTGAATTACAAATTTGTATTGATTGACAGCCCTATTTTCTACATTCTAAAACCTGATGTGTGAAACTCTATATATGCAAAATGGAGAAATGGCTCAGGTGTAAATGTGCTAACAGTTTTGTCACTCAAAGCATAGTTATAATTGTAGATTTAGGAACTGAGACTATCACCAAGATGTCTGAGGTCAGTTTTGCACCTGTTTCGAGAGAATCGGGCAGTTGAACGCACAGCTCCACAATGAAAACAAAGATCAGTGCGGTGAGACAAGGCCACAGGCATGGCACTTAATCTAAGTGGGCTCTAATAACAGAGCAGTGCCTACAACTGTAGGGAATTTTCTTAAAGCACTTTATGGGCCAACAATTGCACATTACTCATGTCTGCAACATCTGCTGTTATAATTCTGTTAAACTAAGATGTGCCCTTAAGGAACAGTGGAGGACGAGTGTGTGAAAGGAAGATTTTCTGGACAGTGAACATTATACAGAAGGCACTGAAAATAAATCTATATTTAACCTCTTTTCAGACCTATAGAAGGGGAGGTATTTCCCAAAAAATATTTAATATTTTTCTAAATGTGTCCGGGATCATGAGAATATTTGTTGTTGCAGCCCATAAGGTATGTAAAGTATACCTAAACAAGTTCTAAAAGGTTGAGAAGGTTAGAAAGGTAAGATCAGTGGAAATAATCAGAAAAAAAGAAAAAAGAAATCCTGAGGGCAGAACACCAAATCAGGGTTCAAACTAAATGAACTCAGAGTGTAGCATTAAGCCCTACATGTTTGTTATGGGGAGATTTCTGTGCATCTGTGCAGATTGGAGCATAATATCATATCTGGGTCTCCTTGAGAACTAAAATATTTTTTTCTACTTATAAACAGGAAAAAAGAAACGTCTCTTTTTAGGACACTGTATTTTAAAGATAATTTTGTAAAAATCCAAATAACTTTACAGACCTTTATTGTAAAATGGTTTCCATGCTTGTTTAATGAACCATAAACAATTAATGAACATCTGTGGGACGGTCGTTAAGACACTAACAGCTTACAGACGGTAGGCAATTAAGGTCACAGTTATAAAAACTTTGGACACTAAAGAGACCTTTCTACTGACTCTGAAAAACAGCAAAATAAAGATGCACAGGGTCCAGCTCATCTAAGTAAATGTTGCTTAGGCATGCTGCATGGAGGCATGAGGACTGCAGATGTGGCCAGGGCAATAAATTGTAACGTCCATACTGTGAGATACCTAAGACAGCGCTACAGAGAGACAGACCACGTGTAACAACACCTGCACAGGATCGGTTCATCGACTATCACACCTGCGAGACAGGTACAGGATGGCAACAACAACTACACAAGTTACACAAGGAATGCACAATCCCTCCATCAGTGATCAGACTGTCTGCAATGGGCTGAGAGAGGCTGGACTGAGGGCTTGTAGGCCTGTTGTGAGGCAGGTCCTTACCAGACATCACCGGCAACAACGTCACCTTTGGGCACAAACCCACCTTCGCTGGACCAGACAGAAATGGCAAAAAGTGCTCCTCACTGACGAGTCACGGTTTTGTCTCACCAGGAGTGATGGTCGGACTCGCGTTTATCATTGAAGGAATGAGCATTACACCGATGCCTGTACTCTGGAGTGGGATTGATTTGGAGGTGGAGGATGCGCCATGGTTTGGGGTGGTGTGTCACAGCATCATCGGACTGAGCTTGATGTCATTGCAGGCAATCTCAACGCTGTGTGTAACAGGGAAGACTTCCTCCCTCATGTGGTACACTTCCTGCAGGCGCATCCTGATATGACCCTCCAGCATGACAATGCCACCAGCCATACTGCTCGTTCTGTGCGTGATTTCCTGCAAGACAGTAATGTCAGTGTTCTGTCATGGCCAGTGAAGAGACTGGCTCTCAATCCCATTGAGCACATCTGGGTGAGGGCTAGGGCCATTCCCCCCAGAAATATCCAGGAACTTGCAAGAGCCTTTGTGGAAGAGTGGGGTAACATCTCACAGCAAGAACTGGCAAATCTGGTGCAGTCCATGAGGAGGAGATGCACTGCAGTACCTAATGCAGCTGGTGGCCAAACCAGGTACTGACTGTTACTCTTGAATTTGGATGCCTGATTGTGTCAGATCCTATTAATCTCAGAGGTTATTTTATGGACTATAAATTTTTAATACATAGAAGGATGGGACAGAGGGGGAATTTTATGAGTCATTTCTTAACCTTTGATTGTTTTCAAAGAGCATGAAACAACTTTATAGGGTCATGAGCTTAAACTATCCACACACCATGTCAATTACCTAGCAGCACTAAACCAAGGCATGTTTGAGTCCCAGATTATTTCCCATTCAGATTTCAAAGAGACATGGTGTAACCATTTTATATAGAAAAGGGCAGATCCTTTCCATTATGTTTAAATAGTTACTGGCATATAGATTTACATACACATACACACGCATACGCACACATATGTGCCTTTTTTTTCCTTCTCGCTAAAGCAACTGAAATAATATGGTAACATTGATATGAAAAAATTAAAAGGAAATGAATGGAAAAGAAACAATACAAACTAGAAAAAAAAGTTTGTTGAGACAAACTTTAAGTTGGCTTGTGAAAGTTTGGACCAGAAAGTTTGAAGAAGTTTAAAGTAGTTTGTAGTTTAAAGTAGTTTGTAGTTTAAAGTAGTTTGTAGTTTAAAGTAGTTTGTAGTTTAAAGTAGTTTGTAGTTTAAAGTAGTTTAAAGTTTAACTTAGATAGATAGATAGATAGATACATAGATAGACACGTTTTTAGCATGTTTTAGCACTTCACTAGGCGATGCTAGCATGTGTTATCATGATGCTAGCGCATTTTTAGCATTTTTAGCACTTCGCTAGGCGATGCTAGCATGTGTTATCATGATGCTAGCACGTTTTTAGCATTTTTTAGCACTTCGCTAGGCGATGCTAGCATGTGTTAGCATGATGCTAGCACGATTTTAGCATTTTTTAGCACTTCGCTAGGCGATGCTAGCATGTGTTAGCATGATGCTAGCACGATTTTAGCATGTTTTAGCACTTCGCTAGGCGATGCTAGCATGTGTTAGCATGATGCAAGCACGTTTTTATCATGTTTTAGCACTTCGCTAGGCGATGCTAGCATGTGTTAGCATGATGTTAGCACGTTTTTATCATGTTTTATCACTTTGCTAGGCGATGCTAGTATGTGTTAGCATGATGCTAGCACGTTTTTAGCATGTTTTAGCACTTCGCTAGGCGATGCTAGCATGTGTTAGCATGATGCTAGCACGTTTTTAGCATTTTTTTGCACTTCGCTAGGCGATGCTAACATGTGTTAACATGATGCTAGCACGTTTTAGCACTTCGCTAGGCGATTTTAGCATGATGCTAGCACATTTTTAGCTTGTTTTAGCACTTCACTAGTCAATGCTAGCATGTGTTAGCATGTTTTAGCGTGTCGCTATGAAGATTTTAGGTCATTACTTTTTGGCTGCTTGATAAAATAAATCCTCTGAGGGAGAGAGAGAGGGAGAGATACAGGGCTGACAGGCCCTTTTTGTCTGTGTGTGTGAAAATGTAAGTTGGGATTTAAATTTCTGAACATTCCGCAATGTTAAGTCAATGGGAGTTTTTTCCGAGTTTGATCGTCATTTTTAGGAAAACCGTAAGTCCGATCAGTTAGAAAAGATATAGCACATTATTCGGGATTAGTCTGAAGGTCTGTGCCGAGTTTGGTGCCTGTAGCCAAACTAGGAGTTACATACCGAAATTCCACCGCTAAGAAGAATAAGAAGAATCGGAATAATAATAAGTTTAAGTAGGATTTCAGTAAGTTGGCTCTCACAAGCCAACTTAACAATGTTTGACAATACAAACACTGAGCATATTCACAGTCTGTGATGTTGCAATATCAAGACTATATAAATATTGATTTAGGAGCCAAAAGCTACAGCATTTATTACAAAAAGATGAACAATTGTGATGAATTATTCAGCTCTTCTACCCCACTGTGATGATAACTTAACACAGAGAGCGGTAACTTTGCCAATCGGCCTAATTGATGATTTGCATCTGAATACTGGTTTTTTACCACCCTTTAATGTTGGAACAGCTAGAACCATTCTGAAACATTTATTATTATTATTATTATTATTATTATTATTATTATTATTGGGTTACTTTTTGTTAAATAGCTAATTGTTGCTGTGGTTAGTTTTTGTTTGTCATGCAAGTTTTAACCATTTGGCTCATTTTCCTCATTATTATTAGAATAATTTGTCAACTCTCTATTTTTGCCAAAATATATTCAGATCGATACTGAGAAATGAAGGGCAACATGTGAATTGTGTCATTAACAACAGCAGCTACACTTCCTGGAAGACAAATCCTTTAGTCTTTTTTTTTTCTTTCTGATATTACAAACATGTTTCAGTTTTTTTTTTTTTAATAAATCTTAAATACTATATCCAGGACATGAGATAACAACAATCAACCTTTGCAACGTATTTCTTACTCAAAGAGTGTAACTTCCTCTTACCAGCAGATGGGGGTAATGGTGTGCATGTTTTACCTTGGTCAGCAGATGGAAGCATTATGAACAACTGTGAGATGAAAGAGCTACATCCTGAGTAGGACTAAATACAAAGTCTTTCTGTCTGTCTTTCTGTCTGTCTTTCTGTCTGTCTTTCTGTCTGTCTTTCTGTCTGTCTTTCTGTCTGTCTGTCTGTCTGTCTGTCTGTCTGTCTTTCTGTCTGTCTGTCTTTCTTTCTTCAATAAATTATCCCGTGTATTAAACTGTATAGTGTAGTTACCAAATAAATTAATACATTTAAACTATTGTTAATATTTAGCCAAAATTATCATTGCCGAAAAAAACAAAACAGCTAAAACCAGACTAAGCTGGTTGGATGGGTTGGGAGACGAGATTGATTGACTGATTGATCGATCTATCAATTAATTTTCTATTTAACTTTTCTCTAATCCAAGTGTTGATTCTTGTTCTTCTAAGCCAGGGGTGGGGAACCTTTTGCCATTAAGGGCCATTTGAGTATTTACGCAATTATTCGCGGGCCATACAATTGCTTGCAATTTTTGATTGTGGGTTGAAATTAATGTACACACTCCGTTACGTGCTCGCACACCAAAAACACTAAAAGGTCTGTCTATTGTACAATATTTTGTGTTATCATTTAAAATAATTTTTAAAAATTATTTGAAAGGATTTTTGTTTTTCTGATTAATTGAATCAAGGCCATTTGTTGTTTTTCAAATTGTTTCTCAAATGGCCTCGTGGGCCTTATACGGCCCTGAGGCCTGACGCATGATTTAACTGTGTGCTCCTAAACTTCTAGCCATATATAAATAAGGCTTCTCACCATTAAATTAATGCTGAAGTATTCCGAGGTCGGTAGTTTACTGAGTTCAGTCACAGGATGTCGCCAATGAGCTATTCTAGGTTAACTTTCGTTGAAATGAAAAGAGCAAAGAGCCACGCCCACGAATAGGCCTACATATTTTATATTGTTTTTATCTTATTATTTAATGTTTGTAAATATACAAAATGTACAATGTTGATTTTTTATTGAATGAAAAAAGCTAATGGTCAAATATACAGTTTCGGTCATTATACAAAAATATTTCACACTATCTATCTTTATCTGTCTGTCTGTCTGTCTGTCTGTCTGTCTATCATCATCTGTGTATCATATATCTATATCTATCTGTCTGTCTTTGTCGTCTGTCTGTCTATCCTCTTCTATTTATCATCACTCAATCTATATCTGTCTGTCTGTCTATCATCATCTATTTATCATCTATCTATATCTGTCTGTCTGTCTGTCTGTCTGTCTATCATCATCTGTGTATCATATATCTATATCTATCTGTCTGTCTTTGTCGTCTGTCTGTCTATCCTCTTCTATTTATCATCACTCAATCTATATCTGTCTGTCTGTCTATCATCATCTATTTATCATCTGTCTGTCTGTCTTTCTGTCATCTGTCTGTCTGTCTATCATCATCTATCTATATCTATCTGCCTGTCTGTCGTCTGTCTGTCTATCATCATCTATTTATCATCTATCTATATCTATCTGTCTGTCTGTCTGTCTGTCTATCATCATCTATATCATCTATCTATATCTATCTGTCTGTCTATCATCATCATCTATATCATCTATCTATATCTATCTGTCTGTCTGTCTGTCTATCATCATCTATATCATCTATCTATATCTATCTGTCTGTCTGTCTGTCATCTGTCTATCATCATCTATTTATTATCTATCTATATCTGTCTGTCTGTTTGTCTGTCTGTCTATCATCATCTATTTATCATCTATCTATATCTGTCTGTCTGTTTATCTGTCTGTTTCTGTCTGTCTATCATCATCTATCTGTCTGTTTATCTGTCGTCTGTCTGTCTATCATCTATTTATCATCTGTCTGTCTGTCTGTCATCTGTCTGTCTGTCTATCATCATCTATCTATATCTATCTGCCTGTCTGTCTGTCATCTGTCTGTCTATCATCATCTATCTATATCTGTCTGACTGTCTTTCTGTCATCTGTCTATCATCAGCTATTTATTATCAATCTATATCTGTCTGTCTGTCTATCATCATCTATTTATCATCTATCTATATCTGTCTGTCTATCATCATCTATCTGTTTGTTTATCTGTCGTCTGTCTGTCTATCATCATCTATCTGTTTGTTTATCTGTCGTCTGTCTGTCTATCATCATCTATTTATCATCTATCTATATCTATCTGTCCGTTTATCTGTCTGTCTTTCTGTCATCTGTCTGTCTATCATCAATTTGTCATCTATCTATATCTATCTGTCTGTCTTTCTGTCATCTGTCTGTCTGTCTGTCTATCTATCTATCTATTTATCATCTATCTATGTCTGTCAGTCTGTTTGTCTCTCTGTCTTTGTATCTGACTTTGTCTGTCTGTCTGTTATTGTTTGTTTGCTTCATTGTTTTACAGATATAATGTAACAGATCATATATTAAATGTATGTATGTTCTTTATAAACAAATGAAAGGCATGATGACGAAAAAAAATCTAAAGGAAGGAAAGAAAAGAAAGCAGAGTAATATTGTCACTTTTCAAATGTTTGCGAGTCTTGCGACTTTGCGTGTTTCACCCTCTGAATACAGATCAGTGTTTCATCTCAACAGTCATGTTGACACACACTTTCGCAGGATGACCATATGATGGCGCCACGAGACAAAACACCAAGGTCGGCGGTGCCAACTGCTAGCCAATGTCGCATCTGGCGGGCTTTAGGACCGCTCTGTGTCTGTGGTATTGCCGTAAAGCCGCCTGGCTGCTGGTGCTGCTAGTTGTTCGGAATCTTCTTGCCGAGCATGTGGTGTGGCACTGGCGTCACTACACTTGCCGCAGTCACTAACAAAACTAACTGAGACCGATATATCGCTTTTAGTGGGCCGAATATAGTTGAAGTCAGAGATAGCTTTTGGACGAGTTCAAGGAAGCGAGACACTTGGGGAGGTCAAGAGCGATGAAAACCGAGGGAATTGAGGGTACGGAACGGTTTTTGAGCTCTGGTAAAGGCCGGGGACTCAGAGCCACAAAGCATTTCAAAGTTGGCGATCTGGTGTTTGCCTGTCCGGCGTATACTTACGTGCTGACAGTGAATGAGAGAGGCGGACACTGCGAATTCTGCTTTACCAGGTCAGCGCGTGCCACTTTGTGTCTTTGTTGTGCAAACATTATCACCTGTCATGTTTTGCATGGATATTTCTCTTGAGAAATGTATGTAAACACCTTTGTGAGCACATTAAAGAGTAAATTGACTTACGTTTCATTAAATCTGTAATAAAGGTCAGTTTTGCATACATTTATTCCCATAGTTCTAAGCCACTGTATGGACTCGTTAGGGGGACAGGCAATCTGCATACTGTGCTGGGCTGATCCCACTTAAAGATGGCTGGCACATGCTTTCTATTTGTACTGTATTTAAATGCTCAGTTTGGTTATGCTTGCACCACTTTTAGTTCCAACACCTCCTGGTCTCAAATGTTGCAGAGTGCTATAGATATATTCAGTTAAATAATTAATTCACTTATTCAGTCAGTAAAGTGCAAGTATTACTGTATGTGACATGGTCTATACTAGAAAAAGTCTCAAGGGTCAACGACAAGACATCTTTATATAGCAAGCTTATGTCAACAACATAAGCATATGCACAATTATGCATGTGATTGCAGCCCAAAACTTTAGACATTAGCAAGACTGGCGAATAATGAAGGTTCCTAGAAGTTTAGCATAGGTTGGCTTTTCATCCATAATTGAGCACATGTACTGTAAACTTACAAGGAATTAGATGCTTACTAAATTTAAGTAACTGAAGGGTTGTAGGTTGCCCAAGTGTCACATGAATTAGCGATTGGTCTTAGAAAATTGAGATGATCCTACCCATTTCACTACGTTTGTCATTTCATTTGCAGGAAAGAAGGGCTTTCAAAGTGTGGAAAATGTAAACAGGCGTACTACTGCAACGTAGAATGTCAGGTATGTCTCTTCTTCGGTCAGAAATTAAAATCAGTATTAAACATGCCATTAGGTGTTCAATTAAGTTCATTTTTGATCTGTCAGCATATACCAGATCTTTTTCCCCTAAGCTAAGTACTTAAACTACTGTGCTCTAATTGCAATGGTCCCACTGGAGCAACTTGTGTTTAAGTGCTTTTCTTATGTAGGGTTATGGGCCAGAGCCACATGATTTCATCATAGCTCATCTCCATAGTGGATTGGGATCAAACCTGCAACCTTTGTGTTAGCAACCTTGAACCTTTGCCACTGGGCGTTGATCAACCATTGCTGCCAATTTTTCTGTATATTTTTAGCATTTATAAAAAATAAAACAGTAAAAAAAAAATAAGGTTAAATTTAATATTAGGTAAAAAATAAGGTAAAATTAAGATTTAATGCATTAATTTATTACAATAACACAAAATAAAGACACAACGTTTAAAGTGGCATAGAAAAAAAGAGACCAACCATTAAGAAATATTGCAGACAGTATACAAAATGTGTCCTGTGTTAAAGCCCCCATAAGTCTACCTCAAACAGATTGGCAAATTCAAGACTACAATGGATTTCTGTAGACTCTAAACCAGTAGTATGCTTTTGTTCAGTGATATTGTAACAAAAAAAATAAAAACATATTGACTTTTAAATGTTTAATGTCTATTAAATCCTTTTGTTTGCTACTATAATGTCTTTGAATTCTCTTCATTTAGGGGCTATTCTCATAAAATTTCAATATGTGATTTTAATTTGATCAAGTAATCAGCATAACATGTAATTCATTTGATTACATTGTATTGAAACTAGATAGGGTTTGAGTTGTAGTGATGGGACCCTATGTGCGTTAGTTGTAGTGGTCAGCTGATATATCGCAAAAGCAAATAAATGGACCGAATTTTTTTTAATGTATGTTTTTGTTTGCCCAATTACATCTCGGCACCTGCTTGCTCGTGAAGGAGCTGTCTGAGACATTAAATGACCAATCACAGTTCTTTTTGTTGTTACTGCCATCATGTTACCTCAATAATAGACCGGTGTGCAAAACAGCCTCATTTAAACGGTCCTGCATATCAGAGCCATGACAGACCCGTGTGAGCTCATGATATTTACAGTGTTTGGGTGTTATATTCACTCTGTCTCTTCTCAAAAGTTTCCTGTAAATGTTAACTGTCTTGTCTGATGATACAAAGGCAAATGTCAATACAACTGTTGTCTGCAAATATGTGGATATCTCATTTAAACCGATTTAATTCACAAACCTCAGGAAACTTGCGCAAATCTGTTTAAAAAAAAAACTAAAAACCACATCGGTCGACAGAAGGGGGACTTCATGAAATTTATGCCAAAACCATTTATTGCATCATCAATACCATAAGCCCAGCATACTGTAGATTTTAAATTGCTTGTCTTAAAATGGCTTTAAGCATCATGTATTTTTTTTATGTAGGCTTTGTTAAAATAGGTATGTTCATGATAGCACAGTTGACTCATTTCCTCGTTCCCGAGTAAATTCTCCAGAATGAGGTACAGGGATAGTGCTCTGTGAAGAGACCACAGCCAGAGTGACAGCTCTGTAATTGATCTTTGCTGGTGAGTGCCAAGATCAGTCGAGAATCCAGCACACAGAATAACGATCATCAATAATCCATTTGCACTCAACCATAAATCTCATCCCTGCTGTTTTAAACATTGTACAAGTTGTGGCTTTAGAATCAGCATATCCATCATCATAAGGGTGTGCAGTGCTCCCATTCATTCTTGCTCTTTTACGTTGTCTGTTTTAAATGACAGATTGTATCATTTAGGATTATAGTATTATGAGAAGTTCTGATTTGAAACCAGACAATGCTGTTTTACACTAAATTACATAAAAAATTTGTCTAATTTAGCTGCACCAGACAGAATTGCAAAAATGGTTCTGTGAGTAATTCACATTCTTCATAGGGAGTTCTATGCTATTAACCTATTGAGCCAGCTCTGAGGTAAATAACAACATTACAAACTTTAAAGCGAAAAAGTATTTGGAAATCATGGGGGAAAGATCTGTAAATTCTTAAATGACTGACTGAACTACCTCCTATTATTGCTGTCACGAATATGAAATTTGTCTGACAATTATTAGTCAAACAAATATTTTTGACCATGGCGTTTAATTGTCCGTTTTAGGGCTTTAACGATTATGAGGATTGATTGTCATGCTTTTGTCATAGGTGTATGTGTGCTTCATAAACCATAAGAAGTAACTTTTACATGATTTCCTTTAAGGCTTTAAGAACTTGACATTTAAGAATTAAAAAATTATATTTTAAATTTCAAAACATTACGTCTCTCTTGTTCAACTTTAGTCTTGGTCCATTTTGCATTTAAATTGTTGCTGTTGGATAGCCAACCTGAATACCTATTATATTATAAATGTGCAATTGTAAAATATGTCTATCCAAAATTCTTCACTTTCACAAGTTACCTCAAGGCTCTCTTATTAACCCACAAACCCTTATTTCACACGAAGACAGACTCTGGCGTGACATGGGGATTCTCTGTGTCACTGCGTGTCATTAACACTGTCTGTATGTACCCACAACGGCAAATTACATTTACCATAACATGATCGTTAAATGAAAGTAAAACCGGAGTGCTTTGCATTCACTAAAATCCTAATTTTTAAAATCCTCGTAATCCACAGCATCACAGCTGTGTTCTGTGGTGAGGCTCATTGAGACTGTCAGAGTTCAATTTTATGAGAAACTCAAACGTGCTGTTCATTCCCTTATTTGGACAATAAAATGTGATTGGAATTTAAAGTGCACAATAACCATGATTATACGATTATTTAATAATCGTGTCAGACCTACCTCCTATTAAGCATTGTGAATGCCGTAACACAAAAAGGTTATACTAATATTGACTTGTGGTCACTGATTATACATGCAAAAACACTATATTATTAAGGCGCACACAGTAATTTGTTACTTGTTAAAAAAAAGCTTAAGAATGAATTGTACTATTGACAAATCTTTTTCATATTTTGTACACACAAGTACAATAATGAAAGCTGTTTTATTCTACATGAAGTGGATCGCCTCATTGCAGGGATGGACTGGACATCGGGGAGCCCCGGGACTTTTCCCAGTGGGTCGGTTGAGTAGTGGGCCACTCAAAGTATTCAAAGTGTGACGAAAGTATCCGCCGCTGGCCGCAGAGCTGGTTACATCTCTCTCACACAGCACTGACAACTTTGCTTTGCTGAGCTTTACATTTCCATGGTAACAGTGAGTTCTCTGATTGGTGGATTGATTTCCAGAATTACAGGAATTTGGCTATCAAACACAATTTTGTAAACATTTCGTTCATATGTAGCTGACTTGCTATACAGAAGTCTATTCCATCATTTACAAATCTAGGAGCTCTTGGTAGGTTTGTATTAAAATTAATTCCACTTCTACTTTCAGAACCCGATTATTGCCCTCTATTTCGTGTTAAACAGCTTATTGCAGGAAGTCCTGCTCCATACTAACACCGTTGGTTGAGCCAGCTGCTGACATGTCAGACAGTTCAAATAAACTGAGCAATATTTTGAAAGAGCCACAGTGTTTACACTCTTTGAGAAGTTAATCTGCAAATGGCTTTTAAAAAACGTTGTTAAAATACAGTGTTGCCTATTTAAATCTAAAAAGAAAAAAATGAACAGCAACAGTAATATAATTGAACCAGTAATCACAGAACAAGTCTATTTAGTCTGTTTATTTTAAGGTTCTTGGGTGTTGCTCTATTCCCAAACTGAGCTGGGAGGCGTTCTGGCCTCACTGTTGCTATGACAATCCATCTCAAACACATTAGGGATCGGTTTCTGTTTGCTTGCCAGAACACAGGATTTTGTTTATTCGTTGCCCAGTAGCCTGTGAGGCAGCCCAAGACTAATTCAAAGAGTTATCTCCCAGGAATTCGCCTTAAGGCTACCATCAATGCAAAAGCATGACTCATCAAAAGGAAGTGAGACAACCTGCAGTCGGTAATATCAAAAGCATATAATCTCAAAAAGGATATACTGTATGTGACCCGTCAAGCTGTTTTATTCAGCCATAAGTGTGTTTTGTTGTTTGCTGGAGTAAATGTCATGATCTTTCGATGGAATAAGAAAATGTATGCAGTATGTTTTCAGTCTTAAGAGTCAGGTTTGTATGTGCTGGTGTGAAATAAACTGTGGCCTTGTACTTCCCCCAGAAAGGAGATTGGCCAATGCACAAGCTGGAGTGCTCTGCTATGTGTGCATATGGCGAGAACTGGTGTCCATCAGAAACAGTGCGACTGGTAGCTAGAATAATTCTGAAACAGGTAAGGATTACTACTTTTTGTTTCTTGTATGCTGTTTTGTTTTTAGCAGAACCTTCAAATAATTCATTTTAAAATTGTACTGTAATTACAATATGGTTCTATTCATTAATATTGGTTAATGCATTAGGCATTATGAACTTACAATGATGTATTCATCTATGATGATTACAAGCACATGTACTTAACACCGTTATTGTTACATTTAGCAGTTGGGAAGAGTGTTAGTGGTTAAGCTGTCGCCTCCTTATTCTAGCAAACTGTGTTATTTTGGTCACATTACCATATGTTTCGAAAGAGCCTTCAGCTGCCTGTGATTATTAGATGCATATGTGAATAGTGGAAAGCATTTATTATACTTGAAGCTGTTTTTGTATTACAAATTAATTTTGTCAAAGCAAATTTGTCCATGTCTAAAACTATATACTGTAGTTGGGCTGCCCCCGACCAAAGATTTACGTCTTGTCGACTAGAAGTCGTTCGTTTAAGCCATTAGTCAACTAGTCGCATGTTTATGATTTGAATTGAATTACTTAAATATATATTTTTGGGGGGCATCAGAAAATGGATTAAGTTCCAGTACTGAGAAAGAATATTATAAGTAACACTGTTCCACATTACAGAGAAATACTAAACCGTAATAATGAGCCTTTAAAATATACATTTTACAAGCGCACTCACGAAGCGAGCTGCAGTGACACCGGCAAAAGCAGTTATGATTCTGAATGTGTCGGAAAAAACAGCAAGGAGACTATATGAATGTTTTGTTAATTTATAGAGAGAAATGCACATTAGGGTTTTGCCGACAGACGATGATCTCTGGGATCAACAATGGTCAGAATGATCACTAATAGCTGATTTTTTTTTATTTTTTTTTTTTTACCATTTCAAGACTATATTTGGCTCGTTTTTCCATGTATTAAATAATATTTTTATTATTAGGCTATTATTGTCAAATTAATATTACAAATAATTTGCCCTGTGGCTCACAGACACGCGGTTGAAGATATACACTTTATTATATTATTAAGAACAGATGACAGAAAAGCCATCTATGTGCATGAATGATGCGCTGATACGGAGGTGTGCAGTCTCGTGGAACATGCGCGTCTAAAAGGTTCTCACTCTTTCTTTTTTTTTTTTTTCTTTGCAAGAACAGTATCATTTATGAGTGCTGCAAATAACCTCAGACATCTCAGCTCAGGAGCTGCTTTGAGTTCAATTCCCTTAATTTCCAAAGAGCAGTTCATTGTGAATGCAACTCTACAGCCTGTAAAATAATACAAACTATATCAAATAATACATAATATATAAAATAATACAAACTATATCAAATAATACATAATATATAAAATAATACAAACTATGTCAAATAATACAAAATATATAAAATAATACAAAAACACATTCATCTCGAACCATGATTTATATTTCAGTGATTATTATCATTATTATAATTATTATTTTTACATTTATAATTGTTTTTATGTCTTCATTTGTGCAAGTAATTTTCTGCCTGCAAGTTTAGTCGGATACTTGCCTGACGGTAAATGGAAAGGTGGTTATTTATATATAATATCAAAACCAATCCAACCAAAAGACTCTTCTCATCGACTAACGTTTGGTCGACTATCAGGGGACAGCCCTATACTGTAGTATACATATTGGTGACTTGCCAGTGTATAAAACCAGGTAATTGTTTTTTTTTGTCTTTTTTTTTTTTTTTTTTTATTTGCTGAAGATTAGCCATGAAATATTGCGGAACCCTTTAGAGGACAGGGCATGATTTATACAAAAAAATTCTGAAATAGTTTTGAGTGCCCTCGCAGAAAGTTTAAAATAAATGAAATCTATGGTATTAAAAAACAATTAGTAAACCATGGCTTAGTTGTAACCACGATAGTTCCATGTTTTGTTTTGTGTTTTTTTTTTTTATGGTAACATGGTTTTACTATGGTTACTACAGTCTACAGTATTACTATAGTAAAACCATGGTTTCTGCCAATAAAAAGTAAACATGGTTAGCCAGGCATGGTTGCTACATTACTATAGTAACACTATTATTTCTGATAAAAACTATGGTTACTACAATATACAATATTGCTATAGTTTTTTGCTGAAATCTTGTTACTATGGTAGCTAAACAGGTATTTTTTAAAAAATTTTTTGTCATAATCCATTGTTTACTATAGTAATAACTGTGTTGTTTTGATGGAAACCATGCTTTTAATACAGAATACTGTATTCATATAGTAACCATGCAGATTAACCAAGGTAATCTTGTAGTTTCTATGGTTTTACAAAGAATATCAAGGTTAAAATATGGTTGGGAGAGTCACGTGTCACCATGCAAGGTTCAGATGTTTGAACGGCGAGCTCTGTGCGCTTTGCTAGTTTTAATACATTTCATGTCATAAACCGGTGGGATTCAATACACCCTGATCCTTGACTGTTCTAGGAAGACAATATGTCAAAAAATTATAGATTATATTCTGTTTTACAAAATGTGTATAGACGCACCGGATTTGAGGAATCTGATGACAAAGTTATAAATGTTAGGATGAGTGTATAGTCTCTCTCCATGTAAGAAATATGATATAGTGTTTCTTCTAGAAATGCATCTTTCTCCACAGGAAGCGGAAAAATGTATTTTTAGCGCTGGCTTGAGTAAGAAGAGGGGAGTCATTACATTGATAAGTAAACATCTACATTTATCTAGATAAATTAGGAAGAGTCATTATTGTTTTAGCAGAAATACAGGGGCAAATATTTACGCACATAACGCTGAGCAGGGCTTTTTTTATAGATCATAAAGGGAGGTTGCAAGACGCTGTATATTGAGAGGAGACTTTAATCTATTGATGGACTCAGTCTTTGATCCTAGTGAAGCAAAAGTTTTTAAGCCCCCTAGAGCAACATTGATGCTTCACAGGATGTGTAAAAATCTTGGTCTTACAGATATTTGTAGATTTTTGAACCCATCCGGTAGGGACTATACATTTTTTTTTTTTTATATCGAAGTCCCTCATTTCATCTGTTGTTGATTGCTCAATTGGAATATTTTAGTCTCAGATCACACCCTAGTGAGTTTAGAGGTGTTGCCACATACGGAGAAAAATAAATAATATAGTTGGCGCTTTATTACATCCCTTTTGCAAAATCCTGAATTCCAACAAATGCTAAAGGCTGAAATCAATGTCTATATGGAGACCAACTGGTCCTCAGTATCCTCTGTGGGCGTGGCTTGGAAGGCACTTAAGGCAGTTATTAGGGGTCAGATTATACAGTATGCCTCATTCTTGAAAAAATTGGAAGGGAATATTAAAAGAGCTGAAGTGCCGAATGTTGTCTGATGGCCTCAGATAATTAACCCTCTTATACATATAGGGCCACAGCTCTTCTGATAACATTAGGCATTCCATCAATATCATGTGGTCAGTGGCGAATGATCAGACTCCGGTCGCTGCCATCTCACTTGATGCCGAAAAGGCGTTTGATACGGTAGAATGGGATTAACTTTTAAGTTTTGGAAATATATACGGGTTCAGGAATACTTTTATTGGATGGATTAAGTTACGTTATATACATCCGGTAGCAGAGGTACAAGCAAATGGATTCATTTCCGATTATTTTACTCTGGATAGGGGCACCCGGCAGGGTTGCCCTCTTTCCCCATTATTGTCTTGCTCTGTAACCATTAGCAGGTGCGATAAGAAGGGAAGATGATTTTCCAGGGGAGGTGGCGGGAGGTATGGCGCATAAGCTTTTGCTTTACGCTGATGATATTTTATTATTCATCTCCGACCCCATTAGATCTATGCCTTGCCTCCACAGAATTATTAAGTTCTCAGGATACAGAGTTAATTGGTCTAAATCTGAAGCTTTGGCTCTGACAGCATACTGTCCGGTAACAGCTTTTCAGCTGGATGCCTTCTAGTGACCTAAACAGGGCATTAAGTATTTGGCCATTTTATTCCCAGTACATTTACCTGCTACAATCTCTCCCTTTAGATGCCCCCCCTCTCTAATTTCAAGCAATTTGATAGCATAGCGAAGTCCTTCATTAGGAATGGTAAGCGTCCTAGATTACATTTTATTAAGTTACATAGGCCGATTGACAAAGGTGGGCTAGGCCTACCCAAGATTTTGTTTTATTATTATGCATTCGGTCTCAGACATTTGGCTCATTGGTCGATTCCACCTGAGCGAGCCCCTCCCTGGTTTTGTATTGAACAGGAAGATCTTGCCCCTATTTTGCCATTGCAAAGCCTTTCTATCAAGCTAACAGGAGAAGTTAAGTTATGCCCTGTTATCTCACATTTGCACTCGGTATGAACAAAAGTATCCAGAGTGTTTAATTCGGAAATGTATTTATATGTTGTCTCGAGTTTATGGCTTAACCCCAAATTATGTATTAATAAATACCCTTTCTGCAAGTCAGGGTGAGGGGGGTTACTACACTCAGAGGCCTATATGAGAGTGGAGTGTTGAGATCCCTTGAAAATTTGGTTCAACATTTTGGGATTCCCAGATCTCAGTTCTATAAGTATTTATAGCTGCGCCACCTGCTCTGTACTGTTTTTGAGAGTAGTTTACACCCCCCCCCTAAATCAGCAGATACTCTGGGAGAGGCTTTTGGAAAAGGTCATTAGCTGTCAGTGTATTACTCCCTGCTAATTCAGTGTCTGGAGGACAGAGCTTTAAATTCAAGATATCAAGAGATTATGGGAGAAAGATTTAAACTTTGTATTGGAGGAGGGAGTGTGGGCTAGTTTTCTAAAAAAAAAATCAAGTCCGTATCTAGAGATGCAAGGGTCCACCTTATGCAATTCGAGATTTTACATAGATTATATTGGACACCCTCTAGATCATATAGGCTTGGTCTTAAAGACACACCCATCTGCTGGCGATGCCAATCAGAAGATGAAGACACAACCCATGTTTTTTGGAGGTGTACTAAGATCCAACCATTTTGGTTGAAGTTTCAGAGTTTTATATCTGACGTATTGGGCACTCAAATTTCATTTTGCCCCAGACTCTGTATTTTGGGCGATTGGGCGGTCATCAATTTAGGGAATATACACATAAAAAAATTGGATTCTGACCTGCGTCCATTCGTGCGTACGTGTGTATTCTTATGTGATCACAGTGGTATTCGTTGAGGGTCAGGTTGGGGTTGGTGGATTGGGGAGGAGTAATAGTGTTACCTCTCCCCAATGTTAAATGTTGATTTAATGTATATATGTTGTGTTTTTCTTTGTTATATATCTTCGAATCAATAAAAAATGTTTTTTAAAAAAAGGTTAAAATATGGTTACAGTATTAAAACCAAGGCAAATCTATTGCTAGGGAGCGCAAAAATATTGCGAGGGCATGCAAATTTTATTTATTTATTTTTTTAAATAAAAAGGTAAGTATCGGTAGGGACTCTGTAAATGATTCCCCAAAATGGTAGCCATGGGGTAAACTCTGTCAGATGCATTGATGTAAGCCATATCAGTGGCTCAACTAATAGTACAAATTTCCTCAATGCAGGAAATACTATAATGAATGCTGTTAAATATGATGTTAATGGTTTTACTACATTCAGATATTCTGAATATTACATTTGTTCCTGGCTACTGTATATACTTTGGTATGGGATTTATTTGTTTGCAGACATCCTGAAATAAGTATACATTTTTTTAATTTAATTTTTCCTTGCCTAGACTAGAGGACAACTTATTGTAATTATAAAGTGGCACAGTTTATCCCTCTCTCCTTTAACTTGCTTATTCCTTGCACTGTCCCTAGTTGGGCAAATAGTAAAGATGTATGCATTTACTGCAGACTAATAATTAAGAGTCTCTTCTAGAAATATAATACCTAATAGAACATGAAAGGATTTTTGGCCATGGGACTATGTTGAGAAGGCAGGTCTCAAACCAATCTGGTGCTTTGTAGAGTATAGCCCTAGACAATTTTCTCAACTAGTTTATAGAGGTGAAGAGGTCTAGTGCAATTGCATTTCACGGTTTGAGTGCTAAAGTTCAGGCTATGTGCCTGCCACAATGAGTGTGTTTATATGTGTCTTGCACTGGTTTTGCTTATATCTTTGCAGGGCTCCAAACAAAAAAAATGACTTTGGATCCATTGGCTCTTAAACTGTAATGTTAAGAAGCCAAATGGCTGTTTTTAGTTGACAAATCACAGAATTGCTCTATTTAGATAGATAGCCAAAGAAAATTAAGACAGCTGATAACCCATTAATCAAAGGTTTAATAAAATTATATAAACCGATCAGCCACAACATTAACACCTTGCGCCTAATATTGTGTAGTCCCCCTCGTGCTGCCAAATCAGCACCAACCCGCATCTCAGAATAGCATTCTGTGATTTTATACTTCTCACCACAATTGTACAGAGCAGATACTGTAGACTTTGTCAGTTCAAACCAATCTGGCCATTCTCTGTTGGCCCCTCTCTCAACAAGGTATTTCTGTACACAGTACTGCCACTTACTGGTGTGTTTTTTTTTTTTTTTTGCACCATTCGTTTGAAATTCTAGAGACTGTTGTGCATGAAAATCCCAAGAGATCAGCAGTTACAAAAATTCTCAAACCAGCCTGTCTGGCACCAACAATCATCTGTGCGATTTGGCTAATCAGCCAATCGTGTGGCAGCAGTGGAGTGTATAAAATCATGCAGATACTGGTCAGGAGCTTCAGTTAATGTTCAAATCAACCATCAAAATGGGGAAAAAAATGTGATCTCAGTGATTTGGTCTGTGGAATGATTGTTGGTGTCAGACGGGCTGGTTTGAGTATTTCTGTACCTGATGATCTCCTGGGATTTTTCACACTCATCCTGTGTGCGACTGCCTTAAATTAAGGATTAGATCTCGAATTTGCAATGCTGCTCCGGCACATATGGCGCTACCATGTGTTTCTCATGGATGACTTGTCCCTTAATGCGTCAGTCAGAGAAGATCTGTGAGTCATTCAGCTGAGCCATGGCGCCTTGTGTCACACAGCAAGTGCTGTTAGACAGTTGGCTGGAAAACTGTTACATCTTATCAATCAAGCTTTCAGTGAGTACAGTGCAAATTCTGTGCATTGCATCGCATGTTTGACAGTTTGCGAAGGTCATGTCAGATCTAAATATAAAGGAATAGTTCTCTCAAAATGTCATCATTTGCTCACCCTCATGTCATTCCAAACTCGTATGGCTTTTTTTTTTTGTTTTTTTTTTGTGGAAGACAAAAGGAGAAATTTTAAAGAACTGTACTGGTTGTTTTTTCCCCATGCATTTACAAAGTATGGGTACTGGAGCTTTCAGGCTTTAAAAAGGATGCAAAAGCACTATAAAAATATAATAATCCATAAAACTCTTTTTATATAAAGCCATCTGAATCCATACAATATTGCTTTATGTGATGACCAAAAATGTCGTTATTCACGAACAAATCTTGACATCCTCCCTAGCACTTCTTGACACATTCATGAGAGAAGTAACAATGTCTTCTGAATGTATCATTCTTTTGAATCGGTTCTTTTCAATGAATTGGTTGATCTGTTCACAAAAGCAGAATGAGTGATTCCTTCATGAATTGGCCTCAGTCCCCATTCACTGAATAGGAAAAAAATATCCCTCTGTGTTCCATGGAAGAAAGTCATACAGGATTTATTTTTGGGTGAACTAATCCTAATCTCAGAAACATTATTTTCTTGTTTTACAGAAAACCCAGACAGTGAGCACTCCATCAGAAAGAGTGTTGACTCTTAGGGAGTTGGAAGCACGTAAGTGTCAAACATTGTTTTAGGTTGAATATTTTCTAGTGGTTTTGTTTCTGTTGCTTAAAATAGGATTTGAAAATTTCAGCTCCAAAGGTAGTAAAGGCCAGTGACATTCCACACCTGTTTAATGACCCTTACCAGCTGCCCTGTTGGCTGTCACAGATACCATATGACGCCTAGAGCTAGAACTATATGTCTTCAACTGTGTCTTCAATTTTAACTGGCAGAGCCAGGTGACAATCAGAGAGAAATTTCCCTTTTTTAAGAAAAGAGAGCTGTTAGTCACAATGCCCTAAAACTCAATTATATATTATTTTATCTATTTTATGGCATAGCTTTGATAATACAGGACCGAGTGCTTTTGTTAAAAATTATATGTTAATTGCTGGTTCTGTATGTATGAAGATTTGGACAAGCTAGACAATGAGAAGAATGAGATGAATGATACAGACATTGCAGCACTCCACCACTTTTATTCCCGGCACCTCGATTTTCCTGATAATGCAGCACTTACAGAGCTCTTCGCCCAGGTACAGTCAACCTCTTTTAATGTGATTTATAATATTTGTTAACTACATTTACATTTATTCATTTGGCAGACGCTTTTATCTAAAGCGACTTACAAAAGAGGAAGAACATCAGCGAATCATCTTAGGGAGACAGTGGTACAAAAAGTGCCATATTACAAAGTTTCACTATCATCAGAATAGTACACCAAACAGATTTAAGTGCAACAAGAAATGTAAATAATTTTTTATTTTTTTTTTAGTGACCGGTTAAGTGCTTTTGGAAAAGATGTGTTTTTAGCCGTTTTTTGAAGATAGAGAGTGAGTTAGCTTCCGGATTGAGTTGGGAAGGTCATTCCACCACCGTGGTATGATGAAACTGAAAGTCCGGGAAAGTGTTTTGGTGCCTCTTTGTTTTGAGTACGACAAGGCGGCGTTCCTTAGCCGACCGCGAGGCTTCTGGTGGGAACGTAGCTCTGCATAAATGTTTTTAGGTATGCTGGAGCAGACCCAGTGACTGTTTTATATGCCAGCATCAGGGCCTTGAATTGAATACGTGCATGAACCGGCAGCCAGTGGAGAGAGACAAAGAGTGGTGTAACATGTGCTCTCTTAGGCTCATTAAAGACTAGACGTGCTGCTGCATTCTGGATCATTTGCAGGGGTCTAATAGCTCATGCAGGAAGGCCTGCAATGAGAGCGTTACAGTAGTCCAGTCTAGTTATGACAAGGGACTGAACGAGCAGTTGTGTGGCATGTACAGAGAGGAAGGGTCTTATCTTCCTGATATTGTAGAGTGTAAATCTACATGATCTTGCAGTTTTTGAAATGTGGTCTGTGAAATTTAGCCCATCATCAATGGTTACCCCTAGATTTCTGACCGTTTTGGAAGGCGTAACTGTAGTTGGACCCAGCTGCACGGTGATGTTGTGTTCAACAGCCGGGTTGGCTGGAAAGACAAGGAGTTCGGTCTTGGCAGGGTTGAGTTGAAGGTGGTGTTCCTTAACTATGCTTTGGGACTTTATTTACTGTTGTTGTAGTGTGACACTTTGCCATATTTTTTATTATGACCATTTGATCACAAGTAGTTGAGAGTGAGGTTGAAAGCTTGTTGCTGTCCTCGTGTTCCCCACATGTTGGAAGGAACAAGCCTAGATTCAGCCAGTCACAACTCTTGTCAACGATCTGTTACATGGTGCTCTTACTTCAACCCCCAACACTTGGCTGGAAAAAGCTCTGTCAGTGTGTCATGCCACAGAGGCCATGCCCTCATTCTCAGTCTCTCTTGCATTTATTTACACATACACGTAGTAATAACATAGCGTTGGCCTATTTATACTGATCCATTTCATGTTGTACTTGGGGATGCACCTATCCCATACCTGGATTAATATCTACACCGATACTTACATTTTTAAACAGATCAGGTACATTTGATACTATGTGTTAGTGTGACAAGTTTCCAGTGTCAAGCAGTTTGTCTTTCCGCGCTGAATGCGAAATTGCTGCGTGACATCGCAAAATCGTAGCCAGTCAGAAGATATTTGATGTTTAATGTACAGTTTTTGGAAAGAATGAATTTGGACTACTCGGCACGATGCCAAAGAAACTGAATCCAAACAATTCACAGAATGTTGTAACGCTGTCGTTGTTGGTTAGGATTGAATCTCTGCTTAACATGGAAGGGCTTTTATCGCTCATCGTAATTTGCTTTTTCATGTCACATAATTGTCAAGTTTCATAAAAAGGACAAAAACATAAAAATACAATAGCAGTAGTCCATATGATTGCTATTCCAAGTCCTCTGAAACATACAATAATGTTACGTGTGAAAGTTGTTGTTTGTGAAAAATCGTCTGCTGCTCTTAAATGTCAATCTCAATTTGATGTATTGGAACAATGCATGTAGCGTTTATTTGGCGTTTATGAGAGAACCAATGGCTTTTCTGCATCAATTTCATCAACCTATTGTGGTGCGTTCTGATCGTGAATGAGATTCAGCAGAGTGGATTTATCAGTAAATACATTTTTTTTTTCATACATGTGTTTCCCCTAAATATTAACTTTTTTTTGTGTTCTTTTATAATAAAGTAAGTTGTAATTAAAGGTTTTTGTTTCATTATACATCAGACAGTAAACCCAATAATTTCCTCCTGGACGAACTTCCGATGAAAGGTCTGTTCACACAGAGACCGTAAAAAATGCAAAAAGGTGCTTTGGTGTTCTACAAACATTTATACTTGCTTCCTGCCCAGCCCCTTCAGCATTCAGATGTCAATGCTAGAGATTTATATATTGAATGCTGTTAAAGCATTTATTTACATAATGTGGCATAACTGATTCAATATGTTCTTTCCATGGTTTTGATGCATTTTTGAGGAGTATATAATCTGTTTTTGATGCTAGTGAGATTAGTAAAGAGCACTGTTGCATATTTATTTGCACATATATTTTGTTACAATTATATTCAAAATGGTATCCCGAAACATATCCTCTTTTTAGAATGCCTGGATTAATGCTGGGACCATATAACACAAGGTGCAGTGATAAATACGCGTACGCGTGGAATAATGTTCATTAAGTATAACGGGTATAGTAAAGTATAAAATATCATGCATAATATTACAAATAATATAAAGGAATCACTGGCTCATGGTCTTTTATTTAAATGATTGCATATTTGTAAGGAATTCAGAAATCGCATGCTTGGAAAAGAGCACCATTACAGGAATACTTTGTATTATCCTTGCAGTGGTTCTGCAATTCGGTTGTCTAAAGTAATGTAAAGAGTCTTTTTTTGATGTAAAGTCTTTTTTTTTTTATGGGATATTTTACTACAAGCTCAGTTCAGAAGGAATTGCCGAACCATGGTGCAATTTTTAATCCTGCTATTATCCTTCTACTATGTACATAAAACAAATGACTAGGTATATTATAAAATATCAGGTGTCATCACATTAATATTCTAAAAAGTTTACAGTGTACAGTGTACAGAAAGTGTACAGTTTCTATATTGTTTATATACATGTATATTATTTATAAAATGACAAAGGTCCTTTCATTCAGTCAGTTTTCATTGCAGTCTGAAGAAAAAACAATTGGACTACTCAACGTAAAAAGAAACCTTTGGATTGTCTGCGTATGATTTGTCAGACCCTGTGTGAATAACGCCATGGGAATCCATTGTTCCAAGTCAAAAGCTAATCTTGATGTGAATAGACCTTTTGTGTTCTTCACAATTTATCTTTAATTTTTCAGGCACACATGCTAATTCCTTTCTTTCTGCATTATAGGTGAACTGTAATGGCTTCACTATTGAAGATGAGGAGCTGTCTCATTTGGGGTCTGCTGTATTTCCAGAGTAAGCCTTATAGAAATCAAAATCACTGCCATGACACATTTGATAAAACATTTACTTGATAGTAATCAAATGTATATATTATGCACATAGACATAGATTCTCTATTTCTGTGGCAGTGTTGCTCTAATGAACCACAGCTGTAGTCCAAATGTGATTGTGACGTATAGAGGTACAGTGGCAGAGGTGAGGGCTGTGCAAGAAATCAACACCGGAGAAGAGGTGAGATGTGGGCCATAACATTTTCCTTGCATCTATAATTAGTCATTTTAATGGAACAGATCTTAAAAGTTTGAAATTACAGAATTATAATTGCATTAACAGCCCTCTTAATTTCCTTGAAATAGATTTTCAACAGTTACATTGACCTTCTGTATCCAACAGAAGATAGAATTGAAAGGTTGAACGATTCTTATTTCTTTAACTGTGATTGTAAAGAATGCACCTCGAAGTCAAAGGTGAGTTTTAGTTTTCACTCTCTTTAATAAATGACAGAATTTCAATTCATCTAAAACATATACCTCATTTAGATGGTGATGTTTCAGAAGGGTAGACATGATCATTTCAACTCTATATTTGACTTCCAGGTTAAAGTTTTCATAGCATGTTCATAATACTGAGGCCAATTGGGGTTCCATTAACGTGTAAACATGCGAAGTCGAGCTACAATCGAATTATCTAGGCCTATTAGTTTGATTTAGCAAAAACCGGACTGATACGATTTCAGTTGGACTAAACATGACATTTTAAAAAGATGAATTATTGCTTTAGTCTGACTGAAATCGAACTTTCAAAGTGCATGTAAGCGCACTGTATTACTTGTGCAATGTTTATTGCAAAGTTTGCTTAATTCTCACATATGTGAGAAAGTAATGAATGAAACTGTAATGTAGGTGAACTGTAATGGCTTCACTATTGAAGATGAGGAGCTGTCTCATTCATTCACACTATGAATGAAAAAGAACAAGAATGACATTGAAGTCTGTAAGTGAGACTAACGCCTAATTGTTTTTTTAGGACAAGGCCAAAATGAAGATGCGTCAGAAGCTTAGCACACCTCCTGAGGATGAGGAAATCGCACAGATGGTGAGGTATGCCAGAAATGTCATCGAGGAGTTCAGAAGAGCTAAGCACTACAAAAATATCCTTCACAGGCCCTTTTTCTTCAGTAATATGGCATAAATGTGTGTGCAAACATATGTACTTTTGTTATATTGGGCAATATTTTGTCTATGTGACAGAGCAATCCAGAGGCAGTTGGTTATTTTTAGTCTCCCACATGGCCGAGCCTTATTAGCCTTTCAGAAATATCCCGTCACACAACTTTCACTGGTGTTTTTGAAATGCACAAATTTCTGAGAGAAAGTCTAAGGAAAGGTGGGAAGTAAAAACAAGAGAAGTCGCTTTTCGAGTGTTTAAAGAATAGATGTACTGAGCCTAAAGTAAACCCATGTTTTTCATCCTTGACTGCAAAGTTACCCCCCAGTGAACTGCTGGAGATCTGTGAATTAAGCCTGGAGAAAATGGGTTCAATTTTTGCAGATACCAATGTGTACATGCTGCACATGATGTACCAGGCAATGGGTGTCTGTCTTTATATGCAGGATTGGGATGGAGCAATGAAATATGGTGAAAAAATTATCCAGCCCTACAGGTAATGCTGGGCTCCATCTACATTTGTCATTTTTTTTTGTGTGGATAATTCACCAATAAATACATTTCTGTTATTTCGCGCAAACTTTTTTTTTTTTTTTTTGAGTATTATTTTCATGGAATGACATTAAAGTGACTAAATGGTGCCAGAATTTTCATTTTTCTGTGAGCTTCTGTATGAATGATGTATTCAGAATTGGATTGCACCTATGATTTATACCTTTTTAGTGTGCACTACCCTCCCTACTCACTGAATGTGGCCTCCATGTACCTGAAACTTGGAAGATTGTACCTAGGACTTGAGAAGAGGACGCAAGGAGTAAAAGCTTTAAAGAAGGTAGGATGTTATTAATGCTAATGTAAGATATTGAGTGAAAAAATAAAAAAGGAAAATCTCAAATATCCAGATTAATGGGATATTTAGCTCAGCGAGTAAAGACACTGACTAACACCCCTGGAGTTCGCGAGTTCGAATCCCAGGGTGTGCCGAGTGACTCCAGCCAGGTTTCCTAAGCAATTTGAAAAGGGGGGCTATTTACAATTATTCTGATAGTTTGCATGGAAACAAGATATTATAAATTGGTTTATGGCCATAGAAATTTTAAAAGAAAAATACATTTATTTTCATAGGCATGCAGGTTTTATAAATGTGTTGTGACTGAATTTATCACAGGCTCTTGCAATCATGGACATTGCCCACGGTAAAGACCACCCATACATCACTGAGATTAAGAAGGAAATGGAAGAGCAGAAATAATGAGGAGGAATATGCATCAAACGCTGACATGTGTCTTATACCTCTCCTTGGAATATACAAAGTGATGTCAAAATTGTCTGTCAATCTGAGATGTCATTTACACAGATTTTTAGGTTTGTAAATAGATGGCCTGAGTCAGAGATATTTTGTTGCTTGTATTGTATGCTTTGGGAAAAATGTTCTGCACTGTTTTCTGTGAAGAAGGGCTAAGATTTAAGAATCATATCACATATACAAGGTTTTTAACTAAACATTTTTGCCCTATCATGTAGCAATGATATTGCTGTTTTGAATATCTTAAAATCTATCACATTTTTATTTGTATTTGATGGATTGTTGCATGGTTCTTATTTTGCACTGATCAAAGTATATCTTTGATACTGTTAAGATATTGGACTTTCAATGTTTCAGTACATTTCAGTCATAGTGTTACTTTAATACTTTGTTAAATGTTTCTTGTTTGCTTGGAATTGTGTAATTTTCACAGGTAGCAGCAGCAACAAAATAATGAATGCAGACTGCCACATGCTTGAAATTTGATGTGGCAACACTAAAGTAATAAATTCATGAAGACAAACACTGACCTTATGCATTACAACTTTATAATTTCAACTTTTTTAGTGGAACACAAATCATTTCAATTGAATGAATTAAAGGGATAGTTAAATGAAATGAAAATTCTATCTTCATTTACTCATGCCATTCAAAATGTGTACGACTTTCTGCTGCAGAACACAAACTATATTTTTAGAAGAACATTTAAACTCTGTAGGTCCATACAATGCAAGTGAATGGTGACCAGAACTTTCAAGCTCCACAAATTACAAAAGCAGCATAAAAGTATTTCTTATGACTCCAGTGGATTAATCCATATATTTTAAAGAAATGCAAAAACTTCAGCAAACAGATCAGTTTTGAAATCCTTTTTTTACTATAAATCTCCACTTTCACAAAAAGGAAATAAATATTGATCTGTATCTCACCAACACCTATTATATTGCTCTTGAAAACATGGACTCGCGCAATTGCTGCAGCTAGATTATAACGTGATGTATCGTTTTTTAAAATTATTTATTTATTGACTTTTCAGCATTATTACAGATTCTTCAAGACGTTCGTCATGCAGAATACTGAATTATTTTGCTGTTACAATAAAAAGTCAATACTAATTCAACCACAATTAAAAAATATTACATTTAATAACATACAGTATTAAGATTCACTAATTACTAATCTAACATCAAACACCCCATATTACATTCTAAAATCCACAATCATTTAAAAGTTTGCACATGTAGGGAACTGGTGATCTCCGATATCTGTCAGTTCGACAGCTTGGAATTGTGCGTTTATTTGAGTTCCTTGTCTGTAAGTTCCTCCCTGAAGGGGGGTAGCCAGTCTCTGAAACCAGACTTGAATAGCTTTCTGGCAAAGTCAAGACACAGTTGAATTCGTCTCTCGCTAAAGTGCACGGACCAAGGAGACGGAGAGCATCTGAGTACCCCAGATACCTTTGACCAGTATAATTTTACAGACCCGTTTCTGCACACTTTCCAGCCTTTTCAATCCATCTTTTTGGCTTATTGACTTATTGAATCATAATATATGTCACAATGCATTTCTTATCGTTAAGAAAATTGGCAATACGTGGCTTTATTAATACGAGAGATTGTTTTTTGTGAGTTAAAGATGGATTGAAGTGAACAGAAAGGTCTTCGCCCCATTATACACTGCAACAAAATACGTTTTTGTTTTGGCTTGTTTTCCAATATAATTACCTAAAAGTCCTTTTAAAACAAAATAAATTTTCTTTAAAGACCGTATACTCTATACTGCAGAAGAAAAAAAATTATTGGAGAATGTTGAATATAATGTAAAAAATTCAAATATTTTAAAATTCTATTCTAATATTTTTTCTAATATTCTAAAAATCTTTAAAGATGCATTCACCTGAGAAGCAGCATATAAGATATTTATACTTCCTTTTAGAGAATAGATATTAAATATTAGTATATTTTGTCTTCAATCCACTTGAGAAAATACACTTGTATTCAAAATACTGTTATATTTAAGATACATTCTCTTAAGAAGCAACATATAAGATATTTAGACTTGCTTTAAGTAAATGTATCTTGTTTTGAGAATTTTTAGATCATTTTAAATGGAAAACAAAAATGTACTGAGTTTTCATAGTCATAACGAGAAAAAATTTACCAGTGCTGAAGAAGTAATCCAAAGTATTTAGAATATGTTACTGACCTTGAGTAATCTAACGGAATACATTACAAATTAAATTTTATGTATTCTGTAATCTGTAGTGGAATACATTTCAAAAGTAACATTCCCAACCCTGCTAAATACACAATCACAAATCACAGGTGAAGTATTTACTATGACCAAAAGTTGGCTTAAATCCCACTTTAGATAACTCAGTAACTTTTGTCTTTGTGTCATCTTGGACGTACACAGACACCTAGTGGCTTGGATGCAGAATAATTTAAAATCAAAAGTTTTCCATTATAAAAGCTATTGTAGAAATGTAGTATTCGCAGTCAGCCATTATAACTTTAATCGATGAGTGAATGTGTCAAATAACAGGATGGTAAAAAATACTGAGTGCACCTTTAAATTTTGTATAATTTTTTGTTTTAAATTTTCCAGACCGGAAAATCACCATTTTAAAATTCCCTGACATTTCTTAAAAATTGTCAAATTCACAACTCGAAGGTTGTGTATGCAAATTGGCTGAGAGCTAATTCCACACACCCAATTAATTCCTTCCAAACAGAAATAATAAAAAATTGTGGAGTTAAATTCAAATGGGCGATAATATCCAATCAAAACGCCAGAGTCGTACCAAACGCGCCAATGGCGACGCTGCGTTCGTTAAACAACAATGTTGAACATTTTTCGAATTTCCACTCTAGTAACGAGCGGAAAATATCATCAGAGCCGTCTCGGAATGACTGTTTGTCGATTTTTACTCTAGTTCAGGTAAGGTAGTGTCTTTTTTTGTAGCGCGTAGTAGCCTAGTATTTTATTTTTAAGAGTGGGACATTTCAAAACTCAAATGCTTTATAAGGAAAATAACCTGCCCTGGATCCCTGACCGTTCGCTATGTTAAACCAACCACGTGATTTCTGTCATAAACCGTAAAAGTGTTGTTTGATTGTTACACTACACATGTTGATTACGTATACATTGATGTGGTGTTGGGCAGGTTTTACTAACGTGGGCACATTTGCTCCCCAGAATATAGGCTACCGGACCCACACACAATCATATATTGTGGCGACCTGCCGATGGCCCACAAGAGGAAAACGACTTTTTATAAACTTACTAAAAATGTTTGAACGAAAACATAAAAATGTAAATAAATAAAGGTTTCTGTGAGGGTTAGGTTTAGGAATTAATCTCCGTATAAATACAATAGAAGTCAGTGGAAAGTCCCCACCATGATAGGCAAACGTTTGTGACAAATGTACAGTGCGTTTAAAAAGTATTTGCCCCCTTCCTGATTTAATAAATGTTGGTGTGTATGTGTATGTATATATATATATATATATATATATATATATATATATATATATATATATATATATATATATATATATATAGAATATTATTATTATTGAAGCAAAAAAATATCCAATTCCTTTTTCACCCATGTGGAAAAACTAACTGCCCCCTTAAACTTAATAACTGGTTGTGCCACCTTTAACAAAACAACTGCAAGCACTTCCAATAACTGGAGATCGGACTTTCAAAACGCTGTGATGGAATTATGGCCCTTCTTTGCAGAACTGCTTTAGTTCTGCCACATTGGAGGGTTTTCGAACATGAACTGCCTGATAAGGTTCCTTCCTCATCATCTCAATCGGGTTCCATTCAGGAGATTGACTAGTCCACTCCAAAACTTTAATTTAGCTTCTTTTGAGTTTAAGATCGTTGTCTTGCTGCAAAATCCAGTCGCGCTCGAGCGTCTAGACTGATAAATGACCGGTGTTGTGCCGAGTGACTAGGGGTCGCTGTTCATCAAACGTTGGCCGCGAGAACACGCTTGGCACACGTGCACGTTATCGCACATTGAGAGTCTGTTGACACTGCTGCAGAGAAACAAACGAGTGAGTGATGCTGTAAAAACGGGTTCATTCACTTAAAGAAAAATCCTTATTAGACCAGCTGTCCGTGCTCTATTCTCATGGTTATATTTTTTTCTGTTTGTGTTTTGCCATTGTTAATGTTATTTATGCATCAAATACATTAATAAAATGTGTAGTCTACTCTTAATTGTTAAAAAAAATGTGGTTTAACCTTGTTATTCTTTGAGTATAACATATATTTCTAAATGTATAATCATTATTATGACTCAATTCATTCTGGCAATATCTAAACTCCTGTTTTATTCCCTAAAAAGCATTTTGGTCTGATGTGAACAACTACATACAGCAGTGTCACCAAATCTGACATGGCAGCATTAGAGGTTACCAAAATCTGTTTACCCACTTTATTTAACACAAACCGTAGTTAATGCTCTTCAAATTCATTCTGGTGATGTCTAAACTCCTCTCTTTTTCCCTAAAAAGCAGTTTGGTCTGTTGTGAACAACTACAGACACACAGCAGGGTCACCAAATGTCACAAGGCAGTAACATATAGTATTCACTGTTTGCGGTGGCTCTTTTTTTAGTGTGATCGTTTATTTGGGGTGGCTCAGGTGGTAGAGCGGGTTGGCCACTAATCGCAGACTTGGTGGTTTGATTCCCTACCCACATGCCGAAATGTCCTTGGGCAAGACACTGAACCCCAAGTTGCTCCCAGTGGCAGGCTAGCACCTTGCATGGCAGCTCTGCCGCCATTGGTGTGTGAAGGGGTGATTGGGACACAGTGTAAAGCGCTTTGGTAACCTCTAAGGTTAAAAAAAGCACTTTATAAGTGCAGACCATTTACCATTTCAATCACATTATGAATGAGCTCAATGGCAGACTGACACAATGTTTTCATATGAAATTGGCATTAAAAGTTACTCAAATGTGATCACTCTGTGTAAGTTGTTGTCAAGTCTTGTAAACTGTATCCATAAAGAAAAAAAAAACAAATGTAGTATTTTATTTATAGAAATGGAATTATATAAAAGAACAAATTAAGTTTAAATAATAATGAATGTACTGTATATACACTCACCAGACACTTCTGTACAACTGTATATCTACTTATTTATGCAATTTATCTAATCAGCAATCATGTGGCATTAGTGTAATGTATAAAATCAGGCAGATGTGGGTCAGGAATTTCAGTTAATGTTCAACTCAACCAACAGAATGGGGAAAAATATGTATAATAAAAATATACCTGTGATTTTGACCGTGGCATGATTGTTGGTGCCAGATGGGCTGGTTTGAGAATGTCTGTAACTCCTGATCTCCTGAGATTTTCACACACAACAGTCTCTAGAGTGTATAGAGAATGGTGCGAAAAACAAAAAACGTCCAGTGAGCGACATTTCTGTGGGTGAAAATGGCTTGTTAATGAGAGAGGTCAGAGGAGAATGACCAGACTGGTCCAAGCTGACAGGAAGGTGACAGTAACCCAAATAACCACATGTTACTACAGTGCTATGCAGAAAAGCATTTCTGAACGTACAACATGTCGAACATTGAGGCGGATGGGCTACAGCATCAGAAGACCCCTCCAGGTACCACTACTGTCAGCTTAGAACAGGAAACTGAGGCTGCAGTGGGCACAGGCTAATCTAAACTCGACAGTAGGCGATTGGAAAAACAGATTTAGGCATGGGTGACATGGGCAACCGCCTTGGGCAGTATCATGCCAGGAGCGGCACGAAGCGCCCCCCCCCTTCAGCAACAAATTTTGTTGGCGGGGGCAGGGTGCCATACAAGCTAGAACCGCAACTTGGATTTCTGCTGAGGTACACAAATTTTAGGCCCACTGCAGCCTCAGGTTTATGTTCAAAATAAAGTGGAGTGGAACCCAACATGGTCTTCTGGTGTTGTAGCCCATCCGCCTCAAAGTTGGTCATGTTGTGCATTCTGAAATGCTATTCTGCTCACTACAATTATACAGAGTGGTTATCAGAGTTACCGTAGCCTTTCTATCAGCTCAAACCAGTCTGCCCATTCTCCTCTGACCATATCATTAAGCCGTTTTTGCCAACAGAACTGCAGCTCACTGGATGTTTTTTGTTTTTCGCACCATTCTCTATTCACTAAAGACTGTAATGCATGTTAATCCCATGAGATCAGCAGTTACAGAAATAATCAAACAAGCCCGTCTGATCACTGATCAAAAGTGTTCCCCATTCTGATGGTTGATATGAACATTAAATGAAGCTGCTGACCCATATCTGCATGATTTTATACATTACACTGCTGCCACACGATTGGCTGATTAGATAGTTGCATGAATAAGTAGATGTAGAGGTGTACCTAATAAAGTGGCCAGTGAGTGAGTGAGTGAGTGAGTGTGTGTGTGTGTGTGTGTGTGTGTGTGTGTGTGTGTGTGTGTGTGTGTATATATATATACAGTTGAAGTCAGAAGTTTATACCTTATCCAAATACATTTAAACTCAGTTTTTCACAATTCCTGACATTTAATCTTAGAAAACATTTCCTGTCTTAGGTCAGTTAGGATCACTACTTTATTTTAAGAATGTGAAGTGTCAGATTAATAGCAGAGAAAATCATGTATTTCAGCTTTTATTTCTTTCATCACATTCCCATGAGTCAGAAGTTTACAAACACTTTGTTAGTATTTGGTATCATTCCCTTTAAATAGTTTAACTTGGGTCAAACATTTTGGGTAATCTTTCCACAAGCTCCTCACAATAAGTTACTGGAATTTTGGCCCATTCCTTTTGACCGAACTGCTGTAACTGGGTCAGGTTTGTAGGCCTCCTTGCTTGCACACGCTTTTTCAGTTCTGCCCAGACATTTTCTATTGGATTGAGGTCAGGGCTTTGTGATGGCTCTCCAGTACCTTGACTTTGTTGACATTAAGCACTTTTGCCACAACTTTGGAGGTATGCTTGGGGTCATTGTCCATTTGGAAGACCCATTTGTGACTGAAATTTAACTTCCTGGCTGAAGTCTTGAGATGTTGCTTCAAAATATCCACATAATTTTCCTTGCACATGATGCCATCTATTTTGAGATGTGCATGAATCCTGCAGCAAAGCACCCCTGCAACATGATGCTACCACTCCCATGCTTCAAGGTTGGGATGTGTTCTTGCAAGCCTCACCCTTTCCTTTCCAAACATATCAATGGGCATTATGGCCAAACAGTTAAATTTTAATTTCATTAGACCAAAGGACATTTCCTCATGTGCACTTGCAAACTGTAGTCTGTCTTTTTTATGGCAGTTTTGGAGCAGTGGCTTCTTTGCTGAGCAGCCTTTCAGGTTATGTTATGAAAAAGGCTGGAAAAATCACTCTGGACCCCACTCACCCTGCCCACTATGTGTGTATGAATGAGTGAGTGTGAGTGTGTGTGTGTGTGTGTGTGTGTGTGTGTGTATCTGCATATATATATATATATATATATATGTATGATATGTATATGTATATTTATTTTATAATATTTTTATTTTTTATTAGTCTGGTTGCTTTTTTGTATTGTTGTGCACTGGAAGCTTCTGTCACCAAGACAATTTCCTTGTGTGTGTTAACATACCTTTTAATAAAGCTGATTCTGATTAACAAGTTCTTCATGTGCAAATAAATCATTCAAATTTGATGACTGAATGGGCAAATGTGTTTGTATTGCGTTTTGGTAATCCGGCACATGCTCCCTAAAGAAAATAAAATGGAACTAAATTTTAGGTTCAAGGTGAACATGTCTTGTATTATTTTAGGATTTAATCACTTTCGTCTTTGTTTCTTTAATCCAAAGATATATTTCACAATGTGTGGGAGTGGTGGTGGTGTAGTGGTCTAAAGCACATAACTGGTAATCAGAAGGTTGCTAGTTCGATCCCCACAGCCACCACCATTGTGTCCTTGAGCAAGGCACTTAACTCCAGGTTGCTCTGGGGGGATTGTCCCTGTAATAAGTGCACTGTAAGTCGCTTTGGATAAAAGCGTCTGCCAAATGCATAAATGTAAATGTTAATTGGGGGTGGCTTTTACATGTGCAATGACGGCTTTTCTTTTTGTCTGTTCTTAAAAATATAATAAAGTGTGTTTCTTCAAGAGCATGTCTTTGTAATAAACAGTATTTCTTGTCATATGTCACTCCGAGACGTCGCCCACCTGTTGTGGGTAGATGAGCAAAATTACCCATGCATGAAACACCTGCATTTGGATGAGGAGCTTGACAACTAGATTCAGCCTAGTCACATTGTGCAAGTGGTAGTTTCACACCCTGACCACGGTTTAATATATTTGGCCATTTCCCGATCTTGTCGATCATTGTCCGTTCCCAGTTGGCATCTGGATCTTTGTAAGACATTCTCGATATCCGATTACATCATCCTATCGCCCAGCCCTAATTTACATCAGACCAAAATGCTTTTTAGGGAATAAAACAGGAGTTTAGACATCACCAGAATTAATTTGAAGAGCATTAAAGACAGTTTGTGTTAAATAAAGTGGGTTAACAGATTTTGGTAACCTCTAATGCTGCCATGTCAGATTTGGTGACCCTGCTGTATCTCTGTAGTTGTTCACATCAGACCAAAATGCTTTTTAGGGAATAATACAGGAGTTTAGACATTGCCAGAATGAATTTGGAGAACATTAAATAATTTAACATTATTAATAATTATTATTAATAATAATACTGAATATAATAATGATTATACATTTAGAAATATATGTTATACTCAAAGAAACATCACAATGTTAAACAAAAAAAATTGACAATTAAGACTAGATTACACATGGTTTTATTAATGTATTTGATGCATAATAACGATCGCAATGGCAAAACACAAACAGAAAAAAATACAACCATGAGAATAGAGCACGCTCGTCTAATAATATATATATTATATATATATAAGATATTTCTTTAAGTAAATTAACCCGTTTTTACAGCATCACTGTTTCTCTGCTGTAGTGTCAACAGACTCTGAAGCATAAATGATTCAGGCCCTGGCCCTGATGCAGCAAAGTATCCCTCAACCATCATGCTTGACCATAGGTATGACGTTCTTTTTGTGGAATTCTGTGTTTGATTTACATCAGATGTAACGGGACACCTGTCTTCCAAACAGATCCACTTTTGACTCATCAGTCCACAGATCATTCTCCCAAAAGGTTTGAGGATCATCAAGGTGTGTTTTGGCAAAATTAAGATTTTAAGATAAGCTTTAAAGTTCCTCTGGGTTAGCTGTGGTTTTTGCCTTGCCACTCTTCCATGGATGGCATTTTTGGCCAGTGTCTTTCTGACAGTGTAGTCATGAACGGTGACATTTATTGATGCAAGAGAAGCCTGCAGTTCCTTGGATGTTGTCCTTGGCTTTTTTGTGACTTCCTAGATGAGTTGTCGCTGTGCACTTGGAGGAATTTTGGAAAGTCTGCTGTGCTAAGTTTTCTCCATTTGGAGATAATGGCTCTCGCTGTGGTTCTTTGGAGTCCCAGAGCTGTTGAAATGGCTTTGTAACCCTTCCCAGAATGATGTATTTCAATAACTTTTTTCCTCATAATTTCTGGACTTTCTTTTGACCTTGGCATAGTGTGCTACTGGGTGAGACATTTTATGCTGCTGAAAAAGTTATATTTAGGTGTTGATTTGATTGAACAGGGCTGATTGTAATCAGGCCTAGGAGAGTGTAGTCTATCTGAACCCCATCATGGATGCAGTTTCGTAGATTTGGGGATTTGGTAACTAAGGGGCAAATACTTTTTCACACAGGCCCAGTTGGTATTGGATAATTTTTTGCTTCAGTAAATAACATTATAACTTAAAAAAAAACATATTTTGTGTTTACTCAGATTGCCTTTTTATTTTAATTTTTTAACAATTTAGTATGAGATATCCACAAAAATCTAAATATTTTTCACAGCACTGTATATTTATGTAGGTCAAACATTCATTGGTTTTTAGATAATGTTTCTGGTTGATGGGAATTTCATAAAAAAAAAAAAAATGTCTGTCTCACATCATAAATAAACTGCATTTTTTGTTACAGATTAAAATGTTTTAACAAAAAGCTTGGAACGTTAGACGTATGACACACACACACATAGCCTATATATATATATATATGTAAGTGAGTAATAATAATAATGTTACAGGAATGCATCATCGAAGCTGCATACATTAATTACGTATGTGTAGGAATGCAGTCATTCTCCAATAGACAAGGACATGACATATTTCAGAGCATACTAGTGTGTCTGAGGAGTAACATCATCTTCAGTAAGTATGAGCTGGGCTGTAGAAGAGTGGAAGGATGGCCTTCCTTCAAAGGACTTACAAAAGATCCAGGAGATTGAAGGTCAGCTTGACAAGTTAAAGAAGGAAAAACAACAGAAACAGTTCCAGATGGATTCCCTTGAAGCTTCTCTACAGAAACAGAGGCAAAAGGTCAGTTACCTTGGTTGGCATCTTGATGAATGTCGTGCCAGTCGTTCAAATTGTTCTTACATTATTTTGTATCAACATATTTTGATATGCATCAGAAGAAATATATGTCAATTTGCCAGTAAAAATTATATATGTAAAAAAAAAAAAATACAATAATTATAACAATCATTACAGCATATCAATAGAGCTGTTCAGCTTGTAGTCTACAAACCCAGAAGAGGATTCGCCATGGGTTCCCTTAGGATTCTCCTTATGGGTTTTTACAATGGGGTTTAAATAATGTCTATGGTAGCAAAATAAGGTCTATGGTAAACATTACTCGACGATACATGGCCTTAAATAACACACTTTCATACCTCAAACATGAATTTTGAAGCCATATTGAATTTTTTAAAATATCACATGGCGGGGAGGGCTGGGTACGTTGACTACCACCCCTGGAGTCGCGAGTTCGCATCCAGGACATGCTGAGTGATTCCAGCCAGGTCCCCTAAGCAACAAAATTGTCCCGGTTGCTAGCATCACATGGGGTAACCTCCTCGTGGCCTCCACATGCGCTATGTCTCTGGAGTAACTCGCTCAACAACCACGTGACAGTCTCAGACTTGGAGGCAACTGAGATTTGTCCTTCGCCACCCAGATAGAGGCGAGTCACTACGCCACCACGAGGACTTGGAGCGCATTGGGAATTCCAAATTGGGGAGGGAAAAAAAATCACACAGCAGCTTCAAAATTCAGGGTTGAGGTATGAAAGTGTGTAATTTATGTTACCCCATTAAAAATCACCCATGACAATATGGATAGACTTCTGGGTTTGCCTACAAATGTATGTCACGGCCGAACGGCTCTATTCTGATGTTTGTTTTTTTCGAAAGAATAGCTGGTAATTGTACAGATATAATGTAACTCTATGATAGCCATAAATTCATAAATACCTTTCCTGGGAAAAGATGACATACTGTACAAAACATACATGTATTTAAAATATAATTTTCAACCCATTCTAACTGATGCTTCTAAGACATTAAGAATGACTCCTATTAGTCATTTATCCTATTTTGACAAAAACGTATTTATGTAAGATCTGCATTATTTGTGTATTGTATTTCCCTACAGATGGACAGTGAGAAAAGAGAAGCAGCTGTCGTTAAGAGGGAAAACCAGTCTTTGGTAGAGTCTTGTGAAAATCTGGAAAAGGCTAGACAGAAACTTACACATGACCTACAAGTGAAGGAGTAACAGGTCAATTATCTGGAGGGACAACTGAACTTGTTCAAGGAGCAGATTGATAGACTAGAACAAGACGTCAAAAAGTAAATGAGCTGTATACCTAATACTGTATTTATAGGCTGTCTATTAGGGCTGGGTATTGATACAGATTTCCAGATTCGATTCCGATATTGATTCATATGGGTAAATTTTGTTTACATCTAAAATACATTCTCTCTCAGCTAATAAAAAAAATTATCTCAGCTAATGCTTCAATTATGAAGGAACCTTCTAGGCAACCATTCTAGGTGCAATTCGAAAATATAAATTTACAAATTATATTTTGTAATAGTTTTTTACCAGATTGGTCACATTTTAGCTTTTGAAAAATGTTCTAACTCACTTTTCCACCATTTCAAGTCTTGAAATTGCATGTTTCATATGTTTACATACATTACGTTACATTTGTATTGTTTACCTGCATGATTTATAGTATTTATAAGTATTTACATTGATATGTAGAACACGTACTTAAATGGTTACTTTAAGAGTAGCAGCATCAGCCATTAAGGTCATATAATAAGAGAATGCTTGCATCATTTCTTTAGCTCATCCACGTGTGATTAGAATTAAATTAGAGCTGTCAGTAGATTAAATTTTTTAAATCACGATTAATCTCATAATTTTTCATAGTTAATCATGATTAATTTCAGATTTAAAAAGTATTAAAATCTGATCCTATTAGGGATGCACCGAAATTTCGGCCGCCGAAAATTTTCGGCCGAAAATGGCACTTTCGGTTTTTAGCCGAAAGAGAAAAAAGGCCGAAAATACCTCCTCGCCCCGCCCCTCAGTGCTCTGATTTCACTCTGGATCGATCTAGCCCTTATCACAGCGCTACCAAACAAAGGCCGATCATGTCAGCGGTGTGGAAATTCTTCAATAAGGACATCAAATTTGCGATCTGCAGTGTTTATTTAGCAGAAATGTCAAGATATATACAGAGTACAGCAAGAGATTCTACAGGAAAGTGTACTAGCGCAGCTACAACACAACTTGAGGCGTATCTAGCGGAACTACGCCAGAAGCGACAATCCCCTTGACTACTGCCGCATAAACAAAGACCGCTTTCCTTTGCTTGCGCGGATTGCGCACAGGTATTTATCTGCCCAAGCACCAGCACAGAGAGTGAGAGACTGTTCAGTGCAGCATCTCATGTTCTTGATGAGCTTTCTGACAGGAGAGACTGTCAGAAAGTTTAGCAACTTTTGTTCTTGAAGAGAAACCTGTCACTTGTACTTAAATAGAAAGCGGTCCAATATGTTGTGAATAGCAATTACATTACACTTGTTCTTCACTCGAGGATACATCTGTCGTTTACAGTTGAGGTTGGATTTAGTTCAATTACTGCTGTTTTGCACAATCATTTTCACTTAAAGTGTACATACGTTTACATAAACAGAATAGAGCACTGATCTATATATATATATATATAATTATATATTATAGTTATAGATCAGTGGAATAGAGGCCCTCTGCCATTCTGTGTTCTGCCTTTTTTAATTAAAATTACTGTTGCATATTAAACTTTTTGAAAGATGCTAGCTAAGTTCATTACTTGACTGTTGTTTTTCATAATAGTTTTCTAAAACTTTACATTATTTGGATAATTGTTAATAAAATCTGTAAAATTAGATTTTTACAGAACTGAAAGAAGAAGAATATTTAATATAGTTTTAATATATTTTTTGTCCAATTTTGGTGTTTCAATAAAAGTGTGATTTATTTTATTGGTTTGTAGTTTTTCAATTCAGATTCATCAAATTCATGAAATTAATGAAAAAGTATAAAATTAATACAATTAAAAGTTTTGGTTTTCGTTTTCGCCAAGTGCTTCCTGGATTTAAGGTTTCGGCCCAGAATTTTCATTTCGGTGTATCCCTACTATATATACTTATTTCCTGTCATAATGTCAAGTCAAGTCAATTTTATTTGTATAGCGCCTTTCACAACACACATCGTTTCAAAGCAGCTTTACAGAATATCAGCATTAACAGACGATAAAACTGTAATGTCTATAAAGTCGATTAACCATAATTGTGTAATTTCGATAAAATACGATTTTTAATAGTGTTTAAAAATAATTAAATGATAATTGTATTAATAACCCCAGTGAGCAAGCTGTAGGCGACTGTGGCAAGGAACACAAAACTCCATAAGATGTTGATTAATGGAGAAAAATAACCTTGGGAGAAACCAGACTCACTGTGGGGGCTAGTTCCCCTCTGGCTAACATCATGAATATAATGTAAATATTACTTATGTATAGTTAAAGTCATGGTTTAAAATTATTAAACTAAGTGTTAAGGGTCAGTGATTAAACATCGATTGTGTTTGAACTGTAAGATTAATGACCAAAGTCTTTGAAGTCCATCTTGATTAATTGCAGAAGTTCACATAGATGCAATTGTCCTTGTTAATTGGCTGATGAAGGCTTTTGTTGGCAATAGTTAGTCTCTGCATTTCATTTCAAGATCGTAGTCCATCTATAGACCGAGGTGATGCAGGTTGGAGTTGGCATCATTTCATCCTCTGAAGTCCGTCATAATAGATTGAAGTGATGTTTGGCTGGCACCGGCTGCATTTAGTCATCATCATTCTGCGACATGTAGCAGTGGAGTCCAGCATGATGCAGGAATGGTGCTGGATCCAGCCGGTTCTGGTGACCTCAGGATAGGAGTCCCGAGGTTGAGACAGGGAAACAAATAAAAATATGTAAGCGTAGATGCCATTTAATTTATTGCAGAGTAAGAGATCATGCTCAATGTTTCTGGTTTCTGGTTCCGGCAGACCCAACTAAAGCAGCCTAATTGTGGGTTGGAGGATAAATTAGGTGTATGCCTGGCTAAATAGATGAGTCTTTAGTCTAGACTTAAACTGAGGGAGTGTGTCTGCATCTCGAACAGTGTTTGGGAGACTATTCCATAGTTTAGGAGCCAAATATGAAAAGGATCTTCCTCCTTTAGTGGATTTTGATATTCTAGGAACTATTAACGTGCCAGAATTTTGCGATCTTAATGAACGTGTTGGAATATAGCGTGGTAGAAGATCACTTAAGTACTCTGGAGCTAGACCATTCAAAGCTTTGTACGTAGTTAACAGAATTTTAAAATCAATACGGAATTTAACAGGTAGCCAATGTAACAATGATAAAATGGGGCTAATATGATCATATTTCTTGGTTCTCGTCAGCACTCTGGCAGCTGCATTTTGAACCAATTGAAGTTTATTTATTGATCTTGCTGGACATCCTCCCAGTAATAATTACAGTAATCTAGTCTTGAGGTCATGAACGCATGAATTAGTTTTTCGGCATCAGCAACCGAGAGCATATGCCTTAATTTAGCAATATTTCTTAGGTGGAAGAATGCTGTTCTACAAACATTTGTAATTTGAATATAACACCTAAGTTCTTCGCTGTTGAAGATGATGTAACAGTACATCCATCTAGAGACAAATTATATTTTAGTGGCTTATTTTTAGAGTTTTTTGGTCCAATAATTAGAACCTCTGTTTTGTCAGAATTGAGTAGAAGGAAATTTCTGGCCATCCAATCGTTTATTTCATTAATACACTCTGCTAATTTTGAGAATTGTGAAATCTCATCAGGTTTTGAAGAAATATAAAGTTGTGTATCGTCGGCATAGCAGTGGAAACTTATTCCACGATTCCTGATAATATCTCCCAGGGGAAGCATATACATGGAGAAAAGCAGAGGCCCGAAAACTGATCCCTGTGGCACTCCATATTTTACTTTTGTTTGGTTTGACAATTCCTCATTTACATAGACAATGTGGTAGCGGTCTGCTAAATATGACCTAAACCATGCTAATGCCACTCCACAAATGCCAACATAATTCTCTAGCCTATTCAAGAGAATGTCGTGATCTATCGTGTCGAATGCAGCACTAAGATCTAAAAGCACTAGAAGAGAAATGCAGCCGCGATCAGATGATAAGAGCAAGTCATTTGTAACTCTGATGCATTTATTTATTCTTTGGAAAGAACAACACAATAGAACAAAATATTACAGTATGTAACAAAAATGCTTTATCATTTTCCAAACTCCACAGTATAAAGATAGAAATTCACTAAAATAGCTCAAATTCGAGTAACATTAAATATTTCCCGAAATCTAAGTGGGACGTTGATTTATTGAAAGAACTAGTATTCATTGCAATGCGCATTTAACCTAAATTTAATATTATTTAGTTGCCAGGCTGTCTTTTTACTTTGGATATGGAATGCACATGATCTATGTCATGAAAAGTGTGTCTTGTTCTGCTTTTAGTGGTGACACATCCAATATAATATAATTCATCTGATATGTACAAAGTTGTAATTATATTCAATTTGAGTGGATTATCAAAAGGGGAAAAAACAAAGGACGTTTGTTTGTAGTGTGTATATGAGTGTAATGTCCCACTAAACACATTACAAAGGTCCCACCCTCTAACAGTGGTTATAACTCACATGGAGCTGAATACAATTTCAGAACCTATGCTTTAATCGCAAGTAAGAAAAATTAATACTTTAAACATTTTAAATTAATCGCATGCATTAAAACAAATGTTTTTCTTTTTTTTAAATCAACAACTGACTGTCTTTTACTCTCAACACAGTGAAAGTACCTCTGTGCTAATAAATTCTTCTCCACTGTGCCACTCAATTACTGGTGAGTGAAATCTGGGCCCGTATTCACATAGATTTGTATCTTACCACTAGCAGTTCTCCAAAGAGTTCCTAGCTAGGAGTACTCCCCGGCCTGAGAGAACGAGGGAGGAATGTGACAGGGCAGGGCCGGGTCGTGATGCTACACACCCGGCCCATAATCAGGCTAATCAAGCCTCAGAGAGGGATAAAGGCTGACTGGAGACTGCAGTGTTAAAGAGAGAGAGATTTTCCTTTTGTGTGTTTGTCTTTTTGTTTAAGTTCCTTATTAAAATGTTATTTATATTGTCAAACCGGTTCTCGCCTCCTCGTTTCCATTAATACCTTTACAATCTCGTTGCTATGGATGGCATCATGTTTTATTAGCACACTGTTTAAAATCACCATTGGTAGATAGGGAACCAGTATTTGTAAGTTTAGACAGACAATAATGTATGCATACAGTAGATTAGTTATAATTATTATTATTATTATTTTTTTCAGTTGATGAACATTTCTTCATCCTGTGTTGATGTAATGAAATGAGCGTGGATCCTGTCAACAGTGTCAAAACACCGGATAGGCCCACAAGTGCTGTGATTCCCTGTGAATGCCCCCTTTCCTCTCTGCACACATCCACTGGAAAAATTATGCTATGAATTGTCAGATGCTGTGCGGTCTGGAGAGGGTACAATAAAAGTTTAATAGATATATATTCTGCAGACAAATGACAGAAATTACCAATTTATCTATGCTACACGTTTTCATTTTGCCTGTGGCCAGGAGCACAGAGTTTTTAAAACCTTTATCTCTGGTGTAATTGGGTTGTTTCAGTTTTTGGGAGAGGTAACTGCATCTCTAACTTGGCTTACAATAATAAAAATTTTAGCTTATCATGGCCCATTCAGCCCATTTCGCAACTACCAGTCCAGCCCTGGTTGCACATGCGAGTGATTTACTTGCATTATAGAGGGTTGCCACTTTTGATTTTTGGGAGATTTAAGAATCGATATCGAGATTGTTCTAACAAAGATCGCGATGCGTTGGGAAATACATTTTTTTACCCAGCCCTATAGTCTATATATTTGTAATTTTCAGTATCTATTTAGTAATAAAGCATGTAAACACTGCATACACAATGTCCTTTTTTTTATTGATCGATTTCATTCAGGTACAAAAACGATTTGGAACGGTCCCAAACTTCAACTGCAGAAATCCAACAGTTTAGTACACCACAAAAAACTTTTGCAACCCCTGCAACACCTAATCATTGGCTACAAGGTAATTTATAGCAGGACTAATGCGACACATTTGATGGGCGTGATACAAGAAAAGTACAATCGAGAGGTTGAGGAGCGGAAAAGGTTAGAGGCAGAAATCAAAGTCATGCATGTAAAAGTAAGTAAAACTTACTTGTAAGAATTTGTTGGTGAAAAGTGCCTTAGTGCTTGTTGTCATTTTAATTTACTAAATAGTGATAACTATGCACCCACCCTTTTGTGACTCCTCTGAAGCTTCTGAACCAGTCTGAACTTCAATTAGCCATAAAGACATTGAACGACAGCAGGCAGGGTCCTCTATTTTTCCTTGGCAACAAGACCAAACACACAGTCATCAGTCACTTATTGTGACAGAGACTCCCTCTAGGAGAAGAAATGGACCCTCTGGGATGTCATGGTCTTATGATGACACACCAATAAAACCACATCAACAGTTTGCATCAGGCACTCAAAGTGACACATCTGGCTCACAGCAGATGGAACATCTTAAGAATATCAATCAAGGTTGGTCTAGCCTTTCAGATGGATTACATTTTTGGTACATAAATTATCATTTGCTCTAGAAGAGCAGTACATGGATAATCTTCATATGCCTTAGGCTTTGGGTAACTAGTTTTTTCTTTTTGCTTTCTTATGCTGCTCAGATCTAAGGTCAAAGGATTCGGAGTTAGAAGTACATCTTCGGGCTCAAGAGAAGGATGTGAAGAATCAGATCAATAAATTCAGTGAAATTCAAAATCAACTTGTGATGGCCAAGAAAGATCTGGCAGAGAAGGACAAACTTCTCAGCAAGTCCAGAGATGAACTCACATAAGCTACAGGCCAATATGAGCAGTCCATCTCTAAGGTAGCGTGGGTCTGCTTAAAATGTTTATATGTGTATTTGATATATTGCAGTATATCTCTTCTAAGGAGTGGTGGTGGTGTAGTGGGCTAAAGCACATATCTGTTAATCAGAAGGTTGCTGGTTCGAGCCCCACAGCCACCACCATTGTGTCCTTGAGCAAGTCACTTAACTCCAGGTTGCTCCGGGGGGATTGTCCCTGTTCTAAATGCACTGTAAGTCGCTTTTGGATAAAAGCGTCTGCCAAATGTAAATGTATAATGTATATCTCTTAAATATTCAATTGCTAGCTATTATGTTGAGCTTTAAATGTATATATTTGGGAGGTTGATGTATGAAATGTCCTGTGACTTCAGTGTGACTGCAGTGGTACTCCATCTAAAACTGTTTTAAAATGCATTTGACCTATTCTCCAATAATTATGCAAGCAGCTTTTTTGACATATTAATTGAGAGATTGCAAGGAATATTTGTACTTTTATAGTTGTATTTGCCACAGAGCAAGACAATTTATAATTAACTAGTGGGGAATAGGGGGATTTAAATTGGTGGTAAAAATGGTGACCAGGCACAGGAGCTAAGATATAGACTTTAAGCATTTGTGTACATTTTAAACTCTCCTCGGAATATCGGGCTGTGCAATGCAAGTATAGTAGTTCATTTGTTGTTAATTTGTTCCTCAGTGCTCATCATTTGAGCAAAAGATGAAGCAGGTAACAGAGGAGATGAATTGTCAGAGACACAATGCTGAGAGCATGCATCGATCTCTGGAGAGGAAAACCAAAACGTTTTGTTTCCCTGTTTTCTTCATTACCAATTCAAATATTGTTCTTAAAATATTGTTTCATGTTTCTGATTATTGGATTAACTGAAACCAGGAAATATTTGTCCTTTCACTCATTTCAGGAAATTGCACGGCTTCAAAGCTTACATCAAGCTCTTGATCAGCAGTTTAACCAGGTGAAAAATAAAATGAGTATGGAGGTCCAGCAAGCCAAAAAAGACAAAAAAAATTTTTAATTCAGATATGGACAAGGTAATTTGATAAAACATTATGATTTAAGCATGTAATGAATAGTATAAAACTTTTCTGCTCATTGTTATAATATTATGTCTCTTTGTAGTTCTTCTAATACTTTAAACTGAACCCAAAATTGCATTTAATCACAATAGTGTCATGGATTTCAAAGGTAACTGCTCTAAAGAATCATCTGGAAAAAGATTGAGGGGCTCAAACAGAAAATTCTCAGATCTGAGCAGGTGCTACAAGCCAGTCGTAGTAAAAGAGGCAGAGTTTAAGAAGAAATTTGATGTATGTTCATGTATTTAAATGTCTGACCTATTTTTGTGTTTTATCATGCAAATAAGTTATGTTGGCCTGCTATGAAAGATTTCACTGGTCAAAGTTCATAGAACATGAAAATGTTGTGTCTGTCCTTCATAGGAGATGCAGAGAGAGAAGAATATACTATCAGTTGTCAGTTAGACCAAGGAACAAAGAGGGTCAAACAACTTGAAGAGGAAAAACTAAATAATGAGGATAAACTTGCTAAAACTCACATAATAGTGGATGATTTTAAAGGTATGTTTTCTGATTATAACTTAAACTCTCCACAAAGTGATTGTCCCTGATGAATTCTTAATGCAGTGAAAATGCATTACTTGTTGAAATGTAAAAATTTAATTTCCATGGGTAATTTTCAAAAATGTAAAACTTCAATACACTGTATCCAATTTAAATTTTATAGAATCTGCGGAAATGTCTAATCATTTTGCGTCATGATTTTCAGTTAAGACACAAACTCAGAGTGAAGAACTGCCTGAGCTTCGGAAAAGAATGGACCATCAAAGTGCATCATCAAATTATGTCATGAACTAAATTATGACAGAATTAAAAAATGTTGGTGAACTACAATTTGAACTACAATTGCAGACCACCAAATGCCAGCTGTCAGATGTTATTGAGATGATGGAAAGCTTAAAAGTAGCCAAAGGAGAGTGGAATGAGAAGTTTTTCCAGATCGAGAGCGAACTAAAAAGAGTGCGGTCAAAGAAAGCTAATCTTGAAAAGCACATCCTGTCCATGGAGGCTGACTTAGAGGAGATGCAAGAAAAGAAAAAGAAATTAGAAGCAGAGCATGAAGCTGTAAAAAATTAAATTGTGGCAACAGATTACAAGCAATGTTATTAATAAAATTCAACAACACTTAAGAATTGAGTTAGAATTAATCAAATTATCTCCTTACAAATCAACCATTCAAAATGAGTAACTGCAAATAGCACACAAACAAATTAAGTAAAATTAAACAAAAATATTGGTTTCCTTGGACAAAAAAATAATTTGCTAATAAATATTACTTAATGGAATTGTTTTGATTTTAACTCAAAATAAGTTGGTATTATTATTTGTAATGATTATTTAAAATAATTTAATAAAATCTGATTTCAGTTATGAATAACAGACATAGACGTCAAAGATGAATTACAAACTTCTTTATTATTGTCAACAACAGTCACAAAAATAGGATCTATTAGTATTCTATTACTATTCCATCAACAGAACTGCATCTTTTTTGCAATTACCTTTTAAGGCATATCATTTCACACAGGATGAGAAAAGTGCAAGTTTTCATTTTAAAACAGCAGTGTAGACTCTGTTTGACAGCTTTGAAGCATCAAGCTCCAAGATATACTTTGGAGGCCCGGATAATGAAGATTCAGTGCATTCAGTAGGTCAAACCAAGAGGACACAGCAAGCCCTGGGAACACCTTCAAGGCCTGTAAGAAATTTTACCCTCTCGACAACTCTATTTCAGTGTCCAATTGATGGTTACTTGTAGAGATTTCCTTTCTTTGTCACATTTACTGAGTGAACATCACTAATATTTATCAACAGAACTGTTGTTTATTTTTCCCCCTCTTAGGGCAAGGTGTCAATTCACACAGGATGTGAACAGTTCAAGTTAGCGGAACAAATTTTTCAGTGGTTCTCTCTTTCTAGGAACAAAATGTTCAAATAATTGCTCTAATGTGAGGTCTTTGTTTGGCAACATGGAACCACAGAACAGATTATACTACAAAAAAATCTTATTTTAAGACAGCAGTTTAGACCTGAGTGACTGGACTCTGTTTGACAGCTTTGAAGCATCCAGCTCTAAGAGAAGTTTCTGAAATACCTCAAAGGTATATTTTAGATGCGTGGGATAATGGAGATTCAGTGCATAGGTCAAACCAAGGAGGACACAGCAAGCCCTGGGAACACCTTCAAGGCCTGTAAGAACTTTCACGCCCTCGAAAACGATTCCAGTGTCCTTTGGACTGTCACTTGAAGCTCCTGTTCTGGTCACAATTCTTTGAGATCTCCTGCATGTTCCCCAAGAAATACTATCATGCAGCGGATGACCACCTCTCTTGTCATATCAACAGAACACTGCTCATCCTAAAAGAAATAAAAAATGAATTAATGATATCTCCTCCTCGTAGAGGTTTCTTTAATTTAGTGGTGCAAGTAATGTCAATAGGTGAACAACAGGACTATCTAAGCCTGGTTTCTCCCAAGATTTTTTGTCTCCTTAATGTTTTGTTCCTCGCTACTGTCACCCTTTGGCTTGATCAGATGTGCTTAAAAACAGTTCATATTTAGTAAATTTTATCAACTAACCTGTGCTTGACACTACTAAACAGAAGTTGCAGAATAACTTAAATGGCACTGTATCAACTTCAGTACAGCTGATTCACAGTTGAAAATGAAGTTGTTGTTATCATTTAAAACGGATTCATTCTGGTTTATTACTGTAAAACTGCTTTGAAGCTAACTGTATTGTATAAAGTGCTATATAAATAAACATGACTTAACTTCTTGAATGTTTTCTGTGAAAGTCCATGAAATTAACTTAAGACAACAACACAGCTCACTTAATTGTTTTCACACATTTTTCAGCTTGAGTGGGAGTACCTGTCATGTTTACAATTTAAAGGGGTCCTACTTTTTCAACTTCAGTTAGTCTGTAATGTTGCTGTTTGAGCATAAAAAAAGATCAAAGTCCACTCCAAAGGGAAATATTTTATTTAACAGAATCCACTTGAACTTCGACTCGTTTGAACTACAATGCGTTTTTTCCGGATCTTATGAAGTCATAATATTACTCATTTAAATAATCCCACCCCGTTTCCAAAACTCACTTGTTAGACCTTCCTAAGCCTCCTAAATCCTCAGGTGAATGGGGGTTGTGCTTTCGGCTTTTTTGAGTAAAAAATGTCCCATATATATTTGTCTTAAATGCATATCCAATAAACACACACTGTGGTTTTGTGACTCCTCAAATGATTTCCAAGATCTTGAAAATATTCCTTTTCATTGGTATATATACTTGAGCAAAGCACACAGTTAAGAGATAGGATTACATCTGGCTTCCTATCTTCATTTTGTGTATGATACCTTGACAGATGTGTGCGAAGAGCAGTCCACGTTTTAAAGGAGCATGGACAATCCAAATGAAGACACGCCACTGAGGTTCTAGAAGGCCAGTGTTATAATCTGTAATGTTGTAAGAGGTCACCCCTCGTTGTTGAGTTATACCTGCATACTTTACAGCTCCATTTCATTGCACCTATTAAAAAACACACAGACATTACACATTTTATGAATGTGAACATTAAACACACACACACACACTAATAATATATATATATATATATATATATATTAGTTTCACAATGCTTATTTTCACTTTTAAACTTTAAAGTATTGAGAGAAAAATAAAGTGAATTCTTAACTAGGCTGTGCAACAAAATGCATTTAAATTAAGGGAATATTTTTCGTATTACGTCAGGGATTGAAATGGAGAGGTGCATGCAAGTGCTGTAAACGGCATGCACATCCACTTCAGCCATTAATCGATGTAAACACGATTTCCCATACTTTATGAACAAGATAAAATACTCATCACAGATAAAATCGTAATCTTTAAACATATTTGCTACACGAATGGATTAGTTATTTGCCTTATCTTTTCAAGAGCATCGTTGCACTACCATCAATACATTTTTGACAAAATGACTTTCATATTACATCAAGTAGACAACTTGAACAATTTACAACAGTTTTTTCATATATAAATTAAATAATCCTCCTTACCATTGTCAGGAATTAAGTGAAAAAAGAGCGCCGAGCTTTGCCTCCAAGGTTTCAGCGGGAAACTCCAGTCCAGGCCTCCTGAGCATAAACTATTCAACTGCACTTTTGACATTAATCGGTGTCCTTTATTGATATTAATAAGATAGAACCAAGCAAATCTAAAAATATTGCGCAATCAGGTATGACTTGTCTGCAGCGGGTAACTCCAGTGCGTGCTTCGTTCTCGCGAGCTGCCTAAAGCGCGCGTTTTAACCGGAAATTCTTGTAAATTTAAAACAGCTCAATTGCATTACGTTGGATTCATTCAATATACTCTCTATTTGGAATTATTAAAAAAGAATAGCTAAATCTTTCACAAAAAAATTATTAGATTTTATTCCATTACTTTTTAAATAATTTTAATGCAAAAAAACTGGCTAAAAAACAATAAATTAATTTTGTTAAATAAAGTTTACATATTCAATTTAATTAAATCTACAAAACCCACAGAATGACTTTTTACAGTGTACATAATATTACAGCAAAATATTAGGTATTGCCATTATGATTGTAAGTTTAAGTCAAGTTATTAAACGTTTGTTATTCTTGTTTCAAAACAATGAAAATTCTATCATCAATTACTCACCCTCATGTTATTCCAAACCCATATGACTTTGATGTTTGAATGTTAGGGATTATTCACGTTTATAGTTTTTTTGTTTTTCATTTCAATTAATGTGAATAGCTGAGGCTATTATTGCTAACATCTGCTTTAGCAGCTTTTAGAAAGATATGTGTTTGGAACAAAGAGAGTAAATGAGTTAAACTTTTCGTTGAACTATAACTTGAAGTTGTATTAAGCCTAACTTTCATAGGCTTGTCTCTTGTTTTTGACCGTTGATTTTAGTTCCATAGCACATTATCGGGACTTCAGCTGAAATTGCATATTAAACAGATGCATCTGTCATTGTAATAGGTAACATCAGCAGTGGTGACACCCTACAGGAAGAGCTGCAGGAACTGAGGGAAGCTCTGGAGGAAAAAAGCCATGAGGCGGACGAAAGCATGAACAGATACTGCAGCCTCATGGTCAGAGTTCACAAGCTAGAAGAGAACAATGAAAGCCTCAAGAACCAGGTAAAGCAGTTGAGTGCCCAGGCAAACAGGGCAGGAGGTCCCACAAACCAGAGAAGTGTGGCCTGGAAAACAGTAAGCCTGTTGTTGACACCAAGAGGGTGCCAGCAGGGAAGAGGCAGAGAGCAGCAGATGACACCCCCAACAAAGCACAGGAAGCCCTGCACAACATCACCAAGAGACTCAAATCTGCAACTGCCATGCCGAATGTCGCCCAAGATGATGAGGATTTTAGACCAGAGGGTTTGCCTGAACTTGTGCAGAAAGGTAAGATATATTTTCACAATTGAGGCCTGTCATTTGCTGTATTCAAAATCAATGGTACATTCTAGGGATGTCAAAAGTAGTACCTGAGGACTACGTTGATAACTAAAAATGTATATGTCAATGGTTTAATGCAGTACTTGGTAAAAATGCCAATGGTTACAGATGCATTAATGTAAACACGGCCGGTTAATATTGCAGTATGGTCAGAAGGGACAAAAATGAGAATTTGTGTCAAAATATTAGTTCAGTTCATTAGTGTAGATGCAGCCTGATGGACCTGCCGCTGTCTGTAAAGTCATTTTTATATTAATCAAACAACAGTTTTAACAAGAAAAAAAAACTCTGCCTTTTCTTCCAAGTGTTTGCTTAATTGGGAAATATTGACTACTGAAATTTTTATATCATGACAAACCTTACACTTTCATAATCAAATCTCTGTGTGAAACATACGTCTCTGCATTCTTGATTGCTGTATTTTTGTCAGTAATTGCTATTTTTACACATTGCTGAATTGTTTCTTTCTCCATAGGTTTTGCAGATATCCCAGTTGGAGAGACGAGTCCATTTATCATTCGGAGACCCACAGTGCAGCAATGCAGTCCTCACCTGGCTGCCAGAACAGTTGCAGAACACCATGTGCAAATCCTCAAACAGACAGCAGAGGGCAGCGTGTCAAACACAATAAGTACACCATGATACAATCATCATGTTTCAAATCAGATGTCATTTCAATAATGCATAATACTAAAGTATTAAACTCACACTGAAAATGTTCCAAGCACATTCATCCTAAAATGGACAGTAAATGAAATTATTTTTACAGGCCTAAAATATGAAGTCCTGTAATGTATGGAGAATGTATTTACTTAAGAATAATCTCTGAAAGGTTTATATGACATAACTCCCATTTTGTGTTCTGAAACAACAGCTGAAAACATTCAGCAAGTCATCAGTGTTTAACCACAGGAGAGCAAGATAGACCCTAAAGTGTTGCCTCTAATGAGTTAATTTATGCAGACCATGAAAGCATATCCAGATGAAACCTGCACAACATTTTATATTAGACTGAGGCGTTAAAGCTTGCCTGTCAGCTAACGTCCTCTGCAGCTTTGATCATGTCACCTTGCCCGGGTTCACCGTTTCTGGGATATTTTCCTGTTCATCCTTTATGAATTCAAAGACAGACGGACCATATGCTGCTAAATAACTCATGTCCCATACATTCCCTTCACCAAATTTATAGAGAAGGTGCCTATCATCTATTCAAGAATATAAGCTTTTAGGAAGGCTAAAACAGCAAGCACACAAGCAATTTTGATGCTTCGAATGATCCGAGTTCAAATGACATCAAAGTTTGGTTCGTTTGGATGATGTAAACGCTGTTTTCCGAACTCAGGTGTGCACCTGCAAACCCACTTGAAAAGGTGGTCTGGGTGATGTGGTTCATGTAAACTCCATTAAGGTCCCTGCCGATATGAACACAATTGTACATAATCGGTGAAGTGAATCGCTATTGATGACGGATAATCTGGTTCTTTGCAGGCTCCCGAATGCAATTATTATGGTATAATGCATTTCCCATACCTGCTTGTCTCCAAATAAATCGACCTCATAGAGCAGCTCACATTCTTTGCATCTCTTGCAATACATCTGCGGGCTCGTGGCAGACAGGTGATAAAATGTTTCACATCATTGCACATTCAATGCATCCAAGACAGAGAAACACATGTGCCGTTCTATGCATGGCAAGATTTGGTGGTAATCCAAAGACAACATTTACATTTACATTTATGCATTTGGCAGACGCTTTTATCCAAAGCATTTTACTGTGCACTTATTACAGGGACAATCCCCCCGGAGCAACCTGGAGTTAAGTGCCTTGCTCAAGGACACAATGGTGGTGGCTGTGGGAATCAAACCAGCAAACTTCTGATTACCAGTTATGTGCTTTAGCCCACTACGCAACCACCACGCCACAAACAAACTTTCATATTTTAATTAACATAGTGAAGCTAACATCTTGAGTTTTTCCTAGTTACAGTGGTAAACAGCTTCCCACTTATACTCCAGTTGATTATGCAATCTGACCACAGATCGGACCCAAGTAATATGATGTGAACAGCAGTAGGGGGTGGGGGGGAACTAACTCTGGTTCATTCCAAGCAAGTGAACCAAGTGTGAAAGTATCCTAATTGTTGGGGTGTCAAGTTAATGTGCTAATTTAGTTTCTTATATAAAAAAAAATAACAACACATTTTGTTTATAAATTCCATAATAAGGGATTTTCCTACAATCAGAGCAGTTCAAGTTTGAAGTAGTGATCGACCGATATATCGCCGATGCCGTGATATTCAGACTTATTTCATTATCGGCATCGGGCGATTAAATTTTCGCCATTAGTCGACTTGTTTCTCGAGGGCGCCGAGAATCATCAATTTGCATGTAAAGTGATTGAGACATATAAATGACATTAAACGACAAGTCACGGTTTGTTTTCTTGATACATGCATTGTGTTACTACAATAATAGACTGGTGTGCATCACAGTCTCATTTAAACAGTCCGCATATCAGAGCAGTGACAGACACGTTTGAGCTCATAATTTAAAGCGCTTGCCTGTTTCATTCTCCCCCTCTCTCCTCATCAGTTCCCTGTAACTTTTAACTGTCTTGTCTAACGATAAAAAGCCAAATATCAGTCAAACTAATATCATATACGACCTGCTAATATGCACATATCTCGTTTAAATAGATGTAATAAACCAACCTCACACAACTTGAGCAGATCCAGGATCCTGTGGAACGCTCATAAATCTTCATCTAAAGCATGTATTTTAAGTCTCACCTCAACAGTTCCGTCACTTTTCTAATGATAAAAGCCAAATATAAATAAAACTTCTATTATATACCGCCTGCAAATATGTAGATAGCTAGTTTAAAAAGAATGTAATTCACAAACCTCATGAAAATCCAGAATTTTCTTACCGTCGAGCGCTTCTCTTATATCGTCCTCTGAAGTGCATATTCTATCAGCCAGATTCAAAAACATCACGGTCAAAAGTTTCTCAGATTTACAAATCATGACGACAATCCAAACAGGTGGTCCAGGCCGTTTAAACTGTTAAACTCTGAGTGCAACCAAAGTCTTTCTAGCTGGTCAGTCCACTGTCGGCTATGTTTGGAACGCTCTCGGGAATTGGCCTGTCCCTGCTAAATAGTCTCTGGTGCAACGTCAAGGTAAAAGCGTTTCACATGTGCTATTGGTAAATGTTTTAATCACTATGCACTGTCTGTACAATTGGTTTGATTCTGATTTCTTGAGTAAATGCAATTAATGCGCACATGCCATCCATGGTTTCTGGACTATTGTGTTTACTGTTATTTCCTTCCTAATATATTAACAATTTCTTAATGAGCAAATAAATTACAAAAATGTTATGACTAAACAGAAATCAGAAGAAACTGCTATCTACCATTTTAAAATACAATATTATTATTTATTTTTTTTAGATTATTTTTTTACTAAGTTAAATTTTTGTGTGAAATTGAGTAAATATAGGGCTAAATAAGAGTTGTTGTTTTTTTTTTGTGCAAATTTATGTTTGTTATGTACTCTATTAAATTGTGTTATATCGGAATTGTATTGGCCACCCTGCTCTCTGGATATCTGCATCAGCCATAAAAACAAAAACCATATCTGTCGACCACTAGTTTTTCATGTTTTTGCAAGTCTGCAGTCAGTGCAGCCCCATTTGCTACTCTGCTCCATCTACTGCTACTACTACAGGCAATGCGCCTTGCTAATGGTGAGGATTTTGATTCATCCCAGTGTCTTTTTTTTATTTTTTATAAGTTCACCAAAAAGATTAGTTAGATTTGTTCACTGACCATTTCTGCAGATTATGCCTTTGTTCCATTAGAGCACAGTCATTCTGACAGTCAAGTCTTATTATCATTTATTAAATTCATATGCCTTCAATTCTACTAGGAGACTTCAGCACTGCAGTGTTTAAGCATCATAAGTGTTTCCCCACAAATGACAACAAAACATCTATCATATAAAGCTATACAAAGAAATTTGAGATTCAGTAACGTCCATATGTCATTGCAAATTAATGTGAGGTCATCATCTGTCACTTTTATTCATAATTCATCCGGTCCCTTTTCTTTTTGAAAGAGTTTACCAAACTGAACGAAAGACTTTCCACCTCCTCCTTTCGTTCAGCCAGTCAGCAGTGATTCATTTAGTTTGTTCATGAACAAGATGTCTCATCTTATTCAGACTCAAACGATTAGTGAAGTAGTGGTTGAGATTTGTATTTATCCCAGTAACACAAGTCTTTTATCGTTCACCAAAAAGATTAGTTCATTAACAATTTCTGCTAATTTTGGGTTTATCAGTAGATGGCGACAAATGACCATCTTTTAAATATGGAACTAGCAATTTCATTAAAACTAAAGGACAGTCATTCATAACCTGAACAAATATAATTATCCTTTAGTAAAATTTGTGTCTACAGTTCTACTAAAAGACTTGTTTAAGCATTATAAACGTCATTCACCACAAAATGACAATAAAGAATATCTATCATTTTGTTTGTGAACTGCTAAGCTTCACACTTTAGCAAGCTATACATAAAAAGACAATAATATTAGCCTAAAAATTTATTTTGAGTTTCAATAATGTCAAATGTAATTTTAATGTTCATTACTCACTTATCCATAGTTCATCCGGCCCTCTTTTCTTGCTAAACAAAATTGCCGAACTGAATGAACAAATTGCCGCCTCCTCTCATTCAGCCAGTCAGCAGATCCTTGTTTTCGAACGAGTGTGTTCCTTAAGTTTGTTCACGAACAAGATGTCTGGTCTCATTCAGAATCAATTGACCAACTATTATTTCAGTGATAGGAGTATTCATTCAGCAGGTGAAACCAATGATATGATCCTTCTTTAAAAAACAAATTTTATTTTGGGCCTGACATGGAACTCAAAGTTCAAACAATTTCAACTTTGGAAGAAGCATCAGTCAACAATAATCCGGGCAATTGACATATATGCTAAGTTTTCTTTGAAATGACAACTTTAAACCAAAGTGATTTTAACACATGTTCTGTGTCACTAATGATGTCTTTTAGAGTAGCTACAATGCAACAAGAACTATTTAAAAACTAAATTAATAGAGATATTACAAAGATATACAATTTATGAAAATTCATTTTTATTAATAAATATATACCTTATTGTTTCCGAGCACCCAGAGACACAGTTATTGAACTAATTTAAATTTACTAAGAACATCCAAAGACTTTAACGTAAATGAGTCCTCTTATTGCTTACTGAACTTGATGTATCAAAGCAATGACAAAGACTTTACTGTTTCCTGTACACCTCCTGCTTTCTTGCCTGACAAACTTGTAAAATCACCCTTCCATGACAGTATCGGACAGAAGCATTTCATGTAGAGATCAAAATGGCTCTTGAGACTCAAGTTGAGCGATACATTGATACCCCGACACGAGTCATGAGGAAGCCCCTTTAGTGTACCACAGTTAGATTGACAACTCCATTGCATATGGATTACTGTGGACTATAAGCAGTGATAAACTCATGTTCAGTCAAGATATGGAAATAAAACAAACAATATACTGACTTATGGTGCCACTTTTTGAAATGTCTATTCAATGCTTTACTTGTCTGCCTCAATAATGTAGTATTATATCATTTTAATTATATTCAATCAATAATTATAAAGAATAAGATAATCTTTTTTTGAGACCTTTTCTCAGCAAATATTGATTATATGAGATTACAAGATTTGACATAATGTTAATTTCTTAATTACAGTAGCATATGATGCAATTCATTTGATTTAAAGTTTTGGTAACTTTATAATAATGTAACATTAGTTAACATGACCAACACTTTAACAGCAGTTATTAATGTTGTTTAATGTTCATTTCAACATGATGTTGTATATGTTAACATTAGTTAATGCGCTTTGAGCTAACAATGAAGACTTTTAATTTTATTAACTAACATTAACAAAGATGAATTAATCCTGTAAAAATGTAATGTTCATTTTTTGTTAATACCTAATGCATTAAAGTTAACAAACTGAATGTTAACAAATGGAATAGAACATTATTGTTGTGTTTCCAAGCTTTTAATCAATTTGCAGCATCATTTAAATGGTAAAACTGAAGTTCTCAATCAACAGTTAAACTTGGAGTGTAACAGATGCGCTAAAGATTAGTCGGCTTGCAGCAAAGCCAATTTTCAATCACTATTCAGCAATGGTTTTTCTAACAAAAGTACATGTCAAGTATATAGATTCAGTTAGGACAGAAAATTGACTGGTTGCATGCTCTTATATTTACAGTATATATTTGTACTTGTCCACTGCTCAGCACTTCCCTTAGAGATATTTAAGTATGAGGTGATTTGAACATTGAATAGCTCCCAGGCATCTTTGACAGTCCAGTATTGCACATTGCTAACAATGTTCATGTACTTTCAGGTGAGGTCCAGGCATCCAAGACTACCAAGAGCATTGTGGCTGTATTAACTGCACTCACAAACAGTCCTCGATAAAGTAACTGTGAATTTCCCTGTGGCTCGTGCAGACCAGAAAATGACCAGGCGCCAAGACGCATGAGAAACAGGAACAGGTCAATGCAACTGCAAAACAAAAGTTCAGTGATTTACAGTGATTCTGTGTATATTTCAAATATTCCTAAATACAATCATTTGCAGAATGTGTATGTGTGTGTATATATATATATATATATATATATTTTACATTGGATACATGCACTGGCTTTTTAGCTTTGTAAATATTATTTGAGGGCAGCTGTTTTAATCAAAGTTGTTCTCACATTTCTAATTTCCGTACATCTCGTATACCATATTTCGCATCTTATTTACTATTTAAAATACAAAACTGATGTCATCATTAACACACTATAGCTGTTTTGTCTTCTAGTATGTATTTTATTGACCTGATTTCCTTTGTTCCCTTTTGTTTTTTTAATTTTCAAGATAAATTATTACATCTATCACTCCATATTTAACATATGTCTTACTGTTTAAATGTATATATTAATTTTAAATGAACCTCTATGCTTCTTAAATTAATTTTACTTGGAAAATTGTGTACATTGTTTTTTTATATGGAAAGAAACAAACTAGTCACTCCATATATACAGTTTGTCATTGCGTTTTCTGACTGCTAAATTTCGTTCTACAAATTGGTGTTCATGTACTTGTGTTCTCTAAAACTGGCTGTTTACTCAACCTTACACTTAAAATACTTTTTTAGGGAAGGAATAATAAAATACAGCTTTTTTTTATCTGTAGATATTGATATGGTCGATACAAGTCTTTTAATGGACACATAATCCTCTAACCAGGGATATTTCTTATTCAAATCAGGTTTGAAGTCAACACAATTCCACCCAGGACTGTAAATCATTATTTTAGCTGTTAAACTCGCTCTCCGTTCTCCTTTTGGGTTTAGAAAAGAGAACTCTGAGAATTGTTACATTTTGTTCAAGTCTGTTTTTTTATATTATTATTCACTAGTTCAACGAGTGTGCTTGTTTGTTCATCTCAAAATCAGTACAGTGTAAGAAACTACAACCAGCTTGTTAATCAGTAAATTCATTGATTTACACCAATAGCTCAGCTGATGTTGCAATATGAGTTTGAACGCTATAAAGCAATCTTGCATCATCCTAATCAGCTTTATTTTCACTGCCAAAAGACATGAACTGAAAAACTGAGTAGGCTACATTGTAATGGATGAAATGTATGCCTTTTATTGTAAATGCAGACAGTGTACATTTTTTTCTTGCAATGCCTAGCAAGAGCAAATCCTCTAGAGCATTGAAGTATTTGCTGGCAAACCCATGTACAGTAATGCATCATGTCATGTCAATGTTTTATAAATTAGAGCTCAGCAAAACTGTAGCACATTTAAAATACTGCATAGATCTTCTCATCACCTGAGGCCAAGCATCCCTACAGTGGTACAAGAGGAGGCGTTTTTGCTAGATTTTATATGCTTTTGGTGCCCTGTCAGCTTCTCTAGTTTCATCTAATGGATAGTTCCAGTCAGTGCAAAGTTATTAAGTCAGTTGTAGACATTCTCTATATGGCTATGAATTAACTGATTGTGTAATTGTATGAAGTGAATCTGTCAAATGATTATTCATAAAAATTCTCACTGTTGAGTCAAAACATTATGACCATGGGTGAAGCGAGTAATGTTGATCATTTCCTAACAAGGCCACATGTAGATTTAGTTATAGGAAAAATTATTTTTAATACTTCAGTATTAAGCAGGCTTAAAATCGTTTTCATTTTTAAAACTTTCAATTAAAAGTATATTTTACAAGTCAAGGAAAAAGTTCAATATTTTGTTACTTTTTATCTTGTAACAGAAATAACAGATTTTTTTTTTTTTTTTTATCTCTAGGGTTCACAGTTGAAGAGGTCCACTGCATATTTATTCATTTACATTCTGTTCACAGAAAGAGAGAGTGAAAATATCTCAAGCCCTTTCCCTGGCTGCTGTCTCTGTTCTCTCATTGATATTTTATTTCTGCCCCTCATTATAATGCTCCCCTTTGCCTTACTCTCAGTCAGGAGGATCTGGGGAGAAAACTGATTGATGTTGAGCCATCACATCTATTCAAGCTATAAATAGAAAGCACCTTAGCCTAGTAATGGGGTAGTGAAATATTCAATTAATTTAAACACTTGCAACCTCTTGCCTTTACCCGGGATACCTGCATGCTGCCCGCCTAAAAATACACAGGAATAAGGAATAAGGAAGTAAATAAAAGAAAGATCATGTGTGAATGTCAGAGAGAAATTCAGGGGAAAAAGCAGAGTAAATTTAGCCATGCATTGGTTAAAAACATTGGGAGAACATTGATATGTAAAGGGATTATGTCATCATTTTCATGCCATTTACTCAACCTGTCATCATTTATGTTCCATATTTGTGAACTTAGAAAATTTAACCCAAAAATGTAAATTCTGTCATAATTTACTCGCCTTCACTCACTTTCATTAAGTGGAAATAAACAGCCTGGACATGCTGTTATAAAACTAATTTTGTATTCCACGGAAGCAAGAAAGTAATATGTGTTTACGAGTAAATATGTTTGATGAGTAAACATTTTCTCTTTAGGTTTTCTCATCTTGCTTATTCATGTTATTATGGGATTTTCCTTGACTGTAGTTGGAACAGACAGTCAAAAAGCATGTGTCAACTCCTCATCCCTTTGCATCCCAAATGTCCAGCCTAGTTTATATCTCCTACTTCAGAATTCCCCAATGCTGCTGTAGATAAGCATAGAGTGACAGTAAACTGGGGATCCTGATAGGTCTCATAACCTTCAGCTCAGGCAGAAATAGGATGCTGTGACAGCAAAGCAACATATTTCTTCCCAGATGCCATCTGTTCCTTAGCATCACACAAACAAGAATATAAATCTTTCACAAGTTAGTGCACAGTTAAAGTTCTCCTTTTGTGTAAATGAATTTCTCATAAAGTTTAAAACTATCAGTGTTTTTTTCTGGAGGTTTGTGTTTCTCTGCAGGCCTACTGTATATAATTGTTTTTCATAGACATTATAATGTACATCAGCTCTTAACCTCTATTTTAATTAGATTAAATGAAGTTCAATCGGCAGCATTTGTGGCATAATCTGGATTACCACAACAAATAAATGTGTCCCTCCATTTCTTTAAAAAAAGCAAAAACTGAGGTTACAGTGAGGCACTTACAATGGAAGTGAATGGGGCCAGATTTTAGAGGGTTTCAAGGCAGAAATGTGAAACTTATAATCGTAAAAAACATACACTTGTACCTACATTAATTCTTCTGTAAAACATGTGTAGTTGAGCTTCTTCTTCTTCTTCTTTAAATCATCATTTACATACAGTAATTTTAGGGTTTTATGATTTATGGCATCACGTTGTCATGGCAACGAAGTTGTAAAGCTGGATATAACTTTACTAAGTATGTAATAATACACACATATTAAGATACGATACGATGCATAGCCTCATGATACTATAAAAGCACCCACAAATGTTTAGCTCTGACTTAATTAAAGGATTCAGCATAAATGTATTTTAAATCATAAATGTCACAAAAGTGTCTGATATTGCCAACAAAAAGCAGAGCTCTAAGAAACTTAAACAAGAGCACTGCATGAATTTTGTTTGATTGTTGAGCAAAACTAATATCAACTCACAATTTTCATGTTTTTCTTGAGAAAATAAGTTTGTCTACACTCATCATTTATATTGTATAGCACTTTTCACAATACACACACTTTCAAAGCAGCTTATAGAGAACCATGCCTTGTTGTCTGAAAGCCCCCTGTGAACAAGTGACTGTAGCAAGTTTAGTGATGAAAAAAAAAACTTGAGAGGAACCTGACCTCTGGTTTTACTAAATATGTACATAATCCAATATTATTTAGCAGCTTGAGGAAAAACGATCAGCACATGTAATTATTTGTGCCCTCTTCCCCATTTGCGCGGTGATGTCGGTGTAAATAAAATGACATGTTTGATGTACTATAGCATGGTACTGTTGTCTGGCAAATTCGACAAACTGTAGTGCCACAAAACAAGCTACTTGGCGTTTCCCATCGATCTTCTCGCCTGTGTACTGTAAGTGTTGCTCTTTTTTCCTGTGAGCGCTCAGCGCCGCCTCTCCGGGGAGGAGACTGTTCCGCAGCTCTTAATATTGCGCTACTTGGTTTTAAATACACTATAATCAAGGTTGGGAGGATTACTTTTTAAATGTATTCCACTACAGATTACGGAAATGTAATTTGTAACATATCCAGTTAGATTACTCAAGGTCAGTAATATAATCTAAATACTTTGGATTACTTCTTCAGCACTGGTAGATTTTTTCACTTGTTTTGACTATAAAAACTCTGTCAGTACAGTGAGACAAAATCCACATGTTAAAAATACATTCTCTAAAAACCTACATATCTTATGCAGTGTTGTTTCTAAAACAAGATAAATCAAATCGATATTTTTTTTAAGATTTTTAGATATTTTTACAGGAAAACAATAAAAAAAAACATATATTATCAAGAATAACATTTTTGCCCTAATATCTAGAATATCTAGAGGTCTTACTAGAAAAAAAGAAATTATGATCCATCGTGAATTTTCTTGATGAAAAAAATATGATCATGTCTGGTAACATGTGCAGGTAAAATGCGATTTTTGCATAAAAATAAATATTTGTGGTAATCAATATTATGTCACAAATGCTGTCGATTGAGCTTAACTTGTATTGAACCTGGAATATTATTAATGGGTCTATGTGTAGCCCACTTTTAATTCCAGCCATTTTGCTTTGCTGGAGTGTTACAAGGCAAGATGAAATGTAACACTGAAAGTTGCTTCTTTGTGTGTTGCAGTGTTTGTTATTGACTCTCTGAAGGATTTGCCATAACAGATTTTCATTCACAAAAATAAAAGCAACAGTTTGTCAGATGTAAATTACAGCCCATCTGCTCAAAAAGAAATGTTTGCTTATACTTAAAATTCAAAGCAGGAGTTGCAGAGGGTTTTGCCAATAAGGATAGATAAAAAAGAGACCTTAGAGAGAGCATGAAGTCATGGGTTATTCAACAAAATAGGTGTAATTACTGTGTAAACAATAATTTAGACAATAAATAGTTAATGTCAACTTTTACTATGTAATAGTATAGGCATTTTATAAACAAAAATCACAGTAATCCCAAAACAGTAATCTAATATTTTATACATTTTGTTTTGTTATTTTGTCATGAGGATTTCATTTTTGGACCCACCCCTGTGTTTCCACAATTCTTCTAGCTATTTTAGCCAATATTTTGATTACAAACAATACAAATAAGATGTATTGTATTGTATTGTATTGTGTAACACAGTTAAGGATGGGCAAGGAGGAGGCGAGAACCGGCTTGTCAACATAAATCATAATTTAATGCAAACTTAAACCAAAAGCACATAAACACAAACACGACGGGCATGCCCGTAATTCTCTCTCGAACCATCGTCACCGGCCGCCTTTATCCCTCGCGCGCAACATCAGGCCGATTGGGGACCGGGCGCGCGATATTCCGAATTTTATTGGTGCTATAGTGGCAAAAAGTAGCATGTTTATTCTACATCTATTCATTATCCCATATGTTGGGAAATAAATGAAAATGCATACCCACATATTTACCTATTTAAATATAACTAACTACAAACTAATTAACCAACTAACCATAATCATTTGTCCTTTGTCACCAGCACTAGTTTTATGATAATGTGTTTTGACATGGACATGGACTAAAACATTTTCAAATACCAAGAATACCAGCATTTGCTCATGAGAACTTTCCCATTAGCCACACTGTATGGCGATCCTGTCATGCAATGTCAGTGTTTTTCTTTGGCATAGCATAAGCTCATTCACATGCATGGCAAACACAAGCTAAATATTTTCACAATGGGTCAAGGGGCTGCTGCTGCACAAAATGTTATGTAACAACTGGATTAGAACGACCATATCTAGCTAGCTAAGATCAGAAAACTGTCCTCTATTTATATACTGTGAGCCCCAAAAAAGAATGGGCACTGTTTTATTTTCAAAGGCTGGTGGATGTTCTCCCTGTCAGTCACAGATGCACACAGAGTCAGCAGTTTGACATTTGACCCAAGTGTTTTTTCAAGCAGTGAGTTTAGTGAATGGTGAATGCCAATAATAGAACAAATGTTAATCATGAGCTTAAACCAAAATGTGCTGTGATCTAAACAATATTTGTAATTCTGGGAGAGGATGGAACACTTCAACACTTCTTTACAGTAAAAAACTCAATAATAAAAAATGGCTGCAGTTGTTGCCAAAAACCCAATGTAAAAAATGTGGTGACAACTTTTCAGGAATTTTTGGATTGTATTTTGGTGCCTGTATATTTTACAGTCAATAACGGTATCATTAACTGATATAATGTTAATCTACTAACCTATCTGAACCAATAAAAATCTGTGTTATATGCTGATACACTGTGAAGTGGTAAAATAGAAGGTGTCATTATTTGAAGTTCATCAGAATTGGCATTTCAATGAACCATAGTGTCATAAGACAAAATGCTATCAGAATAACACAAATTACATTAAAATTATGTAGTAAACATTAACTGAACAACCTAATGTAGACAACTGATTACACAAATGTGAAGAAACATTAAATAAATAAAATATAATCAAATATGATGTGTCACACAGGGACTTTTGTAAACAAATGTTCTGTTTCACCATAAATTAAAGGGTGCATTAATTCATTTTTCACTCATTAAAATTTTTACACAAAGAAATGAACAGGATTTTGGAAAAAGCATGTTTTAGAGGTCGGTGATAGGGGATTTTGCAGATACCTATAACGTGTCTGATATGGGTATATGGGTATAAAGGAGGAGCCTGCATAATGCTTATTTAGGTTTTGTGCTGAGGAGCCGAGAATCAGGTCCCGGCCATTTCAGCGGGTAGTTCAGCATTGTGGCAGGAAGGACACAACATCTCATTCCCTCCATCAGGTGGGGAATATGGTGACTGGGGCAGAGGGGCCTCTGCACAAGGAAGATGCAGTTTACTAGCAGGGAAAAGTTTTTCAGCTGAGATATGCATCGCAAGGGGTTACCTACGGGGAACCTGCGCATGTGGATCACCTATCCCAGTAAAGGGCTTAGATAGCACATGTACTGGGCATGCAGTGAGTTTCTCCATAAACTCGCCTGCCACAGGGCTCTTCAACCTGGGAACACATTTGTGAATGCTACTGGTAATCAACAACGCAGACCACTTGAGTCTTCAGCTTAAGGGAGGGGAAAGGTTCTAAGTGCAAGCGATATACCCGGCTGGCTGACCCGGACTTACCTCTTTGTTCCTGCTAAGACACGGACTAAACCTGCTCAACCCGTAGATTGTAGAACCATGCAAAGGTGTTGGGTGAGCCCGCTGCTCTGCAAATGTCTGTTAGAGAGGTGCCACTGGTCAGAGCCCAGGAGGCCACCACACTCTTGGTAGAATGGGCTCGTAGCCTTGCCAGGGGCGGCACATGCTGAGCTTGGTAAGAGATAGCTATGATCCAATGGGCGATCCCCTGCTTGGAGACAGCGCTTAGTCTCTAAGCTCTGAGTGTGATCCAAAAGATGCGTAAAGCATGCACCGGACACGGCAATGTCAAGACTAGGTCTGTCTCCTCCTGGGGCAGCTCTTGCAGGTTCACCACCTGATCCCTGAATGGAGTCATGGGAACCTTGGTCACATAGCCCGGTTGGGGTCTCAGGATCACATGGGAGTAGCCCAGACCGAACTCCAGGTACGTTTCGCTGACAGAGAATGCTTGCAGGCCCACTATCCTCTTGATGGAGGTGAGAGCCATCAGGGGGAAGTCTTCAGAGAGTGCCTTAAGCTCTGCTGACTTTAAGGGCTCAAAGGGAGCCCCCTCATAGGACTTGCAGGACTACAGAGAGGTCCCACGAGGGAATGAGGCACAATCTGGTGGGATTCAACCTCCGCCTCTCAGGAACTTGATGATCAGTTTGTGTTTTCCTAAGGACTTACCACCCACTGTGTCGTGGTTGCCGCTCTAGCAGCTACGTACACCTTCAAGGGGGAGGAGAACAACTGTCCCTCCAACCTCTCCTGCAGAAAGGAAAGCACCGAGCTGATTGCACACCTCTGGGGGTCTTTGCGTTGCGGGAAGAACACCACTTAGCTAACACACGTCACTTCAAGGCATACCAGTGCCTCATATTAGAGGGGGCCCTCACCTGAGTGATCATGTCTACTACGACGGGTGGTAGGACACTGAGGTCTTCCGTGTCCCATCCAGGGGCCAGTCATGGAGGTTCCAGAGGTCTGGTCGTGGGTGGTAGATGGTGCCCCATCCCTGAGAAAGAAGGTGCTTCCTTAGGGGAATTCGCCAGGTATGGGCTGAAGGAAGGAGCATGAGGCCTAAGAACCAAGTACCTTGCACAGGGTCTGTGCAAGCAGGCTCACTGGGGGAAATGCATAATTGCGTTGTCTAGGAGGCCAGCTGTGTGCCAGCACATCTATACTGAGGGGTGTCTCGGTCAGGGCATACCAAAGCGGGCAGTGGGAGGATTCTGGGGAGGCGAACAGGTCTACCTGTGCCTGCCAGTATCGAATCCAGATCAGCTGGCCCACCTGAGGGTGGAGTCTCCACTCTCCCTTGAGGATAACCTATCATGACAGCGCGTCTGCTGAAGTGTTGAGGTCACCCAGGATGTGAGTGGCTGGCAGCGACTTGAGGTGCTGTGGACTCAAGAGGAGGAGATGGCAGGTGAGTTGTGACATACAACAGGAGTGTAAACCGTGATGATGGATGATACATGCCAGCATTGCTTTAGGTTTTAGAGTCAGTTTAGATCTCATATGCATCAACCCAAGCGGTGTGGCCACTGCTGAGGACGCCATATGCCCCAGGAGCCTCTGAAATAGTTTCAGTTGAATCGCTGTTTTCTGTCTGAATGCCTTCAAACTGGTCAGCACCAACTGTGCACGCTCATTCTTGAGGTGCGATCATCGAGACTGAGTCCAACTACAAACCGAGTTGCGTTGGGATTTACCTGGCGGAGGTGGTCCCATTGAGGTCCTCAAATCGCCCCAGTGCTAGATTAGTAGGTAGAGAGACCGAGGCGGGCAGCCGCTGGGGTGGCTCACTTTATTACGAATTTGAGATGTGACCGCAACATTGCCAGAAGGCGAGAGATAGCGAGCGCAACCAGGAATAACACACAGAAAGAAAGGCATTTTTAAAAAGACACGTCTTTACAAAGATGTTCTGTTGTGTGCCGCTCTTTTAGAATATACACTTTTAGGAATTATACTCTTTTAGTTTGTTCTGCCGAAGTGCCCAGGAGCAATCTCTGCAGTGCACTGGTGCAGAGAGGGGGAGAAGCCACTGTAATGCGCTGTCAGAATCCAGCAGAGGTGAATTGAAGCCTTGGGAATTCAGCTCGCTTATTTCTCAATTAAATAGCTACCACTTGGCTCTGAAGAGAAAATCTGAATGAGCGGTATTTACGCCCCTCCTTTATAAACATATGTTTGGGGGAGTGGCATGCAAATACCACTTGCCAATTCCCATTGGCCTTTTATCCAAGATCAGATGGTGTCTCGGGCTCCCAAGAGTGACCCCTAGTGTCACTACATCAACACAACTTCGGGAGAGTGACAGATAGGGATCTAAGGATGTGGAAAACTCTGATAACCGATTAATCTGCCGATAGATTTTTCTTACTATGACAGGCACAGACACAGAGGCTACAAGAGGACAATATTTATAAAATCACAGATGCATTTTATTGTTAAACTAAAATTCAATAATTACCAGAAACAAATTAAGATTTGGTGCATAATATGGCATTTGTAACTATAAACATGCCTGAAACACACTTGGTACTCTTATTTTGAAGTGACAGACACTTGTCACATGATGGAATAAAAAAATAACTGTCTGCAACTATATTCATATATTTTGACCTATAACCAATAGTTCCAAAAATGAACTATCAGTCATTATTCGATTATTCGGTAAAACTGAAATATTATACCGATTATTCGGTAAAACTGAAATATCAGTCTACCTCTAATATGTTAAAAATGATTTACATGAGATGAAAACTCAGTCTTAAATCAGTCTTTTAGAGCTGTTTTATTCTACATGGAGCTGGAATGATGACACCACAAGACCAGCCGAATTCTCACTTCATCCTTGTAATCTGCCTGATTTCGGAAGCTTTTGTTTGGCATAAATTAATCGTGCACTCACAAATATGTCTGCCGATAGGGTATTTCTACAATTGAATCGGTAATCAAAAACATTTATTTTTGTGTGATGCTGCATCCAGAACAATAAGTGTCAGTAGAAGACATACATAATATATGACAAAAAAAACATAAATACAAAAAATTACTTAGTGCACCTTTCAGCTGACTCGTATTTTGTACTTAACAAAGAAGAATTTTAACAATATTATACTGTAAAAGTACATGTATTGTCTCACTTTATTAACAATGTATTGTTAATCAGGTTTTTATTGAAGCATTTTTGCAATCTTTTTCCATTAAACTTTTTACAGTGAAGGAAGGATTGTCAGAAGTATAAATAAACCTACAGTTAACAGGACTTTGTCTTCTCTTACCAGCTGCCATATTCACCCTGTAGCTCAAGACTGGCTGCCTTGAACTACAGGCTAAGCAGGAATGAGCCTGATCTATACCTGGATGGGAGACCTCCTGGGGAAAACTAAGGTTGCTGCTGGAAGAGGTGTTAAGGAGTCCAGCAGGGGGTACTCATCCTGCAGACTGTGTAGGTCCTAATGCCCCAGCATAGTGATGGATACACTATACTGTAAAAAGGCACCATCCTTTGAATGAGATGTTAAACCAAGGTCCTGACTCTCTGTGGTCATTAAAAATCCCAGGACAATTCTTGATTGTCCCCCCCAAATCCCCCCCATTGGCCCTTAACAATCATGGCTTCCTAATAATCCCCATCCATTAATTGGCTCTATCACTCCAGTCTCTCCTCTGCACCAATAGCTGGTGTGTGGTGAGTGTACTGGTGCACTATGGCTGCTGTCGCAACTTCCAGTGCTGCACACTGGTTGAGGAGAGTCCCCAGTTCAATGTGTAAAGTGCTTAGAATGAGTTAATCTCATTCTAAGGGCATTGAGAGGAAGAATGTGTGTTATAAATAAAAAGTTTATGTCTCTGTACTCTTTGACCTGAAACACGGGTTGGTGGAACTGTTCTAGAGCTAGGCAGCTCATTTTATGTTTTTAAAGAGCTTAACAAAAACAAAAGTTGTCTGCATTTTTCACCACTTTCTATTGTAATACTTTCGGATCCTTAAAATATACATTAAATGGTAGCAGATTGATTGAAATGTGCTCTTTGCTAATTGTTATCCTGTGGCAGGCCCACAGCCTTATGGATCCATTGAATAGGCTCACTTAGTTAGTGGCATTTTTCCGCTCATTGACTGAGCGCAACAAAATTATACTGGAAGTCAAATATTTACCACAGAAATGATGTCTAATTAGGATCTGGGACGTGTTTACAGTGTAACTTTCTCTGCAGGAGTCAGGGCACTTCCATTTGTTTAATGAGAGCTTTTTTGACTAAATTGACTGGGGTCAAAGGTCACAGTTTATACTTCCTACACAATGTTACTGCATTATTGGATCTTGAAAATGGTTACATGCACTGTATGCTTCAGTATTACCATGAGACAGCAGATGTATATGCTTAATAATAACAATAATAATCCTTAAAAGATTTTGAACTCTTGTTCAGATTAAAAGTAGATACACTTGGACATCCTTCAAATGAAATGTGTTGATTTTATATGATCTTTATGTTAAATATTGCATTATAGCTCACTCAAAGAGACTTTCTGACTGTACTTTTCTGACCGCGAATGAATAAGAACGCGTTCGAGGCATGCACACTACAACTGATTTGTGACACTCTTTTAGTTCAGTCAATGGGCAGTGCATCCGCAGATGACGTGCACAGATGAGGACCTGGTCAAGCTGGCCAAGAAATCTGTGTGGTGTGTGGTCAGGCCGCGCAGCTGTGCTGATGATAAAATTTGTTTCATGCATACTATGCATACTATTTCTAGAGAAAGCTGTTTCTTTTTGTCATTTTTGACCTAATATTGATCTTAAGACATGCCAGTCTATTGCATACAGTGGAAACTCAAAAACAAACACAAAGACAATGTTAAGCTTCATTTAACGAACCAAATAGCTTTCAGCAGGGTTTGAAAAAGTGATGTTCTAGTACCAAATTAGCAATTTAGCATGATTACTCAAGGATAAGATGTTGGAGTGATGGCTACTGGAAATGGGGCCTGTCTAGATTTTATCAAAAATTACTTTTTTCAAATAGTGATGGTGCTGTTTTTTACATCAGTAATGTCCTGACTATACTTTGTGATCAGTTCAATGCCACTTTGGTGAATTAAAGTACCAATTTCCTAACGAAACGGCAAAAGTTTGGAATAATGTACAGATTTTGCGGTTTCGGCAGGAAATATATATATATTATGGAATGGTATGGAGAAAATGTGTGGTAACTAGATGTGACAGCACTAGGCTCTGCAAACAGCCAACAAAAATGTGTCAATGGTTAAAAAGGAAAGAAGAATAATGTATGATAATACATAAGGGCTGTCAATTGGGCAGAGAATTCCAATTAGTACCTTAAATATTTTCTAATTTCGAATTAAACTCGAATGTTAATGTAAGCTGATTTTTTTTAATTGATGTTATTTACTTAGTCCACAAGAGGGCGCATTAAATGCATTTAACCATACAGCACCATGTTAGATTATTGCAAAGAACATTCCTGGCTGTTAAAGTGCATAAATTAAAAAAGTTTTAGCCGGTTTAATTCTCAAATTGTAAGTCAATTATAAAAAGAGTCAGGAACTGCTTCAATAGGCAGCTTTGTGTTAACATGGTGTTACACTTGCACTGGTGCCACAGTATATACTACCACAGACTCAAACTTCATAATAACAGTGATATACTAAAGTGTTTTTCATTAATTACAGCTGCATGTACACTTTTGCAATTTGTTTTTCTATGTAAACTCGCAAGACAGACATCTTTGTTTCACTTTGTTTTTGTTTATTCAGCACAGGAGCACTGTTTTTTAGATGATGTGTCTAATTAAAAAGAAATTTAAACGCATATTGATAAACCTGCTTTTTGTTAAACTGTATTTGTTGCACTGTGTCTAGCCTTTTTAAGCACAAGAAAGTGATCTGCCTGAAGTCATTGCCAGTGCTTGGCACACATCCAAAATTCGAATGCGCAGTTTTAGCATTCGAATGTGTGTATTTTTCGTCAAATTGACGTATTTTAGTTTGACAGCCCTATGCCACATATAAAATACAATCTGGCTACTATTAACAACAATACTGTATATACCACTACAATACCCTTTTTCTTTCACACACTCCCTCTTTCTTAATGCACTTTTCCTCCATCAACTTGACCTTGAATTAATTATATCCAAATTATTAGACTAAAAGTTGGCTTTGCATGTTTCCAAAAGGCATTGATAAAATTTAAATTTAAACATAAAAAAGTTAGTTAGATTTATGCTGCTCAATAAAGCAACAGTATACTAAGTCAACCGTCTGGGAAAAAAGTTTTCTTATTTATGAGTGTCAACACCAAGATCATAATCATCATCAAAAACTGTGTATTGGTGACTAGTGAGTGCTGTGCCCATGGAAGCAGCAGCGGGTGGCAGTGTACGCTGTGCAGCAATCTGATCCATTTGGAATGACAGTGTTACCTTAGGAAGTCTTGATTCCATTTAATTATTCTCTCTCCACAAATTCAATTCAAATTGAGCAACAATGTAGCTCAGCTTGTAACTTGCAACAGAGTATATGGTGAAATCTGACCGGTTTGTCTCACTTTCACCTTTTTATGAACACGCATACATGCATAAAACCTTGGAATATTCCATTACAGCCTGGTCTGAGGGGAATGGTGTTGCTTGCATTGGTTGTGCTGAAAATAATAGTGATACCAATCATATCTGCATTGTAACAGTGATATTTAAAATTTCAGCACACGTTATTTAGTATTAATGATATTAAAAAGCATATTATTTGTATTTTTAGGGGGCCCTTGGCTTCTGGGGGCCCTAGGCGGTTGCCTACCTTTGCCTTGTGCTAAGTCTGCCCCTGACCATCGGTGGAGTAAGAATGTCCATTTTTAAAAGTGAAAAGGCAACCTCCGAATTGCATTCGCCATTGTTTATGTGAATGCAGTTACTTTCTGATTTCCATGTAACCAGACCCCATGTCTCTGAGATTTCTCACTTAATGCATCACTTAATTAATCAGCAGCACTAGAGGTTATCACATTTGAATTGATGCAAAAATGCCAGATGGAGGAGGCGCTTGTCAGTATTTGGCATTTCTGGCGATAGAAATAAAATATAAAGCTGTGCACACAGACTTTAACACTTGGTTCACATAACACGATGACGCTGACAATCAAGAGATAATGAATTTTTACATGTTTGAATGTAGAATTTACTTAATATTTTCAAGTTCGTGCTTTAACTTATTCAGTGTAAAAGTACTTTATTTGAGTCGACAAAAATAAAACTCTAAAACTCTATAAAACCTTACAATTCTGCATTACATTCAAGTATATGTAAATTGCAAACCAAATGAATATGTTGTCATTTGCTACTGACAGCTCCCTCTCGTTTCATGCATGTGCAGATAGTATATCATGCAGAGTAGATCTCCCCTAAAGCAATGTTGTGTGCTGAAAGAGACTTTTCAGTTCCATCAAAATAGGAAATATATTAGGAATGTATGACTTTAATGCAGTAACAGCTGGAAAATTCCACAAGCCTTTATGGAAACTCACCTATTTGTCAGTGCAGGCTGTAAACATGTACTGATAAAGCAACCTTAATCATTTCTAATATTTTATATTACATTGGAGAAAACCTGTACTCTTTGGAATGATAATGTATATCTCAGCTGCTCATCAGAGAACAGAGGGAATGTAATTGGGCACAACTTTCTCTTGCAGATCTACACTGTTGTCACAAGGGTTATATCTTAATAAGGCCAGTTTTCACTATCACTATAAAAGGCTCTTTAACCCTTAAATGCAGGTGTTTCGCAATGCATTGTTACAAGGATTTTCAGAGACCCGGAACATATATCAATCACAAATGGATGTTCAAAACAATTAGAACATATTAGAAAAGAACACATTCGGATATAGTTTGAGGTTTTATTTTTCATATAACAAAGAGATGATGCAACAAATATAGAACACACAGAAATTTTATGAGAAGCAACCAAACACATACTGAGCTTCATGTGATACATAAGATACACAAAAGCAACACGTATTTATCTCAGCCGCTTTTTGAGTCTACTGTAAATAGATGCACAGTTTACATAATTTTAGTAGTACACCCAGATGACAACACTCATATCATAATGGTTCATGCGTTACACTTACTATAGTTTATTTCCATGTTTTTTCTTCATCAAATAGCAATGTAAAATATAAATTAAGTCAATCACTGAAACATCAGCCCCAACCTTGAGTAAGAAATAAGATGTATATTATGTATGTGTACATGCATATGGAATACTGATATTTCACCATTGTTGCACAGAAAAATCAACGTGATACAGTAGTCATCATGTGATCGTAAACTTGTATAGATATATAATAATAATAAAAATAGGATTTATGGAAGCACAAAAGAAGACACACTATTATATATATATATATATATATATATATATATATATATATATATATATATATATATATATATATATATATATATATAGGGTCTTTAATGACCCAATACACTTTTGTCAACCAAGCAATTTTATCTATTTACACTGTGTAGAAGAGGAAGGTTGAGGAATACAAAAGACATTTGGGCATAATTAAAAAAAAAAAGCATGATGTTTAAGGGGCAGAAAGAGGTCCCTGAAGACAGTTAATGCCAGTTAACGCTAATGGGAAGGACGAGACAAGAGAGTGTGGATCCAGATGTACAACTAATTATTATGGTACTGGAAGATGACAAAGAAACAATGATGAAAATAAAACACTGAGCAAAAAGGGAAATCAAATGCAACAGCTGTTTGCTGGCTTCCTTTGTATGAAACATTAACAAATTAACATGCTAACAAACAAGAACTGACAAAGACTAAGGGAAACATGAGGGCTATATATACACACAAGGGAAATGACAAAATATAGAACACCTGGGAACAAAGATGGGGAACAGTTGAGTGTGATGAGGGCAGTGCATCATGGGAAGTGTAGTCCAACTAAAATGTATTTGTATTCAATAAATTGAATACATCCAGAGGTGACCAATAGACCAAGGAGGAGCAGGAGTCAAGGCCAGGGTCCAGGGGCTTATGCCGTAAGGCATGACAGACTTCACTGGCCCGTTCAATCCAGCCCAGAAGAGGTCCTTCAAAGCCACATCATTTAAGTAAACCTTATTAGCCAACTCACAGAACTGGTAGAGGAGCTGGAGACTGAAAAAAGCCAGCAGACGATCAGGAGGCCAGTGAGGAGCCTGTAGACGATCAGGAGGCCTGAGAGGCTGCCACAGGGCCAGGACAGAGCCGCAGTTGAATCAGGGAATAGAATTCCAGGAGGCAGAGCTGCGGAAGACGCTAAGGGCGGAGCCATCATGGTCAGGAGCTCTGGCAGCGACTGGGAAACGGCCTCAATGACCGGGAGTGCTGGCATTGATGGGAGAACAGCCTTTGTGGCCGTGAGCATGGGCAGCGACTGGGGAACGACCTCCCTGGTCGTGAGCACAGGCAGCGACTGGGGAGCAGGAGCCCTTCTTCGCTTCCAGACAGCCGTGAGCACAGCTTTGGGAGACTCGGAAGGCAGAGAAGTGGAAGGCTCGATGAATGAGGGCAGAGCCATGGAGGCTCAATGAAGAAAATCTCCAGGACCACCGAAGCTTGGGAGAAAGTGGTCTCCACTGAAAGGAGCCATAGTAAAATTCCTCTAGGGCTGGAGCGGGCATGAAAGCTGGCTCTGGATTGGACGAGGCTTGCAACGTTGGCTCATTGGCCATCGCAGGCCTGCAGGAGGGAGCCATGGAAGCCACAGCAAGAGGTTTGACCACTCCATCGCTCCTACAGTGAAGGCTGATCCACTAAATAACAAAGCCATATCAATGAATTGGGCCAGGGTCCGTCATAAGGCATGACGGATTTCACTGGCCAGTTCAATCCAGCCCAGAAGAGGTCCTTCAAAGCCACATCATTTAAGTAAACCTTATTAGCCAACTCGCAGAATTCCTCCACGTAATCTTCCAGCGAGCGATTCTCCTGACACAGCTGGAAGAGTCTCACTGCTGCATTCACATTTAGGCTTGGTCGGATCTTCTGTCACGCTAATGGGAAGGACGAGACAAGAGAGTGTGGATCCAAATGTTCAACTATTTAATATGGTACTCAGAAGAAGATGACGAAGAAACTATGATAAAAATAAAACACTGAGCACAAAGGAAAATCAAATGCAACAGCAGTTTACTGGCTAACTTTGTATGAAACAATAACAAATTAACATGCTAACAAACAAACAAGAACCGACAAAGACTAAGGGACACATGAGGGCTGTATACACACATGGGTAATGACAAAATATAGAACACCTGGGAACAAAGATGGGGAACGGATGAGTGTGATGAGGGCAGTGCATCATGGGAAGTGTAGTCTAACTAAAAGTCCAACCATAAAGAGAAGGTGATGGGATGATTGAGCTACGACAGTATTCAATAAACTGCATCCTTTTTTCTGGACAGTGAAAATATTCCATAGCTTTTAGTAGCCAAGGCTTTTTATGTGCCTATACAGAATTGTACAGATCATGCCATTAAAAAACAACTACTGACAACCATAGCCACAGTTTCATACAGTTCTGTGTTAAATATGAAGGGAAGCATTAACACTAGGATGGAAATGACACTATCAGTAGGGTATTGGTGCCTTATGGCTATGCTTAGCATCAAAATAGAATAGTTGTTTCTTCAAATCTCACCATTAAAATCTATTAAAATGCTGAAACCTCTGCAGTTTCCAATAAAAGGGGCCATTCAGACCAAACGGCTAGACGCAGCGCAACTAATATAACAGAACGCAGGTGTCTCGTGATGGGGTTTTAATAGTTGAAGTTGTTTTTAAGGGGATAGTTCACCCAAATATGTAAATTCTCTCATCATTTACTCACCCTCTTGCCATCCCAGAAATGTATCACTTTTTTCTTCAGCTGAACACAAACAAAGATTTTTAGAAGAATATCTCAGCTCACAATTGGTTCTCACAATGCAAGTGAATTATGACCAGAGCTTTGAAGCTCCAAAAATCACATATAAAAATAATCCATATGACTCCAGTGGTTACATCCATATCTTCAGAAGCAATATGATAGGTGTGGAAACAGATCAATATTTAATTTTGTTTTTATTTATTTTTTTTTTACCATAAATCTCCTCCTTCACTTACAAAATTTGAAAGGAGATTTATAGTAAAAAAGTACTATAAATAGAATATTGATCTGTTTCTCACCCACGCCACATCTTCAGAAGCGATCATATCGCTTCTGAAGACTTGGATTTAACCACTGAAGTTTTACAGATTGCAAAAGTTCTGGTCACCATCCACTTGCATTGTAAGGACCTACAGAGCTGGAATATTTCTTCTAAACACCTTTGTTTGTGTTCAGCAGAAGAAAGAAAGTCATACACATCTGTGGTGGAATGTATGAGAGAATTTTCATTTTTGGGTGTACTATTCCTTTAACTTGACACAGCGTCTGAAAACAGCTTAAAACATGTTAACGTAGAAAACAATTGAAACGTGGCGCTAACGGACGTACGAACGTGTTCTGTGTGAACAGCCCCAAACGGAGAACACGCCTGAGCATGGACACGAACGGTGTGCTCGTTCACGGAGAGAACTGCCCCTCCAATTATCAGTGTGCCCCCTCTGCACTCCCTTCTCACTTCAGTGCACTCAACCATGAAATCCAGCGCTGGATTTCAAGATACCGCTCGGATGGAGATTTACAAACCCGAGCCATGATGATCCAGAAGAGGAGATGGAGGGACGCATGATTAACACTCTAGTGCTGGTGTGCTCATGAGAAAGGCAAGACATCATCTCAAGTGGAGCAAAACTCAAAACAGCTGATGAGGAGCAGAAAGAAGAAGAAGAGAAGATTTGACAAAGTAGTGAGTGATTTTTAAAGGATTTCTCAAACCTTATTTGTCAATGAACCTGTTTTGCATAGCGTATTTGATATTCTGCAAAAAGTTCCTGATATTCTCTATCGTTGGAAGGCAACAGAAGTGGACATGCGTTGCTTGAATCGTTATGTGCTTTAGTAATAGATCAACAATAAACGTTCTGGTGTGAATAGACGTGCATAAAAGAAAAAATCTGGAGCACTAAATTATTCCTCAAATGTGTGTTACCTTGCGAAAAATCACAGCTCCACTGGATAATAATGAGGAGAACATTACGTTCACATTCACTGGTTTGCTAGAGAGTGTTTTCACAATTGGCTGAAACACTGCAGATGCCAGGTAAGATAGCTTGAAAGAACATTAATATCCTGTCAGATGAAGAACCAATTTCTGTCTTGCCTCCCAATAACTATGTAAAATCTCCATAAAAAATCTGTATTGTTTCAGTTTAAAGTTCTAAAAATGGTGTCATCCCTTTGATGACATCTCCCATATCAAGATCACAATGTTACCAGTGTACAAACACAAAATGCTGAACACATATGGCTCTCCTTTGCATGATGATCAAGGATAAAAAGCACTGTAAAAGTGGTAATCTGCAGTTTTTACCTTAAGGAGCTATTTCTGCCTAGGTTTCTAGGTTGGTTTAACCTAATGTGTTCAGGTTGATTCAGACATGTTAAATAATATTTTTGATTTGAATAAACCAGTTATTTAGATGTAACCACATGAAGCACTTTTCCACCCCAGCGGAATTCAGATTAATATCAAGACATATTGTGAACCATAAAAATTAGTCCATAAAATTAAACACAATTCACCACCATTTTAAAAAGTCCTTCAGCTGTCTGTTCCTTTCATAGCATCTATTATTTTTATTAATGGGATCATGTGAAAACATGATTGTGTTTTCATTTACAAATAAAGACACAGAAAAAAATATATAGAACACATGTACAACAGAATTTTTATAAAAGGGATTAAAAACAGTCTAGAATTACAATAGCCTCACCAGCAGTTGTTTCTTTAAAATTACTGCTTGCTTTTAACCTCTCTCACTCTCTCTCTCTCTCTATCTCTCTCTCTCTCTCTCTCTCTCTCTCTCTCTCTCTGTTTCCCCCAGTGGCTACACCTGATCTTTTAGATCCCAAATCAGCCACACACAACACCAAACCACGGTTGTCTTTCTCCTCCAAGCCCATTGTCTTCAACTCGGAGGATGATTGTGACACCATAACCACCGTAATGAAGTGGAAAACAGTGTTGGCAATTTTCCTGCTAGTAGTTCTGTACCTGATCATTGGAGCCACAGTCTTCAAAGCCCTGGAACAGCCCCAGGAGAGCTCACAGAAGTACCTCATCTGGAGGGAGAAAATTAACTTCCTCTCCAGGCATGCCTGTGTCAACGACTCTGAGCTGGAGGACCTGGTCAAGGTACAAAGCTTAGCCATTCACTTGAATTTAGAATGCCATGTATTTATTTGTGTGGGTGAAATTATCCTTCTAGAAATTGATTCAAATCATATGCTGGTTTTGTCTGCAGGACATTGAGCAGATAGACTCAAATCTTTGCCAAAATCAATAACAAAGACTGTTATGTTGGCAAAAACAGTCTGCAACCTGATTATGCTGTATATTACAGAAGGACAAAATAAGGTTTCTAAAAAAACACCAAATGATAAGCCAAAAATGCATGTTGGTCTCCAGCTCCAGCTGTTTCTGAAGTGATATTCAACTCTTAGTAATAAGAGGGATTAAAATGATTCACTGGTAACACTTTACAATAAGGTTCCATTCATTAACATAGTTAATGCATTAGGTACCATGAACGTACAATGATCAATATGTTTATTAATAGTTGTTAATGTTAGTTATTAAAAATACAGTTGTTCATGTATATACACATTTTCAAAATGTATTACTATATGTTGATATTAACATTAACATTAGTAATAAGAAAACTATTCTCTGACCTGTCATGCTACTATCAGTCTTATATGTAGGGTAAATATACAGTATGCATTTTAGGATTAACTTAATGCTTAGAATGAAAGATTAAAGGAACAGTTCTGTGATTATTTACTAATGGGGTAATTTCACAAAACCTGTCAAGAACACGTCCTGGTGACATTTGTCCGCAAATCAATATAAACATATATTACATTATTATTTGCATAAAGAAAATGAAGCCAACAATTAGGAAAATTAAGACATCTTTGCATTGTGACATTATCTTCAGAAAATTTTCATCATATACTCACCCTCATGCCATCCTAGATGTGTATGACTGTCTTCTGCTGAAAACAAACAAAGATTTTGAAAAGAATCTTTCAGCTCTCTAGGTCCTCACAATGTAAGTGAATGGTGACCAGAAGTCATACACATCTGGGATGGCAAGAGGGTGAGTAAATTATGCAAATTTTTATTTTTTTGTGAACTATCCCTTTAACCACATTTTACCGCCCCATACTATTCCTATTGTTTTAATTGATGATTCTCATTACCATAACAGTTGGTATATTTTTTACTCTCTCACTGTATTACAGTAAATAAATGTTGTTATACAATGATTTTTTAGAACAAAATCAGTGAAAATAAAAGGCTGTACCAAGGGAATACTAGATACAATTGAAATACAATTGAAATAAAATATATTTTATTTATTTCATGTTACATTAATAAAAAATGTAACTGCGTAACTGTCATAAAAATGATGTCAGAGTGTAAACAAATCTTAATGCCCACCCAAAATAGGCTTCATTGTCTTAATTTCATAATTTCTTAATTGTTTGATTGTTTTGATTTTGGAAGAAAATAAGACCAGTACATTTTCTTGACAGATTTCATGAGAACCCCATGTTGTTCCAAACCTGTATTCCTTTCCTTTGTGGAGCATAAAAGGAGATGTTACACAGAGTGACAGCCTCATTAACCATTCATTGTATGGAAAAAATATGCAATGAAAGTGAATGGTGACTGATGGGTTTGCAGCAACATGAGGGTGAGTAATGATGACAGATTTTTCGTTTTTTAAATTTTTGTTCAACATAAGAGTCCCAATTTAGCAGCTGTCCCACTTTACCTGTATTCACTCTATTCACTATATCACATTGACTGCAATTATGTAATAATCATAATGGCTTGTAATCTATGCTTTATCTGTTCTTCCAAAAGGGAGGCTGCTGCCCTTTTTATTCTATAGTGAGTACAGTCAGATCTATGTATCTGTGAGGTAATTAAATCTACCCCTTATTTTAAATCACTATTTGGTTTTGTCTGCGAATGCCTGTTGTATTTACATTTTTGGGAATATGCAGGCTGAATATAGTCACGAGTTTAGTCTGTTGGAAAACATGTTACATTTGAGGGAATATTGCATATTGTATGTTGCATTTGATGTTGATACCTGCTGTTGGTTAGGTTACACTATCTATGCTATCTATCTATATTCCTAAACTCTGTGGCTCTCTGACAGCCCGTAATTCAACATTTTACATCCCCAGATAGCACCCATTTTCCTCCTATTGAACTTATTTGTTTATAAATTACAATCTTACACACTCCATTCACCTATTTACCATCTCTGTGCACACACATCTGAACAGATATTCATTTCTGGCAAGTTTCATTGCCTGCCAACAAGTAAAGTGCTGTTTGTGGTGGCACACTTAGTAGGTGTTGGCTGAAAGGAAGACATAACAAGGGGCGGATCTAGTATTAAAATTTTTTTTGGGGTGGCATGCAGACTTTGAGGGGTGGCAACACCAAAGCAAGCGCTCATGCATAGTTCTTATGGATTAAGGTACCAAGCTTCATTGCAACAAGTATCAGTTCATTAATTGGAGTCACAATCAAATTCTAAATGTCCATGAATATGTGATACAACTATATTTCCACAGGAAGCACATAGTAACCTTTTCGATGCTGATTTGCTAAAAAAATATATATATATTTTTGTATTGTAAAATATATGTAACAACATTTTATCTCCAGATCACCAAGACATTGTCTATTATACGCGTCAACAAATTCTAAATGCTCCTAAGCTTCACATATAGAAATGGCAATCTGGACTAAATGTCACCACCTTTGTTAAGTGTACACAGGGATGGAAAGTAAATGCATATGCACATGTTATTCAGCTAATAAAGTCTGGTAGGACTATCACCTTTGTAACAGCTGGAATAATCCATTTTAAAGCGAAGATTAAGACAAAGGTCTAAATAAAAATAAACTGTACAGAAGATTGTACTGTCTTTGGCAGTTTTGCTAAACCCATTAAAATTAATTAGGATATGCACAGTAAACGATTATTTTAAATGACCTGTTTTGACCAACAATGTCCTTAATGACAGATTCAAGTACCCAAATAAATATTTCACATAATATTTCATATCTATACATCAGTCTTGGGATTTTGTTAATCAGTAAGTAAATACACAGATCAGCACTTTGATTAAGAACATGACTGGTTGATCTAGTAGAAACATTTTGACTCAAAAGGTTTTGGATTCTAATTCACCCTAATATAACTTTTTATTTTAATAAAACAAGATTGCATCTGTACGTCAGTGGATGGGTGTTTAAAAAAAATGCAATAAAAGATGCAAGAGGGGAGATGAGAGTAGTGGAAACACAGACACATTTATTGACAGTTCTGTATTTGAAAAAATACAGAACGCTGAAATCCAGACAGAGACAACCTCAAACTCCTGCTCCAGCAGCGGCAACATAAAATGCACCTGAGCGCCCTTGAACGAGATGACACAGTACACAAACAACCATCTCCCTTCACACAACCCAGCTATGAAACACTCAGTTTACAGAGGGAGGAAACTATGAAGGTAAAAATGTACCTAAATGAGTAAGATTTGTGAAAGCGTAAATCAAGTTGAAAGCATAAAAATAAATTGCTTGCGCACAGAACATTTTGTAAAGGTGTAGCTCATGTTGCAAGCGTAATAAAAAAATATTAGCAATACTTGATGCTTTGCATAAGTGTAATTCATATGTTGTGAATCTGTAATTTCGTATTAACGCAACGTAAATTTGGTGACTTTTTCTTGTTGTTGTTGAGTTTTTTCACCTAAACATGGCAAACCTGCAATCAGCGATATACAAGCAAAGAAAGGGTGTCATGAACAGTGCCTGTTTGGGTGCCAAACAGGCAGGCAGGGTTCGGGTGCCAAATCTGGCTCTTTGCCTGAGAGAGAAGGTCTACTCTCATTGCCAATGGCCATGGGTGGCCCCATATTAGGCGTTGGAGAGATGGGAACCAATGTGTCTTTGGCCATTTGGGGACGATCAGTAAGATCTTGTAATGGCCTGTTTTCACTTATTTGAGCACACGGGGAATCAGAGACAGAGGAGGACAAGCATATAACAGTCCTCCTGCCCACTTGTGAGATAGCGCATTGATTCACAAAGGCCCAACTTGGCCTTTGAAAACCACATATCACAGTGTGTTGTCTCTGCTGACATAAACAGGTCTGTGTGGGCTTTGCTAAACTGAGTCCATATTAGGTGCACCTATGTTTTGTTCCTCCGTGGACATAAAGCCTTAACTTCACTCGTCTGTGCAACTTGGGGTGAAGTCAGAATTTGTTCATCCACCATTGCAGTGGCCATGCTCTGAGAAGTCCCAAGGGTACTACCTTTATTGTTGCAGATATCATGCCCATTAACCTCTGGAATTGAGCCAGTTCTATTCGCTTGTCTAAGCGGAGAGCTTGTGCAAGGGTAGTCAGTTTTGTTACTCTCTTTGGGGTCAGAAAGGCAGTCATTTTTTAAAGGAATTCAAAACAAACCCAATAAAAATTGCCTGCTGTCATGGCTTGGTATCTCTTTTCTCCCAATTTATACTGAACCCCAGATCTTGTACATGGTTGATAACAGTTTCGGTGTCTCAGCTGCACAGATCAACTAGTCATCCAAGTATAGGATGATCTTTAGGAGAGCAGCCTGAAGAGGATGAAGGGCAGCCAACACTACCCTGGTGAAGACGTGGGAGAGAGGGAAAGGCCAAAAGGGATAACTTTGAATTGGGATGTTTGACCCTGGAACCCAAAGTGGAGAGATTGTCGGTGCTCTGGATAAATAGGCACATGAAAATATGTATCCTTGAGGTCTATTGAAGTGATTCACTTGTTGGGTTCTATGACCATTAGGGGTGCATCCCTAAAGGAGGAGCGAGACTGTGCCCCTCGTGTGTGCTATGATGTTTGTCTAGTGCTTCTGCTGTCATCAAACCTACGAAAATGGTTATTTTGTCTCTTGTCAAACTCCCATGGTTCTGGGCGACTGAAGCGAGGAGGCTGAGGAGGTAGACCACCTCGATATTGCTGCGTAGTTGCCCTTGTGTTACCAAATGTGCGCTGTGTTACTCTTTTCATTGACGGGTTTGTTCTGCCTTATCAAGCACTTATTGGGAGTCTGGGTGGAGCATATGTCCTGGAATGACTGGCATGTGTGTCAGTTCCCTTCTCATAGTGTCAGGCTGAGAGGTTTGAGCTAGCAAGATCTGCCTGTGAGTGAGGATCGCTGATAACATTGAAGCCCCAACATCTCTGGTAAGCTGGGAGTGTGTAGAATGGGCTGCATCCATCAGCTCCATAGCATCTCAGTCTTCTGGACTTATGCCTTTTCGTAGAGCAGCCAGGATTATGGCTAGCGCATTACCTGATCAGGCTGCATGGGTGGCAGATTTATAAATCTTGCGAACCAAATTATTAGTTGTTTCACATTCCTTTCTAGGGCATCATGCATTATCAGTCACCCGGTCTGGGCTGAGGGGTGTTAGGACTGCCATTTCACATTCTACCGCCGACATGCCACCCATGCCTGTCTCTGGGGCATATTGTATTTTGGCAAAATGTCTGCAACCAGTATTAAACTGTGGTACAGCCTTCTGACTATTCCAGGCTTTCCTTAGCATCTGTGAATAATCTTTGGCGTCGGGAACAGAGAATTAAGGTTGGGAATGGGAAGCCCCAACCCACACCCCTTGCGATACTGCTGCAGCTGAAGTTTAATCCTGTATCTCCAAACCCAAGATTCTTGCAGCGCTGAGAGTTTGGGTGACAATGTCAGGTTGTGTGCTTTCCCTGTCAGTAGTGGTTGACTTGGACTCATCTCCCTGCTCTTCTTCACTCATATTCTGATCATTTCTGCCATAAAGGGAGTCGTGAGCATGAATGAAAATACTCTCCTCGGTATGATAGCAAGTCATCTTCGAAAGGGACAATAGAGTGATACAGTGCGCTGCTGTGCTCTTACCGCTAAATCCTGAGAGTTGAGATGGTCCCAGCTATGTCCCATAATGCCTCCAGGATTTATAGTTGGGTGTCAATTTGTGTATCTGGAACCCTTGAACAACACTCTACATTTCCACTGTTAATACACTCTAAACCTGAACTGCTTGCTGATGCATGAGTCTGGAGTAATCCCCCAAGGTTCCTGCTTAACTTCTAAAATTTAAGTCCCGCCTTCATCAATTTGATTGGCATTTGACATTGACGAGTGGTGTTAGACTACTGAGTGCAGTAAAAATTAAACTTCTTTAAACCATTATGTTATTCCTGCAACAACTTAATGGCAATTAGACAGTGGTGCATAATGGACTGCAGCGGAACAGCACCAATGATATAAATTATTTGGGGGGACAATCCGGCCATATCTGATTATTGGGGGCACTTGTCCCCCTAGAAGTATATTGTGGTTCATACTCTGCACATGCACATTTTTTAAGTTACATCATGCTTGTAACTTAATTTAGGCTTTTACAAATCTTACTCTGTGCACGCAAATCATTTAGGCTCTATTTTACCTTCATAGGAAATACACTGTGCACCGGTGCGCCCCATCAACAATCAGCTTACCTGGTTACCACACACCTGAGAGCAATTAAGAGAGAGGGAGTGAAAGAGAAAAAGACACAACACACACATTCTCTACATACACACAAACAATATGTTGAGAAGGGCATCACAATGGGGGACACGGGAAAAAGCGAGCTGCGGCAAAACTGCTGGTGCAAAATGACACTGATAACAGCCCCAATGGACACTTATCATAACATTCAAAATAACACATTCCAGTGCCGGATCGCCAGTCAAAACAACTCAAGAATTGGAGATGTTTCAAATGGATTATACACATAGCTAGCTTTACTCACCCTCTTGCCATTTTTCTATCTGCTGCAGAACACAAAGGATGATTTTTAGAAGAATATTTCAACTGTATGTCTGTACAATACAAGTGAATGGTGGCCAGAACGTTATCCATATGACTCCAGTGGGTAAACACATGTCTTCAGAAGTGACATGATAGGTGTGGGTGAGAAACAGATACATTTAAAGTCCTTTTTTACTATAAATTCTCCTTCCTGCCCAGTGTGAGGCAATATGCACGAAGAACGTGAATCACCAAAAAGAAGAATAATGTGAATGTGAAAGTGGAGATTTAAAGTAAAAAGGACTTAAATATGTACCTGTTTACAACCACACCTATCATATCACTTCTGAAGACATAGATTTAACCACTGGACTCAAATGGATTACATTTATGCTGACTTTATGTGCTTTTTGGACTTTCAAAGTCTGGCAACCATTCACTTGCATTGTGAGGATCTACAGAGCTGAAATATTCTTCTAAAACTCTTTGTTTGTGTTCAGCAGAAGAGAGAATGTCACAAATATCTGGGATGGCATGAGGGAGAGTACATTTTGAGAACATTTTAATTTTGGTGTGAACTATGCCTTTAAACAACCTAGTCAGCTTTTCAGCTAAATTTACAAAGTAAAACATTTTGAGGCACAAAACTAATTAAAAAAATTAATGAATAACAAAAATGGAAAAGGTAACACAAAAATATCAAACAATTGTTTTGGTCAACAAATATTTAAATTTATAAATTGCATATATTTATGACATTTAAAACACATTTGACAACCTGCCCCAATAAAAAAATATGACTACATGCTGTAACCAGATTTTCATGAAATATACCTTTGTCCTAAGAACACATTTAAACCTTGTGGGAAGATCTGCCTTCATATTATTCTTGACCCTTGCCTGAATATGTGCCAGTGTGGTTTGAACATGTCCGCTTGTTTACAAGAGCTATAACAAAATATAATTATTATGAAAATTTACTTTCTTCTAATTTCTAATTTAGATTCTAATTTAAGAAGGTTTTGAACTCGTTGTTTGAAAACCAACATTCAAAACCACTGCTGAAAGCACACATTTGCACAATTAGACTTTTGGCTTAAAAGGGGGGCACATTTAAATGGGCATGATTTCTGCTATGGAGTTGTGGCCAACTTTTCAAATACTAGCAACTATTGGACTATGTATATGTAATGGATAACCCTGAGTCAAGTGTTGTCAGAGAGAGTGAGTGAACTATGAGTTAAGGACCATGGACAGCTCCACTTCTTGCCTCTTTTAGTGAATTTGCTAAAATAAGTAAGACATGGACAGCAAGCTTATGAGATGAAAACAAAACAACTCCCACAGATAAACACCAACTGTTCAGCAAAAATGTGACCTTTCAATGATTTAAAGGGGTTAAAGGGATAGTTCATCCAAAAATGAAAATTCTCTCATCGTTTTCTCACCCTCATGCCATCCCTGATGTGCATGACTTTCTTTCTTCTGCAGAACACAAACAAAGATTTTTAGGAGAATATTTCAGTTCTGTAGGTCCTTACAATGCAAGTGAATGGTGGCCAGAAATCTGAAGGTCCAAAAATCACAAGGAAGCAAACAAATAATCCATACGACTCCAGTGGTTAAATCCAAGTCTTCAGAAGTGATATGATAGGTGTGGGTGAGAAACAAATCAATATTTAAGTCCTGTTTTACTAAGTCAAGTCAAGTCAATTTTATTTGTGGAGCGCCTTTCTCAACACACATCGTTTCAAAGCAGCTTTACAGAAGATCAGGCATTAACAGACGATAAAACTGTAATGTCTATAAAGTCTATGAATCATCATTGTGCAATTTATATAAAATACGATTCTTAATGTTTAAAATAATGTGTTATTTTATGTGTGTTACGTGTTTAAAAATAATTAAATAATAATTGTATTTATAACCCCAGTGAGCAAGCTGTAGGCGACTGTGGCAAGGAACACAAAACTCCATAAGATGTTGATTAATGGAGAAAAATAACCTTGGGAGAAACCAGACTCACTGTGGGGGCTAGTTCCCTTCTGGCTAACATCATGAATATAATGTAAATATTATTTGTGTATAGTTAAAATCATGGTTTAAAATTATTAAACTAAGTAAGTGTTAAGGGTCAGTGTTTAAACATCGATTGTGTTTGAACTGTAAGATTAATGACCACAGTCTTTAAAGTCCATCTAGATTAATTGCAGAAGTTCACATAGATGTAAAAATCTCCACTTTCACCATTCTTCTTCTTCTTTTGTTTTTGGCGATTTTCAGTCTTCGTGCATATCGCCACCTACTGGGCAGGGAGGAGAATTTATTGTAAAAAGGACTTAAATATTGATCTGTTTTTCACCCACGTCTGAAAGTTAAATATGATGCCTCTTTAGTTTCACTTTCATGTCTGAAATAATGTGAAATGATGAGAGAATTTTCATTTTTGGGTGACTATCCCTTTAAGAGTTAGTTGTAGCTCTGATGCAATTATTCAGTCACTTAGGGAAAAATATCTACATTTAAATTTTTACTTTAAATCCAAAAAAGGGTTAGCACACTTGCTTACTGCTCTAAAAGATCTTTAAAAAAAATAACCAAAAGAACTGAAGAAGAATTGTGTGCGGGTTGAAATGTTCACCACATTGTTATTTATAAAAAGATCTTTTGGAGCAGTAATCAAGTGTGCAAGCTCTCTCTTTTTTTAATGTGAGACATTGTTTAGACTCAGCTAGTTAAGAAAACATCATTCTGTTGTGCGTGTGTTTTTACAGTATTGTAAAATTGTTTTTAGTACAGTATTTTGGAACTTTAGCCTGTCAGAGAACACATTGATCAGAGAAAGCTGTAACATTTATCTCAATTATGTCAAGATCCTTTCTGTAGAAGAAGAGTCACAGTCTAAACCCTTTAGTACAGTTAAAGGGTTATGATGTTCTCCCTAATGCACACACACTGAAACACACATTTGATAACACAGCCATTTATTATAAGGGATTTTACAGTGAATGCAATTACCGACCAACTTCTGTCTTCACTCCCAGCTGGCACAGTAACGTGTGACATAAAATCCAGAGATCTAGGAACACTGAAAATGTACATTTATATTTATGCATTTGGCAGACGCTTTATCCAAAGCAACTTACAGAGCCCTTATTACAGGGACAATCCCCCCGGAGTAACATGGAGTTAAGTGCCTTACTCAAGGACACAATGGCAGTGGCTGTGGGGATTGAACCGACAACCTTCTGCTTAACAGTTTAGTACTTTAGCCCACTACGCCACCACCACTCCACAGTGCAATGAAAATGAAAGAGCTGTGCTTTTGTTATCCCTTTCATTCAGAGATATGCAGACTTCTTGAATTATATATGTTATGGTTGTCCTCACAATAGCAACTGCTGTTAAACTGGCTATACAGTAACATGCAGTATGGTTGAGCCAGGGTTGCCAGTTTTTAAGTAAACATGTCCTTTATATTTATCTAATATTTTGTCTGCTAATCACTGAATGGGTTATGTCATCACACAGAAGGCAACCGCACTTCTGGGTACTTTTGAGCAACAGATTTAAATGGTTGATATGAGCAGCACTGTAGTTTTAATAATCTTTTAAATGTAACAATGTAAGATGTGAAGAAATATATTTAGCACAACCAGATTTAACTTTGTTCAATAGGTCTGTATGATTATGACGGATATGTAACAGCTAGATGAAAACACATCTTCTCACAGACACAATTAAGACACTTCCAAAGCCTGAGAAAAGTGGCATATAACAATGAAAACTACCAGATGACATTCATATGTCTATAATGCTTAAATTATCAGTCAGTATACAATAAATAATACATCCCGGGAAATCAACATATTGCTTCTGAATGTTCATGTACCCTGAAATCGACCATATTCTGCCGAATTATTGGCAAGTGCCATCCCTTATCATAAATTTTTGCATCAATTCAATTGTGTTTACCTTTTACTGTGGTGCTACTGATAGTGTGTTGTGAAAGAAACCTCTGTGGGTTTTGGTCCCATGGAAACAAGGAAGTAATTGTTTCACAATGATTAACGTGATTTGGAGGTTGCATTTTCACTGTAAGATTTTTACTCCACTTTAGGTTTAGGGTTGTGGTTTGAGGCCAGATTTAAGAAAATATGGATTCCTGTTAACTGTATTACATTATTTACAACTCACTTTTAGTGCCCATCTGTGAACATTTCACCCAGAAACAAGAGCTTACACATGCGTTTAAAAACACTTCCAGCTTTGGCCACTGGGGGCAGAGTCTAAATTCGGTAAGCACAGACCGATTTATGCTGAAGATCTTTCAACCTAATGTCGCTGAATTCACAGATCAGTCTGCTCGATGTGCGGAAAAGAACTTGGACATTCTGCTTAACAATTCCTTTTGTGTTTCCGTGAAAGAAAATAATAATATGGCAACAGTATGTTTTTCATCTTTGGGTAAACTTACAGTGCTTGGTTGCATTCTTGGAGATTATCCCTGACCTGTTCTCTTCTCCACAGCAAGTGGTGTTAGCTATCCGTGCAGGAGTGAATCCCTCGGGTGTGAATCACACATCCAATGAGAGCAGTATTTGGGACCTCAGCAGCTCCTTCTTCTTTGCAGGGACTGTCATCACCACTATAGGTAACAGATTTACTCTTTCCTGACTCAATGTTTTTATCAGTATGAAACCTTTAAATCAGTCTTTTAGTGACTTTGTGAGAAAAAGTAAATAAATAAATAAATGTAATTGTGAAACACTTCCAGTTGACTAGATTACCTAGATGTTCTACAAGGGCCAGAATAAATTAGACTTGTTTCTAGTGTTTTGAGTAAAATATAATTTTTTGCTAATACAGTCTTACCTGACTGAAAATATTTGCTAAAAGTCTGAAGTATATATCAGTATATTATGCAGTTTTGCTTCTCGAGCACATTTTTCTTTTTTTAAGAAATGTTTCATATTTTAAATAGAAAGCAAGTAAAAAAAGGCTTGTTAAAAACTCATCAAGAATTTATTGTTGCAGTGTGTGTGTACAAGTACAAATGCAGATAAAATCATGCAGATACAGGTCAGGAGCTTCAGTTAATGTTCACATCAACCATCATATTGGGGGGAAAATTTGATCTCAGTGATTTCAACTGTGGAAAGATTGTTGGTGCCAGATGGGCTGGTTTGAGTATTTCTGTAACTGCTGATCTCCTGGGTTTTCATGCACAACAGTCTCTAGAGCAGAGATGCCCTGACACCATGAAGTATATGAAAAAAGTGGGGGTGGGTATTGGTATTGATGCAGCTTTTCATCATAATTTAGCAGATTACAGAGTAATGTTTTTTTTTTTTGTATAATTAAATTATAAAGGAGGGAAACCAGGGCAACTTTAATATTTTAATATAAAACAGTTTGGAGAGCTGCTGAAATGCAGCGCGGAATTGCGGCTATCGCAATTTCCACGTTCATAATGCGGGAAATTCCCACACACTTTTTTTGCGCTTTACAGTGCAGATGCAAATTAGTCTCTGTATTAGTAAACTAATAGATACAGATGAACAAATCAAATCAATAAACTTGTTTTTGTATCAAACTGTAATTCCAGAAGCTGCTGGAGTAAATCCGCTCTGTCTCTGTCTCTCATGCAGCTGTCAGCAGTGTCAGAAGTGTAAGCGCACAAAGTGAAAAAGTGCTGTCACATAAATACTGAACTTAAGATGTTACAGATGAATAAACCTTTCATCTATATAAATAAAGCTTACATTTCTCAGGAGTCTTCCTTATTATGGTCCGTGGGCATGCGATTAGTTGCGTACATTTTTTTAGCGCGTTATTTTTTGAAAAGTTAATCACACAGAATGAACTTGTTAAATCGATAGCCCTAGAACTAATGTATAATGCTGGTGTAACGTACCAGCTACATGATGAAGATAGACACTTGTTACATCTCTCATCTCCATCTCTAGTTCCATCCATGGTCGGAAATTAATTGAGGCTCATGCAATCTGATATAGTTACAAATGAATATATTCATTGCATTCTTCATTTGAATTTTCACTGAATATTATTTGTTTCGTACTGTCCGATGAGCAGATGGTGCCGAGTCATTGGCGGATGCTCGCGCCATAAACACGCAAAAAATGGGCACTCCATTTCTCATGCTTTTCATCAGTTCGTTGTCATGCTCACGCATTAAAATGATCAAATGCTACAATGTAGTAAATAATAATATTAACAAAAATAATATCTGGATGTGTTAAATGGCCTTGATGTTAAATAAACCGTTATTAATGCAATAATAATTTTACAGAACATTAACCACTTCATGTCTCTGACTATTGTTCATTGTTTTATTAAATTTTCTAATTAATTTTAGCCAATCATTTTCAGAAATAAATTCCAGCCCCTGAGTTTGTTGTAATGCAATGTTCTCTTTTGGCCCATGACCCTCAATCAAGATTGATTTTTGGCCCTCCATAGGAAAAAGTTTGTGTTTTGTGCCTTGTTGATGAGAGAGGTCAACAGAGAAGGGCCAGACTAGTTTGAGCTGACAGAAAGGCTACGGTAACTCGGATAACCACTCTGTACAATTGTAGTGAGCAGAATAGCATCTCAGAATGCACAACACATCGAATATTGAGTTGGATGGGCTACAACAGCAGTAGACCACATCTGGCACTTTATTAGGACTATAGTGTTCCTAATAAAGTGCTCAGTTAGTGTACCTGCATGTGTAAAGGAGGGGAATGCCCATTTGGTTTTGGCAACTTTCCCTCAAAATGCCTTGTGCACGGCTCTGAGTCAAATTAATGGACCACAATGTTATTTAGGTTGTGAAGACACAACAAATTATAAATGTGAATAATTAGCGAATGCATGTTCTGATTTTGACTTAATCACTAAGGGTGTGTAGGGGAATTGTGTTAACATTATTTAGTAAGCTTAATTAATGAATAGTAACTAATCCTTTAGACAGCTCTGACCGTTCATGAATACATGTGTATCACCTTTGAAACCTGCTGGAACAGTGTCAAGTAGTGGATGAAAGTGCAACCTACCTCCCACAGCTCTTTCTCCCTCTCCCCCAGCCCTCCAATGTCCTTACTAGGTTGTGAAATGAAAAGTGTAAATATAGCTGCAAGCTGCGATTACCGGACCAAGCACAACTGGTCCATTTCCACCCGGTCGCTTTCGGAAAACAATGCAAATTGGACATGTATTTGTCATTTGACATTATTCTAAATAATTAGCAAATTTGGGTAAATAAAAGAGGATTTTTTTAAAGTCTGTTGAAAGAGCTACACTTCCTGCTGCCAGGTGGTGGTGCTTTGACTGTGACCCAAAATAGTCAAATCCATGTGATTAGCCCACAAGACTGAACATACATCAGAATTTGGATGTAAATCACACATTGCACACAGAAGATATGAGACACTTCCTGTTTCCCATTTATCACCATTAATTTAATAAGTTGCCATGACAACACTGTTTGATATATCTGTTTGTAATTTAGCATCTTCAATGTCTTGGCATAATGTTGTCTAAATATGGTGACAGTCTCATGAATCACCTTGGAGGAGTATTAAAAAGTTCAGAGACTGCAATATTAAACAAAATCAAAAATGGCCGACTTCCTGTTGGGTGGACCTAATGACTATAATTATGAGAGTTGTCCGGCTTGATAAGAACTATATATATATGTACAAATTTAGGTGACAGCAGGTGAAAATGGGGTTGCTACAGAGTCTTAAACACCCATTTTAAAGGGAGTGCTTCAGAGCCCCCCCTGCAACTTTGCCCAGCCCTAATGGTCAATGACTCTGATGTTTGTGCAAAGATTTTGTGCAAAAGAGTTTTCACGCATGTTAAGTACCCCAAAAGTACCGAAAATATGAAAATATATAAAATAATAATATCAAAAATACGTTCACAATTTAGCATCTTCAATGTCTTGGTATAATGTTGTCTAAAGTACTTAAAAGTTCAGAGCCTGTGATTTTCAGAAAATCCAAAATGGTGGACTTCCTGTTGGACAGAGCTAATGACTGTGAGTATGAAAGTTGTTCGGCTTTATGAGCACTATATATGTACCATTTTGGGTGACTCTAGGTGAAAATGAGTGTGCTACAGAGCCCCCTTACATGCCCATTTTCAAGGGGGCACCACAAAGCCCACCTGCAACTTTTCCCAGCCCTAATGGACAACAACTCTGATGTGTGTGATAAATTTCAACAGATTTCACGCATGTTAAGTACCCCAAAAGAATCAGAATAATAATCCTTAGAAGAACAATAGGACCTCCGCACTTTCAGTTCTTGGGCCCTAATAATCCTTAAAAGAGCAATAGGGTCTCCAGACTTTCAGTGTTGGGGCCCTAATTAATGATCCAAGCTCATCTGATAGCTTGACCTTCCATCAAGAGTTGAAAGAGGCCAAGGTCTGGGGCTGCTCTCCATCACATCAGTTCTCTATGTCTCAGATGATGGTGGTCATTTAGTAGAGTGAAAAAGCAACTGATTTCTACAACAATTGCATGACAATAACTAATTCAGTCAGGTCATTACTATTGCACATTTCATAAAATGTAGTGTATTTAGTGTCCTCTGGATATACACCTTTCATTAATGTAAATTAAATAGCTTTAAACAATTTTAGATTTGCATGTCACACCTTACAGTGCTTTTAGAAACAGACTATTATAAAACAAATAGTTCTGAGTCTGAACAACCTAGTCTGATAAAATGACACATAGCCTCTGTTGGCTTATTGCTTAATTTGTTGTTATTGTATTATTCATTTTTGTATTATTGCAACATCATTAACTGCATGTATCCACCGCATTTTATAGTCTTTTATTAGTATCATCCAGGGTCAAGGGAAGTCATTAATAAGCTTCAGCTGCTAATTTGTTAATCAGTATTGGACAAATCAGTCTTGTTAGTGACCTAGATAGACAAAACATTGCCCTTTATTGTAATTTGAATGAAAACCTGTCAACACCCCCTGTCTAACCCCATTACCAAAAGCACACACACAAGCACATGCAGTTTTGAGTACCCTTATCCATCTGTTGGTGAGGGCAATGCATTATCTATACACAGGAATCAGCACGTGAGCGCAAAGCATGAATATTTGCCGTTGCTGGAGCCCTCACAAAAAAACACCAAAGTGCTAATTTACCTCAGTTAGATACTGTTGTTACATCAGGATTTCATCAGTCATCCAGAAAGTAGAGGTGCACTAATGAGGGTGACATAATATTTTTTGCTCCTCATGTCAAACTGACTTGTTATGTGCTGAAAGAATATTATGTACAGTATATTTCTCACCCAACTGGACTGAGACAGATATTATTATTCTCCTTTTAACATATAATTTCAGTCATTTGTGTTTTTGACATGTGACTATACTGTATTCATGATGTTTTTATAAAGCAGGACTTGGTTGGTTTAGGGTTTTTTCTGCATTTTGTTTTGTTAGGCTTTTTTAGACATGCAGCAAAAATCAGATTTTTTTGCTGCATCCATATCATATGCGTTTAGTTGCATATTGCCTGAATAGTAAAAAACAATCAAACCAAAAGATATTCTCTTTTTAGATCAGAGCACTCAAAAGAGCTGATTTGATTCAGTCTGCAGTTCTATGAAAATTCACGTTGGGGGTTGCCTTATTTTGCAGATTGCTTCACCTTCTAAATGTAGCCATAGAAAAGATATAGCAAAGGAAGTAAAATGTTTTTGAAAATGTGTTTTAGTCTGAACAGTCAGATTGGATTTCAACATTATGTGCATATAACGTAATACACAAAGCACAGTAGTGTCTACAGCCAACATGATCACATGGTAAATAGACATGCTGCTTCTGAAAGTTCTTGTACCCTGAAATCAACCCCATTGAGCCAAATTACTGACAAGCGTAAGATATTTTTAATGATGCATTAATTCAAGTTTGAACACATGTCCCAATTGTTACTGATAGAGTGTTTACATTTACATTTACATTTATTGATTTGGCAGACGCTTTTATCCAAAGCGACTCATTACAAAAGAGGAAAACATAAGCGGATCATCTTAGGGAGACAGTGGTATGAAAAGTGCCCCATTACAAAGCTTCACTATCATCAGAATAGTATACAAAACAGATTTAAGTGCAACAAGAAATGTAAATAATATTTTTCTTTTTTTTTTTTTTTTTTTTTTTTTAGTGACCATTTAAGTGCTTTTGGAAAAGATGTGTTTTTAGCCGTTTTTTGAAGATAGAGAGTGAGTTAGCTTCCCGGATTGAGTTGGGACAGTCATTCCACCACCGTGGTATGATGAAACTGAAAGTCCGGGAAAGTGTTTTGGTGCCTCTTTGTTTTGGTATGCCAAGGCAACGTTCCTTAGCCGACCGCAGGCTTCTGGTGGGAACGTAGCTCTGCATAAATGTTTTTAGGTATGCTGGAGCAGATCCAGTGACTGTTTTGTATGCCAGCATCAGGGTCTTGAATTTAGTACATGCATGAACCGGCAGCCAGTGGAGAGAGACAAAGAGTGGTGTAACATGTGCTCTCTTAGGTTCATTAAAGACCAGACGTGCTGCTGCATTCTGGATCATTTGCAGAGGTCTAATAGCTCATGCAGGAAGGCCTGCAATGAGAGCGTTACAGTAGTCCAGTCTAGTTATGACAAGAGACTGAACGAGCAGTTGTGTGGCATGTACAGAGAGGAAGGGTCTTATCTTCCTGATGTTGTAGAGTGTAAATCTACATGATCTTGCAGTCTTTGAAATGGGGTCTGTGAAATTTAGCTCATCATCAATGGTTACCCCTAGATTTCTGACCGTTTTGGAAGGTGAAACTGTAGTTGGACCCAGCTGCAAGGTGATGTTGTGTTCAACAGCAGGGCTGGCTGGAAAGACAATGAGTTCGGTCTTGGCTGGGTTGAGTTGAAGGTGGTGTTCCTTCATCCAGGCTGAGATGTCTGCCAGACAGGCAGCGATTTGAGCGGTCACTGTGGTATCGTTGGGCTGGAAAGACAAGTAGAGTTGCGTGTCATCAGCGTAGCAGTGGTAAGAGAAACCATGTGACTGGATGATGGGTCCCAGTGATGTTGTGTATATGGAGAAGAGAAGTGGCCCAAGCACTGATCCCTGAGGTACCCTAGTAAGTAACTGATGTGGCTTGGATACCTCCCCTCTACAGGCTACCTCAAAGGACCTTTCTGAGAGATAAGAGTTGAACCAGTCAAGCACAGTTCCAGTGTAAAAAGAGAGTGTTGGGCAAGCAACCTCTTAGACATGGGTTCTGGTCTGGTGGGAATGAGAAAGTAATCATGTTCACATAAACAATGGTAATTGTAATTCAGTGGTTGCATATTGGCTTTAAAATCACATTTTTAATCCACTGATTAAGGGTTGTGGTTTGTGTTAGGGGGTAGAGTTGACTAAAAATATGCATATCCAACAGTCCTGTTGACTGTATTTTATAATTTATAACATTTATAACTTGCTTTTTGCACCACTCTTTGGACATTTCACCCAGAAACTGGAGCTCAAGCCCAAAATATACTTCAATTTTCACATGAATGCTTAGCATCTACGTACAGTCGAATGCGAGCCTGTCAAAGTATACTCCATATTACTGTGGAGTCATATATAACACTAAAACAGCGATGAGAAACCATACTACTTCTCTTAAGGAGTTTAGACTCATAAAGATGTCTTTATAGTGCTTCAGACTGGAGTTAGACAAATGCTGGTATCTCCTGACTTCCTCATTCATGCGCTCTTGACCTACACATCTACTGTTGTTGTTTCTACATTTGTCTCCTGTTGTTTGCCAGCGATAACATCTTCTTCAAGTGTTTCTTCGTGACAGCAACAGCTCAAATGTGAGTGTTGCCAACTTGTGGACACACTAATTAGTGCAAACAAATCCAGGCACATACACATTCTGCGCATTAAAAGATGCTCGGTTAGAAAAATCTGCACGCATTCTGTGCTCAAGCACTCTGCTGATGACAATATTTCTCATATAACCTGATTGAAGTATACTTTGGGCTTCATGCATGCTCGTACGATTAACAACACTTCCAGTTTCAAACACTGGGGGCAGTGTTTCGAATTTTGTTGAGCACAGACAGATTTTAGCAATCAAACTTTTGACTTACTCTTGCCTTGAATTCACAATGCGATCAGTCTGCTACAGCTCTGTTTGAATTCACTTATTTACATTCACATGTGGCATTAACTATGTAATGAATTTCTGATGTGCCTTGTGAGTTCAGTGCCATGGTGGAATGTCATGATGGACAAATTTCCAGTTTTTCATTCTCTCTTGCCACAACAACAGCTGTTCGCTTATGTCTCTAGTCGTCATGTTGGTACTTCGGTATGTTGGTACTCATGTTGGTTAGCATTTTTTATGGCAACCAACGTAGATATACCTGATATTGTCTACACTGTCTAAACAAGTGGATCTGATTTTATCACTTGACTTGCAAAACAAGTGTGGACAGTCAGTCCTAAAGACTGGATTTGAAACCCCAAATGGAATTGAGTGCCATGTGAACAAAGCCTTAGATTCAAAGTCTTAGTGGTGAAAAATGACTCATTATTAAATGTTGTTTGTTTCCCTTTAAGGCTAGGAAGTAAGAGTTTGTCTGAGTGAACAATAAACAGTAGCCACTTTCGTGTAACTGGAAAAAATATAAATGTTGAGCCATTAACACACATTATAAAGTTTTACTGCTATGGAACTAAAATCATTATAGTTAATCTGCCGGAACAAGTATGATATTTTTGTCCAACCATAAACACAGATGTGCATCACTTTTCTAAAAGACACTGTGTAAAATATACGTTGTTACTCGTCTCCATTGTGCTTTTTGCTATTAATATTGTCTTAGTGGGAACCATTTTTTATGGCTCTCAAGGTTTATTTTTTTTTATTTAATTAGACTTCAGAGAGGACAGATTACACGAGGAGTGACTTACCCCAGTTATTGAGCCTCAATGACAATTGAGACATATTTGAATGGTCGCTCTTGCAAAATATTCCATTTCACTCAGGGTGGGTCTGTCCAGTAGCTCTTATAATTGCTCAAATTCCTGGTACAGTGCCTATTGAAAATCATCATACCTCTTTGAAAAAGTCATTTTGTTTTTGTCTTACAGCCTGAAATTAAAACCCATTCAATTTTTTCCCCCCCAGCTTTATATACAAATTTTGCCCTGAATCATTCAAGTAATGAAAAAAAGGCGACAGTTCCAAAAATTTATTCAAGATGAAAAACTAGAATAACAGAGTTTGAAAAGTGATCATACCTCTGGAATAAATACTTTGTAGAGCTTCCTTTTACTTTAAAAATAGCAATCAGTCTGTTTGGATTTTTCTACTAGCTTTGCACATCTAGATTGGGGAATATTTGCCAATTATTCATTGCAGAATTGTTCGAGTTCAGTCAAATTGCAGGGTGAGCGGCGATGGTCTGCTCTCTTCAAGTTCATCCACAGGTTTTCTATTAGATTTAGGTCAGGGCTCTGAATTGGCCACTCTAGGACTTTGACCTTCCTTGACAGACTGATTGCTATTTTTTAAGTAAAAGGAAGCTCTACAATGTATATATTCCAGAAGTATGATCACTTTTCAAACTCTATTATTCTAGTTTTTCATTTTTTTTTCAATGGGTTTAATTTCAAGCTGTAGACAAAAATAAAGTGACTATTCCAGAGTGGTATGATGATTTCTATGGGCACTGTATACTAGCACCAAAAACCAATAGTATTTTCTCTCTCCTCATGCCTTTTTATCCCTCCCTGTCTCTTACTCTCTTGTTCTTGTACTGAGTAAAACCTTTTTGAAAAATTATACAGAGCCCCAATCCTAGTTTTCCAGAGAAGTTTCTCAACCAGCATCTTTAGTTTATGTAGTCTCACTTTAATAATTATACATTTCTAATTGTAAATTATATAATTATTATATTTTCTGTAAATACCTGTAAATGTAAACTAACCCAAATATTGAATCTGTTTAAGTAAACTTGATTATTAAAATGAGACTGTCACGAACGCCTACGAAGGCGCCTCCCCGATCGGCCACCGGAGATCTGACTCACCTGAGTATTAACTTTCCCTCGTCAACCCCACGAGGATTCCGAACCCATGCAGGTCGGTCGGACACATCTCACCCAGGAGGAAAGAGAACGTCGCCTCTCCCATCACCTCTGCCTCTACTGCGGCCAAGCGGGGCAGCTACGCGCCAACCCACATACCGGGCTTGATTAGCCCACAGCTGCTCCCCATTAATCTCCTTCTATTTAAACCACGCGCAGTTACGCACACACTGCGAAGTCTTGTTTGCTCCGGCTACATTACCGAGCGTTTCTAGTTTACATTCCCTGCTGATTATCTGTTTACCGACCTTGCTCTGCCTGCCTGACGAAGTTTGTTTGCTACCTGCCTACCTGAACTCTCGCCTGCCTTCCCGCATTGCTGTTTACTGCCTGCCCCGACTCTCTGCCTGCCTTACCACTCTCTCTGCCTGCCTTACCACTCTCTCTGCCTGCCTATGATTGCCCTGTTTGCCCGTTGCCTGACCATTGCCAGTTATCACCTGTGTACTTCAATAAAAGACTGCTTATGGATCCCAACTTACCTGAGTCTTTGTTACAGAGATGTGCTGAGATTGAGTCTTGAATTTAAACCTAGAAATCTTTTTCCTATTTCCTGATGTCGTATAATTCATCTCAACAGACTGTGGCCCTTTTTGAGTAATGTGCACTTAGTTTTCTAACTCTTATCTTTTTTGGCTGGATGTCATATTAAAATAAAAAAATGTACGCCGCTGTAATTCACCCCAACCGTAACATGTGGTTAATATTTTTATCAGCTTTGCTCTGTCTTTGCTATGGCTAATTTAGAGGTTAAAGCAGTCTTTAGTGGGAGATACTGCATAATATAGCCCTAATGTTCCCTGACAGATAAATAAGACGCTCTAACCTGAATTCTCATAGAACTGATGACTGAATCAAACGAAGCTCTTTTGAAACTCCCTCATCACTCTTTTAAGTGTGCTATGTGGAATTTGACCAAAAAATGTAAAATAAATCTGAAATAGTTAATTCGATCAACAATATTTTAGGAGCTTTTGATGCAACAAAATAATAAAGTTTCAGGAAGTTCAGAATTATATTACATTAATACATCAGGATTATTATCTTTCAGTCTGTGTCAAATGGGCTGGGGAACTAGGTAGTCAACACTGTCAAATAAATGCCTCAGAATAAGCAAACAATTGTAACATACCCAAGTTAAATTGACAGAAATGTAATCAAAGCTTATGCTTTAAGATCACAACACATTTGTTAATGTCCTCCTTGGTTTTTTAATAAGCATAATTTAGGCTCCAATACCACCTTTGTAAAGAAATGTTTCACTTTTTCCAACATTAGGGGCCAATTTTGCAACTGTTTGTACTCTAAGGAGACTCTCAGCCATATGGACTTAAAGGAAGCAAGTTTATCTATATGTCTACCCATTGGCATGAGGCCAGCAATGATAATTCTTGAGATATCATTCCCTAAACATGGCTTTTTTTCAGGGCGCTGAAAAAACATGAAACTTTTACAACCTTAGTTTTAGGTCCCGAATAATCTGTGAACATAGAATGAAGTCTGTGCAGCCACAATTCTGTCTGATTTGACACGGATTGACCCATCTGTTGGTTTAACAAGATCACTTCGCATGCTGTTGTACCCACACATTATCTCTGGTGTCATTAGTGTTAGAGACTTCCTGACCGATTTGCATTCTTTCTTACTGCAGGGTTTGGAAACGTCTCTCCACACACAGAGGGAGGCAGGATCTTTTGCATCATCTATGCCCTGCTGGGGATTCCACTCTTTGGGTTCCTTTTGGCTGGAGTGGGAGATCAGCTGGGAACCATATTTGGCAAAGGAATTGCTAAAGTGGAAAAGATGTTTGTGGTAAGTGCTTCATCAAAACAAACCAGACCTTTACCTCAGTATTCAGCTATATTGCTTGTAATAATATTTATATCTCTACCTTTTATTGCACATCTTCCTGAAATACTTGATTCGTGGCATTTTGTGTATAATGATTGCTCAGCTGTATTATTGGCCATTGTCCCTGACAACCAATATGCTAGTTTTATGTCCCTCAGAGCACATAATAAATTAATGGAATTTGCTTTAACCTAGTCTCATAGAATGAACATTACTATAACTGCTTTTTTGCAAACTGACTTTTATGTGCTGAAATCTTCATCAGTTTCCTGCTGAAGAGAACGCAAGAGGCACTATAACAACTGTGCGTTTAATTCATTTTCGAATTTATGAATTTATTGACACTATATGTTTTCCACTATTACTCACACACTGCTATGCTATGATGTCAAAACACTTACTATAATGTATCATTTGAAAAACAACACATTTTAACGCTTGTACAGATTCCCTTACATTTATAATACACGTATTCCAAAATGATTAGCTTCCGCGGTACCTCACCTGATAGAGGCTTGTACATTGGACGGTTCAAAGTCAAGCATGCAAGCTGACATGTGAGAAGAGTGTGTCATAGAAATGACACAAGATGTGATGAAAAATGTGCTTTTCATTTCTCAATTGGTTTTTCGTCACTATCGGTAAGGTTTAGGCATTGGTTAAGGGTAAGGATGTCTGTTTGTGTCTACTTCTCATTTTATTTTAGGTCACTATTGGTTAGATTTAGGTTAAAATTGTAGGTTAGTGAGGTATGTTTTACTAATTAAAACCTCCTTTTAACCTATTACCCTTAAAAACTTGTCTGATTACGACACCATTTCACTCGCTTTTGGTGCTCTCCACTGGATATTTCACTGGGGAACTGCAGCCAAATGTGTATTTAGGCATATCATTTCGTTTTGCAAAAATGTTGCCATGGTCACATAATTGTCACGAGACCAGGCTTATTTATTTACTTGTTTGTTACGTCGCTGTGCAAATTGCGATTTATGTTTAGTCAGCTGGCAATTATCACAAAAAATAAAATACAAAAATCTCTTCAATGTTATTCAAGACCCCTCCACTTCATCGACAGTGTGATCAGGAACGCAGCGTAAAGAGGAGTGGTTTTATATCACACTATCACATTTATTTTGTGATAATCACAAGATGACTGCATCATTTCCCTGTTCCATAGACTGAATCATTTGACTTGTCCAGTATTTTCTTGTATCAACACATTTATTAATTAGTTAATATCAGGTTTTGAAATGAATGACAACATTGTCAGTTATTTTTCAACTTTAAGTTGAGCAGCAGGAAATAGTGAAACCAATTAAAGCAACAAATTAGACCAATTACACACATACATATATATATATATATATATATATATATATATATATATATATATATATATATATATATATATATATGTATTCTTTTTGTAAGTATACCAACATAACAATATAAAATCATGAGTTGACATAAGAACCTGATTACATCTAGACAATACTATTAATACATTTATTTAGAAAAAATAGACCAAAGCCTTTCATCTGAAATTGATTCTATTGTCTTACACTGCTCAATAATCCCCTGTTTTAATAATGATCATTTGGCAAAAATGAATGCTGACTACTATTAGACTTATTCTGTGCTGCAGTATACTCTGACACTTTTGATTATTCACTGTTATCACTTAAGTGCCTCTGGTGGCATCTTGTTTACACTTTTTGCACATACACACATGCTCATTTTCTTCTGCATTATTCTAATTCAACTTGAACGTTGATGTTTACTGTGAAAAACACAATACACTGTTTATTTTCTAGAGGTCAGTGCAGCATAGTGAATTATTTATTGCTGGTTCATTGATTATTTTTTGTACCACATATTAAAAAGAGTTTTTTCAAGCCTGAAAGAGGGATTTTTAGGGCATAATGTGTTTATTTCTCAAACTCTAGACTGATGTTTCGGCCAGGCTGATTAATCGTCCTATATTTGGCTATTTTGGCTATCGGCATTGGTCAATAACTGTGCGTCCTTGGCCAATTAATAGAAGTCTGAATTTCAGAGAACACATTTCTTTTGTATTTTCACAATATTGTTTGAGTGAATTTTGACTAAATATCATGTAATATAAATGCTATTTTCACACATTTTTATGTTTTTCTTCAAATCATTTTATTTAACATTTTTACATATTGTATCTCTCAAGAAAATAACATTAAAAAGATCAAGGTCAGTGGACTTCTTACAAAATTCTGGCATGTAACTTAAAGGGATAGTTCACCCAAAAATGAAAATTCTCTCATTATTTACTCACTCTAAAGCCATTCCAGATGTGTATAACCTTCTTTCTTCTGTTGAACACAAACACATTTTTTTAGAAGAATATTTAATCTCTGTGGGTCCTTCCAGTGCAATTGAATGGTGGCCAGAACTTTGAAGCTCCAAAAAGCACATAAAGGCAACATAAAAGTAATCCTTATGACTCCAGTGGTTAAATTCATGTTTTCAGAAGCGATATGATAGGTGTGGGTGAGAAAAATCTCAGTATTTAAGCCCTTTTTTTTACTATAAATTCTCCTCCCTTCCCAGTAGGTGGCGGTATTCACAAAGAATGCAGATTGCCAAAAACAAAAGAAGAAGAATGTGAAAGTGAAAGTGGAGATTGATAGTAAAAAAGGAACTAATATATTTATCTGTTTCTCACCCACACTTATATAGCTTCTGAAGACATTAATTTAACCACTGGTTGCCATTTCTAGGGCTGACTCAATCACAAAATTGTTCCATTACACTGAAACATTCGCTCCCTAAAAATTTCCCAGAATGCACTGTTAAAACCAGAGAGCATCATTGCTCATACATATGTTCCCTTACAGGAAATGTTGTCAGGTCTTCTGAAGTCTCTCAAGCCGGTTAGACGATGAGCACAATGTAAAATTATGAAATCAAAGCCTTACTTTCTTTACAAAAGCCTAGTCAAATTAAGTGATTTTTTTGTATTATCTTTCATCTATAATGTGCATGAAAAGGAAACAGTCTTTTATATATTAGAGTTGTTAGAAGAAGATTAAAAATACACTCCTTTGTATTTTTATTTCTTAATTTTATTATATCATTATTACGCTGTACTTTTTCCTTTAATGCACAACCTCATGTCGCAGGTTATTGTCCCAGTGTTATCGTCATGAGTCAGTGTTCAATTTTCAGTGGATATACCATTGCCAGGAACACAAATTTGTGTTCATGATTTACTGATTCACAAAAAAGGCCGCTAGGAAGTGAAATGAGATTCATCCTGTGAGTTGATGCCAGAGTTTTTATAAAAGTCCCATGACCAAAGTATTTACAAGGAAAACAATTTTGAACACATTTTTTTTTCTGAGCAATTTGTTCCACTCACTCATTTCTCCTCACCCCAGCCTGGCAAAAACCTTTTAATGTTTGATTATAAGCATCAGCATTGGCCACTGAAAAAGCCATATTGGTCGAATACTACTTTAAACATCATTCAGTGTATATTTTTTCAGTTGAGCACTAGCCTGATACGTGAAGCAAAGCTGCAGTTCTCTCAGAACATAAATAAAAAATTAAGTGCGGCATGGCTGTTCTGAGAATGGCTGCATCTTTTTCCCTTTAAGCACCGGTACAGAAAACTAAATTTTACAGCAGTGTTTACTGGGGCAATTGACAGTGTGAAATGTTATTGAAAATTGACTCCTCTTGAATAGTGGAATATTAAATAGTTCAACCTAAATTAAAAATTCAATTTTCATTTACTCATCCTCATGTGTTTTGAAACCTGTATGACTTTCTTCTATGGAACACAAAATGAGTTATTTATAGCAGAATGTCCAAGATGCTCTTTTCCATACAATGCACATTAATGGTGACTACGGCAACAAGGCAAGGTTTTTAGTGAATAAAGATTTAAACTTCAGTCTGTTCCTTACACAAAGCAATCATATGGCTTCAGAAGACTTGAAATATAGTGCATGAGTCATAGGAACTACTTTTTTGTCTCCATCCACTCTCATTCTATAGAAAGTGCAATGTAAACATTCTTTAAAACTTCACCGTGTGTGTTCCATGGATTAAAAATAGTCATATGAATTTGGAATGACACGCGGGTAAGTAATTGATGACAGAATTAAAATTTTGGGGTAAACAATCCATTAAAATTCATTCATTTTTAATTAAACATTAATTTAACTACTGTGAGAGACTTGTGTAGACAGTGTATAATAGATGTCATATCGGTAGATGTTGCATAAGTGTGGACATTTTCAGATGGTGTCTTGTCAAACATTGTGTGACTGTGTTCTGTCAGCGTTGATTATAATATACTTTATGGTCTTTACAACCCTCCATTCTGTCTTTTCTGTTTTTCCTCTCAGAAATGGAATGTGAGCCAAACTAAAATCCGTGTGACCTCCACGGTCCTGTTCATCCTGTTCGGGTGCCTGCTGTTTGTAGCAATCCCCGCCCTCATCTTCAAGCACATTGAAGGCTGGAGCGCTTTGGAGGCCATCTACTTTGTTGTCATTACATTAACCACTATTGGATTTGGGGACTTTGTGCCAGGTGAATGAAGTCGCTAATTTGCTGCCTCAGTCTGAATTGCGTTATTTATTGAAAATCAAACTGAAGAAAACTGCAATACTATTGTGCATTACCTGTGGCACTTTCCACAAATAGCATAAAAGGAAGTGCCTGAAACTCATACTTTTTATTTTATTTTTTCAACAAACGGCCAGTGTAAGGAGGTACTATATCTTCAGAAAATATTGATCGTCAACCTCAAGAAGTCAAACTAAATATTTCACGAGCTGTTTTATTTTCTTTTTCTATTTTTTTTTTATTTATTTTTTTGCAACCCTGTTATAAAAATTTGGGACATCTCTAAATACAGTTTAAACCTTGATGTTCTAGCTGTAAAAATTAAAGACAAAAATTATCAAATTAAAAATACATAATAAAAATAATGATGATAAAATAATGCAAAGAAAATTATCCCTGAATGGATATAAGAATTTCAAGTAACAGGGTTGCAAATTTAACATGTATTTTGCAGTCACTCATTGGGGGCTTGCTTGTTTGGGACCAAATTGTGTTTTTTATTATTGATAAAGTACAATTTTCCATAATTAAAAGACAAATATGTATTCAGTATTTTTTTCGTACAATAACTTGGCTAACAGGTAACAAATACAGTTATCAATAATAAAAAAAGTTAATAATTACAAATTATTTTACAACAATTAATTAAATGTTAATTCAAATAAAAAATAGGACATTGGTGTATGATTTTAATTGTTGAATACAGATTTGATGTGTAAAAAATTAGATACTTTTGTGCTGTTAATTTTATGTTAGATAATAGTTTATCTACTAAATATCAGCACCCTTAGATCTCTGCATGTCCTATCACATTAGAGGACTGCAAATGTTCTTAAATAATGTTTTGCTGTTGCATTGGTGCCGAAGTCTGGGGACTTCACTTCAAATACAGAGTTTGTCCACATGTACATACTGTATGCTATCCGGAGGAAATGCTTGCAAACCACCTGCAAAAGCATTTCTGCAGAGTATTATTGAGATTGGGTGTTATTGTACCTACTTTTTTATAGTACCTACTTTTTTTTTTTTTTTTTGCAGTGGATTGAGGTGAAAGACAAGTTTATACATCACCTTTTCACTCTCTCATTTACTTTCTTACTCATTTAGAAGGGGCTGAGATTGAGTATCTGGACTATTATAAGCCGATTGTGTGGTTCTGGATCCTGGTGGGTCTAGCCTACTTCGCTGCAGTTCTCAGTATGATTGGAGACTGGCTTCGGGTCATCTCCAAGAAGACCAAAGAGGAGGTATGTGCTTACTGCTACACACTCAGGCAATAGAGCACATTGGTTCTAAAACTATCTTTCCCCTTCATGTTCTCCTTAGGGATTTCAAAACATTCATCAATAATGAGTTCTAAGCCAAAACAACCTTTGATTAAATTATAAAAATCCCACCTTGATTTAAAGCAAAAACGTACAAGACATTCGTAAATATATAAAAAAAATTATTATGAATTAAAAATTCTCATGAAAAATTGCTGACTATGTAATAAAAAAAAAAACAATGTACAATATAAACTATTGACTTGGAGTAATTGATTACATATGATGTATATATATGTATATATACACCGATCAGCCTAATATTGTTTAGGTTCCCCTTGTGAATAGCAAGATTAGAGACAGTTTTCTCTCTATCCTCTCTCTCTCCATTCCACCTCGCTCTTTCCATCTTCCCTTTCCCTCCCCTCGTCTCTCCCAGAGAGAGAGAGAGAGAGAGAGAGAGAGCCACATGTGATTGCTGTGTGTGTGTCTATGTGTTTGTGTTTAAGTTGATTTGAGTTCATTTATGTTATGAAAACTTACGTTGACTTTTCAGCCAGTTCCCGCATCCTCCTTGCCCACCTTACCCCGTTACAAGCGTATAATGAGGCATTTTCACTGGAACTCTTGTGCTTTTCTTGTGAAATCATAAAAGTGCAATTTTCTGATGTTATACTGTTGTATCTCAAAGTATATAATTAATGCTTAGGAGATGTAATTAGTCCCTAACAAGAACATCTCCTTCACAAAAAGGAAAATGTAGGTTTCTAGGCCTTTAGGATCAGTATTATTCAGCTGAGTATGTTGACTGTATATAACAGCAGAGTACAGTTAATCTGAAAATGGATTACACTGAAGTCTATTATCACTTCTCACTGGAAATGGAGGGGATGTCAAGTTCAGGTTTAATGTCAGTGAAAGGTCTGAATGACCCAGTTTTGCTCTCTGATTCTCATATACAATATAAATACATCTATTTTTAGGGCCTTTCAAATGTCATCAAGGCACTGTGTACAGTAGAACATCATGAATAAACTTCTCAAGATTCTTGTAAGCCACCAACTCACAGAGGAAAATCAAAGCAGGCTGCTTGTGAACCTTTATATTACAGTCATGTTGTTACTGTTTGTTGATAAGTTTTACACTCTGAACAATTTTTTTTCTAACACTACAACTGTTATTTTGAAAGGCATTATTTTACAGTCCACCTATGCAATTTGTCTTGAGAACATTTTTAGACTGATAGAAAAACAATTCCAGAAAAGAAAGTGGTAGTTTTATGTATGTTAGTGGGCTTCTCCAAATATTGGAGAATATTTCAATGTATAATTTCGGTGTAACATTTCTTTGATTCCTAGTGATTAATTAATTTTATTTTAATTAAATAGTAAATCAAATATAACTAAAGTAGATCATTTTGTTTGTTGGTAGGTTGGTAGTTTGGTTGGATGGTTGGTTGCTTGGTAGGTTGTGGTTGTGGTTGGTAAGCTGATTGGTTAGTTGGTTATTGGGTTGGTTGGTAGGTTGGTTGGCTGGTAGGTATGTAGGTTGGATGGATTTGTTGTTTGGTAGGTTGCTTGGTTGGTTGGGAGGTTGTGGTTGGTTGGTAGTTTGGCTGGTTGGTTGGTTGGTTTGTTGGTTATTGGGTTGGTAGGTTGGCTATTACAGTAGGTTGTTTGGTTGTGGTATGCTGGTTGGTTTTTAGGTTGCTTGGTTGGTTTGTTGGTTATTGGGTTGGTTGGTTGGTTATTACATTAGTTTGGTTGTCTGGTAGGTATATAGGTTGGATATTTGGGTTTGTTGTTTGGTAGGTGGCTTGGTTGGTTGGTTGGTTGATTGGTTGGATTTTTTGGTTATTGGGTTTGTTGGTTGGTAGGTTGGTTAATGGTTGGTTGGTTGGTAGGTAGGTAAGTACTGTATTGGTCCCTATTTGGAAATCAGAAACCAGACAGCTCCCTGTAAAGTAGGGCTGGGTAATAGGACGATGTAATCAGATATTAATGATATCTGACAAATATCCCAATGCTGATTGCAACACTCATCAATAGATGATCGACAATATTTGTGAAATTACAAAACCTTGGAGCTGGGAAATCAGCAAACATTAAATAGTAGCCCAGGGTATGAAATTAGCATTCCCCCCAAATGCGGGTAGCCTATATCTATATCATGCTTATGGTGGGTAATTTAGCTCATCTACCCATCACCATAGCAGGCTAAGTGTAATACATCTCGTGAATCATGACAAAAAAATGCTTTTAGACACAAAGACACATGCTTGAAGAAACACACTTTATTATATTTTGAAGAACTGATGAAAGAAAAGCTGTCAATGTGTGTTTCTGATGCACTGTTTGTTCAGAGGTGTGTAGTAGGCGCGTGCCTCGTAGAATATAAAGAGTTCTCACTCTTTTCTGTTTCAGTCATCTATAAAAACTGTTTGCAAGAATAGTGTAGTCTATGAGAATGCTGCAAATGACCTCAGACCATCTCAGGAGGTGCTTGAAGTTAAATTTTTTCCACAGAGCAGTCCACGTTTAACATGCCTTGTGAACGCAACTCTGCAGGTTCACTTTATAGCCTATACATGTGTATACAACCTAAACATGTGGTTATATATTTTTGACATCTTTGTTATTTTAATTGCTTTTTTGTTTTGTTTGAAGTGCAATTTGAATTTGGAAATATCTTTGGTTTAAGTTTTTCATGTTACAAAAAGTTAATTTAATTTTTAAAGCAAAACCAATAACGCAAGAAAATTGTTGACGATGTAATCGGATATCACAATATTTTTTATAAAACAAATCGCAAACATTTTTCTTGCATATTGCTCAGCCCTACTGTAAAGATACATAAAGAACATTAGAATGGTATAAACAAGGTAAACACATTCCATAATTCACACAGTATATGTTACAATGAATACACAAAATTGGAAAGAGTAAACATTTTAAACAAGAGTAAACATTTCTGACAATTTTTTTGACATATGTAATGAGCAGAAATGGGTTTTTGAAATACTTTTTTTACACCTCTTTAAACCTACAGTATATGTGACACTGAATTGTGGTTAGCATCAAGTTCCCACTGAGTTCTTCTTCTCTTCCAGGTCGGTGAGTTCCGTGCTCACGCTGCAGAATGGACAGCTAATGTGTCAGCAGAATTCAAAGAAACACGGCGCCGTCTAAGCGTGGAAATTTACGACAAATTTCAGCGGGCGGCATACATCAAACGCAAGCTGTCGTCGGAGCTAGATCAGAATCCAGGGCAAGACATGATGCCATGCAAGACAACCCTGTCTGTTAACTTCACTGATGAACTGGAGAAAGAACAACCCCCGACCCTGACCAAAAACAGCAGCCTTTACCTGAACGGTCTTACTCCAGACTGCCCTGATTATGGCGAGATCTCCATTATTGAACATCTCAAATAAGGCAAGAAACTCAAGCCTCAAATGCACATAAAAACAATTATATATATTAAAGAGGAAGATACTCTTATCTGAGTCTACGTCTATGTTTGATAACAAAGTTATATCAAAAACGTTCATACCTAGGCAGCCTGTCTTTCCTGGATGTTTATGAATTTGCTATTATCACCATTATCAATGTTTTTGAATAATTGAAATGGTGACTTAATGCTTTGTACCTTGTGAAATTAATCTGTCTACATTTTGTAGGGATTAAGATAATGTTCGACAAAGTCGATATTCTTTATCAAAACAGGACAGCAGCTTTTATTATCCAATAAATGTGTGCCTTATATGCTATGAGGAACAGACTTTCCAAAAGCTGTTAATGCAATGTGTAAATACATTTCGAGTAGCCTACTGCTGGCTACAAGCATAAAGCCTGATTTATTGTTTGGCAATTACCTCTATTTGCCATTAGCCTCCACATGGTTTAAGTTTACTTAAACACATCTATACCAAATGTATTTTGATGACTGTAGAAACAGGTAGAAAGAAGAAAGGCCAAAGATAACAAAATCCTCCACTGGAGAAACATGCTAAGATTTTCAGACTGTTCAGAAACCATTAATTTTATCCTAAACAACTTTGTTTTTTCATATGGTTTAATAATAGCATACTTTTTGGGTAATGTGCTGTTTTGACTTTGAAAGAAATCATTTTGGGACTGAATTTACAGGAGGAATGACAAAATGTTTTAGCCATTTTAAATAGCAAAAGCTTTATTTTTTACACTTGCATTAAATGAAATATTAATTGCATGTAGCATCCCACTTAAGACTTGTAAGTCTCTTAATAGTGCATACTAGTGCATTAACATACACAGTTTCAACAGTGATAAGTTAGAATGGAAAGATTGAGTAAACACCAGCTATACATTCAATCGACTACGTTTTTCAATGTAAAAATATTCAGTTAATTCAAAAGAGATCTATGCATTGCAGTGTGACGCCAACATTTTCTTGTTTAAGAAAATAATTAATACTTTTACACAATTTTCATTGCCTAGATAAATGATTTTAGATTTGGTACATTATATTTGGCAGGTGTCAACTGATGATAGGAAGATAGTAAATGTATTTAGCCTTTACTCTGTTTACACCACTAGTACTTTAAATACACTTAAGCTAACATTTCTTGAAACTGCTAAAAGTCTTATAAAGGTTATTAAGCTCATTTGCCTTGTTATGCTAACATCTTTGTATATTTTTTCAACTGCATTTGTACAAGCGTTCCCTTTTTTAGACTTTAATGGTGATGTTTTTATAGGGTTTAACAGTGCTTTGCATTTAAACAAGCGCATTCAACAAAATATTGAGGATATTGTTTTTAATGTCTAGAAAAATTGCCACATTCATTGGAAAGTGAGCTATTATATTGAGCCCTTGTGGGAAAGAGTGATGCCACACTAAACAAATGCCCTAACTACAACAACCTCAAACATGCAAAAACCACTGTCAGACCTTTCCCCATAACCCGTTCCTATTGCACTCCCTAGTACAGTCAAAAGTTGATAGCAAATCTTGCCGTCATCATGAGCAAATCAGGGATGTGCACTTCAAGCATGAGCAGATATTATGTAAGCATGTCTAAACGTCCAAAGAAAACAAGAGCTGCAGTGTGAAAGAACATTGCCACTCAATAAATCCTCTTGCTATGCCACTAGTCTCATCGGGGTCAATCAGTAGAGGACATCCCCAGCACAACTAAAACAACAGATTTTATATCTGTAAACAAAACGTGTGTGAACTTGGATGACTCCAAAAATTAAACCGACCATATATTGTGCATCCATCCATCATCCATTTTTCTAAATGCCTTGTCTAACAGGCATAAATATGTGAAGATGGAGACCGAATGTTGAGATATTTGGTGCCAAATATCAAGCAGAAAATGTCTGTTCTCATTTATAATTCAATTGCATGGCAAGAAGGAAATGTCATAATATATTATTTAATAAACACTTGCTGTTCCCAGATTGCTTTTTAAAGGTTTATTTTTAGCATGCACACTACAAAGCCTAGTAAAATTAGAACTGCTCAAAGTATCTGAAAAATATAAAAAGTATTATTCTCTAAAAAGAGAATTTTTTTATTTTTTGTCAGAAATCTATACAGGAGATGGTCAATGTTTTGTTGCTAATAGCTTTTATAGCTTTAGGGCTCTAAATTAAAATTTGATCTTTAAAAAAGCAGCAAGGCACTTATAATGGAAGTGAATGGGGCCAATCTTTAAACATTAAAATCCTCACTTTTTCAAAAGTATAGCCACAAGAAATAAACTTTATGCATGTTCACGTGATTTTAGTGCAATGAAATCGCTTACTAACCTGTGTAAAGCTCTGTGTAAAGTCACAGCCAATTTTAAGTTTTTCATATTTCGTTGCTATGACAATATAATGTCAACAAACCCTAAAGCCTCAAAAAACTGTCCCCATTCATTTCCATGATAAGTTCCAAACTTCAATTTGTGCTCTTTTTTTTTAAAGAAAAGGAGGGACAGGTCAAAATTATTATTTTTGTGGTAATCAACAAAATATACAACAAATACTTTCAATTAAGCTTAACTTGTAATGAACCCAAGGACGCAGAGATGGCTTGAACATTGCAGCGTGAAGCATTTACCCTTGTTTCCATTGAGCATGATATAAATAATGGGTGTAGATGCCCCCAGAATCTACACCCTGATTGAACCCAGAATATTCCTTTAAGCCTAAACTATTTGTACCCCTGTTTAACCCGTTATAGAAAGGGTAGTATGTTCCAGTTGATCATTGATTCCTTTGGCCAAAGTTCTGAGCCTGTACTCTCCGCACTGCAAAAAGCCTTGAGTTTGAAGTGTAGATATTTCCATGGAGCAGCAGTGGGACACCTCTGAGGGGTTCTCTAGTGTCCAGGTCTTTGATGTTTCGGCAGAACAACCATTCAGTGAGTACTTTTTGTTGCTCTCACATGTTTTGCTTCCAATTTATTAACACACAATCTATATTAATACCTTTAAGAACCTGCATTTACTAAATTGTTAGATATTTCTTCTTCACCACTGGAAATATGCAGTGTCTAGTTGGGCCAAAATTAGGAGTACAGTAGGTCTTTATGCAGAATGACCTATAGGTTCAATTCCAATGTTTGAATAAATTAATTTATCCTTATCATTTACTGTAACAAATCAAGTAAAATTGCAACTTGATGCCAGTGGATGTATAACAGATGCAGGTCCTATCTTTTCATTTTACTTAGGCCTAGAGATTTCACTTGTTTTATTGACCTTAAAGCAGTGTTCAACTTGACATTTTCTTTGGCGTCCTCACTTAAATCTATTCAAGCACTACTACTACTAGTGTTAAAGTCACCTAAAAATACCTGCTACTGTACAGGATATTTTAAACACAACGGATCAGAACAATAAGAATCATTGAATTAATTATACAGTATAGTTATACAATTATGGACTTATAACAGTCATACATTTCTCACTTTACGCATCATGTGAAGGCCAGAATCCATTTTGTCAGTCCTATACTGTTAACGCCTCACAAAACGGTTCTCAAGGGAGCTGAGCAGCCCATTGAAGCAGACAGCCTGAACAGTAACTTTCCGTTGTCAGCTAGTTAATCCAGACTGTGAGTGACAGCCAAGCAGACACACTGCCTCAAACACACAGTTCATGTTCCCAAAGGTGAGAAAACAAAACATTCACACACTGATTCATGCGAACAGAAAGATAAGCCACATATCGTACTAATGAAACATAATACAACACATAAAATACAAAAGACTTTATTAGTTTCTTTATATAGTATTTCTTGAGTTTTTGCTAATTTAAAAACGTAATGGGGGTCACACTATTTTAGTGTTCATGTTACTGTGTATTTACATAGGTAATTACTGAGTAATACTAATGAAAAACATGTTATTAATCTGTAATAATTTTACGGAACTGCTTGTACTTACTTATTATTAGTATATTTATTAGTAATAGTAACAAAGTACATCTTCTGTTCTTTTTTATTGTTTCAGTTTTATGCATTCTCTGTCAAAATGCAAAAATGTTATAGATTATGAGCAAAGAAATTAAAAAGAACTAATTTCTACATCTAACTTTCTAACTCTTTCTTTTCTCATGAAAAGAGTAGCAAATATGAAAAGAGAACATCATAGTGGTGCATGTATAAATCATTAAGTAAATACAGTCTTGACAATGAGAAATAAATTCTGCTGTTTCTTATACAGGTATTTGTTGAAATAAGGGCATAAATACAATTTTGTTGTCTAATCTATAAGGCTGAAGCATTTAGCTTACAAAGCAGCATTCATCAATTTGATTAATATGTTCCCATGGTAACGGAAAACCAGGATACACCAGGACATTTTTAAACTATGATTTCCAGACCTGAAAAGTCATGTAAATTTATAAACTATTACCAAGTCATGGAAATTTCAATGGAAACTAGAGAATCTCAAATTTTCTAGTCATGATTAGCGCTGTCACGACCACTTTATTAGGAATACCAGTACACCTAATTTATGTGATTATCTAATCAGCCAATTGTGTGGAATTTTGCAATGCATAAAATCATGCAGATACGAGTCAGGAGCTTCAGTTAATGTTCACATCAACCATCAGAATGGGGAAAAAATGTGATCTCAGTGATTTGGACCGTGGCATGATTGTTGGTGCCAGATGGGCTGGTTTGAGTATTTCTGTAACTGCTGTTCTCCTGGGATTTTCACACACACAACAGTCTCTAGAGTGTACTCAGAAAGGTGCCAAAAAAAAGAGAATGGTCAGACTGGTTCGAGCTGACAGAAAGGCTACGGTAACTCCATAGGCGGAAATCGCGTCTGAGGGTTGTTCCCCCATAAAATATCCTTAAAATATGTGTATTGTAAATAATATAATGATATATTCTTAAAATAATTGTTTAAGAAATAAAATAATACAAATGCAAACGGGGCAACAAAAAAAAAGAAACTTGGTGTCCCCTTCAAAAATTGCTCTTGAGTATTGTTATGTTTATTGTCTCCCCCAACATTTTGATCAAATTTTTGCCCCTGGGTAACTCAGATAACCACTCTGTACAATATTAGTGAAGCAGAATAGCATCTCAGATTGCACAACACATCAAACCTTGAGGAGGATGTCCGAAGACCGACAACAGCAGAAGACCACGTCGGTTCCACTTCTGTCAGCCAAGAACATACAGTAAAGCTGAGGCTACAGAACATGCAGACAGAAGGGGAACCCGTCGTGGTATTCTGCTGTTGTAGCCCATCTGCCTCAATGTTTGATATGTTGTGCATTCCGATGTGTTATTCTGCTCACTACAATTGCGTTACTAAAATAAATTTGTATCTGTAATCATCATGCTTGAAAGTGCAACATACATATTCACTGAAGTTTTTAAAAGATTCTGACCGAAACCCATCTGGCTTCATATAACCCTGTAGCAAGACAAAAAAAAGTGTGTCTGCAGCTCACACCAGTCATAACACTGAAAATATGGTGTGATCAAGCACATCATCTCTCTACAGCCAGCTCTGTCATGCACTTGTTATCATTTGCACTCATTTCTTTTTATTGTTAGAAACATTAAATGCATTAGTTCTGCTCTCTGCATAACGAGACCTGTCTGCAAATCTTATGGTTAAGTATCTGCATTTCTTTTGTTTCACATTGCTTGGATTGGATACTTAGGTTTTTTGTGTTTAGCCTAATCAAATTTGATGTGATAGCATTGCCTTAAGTGCCGTTTTTCATCAATAGTAAGATGAATTAAATTGAGTAGGCCTATGACCCAATCCTATGTAAAGGACAGTATGATTAAGCTGCATGAAATCTTGTCCCAAACTGATGAAACTGGTTTTGCTTCAGACGATGTATCTAACCACACATAACTTTGCGTTAGTAATAAATGGCCCAGTGCAAAAAAGAACAGAACATTTTTTTAAATGTATAAGCTCTTTGATAGGAGCCTTAGATCAATTTGGTGTGCTAGCCATTAGAATGCAGCATAAAGCATATGTATTACTATTAATAGTTGAGGTCAATGTTTTAACTATTTGAAGGGTGTGTAATTTCTACACTACTGGTGTCAACAAATGGAATTGCAACTGTTTTCTGAAAGTTTCAAACAGATTTCCTTAACAATTCCCCCATCTGCCATTTGTCTTCAAACAGGTAGTCCTATCCCAATCTCACGCCAGTGTTGCTGTCCTCTATTTTGATTTGTCCTTCCTTTTGAGTCTTCCTGTTGCAAGCAGATTGTGCCTTTGTTATTTTACTTCAGAAATTGTCTCCCATCTGTTGTGCACCAGGATGTGGAACTCATCGACCCTGGTAGACAGCCTAGAGTCAGTTACTCTTTTTGAGTTGCATTTTTAAGGTTAAGGTTAGGTTTAGGACTAAGGTTAATGTTAGGGGTAGGGGTAGAGGTAGAGGTAGCGGTAGCGGTAGCTGTAGGGTTTCTGTGGGACTCCAAATAAACACAAAACTCTGTGAATGCTACATGCGACTTTTGTGAGACATTGCCCAGACCGATTGTTCCCTAATAGACACACACCAGCATCCTTCAGAGATGTCCTTGGGAAAGTCTTTGCAGGAAATCTTGAGTCATACCCGTTCTGCCCCCTACAGGTGAACTAATTCCATTGACCATTCACTCTATAATGCAACTTCAAAAATCAGGTTTAAAATGTAGTAACAACAGTAATCTTTCCCTTTAAATTTACAAATGCTTTCACATAACCAGTTTTACACTCAGGTACACTAACATGCAGATGTGCAAATATCTTGTGTTTTTTCACCCTTTAAAACTGGACAGGATTAGCATAAACTTGTTTGCTGTTCATGAAAACATTGTGGCTTTCTGGCTGAACTCTCTAATTGGCAGTGAGAATGAACAGATGGTACAAAAAGCAATACATGAAACTGGCAAATCTGTTAGGAAATCTAATACACCATTCCCTACACAACACACACTTTAAATTTACATGAGGCAAAGAGCAAGATTGATACATTTATTATCATATGCATAGATTAATACATTTGAATTAATGCAAATGTATTATGCATGGTTAAAGATGTGCATTGGCACTTGACGTATTTTCATTTCCTTAGTGATTCTTAGACTTGCTACCAATCGAGATAAGACTGAAACATTTGTATTCTATGGGGTGCAGTTCAAATGATTGATTTACTTACATGTGCCTCTGACAGAGCACACTCTCATTGACTTCTGTCCTCAATGCAGATCTTTGATGAACAGGACATCAATAATAATAAGAAATGTTCAATCAACGTTACGTTTACCTTGTTCCATGCATTGGTTTCATTACAGTATGTATAAGTGAGGGGAGGGCAGTTATTCATTTTCTACCATAGAATAAGGATTCGTGCACTTCAATCTGATCAGCACCAAGTGAATCAATAATGCTGCCGTACACCGTGCATACACACCATGTATCGTTAAGATTGGTGTTTGTGTGTGAGTACAAGCCAAAGAGATCTAATGAGGAAGGATGGGGCTAAGGTTTGCTGGCTCAGACAAATAATGGCTCTCTCAGTGGAAACTGGTGAAAAGAGATCAGCAGCTGGAATCCATAGCCTGACCTACTGTTCCACTGTACCAGTCTGATATCTCCTGCTTTTTTAGCCTTTCTTGCTACAAAAATATACTGTTTCAAACATCATGTGTAGCAATAGTTCAACTGCAACCGCAGGCATGGTTCGAACTTTCACATTGACGGTTTGTCTAGTGGTGGCTCTTGAATCATCAAGAAACTTTTGTGATTTTGGAAAGTGATATCTTGGTTACCATCTTGAGTATTTCCATAAATTATAAAATAGTTAATGGGAGTAGAAATGTATCTGTAGCTCACATGGTCATCATCATTAGTTGTGTTTTAAAAACTGGTAAACACAGGATTCTGGTATTTCAACCAGACAAATAGTTTTTTGACATACTGGTCGACTATCTTCAACAGCTTTGTTGGATAAGTTTTAATGAAAATCACAGACATCTTCTCAACACAATGGCAGTGGATTGTGCCTCATAATCATGCTTAAAACAGGATACAAAAGTATCATAAAAGTAGTCCAAATACAGAACAATAGGTGTCCTGTACATCTTTATTTCGGCCAAAATACTAAACTAATACGAACAGTTTGCAGCCCTATTTGACAGCAATGCTTCTGTATGATTTATAGAAAAAAGCTGTGTGAAGATTCTTCTTTTGCATTCTATAGACAAATAACAATGAGTAATTAATACTAATGGTAAGTAAATAATGACAGAACTTTAATCTTTGGGTGAACTGTTTTAATGACATTTGCTATTAAAATATTGCCCAATAGATGCAGTGTACAATACTATTAACAACTTGCAATGTTTGTAAAGGCTCACAAATTGAGAAAGTGAATATGTATGTTGCTTTACTAAGGTTTGCATTGTTAACTTCTGTTTACAGGCTAGTCATAAGAATCTAGGGGCATTAAAAGAGTCTTTTAAAAAAGATTAGCTTTCATACTTGCACATGTCACACTGGTATTGACCTACTTTAACTTCAACTGTATTTCATTTTTTTTATGAAAGTTAAGTTTTGTGTTTATTCACTGTTAAAATGTAGCCGTTAAATGTAGTGTAGGCCAATTTGTTCAAGTTTTTTATTACATGCATCATTTGTTGTATTTATGGAAATATGCTTTAACATTTCAACACCAAGTAGCAGCTTCCTTGAATATATTATAAAACTAAGACCCCATAATCCAGCATCTCAGAGAAAAACCAATTTACAGCTGCACACCTGATCTGTGGACAAGTATAGCTGCAGACTCTTTCAGGTCAGTAAATCAGCCATACACAATTCTGGTGCCTTGGCTATAGTGGTGTCACCAGAGATCACACAGCTTGAAAACAGAGTTTGAAGGAGGCCTTTGAAGATAAAGTTGGAGAAGAATGGAGGTTAGACATTTCAGGATTGGCAGACATCACAACAGATAATGCCACAAACAACAAGAAAGTCTTTCGGGAAGGAAGAGTACGCATGGATTCCAAGTTTTGGACACAATCTCTGCCTTGCTTTGAACAAAGCCAATGCAATAAAAACGGGTGTCCACAGTCTGAATCATTTGGACAGCTCACTCACACACTGAATAATAGTTTGAAGAGGTTTCTCACTCAGTAAAACAGAATACTGTAGAACACAGCAAGTAAAACGATCACAGATGAAGTGGATATTTACCTGCAATCAATCAAAACAAAACAAGCAAATTAATCCAGTCATTTGCCAGAGATTTATGAAGTTGCATGTGCAGCATTTGAACGACTGTGCTCTGCAATACACCCATTCATATCTTATTTAATGGTACATGCATATGTATACTGATTGTTTTATACTATAAGAGATAAACTAAATAAAATAGAAGCATTTGGGTCACACAAAAACTATTGTTCCAGTTGATGGAAGAAATGTAGCTGCATTGTGGCTGCACATCTTCATTGCACAATGCCACCTTGTGGGACAACTGTGTAAAGCATATGGCTCATTTACAGTAAACCTATGATGACTATGATGAGACCAATTTGCAAATGCCAAAATGTTAAGTTAATATGTATTGTTGTTGTTGTTATTATTATAAATTAGTAAGGAAGTCTCAGTGTGGCTGACAACGTATGGACAACATACAGATGCCTCGTCTGTCTGCACTCTTCTGGCGGGAAATGAGTTAGTGTATTCTGACTAAGATAATAAGCCTTGAATCAGAATAAAGCCGAAATTGTTAACTCTTCCTTAGGATTGTATGAATCATTTGTGCATTAGCCCACACGCTTTCTTCTAAACGTTATGGAAAATTGCCATTTTTTGCTACAGTGTGGTTTTTGGTTATCTTGTTCTCAAAAATCTACGATAAAAAAATCCCCTTTCCTTGCGGAGGTGATTTGCAAACATTCTGTAACAGATAAGATAATGTAAAAGGCGATCACATGAAGGAATTGCATATTGCAAATGCAGTGTCAGCGCCATCTACGTGGCGATGATGATAGCTGTTCAAGGAGGAGCTGATTTTACGATTTTATTCCGGCACGACACGTCCACGGAATTCACGTGTGCCCTGTCATTGATGAAAACACACGGTGTTATGCCGCATTCATCTGCCGGGGTGGGACTCGCTAAACACCGCTACATGGAGCGACCGCTTACTGCTGCAGAACAAGGTATAGCCGCATTTCACCTTGAATTCCGTTTTCAGAATGATCGTGTACGAGTTTAACATTACATGGAAAATTAGAGTAAAGATATCTTTCTTTTGTGCAACAGTTCAAGAGAACACATGCTTCATTGTCGCAGTGTAGGATGTTGGTCAGTTGTCATACTCCATGTGTCCGAAGATAAAAATGTGTTATTTTATCCAAAAACTACATTTAGTTGCTTTATCATTATTTGAGCGATTTCACACAACAAATTGAGAGAGCAATTTTACGCCTGCTTTAAAGATTCGAGATGCTTGACCGTCTGGACTTATTATCGTGACAGGTGTGCCAAAGATATCCAAAGGAGCAGTTAATATGATCATAGCAAGACTTCTGTTCTTGCTCATCCTCCCTTCACTGGGTGTGTGTGCTCCACAAGTACAGACAATCTCCAGGTAGGCTGCAATTTAAAATATACTTCACTACTGCTATACTACACATTGCTATACACTACACTATACTATACTGTACTGTACTATACTACATAATTGTACTGTATTACACTATACTATACTGTACTGTACTATACTACATAATGCTGTACTATATTACACTATACTACACATTGCTATACTATACTACATAATGCTGTACTATATCACACTATACTACACATTGCTATACTATACTATAATGCTGTACTATATTACACTATACTACACATTGCTATACTATAGTACATAATGCTGTACTATATTACACTATACTACACATTGCTATACTATACTACATTTTGCTGTACTATATTACACTATACTACACATTGCTATACTATACTACATAATGCTGTACTATACTACACATTGCTATACTATACTACACATTGCTATACTATACTACATAATGCTGTACTATACTACACATTGCTATAATATACTACACAATGCTGTACTATACTACACATTGCTATACTATACTACATAATGCTGTACTATACTACACATTGCTATACTATAGTACATAATGCTGTACTATATTACACTCTACTACACATTGCAATACTATACTACATAATGCTGTACTATAATACACATTGCTATACTATAGTACATAATGCTGTACTATATTACACATTGCAATACTATACTACATAATGCTGTACTATATTACACTATACTACACATTGCTATACTATACTACATAATGCTGTACTATACTACACATTGCTATACTATACTACATAATGCTGTACTATAATACACATTGCTATACTATAGTACATAATGCTGTACTATATTACACATTGCAATACTATACTACATAATGCTGTACTATATTACACTATACTACACATTGCTATACTATACTACATAATGCTGTACTATACTACACATTGCTATACTATACTACATAATGCTGTACTATATTACACTATACTACACATTGCTATACTATACTACATAATGCTATACTATACTACATAATGCTGTACTATACTACACATTGCTATACTATAGAACATAATGCTGTACTATATTACACTATACTACACATTGCAATACTATACTACATAATGCTGTACTATACTACACATTGATATACTATAGTACATAATGCTGTACTATATTACACTATACTACACATTGCAATACTATACTACATAATGCTGTACTATACTACACTTTGCTATACTATACTACATAATGCTGTACTATACTACACATTGATATACTATACTACATAATGCTGTACTATATTACACTATACTATACATTGCTATACTATACTACATAATGCTGTACTATATTACACTATACTACACATTGCAATACTATACTACATAATGCTGTACTATATTACACTATACTACACATTGCTATACTATACTACATAATGCTGTACTATACTACACTTTGCTATACTATACTACATAATGCTGTACTATACTACACATTGATATACTATACTACATAATGCTGTACTATATTACACTATACTCTACGTTGCTATACTATACTACATAATGCTGTACTATATTACACTATACTACACATTGCTATACTATAGTACATAATGCTGTACTATATTACACTATACTACACATTGCTATACTATACTACATAATGCTGTACTATATTACACTATACTACACATTGCTATACTATACTACATAATGCTGTACTATACTACACATTGCTATACTATACTACATAATGCTGTACTATACTACACAGTGCTATACTATACTACACAGTGCTATACTATACTACACTATACTACACAGTGCTATACTATACTACACTATACTACACAGTGCTATACTATACTGTACTTTACTGTTCTCAACTGTGCTAAACTATTCACTGGTCTATTCTGTTTTATACTATACTGTACTTTACTGTTTTAAACTTTTATATTATACTTTTATATTATTCTATACTATACTAAACGGTCCTGTAACTGTACTATATGGTTCTAAAATATTCTATACTATACTGTACTTTACTGTTCTAAATGGTTTTATACTATTCCATACTACACTATACTGTGCTTTACTATTCTGAACTGTTTTATACTATTCTGTTCTATGCTACAATTAGCTGTACTGTACTATACTGTTCTAAACAATTCTACACTATACTATTCCAGTGAGAATAAAATACTAAACTACTGTACTGTTCTAAACTGATTTATACTACACTATTGTATAATATACAACATTTTACTGTACTGTACTGTTCTTTTCCATTCTACACTAAACTGTACTGTACTGTTCTAAACTGTTCTAAACTACTCTATTGTATAATATACAACATTTTACTGTACTGTACTGTTCTATTCTATTCTACACTAAACTGTACTGTACTGTTCTAAACTGTTTTATATTATTCTACACTTCCTAGCCAAAGAAAAGTTGCATACTCTAATATTTTAGCTTTGATTATGGCACGCATTCATCTTGGCATTGTTTTGACAAACTTATGCATTGTCACAAAATGTATTTCCGTCCAGAGTTGCATTAATTGTTAGCAGAGATCTTGATTGATGACGGGAGAGTCAAACTACTCTGTAAAGTCTTCTGCAGCACATCCCAAAGACTTTCAATTGGATTAAGGTCAGAACTCTGTGGTGGCCAATTCATGTTTGAAAATGATTCCTCGTGCCCCCTGAACCACTCTTTCACAATTTGAGCCTGATGAATCTTGGCATTGTTGTCCAGAAATATGGCTGTGCTGACAGGGATGAAAAAATCCATTGATGGGATAACCTGGTTATTCAGTACATTCAGGTATTGCTGCATAACGTTACTGAGCCTAGATCTGACCAATTGAAGTAGTTTTTCTGATTAGCCATTAAGTGGCTTTCTTGTGGCCACTTAGCTGTTTAGTCCCAATATTGTAAGTTCTCGTCTTATTGTGCATGTGGAAATGCTCTCACTTTCACTATTAAACACAGCTTGAGTTCTACTTTCAATTTTTTACGATGTTACTTCAAGCAGTTCAGCCAATAATTTGCTCCTTCTGAAACACAGTAACATCTTTTCCATGACCAGGGGATTGTTTATGAAATGAGAAGCTACACACTGCATCAGTTAGGTTTAAAATAATTGTTGCCAGCTGAAACATATTAATCACTGCAATGATCCATTCATAGGCTCTTATGTATCTGCTTATTTAAATCCAAACTTCAACTTTTTTTTGGCCAGGCAGGGTATTTTATACTATACTACTGTACACTGTGCTTCACTGTTCTAAACTGTTCTATACTATACTGTACTGTTATATACTTTTTGAAACTATCCTATACTGTACTGTTCTAAACTGTTTAATACTTCTATAGTATAATATTATATTCTATACTGTTTCTATACATTTTTAAAGGTGATCCCCTCTCTTCCAGGCCCAATATGTAGGCTATACCATATGGGAACTTAGTGGGAACCCCTCATCACAGGGCCTGGGACAATGTTTCCAGTTGTTAAAATTTTTCAACAGCCTTGATTCTGATACTGATGCAATACTATACTCTGTAAAGTAGTGCATATTATAGCATACAGTAGAGTAGAACAGATTTAGTAGCAGGATATGGAAAATCACATGCATCATTTAGCCTCTGAATTAGATAAATTTTATTATAGAGCTTACAGCTGATAATATGGACATACAGTTTTACTCAAGGAGTGTCTTATTGAACCGCATTCCAAGCTGCACTGCTTTACATAATTTTATGAATGTAAATTAGATATATGCAAATATATATAGTTTTATTTTCTAAATGTGAGAAGTAAATTTGTCCATTTTTGTGATGTTTGCTTTGATGTCTTTTTCTAGTGATGGCCTTCTTCAATCCGATTTTGCCAATCCTTTTGGGTCCAGCGAAAACAACCACAGGTTATCTCTTCACTTGTTTTGACTAAAGCTAAAGAGCACTTCCCCAGTCTTAAGGTGCAATAGTGCACCTGATCACATAGTTGCCTCAGGGTTCAAAGTCCTTTGACATGTTAGAGATAACTCTGAGAATGCTCCCGCTGTCACAATTACATGCTTGCTGGTCGAACAAGTAATACCTTAAAATAGGTGGCAGGATATGCGTTTGTGTTATCTTATTGCTTGTAGCTTTATGTGCTAAAGTACTGAAAATGGTTTAACATAGATAATAGATAAAAAATGTTATGCAGTTGTTTCAGGTGTACGTTTTGCTATTTCTTTCTCATTTAAAATGTTTTAACACCAAAACAGAGTCGTTTAGAACATTGAATCCTTGCTCCATATTTTAATAATACTGTAGTCATATAAGACTGAACAAAACGTTTGATCTTCGATTTTGGATGACAGGCTCTTGCAAAGCTACATCAAGAGCAACCTGAAGGAGGGACAGGCCAGTCCAGAGCTTAACACAAGGGAACAAGGTTAATAACAGTTCATTATTAACAATCTATCAACTGTTTTTATGTCCATTACACAGTATTTGAGTTATACGACTCCTGAGTGCTTTTCCATCTTGTCCACTTGTATGAAACACAATTTCAGTACACACAGCACTAACATATTTATACACAGTAGTTACAAATGTAAGACCAGTCCTTATTGCCTAATCACAGCTGTGTGGTGTGCAAATTATGTCTAATAAAATCATGCAAATCATCCTCTGATTTGTTTTCTTCTTGTCAGAGATGTTCTTCCTCTTCTCCTTGTATGACTATGATAGAAGTGGGCAGATGGATGGGCTTGAGTTGATGCAGCTTCTGAAAGATTTCCTATCTCATCATGCAATGATGCCAAAGTCGACAGATTCTGTGAGTTTTTGTTAGAGATCGGTACTGTACAATTTGTCTCAAGAAAGAGCTTTTAATTTCTGTTATGACTCGAGCTGTTTTACATTGTAGGTAGTGTCTTTGGTGGATTACCTGTTGCAAACTCAGGATCTAAACCAGGATGGATTACTGGCTCCCTCAGAGCTGTTATCATCGTCCATGCAGGACCATCAGCAAGAAAACAACATTGTGCTCCCTGATGCTCCAGCTGAGCCAAAGGAGGACGCCTTAAAACAGGAGCAAACAGAGGATGGAGATGCTGATACTCACCAGCAAGAGGCAGCAGTCCAAGACAATCAGGAACCTGAACAGAAACAGGAACAGCTTTTACCTGCTGAAGAACATAATGAGAGAAAAGATCCAGCTCAAGAAGAACATAAACAAGCTGAGGAACCATCAGATCAGAACCAGATACCAGAATCAGATTAAGAGCAGCAGGGCAGACTACAGCCCCAAGAAGATCAGGAGCTGCAATATGGTTAGCAGGAATAGGAGACCATGCCAGTCCATTAAAGTGACCTAGAGATGTAATGCCAAATTAAGCATGAGGTGCAACATTAGAGACAAATCAGCCATACTTTGAAAAGCACAACGCTTGTCAAGTCTCCTGTTTAGATTCACATGCTGCTTATATTGTTTGACTGAAGCATAATTTATTTCTAGGTACTAAAGATTTTAAGTCCAAAAGCATGCGTTAATGATATAGTTCTTCTGAGTTCACCAAACTGTAGACAACTCTAATATACTTTGCTTTTAATTATCATAGATTAAAAAATTAAAAAATAAAAATAAAAAAGGTTCCACTATAGAATGTATTCATCACATATTCATCTGATTTAGTATTGTGTTATTCAAACTATGCAATCCCATTAAAGCTTGGATTTTACTGAGACTTTAATGCAAAAAATGTTTCTATGCCCAACTGTTTCCAATGCCGTGGAAATAAACAGCTAAATTAGTAGTGAGGTGTATATTTTAAGATGTTGTTGCAAAATTCAATTTTGAGTTGGCTTTTAGAAAGTACATTTTTCTGGCTTGGGTGCAACTCAGGATTATGATGGCTCAGGATGCATATTTTAAAAACATATTTTTGTGTTGCCAAACAGTTTAACAAAGTTTTAACTTTGATGCAAAATGTACAGCAAGAAAGAATAATCAAAGATCTGTATTTTACTTTCAGTGCAACACCAAAAATGCTTAAAGGGATAGTTCACCCAAAAATAAAAATTTGCTAATTATTTACTCACCCTCATGCCATCCCAGATTTCTTCTGCTGAATACAAACAAAGATTTGTAGGTCCTCACATTTTCTAAGCTCCAAAAAGCACATAAATTAAGCATAAAAGTAATACATATGACTCCAGTGGTTAAATATATGTGTTCAGAAGTGATATGATAAGTGTGGGTGAGAAACAGATCAATATATAAGTCCTTTTTTACTATAAATTATCCTCCCTGCCCAGTAGGTGGTGATATGCATGAATAAGGAAAATCACCAAAAACAAAAGAAGAAGAAAGTGGAGATTTATAGTATAAAAGGACTTGAATATTTATCTATTTTTTTTACCCACACCATATCTCTTCAGAAGATATGGATTTAACCACTGGAGTCTTATGGATTATTTTCATCCAACCTTTATGTACTTTTTTGAGCTTCAAATTTCTGGTCACCATTCACTTGCATTGTGAGGACCTACATAGCTGAAATATTCTTCTACAAATCTGTGTTCTGCAGAAGAAAGAAAGTCATACACATCTGAGATGATATGAGGGTGAGTAAATTGTGAGAATTAAAATTTTTGGGTAAAATATCTCTATAAAACCACTCATTATCAGGCACACATTTTGCTTCCATTTCTTTCCACCTATTAAATCTAATTATTTTCACTTTGGCCAAATGGTTACTTTTTATGTGCATATTCTATCCAGGAGAAAAGGAAACCTTATAAAAGCTTTTGAGGTCTTTGTAAAGACAAATGTGGTGTCCTCATATACATCTTCCAGTGTGAATTAATCTCTCTAAAATATCTAGTCTAACTACTGGACATTTGCTCTATTGTCAATAATATGACTTTAATTTAGTCAATAATTATAATAACAATTGAATTTAATATGATTGTGATAGTGTATAACAGTTTGAATAAGATGTTCATTTCTTTGCCCCTGCATTTAGAATTTCAGGAGCATGGAACACATGTGAAATTTTTGCCCCAAGCTCATGTTAATTTTAGACCCTGCTCTACAGTTGTCCAGGTGGGGAGAATTGCATATTCTTAAGGAATAATTGATAATGGACCATTGAATTATTGAAAAATAATGCACACCTGAGGTGGTATGACCCACAGTGGAGTGACCTGTACACCTCAGCATTATTTTCAACAATTCAACGGGCCAGAGTCAATTATTCCACAGTTACCACACCTCAAGACATCGTTCAGGATTTTATCTAATTTCTGAGTGTTTCCACAGAGAATATAGAAACTCTTCTATAGTCAAGTGTATCTAGCTCTGATACAGCTCAAGGCTTCATTGTTAGCTTAAAGTGGTGAGAAAAAAAAAAAAAAAACAAACAAAAAAAAAAGCCAAGGACGCTTTTCAATATAAACTGAAATAAATTAGGGTATGGTTAAGTACATCAGATAAAAATGAAAATTGTGTTGTGGTAGCCTGTAAGGCTCTTTAAAATATCTTAAATAATTTGGCAAGGTGATATGGAAATGTTATGCGGTCAAGGCCTGGAACTACTTTATAGCCGTGCATTGACATGAAAAAAATAATTGCACACCTTTGATAGTCCATAAACCAATCAGAATAAAGCAGTCAACAACTGTGGTATAAACCATTTAAATCAATAAAAGCATAGCGATTTGCAGAACTCTTCGAGATAATTTTGGATCTGTGCAGGCAAAAGCAAGACTTTCAAATTTCTCCTTCCTATATGCAAGTGATAAAAACCAGACGAATGATTTAGGACCTTATATACATTTATTATTAAATGTTACATACCATTATTACATCTGAGACAAAAAGGCATTCAAATTCAATAAAAAAAAAAAAAAAAAGTTTTAAAACCATTGAACAAATCTTAATGAAAATTACATAAAGTGTCTTAAAGAGTGCTAAAATGATGACTGTAGTTTAAAACTAGAATGAAGACTTGCACTAGAGTGACAGATTCAGTAGTTGTGCATATAGTCTCTCAAATTCAAAAACCATTTAAAAAAAAAGGTACATGATAATTTTTGTAAGATAGTCTTAAGTTAATCAAACTCAAATGGTCAATGAATTCACAATACTTTGTCAATGTATCATGGCCATAGGATGGCAGTCCTCTTAAACATCTGATGTATTCACTTTGAACATGGCACTCATTTCTCCATGTCTCTTCTCCCCGATTTGTGAAGAAATTACATGGGTATTCCAGCCACAATTTCCGATTCAATGCCACAGTGGTCCTCACCTCTGAGAATCTTAAAAAAACCTAAAGCGACAAGAACACAACATATGAACCCTTCTTGCAGATTATTCTATACCTGGTGCATTGCTACAAAGGCAATGAAGAAAAGTCCTCACCATTTTCACCCCAGTCAGTGTTCCAGGAATTAGCAGCTAGCCAGTAGGGGGTGCCATTCTCCTCTCCCCAACCCAGGATTTTAATAGCATGGCCACCTACTGCAGATCCACTCACATGCTGATATACACCTACAACAGATGACAAGATTTAGGAGAGAACCACCAAATAAAAACAACCCATTCATGTTACATTAGCCAAATACTCTGATAATATATTAACACCAACCAGACTTGTACAGTAAGAAGTCCTCATAAACCGTGAAAGCTCCCTCTACTGGGCCATTCTTGTACAGCTCATTCATAATCTCATTCTGGTTAGATGGGACACTATAGGAAGTCTTTCCTGCAATGACAAACAGCAAAGCATAAACAAATCAGCAGCATTCAATATTGAAAGAATCTATACTGCTACATACAAGCGAGATGACAAACTAAAAGCAAAAAGTGTGCTTCTGGTTTGCCCAAGGTGATCCTACCAAAGTGCTTGTCCTGCTTGTAAGGGGGGCTGTAGCCAGGTTCACATGACATCTCACAGTTGGGTGTGTCTCCACCCTCTCCAGTACAGGGCAGGCGACTGCCATTCACATGATGCTCACAGGGCTCAATAGTGTATGGGCGACAGCCTTATTTAAAAAAAAAAAAAAAAAAGATGTACAAACAGATGTACAGTTAAGCAGTCAGCCTAAACATGCTGAACAGCAGGACAAACACCAACCAATGTGAGAGTTGTAGAGTCCACCAGTCACCAAGCCTTCTTTATTCCAGAAGTCCCAGGCCGCAGATGGGTAGCCACCATTACATCTGAAGTTAAAAAACACAAAATAGGAGACTTTCTGAGCCAACATACATTACTTAAAACGGCATTAAAATCAATTTCAATATTAGAAATTCCTTTAAGACCTTGCTAGCAGTGCCCAAGCCCACTCTGCAGTTACTTACCCATCACCACAGCTGTCACAGCAGGTAAGCAGGTCTTGAGAGGAGATCTCAACACTCACTTTGGCATTGCTATGGATACACACCCGGTCCGAGATTGCTTCAGCAGCACCAAAAGCCTAAAAAAACAGCAAGACATGAAACTAATGCAAACATCATTGCATTTATAATTCATGGTTGACCAATATATTGCAGAGGACAATAAAAACTCCAAATATAGGCAGATTCAAAATTGCGATTGTGCATAGAATCACACGCTTTGCACGTGAAGGAGCCATCGGAGACATGTAAATGACCAGTCACTGTCAGTTTTGTTGTTAGTGCCATTGTGTTACCACAACAATAGACCTATACCAAAGTGGTTTGCATCATAGTCTCATTTAAACGGTCCCGCAAAAGACACGTATGAGCTCATGTTGTTTGATTGCCGTTTATTGCCACATCAGCCATTTCATGACAAATACAGATGGCAATCAAACAATTCATAAATACAACACACCTTGCAAAAACAATACGTGGGGGAACACAACTTAAATCTAGGACATTAAATCAATTCTATAAAAGATCCTTGCACTTTTGATAAATTCCAAGTTCTGAAGATATTGATTTAACCATTGGAGTCGTATAGATTACTTTTATGCTGCCTTTCTGATATTTTTTTTTTAACCTTCAAAGTTCTGGCCTCCATTCACTTGCATTGTATGGACCTACAGAGCCGAAATATTCTTCTAAAAATCTTAGTGTTATCAGAACAAAGTCAGTCATGCACATCTGGGATGGCATGAGGGTGAGTAAATAAAAATGTAGGTTTTTGGGTGAACGCTCTCTTTAGTAAGTGGGTTTCCATCCAACTATTTGTATACACATTTTGAAATTCTAAATGGAAAAGTTTGATATGCAAATAAATATTGTAAATTTGCTTAATTTAATGCACTAGGCGGAGTTTCATAAAGTTTAATAAAATTATACTTGCTCCAATCTTGCAAATAAAACTGTCCCCAAAGCAGGGAGAGGTTATTCAGCTGCTCCATCATGACAAGGTGGCTCCCTAATGATATTATTCATTATGTAGTGGATGGAAGCGTGTAACAATTTGTATTTTCTTAAGTCACATTTTTTGAAATGCACTTAATTGTGAAACATTTAGGATTACATCTGTAGTTACAATGTTAATCTTAAACCAAAACCTAGCCCAATCCTTACCCTAAACACAAACCCTACCCCTAACATGTACTTTAACCACAGTAGCAGCAAATGTGAATTTGTTTAGAAAAATTCTCACAAAAACATAGTTACACAATACATAAATTATATTCTATGAATTTTAAATGTTTGTACATAAAGACACCTCAAAGTGGTGCCCTTCTATCATGTCACCTGTAAATGTGCACAAGAGCAATAGATCAACTTCAAAAGAAAATGTGCGTCACATGCGCTATAAGTTAATGTTATATACACTGGGCACTATGTACAATTAGTTTGATTTTTTTTTTTTTGCGAAAATTCAACTGCTTATGCACGCATGTGGTATACGTTTCTGGTCTATAGTGTGCTCTGTTGTTTCTTTTTTCCTAATATTTTACAATTTCTTTATCTGCAAACAAAATCCCTAAAATAGGAACGCTAAACAGCAGTTTCTCCCTCCATCTACCACCTAAATCACAAAAATCCACATTTTAAAAGACTTTTTACAAAGTTAAAGTTTTGTGAAAGTTGAGTAAATACAATGATAAAAAGCGCATTCATTTTTTAATATTGGCCATTTAAAAACCATTTAAATATCATCCTCCATTTATTGTCACACTGTGTCCAATGGAAATAGAAGTCCTCACCCAGCATGAACCACAAGAGCCCTGGTCTCTGATCTCTTTAGTAGTGGGGCAGTTGGGCCACTGTTCTCTAGCATCAAAGTTAGCAGGGAGCTTGAGGTTATCAGCATACTGCTCCCTGTTGAAAATAAGAGCGTTACAGAAGATCAAGAAGGCAGAAGTGAAAGCTGTACATTTACTAATGAAGTCAAAAGAGCAGAATCATGTGAGAAGGTAATGTCATATCCAGACAAAGACTGCAAAATTGGCTAATTGTACTTCCTCTATGAGTCTCATCATACACAAGAGTTGCACTCACATGACAGGGAGTTTGGGTCCTTTCAGAAAAGTCCCACAGAGCCTCTTTACATAGCTGTAGTCAACATTAGGGAAGTTTCGTCCAGCCTTTGAGTGAAAAAAAGTCAGATATTCACATCAAATTGGAATGTTTAATATTCCACAATAGTAAACAAGGTGATGAAATCACCACAGACAAACATTTCTGACCCAATCTTGATTTAAAATGACATCGTCATCCCTACTGGAGCACACTTTAGATAATCTATGAAGATAACAGCACATGGTTGTATATGGATTACCATCCAAGTGGTGTTTGCTTTATTGATGAAATTGACCATCTCATGGGAGAGAGGAGCGAGCCGCGGTCGAGCCCAGCTAACCGAGAGGGTGGAGATCACGCACAGGAAGGCTAGTCGCCACATTCTGGAAGATAACAAAAAACATTAATTCATTTCCACTTCAGGCAACTTAACTGAAAGGTGTTCACAAGCAAATCCAGAAATACAAAGCACTATGCAGATATTCCTGAAACATTAGTAATGGAAAAGCATCTTAGCCTGTCATTTCAGAGAAATACATACTGTAAACACTAAACAGAGGTCTCAAATACCAACACAAGCATGCATGCATGAAGTGCTACACCACTCCAAGGACACTTTACATCCTTGAGGCGAAACAGACCACTGACTGATCACAGTAATGTACTCTTAAGCCTGCAATCATGCAGAAGTGAGAGCTCTAGACATTTAACAACATGCACCACACCGCAGTCGTTACACAACCATAAGGCAACATAAAGACAAAAGTACCCTGGATGATAATTTCCTGTTTCAGGCATGATGCACTGTAAAGTCAAATTCAGTGTACTATTGTTGAGGTTTATGCTTCCTTTAAAATTGGGTCTCACTATTGACATCATGATCTTCTCTGATAAGGTGCATGAGTCAGCGAAATTGACCTTATGATTACAGGTAAGCCCCGCCTACTCTGAACCTCAATGTAACAAGAAGTACTGCATTAATACAGTCAAAAACACTGAAGAGGCATGAAACACCCATACGTTTATATAAAGTAGATGTATCCCAAAGCTACACAAGAGATTAATTGTTGATATGTGGAGGGTTTCAGAGTAGCTTACCGTGTGATGCTCCCCAAGTTTGAAACCTAATAGTGTATTTGTAAGGAAAAATATCTGCTAAAGCTAGTGAAGCGTTTACATGTGTGCTCAAGATTAGCTCTGGTTTCCATATCTCTCATTTTCGCTTTTAACCGCAGGCATTGTTTACATAGCAAAAAAAATAAAAAAAATAAAATAAAACAAGACTGCGTGAATGCATTTAGCGTCAATACAAGTTTGAAAACGTATTTACTTGCATGATATTTATCAGATACTAACGATATATTAACTTTATTTAATGATAACTACGGTGACAAGCAAACGCCTGAGAAACTGTAGACTACTATCATCCATTGTGATAAAACATGTCTTCAAAATAACTTCTGAAGAGGTTATTTTACCTAAATAATAATAAATAAAAAAAAAAAAACCCTAAATAACCTATATACAAAAGGCTAACATGAGACGATATATATATATATAAATAAATACAACAGCCTACCTGTGTTTTGTCTGCTGAGAGCGTTCCTTGTACTCGTTGAACTGTTTCACCGGGCGGAAATAAACAACAGTTGAATCGCAACGAGCGTTAATGGTGTTTATAAAGAAAGCAACAATAGATCCCGTGATATGTGACGTACGCAAAGTCTTATGACTCTCACGTGATCACTTCACTCGAATAATCACTGTACTCTCTTTCAGTTTCATATGTAAATATAATGAAAACGGCACTTTAAAAAGTTAATTTATTAACTGCTGATGATAACTATGCAGTAAATAATGACAGCTACAAAACTGCTTCAATAGATTTGAATTACTAAAAGGGAAATTCATTTTACCTTAATTTTTTTTCTTCACAATTTGAAAAGACCAATTCCCAATGCGCTCTAAATCCTGGTAGTGGCGTAGTGACTCAATCCTTGTGGCGCATTGTTGCCTCTACATCTGAGACCAGCAATCTGCGCAATTTATCACGTGACTTGTTGGAACGCATGTAGTCAGCTATCCACGCACAACGCACCCCACCGAGAATCACACATTATAGACCATGAGGCAGTTACCCCTTGTCTACCCTCCATAGAAACAGGGTCAATGTAGTTGCTTAGCTGACCTGGCTGGAGTCACTTGGCATGCCCTGGAACTTGCGACTCCAGGGGTTGTTGTCAGCGTTGTTTACTTGCTGAGCTACCCAGAACCCCTTTACCTAAATTATTAACTGTCAGGTTACCTCAAATTGGTTTAAAATTCCTAATGCAAACACATCTTGAAATATCAGGAAATGGCTTGCTTACATCTATAACAGTTTAGTAACCATGATCTAACAATGATCAATAACTTTACAGCATTTATTAATCTTGGTTAATGTTAATTTCTATATATATATATTTTTTTATTTTTTATTTTTTTTTATTAAAATTTGGGTGGCAGTGGCTCAGGTGATAGAGCAAGTTGCCCACTAACCACAGGGTTGGTGGTTTTATTCCTGGCCCACACAACTCCATATGCTGAAGTGTCCTTGGGCAAGACACTGAACCCCTAGCTGCTCCCAATATCAGGCTAGTTTGCATGGCAACTCTGCTGTCATTGGTGTATGAATAGGTGAATGAGGTGTAGTGTAAAGTGATTTGAATACTGCTAAGGTTAAAAAAGTGCTATATAAGTGCAGACCATTTACCATTTAAATGCTGTAAAAGTATTGTTTATTGTTAGTTCATGATGCATTAACTACTGTCAATGAATTTAACCTTATTGTATAGTGTTACCGTTACATCTAACCAAAGTTGGACTGTATGTTCACATGCTTTCACTTTAGAGAAATGGCAGATGCATTTTTTTAAGTTATATTTTGCTTTGATAAATTATGCTTTTACTTTCATCGTTAAAGTAGTAGTTTATTTCATGAGAAAGGTTCTTTTTTATTTGCACATTGTATACTAAAATAACAGTGAGCACTACAGGAATATGGAAAAAAATATAGGCCTATACATTGGCGGCCAAAAGTTTGGAGTAATTTACGGATTTTGCCGTTTCGGAAGGAAATTGTTCCTTTAATTCACCAAAGTGGCATTCAACTGATCACAAAGTATAGTCAGGACATTACTGATGTAAAAAAACAGCACCATCGCTATTTAAAAAAGTATTTTTGATCAAATCTAGACAGGCCCCATTTCCAGCAGCCACTCCAACACCTTATCCTTGAGTAATCATGCTAAATTGCTAATTTGGTACTAGAAAATCACTTTCCATTATATCAAACACAGCTGAAAGCTATTTGGTTTGTTAAATGAAGCTTAACATTGTATTTGTCTTTGAGTTGCCACAGTATGCAATAGACTGGCATGTCTTAAGATCAATATTAGATACAAAATGGCAAAAAAGAAACAGTTGGGGATAAGTGCACTGTGATGACGGGAGCTAAGATGTCGTCATCACTGCTGTAGTCATTACAAATTGTTTGTGGACTTATGTTTCTTTACATTTGTTATTTAGGGTTTTGTGTTTCTGTTGACTATGGTGCAGTCCCTTAGGTTCATTATTCTATAATACTCATTTATAATAAGTTGAAGATATGCTGTTGGAGTTGATTGCAGATAGGTGCACATATCAGTGGTCTTGACAACATGTTATGTCTACTATAGTTTCTTTTTGATTTTTTTTTTCATTAACCACACAGACAAGTTTTTAGCTATGCATTTTTGTTATTTATTATTTCAAATTTGTATTTTTATCCCACCACTGCCACCAGATTAAGACCAGGCAAATTGTGAATGCGCTTGTGCAATTGTTTTCACGGGTAGGGATACCTTTAGAAATCCTTACAGATCAAGGCACCAATTTCACTTCCAGACAGATGAAAGAAGTCTATTCACTGTTAGGCATACAGGCCATTAAGACCACTCCGTACCACCCCCAGACTGATGGTATGGTTGAACGGTTCAACCAGACTTTAAAGGCAATGCTCCGCAAGTTCGTATCTGAGACAGGCTCAGACTGGGATCAGTGGCTTCCGTATCTCCTCTTCGCTTATAGAGAGGTTCCCCAAGCCTCAACAGGTTACTCTCCATTTGAATTGCTCTATGGACGCCAGGTACGTGGACCGCTGGACATCCTGAAGGAGGCCTGGGAGGGAGGCAAAGCAAGGGAACAGGTGAATGTGGTTTCATATGTCTTGAGAATGAGAGAGAAAATGGACTCTATGGCAGAGATGGTTCATACCAATATGGCCAAGGCACAGCAACATCAGAAGTCATGGTATGACCAGTCATCCAGGAAAAGAACTTTGACCCCGGGCCAAAAAGTGTTATTGCTTCTCCCAACATCAGACAGTGGACTGCTCGCCAAGTGGCAGGGCCCTTATGAGATATTGAGGAAGATGGGTCCTGTCAATTACAAACTATACCTGCCTGAACGGCGGAAAAAGAAGCAAGTCTTTCACATCAACTTGCTGAAACCCTGGCAAGATAGACCAGGGCCCCTATCAGACCAGCTGTTTGCACGGAAGGTCGACGAGGAGGAAGAGTCTAACGAGCAATATTTCCCTACAGCTGTGAATTCTCCGGTCTTCCCTGAGTTGGGTCATTTGACATCAGAGCAGCAGGAAAACCTTCAATCACGGGTTCCAGGGGGCCTATTCAGTGACAGACCAGGCAGGACAGAGGTGATGCAGCATGACATCCGCCTTCTATCACAGGGTCCAGTCCGACAGACTTGCTGTAGGGTTCCTGCAAGACTCATACCCGAGTTAAAGAATGAAGTAAAGGTAATGCTGGAGATGGGGGTGATCGAGCCTTCCAGGAGTGAGTGGTGCAGCCCAGTCGTCTTGGTACCGAAAAAGGATGGCACATTAAGATTTTGTGTAGATTTCTCCAAGATGAACGCTATTTCTGCCTTTGACCCTTACCCCATGCCAAGGGTTGACGAACTCATAGAACGTTTGGGTAAAGCCAAGTATCTGAGCACACTGGACTTATGTAAGGGTTATTGGCAGATTCCTTTGTCTGACACTTCCAAGGAGCTAACTGCTTTCAGGGTCCCAAGTGGGCTCTATCATTTTAGGGTCATGCCGTTCGGCCTTCATGGGGCCGCAGCGACTTTCCAGAGGACTATGGACTGTGTTCTGAGAGGTACTGAGGACTTTGCAGCAGCCTACATTGATGATGTGGTTGTTTACAGCTCGTCATGGGAAGACCATCTGGAGCACCTGTCAGCTATATTCTCCAGAATCCATGATGCTGGGCTCGTGGTTAACGCCACTAAATAAGTGTCTTATTTGGGATATGTGCTGGGTGGTGGGGTAATTAAACCTCAAGTGGACAAAGTGGAGGCAGTGCGTTCTTGCCCACCTCCAACAACCAAAAAGCGGGTGAGGTCTTTCTTAGGTCTCGTAGGTTGGTACAGACGTTTTATTCCTAATTTTTCCACTCGAGCAGTTGTGCTCACTGACCTCACTCAGAAGGCTAGGCCCCAAAAGGTTGTGTGGACACCTGAGTGTGAAACAGCATTTCAAGATCTCAAGGGTTGTTTGTGTCAGGGGCCAGTGTTACAGAGCCCCAACTTTGACCTTCCTTTCACAGTGCAGACGGATGCATCGGGAGTAGGGCTAGGAGCTGTCCTGTTGCAAGGTGACAGTGAAAATCGAAGGCCGGTGCAGTATATTAGCCGGAAATTGTTCCCTCGTGAGGTCAGATATTCTACTGTGGAGAAAGAGGCTCTGGCTATTAAGTGGGCATTAGATACTCTGAAGTATTACCTCATTGGTAAAGATTTCCTCTTGGAGACTGATCATCGGGCCTTGCAATGGCTCCACAGGATGAAAGACAGCAATGCCCGCATTACCCGCTGGTTCCTCTCACTGCAACCGTTTAAATTTCAAGTGAAATACAGGGCAGGAGCTCAAAATGGTGTTGCGGATTTTCTGTCCCGTCACTATGATGAGTGACGGGCTTAAGGGGTGGGGTGTGTGATGACGGGAGCTAAGATGTCGTCATCACTGCTGTAGTCATTACAAATTGTTTGTGGACTTATGTTTCTTTACATTTGTTATTTAGGGTTTTGTGTTTCTGTTGACTATGGTGCAGTCCCTTAGGTTCATTATTCTATAATACTCATTTATAATAAGTTGAAGATATGCTGTTGGAGTTGATTGCAGATAGGTGCACATATCAGTGGTCTTGACAACATGTTATGTCTACTATAGTTTCTTTTTGATTTTTTTTTCATTAACCACACAGACAAGTTTTTAGCTATGCATTTTTGTTATTTATTATTTCAAATTTGTATTTTTTCCCACATTGCAAACAGATACCCCACATGCTGTCTACTTACCATTTCCTGTTCCTGTGACTCCTCAAAGGAGGGGCGGGTCCACAGCTTTCCTTTTTCTTGGGTTGGGTTAAACGATTTCTACTAATAGGGAACTTAATCCTTGGTAATGTAGGCATGGGGAAATGTCTTATGGTGTTTGCATTTAGTTTAAGTTGCTGAATGAGTTTATTTTATTTAATTTTTGATTTTTGGAAAGTTAATTGTATAATGGTCATATATTTAAGCTACAAAGGTTTTGTATTGATAACCCTGTAGTTGGTATGGTCTTGAGTGTAATGAGCCTGTTCTAGGCTATATAAGACAGTCTAAACGGAACCTTGTGGGGAGAGGAAGGGGTTATATTGCTGAACGTATCATGAAGATTTGTGCTGCCTGTAGCAATTTGTTTTCTTTGGTTATTGTCATATCAAAGTTTGCACTGAGTCCAGTGTATGTTTATTTTTGGTAAATATATATTTTTTTGGTTTAATTTTGGAATTGTTTCTGTGACACTTCACTGAGAGTTCGTACACCCCTACTACTCCACTGGCCTTTAATAAAAATCCTCTTTGGGATGATATCTGAGTCCTGAGCCTATCTACCATCTCCCCTTGATCTCTACGGGACACATTATGACATGCACATTTTTGCTTATTAATATAAAATTTAGCTAACAAAATAAAAAGTTTAACCATAAAATCAAGAAACTTGTCGTCCTTATTTTCATTAAATAAAATGGTGTCAATAATATACATGTAAAATTAACAATAATTAACATTTAATTAATTTTCAAGTTCCGTCCAAACTTAGTCCAAATATAAATGTGTCAAAGATTCTCATTATTGCAAAAAGTGCAAATGTCATCAAAGTGATTTTTGGTTGCTCGAATAGTGACGTCACACTGAGCGGCAGTCTGCAAAAACGGAATCTGCAGGACATCATACAAAGCGCCGAGGCTCCTGTTTTTCAAAACCCGAATTAATACCACAAACTTAAAAAAAGGAAGGTGCAGTGCAACGATGCAGAATCAAAAGGGAAGAGTGATCACATGGAGTCACGTTTGCCTCTACTCTTTTTCAGGAGTCATTATTTTATTGGAGAAAGTGGCACGTAAGTGAAATCATTCCCTATTCATTTCCAAACCGCTTTCTGGTCTTACAAACACATATTTGGCAACACCATGTTGCGTTAAGGTTGAGCAGTGAATAGTCTTTTTGCCTGCTTGGACTTGTCGTATTATGAGTTCTGCTCTTTTGTTCTTGTACATTTTTGTCGCCATGGTTTCACTGTATTTGAGCGCCTTTTTTCATGAATGGAGAGTGGATGGGGGCGTGTTCTGCTCTGTGAAAGCTGCTTCACATTAGACATACCAGATGGATAAAAAAATAAAAAAATGTAACACGCTGTAGTGCTAAACAGATATTTTAGCGTATATTTCACCCACAAATGAAAATTGTCTCATCATTACTCACCCTCATGCCATCCCAAATGTGTATGACTTTCTTCTGAACACAAGCAAAGATTTTTAGAAGAATATCTCAGCTCTGAAGATCCATATAATGCAAGTGAATGGTGACCAGAATTTTGAAGGTCGTAATCCATACAACTCCAGTGGATTAATGCATGTGTTCTGAAGTGATGCAATCGATTTGGATGTGAAACAGATCAACATTTAAATCCTTTTTTACTATAAATCTCTAAATGCACAAAGAATGCAAATCACAAAAAAACAAAGGAACAATGTGAAAGTGGAGATTTATAGTAAAATAGGACTTAAATAGTGATCTGTCTCTCACCCACACCTATCATAACCACTGGAGTCTTATGGATTACTGCCTATATGCTGCCTTCAAGGGCGGACTGGCCATAGGGAGAACCAGAATTTTTCCCAGTGGGCCGGCTGTGAAATTGGGCCGAACACATGCAATAATCTGAAATGGGCCACCACGTTATGCCGAATGGGCTGCAACTGGCTGAAGAGGGCCATTAAACGGCGCCATGATATGACGAAGGGTGGCGCGATATGCAGAAAAGTACAACAACCCCCCCCCCCCCTTCAGTCCAAGGATTAACTTAAAAAACACTTAGCAACATTTTCTGATTCTCTCTTTTTTTTTTATACGTTGTTGTTTCATTATTTGTATTTTCAGTTGTACTATGCTTTATGAACTACCTCTGGATGGGAAATGAGCTTCTGGCTTGGCTGACTTTGGGTCTATGTTTGCCGTCCACAGCAGTGCAACTGCTTAGTCTGAAGTGGTACATCACTGAAGCAGAAAAACCCAAGCCTTCTCTCATCCTTGTGCACTGTTTGCATCTGGGCACCTTTCAGAGGTCAGAAACATTAACACACTTGGCTAAAATTGGCTTATATAATGTTAAATATCTATATTATATAGTTATATAATGACATCATATATATAGTGTTATATGTTTGCAGGTTATGGCACTGTATGAAGTCCCAGGGTGTGCAAGTTAAGGTTGGGACATTACTAATTCAGCAGGCAGATGTATCTGCTCTGTGCCTGATCGAGGCCCTGTCACTCAGCCTGCCTCAGGGTCTATTGCAGACCTACAGCTTGTTCACCCTACACACCAGCTTTCTGTCACCAGGTATATGACTTCAGTTTGGAACAAGACTGCTCTGCTTTAACATTTTTAGTGGAAGTAATAAAATAGTCAGACATTGAGCAATAAAACAAAAAAAAAGGTTTTTAAATGCTTATTATGTACCAAGTACCAGGCTGCCAGCATCAATATTATAGCCCAATGCTTAAAGGTTAGTTCACCCAAAAATGTAAATTCCATAATTATTTACTCACCCTCATGTCATTGTAAACTTGAATGGCTTTCTTCTGTGGAACACAAAAAGTGGATTTTTAAATAATATCTCGGCAACTCGCATTTACAATGAAAGTAAATGAGGATTGTGGCTGTCAAGCTCCAAAATACCAAGAAAAGCATAATTAAAGTGTCATAAAAATGGTACATATTACATTTTTGTTATATTCAAAGCAGGGTTATCAACCAATTTCTAATCAAATTAATTACATAATTAATCGATTATAATAAATTAATCACATATATAAATATTGGTTGTGAAAGCCCCTTAAATAACAAAACATTTAATATATAATGATTAAATAATTATAAATAGTTATATTTATTATTATTTATTTATATAATCATTCAGATACTTAAAATGCATTACATTATTGTGGCAGACAAGTAAAACATTGATAAGACAATATAAATAGTAGCTTTAGAAGGGAATTCATGGTTTATTTTTCATATTTTTGAACATAAGCCTAATACTGGCCTACTTAGGCCTAAAACTGGCCTAATCCATTTTACAATTGAATATGTCAATCTGTCAGAGATAGATTTATTATAAGGGCTTTTCTAAGGACACGTTAATGTACACATGCATCAGACGGACACCTTTGGAGTGTCTCATTTAGGTTGCATCGCGTCATAAACACTGTGTCAGGTTTAACGCAGTGTGAACGTTAGAAAAACATGCCTCAAGATCCCTGCATTCGGAATTGTACTCCGTCCAGCTGTGAATGCAAGAACATATTCTCATCATGTGTTGTCACTAGTGGCTGTGTCTCGTTTGGAAGGTAGGACGCGTCCTTTGAAGGCTGCAGTATACTGAGCATCCTCCTTTAAACAAGCATTTTTAAACGAGACAGCCTTTGTTGGACAAACGGAAATGGAAAGTAACATGGTTGCTATGACAGCATACCACTCTTTAACAAGCGCTTTGATTGAGAAGTGAACAAAGTCTCTTTGGAAGGGAATGTTTGAGGTACATTTTAGGAGAGTTAGAATGATGTAGAGAGAAAAGAAAATAGATTTACAGGTGTACTTTTAGTCTAATAATGTATTTTAATTATATATTAATACAATTATAGATATTATATACTCTGCACCCATCTAATGAGGTACTTTAACTTGGGAATGAATATTCCTTGCATTTGAAGATCATATTTACAGGCAAATTGGCATATATTTTTTTTAGACATTTCCGTTGAAGCAAAGAATTGTGGGTTATGAGTGCCCACGAAGGATACACCTCATGCATCCTCCAAATTCTTGTTAAAGAAGGTTACAATTGAAGGCTGCATTCGAAGTGACCTACTCGCTTTTCTGAAACGAGACATCCTCAATGACGTATGCAGCCGACAAATCCAGCCTCCGGAGGACACATCCTTCCAAACGAGACACAGCAAGCAAGCCTGAGTGTGGATTGTTGTTTGTACAGCTGCACGTTGACTATACAGCTGGAGTTTCGCTTACTGCCCCCTGCAGAAAACAGGTGGTAATTCAAGCTTGAATTGCTCTGATGGTAGGAATATTCCTTATTATTGTCTGGATATATGTCTATTTTCCTTATTATATGTGAGGAACATATGCCTATGTTCCTCACAAAATCGCTGTTGTATAGATTCAGAAGACTTCCAATATAGCACACGAGTCGTTTGAACCACTTAAAGGGTAACTAAACCCTAAACCAACTTTTTTTAGTTAATGATCTGTAAGCATGGGGCTTTATTAGTACTGGTCATTGATTCAAGTAATTGTTTTGACATTTGTGTATAAAGTGTTTTTAATTCTACAATATATGGTGTAAAAACGTCTGAGTGCTGCCGTCTTCAGGTTGAACGGTGGCTACTGCAGTTGCATTTTCCTATTGGCTGTTTGCGGTACTTCGTGACGTAAGCGGTGACAGCTGACGTAAGCAGGTTCCAGCTTACCATGCCAGATTCATGTACATGTCGTCTTGCGACCGTGTGAGGAATAATAATAACATAGAGTCTGACAGCAGCTGTCAATTAATCCGTCACTACGAGTCTCAGGTGCCCCCCTCGGTTCGTTCCCTCTATCCCCGCCGGGGTCTGCCCACTTTTCCAGCATTTTCAAATATTTCTAGTGGGTGGAGTCAGACTCTGAGCAGGTGTTTAGTTACCCTTTAACAGCTTGAGTCCTCATTCTTTTTGATTACATGGAATGGACAAAATATTCTCCAAAAATCCAACTGTTGTGCTCCTTAAGAAAGAAAAAAAATTTCTATTGAAATAAATTTCATTTTTTGGGGGAACTATTCCTTTAAGACATACTATATTAATACAAGTAATTGTTTTTACATTCTTGCTATGCTTACTAAATGAGTTTCATACACTGAAAATGGTTACTTGAAATTGTTACCTTAAGGAATACTTTATGTACAGTATTCAGGTTGATTCAGTGATGTTAGATTTTTTTATTTTTTTATTTTATTTTAATCAAACCAGTTCATTTAGATGTTACCACATGTTAACATTTTAGTCACAAGAAACTTTTCTCTGATTATGAATACCAGAAAAACCCAGTTCTAACTTTGCTTTTACCAGTGGCTTTATGTGTTGGATTGAGCCTGCTGAATGTGTCCTGGTTTCTGGCCTTGTACAGCCGCTCATGCTTGCTGCTCCGTCCTGGCCACCTGTACATGACCCCTGCTGCTATGCTGTGCCAGCTCATATGGAGAGGTGGCATGCTGAGTGCCAGGGTGGCCAGCCTCATGTACTTCTGCAGTGTATTTCACTGGTGGACCTACGGAGTGGTTGGTTAGTATGATTCCTAAATCAGTACACTTCTGGATGAAGCAATGTTTTTGTGTAGACAAATTCTTGTCACTTTAAACATAAAGGCTTTTACAGTTAGTCTGATTAATAGGCTGAAGGTAATAAAGAGATGACTGGTTAATAAATGACTGCATTGTGATTGTCTCCTCAGGTTTCCACTGGCTCATTATGACGTTTTGGCTTGTGTCCCAGCAGACAGACATCTGCATTAACAATGGTTCTTGGCGTCTTTTCAACTTAATCTTAGGGGCTATACACATTTTCCTGTTCCTGAACGTTAAAGACAGCCCATCACGGTACCGCATGGTTGGATTTTATTTGGTAGGTTTCTTTTTTTTTTCTGAAAGTCATGAAACTTTCCAGTAGTGTCATTTCCACCACATCTCAAATTCTGTAATATGTATATTAGAATTATGTTGTGGAATTGATAGTGATGGAAATGACGAAGTCATGTCGTGTTCAGGCTAATTTCATAGCTGACATTTTATGTATTCTAAATACACACAATTAAATAATATTTTCACACTTTATTTCATAATTTGTTCAAATTACATCTTGAAAGGGGCAAATCTGTTTGGCATTGTTGAAATGATACCATAAATGTGGCCTAAAGTCATTTTCACACAATATATTGAAATGGCTTGTGCTTGTTTCACTCTTAGTTTAAAGGGCTAGTTCACCCAAAAAATAAAATTCTCAAATAATTTTCTCACCCTCATACCATCCCAAATGTGCATGAGTTTATTTCTTTTGCTGAACACAAATGAATACTTTTAGAAGAATGTTAAGCGATATGATAGGTGTGGGTGAGAAACAGCTGAATATTTAAGTCCTTTTTTACTATAAATTATCCTCCCTGTCCAGTGGGCGGTGATATGTGCGAAGATCGCGACCAAAAGAAGAAGAAAGAAAAAGTGGAGATTGATAGTAATAAGGACTTCAATATTGATCTGTTACTCACCCACACCTATCATATCGCTTCTGAAAACATGGATTAAACCACTGGAGTTGTATGGATTATTTTTACACTGCCTTGTGCTTTTTGACCAACAAAGATTTGGTCACCATTCACTTGCATTGTAAGGACCTACAGAGCTGAAATATTCTTCTAAAAATCTTAATTTGTGTTCAGCAGAAGAAATTCATACAGATCTGGGATGGCTTGAGGGTAAGAAAATAAAAGAGAATTTAAATGTAGTCGTAACTATCCCTTTAAAATATCATAGTTTTAAACATGTAATAATTAATATATTTTTAATGGATTTTCATAGTTTAATATTGAAAGTCTGGGTCTGGGAAAAGGCTAGAACAATTAAATCTATACATAAAAGGCATTTACAAAAATAAACGATGAAGGTGTGATAAAAGTCATGTTTTAATGTGACCTTCATATCACGAAAATCTCAAACCCTGAGACAGGAAATTGCCCTAAACTGAAGAAACAATAATAAGTGAAATTATAGGTCACCATATTTAATTACATTTTTTACCTTTTTATTTTATTGTTAATTGATTTTGAATTGAGTACTTTCTTTGTTGTATAGTTAATGTTGTTGGAGAACACTTTCCTTCTACTTCTGGCCTCAGACTTAATAAGTAACCCTTCGTGGCATAGCATGAGTGTTCCTGTGGCTGTCCTATGCAGCTTCTTCATTGGTAAATACCATTTGTTACTGGGAAAATTTTTTAATAAGCTCTGATATAATATAATGCAACTTGTTACATTCTCTGTTCTCTATTTTTCTAGGTGTCATTTCTGTTGTCATTCACTACCGATTTCTTCATCCAAAATCCACTGAGATCCTCCAGAGTTTTAGACTCAGTCAACTGAGCCTGACAACTATTAACAGAACAACCTCTGATGTACATTGTAAAGAGTCCTCCACACAAAGGCATGGCACTTTCTCAGTTACTGGTTGTGCTCTGTCTCTTGAGGAACATGCAGGAGACTGTTCTGTTCAACCTATAGAGGGTTGCTGGCACCATCATCATATGTTAATATACCTGGCTCTCAAAACTGGAAACTCATGCAAAATCAACTGCATCTATGGAGACAGAGGACTTTCAGCCTTACTGGGAAATAATGAGGTACCCAACACAGACTCTGGACTGAAGCATTGTATGCAGCCATCAGTGAATGTAGGTGAACACATTGAAAACGGTCCTGATCATACAGTTGTAAACAGAGAAGCTGGACTTGTCAATGGTTTCATTGATGCTGAGCTCAGACAGTCTCCAGAGGGAGAGTCGAAGATGCTGAACGGTGCATTGTATAACACCTGTCCTGCAGACTCCAGCAGCACTGTTTACTTCAGTGCAGAACCCCAGTCTCCTCATAGTCTCGGTGAAGCAACTTTAGATAAAGAGAACATAGGCATAATTAGTCCAATTATTAATGGAGCTGCACTGCATTTGACTGCCAAACAATGTTTAGACAGGGACCCATGCTACACCTCAACACCAATACCAGACCTCAAAATTGTGCAAAATACAAGTCATCGATTAGTAGGGGCTAGGAGACAGGTATATTTTTAATATTATAAACAGGAATGACATAAACTCATGGGAATTCCTTAGTTTTGTTTGGGATACAGCTTATAAATGTTTTGTGTTTATTAGCACCATATTACAGCCACTATCTACCCTCATTGTTTTTGTACGATTAGTTATAAGCTCACTGAATTTAGATGAGTTTACATTTTTTAAACAATATTTTAAAATGACAAACCTTTTATGTATTTTACTTGCTGCTGTCTTTGGCTATATTACCATCTTTGCTGGTAATCTCTGTGATTTTATGTATTTTAAATATGTCTACATTTTATATGCTTCATGAAATTTAATACGTATCTCATTTTATAAGGTTTAATTTTTCACAAGCTATCTTTATAGGGAAGACACTATATTTTAAAACAATTGTTATATTTATGGTTATATTTTATAATTTATATGTCAAAGTAGTTGACAATAACAAATCAGTTGCAGTGTTAGCTTGATAAATTTCATTATTGTCAGAAATTTTGAATCTGTTCGAACACTTGTAGCCTCTTTATTTTCTTGTTTGCTTTACATTTATTACTTTTTACATTGTATTCAATGTCAATTAGCATTAAATTGTACATTTAGGCCTATATATTTCTTATTTTACTATATTAATATAAAATTACAAAAGTTATTTATAAGTACATTTATGTTGTCCTTCCACTCATCTGTACTAAAATTGAATAAAAACTCAAACTCAACAGACAGCAGAGGGCACTAATAGACAGGTCAGCTAGCTTGTGCAAAGCTGGGTGGCTGCAGCAGAGACATTCAGAATATAATTACAGGTGAATTAACATGAATAAAAGGTTTTAAATGCTTCAATTTTATTTTATAGAAATATGTAGTGAGTGACTGGATCAACAGACAAACCTTTGGCACATTACTCCTTATACAATTTCAAAACTATTCAATATTAATCTGTAGGCAACCCAATGCAAATTTCTCACAAACTCTATATTTCTAAAACAGTTGCATTGAATTGGTGTGGAATAAGAGTGCCACAAGTATTGAAGAAACGCTACATGTATGAATAGAGATGTCCCGATCAGCTTTTTAAAATATGAAATATCTGCTGATACCGAGTCCCGATCCGAAACATGTATTTGCCTAGATAATAGAGCTGCAGACTGTTTTTTTGTTTGTTTACAAAAATAACTAAGTAAACAAAGTGTTCAGCATCTCCTCGATGGCCTGTTTTACATGCTCGGCTGTATGAGACCCACGAAACTGGTGTGGATGCAATACTGCATGCTTAAACTCGAAAGTGGAGGAATCAATCCAGTGTGCATTGAGGCTGAGCAATGACATGGGGCAAATGTCAGAGCTCCAAATATCTGTTGTAAAAAACTAACAGCAGTAACATTGTTTTAAATCACCTCGTAAGTTCAGTGGCGGAGCTAAGGGGTGGCCAGTGGTGGATGGACCGAAGTCTGGCCACTCCACTTGCAATTGCTGTTTTAGTCATTTTTTGTGGTCATTTTTTGGCACAATTTATTTCTTTAGAGGTGAAATCATCTCTGTACAAATGTACAAACTTAATATGTGTGCACACCAAGGTTGCCAAACCTCTCTGTCCGGGGTGTCATTGTATCCACCCCCGTGCCCCCACAGTCTGATGATATAAATATGCTGGCCGAACATTTCTGTGCCACCACAGACTGATCGCTTGCCCCTGCCTGGCCACCCCTTTGAAAAACTCCTGGCTCCGCCCCTGCGTATGTTGTCACGAACCTTACTGCATTCTCTACCACAGATATGGGCTGGTTGTCCAAAGCTATGAATTCAACCACTTTCTCTGTAATCTTTTTGGCCTTTTCGCTCTCTCGAGGATATTTTTCCAGTGCTTGTTGCTTCGGCGCAGCAGCCTTTTCCTGTGTTGTTTTAGTGAACTCGATGTATTCCGTTGCATGCTTATATTTAAGACGCCTTATCAAATTGGTTGTATTGAACGCAGCTCTATTACTACCGCCTCACAAAATGATCGTATTGCAGATATTGCAAGTGGATGTTGGACAGTTTTCGCTTTCTAGACATTTTAGCCACGGGGTTGCTAATGCCAAGCTACTTGTCAGTTTACGTTCTGCCGCAAAATGTGCTCAGCTTACGTAAATGATCGGAGTATGGTGATCGGGCTGACTGCCGATCCCCGATCAGTTAAAAAAATGGCCATATCGGCGCCGATCCGATACTTGCGGTCATGATCGGGACATCCCTATGTATGAATGTCATTGGAACAGAATGGTTGATGAAGAATTTGGATTTTGGATGCCTATTCTGGACCATTGTTAGATTGCCTGTGCTGTGCTCATGCATGGATGGATTTTAGGACATTAGCACCTACAAATGTAGTATAAACAGAGTTGATTGTCTTCCATGCACAATTAATACTACAAGAATTTATCTAAAATAAAGGCACACACCATTTTGTTGTATCAATATCAAAAAATATATATACCAAATTAAGAAAAATCCTTCACAGAGGAATAGGTCATGTAAATCCTGAGCTCCAAAACAAAGCTTTTGTATAATAAAACAGTTTGTAACAGAAATACATTTTGCTTAAATAACAAGAAAATGATAAAAATAAAAGAATAGGTGTCTGATTTGTCCAATGCACTAATGCGACAATAGCATTTTAGTATTCTAATTATTTCAGACAAAAATTAATTATAATTAAAAGTATTTCAAGTCAAGCATAATAAAAACTTAAGCATATTCTTTTATCCTCTACTGTTTTATATGTTAGGATGAATTACTCATCAAACCAAGTTTTCTTTAAAAAACCCTAAACTAGAACTTTACTATAGTGCCACCAGAAGAACAGTCTTTTAATTGTATTGGCTTGCTCATTTCTCAGTCCCTTACTATATCCCACCAAAAAGTGTAGCTAATATCATAACATGAGGATATTTTCTCAGACAATCTCAATGCTTTAGAAACTTCAATAGTAGCGGTTCAGGCTGCGTGTGGCTGGTATGTCCGGCTGTCCGTTCATCCAGATCTCGCGTATGATTCGCTCTCGTTCCTCCAGCCGCTGCGCGCGCTCCAGCTCTTCAGCAGAAGTAAACACGTTACCGAGCGTCCGTTCAAAGCGCCGGTGGCGCCGTGCCGACTGGTCGGAGGTATTGTCCCAGTCTGATTCACTGTCGCTGGTGTCGCTAGTGCTCTCCGCTGGTTTACCTGTGTTCTTGTGCACTCTTTGTGTGTTGCAGTCGGTTTGACAGGAGATCTGTACCACTAGTGCGATGAGCGTGAGAACTAGTCCCAAACACACTCCACACACAAAATACAGCGCCGCCCGTTCCGGGTGATCTGCAGAAAAGGGCAAAAAGTTAATTTGCTTCATATTTAAATAAACAACAACTTCCTGGTAGCCTACTGAGGTTATTAGGCCTTATGGTGCATTCACATACAACACGAAGCGAGCGTTTCGCACGGCGCGATTAAATACAAAGCCAATGCGAATGAAGCAAATGCCGTGATTCGAACACGTGAAATCGCTTAATTAGTTTCATTAGCATGACGTATTGTCCTGAAAGCCTATCAGCATTGAGATTGTCTGGATGTCACTGACATATTGACATACTGAGGTAGTAGCAGAAGAAATTTAGAAAAATGGATGGAAAAAATGTTTGTAGTGGTGTGTGGGCACCCGGAATTGTATGACACAACGTCATACATGTACAGAAACTGGACGAAAAAAGACATCACTTGGAGGAAAGTCAGCGAGGAAGTTGGACAACCTGGTAAGTTCTGAAAATATGCACGTCTACTTGATTCCAGCTATTGGTTGTACTTTACTAGGAACCAAGTTGTAGAAGCCCCTCCTCCTATCCTTTTCCGGAAGAGAAGGGGGAATACTCACGCGAACACAAGTTTAAACACAAATGTATAATCCAGCGGTCAAACTTGCGCGAGCAATGCAAGGCGAAAATTTTCTTTGTGTTGTATGTGAACGCACCATTACAGCACCATATTTGATTTTTGACAGGAATGAAAACGAGACTGCGAGGGATCATAGACTCAAGGTCCAAAAGCACTGTATGCAAATGCTTGAACGCAGATGCTTTAAGGTAAGCAACATTGATTTCATGAGTAGTTACATTCCAAAATGTGTTAGATTGCAATTTATACCTCAATGCAAGTACGAGTTGCATTCTAAGCATTTCCTCAAAGTTCGCTGTTGTTGGTGTACTTCTACTCAACTGCAGGTATGGCAGAGCAACAGTTTGAAGAGAATATTTCTGAGTTAGTAAGGTAACGTTATAGCAATTTACCTTGATAATAACACATCCAGTTAAATGGCTCAGACTTTTGAAAATAAAGGCCCAAACATACGCAAGTACGTGAACGCAAACGAAAACTTGATTTCATGCGTTGCATTGTGAAATGTGTCAGTGCTCAATTCATAACATAATGCAAGTACGTGCTGCATTCTCAGCGTTGCTTCAAGGGGCGCTAGAGCAGATTTTCTTCTTTCAATCAACAGCTGCCATGGCAGACTCGTGCGGCAATTTGAGTTGAATCTTTTTGAAAAATATATACAACTTTTTGTCCCCAGTCCATTCAAACAATCTTATTTTTTCTCTGTGTCTCTCCTGACTTCTCAGCTATTGACTCATCTACCACATCCAGGCTGCATCTGAAAACGTAGGCAGCTGACTTGCTGCTTAATCAGTTAATGGCTTAACTGACAGATGTTTTGAATGAAAGGAACTCTTAAGGAACTGGTCTCCGAAGAGTTTGAAAAGCACCTTATTTTCATCCTGCCTCCAAGGCAGCATTTTCCTGGTTTCGGGCATGGATCTATAAAATACCGGTTTTGGACGCAGCACCGGTTTCATGGTTACGCCTAAAAAAATCCATTGCCCTCTGGTGGTCTGAGGTTTGTAACCGCCAGAGCAATGCAAGAGCGCACGCAATATATGTACAACGGGACAATGTGTTGACCAAGTGCTCGAGTCTGCGTAGTTGCGTGAAGTATGTTTCAGCCTTCACTTTATCACCCCTTAGGTACTGAGGTTTGTTACCACTACAGTAATGCAAAAACACACGTTACATATGTTCGACCGGACGTTGGCGAAGCGCTCACACTTGTGTAAAGTGTGTTAGAATTGTGATCTGACACATTTTAGAATGCAACAACACAGAAAATCGAGCTTGTGTTGCTAGAAACGTCTGCATTCACAATGCCTACTTGCATAGCCTACTGTTGGGGTATTTACACTTGGTCACTTCATGCGTTTTTCATAAGACCAAGTGTAAATGCCCTCTAAGACGGATTCGAGAGGGATATAAATCCGAAGGTGATTTGAGATGCATTCCAGATGAAACTCTGTAAAGTTTATTTACATGTGGCTGTTCAAGTAACATACACTCACCCATCAGAATGGGGAAAAATGGTATCTCAGTGATTTCAACCGTGACATGATTTTTGGTGCCGGATGGGCTGGTTTGAGTATTTCTGTACCTGATGTTCTCCTGGGATTTTCATGCACAACAGTCTCTAGAGTTTACTCAGAATGGTGCCAAAAACAAAAACATCCAGTGAGTGGCAGTTCTGCGGAGGGAAACACCTTGTTGATGAGAGAGATCAATGGAGAATGGCCAGTCTGGTTCGAGTTGACAGAAAGTCTACGGTAACTCAGATAACACTCTGTACAATTGTAGTGAGCAGAATAGCATCTCCGAATGCACAACATGTCGAACCTTGAGGAGGATGGGCTACAACAGCAGAAGACCACGTCGGGCACTTTATTAGGACCATAATGTTCCCAATAAAGTGCTCAATGAATGTATATAAACTTTACTCCACCCAAAGAGTGCTACTTCAGCATATAGGGAAAATGCGAAACAAATCAAGAAACGGATTGATGTTATAGGAGAGTGAGAATTTTTCATTTTTTTTTATTTATTTAATGCAGATTTATTACGAAATTGAAACTAAACACTTAAAATAAGCACAGCTGACACGCATGGATATATCTTACCAACAACAAGCTGTGAGGGGAATAATACACAGTGTGCACACACACAGACACACACACTGGGCAAAGTCCCTTTGACTCAAATAATAGATCACATCTTTTAAATTCGCTGCTCTGCATTAGCATAATCCCAGAAATGAACTCTTGTTTTATTTGCATATGGTGTGGGAAGTGAAGATCAGATTGGCATCGATTTGGCAGAGACGCATTTATGTGTCCAAATGTAACCAGAATGTGCTGTAAGGTGCATGAGAAGTGCCCGACAAGACAGCCACATCTATGGCAAGTGCTATAGGAAATGTGGTGTGAAATGTCACCTGAGTATCTGGACAAGCTGACAGCTAGAATGCTAAAGATCTGAAACACTGTCATTGCTGCACATGGAGGATTTTTTTTTTTTTTCAAATTGTAATAGTAATTTTTAATGACCTCACTATACATTATGAAATAAAAGTACCAATTTCTTTAAATAAGAACTAAATCTGTACATTATTCAAAACTTTTGGCCGCCAGTGTATATTTAGGATAACAGGTTAGAAGTTGGACAGTTTGCTAGTAAAATAATAGTGGGGTAGTAGGCTAGTAGTTTGGTACTAGTAGAGTAGTAAGATGGGATAGTAGGGCCATAAGATATTATGGAACAATTTAGGTGGTATAGACTAGTTGAAGAAGAAATATTTTACCTGCTATGAAGGAGTAAGCAGCCAGTGCATTGCTCACTAAAGCCATCTCCTTAGTACTGGCTTGCCTTTCATTGAAGAACAGGTGTTACCATTTCATCCACTGACGCTCTATGGATCACTTATTGGGTAATACTAAAAGAAATTGAAAGAGAGAGAGAGATTGCAAGTCAGAACTGGTCTGAACCCACCTTATTTTTTTATTTATTTTTAAATCACCATTTGCAGGAGCACTGAACCATTATATTGGGATTTCTCCCTGCATTTATTCTGTACCATAAGCTGATGTGCAGAATCAGCAGTGCAGAGAACTTTTTTTTTTTTTTTTACAGACAAACTCAAACAGACTGGAAAGCCTTACTTACAACCACAGACATTATAACAGTCTAAAGTTTAATTTTACCTCATTAAGCTGTCACACCTGATCAAAATAAGAGACACTCTGATCCTGCATACATTTTTATTCAATGACAAGTTGATTGATGACAGCAGTTGAAAGACAATCATAATAGAAATTATATGCTTTCATAATTATTTACCATCCTACCTTGACATTCTCTCCCCCCTCTCGTAAAACCACTACTAGTCATTGGGAAATTTTACCCATAAATTATTGCCAAATTGTCAGGACAAATTAGCGCATTTGTCTTTCATCCCAAGAAGAGGAAATACATAAATTAAACAAAGGTGGTTCAAAGCAAGCTGTAAATTAAATCAGTGTGGCAGCATGGTTGCAGCAAATGTGTGTTACTAATCTTTATTTATTTTTTATAGAAGTTTCAGCTAAAGGTAGAGACAGCACCCAGAGCCTTGCAGTCATTCACGGGGGTGTAAAGGAATGCAGAGTCTCAGTCCTCTCTCACTTAGAGAAAGACAAACTACTCTGAGCGTAAATGAGGAATTAGTCTGAATTACTGTTACCAAGTCCTCTTAAACTCATTTAATTTTTGTTTCATTTAATTGTGAATCTCTTCCAGGCCCTGCACCATAATTTGGATGTTTAAACAGTATATCCAGGTGTATATAGTAAACACATAATGCAAAGCCTAAATTCAAAGTGATCTAGGTCTATAAAATATTGCTGTCTGTGCTCCCTAGCAAACATACAGCAATGTTAATTACTGTAAATTAGTACTCAAATGCACCAGTTTGACATGAAATATTTGACGTGTTTATAACAAAACACCATTTTATGGCAATTGTAGAACATTATAGTTATGCAACTATGGTTGCAGTTAAATGGTGGATTTTACTTTTAGGGGCTAGTTGTCACACTTTTTCCTCAAGTGAATATTTCTCAGGGTATGTTTATTTTCTGCATAGCCACTTAACTTGAAGTCTTGGCTATAAAAAAGTTATTGAACTTTCCTGCTCTTACCCAGGAATAAAGATACAGTTCTTTGAACATACTGTATGTTGACCTCTTGTGGGTGGGACATATTGTCACACACTATATGTGGTAAGTGTTCACTATGGAACTTGCCACTAAATCAGTTGCATACGTTTCATGAGAACATTGGGTGGTCCCTGGCAACACAGCCATGCACCAAAACAAATTATACGACTCTATTTTAATATATACCTCCATTAAAGGGATAGTTCACCAAAAAATGAAAATTTTCCCAGATGTGTATGACTTTATTTCATCTCCTGAAAAAAAGAATATCTCAGCTCTTTTTGGTCCATTCTGTGCAAGTGAATGGTGACCAAAACTTTAAAGCTCAAAAAAACACATAAAGGCAGCATAGAAATAATCCATACGCTTTCAGTTGTTAAATCTATATCTATATTTGATAGGTGTGTGTGACAAACAGATACATATTTAAGTACTTTTTTACTATAAATCTCCACTTTTACTTTCACATTCTTTTGTTTTGGCAATTCATATTCTTCATGCATATCGCCACTTACTGGGCAGGATGCAGAATTTATAGTAAAAAAGGACCTAAATATTGACCTGTTTCTCACCCACATCTATCATATCGCTTCTGAAGATATAGATTCAACAACTGGAGTCATAAGGATTACTTTTATGCAGCCTTTAATTGCATTTTGGACCTTCAAAGTTCTGGTCACCATTCAGTTGCATTGTATTGACCTATAGAGCTGAGATATACTTCTACAAATTTTAATTTGTGTTCTGCTGAAGAAAGAAAGTCATACATATCTGGGATGGCATGAGGGTGAGTAAATGATGAGATCATTAAAATCTTTGGGTGAACTATCCCTTTAAACACCCTTTTACAGGCTTTTCAGCTCTATAAAATTTTTTTCATATTTATGAAGTACCAAACGATTAATTAAACCAAACAAATGGAAAAGGTAACATACGAAAATATCAGAACATTGTTTTGGCCAACAAATACTGTAATTGATAAATGGTATAAATGTATGACATTTAAAACATTTGTGGCAATCATGCATAAAAAAGACGTTTGTCCTGAGAACTCTAAATATCTGCTTTTATAATATTCTTGACACTTGCCTTAATGTATGTCAGTATGGTGTGATTATGTAATGGTTTTTTTTTTATATGTGATTATGTTAACTTGTTTACCCAACAGCTAAAACAAAAATATTATGATAGTGAAAATTTACTTTGGAGGGTAGAATTCACAAAAAATATTCTAATTTAAGAGGGTTTTAAAGTAGGTGTTTGAAACCAACATACAAAACCTCTGCTAGAGAAAACACACATTTGCGTAATTGGACTTTTGACTCTGAATCTTATTGTTACTAAGATATAGTCTTTGTGACAACTTCCCCTGTGTGACAGCTAGCCCCAGTCTCCCATATAACACAGGAAAGCACTATATGTTTAAAGGTTTATATATCAGAGTCTTACCTGGTTTGTGTGTTGGAACACAGTGGTCCATCTAAGAAAACTCCAAGGTCACACTGAAGATGAAAAGGAGAATAAAGAATCTTTTTAGAATATTCCTTTTGGTTTTTCAGGGCTGATGGTTAAAGAAAAATAAAATAAAATGAAGGGCTACTGTATGAGTCATGGTGATCTATATTATATAACAGAACTTCCCCCCAGCGCTACGATAAGACCTTCAGTGGAAAGGTCTTTCCTCAACTGCGTTCATGTGTGTCAGAATTCATACATCACAAAATTTCACTATCAGTGCTTTTCCGGGAAACACACTCCTCCATACAACCACAGTGATTAGTCAGGACCAAAACCCTCCCTAACTAGACATAAAAACCCAAAACAATAACATGTGTTGAAGCTCTACTGACGCTTGGGACAGACCACTTATCTGACTACTTGAAAGCCACAATGAATAAAAGAACTTCAAAAAAGTTTCTGCTTTCTGTATTATGGCATTTTTCAGAACGAAACTTGGTCATATTGCTCATATCAAGATGGAGCAATATGTGAAAGTAATATGAAAACAATATATTTATTCCACGACCTACCACCATCTTTGTGTATCTTAACATTTTAAATGAAACCTCTTATGCAAAAACAGCTACATGTGGCAACCATCTAAATATTGAGCATACTTTTCTAATTATTCACAAATAACAATTCAAATGTCCTATCTGCACTTCAATCTATTTTTGAAAGGTTGGAAAACAGTGTAGGAGAAAAATGTTGTTCTTCTTGTGGTTTATATCTTGAAGTTGTTGTTGTCCTTTTCATGTTTTCGGAAACTGTACTGGGCTGTTCCCAGGTCAAAGACTCTTTTCCCACAGAAATCTCATGTGTCGTATCCGGTCAGCATATTTGAATGGTTCTAAATTGCTTGACTATTTTTACCTTCTTTAAATATCAATGCATTATTAAGAAAGGCCTATAACTGCACCTTAAAACCTGAAAAGGATGATTAGATTAATCAACTATGATCATGCTTAATTAACTGAATTCAATGGTAAAGGCTTTATACTTCACATGGGACAAAACCTCATGAGTAAAAGAGACTAAACACTAAGATATAAAGTCTGAAAATAATTCAAAACTATGATATAGGCCATGCTACACTAATACATTTTCATTAGAAAATGCATTGTCACTACTGTTACTACTGCCTCTCATCAAAGCTAGAACGGCATTTCGTAAACGCCCTCCACACTGTGAAAATAAACTTGTTGTTTAGACCTAAAAAGTAAGTGTTTGTGTTGCCTTACAATTTTAAGTTCTGTCAACTTAAGAGGGAAAGTTGATTAAACAGAATGTAAAAGTGGACTTAAATGAGCTTAATGTCTTTAAGTTAACTTGATTTTCTTTGTTCAATCAACTTATTTTATTCTAGTTCAATTCTATCTGAACAAAGCATTTCAATTATATTATAATTTATTATCATTGATAAGGCTGGTAATCAATTCCAAAAGAGTCGATTCCTCGATCGAGAATCGAGAATTGATTCGAAACGTTGGTATCGACTCCAAAGCTGGAGTCGATTCCTTCTGCGAAACCGGTTCATATTTTGAAACTGTGTTTATTTCCTCGAACACTGAACTACTACACATTTTAGAAGCCTAACAGCACTAATACAATTTACAAAACGATTTTAAAAGGACTGCATCATAACGATCTTCAATTTCATTTTATTCAGTGTACAAATGGTAGTGGACAATTACATTCTAATATAAACCTCTTTCTAAACAAAAACTCATGAGTGGTAACAGACAATTTCAGCGGTGCTTTTAAGATTATTTTCAGTAGTTCTTGGAAATACAGGCACATCTACTCAAACTTCCCTCAAATTTATCTAATGGGATTGAATCGCATCTCGGTTTGGTATGTGCATACAGGCCTTTATTTAATTTTAGAATGGACCTATTAATAGTAAATGTCACTATTGCTATTATAAACAGTGCAAAGAACACTGTAGTGAGCAGTTTATTATGATGGATCTGAATCGATTCTTGGAATCGATTCTAATGATTCCAAAACCAGGAATTGGAGTCGAATCTCAAATATGTGGAATCGAACAGCCCTAATTATTGATAACCATAAAAGTAGTTAGGCTATTCTATTGTCAGAGGTCAAATTAACTACCATGATGGTAAATGGCCAGTTAATGATCCGAGACCTACGCCTGATTCCTTATCAATACTTAAGCTTATCAAGGACACTTTACACACAAATACCAATGATGGTGACAATCAAACAAATAGAGTAAAAAGATGAGCTTTTAATTATTGCTATATGACAAATAACTGAAAGTGACCACAAACACAACAACAATAGCATACAAAAAGCAGCAAACAGGGAGAAAAATTTAAAGTAATACAGTAAAACGGCAAGTTGCGTAATTTATTCATGCCGCAGTGCATGCTGGGAATCCAAACTCATGAGCATGACATGCATAGTTCTCTTGATGTTTATTTTTTATTTCAGCTGAATAGTTTTTATAAGTTCAAAAATCACAAATTCAGCCAACAAAAACTTGGATAATTGAGTTATCTCTACAAGATCCAGGTTAGTTATTCTAACTCTGCATTTTAAATTACGATAATTAAAAGGCAGAATACTTTTTTACAGTGCATAACTGCATACTTTGAAAAACAATGCCGTGCGAAACTAAACGTATTAGTGTGGACATGGCTATAGTCATACAGGTTTGGGACAACATGAAGATGAATTATGACAAAAATATATTTTTAGGTTAAACTATACATTTAACACAGGTTTGAGAAAGTCTAACTGGTAATTGAAAAACTGATAGTGTCATAAAAACAAACATGAGATTATTTTACTGGGAAACTGTAACGATACCATTTTGCAAAATTGTACTTAAAGTAAAGTGATTTTTTTATAAATGATACTACTATTTTACGTGCATAAAATTGTCAAGAACTAGTTTTTCTCAAGGCAGCCTCGACTGTTCACATTCATACATTGCAAATTCTTTGGCAGCTTTTTCATCTTAACTGTGCTGTCCTCCAAATGCAACCACCATTCTGTACCGCAATCAAGAGAGGAAAGCAGCAGCTCATTTTGGCAAGGCATTATTGAAGCCAGCAGCTTGTAGTATTTCAGGGACCTGACCAAAAGAGCCTGGATTTAATCAGACAAGTCAGGCACTAGCCAAAACTCTTTCATTTGACTTCACAAATAGAATCTGGGCAAACAACTTACTCTAAAAACTATTTCTTTCCTTGTTGAATAAGTAACGCAGCATGATTGTCCACCTATTTTCAATTACATATGATCCCAAATGTATTATTAATTTGTAGGCTCTAATGATCATAACAGGAACTTGAGCACCTGCTTCGCAACTATAACCTTATATTTAAGTTGAGAATATAATGGGAGGACAACTGCTGTCATTAGTTTTCACAGCCAGCGTTAAAATGAGTCAATGTCAACTGGACTGGACCGCCCACAAGCATGCCCACCAGCCTGCAGCAGCAGAGCATTGTTTATCAAGCAGGTCACTTTTAGCTGGCATTTTCTTTGCCATGGGTGTGAATTCTTGAAGAACTAATAGACAGGTGGAGGCTAAACAGGTGCATTTTGCAAGTGCTTTTTAAAGTCTTAATGACAGTAAATAAGTGAGAGAAGAGAGAAAAACAAGCATTAATAATAAGTAATAGTATGTGTTTATTTGTGTTTTAACAAGCTTTAATTGAAAAATACAGAAATAGGCCTCAAATGAGGGTGTGCGTTACAGTGATTTTACAATGGGTAAAGAGTGTTCTTAAAATCCCCCTTAACCATGATTAAACTGTGGCTTGTTTCACTGTATAAAATGGTGGCAAGGGCAATATAAATAGTTATATTTATTACTGTTTGGAATAAACAATTGTTCCACCAAGTAATATACATTAGTTTATTATTCTAAATATAGGAGTTTATGTTCAAAAGCTGATCATCCTATCAGAATTGTGAGTCTGAAATAAAGAATTAAGATTGAGTTTAGTACAATAAAGTTTTGTGACCAGATTACTTGCTAATCCAAGTGCCTTTGGATGCTTATGTACTGGTAAAATAAATACATTTAGTTAGAGGGTTTCATTGAAATGTTTCACTAGTATGTCTTAAAAAACAGAAACAGAACATTCAAACTTCTACTCACATATCATGGGGGGAAAAAACACTACATAAACTTCTCATATTGTCAGTAGATTGTGATACAGACAGAGTAAAAGCAAGACCATTTAAATCCTCTAAATATCAGCAAGGTTCAGATTGTGCTTGCCTTATGAGGTTGCCTTATAAAACTCAGACTCAGTCTTCTCACAAGGGTCTATGTTTACTGTGAACTTAAAAGATCCAGCTGAGATATTATAGCACAGATGGAATTATTCAGACTTCATCATTGTTTTCATAGGAGATGGAAAGAAGATTTGGCAAAAAAAGATTATTAGGGGAGTTTCAAATTTCTATTTTTAGAGGAAACATTTAAAAATAGAGGACTACACACAGTTTTCCAACAGCTGTTTCTGATCACGAGGAATGGCAATATGGAGCTCTAGCCAAAGGATATTCAAAGATAAAAAGAGATAGACTTATTAAAATACAGAGATGAGGCTTTAAAAAGACAGAATAGAAGATCTAATCTAACAAGTCCATCAAGTCAGTTTGTCCTTAAAAGGACATCATGGACACAAATAGAGGCAATGCAATGCATTTCCAGCATACTCTACCATATTTTAACCATTTTGTCTTTGCTATATAATCAAGCGCCCAAAGTATAAATGGAGCAAAATGAGTGAGCAATCATTCGATCAGACATAAAGCAAACTGAATTCCCACCACTAATGACTATTTTCTATTTCATGCCATTTTTGTCCCAACCAGAGTTGGCTTAAACCACATAACCACAAAATCTCCTCACACCTCATAAAGAAATAATACGAGAAACCACATCTGTGACTGATAAAAATGTCTATGTCTGATAATGTAATCCTACACACATATTTACTCTGCTTGATTATTCAGTATACTTAATACAATGAGATTGCATGGTTTATTGGCTTAATTGAAATAAACTTTGCTCTTAAAATGAGAAGATTTTTAAATGTTTTAGTTAATTACTGTTGTCAATGTATACTACATAACTTATGCAATTAAATATTGTTTTTTTGTGATCTTTATTGATTACAATGAGTTTTTGTCCCTTTTTAAGATCACAGCCAATGAACCACGATTGGCTGCTTGCCAGGGGCAAATCTAGGATTTCAATCTTAGGGATGTGCAGCCCCCAATGACACTACAAGATATGCACATTGAATATATTCCACTCTTTTGCATAGATAGTGTTTTTTAGCTAGCCTGCTAATATTCAATCAGAATATTGTCATTTTCTATAATAAACATTTACAAAGTTGAAAAAATAACTGACACCACATGAATAATATAGACAAACTATACAATAGCGACCAAAAGTTTGGAATAATGTACAGATTTAGCAGTTTCAGAAGGAAATTAATAATTTTTTAATTAATACCAAAGTGGCATTCAACTGATCACAATGTATAGTCAGGACATTACTGATGTAAAAAAAACATCACTATTTGAAAAAAGTATTTTTGATCAAATCTAGACAGGCCCCATTTAGAGCAGCCATCACTCCAACACCTTATCCTTGAGTAATCATGCTAAATTGCTAATTCGGTACTAGAAAAACACTTGCCATTATATCAAACACTGCTGAAAGTTTCAAGTTTTATTTGGTTCATTAAATGAAGCTTAACATTGTCTTTGTGTTTGTTTTTGAGTTGCCACAGTATGCAATAGACTGGCATGTCTTAAGATCAATATTAGGTCAAAAATGGCAAAAAAGAAACAGCTTTCATACAAGGGTGTACACTACAGTCTTCAAAGACAAAGGACAACTGGCTCTAACAAGGACAGAAAGAGATGTGGAAGACCAGATGTACAACTAAACAAGAGGATAAGTACATCAGAGTCTCTAGTTTGAGAAATAGACGCCTCACATGTCCTCCGCTGACAGCTTCATTGAATTCTACCCGCTCAACACCAGTTTCATGTACAACAGTAAAGAGAAGACTCAGGGGTGCAGGACTTATGGGAAGAATTGCAAAGAAAAAGCCACTTTTGAAACAGAAAAACAAAAAGAAAAGGTTAGAGTGGGCAAAGAAACACAGCCATTGGACAACAGATAATTGGAAAAGAGTGTTATGGATCTTAACCCCATTGAGCTTTTGTGGGATCAGTTAGACTGTAATGCCTCCTACACACTACACAACTTTCAAAGATGTTGGATTGTGGTACCATTCATATTACACAACTGTCTGTCTTATCAATGAAGTCGTGGCATTTTCAAATTACACAACAAATCCACGACAGGGGTAAACACAATAAGAAACATTTCACTATTGACGAATCCCTGACGACTCTGCCTGGACTCCAAATTACATTTCACAACAGAGTACACATGAGAAGTGATACGAGATACGAAAACAAATGCATGATCGTATGTTATGCATTTCAGAATATGATGTGTATGTTTTTAATCACCTAAAGGCATCATATATTTTATTGGTTACAATATGAAAAAGTAGCTCCTACTGAAAAATCTTCCTATTTGCTTACCTGACTAAAAAAATTGGCAAATTCTCTCCAACTCCTCTCTTTCTCCACCCGGTTGTGGTACAGTTCAGAGGAAACTTTCCAATTTTACGGAAAATACGATTTCAGGCTTTTGTCAGCAATCTCAAAAAAACTGTTGGCGAGCGAAAATCGGGCTTAAAATCGTGAAGTGTAAACTAGGCATTAGGTGCTTGAGAAGTGCCCGACAAGACACATCTATGGCTAGTGCTACAGGAAACGTGGGGTGAAATGTCACCTGAGAATCTGGACAAACTGACAGCTAGAATGCCAAAGATCTGCAAAGCTGTCATTGCTGCAAGTGGAGGATTTATTTATGGGAACTCTTTGTAGTAGTTTAAGAAATACTGAATTTTTTTTATCAAATTGTAATAGTCATTTTTTATGTTATTAATGTCCTGACTTTACATTGTGATCAGTTGAATGCCACTTTGGTGAATAAAAGTACCAATTTCTTTCCATATGAGCAAAATCTGTACATTATTACAAACTTTTGGCCACCAGTGTAAAATATGTTTTGAGGCAAAATGTTTCATCTGTCTTAATCATTCCTCTTTTTGTTGTCCATTCATTGATAAAGCATCGAGTCATTCATGACCAAAACAAGTCTAATTATACTTTATTAAAATTTGTCTACAAAATTTGTCTACAAACAGAGTTCAGGGTGTTTAAGCATCATAAGCATTTTCCTGACAAATTACAACAAAGCATTGCCTATCTATAACTTTGGGAACTGCTCTACAATACGACCGCAATATTATTTAAACAAATTCATAAATATGTGCTTAAATTACATCCTGATGTCATTGTAGTGTCAGCAGTCACTTGCAATTTACTTATAATTGATCCAGAACCTTTCTCTCCTTGTTAAATTTGATTACCGAATGACATGCCTCCTCCTCTCGTTCAGTCAGTCAACAGATCATGATCCTCACTCATTCACAAATGAGATGACTGATTCGTCCCACTCAGACTCAAACGACTGACTGTTATAATGAAGGGTGTATTTGTTCAGAGGCTGAAGACAATTATATGCTCATTCGCAGCCTGCACTTGAATGCTTGAAGGCTTGTGCTATAGTCAGTATATACAGGCAAGTAAAGTCACCAAAACTGTCTTGCGTGGCAAATTAAAGCTCACAATGGACAAACACAGATTTGCCTCAGAGTCTCAGGTTTTTAGGGGGGCTGAGATAAAATTTAAGTGGGCTGAAACCCCCCTATATAGGGTCTAGCCTCACTTTTAACTTTTATTGTTGTTTTCCATTGTTAGTCAGAGGCAGGTAGTATTAGAGAGAGGGACATTTTTATTCTAGAGAGTATTTCATTTGACAAAAATTTGGAACTGCCCGTGAGTGCTAAATGTGTCCTCAATATTTTGTCCTCAATTGTTGCTCTTTCAGTTTTCCTCGAAGAGCAACTCTGTAAATTATAAGTGCATATACAGTATGTGTTAAAAATTTATTTTGTCAATTTTCAGGAGTATACTAGCATATTTATTGCCTCAAAGCTAACAGACATGGACTGAAAGCAACACACTCCAATTTTAATTTCACAGGTTCTTAAAGAATCAAAACAGAATTGGAAAAATTCTAATTCAGAATCCATAACATTACAATTCTGTATAATGTCATTTTTCGTGTTAGGGCTTTAGATAATAAATATAGCAAATGATTTGTTCCACTCTCATCTGCCTGCACCACACCATTTCACCCTCATTATAATCACAAAACATGACTTTGGGCAGATTCATTTGCCAACCTTAATGGTACACTTCCTCTCTGCCTTGTTTTTTCCCTCTTTCTTTTTCCCTCACTTTTTTCCCCCCTCTAATATTAGGTTTCAGAATGCAGGGCCAGCCTCGGCTCTCTCCGACTCAGCCTCTGTTAACTCAGTGAAGCAGAACAGTGGAGCTGGAGGAACTAAATGTGCTTAACCCCACACAGATGGGACACTCAAACCTTTCAATACCCTTACTGCCTTGACAAGAAGAAAGATGGAACACAACTATTTTTTAATGTCAGTATGACAGTTTCTTTTTAGGACTGTTTTTATAACACCACATTTTAACTATTTATTATCATAATAGGCTGCTGAACGATCTTACCCTTTTTGACTGACTTTGCACCAGTTTACCTGACCCGATTCAAACCCCTAACCACCATAAGAGCCTTGGATGCTTAGGAGAGCCATGTTTTACATGCTGCTGAAAAGCAAGAAAAACATAATATGTTCATTTAAAACTGGCTTCCTGGAGACATAACCAAGCTTTTGGATTAAAGAGAATCACTAGTAGAATCACCTTTTTGTGCACTTTAGCTGAGGACTATATTTATCCTTCTGATGAATGGTGTCTACTACAGTGAACAAATCTTTAAAATCTGTTTTTGACCATTCAGGGTGTGATGTTACTTCCAAACCTCCTTGGGTGGGCTACCTTTGACCCTTTCTCATAATTCAATATGACTGTCTTCATATACCATTACATTTATGGTAAAAAAAAGAAAAAAGGGCACATTAAATTAATAATAAATTGTCTTTTGCTTATTAATAAACTCTAAATGCATGGTGTCCACTACAGAGGACAGATGTGTTAGTTTCTTGAAATACATATTGAAAAAAATAAATAAATATATATATATATATATATATATATATATATATATATATATATATATATATATGAAACTAACACATCTGTTTAATTACAGGTATATTGTTATTTTGAAGTAAAAAGAATTTGGGGTTGTGGGTAATTATTTGTGGAATTCACCATGTCCATATGGAAACTAAATATGTACAGGAGAAGCTCAGGCAGAAACCTATACCCAGAGGCTATTTAAGCATATTAGACAGACATAGATCTCCAATTTGACAGACTCTCAACTTGGAATTTCCATAAAATTGTCAGTAATTTACTGGAGGATTTCATCCAAACGAACATCAAGTGCTCAGTCAAGTATTCCGTATAAGTCAAGCCTACTGTATCCTCAGCGGTATTCAGACAGATGTAATAAATCGAAATAATTTAACTAGACAAGAAAATGGAAGTGGTTCTTGTCCATGCAAAAATCCCAAGGTATTTTTTTACTGGCCTATGTCAAAATTAAAGATTTTTTCAACAGTTGTGTCAAGATCGAAAGTCTAAAAAACGATCTAATGCCGAGTTTACACGGTTTTAAGCCCGATTTTTGCTCGCCGACAGTTTTGTGGAGATCGCGGACAAAAGCCTCAAATCGTGGGCAAATAGTTGCTCGCTTCCGTGAGTGACGATAGCAATGTACGAACTATCAAAGACATGATTTGAGAGAAGCACCGACGCCGTCTGCGATTACAAATCGTGCAGTGTGAAATATGTTTTGACTGAATAAAACTCTCAGCATTGAACTACAACTAATGAGAGATCAAGAAAACGAGGCATGGGAAGTTTCAGTGGGAGGAGTCCTGATGTACCTGCAACAGAACATCAACTAGAGTGACTGCAGTTTCAAGAAACTCTAATTGTACCAAAGAAATGGAGGAAAAATTAGTGGAACATTGACAGGAGGAACATTGACAGGAGCACCAGCGCCTATTTGATGTTTCCTCTAAAGTGTACCACAAACGGGTGGAGAAAGAGAAGTGTTGGAGAGAAATTGCCAATTCTCTTAGTCAGGTAAGCAAATTGGTAGATTTTTCAGTAGGAGCTACTTTTTGATATTGTAACCAAATAAAATATATGATTAAAAACATACACATCATATTCTGAAATGCATAATATATGATCATGCATTTGTTTTTGTAACTCGTATCACTTCTCACGTGTACTCTGTTGTGAAACGTAATTTAGAGTACAGGCAGAGTCGTCGGGGATTCGTCAATAGTGAAATGTCTTGTAATGTGTTCACCCATGTTGCAATTCGTCGTGTAATTTGAAAACGCTACGACTTCCATGACAAGACACACAGTTATGTAATATGAACGGTACCACGATCTGACATCTTTGAAAGTCGTGTAGTGTGTAGGAGCCATAAGGTACTTTATCAATCAACCCTAAATATGAGAAATAGTTATAGTGATGCTTTCTGTTAAAACTATTAATTATTATTGTATTATTGAGAATTATTTATTGGACATTAATACTCAGAATTAATGGATACCTTATGAGGTTCATGCCATTCCACTGTCCTTCACAAAAGTCCTGTTTCTGAGAACACAGCCCTGCCTTTACCACATAAGCAAGCCAGAGGGCAGATTATGCTCTTACTGACAGATCACACATACACATAGTAGAGAGAGAGAGAGCAGACCCCACTGGATAAACAAACAAACATTCAGTGAGGCATCTTGCCATCATAGCATACATGGTACACAGTATGTTCTTTGATCAGGTAACTGAGAAGCCCGTTTATTGACTCAATAATTAAATTTTACTCAAAAATTTTACTTTATTTTACTTACAAGGTACCATATGTCACACATTAGAACATTTGGGTCAGTTTTGGCTGCTGCGGCACAAACAATGAAAGACAAACAAAATATTGATTACCCTTTAGGAGTATCCCATCAGTCAAAAAAGCGTCTTGTATGTAAATAGTAAAGAAATACATTGGGGTTCAGACATGCAATGGAATCATGGAAATCATGATAAAAAATGTTTTTAAACCCCATATTTTTATTCCAGATCATGTTGCTTTTCACTGTGGATTCCTTTCGACGTGGACTGTACATGATAAATGGACTGAAACAAAAGATTTTCCAGTGAAAATGGTTAGATGGCTTCAACAGCTGAACTGCTGCTTACCTAGTTGATCTGCTCTAGGCTACGTGGTCTTGGCTGGCTTGACTTGGTATTAACCAATTCTATACTCCATACTTAAAGGCCAAAGTGTCAGCTCTTTTAACACCAGACTTGAACTGATCTTCAGATATTTCTGAATGAAAGAAACCTGCATGGCCAATAAATAAGTATTAATGAATTTATAAAAGTATGCAAGCTCTAGCTTGACCATGAATCTCGATAGCAACTCAAGTACAATCAGATTTAACATTTATGCTGAACTGGCCTGATATAAATACAATGCTGTTACTACGGTGCTCAAATCAACTGAATTAGCATAGCAAAAGAAGCTGAAAACACAATGTAAAAAAGCCACAACACAACAAAATTAAGCCACAGCACAATGGAAATAAGACACAACACAACTAAATTAAGCCACAAAACAATTAAATTAAGCCACAACACAATGAAATTAGGCTATAACACAACTCACTGAGGTTGCCAGTTTACAAAGAGAATTCTCCTATGTGTTCTCGCCTCTTCTCGGTCATAAAAAATTCTCATCGAGCAACATATTGGTGGTTCCGGTTACCTTAGCACAAAAAGATGGCTTGGAAAGAATTGAAAATCAAGCTCGATATTGGGGTAATAGAAGTATCACACAGTGACTGGTCCAACCCAGTGGTTCTGGTTCCTAAGAGTGATGGGTCAGTCCGGTTCAGTGTGGATTTCAGAAAAGTCAACGAGTTATCTAAATTCAATGTGTATCCAATGCCCCACACTGATCAACTGTCACAAAAAATTTTGTTTGTCTCAGACCAGAGGAGATACTAGGTTAAAGGACCGTTTGGCATGTCTCAAAATGGAGGCTCAGGAGAGGGCCCAGGTTCATAAGGCTGAGATGGAGCTTCATTTAGAAGTTGGAAATTTAAGCTGACACAGCTGTTCGTCTGCGTAAACTGGAACTGAAATCTGCACAAGCTCCAGAACCAGCCAGTTCTAATGTATCTTCCTCAAACACACCTACTACATTTGATGTGAGTAAATATATTACTTTAGTCCCTCCTTTCCAAGATACTGAAGTAGATTCTTACTTCAGTGATTTTGAGCGCATTGCGGCTTCTTTCCGGTGGCCTAAGGAAGTATGGCCTCTTTTACTGCAGAGCAAATTCACCAGAAAGGCTCAGGAAGTAGTGTCAAAACTATCATTAGATGATAGCTTACAATATGATTTGGTTAAAGCAGCAATTTTACGTGCCTATGAACTTGTTCCTGAGGCATATAGGCAAAAAATGTTTAGTTACAGGAAGGCAAATATTCAAACATTTGTTGAGTTTGCCAGAGAATAAGGAACTCTCTTTGATAAGTGGTGTGCTGCGACCAAAGTTGCCAATTACAATTCTCTCCAAGAACTCATTCTGCTGGAAGAGTTTAAGAACTGTTTGCCTGAGAGTATTGTGGTTTATTTAAATGAACAGAAGGTTTCTTCTTTGACTGAGGCTGCAGTTTTAGCAGATGAGTTTGTGCTCACTCACAAAAATGTCTTTGTATTAAAAGATCAAAAATCTAGGTCAGTGTCTACTCCTTTAGTGTCTTTGCCTTCTGCAACTAGTCAGGTAAAATCACCATCCGTCCACCCGAAAGAGAGAGAATGTTTTTACTGTCACAAAGATGGACATGTTTGATGGACAAGCAAAAGCAAATGCAATCACAAGGTTCAGGTCAGAAAAAGTGGGGCCTTGATTGAAAATGTCCCTTTGTCTTCCAAAGGAACTGATTCCAGCAATTACATAATTCCTGATTCTGCTTATGCTCCATTTATTTTTAAGGGGCTAGTATCTGCAACCGGAAGGCCTGAGGATCAGAGGATGATTCGCATTCTGAGGGATACTGGGGCAACCCAGTGGCTTTTGCTTGCAGATGTGTTATCTTTGACTGATCATACCTCATGTGGGGTGAGTGTTTTAGTGCCGGGTGTTGAGATGGGATTTGTACCAGTACCTTTACACACTGTACACATAAAGTCAGACTTAGTCACTGGTTTCTTTAGAGTTGGGCTTCATCCAACTCTACCTGTAAAGGGGATTGACTTTATTATGGGAAATTATATAGCTCATGGGAAAGTAATGCCAATGCTCGAGGTATCAGATCGAATAGATCATTGTTGTACAACCGATTAATTTTTTCACAACTTCCCAGATGTCTTTCCTAGTTGTGTTATTACTCGTGCTCAGGCATAGAAATTAGACATTTTTTAGGCCCAATGCTGATGAAGGTCTGATGAATTTTTAAAAGTGTCTTCCTCTTCAGACTCAGTTTGAAGAGTAAGCCTGTTTCCTCAAATTTGTCTGTAAAGCTTGACCCACTTCAGTTTTCTATATACCGTGATCAGTTGATTGCAGCTCAGCAATCTGATCCATCTTTGGTCAAGTATTTTTTGTTAGTTGTCCCTTCTGACACCATGAATGATAGAGAGGCAGTGTACTACCTTGAGGATAAGGTATTAATGCGCAGGTGGACCCCTCCTGGTGCGGCAGATTGTGCTACTTATCAAGTGGTAATTCCTTCAGTTTTGCGAGAACAAGTGTTGTGTTTGGTTCATGACAGTGTATGGTCTGGACATCTAGGTGTCTCAAAAAAATATAACTGTATTTTTAAAAAAAAACTTTTTGGCCAGGTTTGAAATCCGATGTGGCACGGTATTGTAAAACCTGTCATGCATGCCAACTGGCTGATAAGCCAAATCAAAAAGTCCCTCCATCTCCTCTTTGTCCAAACCCTGTTGTGGGAGAGCATGTTATGTTTGATTGTGTGGGTCCTTTGCCCAGGACTAAATCTGGTAATCAGTTCCTGTTGACAGTAATGTGTGTCACTGCTAGATTCCCAGAGGCTATTCCCTTATGAAAAATCACTGCTACTTCAGTGGTGAAAGCATTGACCAAATCTTTTTCAACATTTGGTCTTCCTAAAATCCTCCAGACTGATCAGGGTTCCAACATTCTTTCAAAAGTGTTCAATCAAGTTTTGGAGGCATTGGGTGTTCAGCACATAGTCTCTAGTACCTATCACCCTGAGTCCCAAGGTGCACTTGAGCATTGGCATCAGATGTTAAAGTCTATGCTGCGCAAATATTGTTTGGAAACTGAAAAGTGCTGGGACGATGGACTTCCCTTTGTTCTTTTTCGCTGTGTGTGAGGCTGTGCAGGAGTCCCTTTGATTTAGCCCTGCAGAACTTTTCTTTGGACATACTCTTCGTGGCCCCTAGAGAATTTTCAGAGATGAGTTGTTATTGGTTGATTCTACTCCCACAACTAATGTATTAGACTATGTTAGTCAGTTGCGAGAATACCTGCACAATGCTGTTGTTGTGGCAAAAGTAACTTTGTCTTCAACACAAAGTGCCATGAAAAGCCGTTTTGACAAAAAGGACATTATACGATTATTTAAACCTGGTGACAAAGTTTTGGTTTTATTACCTGTCCCTGGTTCTTCTCTGTCTGCTCGTTTTTCAGGTCCTTACATGGTCATGGAAAAGCTTAGTGATACAGACTATGTAATCCATACTCCATAAAGGAAACGTCAAACTCGTGTCTGTCACATAACATGCTAAAAGAAAACCATGGAATGGTAAGTCCTGAAACAACTTCTGTCAAGTCTTTTTCTGTTAATAAGAATGTAACCAAGCATTTGGCAATCATTTCAGTGTCTGCTGAGCAAGTGATTGAAGATGATCTAGCACTCTCTAATTCGGTACAAAAGTTAGCTAGACTTTTAAATTTAGAAATGTTCTCTAATTTACCTTGCCATCTTCAGCATTTGTCAGAAGCTGAGCGAGGTGACATTCTGCTACTAGTTGAAGATTTATCCACTGTTTTTGGAGATGTACCAGCATGACATAGTAGTCACACATGACAGGATCCCTATAAAGTACTTAGGGAAGTATTTACTCGTCTTGCAAGAGCTAATTTGACTTTGAACCTTGCAAAGTGTGAGTTTGGGATGGCCACGGTAACCTATTTGGGAAAACAGGTAGGCCAAGGGCCTGTTGAGCAAAAAGTTACTGCGATCAATGCATTTCCAGCTCCTACTACAAAAAAGATCTCCGTAGGTTTCTCGGAATGGTCGGGTACTATCAAGGTTTTTGCAAGAACACCCCACTTACCAATCTACTGAGCCCTTCTAAAAACTTTCAGTGGACTCTTGAGTGCTGTGTACTGCCCCTGTTCCACAACACACTGGAAATAAATCACACACAACAAAATTAAGTAACAACACAATGAAATTAAGCCAAAACACAACAGAAAAGTCACAGCACAATGGAAATAAACCCTAACACAATCAAATTAAATTAACAACACAATGAAATTGAGCCACAACACAAGGGAAAATACAGCACAATGGAAATAATCCACAATTTAACCAAATTAAGCCACAACACAATAAAATTAAGCCACAGCACAATGAAAATAAGCCATGACACAAAACAATCAAGGTACAACACAATACATTTATCAGAAAAACAATATTTAGAAAAATATTTGTCCTGAAGTGCTCTGTACAAAGCATATATGGTTGGGTTTCTACCAGTTTCTTATGTGTTTAAATATAATTGCACATAAATTCATTAACATGCCCAAAGGTATCAATTTATATTCAAATAGATATTTCTAGCATGCATTGAGTCTCTTCTGTTTAGATTTCCACACTGGAAGCCAATTACATGTTGAGTCAGACTGCACACAAATTAAAATACTGTTTTCTGTCAATTTTGTTGTGTTGCAGCTTAATTTCGCTGTGTTGTGACTTAATTTAGTTGTGTTGTGACCTAATTTGTGTTTTTATTTTCAACATTAAAACCCAGGGCCCCCCCGGACAGTCAAGGGCCCCTGGGCACTGGCCCCATTGGGCCGGTCGGTAATCAATCCCTGATTACTATGTGCTTCATGTAAAAAAAATTACATATACTATCTTAAAAATGTGTGCATATCATGCATATATTTCTCAAAAGAAGCTCATATCTACACAGTTATTGCAATAGAGTAAATATCTATGTTTGTAAATGGCAATAGTTTCATATCAACCAGTCCCTGGAGTATGCATGCTTCTTTAAATGACATAAGCCCCAAACCAGACCAACAATTGCCCATTGTTTCAGTTTATTTCCTTGCAATTTTGTTTTTAACCATAGCCACTTGTTCTCTTTTTTAATTGCGTAGCTGCAGCCCCTTGGCAGCACTTGTGCATGAAAACTTGTCATAGGCTGGCAGTAGTGCTACACAAAAGACATCTCACACAACACATGCGCAAATCCTTGAGTTCTAGAGCAAATATATTTTAATGGGAAAGGGAAAAGGGGCCACATGCTCCTTGCCAGGGTCCTGTGCATTTTTGAGCCTGATTCATACTGACAGAGGCCCTTTTCCCTCTTTGTGGTATTACATTATAAGGTTGCTTAGTGACTTCAGCCTGCCAAGCCAGCGGGGAAAAGATTAAATAAAGTTCAGAGCACAACTGAAAAAGAATGAACATGAAACACAAAGCAAAATGAACAACTATAAAAACATAGCTCCTTACAAGATTTTAGTTACTATTTGAAATCATGTAAGATTAGATTAAATATTACTCATTGCAACATCAACCGCTTTTCAACAATATGGGAGTGCGCTAATCAGTTATGTAAACAAGATCACTTGAAATCTCTCCAAATCATCAAAATGTTTGGTCAAATCTGACACTGTGTCCTAACTAAATGCCATGTGATAAGATTCCAGTGAAAAGCAATTTGTCTGTCCACAATTAATGCGAAACTGCTGTGCGACACAGTGTACAAATAATGTACAGTGATGAGCGGGATTTGGACAAATGAGAGTTCACAGTGGCTGGGGCTGCCTTGCACAATGCTGCATGATATCAAACAATCAACAAAAGTTCTGTTTTTCTACATGTTCTAATTTAAGGCCTAATTTAATAAATACTCTACTCAGGTATGTAAACACAGATGCATCTAGCTACACAAGCCGACTCGATCACACGAGAATTCATCTCAATAGTACGAGGTGGCAAATTCATTCCCCAATTCCATTTGTACGAAATCATACGATTTATACCCCCACCAAAGAGAGAATCTTCCCTCGGTTCCTTGTAGTTCCTGATGTGGCATTTGTTCCGTGTTAATCCAAAAATGTGTTTACGGAACTTTAAATGCTAACCAAAACCCCATCCCTAAACCTAACCATGTAGTGTAAGACCTTGCCCTACCCAGAGCATAAACATAGCCATGATAAAAAATTTAAAATCCCTAATGTGTACTAGGGAAGAATGTGACACTTCTGGGCTTGTAAAGCATGTTTGTGAAGTGTAGCCCTAGGTAATTGGTTGATGTATAAATTCTCATGAGACTATGTTGACACAAGCTCGAATTCGTCCATTGTTGCATCCCAAAATGTGTCAGACAGCAATTCATAACTCAATGCATAAAGTATGTTTTTGGCCTTATGCATCACAATCAGTTACTAGACAATCAATTGAGAGAACCAATTATGTATGGCATTGAGATCAATCCTGGCAGTAAAAGTTTGAAATGTGTGCAAGCACAAAATATATTTGAGAACTTTAGAGGAGGGCAAAGATTTCAGTGAATAATGACTTAAATTTCAGTAGATTCCTCACAAAAAGCAATCATATGTCTTCAGAAGACAGAGAGAGCACATTTGTAGAATGGACTACATTTATGGTACTTTTTTGTGCTTTTTTGAGCTTGACAGCTCCTGGTCACAATATGCTTTTCTTTTATGGAAAAGCACATCATCAACATTCTAGGAAATATCTCTTTTTTTCCCCACAGATGAAAAGTTTAAAGAGTTGTGCTTGATGTGTCATAACGGTGAGTCATTTATTTTTAAAGTTTAAAGTTATTTTCATTTTTGGAAGACCAGTGGCTTCCATGTGAAACAGTCTTTCTTTCAATTCAACGTTCAGTATGAACTCCAGTAGATGTGACCACCCCACTTACTTGGTGAACTCACTCAGACCTGTGTGAATCTTGTGTATCTTGCAAGTCCTAAGGCAGCTTGTCCATATGAACAATGCCTCAGTGTGTTTTCAGGCCCATTGGCCCCACCGTTACTGCCTTCCAAGCTCTAGGAGCGGGAACCAGGATGAGAGCTGACACAAAGCAGCTGTCTGAAAGCACTAGAGTGGCAGGAAGTTCTGCCAACATCTGGTCCTTCTATTAGAGACCCTCGAGAACCAAATCAGGCGATAGCAGGACACAGAAATAAGGAGATTGAAAAAAAATTGACAATAGTTCTGTTATAATTGCTTCAAGTCAACTCAACACTCTAACCATTTACTTAGGTAGCCATTAAGTAATAGTTCAATAATGGTCTACACATCAGAACATTGAGGTCTTTGTGTATTTGAGCATGAATGTGGTGTGTATAAAAATAGAGAAATGACTGGAGGTCACTTCCTCTCCACTGACTCTGGTTGCAATAAGGGGGATAAAGGCCAAAACAGAGAATATCCTGTTATCAGCAGAAACCTGTGATGCTTTCAGATAAGAAGATAATGCTAAACAACCTGATGGAGGTATGTGTGTCGGTGTCTGCAATTGTGTGTGGGATTGCATGTATATGGCCCTCTTGCCTCAATGTTAAAGGGAAAGTTAAAGGGATAGTTCACCCAAAATGTAATCACAGTTTAATCCTTTATTTTTTTGGGGTGTTTTATAATGTTTGGAACACAACAGCCATGTGAACTGTTGTTACATGGAGAAAAGGAAGATTCTTTAAAATGTCTAATGTATTCCTCCATAGAAGAAAGAAAGTCATATGCATTTGGAGTGACATAAAGGTGAGTAAATAATGGCAGAATTTTCTTTGCCTCAAATTTGACAAAAAAATCCCCACAAAGAACACAATTACAAACTAGAATTTCCATAGTGTCAAAAGTGTCCACAAACACCCATAAAGAGCAGTGAGGTTGTTACAGTCCTCAGTGGGTGTCTGGTTGTGTTTGAGGGATGATGTTGACCCTGGTCGGCTCTCCGGAGCAGGGAAAGACATCAATCTAATATGAAGTGTTAAATGAAAACCCGCTAGCATTCTGTTGTTCACAGTTCAGCACCCCGGAGAGTCATTCAACAGCTTTTATTTAACACAGAGAGCAAAGGTGTTCCCTTTCAACTTCACTGCGCCATTACAATATCCCCAACCAGAAACTGATGTAGTGACATTGAGCTGTTGATCTGTATAATTCATACCTATGAGTGTGACTATGGATAAGAGAATTTGGTCCAAAATCAGTACAATGCAACAATATGATCCCATGATCATAAACCTCAAATATTGAACTTCTCAAAAGGCCATTGTGAAAAAATAAAAAATACAGTTCATACAAATTATTTGAAAGGTTATATTTGAGTTGTTGGCATAAAATATATAGAGTTGACATCCTGTGGTGGGACATGCACACTCCAAAATTATTTTTAAGCCATTTTTTGCTAATTCTTTTCTAATTATTATACTTGAAGTTTTTATGACCTCATATTATTTTAAAGACTACATGGAATATTTGTACTCACACCACAGGACCGTGTAAAATAAACAAGATAAGGCAAAAACAAAATCTTGAATGAAATGGTGCCCAGATACAGGACCTGAGATGTACAGTACACTTTACTTTATTTATTCATTGAAATCGTAACATAAAACTTAAGCTGAAAAAAATTATATGGACATGCATCCAGTTTCCCAACAGAACCATCTGTAGTCAGGGCAGTGGCATGCCATGAAATTATGTCTTCCTTAAATGATTATAACAAACTCTAAAGCACAGCTACAAGCCCAACCAACCTTTCTGCTGACATTAAATAGCTATAGCAGACAATATTTAAAGAACAAAAGAATTACAAATAAGATAAAATATATGCAACAGACCATAGACAGGGGAAAGGCATCAAATGCATTGCATTGTAAGAGAGAAAAGACATATCAAATGCATATGAGTATTAGCCAGACAGTTTGTGATCTCACCATATATCCATGTACATTCACTGAGCACTTTATTAAGAACACTATGGTCCTAATAAAGTGCCAGACAGGATCTACTTCTGCTGTTGTACCCATCCACCACAATGTTTGACATGTTGTGCATTCTGAGATGCTATTCTGCTCACTACAATTGTACAGAGTGGTTATCTGAGTTACCGTAGACTTTCTGTCAACTTGAACCAGACTGGCCCTTCTCTGTTGACCTCTCTCATCAACAAGGTGTTTCCATCTGCAGAACTGCCACTCACTGGATGTTTTTGGCACCATTCTGAGTAAACTCTTAGAGACTGTTGCGCGTGAAAATCCCAAGAGATCAGCAGTTACAGAAATACTCAAACCAGCCCATCTGGCATCAAAAATCATACCACAGTTGAAATCACAGAGATCCAATTTTTTCCCCCAATTCTGATGGTTGATGTGAACATTAACTGAAGCTCCTGACCTGTTTCTGTGTGATTTTATGCATTGCACTGCTGCCACATGATTGGCTGATTAGATAATTGCATGATTAAGTAGGTGTACAGGTATTCCTAATAAAGTGCTCAGTGAGTGTATATGGGTAGTTGACATAAAAACTGTTTTAGACAGAATTTTGCAAATCATTTTGCAAATATAATTAATTACAATATTGTATTATCATTATGCATACAGCCTTTCTGAACTCATTACCATAATTCATATTTGTACTTTCACACCGCAGGAGCATTTAAAATGAACTAATGAAAATAATACAGCTGATTAAAATGATAATAATGGTGACCAGTTTCAGGACCTAAGATTTCCCACTTTCCCTCATTTATTAATGTATATTTTAACGCAAAATCTTGATGTTAAAACAAAAAGTATACATATAGAGAAACTACCCAAATATTCTTACAACTACACACAATACAATTGACACTGCAAAGAAAATTTTTTCATTCAAATAAGAACATAAAAGCAACAGGGCAGTAAAGCACCTAGCCAGCATCCCATAATACACCTTATATTGATTGAAATATCAACACACGCACAATTAACAAGACACTGAAACTCACCCAGTATTCTTTCGTTTCTCTTGCCCATGCACACACCTGAGCTGCAGAAGTTAAACCCGTGGCTCAATTCTGTATTCCTCTGTGCACAAGTGAGATATTTGATACCGTAGAAGCCCCAAAGAACTCAAAAAAGGAAAAATGGAAAGCGAGCTCAAGAGTCTTTTTTTTTTTATCTCTGCCTATCTAGAAAGGTACTCAGAAAAGTAGTTAGAAACAAAAGGTAATCATAACACTGTGTTCGGATGCATTCTGGAGCTGTGCCTCTCTTAATAACCCATGTCAGGAGGACATTGAGCCCGGCAGCAGGAATGTGACACGGAGAAGACAGAAGTGTTCACCACATTGACGGACACAGCCGAGTCAGAATGGAACTCAAGAGAGAAACGAGTATAAAAGAAAGGGAAAGAGGGAGGTCGGAGAGAGAGAGAGAGAGAGAGAGAGATAGAGAGCGAAAGGAAGGGTGTTTGGAAAAGAAGGAGAAGGAGGGGGATGGTTGGACGATTGGTAGAGAACACGACATGACATGGGAATTTCATTCAGCCTGGACTTGGAATTTGCCTCTTAACTTTTGTTGGGAATTCTGCCCCCAAGGCTATGAAAATGTATATTTTTGTACACTTATTAAAAAAACCCTATTATGAGCATGTGAACTGGGGTGAAAACCAGCTAGGTGACCATAATACACTAGCCATCTTTTTGAATTAAATAGTCCACATTTAAAATGTGAGATTTAAAGTTATGTTAATTCTCAATGCTGAGAAAATTAGACCATCAGCTTTTGCATAAATTTGCCAACTTGAGTACATTATTATTAAAGCAACAGGGGGATGTACCAAATATTACAAAAATTCAGAAATCAATATGATCACAAAGAAATCGACATGTTGTTACCGAATATTCTGGCACCCTGAAATTGACCCCATTCTGCCAAATTACTGACAAATGCCATCCCCCGTCAGACATTTTTGCATCAGTTTGAATGTTTGCCTTTTCCTGTCGCACTACTGATAGTGTGTTGCGTGACAATCCTCAGAGACATGGGTTCTGGTTCCATGGAAACCAGGAAGTAATCACATTCACATAAACAATGACGAGCGCAATTCAGAGTTTGCACTTTTCATCTAAAATTTAATTTTTACTCCACTGATGGTTAGGTTTAGGGTTGGGGTTGGTTTTACAGCTAGAGCGTGTGGTTAATAAAATATTCATTCCTGTTGACTGTATTACACAATTTAAAACTAAAAAATACCACTCGTTTTACAACTCACTTTTGGCACCACTCTGTAGACATTTCACCTGGAAACTGGAACTCACACTTGCCCATATGCTCAACAACATTTCCATCCTCGGCCACTGGGGGCAGTGGTACGCATTTCAGGAACCACAGACTGATTACAGCAGAAGCACTTTCGACACACTGTTTTCAAATTGCAAATCAGTGCAATCAGTCTGCAGAAATCATCAAAACTTGATACTCCAACGTGTTTGCTGAATATGTGATTATCTTTCTCTGTCTTCAAAAAACTACTAACTTTTGACTTTTTCATGAGCACAAGACCATACAGTTGCACTCTAATCTCTGTCTCGGCTAGTACTTTCCTAATGCAATTAAAACTTTGTAATGAAGAACATTTCATGTTACTGTCTTCTTAAGATGAATCGCTTCCGTTATATCCTTCCTCATTTTAAGTCGCTTTGGATTTTAATGGTTAATGGTTATTTTGTTAAATTACTTAAAAACACAAAAATAGAAGCATTTTCACTAGTGGACTCAACTGTATAGCAAATGACTGGTCTTGTATTTAAAAAAATAAGCACTCCAAAACAATTTGTTCTTTTAGTACAAAAAGTACAATGCTTTTAGACCCGAGTTTGTCCAGGTAAACACTGGGCATTCCCATGACCTTTGTGCTCACTCATTAAGTCGAATTTCTGTTGCTTTTATAGACCATAAAAGCCTTAGATAGTCTTTGACCTGTCCCTCAATGCAACCATCTTCCTCTAATCTGATAGGAAGATTGTCAGACAGAACACTTTGCATGGCACCACTCTAGTCTGTGATTGAGACCTGAGCTTTTGATCTCTCAGGCTGATCCCCTCTATCAGCTTCACCATCCATGAAGTGATCAAACTCAGTTGTATGGTTACAAATACACCAGAAAACTAAAAAATGTCAATGCTTACAGGGAAGCTGAAGAATACTGATGCAGACAGGAAGGCAATCAGTCTAGTTGAAATCAAGCTAATAAAATCTGTAATGTACAAAGTGTCATCATGCCTAAAATTGAATCTTAATCAATTATAAGATAGAAAAGTTATTTAAAAGAGTGTCCAATTTACTGAAGGGCCCATCAGCCTAAATTCTTTAATTATAGACTTTGCAAACAACCAGCTGAGCACTGAAATAAAATATAAAAAAAAAAAAAAAAAAAACATAATAAAATTGGCAGTTGCACAAAAACATATTAAATGGGCGCTCTGGAACACTTGATTTTGATTGGTCAATCGTGGCCATCTGAGTGAAATATTTTTTATATAATAACCCCTTGTAACGTATTCAATGGAAAGGAGAAGGGGAGAACCGGCTTGACGATATAAATAATATTTTAATGAGAAACTTATAAGACACAAACACACACATGACGGACATGTCCGTAAACTATCTCTCTCTCGTCGCGACCACCGTCTGCCCTTATCCCTCTCCGAGGTCATCTACCTGGACGAGGGAGGGGACAAGGGGAGGGAAACATAAATAATTAAAATGGGGGGGTACTTCCTGTAACAGTGTAGTACCCCCCAAAAAACACAGTACAATTTAAACAAGAGGGAAAAGGCCAACGCAGAGCGGCAGTGAGAGAGAGAGAGGGGAGAGAGATAAAAAAAAAAAAAAATACTTGCCGGTTCTCCGATACACTGTCGCATGGTCCTCAAATCACTACTCCACCCTCTCAGGCGGACGACAGCCGCTTCTCCCCGGGCAGACCGCAGTCAGACTCACGACCCCCGGCGGAAAGAACGCCCCTCCGCGTTCTCGGTGACTCATGGTGACACTCCTCCGCCCCTGGCAGCGGCCCTACCGCTCCAGGCAGTTGGGGAGACACTTCCCTCCTCCCCTCACGGATGGCGGTCTTCCATCGACCCCTCCGCATTTCTGGGGGATGGCAGGGCTCCATCGCTCCAGGCGGTCGGGGAGTCCAGTCCCCCACTCGCCTCGCGGTCGGAGGCGACCGGGCGGTCGGTCGGTCTACTCCCTCCCCTGGTGGATGGCAGTGTCGAGTACACCGTGACGGGCATCCCTCCTCCTTCCCGGGTTTCGGCACCAGTGTAAAGAAGTCAATGGAAAGGACGAGGCGAGAACCGGCTTGTCAATATAAATAATATTTTAATGATAAACTTAAAAGACAAAACACACACACATCTCTCTCTCGTCGCACCACCGTCTGCCATCGGCCCTTATCCCTCTCCGAGGCTTAATTAGCCTGATAAGGGACCGGTTGGTTATGATCATGACCCGGCCCCGCCCTCCGCCTTGCCACACCCCTAAACTGTACAACTGACCATTGCCCTGGTAGTTGATTTCCTACATAGCTGTGCCAGTTTTTCTCTGCGGTCTCTTCCTTTTAACATATTACAATAAATTCAACTCAAATCAATGTTTCATGTCCATGCATTTTTTTTTTCAAGTAGCCTTAAGCAGGATATTGTACAGTCAGCTGGTCATCATCACAAAATAAACCCCTCTCTGCTCGACGTCAGGGTCCTGATCATTCTGTTGGGATTTATTTTCTGATTATGACCAAGCTGTACATTACATCCCTGTACATTTTCCCCATATACCCTATATTAAGTTTCCATATTAAATGAGATTGCATGCACAAGAGGAAACCCAGTGTTCACATACTTTATCTCATGTGAAATGTTAATTGAAAACCTGACCAGATAACTAAGCTGCTACAGTGGAGACAACTGCTAAAACCTAATTGCGGTACAATACACATTGATGAATTTTAAAACTTTGTACATTGCTGTATTGCTCATTTTGCTCTTCACTACAAGCTCAAAAACACAGCCATAGTAGCAGTTCAAATTAATGGGGTCATCAAGACCTCTTTTCCCAGGGAAGGTAATTAAGCATTTAATGAGTGTGATAATAGATCATCAACAGCACATGACCACATGAGTAAATAAGAGTAGCGAGGAAGAGCAGCAATCTACCAGATAAGAACTGCAGATTGTAGGAGAATCTGAAGCCACATTACGTAGCAGATTGCAGAACTACTGACGTCCAGACTCACTCATGGAGATGATTTGATTAGTATGATTGTGCAAAAAGCTTTATGTAACTCTAGTGCATCTCAGGGAAAAAATACTGAGGAAACCTTTCAACGACCAAAGATTACATCTAGTACAGAGCATAAACCAAATATTAACAAAACAGTCTAAGAAAAGTTCTTGAAGGGATAGTTCACTCAAAAATCGTTTACTTACCTACATGCCATTCCAAACCAGTATGGCTTTCTTCTTCTTCAGTTGAACACAAAAGGAGATGTTAGGCAGAGTGTTAAGCACAAAGTATAAAGAGTATACAATTTTCGTTATCAACAAAAGTGCTCAAGCACTGAATGAGCGCATCTCGATTTTTGTAACCGTGCATCTTTGAATTCTTAGAATGAGCATGCGCCTGGAGATATTTGCACTAATTAATGGGTCCACAAGGTGGCAACACTCACACTTGAGCTATTGTGGTCACGAAGAAGTGTTAGAAGAAGATCGCCGCTGAACAACAGAAGACGAATATGAAAACAACAACAGTGGATGTGCACATCAAGAAGACGTGTGTGAGGTCAGGAGATACCTGCATTTGTATAATTCGAGTCTGAAGAATATAAAGACATATTTATGTGTCTAATCTCCTAAGGACAAATAGTCCAGTCTCTCATAGCAGTCATAGTGTGTATGCGGCAATCGCCTTCGTATGCGCACAGACAAATGAAGTATACTTTGACAGACATGCATTCGACTGTACGTAGAAGCCAAGCGTTCACGACAAAACCAAAGCATACTTTAGGCTTTATCCTTAGTCACCATTCACCTTCATTGTATTTTTTTTCTACACAATGAAAGTGAATGGTGAATAGGGCTAAAAGTTTGAAAGCCATAAATGTTTGAAAGGACATAAAGGTACAGTAAATGATGACAGATCTTTCAATTTTGGGTGAACTATGTCTTTAATCTCCCAAATTTACTCACTAAACTACGTAGAATTGCCTTTAGGGTCTTAATCAGTAAAAACAAACCATATAGTTCAAGGCTGAACTGTCAGGTTATTGCAACATTATTTTCCAGCTTTGCAATTTAAAATGTTACTGACCTCTAATTTTAGTCATCTGGATCCAGAACGTTCTATAACGGTGCTGCAACATAAACCACATTCTTAACAACACCCCATCCCCCAGTTCTGGTCCCATTGAAACTGGCATGAGGGTCTGCTGAAGCAGCACATTTCAGCATCAACAATTCAACTGCCCCATCACCCAGACCCCGTGTGCTGTCTTTACTGCCCTGCTGCTCAGAGTCAACAAACCAGGGCTTATATGGTGTGCCTGCGTTTGACGTGTGGGTTGGCACTGGAGAAATGATAACTAAAAGGTTGCATTAAAGACATTGAATGGCCCCAACTAGCTGATCAAAAACAAGCCTCTGCAAGTACGGTTTTCTGTCTTGTTAATTAGCTTCAGTATGTCAGTGACATGAAAGTCCAGAAAATGTATTTATGTACACTGTAGTTTTTGAAGTATGTGGAAAAATAGCCCAAAATGAAAATGCATTCATTATTTACTCACCCTCATGTTCTTCCAAACCCATATGACTTTCTGTCTTCCATGGAACACAAAAGGAGAGGCAGAATGTTAGGGGCTGACAGCCTTAGTCACCATTCACTTTCATTGCATTTTTTATTTATTTTTTTGGAATGAAAGTGAATGGTGACTAAGGCAAACATTCTGCCTAACAACAACTTTTGTGTTTGATTTATGAAAAACAATTGTGTGATGCATACCAAATGCCATTTTCATCTACAGTGTATTCTAAAAACTAAAGATGAAAAAAAAAAATATTGAGTATTAATTTAAATGAATGGGATGAAATGTGCTTTGGTTCATTGGAAATTAAATGGTGTTATACAGTATAGCATTCTCTCATGTGAAACTAAATGCATTTGAGGTTAACCTACCTGGACTATCCAGTTTGCATTCAGTGACATTGGTGAAAAGTGATGGTGATTTACTGTAGCAAGATTTATTAGAGTGTGGAGTATCTCCATACCTGAGGTAGATGTGAACAACCACAAGGACATATTTCCAGCTCAGTTAATACATAAATCTTCACAATTGTTTTTTATTATACTTTGGACACAAGGGCACCCTCTAAGCAGACATAAAACATAAAATTATGGTATGTGGCAGCATTAAAACATTTTTAATGTACTGTATATTACATGATTCTGTATCAATGATTTAAACGATCAATTTAGAATGATTTGTAAGAAATGTATAAAGCGAAATGTGGATCATGTAGAAAGAAAGAAATACTGCCAACAGAACACTTGGAGAAAGGTGCTATTTTGTTCACATGTCATGCTGTCTGAACAATGCCCACACAAGAATTTAAATGCCCCAATTCTTACTTTTCCTGCAACCAATGTCTGCTCTTTCATGAAATGTCTCGATGATGCTTTTCTCATTGATATTATATAATCTGATCAGTTGAAACCCTCTCTCCAGGTAAATGGTATCTAAGTACAGAGCAATGCAATCATAGGAGACTCAACGTAAGAATATTGGCATACGCAGAACATACATTTGATTTAAACAAATAACTATAGAGGCGACAGAAATTGTATGGGGTCTTGCCACCAAAACTTGTTATTGCTCCTTAAAGTAAAACTTAATCTCATATCTCATAATTAAATATTATATAAATATTTTTTCTCCAAAACACATTTGCAGCAATTAGTAGTACCCCTATAAATTCTTACAATATATCTGAAGTATATTCCCATTCATATTTAAAAAATGTAATACACCTGGGTGACAAGGAACATGAAATTGTTCAGCCATGACTTAAAATATAAGGTAACACACAAGCCAAATTCCCTTAGTCATCTATCACAATGGGTAAGACCAAAGAATAAAGTTATGATGTGCGGCAAAAGGTTGTTGAGCTTCACAAATTGAGAAGTGGTTATAAGAAAATAACTAAAGCATTGAAAATACTAATTTCCACCATCAGGGCAATAATAATTAAGTTACAATCAACAGGAGATGTTAAGAATCGACCTGAAAGAGGATTCATGTCTATATTGTCTCCACGCACAGTGAGGAGGGTGGTTCAAGCCATTGCTGCCAAAATTGGCCAACATTTTTCAATGGATCACAGCTGGAGAACTGCAGAAATTAGTTTGGACTTGGGGTCAGAAAGTCTCCAAAACTACAATCAGGCATCACCTACATCACCACAAGTTGTTTGGGAAGGTTTCAAGAAAAAAGCCTCTGCTCTCATCCAACAACTAATTCAAGTGTCTTCAGTTTGCCAGACACTACTGGAACTTCAAATGGGACCTGGTTTTATGGTCAGATAAACCAAAACTAGAGCTTTTTGGCAGCAAACACCAGAGATGGGTTTGGCGCACACATAATGTAGAGGTAGCCATATGGAAAAGTACCTCATGCCCATGGTTAAATATGGTGGTGGATCTTTAATGATCCAAAATCAACACAAAATTTGTTCACTGACCACAAAATCAAGATTCTGCTATGGCCATCCCAGCCCCCTGAACTGACCCCCATAGGAAATTTGTGAGTGGAACTGAAGAGGAGAGTCCACCAGTGTGGACATATTTTCCACAGCCTTTTCTGCTCACATTTACCAAGGGGGCCAATATTTTTGGCCACAACTGTATGTCTGGATATATTTGAACAATGCTTGACATATGGTGTCCTGCTCTGGTTGCCTCCAGACAGTGTGTGTGTGTCAGTACTGAGTTGACAGTACAGTCAGAGTGTATTAGCCCTTAACTCTCTTCTGTCCAACAGCCTTACCAGGGGACCATAAATTAATCATGCTCTTTCGTAGATGACAAAAATATGAATTCCATGAAGGTAGCATTCAAAAATAATACCTCTGTTGTATTATTACTGGTATATAAATCACTCAATGGGCTAGGACCTCAATATATTGCAGATATGCTCACTGAATATAAACCCAACAGATCACTCAGATCATTAGGATCACATCAGCTAGAAATACCAAGGGTTCACTCTAAGCAAGGAGAGTCTGCTTTTAGCTATTATGCCAGCCGCAGCTGGAACCAGCTTCCAGAAGAGATCAGATGTGTTCCTACAGTAGTCACATTCAAATCCAGACTCAAAACACATCTGTTTAGCTGTGCATTTACTGAATGAGCACTGTGCCACTGTGTGTCCGACTGTTTGTACTGTATTTTATTTTATTTTATTCTAAACTGTTTCAATTATTCTTATTTTTTTATTCTTATTTTAAACTCTTCTATGTAAAGCACTTTGAATTACCATTGTGTATGAAATGTGCTATATAAATAAACTTGCCTTGCCTTGCCTTGTTGTGTGCGTAGAGTGGGGTTCAAAAGAAACATTCACAAAACTGCTTCCAATTTGCCTTTTCTTTTTTCTTCCATTACATACTATATAAATAGCATAACCGTTTCTGTAGAGAAAGTTGAATTAGAATTTAGTTTGAATTGATGTTTTAAAGATCATTTTGTGTTTTTCAATATATGCGAGGAAATATCACCATATTTGTTTGATTTGTTAATTTTATTATAATAATTTAAGCACATTTTTTAGGTCAAAAGGAACTTTTTGGGCATTTAATTAGTTGTTTTTAAGATTCATAAGAGACTCTTTTTTAGAATTATTGATGTTGTTTTACTGTAATTTGTTGTTTTGTGTAGTCACCATTAGGGTGATTAGTGTTCTCTTTGGTGAAGTTAAATCCTGTTCAATCCATGCCATTTTTCCTTGCGCTTGTGAATGTTGTTGCATTATTTGCACTTCTTCGGGGAATTCATTGTTTAATGATTAACCTCAGTCATTATCTTCTTTGCCCTGCGATGGACTGGCGACCTGTCCAGGGTGTCCCCCGCCTTTCGCCCAATGTTAGCTGGGTTAGGCTCCAGCCCCCCGCGACCCTGTACACAGGATAAGCGGTTGACGATGGATGGATGGATTATCTTCTTTTGAGAAAAATCAATTAGGTAGAAACAACGTTTATGTTCATTTTAAACAACATGCTATTATATACTTTTTATGTAAATATTAAATGAATTGATATATTTGTGTTATCTCACATAGGTTTTCTAGTTATTTTTGACATAAAAGTACCATAAGTTGAATTTACTTTAAATGTTTGATGCCAAAATGCTACATATGTATTTTAAGTAAATCTAACACAATTTTTTTTTTAATGTAGACTTATGAATCACACACTATAAACAAATGTTAAAGGTATTCTGTACAGTAAAACAACTGTGTGGATTCATCTCGATAGGTTTGCCCCAGTTTGTCCATTTTTATCTGAGTCACCTTCAGAACTGAAGCAAAAGCTCTCATTGTGTCGAAAGTAAAAGGGCTGATGATAAAATTCTATCATGTGACTCATAAGATTAAGAAATCTGAGCCAAGCAAAATAAAGAGGGGGCAAAATTTATGTATTCAGCAATTCACATTAAAATGTTCAGCCTTTGTTTTCACAGAAGTTGAACTCTGTCTGTTTAAGTCATTAGCAAAAGATTACCACCCCCTCGTAACCAAGACCGGAACATTTTCCCATCCATTTCTATCCTTAGGATAACCTCTCTAAGTATTTAGTGTAACCAAAAAGAACAAGACATGAATGAATCAAGTGAGGCACAACAAGGACTACTATTGAATGCCTCTGCCTGGGGAAAGGGGGACAAAAGAAAAATTATATTGTAGTTTTCCAAGATCCACATCAAGCAGAAGGCAAGTATCTAATTCAGTTTGACCACGTGTGCCAAATGCTAGCATTTACTCCAGTTCTGCTTTTCATGAGGTTTTCAGACTACTTCATCGCCAAGTGTACATTTAGTATCCATAGTTGGCATTCAGATCCTTTGAACTGCAAACAGCATCCATTGAGGTAATAGGAGTGCAGGCCATCTTCTAGGTGAGTCCATTATCCAGAGACTTAAATTAAATGGCTGTAGTGAAAATAATTTGTATGTAGTGTACTTGCTTTTTTTCCCCTCCCCAATTTGGAATGCCCATTTCCCAATGTGCTCTAAAGTCCTCGTGGTGGTAGTGACTCGCCTCAATCCAGGTGGTAGAGGACAAATCTCAGTTGCCTCCGTGTCTGAGACTGTCAATCCACTCATATCACGTGGCTTTTTGAGTGTGTTATCGTGGAACTTCACGCTATTCTTTGCGGCATCCATGCTCAAGTCACCACGCGCCCCACAGAGAGCGAGGAGTGTAACCCAACGTGACTCTACACACCCTAGCAACCGGGCCAATTGGTTGCTTAGGAAGCCTGACTGGAGTCACTCAGCATGCCCTGGATTCAGGGTGTGGTAGTCGGTGTCTTTACTTGCGGAGTCATCCAGGCCCCCCATTTATGTGTATCATTTAGCAGTCCAGTACCTTGTACAGCATCAAAACACACTTAATCACACAATTTATATGGAACTCACGATCGTATTGAATAATATTGAAACATTTTCAATATCAGATGTGATTCAGCATTTTAGTTTTTGGAATCATTTGGTTAAACTGGAAAATGCTTGTCCGACATATCTCATGACTTAGTCAAGACCGATATTGCACTTTTCTTGAATGGAGGCAAAATAGAGCTCCTCGGCCTACTGTTAAATACATTATACATGATAAAATATAAAATAAATGAGTGAAAAAAAGTTTTTCAACCTGCCCTGAGAGACAACCAGGGACCTCATAAAGACTGTTAGTTCAGCTCTTCTCCATAGGTCAAGTCTTTGTAAGGGTCACAGATATTAGAGAGTTAGCAGCTGAGGAAGGATCAGGCTACTTTTGATGCACTTTTCCAGTTACCCACTTGTCCTTCCCTGTGTCCTTCCCATCTAATACTATAATGAACATTTCCTACTTATAGCAGCAAATGAACACAGGCACCTTGACAGCTCTAAAGACTAAAGGTGAGGGTATACTTCGCTTTTCTGCATGCTATTCTGTTTCGCACAGTTGAGCACTCAGCCTTTCAAAGTGTACTCTTTTCACTGCAAGCTGATACAGACGAGTTTAACACATGCACACTACGACTTTGTGATAGTCCTTTAGCAGTCAACGCCATGTGCATGCACCAATGGTGCGCAAAGACGAGGACTGTCCGCATGTCTACAGAAACAAGTCTGCATTCAGAACACCTAAGTATACTTGGGCCTACAAGTCTCAAGTATACTTTCTTCTTCCGTGTGTCGAGCGCTCAGCCTTTCAAATATACTCTTTTGACCGCTACCCCGCACAGACACGTTGGATGCAGGTGCACTACGACTGCTTTGTGAGACTCTTTAGGAAAAGTAACTACCTGTTATTCACACCGAATCAGAGACTATTTAGCAGAGACGAGCCACTTCTATTAAACTGAATGGGAGAAATTGGAACGCCACACGGTCAGCAGATGTAGAAAGGAAGTCCCGCCTTACAGGTAAAAGAGCCAATCAACTTTTAAATACAGATATCACATGTAAATAAATTTGTTATCTGAGGTAACGAAGCACAATTTATGATTCTTTTGTTTGTCAGATTTTATTGCTGATTTGAAATACATTTTGATCATAAGCTTGACCAACCATTTTAGAGATTTCAGTGTTTCCCCATTCAAGTAGATGGAAGCTGTACTGTCATTAATGGAAATAACCTCCCAAGAGCATTCCAAAGATGGCTGACAGTGGACTGACTTGATATAAAGACTTTGTCTGAATGTGTCCATCTGTCCAGTTTTCAATTGTTTCCCTATGTCAACATGTACTAGACAGACATATTTGAAAGTGACGCCACAATTTGTTGACGGCATAGCTTGATTATTAGAATTCTGTTTTAGCCAAAAGAACCAGTGAACTTGTCAATGGACAGTTATCATTACCAGGCTCAATCATTTATGCCTTTGAACAAGGCCTTTTACCTCTGGTCGGTTCTTTGGATGAAATGCTGTAACAGGGCAAAAGGTTGCTGATTCATAAGAATAATCACAAATCTAAAAGCAATGTTTAGCCTGTTGGGATTCTATGCAGTTTGTTTGATTTTATCTAGGTTTTGCCCAGTAAGATCACATCCTGACTTTAGGAAGGACTACAAAGTACAAACAGCATCAGTTCAAATGAATTGACTTCCACTTTAAAGATACCCTGAAATTGGGCTTTAAATAGCCAATAATCTGTCAGAAAGGACATTCTCATTCTAGAGAACATTTAATTGGACAAAAATCTGTGTAATGCTAGTACAAGATGAGTCATCAATATTTTTGGTCCATTTCCCCAGAAGAAATACACTGTAAATTTGAAATGCGTATATCTGCTAATGGTTAATTTTGTCAAATTGTAGGAGTAGACTAGCATCAGTAGTGTAGTCTAGGGCAACCGTATGCCCACCTATCTTTCTTAGGATTTTGCGTATGCCTACCTAAAATAAGTGATGATATGCTGTGATATATGGCCGCCACAATGCGATGCCGCAACACCGTTGAGTGAATTGTGTGTTTTTGTTTTAAGTGTACAGACATTCTCTCTAAATGCACATGGAGCAGCTGTAGGCGGGAGCGCAACTGATTGTACAGGCAAGACAGACAGTCTAAGCTAAACGACCAATCATAGCGTTCATTTTGGATATTTGCTAACCAATCATATTTTCTCATTCAGTAAGGGGTGGGACATTTCTAGTATCTAATGCTGATGCACAAGCATCCCTGGAGTAACCTTAATTTGCGCTGTAAATGTATTTCCATGTTAAACGTATAAATATATATATACATATACATATATATACATACACACACACACACACACACACACACACACACGTAAATTTAACTTATGTAATTAAACTTGTGAAAATACATCATGTTATTGAACCAGTGGTAGTTTTTTGATGCTTTTTGCAGATGCTAGACAACTGCGTCCTGTAATTATATCAATATGTATTTTTTTTTTTTGATAATTTAAATGTACATTTCTTAAGTATGAAAACTATTTCACTATACACAAAAAAAACGAATTATAGTACACATATAAAACAAATACCATTACTTTTTATGTAGGTTATATATGGTAATACAAGATAAAGTGTTAACGTAAACACACTCATATAAGTTACATAACAGTTTATTTTGTATTCGATTCCATCACTGTTATATTTTAAGTAAACATAAAATCTTAAATTTTGTTAATTTTGTTAATCTTAGACACATAAAATTGTTTTTTAAATGTTTGACTGAACTTGCACCTGAGCCACTTTGTAAATTTGTGAATAGGCTGGAATCCTCCAGATCAACAAGAGCTGCTACAATTGGAGACTGTAAAGTTCCATTTTGTAAAACATCTTTTGCCCAAAAAAATGTTTCTGTTAAAGGAGCCAATCTGTGGAACTGGCTTCCTACAAATATAAAGACTTTATCTAAACTGCCCACCTTCAAAAAACGAACAAAAGCCTGGATCATACAGCAGCAGCATGTGATCATTCCATATGAAATGTATAGCTGTGTGTATGTGAGGTGTGCATCTGTGTGAGTTCGAGTGAATGTGTTTATTTACTATATTAACTTTTATTGGTGCTAACTGGTTTCTGGACATTTTATTGTATTCACTGTACATTTGTATTCCTTTATTATCTTAACTGTTAAAAGTTAACTGTTAAAAGTCCCTGTGTCTAGGGACAGGTGTTGCGAATTAGCCACGGCTATAAACACTGTGATACAGGCATCGGATTGTACTTTATAATCTATGCTTTCTTTTTGTATCTGTCCCTATTCAAATAAACAACAAATAAATAAATGTATGTGTTAGTTAACAAATCAGAGTAATTATAAAGTATTAACAATTTTCATACTAGCCTTATGAATGCAAATTTAATGAGACCTATTAATTTAAATACATATTTAACATTAAGTTACCATACCATAGTTCTTAATAGTTTAGTAATATTCTCTTCTCTTCAGACACTACTAAACCATCTGACTAGCATACAGATGCTTCAAATCTAATCAACATGGAGTCAAGGCCACAAACCTCAAATGTTGAAATCATGGAGTTATTACCAATCATATTCAGGAAAGGCCAGTAGGGCTATGATTGGGAAATCATGCCACGTTTTTTATTTCTTAAGCAGCTCTTTCTGCTACATAGTGCTTAATCCTGTAGTTAAATTTGCAAAGTCCCACTTCAGGGGTCAGCACAAACTAAAGTAAATATCGCACAGCATGAACAAGATTATCCTTGCAGTGGACCAATTTATCAGAGGAAAAGAAAAACATTTGAATTTCTTAAGAGGCTACTGGTTGACATGGAGACAGTAATGGAATCAGTACATGAAATATCTCATCACAGTAGAATCAAAGCAAAATGCCCACTGTAAAATAAACCTCACAGCACTGTGACAGACTCCAGAGGTGCAAGACCTACCATCCTTACATTGAGATATTATATAGTCCAAACAAGTACTACAATTTAAACAGTTTTGTGTTGTGAGAAAACCACACTGGTATGCATTACACAACATTGACCTTGTAGATACAGGTCAGGAGCTTCAGTTAAATGTTCGGACTGGGGGAATGTGATGTGATGTCAGTGATTTCAACCGTGGCATGATTTTTGGTGCCAGATGGGCTGGTTTGGGTATTTCTGTAACTGCTGATCTCCTGGGATTTGCACACGCAACAGTCTCTAGAATGGTGCCAAAAACGTCCAGTGAGTGGCAGTTCTGCGGATGGAAATGCCTTGTTAATAAGAGAGGTCAACGGAGAATGGCCAGACTGGTTCGAGTTGACAGAAAGGCTACGGTAACTCAGATAACCCTCTATACAACTGTAGTGAGCAGAATCTCAGAATGCACATGTGAAACCCTGAGGATGGGCTACAACAGCAGAAGACCACGTAGGGCACTTTATTATGATCTTAGGGTTCCTAATAAAATGCTCTGTGAGTGTACATTTCTGTGTACCAGAAGGCAAATAAATCCACCCTGAAGTCTCTAAGATATTCTTGTTTCTAGATTTAGGCTTGTGCCCCCAAGTGAAAACTGGGGGACACTTAGAAAACGTATCGGTTACCTAACGTAACCTCGGTTCTCTCTAGATGAGGGAACGAGTATTGCGTAAGCTAGCTTACGCTACGGGAAAGATTCATCTTTTCTGAGATATTGAAGCCAAAAAATTATCCTTAATTTTTGTATCCATTGTCAACGCAGTGCGGCAGCTGCAGACCTTGAGCGGGCTAGCTAGCGAGCTCATAGGTTGCTCTGCGGCAACTGCTGCAGCCTATAGACGAGCTTGGGCGAACTCGCATCCAATGAGAGGCGTCCGCGCTCACTGCATCAAAGCCCGCCAAAAGGGCGTGACTAGAGTGCATATAAGCGTAGTTCGTGAGGCTGGAACCCTGGTTTTCATTGACTGAAGCGAAAAGTCGCCGTGGCGCTGAAAGCACGGCCGGTTACGCAATACTCGCTCCTCATCTAGAGAGAACCGAGGTTACGTTAGGTAACCGATACGTTCTCTTACGAGAGGTTCTCTCGTATTACGTAAGCTAGCTTACGCTCACGGAACCCATTGTCAACGCCGTGGCGCCAAGCATCCACTGTATAAGCCCCAGGGAATTAAGGGGGACCCGGGGAGCCCTTATGAGTGGGGAAATAATATTTGGCCGGCAAGAATGCGGGTCATTGATTGTGTAATACATAAGCACATAGTAGGACCGGAACGACAGAGCGGCGGTGCCGGTCTGTGTGGAATGTGTCCCATCAGTGCAGCTCACCAGGGAGCTGTAGCGTATTAAACCGCTAGTAGTTTTGCCTGCAGAGCGGGCACTTCCATATTGTAAAATCTGACAAAGGTGGAGGGGAAGTCCATCCCGCTGCCACACATATGTCGTGGAATGGAAATTCCGCTGGACCATGCCCACGAGGATGCCATGCCTCTAGTGGAGTGAGCCCTAATGCCCAACGGGCATGGCAGGTCTTTTGACGCGTATGCAGCAGCAATAGCGTCCACTATCCATCTAGATAGTGTCTGTTTCGAGGCGGCGAGACCTTTGGTGCGCCCAATCGAAACGAAAAGCTGCTCGAGCGCCTGAAAGCAGCGGAGCGTGCAGTATACAATCTCAGTGCTCTGACCGGGCAAAGGAGATTGGCGTCGCGTCAGCTATCCGGTGCTGGCAGCGCCGATAGGGAAATGACCTGTGCTCTGAAAGGAGTACCGATCACCTTGGGAACATAGCCGTGTCTAGGCTTTAAAATGACCTTGGAGTCACTTGGTCCAAACTCAAGACACGCAGCGCTGACAGACAGCGCGTGAAGGTCTCCCACACGCTTGACTGATGACAGGGCAGTCAGAAAACGGTTTTGAGTGAAAGGTATTTCAAATCCACGGATTGAAGTGGTTCGAAAGGGGGCTTTCATAGTTTCGAGAACTATAGAAAGATCCCAGATAGGAACCGATGGGGGCGCGGGGTTCATCCTTCTAGCTCCCTGAGGAAGCCGGATGACCAGCTCGCTTTTACCCCATGACTGGCCGTGCAGGGGTTCAGCTAACGCCGCAACGGCCGCCACATACACTTTGAGCGTGGATGGGGATCTGCCCTCATCCAGCAGCTCTTGTAGAAATACGAGCAGCGACGACACCCCACATGTCCGTGGGTCCAGGTCTCTGTCGGTGCACCATTTTGAGAACACAGACCATTTTGACGCATAGAGTCTTCTCGTGGAAGGGGCTCTAGCGTGTATGATGGTGTTTATTACTCCTTCTGGCAGAGCGACGGGTAGTCGCTGATCACCCACGCATGCAGCCCAGCTCTGGGTGGGGATGCCAGATTGTGCCGCGAGCTTGAGAGAGGAGATCTGCTCTCACTGGGATGGGCCACGGCGCTGTCAGTGACAGCTGCGTAAGCCCGGGAACCATGTCTGATTCTCCCAACGCGGGCTATGAGGAGCACCGAGTGACGCTGCTTCCTGATCCTCTGCATTACCTGTGGCAATAGCGAGACGGGAGGGAAGGCGAAGCGGGCGCCTGGGCCAGTCCTGGGCCAGCTGCCCTCGCCGAGAAAAATACTGGGCAGTGAGAGTTCTCTTTGGACGCAAAGAGGTCTATCTCTGCTCTGCCGAATAGGTGCCATAACGCCTGGACTGTTTGAGCGTGCAGGGACCATTCCCCTGGGGGAATATTGTCTCTGGACAGTCTGTCCGGGCCGCCGCTCAGGTGGCCTGGCACGCGCGTCGCCCTCAGCGAGCGCAGGTGGCACTGGGACCAACTCAGTATGCGCTTTGTCAGATGGAAGAGGTTCCTGGATCTGACACCGCCCTGACGGTTTAGGTAGGATACCACAGATCTGTTGTCCGAACGGACCAGGACGTGGTGACCCTGAATGACCGGAGAAAGACGCAGCGCCGCACTCGACCGCTATCATTTCCAGACAATTTATGTGAAGGAGCTTTTCCTGAACTGACCATAGGCCGAAAACCGGAGAGCCCTCGCGAGACCGCGCCCCAACCCGTGTTGGACGCCGCCTGTCGAGATGACTTTTCGGCGAGATACAGCTCCCATTGTCACTCCCCGCTGATACCATTCGGCCACTGTCCAGGGCTGCAGAGCTGATATGCAGGTCTGAGTCACCTTGATGGGCTGGCGCCTGTGGCCCAAGCCCGGCGAGACGCTGGTGTTTAGCCAATGCTGAAGCGGGCGATGTGCAGTAAACCCAGCTGAAGTACTGCTGCGGCTGAGGCCATGTAACCTAGCACTCTCTGGAATTTCTTCAGAGGCGTGAGGCTGTTCATCTGAAAAGATGCGGCTAGTCGCTGAACACGGCGTGCGCAGCTGTGTAGATAAGCGAGCCGCCATTGCCACGGAGTCTAGTTCTATTCCCAGGAAGGAAATGGTCTGACTGGGCTGTAGTGAGCTCTTGGTCCAATTGACTGCAAGACCCAAACTGTTCAGATGGCTGAGGAGAACTGCTCTGTGAGACAGAAGCTCCATATGTGACTGAGCCATAATCAGCCAGTCGTCCAAATAGTTCAGAATTCGCGAAACCCTGACTCACGAGGGGTGCGAAGCCGCATCCATGCACTTCGTGAAAGTACCGGGTGCTAAGGACAGGCCGAACGGAAGGACGGTGTATTGATAAACCTGGCCGCCGGGCTAATCTCAAGAATGGCCTGTGACGGGATTTATCTGAATCTGAAAGTATGCATCTTTCAGATCGAGAGAAATAAACCAGTCCCCTGGCACATCATGCGCGAGGAGTTTCCTGATTGTAAGCATTTTGAACGGTCTTTTTGCAAGCACCTTGTTCAAAACCCTGAGATCTAATATGGGTCTGAGGCCGCCGTCTTTCTTGGGAACAAGAAAATAACGGCTGTAAAGCCCCGACTCGCTCAGAGAGGGTGGCACTTTTTCTATGGCCCTTTTGCACAGAAGGCTTGCTATTTCTGAACGAAGCATGCACGCTGCTTCCGTGTTCACAGTGGTTTCGAGCCGCTCTGAAGCGAGGGGCGGCGATCGAACTGTAGCAAATAGCCCTGTTGTATTGTGCTTAACACCCACTTGGATATCCCTGGAATAGCTTCCCACGCTTTGAAGCGTAACGCTAGAGGGTGAATGGCCAATTCGCTCTGATTGCCGCACACAGAGCTGAACAAAATGTGTGAGCTGCGTTTAGTGTGTTCATGCATGATTGCTCGCAGACAGCATGAACAGGCTGTTTTGTGAGTGACTTCCGATTGGAATGAATGGGGAAAGAGTCACATCTGTTACGTGATGCGCAAGCATAGTCATGGGCACGGACTTACACACAGAGGAATGGTTGCTGGCCGTGTAACAGAGCGGGCAGAGAATGGGCGCACGACGCATTTGCGGGCGTATTTATTGACTCTAGCGCCGAGCGGTTCAGTAATCGCTTTATGTGAGCGTGCTCTGGTGGGGACACGAGACATGCAGTGCTTGTGTGCAGAAGTGAACACTGGATTGTGGGCACATTTTCTACACATAGGGCTGGTCGTGTGACAGAGCGGGCAGAGAATGGGCGCACAGACGCATTTGTGGGCTTTCATTGACTCTGACGCCGAGCGGTTCGTGAATCGCTTTATGAGAGCGCGCTCTGATAGGGGCACGGAATGTGTTATGCTTGTGTGTAGGGGCTAACACTGGGTTGTGGGCACTTTTTCTACACATAAGACATGTTTGCTCTTTACAAGATTTATTTGGGTCGCCGTGAAAACGGCGCTTGAGTGCAGGCAAGCGGGCAGTGTCACCGCTTGTTGGCTGCTAAATTCACCACTGTAGTAGCCTGAGAGAAGGGGACTGACAGGGGTAAAGCTTTGACAGTGGTCCGCCGCGGCGGACTGAGCCGCCGCTTGTTCAACACAGTTAGGAAGACTTCGCTGCTCGGGTTTCAGCGCTACCTTAGATCGAGGCCCGCTGGGAGGCGGTCTGCGGCGGCTGTCTGAGCCTGATCGAGGGCGGCCGCCTGTCGACGCTGAGAAGTCTGAGATTGTTGAACTGGGCGCTGTGAAGAGGCTCGTGCAGGAGGCTGATCACGTGAGCGGCCTGCAGAGGAGCTTAGCGCGACGCCGCAGGAAGAGGTTCATGGCTTGGGTGGCTTTCTGGACTTCTGAGAAGCGGTCAACAATGCCACTCACCGCGGAGCCGAAGAGACCGGTTGGAGAGAGCGGTGCGTTGAGGAACGTGGAGCGCTCTGCTTCTCCCATGTCGGCTAGTGTTAGCCATAAGTGTCTCTCGGTCACAGTCAGCGAGGCCATGCACTTCCCTAGAGCTTGGGCTGCAGCTTTGGTAGCTGAAGGGCGAGGTCTGTCAGCGCCAGAGATCAGTAACAGCCTCTGGGTGCCTGCCTTTCTCATCCCACTCCGAAGAAGGTCTGCTTGTAGGATCTGTAAAACGGCCATTGAGTGCAGAGCAGATGCGGCTTGGCCGGCGGCGGAATAGGCGCGCCAACATAGGCGGAAGTCGCTCTGCAGGCCTTAGACGGGAGCACAGGCTTGGAACGCCATCTCGCGGAGGGCGGACAAAGGTGTGCTGCTACCGAAGTCCTCGACCGGGGATGGAGGAGTAGCCTCTCTCAGTGGCGCCGCCCACCGACGCCAGAGAGGTGGAGACGCGTGAACGGGTCCTGGCTGAAAACGGAGCGCTCCACGACTTTGCAAGCTCCGTATGTAATTCCGCAGGAAGGGAGCGCCCGGCCGCGGGTGTAGAGCGGCGATGGCTTTGAAGAAAGCAGCCGCCGAGTCTGTTGGGTGCCTGCTCAGGGGCGGTGACCACTGAGCCCGAGGCGGTCGACGGCCTGTGTGAGGAGGCGTGTTAACTCCCTTCGACTCGGCGCGGGTCCTGCTGGATTCCTGGGCTGAGGAGGAGGCTTGGGAGCCTGTCCACTCCTGCTGTCCGAAGCCATGATGGAACAGCAGCCCTTATCCTCCGCCGTCATCCGGAGATGGCAGCAGTGCGCCGCCGGGCGGCAACTGCGCTGGCCCCGGGGCGGGAGGGTGAAAGCGATGCTCGAGGAGAGGCTCCGGCGAGGCAGTCGCTTCAACCACAGTTTCCGGCAGCCTTTGTGAGCGGCGCTTCTTCCTGCGCTGCTGAGGGTAGGCGGCGCGGCGGTTTCTGCTTTGATCGGCTCGAAGTCGAGCCCGCAGGGTCGACATCGGTAGCTCCTCGCAGAATCGCATCCGCCCTCAGTGAGGGCGAGCTCTGCGTGCCCCAGTCCCAGGCAGAGAGCGCAGATGATGTGGCGGTCTCCTGTGCTGAGAAGGGCGCGACATGAGGCGCAAGTGGAGCGAGGCATCTTGAAAAAGACGCCAGTACTCTTTTGTGAATAGTTCTTGAGAACTAGCTTGCTTAATAAAAGGATACGCCGTCGGATGGCGAGCTCGCAGGATGGCTGAAGGTGGCTGAGACGGCCGGCTTCTTCTAGCGCTGTCCACGCTTGCTAGATGCCCCTCAAACGGCGACGCTGCTTCCAGGTCAGCGATGCGGAGAGCTTCGCTGAAGAGATGAAAATCAGGGTTCCAGCCTACTAACTACGCTTATATGCACTCTAGTCACGCCCTTTTGGCGGGCTTTGATGCAGTGAGCGCTGGACGCCTCTCATTGGATGCGAGTTCGCCCAAGCTCGTCTATAGGCTGCAGCAGTTGCCGCAGAGCAACCTATGAGCTCGCTAGCTAGCCCGCTCAAGGTCTGCAGCTGCCGCACTGCGTTGACAATGGATACAAAAATTAAGGATAATTTTTTGGCTTCAATATCTCAGAAAAGATGAATCTTTCCCGTAGCGTAAGCTAGCTTACGCAATACGAGAGAACCTCTCGTAAGAGAACTATATGATTTTAAATTAAGTCAGTGCTGTCAATTGTGACCCAAGTCACATAATGTTGCATTGTATGCAATGGCTTTTACACAAAACTTCACTGGGATCATATCGTACAGTCTGAAAAACAATAATCACAAAAGGACCATAAAAATACTGTATGCACCCGTTTTTAACAAGCACCTCTAATTACATCATAGAATCAGTGGACCTATGTGTAGATGCTAATGTAGCAGTAGGAAGAAAAAATAAATAAAATCACCAAAATTGTTGTAACAGGTTTTCAGTTAGGGAAACATCAGTTATACTGCTGGCTGGATAGCTTCTCTTCTCAATTTCAAACATCTGTGAGAGTATTTTCTTGGAAGGCCGAGTTACCTCACCACAGGAATTCTCAAAAGAGAAACCAACTTTATGGAAGCTAAATCACTCGTCCATGGTGGCTCTGAATGGTACTTGGACTAAGCCAATAACTCTTGATCCAAGACGAGGCTTTTCAAAGTCCAGGAAACAGGTCCTGGGATATATGTCCCTTAGAAATGAGACCTTAATCTATGTGCATAAACATGGTACAATGTGCACCATATATCATTTTCTGAAATGTTGTAGAAGTGTAAAATATTTAATATTTTCATATTTCATATCTTAGACAGAAATAAATATTATTTCCAACTTCCAACCACCCAAGGTAAAGGCAAACTAAAGCCATATGGACAAAAATACATTTTATTCATAATACGTACACAAATCAAAGCAATTTAGGAAACATAAAAAACATGTTCATTGTTGACAACACAAGAGGATTGCTATTGGAGAGCATTTAAAAGATCCTTGCAATGGTATTTTTCTGTTATTGTCTGAATACTGTCATGTGCCTTGATGTTCTGGAGGATAAACAGCACATCAGATAAAAGTGCTCTGTAAGTAAAAAAAAAAAAAAGAATGGAATAATATTAGGTATAATTGAATGTAATTTACAATATCATTACATGTTCAATTCTAGAGGTCAGAGTTTGTCTGGTTAGCTTCTGAAAGTTAGCATCTGTTGGTAGATAATGTAATTACACCTTTATGTTTCCAAAAAAAGCATTTTCTCCACTGACGGGCATTTAAAGTTGCTGTGTATTCGAAATTATTTTTAAAGAAATATTCTGGGTTCAATAAAAGTTAAGCTCAACAGTGTTTGTGGTATAATAATGATTACCACGAAAGTTAATTTTGACTTGCACCTCCTAACCCTTAAAAAAAGCAAAAATCTGGGTTCCAGTGAGGCACTTACAATGGAAGTGAATCTGTAAATGTTAAAATACTCCATTTCAAAAGTATAGCCATAAGACAAAAACAATGTGTTAGCATGATTTTAGTGTGATAGTTATAGCTAGGGTGGCCAGACGTCCGTTTTTCCTAGGACAGTCCTTTATTTAAGCACTTTTTCTAGTATCCAGACCTTTTCTGAAAAAAAAAATCATGTTCTGTCCCATATTTCCCCTCTCCTAAAATTTCTCTATTGCCTATTCTCAGTCATGTCAGTATTCTAATCAAAGGCAGCCAAGGATACGGTTTGTAAAAATCAATAAAATCACAGTGTTATTTGAAGTACATGATTGGATTAGAGTATCCAATCACCAATCCCCCATCAATAGACGTCCAGTTATTGAACTGATTGAAGAGTCAGTTTGAAAGAGCACACAGATGAAATTGCGGCTGGAATAATGTCAAGGAAGTGAGCCTGTTTAATGAGTCTTCAAAAAGAGTTTACATTTCAGAGTCGCCGACAGAACCAAGTAAAGTGAGGTGTGAGATTTGTGGAGCTTGCATTTCCATCGTGCAGCATGTTCATACAAAAAAGCATGTGGATGCTGCTAATAGTAAGTGTGCCACACAGAGTGTTAGTGATTTCTTTTGTGAAGCAAAGTTCTGAATCTGACATAGTGCATGCAACTGAAGGACTTTTTTCTTATTCTGTTGTGCACGGCCATAGTTTTTGGTCAGCTGACTGCACTGCAAAATTTATCAAGAAACTGTATTTTCTTCCGCATGCACCAAATCTGATGCTGTCATATGCAATGTACTCGTTACATATGACAGCATCAGATTTGGTGCATGCAGAAGAAAATACAGTTTCTTGATAAATTTTGCAGTGCAGTCAGCTGACCAATATGTCAGAGGAAGAATTTCAGAATGATTTGGACAAGTGCTCATTTGTCACATTGACTGTGAGTGCATCCAATTACAAAGACATAAAATGTGCTTGTGCATTATTTTAATCCACTAGACGGTATAAAAGTCAAGATAATTTAGTTTTCATCTCTGCCAGGTGAGATGTCGGATTTGCAAACTAACTACATTTACAACGTAATTGAAAAACATGGCCTTGATCAAAAACTAATTGCCCTCAGCGCTAACAGTAGTTTTTGTGAATTTCAAGAAATTATTTTTTGTGGTAATCAACATTATGCCACAAATTTTGTCAATAGAACTAAACTTGTAATGAACCTGGAATATTTATTTAATTATATTATAGTAGATTGATATACATTTTTGAGAGTGAATCTTAAAAGCATTTAATGGACTTTTCCCATGTCTGCTGTGCAGAACGGAGTACCCATTAACAAAGATGGCAGAATTCAAATTGCATACTTCAGGGTCTGTATGAGCCAGCCAAAAAGCTACCATTGGGATGAATGGTAATGCTAATATGCATTACAGCTTTTTTCAGGCATTATATATTATTTTGTACCAGAAATATATTGTGACAGTTAATACATTATTTAAAAAGTGCGTTTTACATTACCGTGTGCTGTTGGAGTCACTGCTGTCCTTCAAAATGGCTTGAGCAGTCTGTATAAGATGTCTGTTAAAGTTCTGCAGCTGAGTGAGTGAATATCCAGTGTTCACATCTATAAACCATGACTTTGGGAAGCAATCTGCAACCTTTTTAAAAAGAAACTTATTTTGACAATGAACAACCATAAAAAACAACAAATTATGACAGAGAGATTCATTTGAAATAGTCTGCATTAAAAGCGCATTAACCTTTTTGCATTTGTGAATTGTGTGTTTTGGACTGGATTCGTTAAGAACAGTCATCATCAAGTAACGGGCGAGAAGTTTCTCCAAAATCAGCTCTTTAAGGAAATGTTCAGGAATCAAACCATCCCATAATGACATATTACCAAGCAACTGTAAAACAATAAGGATGTCAAAAAAGTATGAAAATACTAGTATTTTCTAGTAGCCAAAATACCGGTATAAAATACTGGAAATACCTAGAACATTTACATTAATGTACACCGATCAGCTACAACATTAAAACTACCTGCCTAATATTGTGTAGGTCCCCCTTATGCCACCAAAACAGCGCCAACCTGCATCTCAGAATAGCATTCTGAGATTCTGTACTTCTCACCACAATTGTACAGAGCGGTTATCTGAGTTAGTGTTGCAGCGGAATACAGGTTTCATGGTATGAAAATTTATGGTTATCATACCATGAACATTTGCTTATCTACGGTATTGAGAAAAGTGCAACCGGATGGAGAATCTCACCTGCGCATCTCCTTTCCTCCTCGTCAGATTCATCAACTTGTCACACACACACACACACACACACACACACACACACGAAAATGTCAGAGAGAAGCGAGTGGGTCTGACGTAAGTGAGTGTGAGAGTTAAAGCAGTGTTATTCAACTGGTCTATTCGGACTGAGTTGCGGACAGCAGGGAAAGAACAATGACATACAAATTTGACTTTCGAATTGTGAAAAAAGAAATGGCTGTGCGCAAAACTACGCCGTGGTCAATAAACGAGGTGCAGACGGTCCACTCGTTAGTGATGAGCGAAACTAAAACGTCTCTGGAAGTGTATCAGCTTTTGGCCGCAAACTGCTACCACCGGACATACCAACATTGTAGGAAGAATGTTATAAAACTTAAGTGACTACAGAACCATCAAGGAAAAGTGGAAGTGGTTCAACAAAATGGACGCTATCTAAACCGGCGAGCAATGGGAGGGAGAGTGCCCTGGACTGGCGTTGATCCACGATGGAGGATAGTTTTGTTGTGTTAACTCTATACTCTGCTTGAAAGCTTCACTTTATTTAGTTGACCAGCTAGTGGAAGCTTGCTTAAAATAAACCAGGCCAATTTAACTGTTACACTTGTGTAAAATCACCATGCAACAACTGCTTTATGCAGCACAATGAGCTAGTAGCTAACAGCAAGCGGTTGTGTTATTGTTTTGGTCAGTTTGTGTCATGTTTAAGATGATGTCACGGCAGTAGAGGCGGCACATCTATGACGATCAGCCTATAATCCCACCCATATTGAGATGGCACTAAACTGCAGTGGAAATGCAAACTCAGAAAAGTAAAGCGAGTAGAGTTGAGATGAGTAGAACTGTAACGTGCAGTGGAAAAGTGCCAAAAGTATACGGTAACTCAGATGACCGGTCTGTACAATCGTTGGTGCTGTTTTGGCAGTACGAGGGGGACCTACACAATATTAGGCAAGTGGTTTTAATGTTGTGTCTCTTTAACAGAAAAGTGTTGTAAACAGTGACATGTTACGCACTGATACTGTATGACCCAAATTTATATGTCATACCTTTACAGCTGACCAAAACAGTTTGTTCTGAAACTTGAATTGTGGTGACCTCTTGTCATCTAAAAACCTAACGCAAACGAAAAATACAATATTTTCCCATTAAATCCTGAAAACTTGTTCCACAACAAATGGTTCAGGCAAATTAACACTTGACTGCATTAACAATGATCTTATAAAATGCACAGCTTTTAAAGTTTGCCAAAATAAATGTAAAACAATTGGCAACACTTACTTTTTAGGGAAAAATGGGACAAATACATCGTTGTCTACTGCACACCTCAATCTCCGAATAACTGCGTCAACAAAGGTCTAAGGGATGAAATCACAAGTTGATTGTATTTACTATCCTTAAAACAAAGTATTTAATTTGGGATATTGTGCAGTACAACAATACCTTGACAGGCTTGCTTTGTTCCCCGTCAAATAATAATAATAATCATTATAAATAATAATCATCCTGTATTCTCTTGCACAGTGTTGTGAGGGTATGTGACTGCTGTGTTGACAGAGGATCCCAAACCAGATCCACAAAACCTACCCAAAACATCAAGCAACATTTTAATGCAATAATTAGTTCAATGAACACTGAACTAACAGCAAACAGAAAACCATAACAAGACATTCTGAAATACTTAAATTAAATCAAGCTAAAGTAGGATATTTAATTATTGTGCGGAATGTTCAATTCCAAGATGAAATATTATGCATACATCTAACGGACACTGTAGACCCATTAGCTCAAATATTTGCAAATGAGATTCACCTTGAACTTTAGAGAGGATTGTCTTCTCGATTATGGCGGGCAGTGTCTTATTATCAGTGTTCTCCGATTCCTCATAACCCTGACCATGACAGAATCTCTCAATGGCAGAATACCATGGTAACGCCTCAAAGTCTTCACCTTCATCCTAGAGGACAAAAACATGAACCTATAATCTGAATCATATCAAGCATGGCTTTTTTTTTAATGCACAATGTATGTCACAGTCAACATGTCTGTATGTACATTAAAGTGGTGAATTAGTATATATATATATATATATATATATATATATATATATATATATATATATATATATATAGTAAAATCTCTATACATAAACTATAACATAAAAACAGCAAAATACCTTCATGAACCATCTCGAAATGCACTACACTTAATCTTTATTTGTGGACAAGACATGAAAATAACACCTTAAGAGGATTCCAGCCAATGAGCTGGTGTCGAATCAGAGGCGCCAGAAGTTTTGGAAGGTACAGTCCAATGTAGGCATTATTGTAGGACTCTGGAAAGGAGTCACGCCACTCATTAAATCTGGAGAGGATTTTCTTCACATCCCAGAAATCTGTCTGGACATCTGCAAATATTTCTTGTGCTTTTTTTAGCAAGTCAGCTGTAGAACGAAATATAATTTAAAGGGATAGTTCATTAGTTGCTTTTGCACCATTTCTGCAGAATGAAAAAAGCACTATGGATTTTAATCAATGTTTGAGATTTGCTGATGAGTGTTATAAAAAAATAGCTTGTCATCTTGGCAGTTCTTCTAAGTGACAATAATAATAATAAAAAAAAAATACAGATGTGTTTTTTCAATGCTTGAAACCATTATTAACTCAACAGCAAGTCCCGACGGTCATGTGGTTAACACATCCCGCTCCCTCTGATTGGCCGGTGATTATGTTAAGGAAGCCAACACCTGAAAATCCTTGGAGAATTAGCTAGTGTAGAGACAGCTTTATGGATTACTTTTATGTGACCTTTATGGGATTTTTGGAGCTTAAACGTTCTGGCCACCAAAAGCTTGCATTGTATGGACCTACAGTGCTGAAATATTCTTCTAAACATATTCATCTGTGAAAGTCATACACATCTGGGATGGCATGAGGGTCCGAAAATGAGAGAATAAAATGTTTTTGGGTGAACTATCACTTTAAATTGAAGATGAAGTGACATATTTCATATGGACTTTAAACACATTATATACATTGTAAATAAACACATTATATAGGGCACAACGGTCTGGTTCCAGAAGTAAAAATACTATAATGTTTTTCTTAAGAATGAAAATAAATTCTAATCCTTTAAAGACAGACCTACCGTGAGAGCCGAGGTTGTTCATCAATGGTATATTCCTTTGTTCAAGCCATCGGTCTGTGTTATTTCTACTTCATTGTTTAAAAATCATGTTTAATAGCAGCATTTCTGGTGAACAACATGGTACAGCAGAGAAAGATCCACCAATCAGAAAACGGCAAACAAAGACTACCAAAAAATTCCAGCAGTAAGCACCCATTTCCATGATGCACTGTGAAAGATGCACTGGAGTCGGTCTCCTTACACCCTCAAACTACATTTATATTTGTACATATCTGAATATTTTGCAGTAAACTTGAAGTTTCTATACTTTTAATTAAAAACCTAAAATCAATAGCTTTATAGATTTCCATAATTTTTATTCAAGTACGTCATTCACAATGCTTCATGGGATTGTAGTCCATTCCCTCGTGGAAGACCGCAAGTACACATTCTCGTACCTCCGACTTTTTGTTCGGTTTTTAAATACTTTTATGCTTCAAATCAAAGTTTGTAATGTTGTGGTTCACCTCAGATCTGGTTGGTTTGCTTTATGGCTTACAACTCTTTTATGAAGGATTAAAATTTATGAAAAGCCTAAGGAAACAATTTATGGGAAAATACTTCCAGAACACAGATGGCTGAAAAGGTGGGCAGGCACTGTTGCGCTCTATTCCCAGTCATTTGTATTTTTCTCGTCTTGAATGCCAATGTTTCAAAATTATTGTATTTGTGCTTCCATAAATCTCCCCACCTCTTTTACTTTGTAGCTCCGCCTCCCGCTCGACCGTTGATTCCCAATCAGACAATACGCAGCAAATGTCTTCTTCGGAATTGTCAGGCAAGCTACAACATGAAAACACGACTATGACTACAACAACTGTAATTTACAGATTATAAAGCTTCCAAAGCTTTCTTGAGGCTGCAATATAGATATAATTTTGTAATGTCAAACTTTGTGTATCCAGTATTTAAATAACAATTTAGTAGTGGTGAAAATTCCAGTATCATTTTTAAAACTATTCCTCACCTCTCCTGAGCTGGGTTGGAACAACTGGTTGTGTCACCGTTACCGTGCGAATCAGTGTTATCTACGATACATACACAAAAGACAATATAATAAAAAAAAACACTGTGAACAGCTCGCATCAGGGAGTAGGCCGAGCAGTTCAATCATATCAGTCAATGATCATATGAGTCAACATGAGATGTAAAGTCTTTTTTACACCGGTAATACAATTATCATATCAAACTACTAGTACGGAGCCAATTTAAGGACTAAAAACAAAAACGTAAATAAAAAAGCTCTCAAATTATGTTACAAATCTCTTTAAAGTTCCATATTTTCTTTCAAAAGTCTTAGGTTTTAGTTAGCAAACACAATTCTCAGGTTTTATTTCTCTTATGATTTAAAAAAGAAAGACAAATATTTGGCCCCATTTTGACAAGGGGTGTGGCTTAATAACTAGATAACATCACAAATCCATCCTCTCCCACTCAAGACCAATGATCAAGTTTTTACTGAAAAAAGTAATTTAACTTGTATCTATTTTTAAAATTGAAATATTTTTTTTTCTGATTCAAAATACAGTCCCTAAATTGGCTCCATATAAAAGCAGTATTTGGTTGGTGCTAAAAAATAACCTACATGTTATTTTTTTAATAAGTGAGGATTCCTGTTGTAGTTAGTGCCTCTCTTCTCTGATTTAACAGTGCCTCCGCCTGGTCAATGTACAGACTGTGCATGTCCAGCTCAACTGAATTTATTAAAGCCATCTAAAAAATAAGCATGCAATTCACTTAAAATCACAGTTTCAGGCAAGAAAATAAAAAAAAAAAAAAAATAAAAAAAAAAAAAGTATAAATTTTAATATTACTGTTCTTATGGACATATGGACCACTGCCTACCTTCTCGGACAAGCATTCTAGTAGGTTCCTTGAGAACACATTCATAGTAAGTTAGAACCGGAGGTGCTCATCAACAGGGTGGTTTTCAAGACTCTCCAAGCAGCTCTTGGCCATTTCCACATCCAGATGCATCCGCCTCAGCTCGGTCTCTCTCGCTCTGTGCACCTCCCTCAGAGAATCCAATCTGGAGTGAGATTAAAAACAACCAGTTTTCATTGGTTGCTTCTTGAACTGCATTTATATTCATTTACAACTTATATGAAATTATTTTCTGTGAAAACAGTTGGTTTATGTAAAAATCCTTCTCCACCCTTTGGCAATAATCATAAAACTACTAAGGCAGTTGTGTAGCTTACTTTACAACAATTCTCTTCTTTATGACATCAATGCTGACTGATGGAAGCGTTTCAGGGATGTCCATTTTCTTCAGTTTGAATGGTCGTACATGAGCCTGAAATTGCTTCTGAGAAAATTAGGAAAAATCTTTGTAAACACTACAGCTACAGTGTGTAATGAAAGCAAAGGTACTGTTGAGTTTCCCCTATGGTCTAACAGAGAACATGGTGTTAGTCTGATTGGTTCGAAGATCAATTAAGTCTTTACGTCACAATGGAGGGTCTTACTTGGTGTCTTTTGAATCCTTTTCCAATCTGTTGTTCCTCCCAGATATGCTGGTCTTCCTCCTCCTGGCTATCAAAATAACTTTCATCACTTTCACTCCCTGCTAAATCAGAAAATATTTAGCATGTTAGAGTCAAGGTTTTTTCTTTCCTCCATGGAAACCACAAGATGTTTGGCAGAATGTGAATCTCAGTCACCATTCACTTTCATTGTGCATTTTCACATGCAATGAAAATGAATGATGACTGAAAGGAATAGTTCACCCAAAAATATAAATTATCTTGTTTCTACCATCCGGATGTGTATGACTTACTTTCTTCTGCAGAACACAAAGGTTTTTAGAAGAATATATCTGTGGGTCCAATGTAAGTGAATGGTGACCAAAACTTTGAAGTTCCAAAACGCACATAAAGGCAGCATAAAAGTAATCCATATGACTCAAGGGGTTTAATATATGTCTTCTGAGACAATCTGGGTGGGAACAGATCAAAATATAACTTCTATTCATGATTTAATCATGATTTCAAGCTCGATTACACGTCTTAATATTTGACACATGCACAGAGAGCTACATGGCACTAGGAAGTGTAATCCAGCTTGAAATCACGATCGCTAAGGACACTGCTGATTAGAGATTTATAGTGAAAACAGATTTACATTTTGGTCTGTTCTAGGGGTGGGTGATATGGCCAAAATCTTATATCAAGATAGGAGTAATTTTATATCACGATAAATATATAAAATCACAATAGAGTAAAAACTTTCAGGAAAATAAAATAAAATGGGTTTATATTTTAGATAACCATATTGTAATGACTATTTTTGGAACTCCAGTGGATTAAATACTTTATAAATGAAAACTACTACTTTATTTGGAACAAGACAAACAATGTCAAAGTCATTTCACAGTATGCCACATTGTTGACTAACATTATTATTATTATTATTATTATTATATACTTTCCTCAAGAAACTTAAGATCTTCTCAAAGCAATGCACCAAAGGAAATAAAACATAGGTAAAAAAAGTCATCCAATGAAAAGGATTGCCTCTTAAAAAAATATAAATATAATTTCTTGCAAAATAAATAAATGACAGAATGAATTCAGAGTTCATCTTTTGGCTTTCAGAATATTCTTTTGCATGCTTCATTTTGAGGTGGTAAAACCAATTTCTTGTATAATGACATTACGATTGCGACACAGATAACATAACATTTTCTGCTCTGTGCTGGGATTTGTGAACCCACACCACAGATGTCGCACCCGTTTTAATAACAAGCTAAAATTTTCTTGACCTTTTTGGGAGTCGTCCCATTCTGTGGAGATTTATTTCTCCATTTGGGGTTTTCCGGGGTCAAAAATGATTGAATAGCGTGAGTGGTCCAGCTATGAGCTCCCGTCTGTGGAGCACAAATATCGGAAAGCCTGCTGGACTTACGTGCACATCGGAGCTCCAGAGACAGCGCGTCACAGTCACGTGAAACATTTGCGTGTCTGATGAGAAGAATGTGCTTTTGAAGCAACAAACATGAGATGAAGGTCATTCAATTTTCTTGTGCGGCTGCAGAAAAATTCTCAATGCCAGAAAAACGACCGTCAAATTTAATTATTGCTAAATTACTGCTTAAATTATTAGTCCATGTACAGTAAATAATATGGCATATTCAATATTCAAACTTCCAAGTTAATATTCATTGACCAAGTTATTGCGTTCAGCAAGCACTTTAGTGGCAGGACAGGGGACCATTCATCCCGCCAGATCTTCAATGTGATCTATTTCAGGTAAGATCATCGTTAGATCATTTGTGGCCTCAGTGGTTGCACTTTGGAAATTAAAAAGTCATTTGTGATCGGAGTTTGTGCAATTTGTGCAATTTTTATTTTAGACAGATGCGATAACAATGACGGTGATTCCTGAAATATGCTCTTCATACCATATTCCATACCTGTCAACATTTGGTTTTCAAAATCCGGGAGATTTTTGGGGAGGGGGGGATGTTATGAGCCTACCTCTTCATGCTGTGAGAGGTAGGCTCATGCTGTTAAGTGTACTGCACGTTTTAAGTGTATTATTTACATTGCAATACCCATAAATGAAAACATAACTTAATTTATTAATATTTCTTAATTTTTTTATTTGTCATTTTATTACAACAAAACATCACAGTTTTTAACACTGGTACAAACACATAACACTGTGGTACAAACTAATTTAACACATTTATTTACAGTTCATTCCTTGAGCATCAATAACTGTCTCTCTTTTGTAAACATAAGTACAGTATGTTTTGTAAACATGAATATGAGCTATTTTTTTGAAGTGTTGTAATTGTATGTGGCAGATTTTGCTGCTCTCAGTGCCCTCTTGGACGGAGTGTATTTTGAAACCAAACCGGTGTGGTTTATTTTGCAGGATAGGAGAGAGCAAAGAGTGCTGTTATTCATGCTCATGCGATTTTCTGTAACTCTCTGTCTGTCCTTTCGTGATGAAGGATGAGATCGCCTGTGTGCCCTTACTTGCCTCTTCTGCGCAATGGTGCCGCTGTGTTTTAATGTGCTGGCTAATGTCATTTTTCCCGCCGTGGCCTACATTAAAATCAATGCGACATACCTTACAAAAAGCGTGGAGGTTGTCTATATGACTGGGTAAGATGCACGTAAATTGTTGCGTCCAACATTGTTGAAATTTACCATTGTACTTCAGTTTCTTTGCGGGGACACCGCCTTCACCTGCCATCATGTCTATCGGCTCGCTTTCGGGTTAAACTTTCCGCGACTGCGCAACTGGGTTATATTAGGTTGCCAGGTTGAGGTGACAAATGGGTTGAAATTGTAAATGGTGTGTGGATTGTGTGAATATAATGCATTTAATACAATCTGGCAACTGATCAACATTAGACAAACATATTGGTCCGATTAATAATAATAATCGGCGATTATTCATAAAGGAGTTTGGGCCATGCAAATTACGGGAGTTTCCAGGGAGAAATAACAAACCGGGAGGGGTCCGGGAGATAGGGCTAAAAAATGGGAGAAACCCGGGAAAAACGGGAGTGTTGACAGGTATGCCATATTCTTTATGTTGGCCACACCTCCAAAACACACTTAGCTGAATTATTTTATTGCTATTTTGTACAAGACAAATTCACATTGGCCCACTTATTAACATGTCAAAACAAAACATAATAAAAATAAATTGTACACAGAAATTGAGCAACGCGACAAACTCTCCCATTACAATGACTGTGCTCACTCACTGCAGTTTAACACTGTTTGAGATCTGCATTTCGACGCGAGCTCAAGTGACGTTATGCACTCTTATGAATGCTCTCATTAAAAACAAAGCTGTCTAATCAGCATAATACATCAGTTATTTACTGTGCCTTGATTAGAACGGGATTGTTTTAGTTTTGTCGTGTTGCTCATTTTCAGTATATTTAACTCTACGTTCCAAGCGAGCGGTGCAATATGCAATGAATCCAAAATATTTACAAAGTGCTTTTCGCTCTTGTTCTACGGCTTCTTTTCAAGTGTCAGGTGATGTTTCTTCAGTATTAATTTTCATGTGCCATACGAACAGAGCAAGAACATCAAGCAAGCATCTGGGCATTCAGACAGTTTAAAACTTGCACTTTAGGATCAGTTGTCATTACAGCTAGGACGAAGGACTAATCTATGTGGATCTGATTGGCCATTGCTGTTTCATTGCTGAACGGACATGTTAGTGATTGGTTAGAACACTAAACCGCTGCAAAAACATGTTGTAAATAGAAACCATTGGCCCAACAGGAGCAGATTTAAATTGAACGCTGGAATCATCAGTTTTCATGATTACATAAACGTGGCAGCCGTAATCATAATTCGTTTTTTGATTAATTGTGCAGCCCTACATGAGGGTGAGTAAATGATAAGAGAATTTTCCTTTTTGGGTGAACTATTTCTTGAAACTAACATTCTGCTTAATATCTCATTATGTGTTCCACAAAAGAATGTCACACAGGTTTGGAACCACATGAGGGTGAGTAATTGAAGTCACAATATTCATTTTTGGGTGAACTATAGCTCTAAAGTATTTTAGATTTGTAAAAGAACAGAGTAGGGTTTTGGGTCAACAGTGTTCGAGTTGATCAAGGAACCTGCTATTAGCTAAATCAAACTCAGTTTCTTACCCCTCTTCTCAGCCATTCGCTCTCTCAGAGTCTTGGGTTTGGTGCAAACTCAATTCTGCGTTCATGATCATCTGGCTCGTTGTCTCTGTCTTGTTCTTCATTGCTCTTGTCTTCTTCCTCAAGTGTTCCAGGACTGCTGTGTGAATGCAGCGGGAAGTAATCTCGGTGGGCTCGGGCCTGTCTCCTTTGCTCTTTGGCAGCACATATCTTTCTAGCATCGGCAATGTTGACTGCAGCATGGGACAAATAATGGCATTATCAATCACACTTGAACTGCTAAGCAAAGCTGAAAGATAAATTCTGGGGTTGATCTTACTACCTGCCTGTGGCACTGAAGAACCAGATGAACTTGACATGGTAGAAAAGCTTCCATCATCACTGTCAGGGGGTATGTCTTCAGCAGAGGCATCAGCGTCACTGTCAGATTGCACTTCGAGATCCACATCATTCTTAACTGATCTATCTGAAATAAAAAAAGTGATGGGTTAGGAGCTATGCCCATAACATTATTAGCCTCTTTTCCACTATAGGGCCAGTGAGAGCCAGGGCTATCAACTGGACAGCCAGGGCCAATAGACCAAGACCAAAATCAACCATCAGGCCAAAATCTCTGCAGCGTTACCCAAAAACCCACCCTTAATAGAGCTGTTCATGTTGTTGTCCACAAACCCAGAAGAGAATTTGCCATGGTTCCCTCAGGATTTTGGCTTTTTATAATGGTTTTCTTTTAACTTATGAGTAAAAAAAGGTCTGTGGTAAACATTACTCGATGAAATGTTTTGTTCTGCAAAATAAATTACACAAGTCATACCTCAAATGTGCATTTTGAAGCCGGGGTGCGTATATAAAAGGATAGAATTCAATACGGCTTCAAAATTCAAGTTTGAGATATGACATAATTTATGCTGTAGAACAAAATATCCATTAATAATAATTTAATGCTTACCACAGACCTTATTTACTCGTGTTCAAAAACCCATAAGAAAATCCCATGGGAACCCATAGTGAATTAAGCCTGGTTTATACTTTGGAATGGGGATGGCACCGATCCGATCCCTGAATCATATCGGCTCTGACATTTTTCGACAGATCGGGTATCAGTCCAACGAGCCCCATCAAAATCCAATACTGTGTTTTAGTCATGTTCATTACTGTCAAGCTCCAAAAAGGACATAAAAGAACCATAGAAATACCATTAAAGTAGTTTAAGGAGAAATCTCACCAAACAAACACCTTGGCAGAACAAAAATATTAATGTATTTCATCTTCATTTGTAAGTATAAATTAGCCTTTAGACTTCTGGGTTCGCCTACAAATTGACGTCACGGCTGACCTGTTCTGAACTTGTACCATTGCGCGCTGGATACACAACCTGGGAATTTCTGCGAAACTCCGCCTTTGACATTGACCCCACCTCAATCCCCAGTTCATCTTGTTTGGCCCAAGTGTAATCGCCCCGAGAAAGCCCGGAGGAGGCACAACGAAGCCCCGAAAGTGACACTGGCCCCGACACGCACTAGCACACCCTCAAATGGACTAGTGAACTATTTCTTTAAGCTGGGACAGAGGAAATGATGTTAACATTGTAAAAATGACAAACACATTTAACAACGAACATACCTTGTGAGTTTGGCAACGTTACAGGTGTATCTTCCTTTCTCCGTGCTTTGAAAACAACTTCCTTGTTGACTGATCGTTTCACTTTAAAATAATTTCCTTCAGTGGCTGTAAGAGTTAAAGTTTATTCATTAAAAGGGAGTTTCTTCAACTTCAGGCACTTTTATCACTAAGGACATCTAGAAAGTAAAGTGTCATTAAAACATTTTTAGCACTCTCACAATGTTTTTTATTTGTCTACTAACAACAGTGTACATACATACATCATAGGGGAGTACATTTTTCTGAAAGGTATGAAGAAAAAAAAAAATAAAAAATCTCAAATGATGATCATCTTCACTGATATTTTTGTCAACTTGGAAAACAAGTACACTACAGGCCCAGCTCCAGCTCTAAGATGTAAGGTGGACAATAGGACCCCCCGGGTTGGAGGGGTGGGTGTAGTTCCCAAGGTGGGCCAAGTTCATGATTGCGTGGGCCAGGTACCCTAACTTTATTAGGAGCAACATTGTTTGCTGTGGTGGAAATAACACCACACCTGTGGGATATAAATGTTGTATTTTTATTTTAAAACTGATAAAAATCATTCTCACACAATAAACATTGAAATGGTTGGTTTATTTCACATTTTTGTTTAGATATTGGGAATTTGTGTAATATTTGGAATTTTAATCATGTTTTTTTGTATTATTATTGTTTTGTTTAATATTGTATGTCTGTGACAAGACCAAAACAGTAAAATCTTTATTCTACATGAAAATAAGTTTTGTAGGCATGACGAAATATCCTACGTCAGTTTTAAATTGATATAAAACAACAAGGGAAATGTTAGAAATCTGTTTTGGGCCATTAAAGAGCCCCAAGTTTAAGAAACACCTCCGAATCTATTTACCCTGTGAGTTGACATGGAAGAGTGTAGTAAAATACTTACTGTCTTTATCAAGGAAGCGGAGTGCTTTGCTCTTTGATGAATGCTTTATGTCTTTAGATGAGAGTGTAGTTACAGATGTCTCTTCTGCATCACTCGAGTCAAATCTGCGTGGCTTTGAACTATTGAAATCCCTCTTCGCGGCAAATCTACTTTTGAAGATTGGGTCAACTTCTGCGTTTCGTTTCCGCCATCATCATCACTGACCTTTTCATTCTCGCCTTCTTCGCTGGATTCATCTTTTCTTTGCCTAAAATTTCTGCGAGGCTTTTTATTAAACTTTTGCTATTTGAACGTCAAAACAACACGTTACAATGCATTTTTCACTTCCGGGTCCTAGTTTATTACAATAAAAGTCGCTTCAACGACTCTCAAAAGATGCCATTACACTGGCCTAAACGTCCTAAATTATCCAGCCTCAAACGCATTTATTTTTTAAGTGAAACAAAACAGTTTTCTTACAAAAACATGGCTACTAAGTTATTTAACTTTTGGGGGAAGCCTGTGAATGACCATATTTATGTAGCCTACATACACATTTCAATATATGTTAAGTCTCTGCTCAGATATAATTGGAACTCTTACTGTTTTAATGTCCAGTTTGACAGAAAAAAGATATATATATATATATATATATATATATATATATATATATATATATATATATATATATATATATATATTATTATTATTATTATTATTATTATTATTATTTAACATTTCCGACAGCAAAGAATTGTGGGTTGTAAGTGCCCACGGAGGATACACCTCATGCATCCTCGAATTCCCGTGAAAGAAGGTCACATTCGAAGTGTCCTGCTCGCTTTTATGAAACGAGACAGCCACGATGACTTATGCGGCCGACAAATGAGACCTCCGGAGGACGCATCCTTCCAAACGAGACAGACATAATTACTCCAGGGTTCCCACTCTTTCAAGGCACGAATTTTCCTGGACATTTTATGTGCACAAGGGTTGTAATATTTATATAGGTCATGATGTATATTGTGGTTATTGGATGGCTATTTCTTCTAAATTTAACATTCGACCATTTAGTTAAATTGAATTAACAAAATGGTGTCCAATCACAAAAAATAATTAAAACGTTAACCAAATAGAATGTTAATTCATTTATCTCAATATAACATATAGTTTGTCAAAGAAATGCTGCACAACAGATTTTTATTTTTTGTCCAAATCGTCCAAATGCAATACATTTAAGAAAAAAAATATTTAAATCATCAAATGGTAGAAAAATCATGATTAATAATAGTGGTTAAAACATCATTTTAACCATTATGCAGCCCTAATCATGATGAAAATATGCCTCATGGGCTGCACGATAATGGTTAAAATTATGTATGATTATTAATGTATGATTAATTTTGAAGCATGCAGCAGATGCGGATTATACTTATGTACTTTAAAGCGCAGCCTTTTGGGGGTTAATTATCAAACTAGGACATATTGCAATTTTTTTTATTTGATTAATTGTGCATTCAAACATTTATTTTTCTCCCAAATACTCTGTCAAATTCTGTGACATTCCGCATTTTACAGCTAATGCATTCAGCAATTCTGTCCATGTATTCCACATTGTGGAAATCAACCCTACATACTAACTGCTATATAAGCGGACTCTGATCGTTGAATTATTATATATTAATTCACATCCCAAGGTATAAAAAAATTTGTCAGAGCTATTCAAATATTTTGAATAGTGACTGCAAATATTATTTATAATATATATATATATAGATTTATTTTTTTTTATAAAAAAAGACTATGCACAGTGTCCCAAAAACACATCCGATACAAAGCCACATGTCTGATGAAGGTCTGACACAATTTAGAATATGATGTTACCAAAACTCTTTGCTCCATAATGATTTCCGTAAGTGCACTTCCAAATCATGCCCACTTGGAGGCGCCAATAGACCACTCACAGGACCAATAGAGGGGCCCTGTGAGTGCTTTTAGGACAGAAGTTAGGTCCCAAGTTGGGACTGTAGCCAGCTGAGGTGGATTGAATTGTCTTGCTCCTCTAAGGAACTATTTGATTAAATCATGCTTGCCTATAGTGGTGCCGGGTTCAGGTGAGTGATACACAGATATTGTCGCCACATAAACGCATCTAATCGCTCTTGAAGAAATATGAGAATTTCATGTATGGGGCAGTTTACTGGGTCTTTGCCATGTGAAAGGCACCAATCATTGAACACATTCCATTTTAGCACATAGAATGATGTGAACAGCATCTAGTGAACAGCACACTGGCCTGTAAAATTGTGTTCATGACTGAATGCATCAGCTCTGGTGCGTTTAGCGCACTCCATTCAAAGGCCACACGTGTAGACTTTGCAGCTTTGGATGGGGATGCCAAACCATGCCTTGTGTTTGAGAGAAAAGATCTTTCTTCAGCGGTATTTCCCATGGCGAGCTGTATAACATCTCTATCATTTCCAAAAACCATGGCTGATTGGGCCATTTTGACACAATTAACAGAACTGTTTCCATGTCCACCTGTAATTTGCTGATGACAGAATGAAGGGATCGCAAAGGGGGAAGTGCATACTTGCGTTTGCCGGCCATATGTGGGCCAGTGTGTCATGGCAACATATATACGCCACTACTGTTGTGTTGTCCAAACAAATCAGAATGTGGTGATTCACAATATCGGAATAAAAAGCACTCAAAGCTAGAAAGCCAGTAACTCTATGCGGCTGACATCTCACGTCCGTTTCGCACCTGTTTCCAGGTGTTCATTACACACCTCGCCCCAACCTGTGTTGGATGCATTTGTGGTCAGCACTTTCTTTCTGAAAACTTATGCTGAAGACCCAGCATAATACCCTATTGGTAGTAGGCTGGCACCGTCCATGGTGCTAGAGCAGCCAGACAGTGCCAAGTTACCGTGATGCACAAGGAAATGAAATTACTTCACTGGTAATGTTTTTTCAGTTTGAACTGAAACAGACTGCCTGTACGTGCTCGTTCATGAGGTGCGTACACATGATCTCCTAAAAAGGAGGAATTACTGGCTGGGGGAAAATTTTGCCAAGTTGACATTAGACCAGATTTTCCATATGGCAAAGCAGCAAGTCTCTGTGTTCACTTAGTGCCTCTGATTGGCTGGTAATAACCAATCGCTGAGGTATTTCAAAACACGCACACACCGTTCATTTTCAATGGGGCGAGCGCCGCATCAAAACATTTTGTGAACATGCAGTGAGCCAGAGACAGACTGAAATGAAGGACTTTAAATTGATACACAGTTCCCTCGAACGTGAAACATGCGGAGTCGTTCCCATCGGCGCGAGGCCACAGATTGTGTGACAGAGCAGGAGAGAGCCGGTTGTATTGAAGTACTGCTCCGGATTGGAATAAAATGTCTCATAGCCTGTGATTTTTGCAGCGTCATGAAGTAGTGCTCAGCAATTCTATTCACATATCCTCTGAAAAGGGTGGCTGAGTAGGGAGCGTGTCCTCTGGAGGAGACCACTTGATTTCAAGCTCTTCGACTGGCCTTGAAAGGATGTGAAGCATCTCCTTGTCAGTTGCACATACATGCTCCTCGCCCTCGCTGGGGGAAGGGGTGGAAGTGTCATCCATTGACCACTTGCCTGACATCGTCATCATCACCAGCATCAGAACTGCTGAACGAGACCATGCGGTGCTGCTGAGGTCCGGAGCTTGTCACGCACATAATGTATTGGCATAGATGCGTTGCATAGAGATTGAGGGACTCGCGAGGTGTATGCCGGCACGAGGACCACCTTAAATTCACCCTTCTCGACCTCGCGGCCCTTACCTCCTTGTGACCCGTGCCTCCTTGTGTGATCCCTCGGGTATCAGAGAAGAGGTGGGCATACACACACACACACACACACACACACATACATACATACATACACAGAATATAACAATATACAATTGCTTATAAGGATACACAACACCTGCCGAAGCACTGCAGGGAATCAGGATGCTGAAGCGGCCCATTCACCAGTGAAGCGGCGAGGTGGATTGATGTTCACTGGAGCACTGCAGGGGAGCGGAGAGTCTTCTCGTTGCTGTAAAGATCCTGCCCACTGACTTGTGTAGTCGATGGCAAGGAATCGCAGTTTTGAAGAAAATTCGGACGAATGGTGTTTGTGCGCCTGCTTTTATAGCAGACAGCTTTGTGCTTTAAAGGACAGGGCTCAAACACCATAGCAAATATTAGAATATTGGCGTTACTGTAAAGAGATTTCAACTATGTTGTGTGGAAGGACACTCCCCATATGCGTTAGCAGAACACAATGTCAAGTGTACTAAGTCGTAAGGGAACTATTGGGGTTTTTCCACTGCATGGTACAACTCGACTCAAATCGAGTCTGCTCACTTTTTGGGGGTTTTCCACTGTGGATAGTACCTGATACCTGATACTTTTTTCAGTACCACCTCGGTTGAGGTTCCAAGCGAGCCGAGCCAAAATAAATCGGCAAAATCCTGCAGATCACTGATTGGTCAGAGAGAATCGTCACTACCAGCGTCACTGGATTTCCGACACACGACATCAACCTGCTAGTTTTAAAGTTAGCAACATCGATAACAGTATCATTGGTTCAAGCAACTTTTGAATTGTGAAAAAAGAAATGGCTGTGAAACTACGCTGTGGTCAATAAACGAGGTGCAGACGTTCCACTCCTTAGCGATGAGCGAAACAAAAAAGTCTCTCAGGAAGTGTATCAGCTGTTGGCCGCACACTGCTACCACCGGACCTACTGACAGTGTAGGGAAAAGTAAAAAATTAAAAACGTAAAAGTGACTACAGAACCATCAAGGAAAAGTGGAAGTTGTTTGACCAAATGGACACTTTCTAAACCAGCGACCAATGGGAGGGAGAGTGCCCTGGACTTAGCCTCGATGGAGTATGGTATATATTGTTACGTTAACTCTATACTCTGCTTGAAAGCTTCACTTTATTTAGTTGACCAGCTACTGGAAGCTTGCTTCTAAAACAACCAGTTCAATTTAACTGTTACACTTGTGTAAAATCACCATGCAACAACTGCTTTATGCAGCACAATGAGCTAGTGGCTAACAGCTAGCGGTCGTGTTGTTGTTTTGGTCATTTTGTGCCATGTATAAGATGATATCATGGCAGTAGAGGCAGCACAACTATGACGATCAGCCTATAATCCCACCCATGATGAGATGGCACTAAACTGCAGTGGAAATGCAAACTCAGAAAATTAAAGCGAGTTGAGGCGAGTCGAACCGTAACGTGCAGTGGAAAAGTGCCATATATGTGCAGACTGGGGCAAGTTGTGCCACAGGGAAGTTGTCACAAGGGCTACAGCATTTTTCATTTAGTCAAAAGTCCAATTTAGAGATCGACTGATATTGATCTTTTAAAACCGATACCACAACAATTGAAGTATGTTTACATGTTCGATAACCGATATGCAGAACCGATCTTTATTTTATATAGAACATATTAAACAGAAAAACATTTGCAAAGATTTTATTTTACAATAATAATCACATACCATGTTTTTCATATAATAATTACAACAACAATAATAATAGGAAAAATAATCTGATAACCTCTGATTTCAAACGGAAAACATAAACTACAAGGGAGTCATTGCATGAATGTGAGCTTCCATTGTAAACTAGACCTACAGTTTAAAGGTTTAGGTGTTGTGTAATATGCTAAAGGCAAAGAGTTCGCAGGAATAGAGTCCATCACGAAAGACATCCAAATGATTAATAATGTTTCGTCAGATCTCTAGATTATAGCAGCTGCCGAAACACCTGCTGATAGAGATTACATTTTTTTGTTTTACAGGGAGAAGCACATCTACACCTTATTTGAAGCAAATGACACGCAAATCTCATCAATGGTCTCATTGACACAAAGCTATTTTATACACGTTTATTGTGACACGAGCTCTGTGAAAGTACGGAAAACTTTTACTCGAACGTTGTCGCGGAGATAATTAACTTTCATAGAGCTGCATTCACATAGATTGTGATTCATAGCGAAATCAAATTTAATAGTAAATGTTAATATAATTTAGTTAATTTAAAACAAGTGGATCTTGTTAAAAACTGCGCTGGCAATTTCTGAAACTTCCGCTAGATGGCGCTAGTTATCGGTGGATCCGATATTACAAAAACTAAATCCGAGTAAAGAAAACATACTGAATTTCGGAAAATCTGATTAACGGAAAAAGCTAATATAATCAAACCACACTGGCATACATTAAAGGACGGGTCAACTGTATAAAGAAGATAGGTTTAAATGTGCTCTCAAGACAAAGGATTTTCATGAAAGTCAGTTTGGTGTATGTCACATGTGTTTTACATGCCATAAATGTATATATGTTTCAGATAGATTATTTGTTGGCCAAAACAATGTTTTGATAGTTTTTTTTCCACATTACCTTTTTATTTATTTTTTTATTTTGTTGCTTCCTAAATCTTTTTGTGCCTCAATTGTTGTACTGTTAAGATTTTCCAGAAAATAAAAATAAAAACAATATAGTCTGTTTAATGCAGGCATAGTTTTAAAGGGAGTTATACACACACGAAGCACTTTATTAGGAACACTATAATCCAAATAAAGTGTCCAACACAGCTTTCTGCTGTTGTAGCCCATCTACCTCAAGGTTTAACATGTTGTGTATTCTGAGACGCTCTTCTGCTCACTACAAGTACAGAGTGGTTATCTGAGTTACCGTAGCCTTTCTGTCAGCTCGAATCAGTCTGGTCATTTTCCGTTGACCTCTCTCATCAACAAGGCATTTCCATCTACAGAACTGCTGCTCACTGAAATTTTTTTGATTTTTACACCATTCTGAGTAAATTATAGAGACTGTTTGCATGAAAATCCCAAGACATCAGCAGTTACAGAAATACTCAAACCAGCCCGTCTGGCACCAACAATCATGCCACGGTAAAAATCATTGAGATAATTGTTTCCCCATTCTGATAGTTGATGTGAACATGAACTGAAGCTCATGGCCTGTTTCTGTATGATTTTATGCGTTGCACTTCTGCCACACGATTGGCTGATTAGATAATAGCATGAATAAGTAGGTGTACAGGTGTTCCTAATAAAGTGCTCAGTGAGTGTAGGCCTGTGAGCCAAGACTTTATGGTGCAGTTGAAGTCAGAAGTTTACATACACTATTGTTTTGAGCCATCAAACATCATGTGTGTGTTTGTCTTTTAAGTTTATCATTAAAATTATTATTGATATTGTCAAGCCGGTTCTCGCCTCCTCCTTCCCCATTGAATGCTTTACAATGTGTGATGTAATTTGATTTGATGGGAGTCACGAGACTCTCCCCAGCCAATCATGTTGATAGATACAAATAAATGCAGGACAGGGAAGTAGCGCAGTAAAGGTACAGTTACAGGACTTAAAATATACTCAAGTAAAAGAATAAAAATGTTAAACTACTTAAAAAAAGAACAATTCTTGGGGAAAAGTTAATTACAGTAACGTGAGTATTTGTAATTCGTTACTTTATGCCGTTGCATTTTACAGCTTGTATTCTGTAATCTGTGGTGGAATGTTCTTTTCTTAACGGAGAGCATGCACGTGAATTGAGGTCAAGATTGTTGCAACAAATAGCAACAACACGTCAGCGCTTCCGTCATTCGAGTTAAAGATCATCATATGCACATAACTCCAACTTCTGATGTAGGGTGACCACCTGGCTCTGTTGCAGGTCAGCAGAACTGATTTTGACATGAGGGAGAGATCACTTACTAGGCCTATTATTGTACTAAGTGAATAAATATTGATTTTATATTAGATGTATATTAGTTAAATATTAATGACGTCACTCAGTTTGGCATAATGTCTATTGATACAAACAAATTTTAAACGCAGGGACCTACTCAATCTAAATATAATGAAGTGAAAATAATAATGTAATAGTTAAAAAAAGCACATTTCCAAATAAGCACATCAATTCCATTAGGAAAGTCTAGAAAGATTAAATGCGATCTTACCAGATTTGTGCATCTTGAATTACAAATATGTTGAGTAGCCTATGGCCTTCTCATTCATTACATATCTGAGGAACTCCTGGCAGGTGTAGCTGTATTTCACTTTCACCAGTTCACTTTTTATGAGGTCCACAGATGCTCAGTTCCTTGTCTCTGTCCACGCAGCGGTCATCAGTGAAAACACCCTCTCCACGAACGCGTTGGTGACAGGAAAGCTCAAAGCCAAAGATATCAGAGCAGTTATGTTTGGGGCACTGAAATGCTTCAGCAGAGCTGTCCGCGAAACTTCGATGGCATACCCTGCACTCTCCTTTTTTAGGATCACCTGCAACTGGTTTTAACCATGTATATATTTTCTCCCATTCTTTACTATACGAACAAAGACACTTTTTCTTCACGGGACCTCCAGATAGACCCATTTTTCTCTTTTTTTTCTTCTCTACAGTGTTTTCCCGCTCTGGCTCTCTATCGTCATTTTGTAATTTAAAGGACGATGAAATAAAATTATGCCGAAATAATAATAATAAATAATACAGACAAAATTGAAATGTGGGACGCGGGACTGTCCCGCATGGTCACTCAATTCTGATGGCGTGCAGGTCAGTCATATTACTCGAAACACAGGGGGCGCTAGAACCCCGAGAAAAAATTGACTTCATTCCGCTAGAGCGGAGTTTTTGTATGTCGCCATATGTGGAAGAATGTTGCTAAAGCGGACTACAAAAGTAGATAAAACTGTCGCTAGTCGGCTCTTTTACTCGCTAAAAAGTCGTTAAATTGGCAACACTGCGCAATTTCTCGGGTTGCTATTCAAAAATGACCTTCCAGACACAAGGTAAACAATATGAATAATAACTATTATCTTAAGACAAATAAAACAGAATTAACATCCCACAAACGTTGTAATTTGGCCTGGTTCTATTTGGGTATTTTCAATGTCTTATTACATTATTTTAACACCTAAATAAAACGTCCCACAAACGTAATTTAGCCTGGTTGTATTTTTATGATGTATTTAAACGTCTTATTTAAATGTACTAATTACATTAATTTAACACCTGAGTAAAACGTCACACAAAAGTCGCAGTTTTGTCTGGTTTTACTTTAGCATTAAAAACATGTTATATTTACGTTTTGTGGCTACTTAATTTCAATTTATGTCCTTTAGTTGCCCTGCTTGTCATGTTATGATCAGTACTGCCTTTCAAATAAAGACAACTTCCTCAAAAGCCTTTTACGAACAAATTAAGATAAACATTTTAAATGACATACAACCAGGACAACATTTTGGTTTATAAAATGTAATATTTAAGCATGTTACATAACATACATAGGGCATAAAACATTATCACCAGGCTTTTGTGAGACTAAAATCCATGGGGGGAAAAAATTCACAAGCACAAAAAGGAGAAACAAAACACACAATAGTGGTCCAATATATAATGACACTCTCTGGACAACCACACACCTGTTCACAATACATTGTAAGTACTAAACAGAACCTTAATCTTGGCAATATGGCATTGATCCCCATTTCAGTGATCTGTAATAAAGACATGCACAGGCGGTGTTATTTGCCACCAACACAAACTGACCGATAGCATTCACAAAGTCAAGCTGCTCTTTCCTGGTTTTCTATTATTTATAACATGCTGTAGGTGAAAAAACTCCCAGAGTAGGTCAATTATGTGTGAAATCAATCAATCAAAACCATATTACCAAACTGTGCCACCCATTGTGTCAGTATTGGTCTGCATGCTAGTAGGGCACTGCTAATTTAACAGTTTTACTTGTAACATAGCATTACTTAAATAAAGCCCAAGTCTTCTTAAAAGATTTAAATTTCTATGGATGATTTTGATTTCCATAAAATAAAAGCAAAGGGAACACCAAACAGGCAACGGAGGACTGTCCAAATACTACATACCACTGCTGATGCTAACATTTTTAAGTAAATCCTACACTGCAATTTGAAATATACTCGATTTTAACAACTTTTTTTGTTTGTTATTTCCTTACTGAACTAAGTGTGATTGACCACTGTTTTTCAGTGGAAGTGCACGACCCTGGGTAGAGCTGAGGTGAAACAGGTAAAGTATTAAAGTACGAGATACAGTAGGCGGATAAGACAACGGCTATCTAAATGCTTTTAATCCCTGCAATTACTTTTTAGTCTCAGACTTATCTGTGATGAAATGCATGTCCTTATTTTTTTATTTATTAATTAAACTTCATTAATTATACTTTAAGGTTATGTTTTTATAAAATGAATCTAGTCATACTTTTCTACAGCAGAAACTGCACATTATGGAAGGCCAATACAAACAAACTAAGGAACAGTCTCTCCCCAAATATCTTTCTTTCCTTGCCCAGAAGTTGCACTGTGAAAAGGCTATATGATTTTCTAGTTTTTCTTTCCTCATAAACGGCTCTTCAATTATGGGTTCATTCTTTACTGGAGGATTTCTGACATGGAGTTATAAGGAATGGAGATGTGTACAAAGGTTGTTTTCTTTGTTGAAGGAGTGTGTTCTAGTTGTCTCCGGCCTCGCCTCCTTCAACCTCATCTGGTGCATTGTCGGATGTCCATAACTAGAGGAAAAGAAAATAATATGACAGTGGATGAGAAAAAAAAAACGACCATTTCTCTAGGAATCAACCATTAAAACAAAACCTGCAGTTATCTGAGTAATGGTTTTATTTATGCATTTGACAAAATAATCATTACTTTAAACTCTAAAAACAAAACTTATGATTCTTAAAGGGTTAGTTCACCCAAAAATGAAAATCCTCTCATCATATACTTACCTTTAAGCTATCCCAGATGTGTATGACTTTAAACTTTAAAAGTAATCTCCAGTCGATCAATTCATGTCTTCAGAAGCAAATTAGGTTTGTGTAAAAAAATGAATAATTAAAACTTTATATTAAACACATCACGTTGCTGTCGCGTGACGTAAGCGCAATGTCACGTTCACACAAGTAGTCGGAATCATACACTTTGTTTTCAACAGAGGAACAAACGTCAAGTGAGAGTTACATCATTTCAACCAGCATTCCAGCGCTGGCCGGAAACAATTATTTAAAGTTAAAAATGTTTTAATTAGGGATGCGCCGATACTATATTTTTGAGAGCGATTACCGATACTTTTATGAACTCAATATCAGCATTTTATAAAAATGTTATCATAAAAATTGTTTAAATAAATACATTAATTAAAAATTTAAATGAAAGTATAACAATTCATTTTCAACATGAAATTGTATTATTTTTAATTGCATGAAGTGATTTTATACAGAACCTCACAGCACAATACTAAATACAAAATTGGAATTATTTGTCAAATAAAGTGCTGCATAATAGAGCATCACAGATGTTAGATACTTCTTAAATATAACACAGTTACTATTGCTTTATATTATTAGTAGTATAACAGTGAATATTACATAAATATACAGCAGTGATCTATCTGTGTCATACCTTTTCATTTAAATTGATCTTTTATTTTGGTGGAGCTTTTATTTTGAAGTGTTTCTGTGGAGGTCTGACATAATCAGGACAGATTCCCAATCCGGAAAAGCAGGTCACTATGTGAATCACATTAATTATTAAACCGCAAAAGGCTGCTATATAAATCAATAAATATGTAGTCTGTATATGACTCTTGCTAAAAAGTGAATTAGTGCTCAGCCTGCTGTCATCTGCTACAAACAGTGTATGCATTGCAATGTTTTCCATGTATGAGCCAAGGATCTTTAAAGGTATGAGCAGTTTGTGTCTCTATGACTGCACAACACCAGCTGCACACGTTCACAAGCACTCACATTTAAAACACTGCATGAGAAAATTATCTATTTATCTCATTATATCATTGCTTTTGCTGTTAAATAATCTTTAGGACATAACGAGATTTTAATCTGTGTGCTGAATGTTAACATAATGACATTCGTGCTTCAGATGGTATCAGTTTTTGTTATCGGAGCATTTTACGAGTACATTTACATGAGCACGATATCGGATCTGATTCATATATCGGTGCATCCCTAGTTTTAATTATTGATTTGTTTCTTACACCAACCTATTGGTTTGTTTCAGAAGACATCAATTGATCATCTGGAGTCGTGTGGATTCAATTGATCAAGTGGCACCCATTCACTTGTAATATCTGATCAAACAGCTGAAATATGCTTAAAAATCTTCACTTCAGTTCTGCTGAAGAAGGAAAGTCATACACATTCGGGATGTCTTAAAGGCAAGTACATCATGTAAATAAAATTTTTTGGGTGAACTAACTTAAATTTAAATTCCTTAAATGGCATCTTCCTTACAAAAAATCTAGAGTTCTAGCTAATTAGCCACATAAAATATTGGTCAAACCAATATGTTTTTTTTTTTTTTTTTTTTTTTTTTTTAAATAAAATGCACCACCATATCAAATCATAACTGATCTTGTTTTCCTTAGAGCCACTTGAAAGCATCAGCAATTGTGTAGGCAAGGTATGGCAAACCTACCTTCACCACAGAAACTTCTGATAAAGAAAATGTTAAAATGGTTACTTACTGTGAGGTTGTCTCTCAGTAGCTGCATAATCAGAGTACTGTCTTTGTAAGACTCTTCATTCAGCGTATCGAGCTCTGCAATGGCCTCATCAAAAGCCTAAATTAGTAGCAAAAGAAACACAGCCTTTAAAAATGGAAATAATGTGCACGCATATGTCCATAATGTATGTCTGGTTAATGGCAGCATACCTGTTTGGCCAGGGCACAGGCCTTTTCTGGAGAGTTAAGTATTTCATAGAAAAAGACAGAGAAGTTAAGGGCCAGACCCAGGCGTATGGGGTGTGTTGGCTGCATGTCTGCCTTGCTTATATCGAATGCTTTCTGGTAAGCATCCTGAGAGCTTTCTATGGTAGCTGTAAAGTTACAAGAAAGGTTAGGTTAGACTCACAATGTATATCGAGATCTGACACCAAAATGTGGTGTCCACTTAACTGAAGCTCTAAAACTGGGCCATTAAAAGTAATAAAAATACAATAAATTAACAATAATCGTAAACAGAAAGCCCAGTTCTTCAATTCTAGTGTTGAGATTTCGGTAATATTTATAAGATCTAAAATGAAAGCTTAAATGTTTGTTAGTTAGCTTGAGCAGATAATGTTCAGTCTATACACAAATTTCTCCTCGTTTAGAAATGCTCATTTACTTAATACCAAGTCCACTCCTGCATTCTACAGAAAACATTTTTTTTAAGCCTACAAAATTGATTGCATTCATACTTTTCTTGTCATCTCCTGAGGCAACTTCAGCAAGGTATCTGTAGTAGTCACCCTTCATCTTCAGGTAGAAGACTTTGCTCTCAGGAGTTGAGGAAATCTCAATTAAATATTTGTTCAGCAGCTCCTGTAGGAAGAAAAAATGTTTTAATAAATGGTGGCAAATGCACATTCGCCACAATAATGCAGATAGAGACAGAGAGCAACTGATTGAAGCAGAGTTTAGATATCATTAAATACTTATGACAGGCAACACCTGCACAACTGGACCCTGAACTCTTTACTCCAACTAACACTTAAAAATGGTTGTTGTTCACCTTTTGCTCATTTTGGTAGTTTTTATATTGCTTCTAGAGACCAAAACCAGACAACAATCCAGCGGCAAATCAGAATTATCATGGCGCATTTGGCAGAAAAGCACAACACTATGTTTTGAAGAAAAAAGGTGCTGCACACCAACAAAAAACATCATCCTAACTGTGAAGTATGGTGGAGGAAACATCATGGTTCATTGACAGCTTGCAATCATTGAGTGAAAAATGAATTCAAAATTGTATCAAGAGATTTTACAGGAGAATGTGAGGGTAGAGGTCTGTCATCTGAAACTGGAAAGTGATGCAACCAAAGTGATGTTTGGTGACGCAACAAGATACTGTCTCGAAACACAATAGCAAATCAGCAACAGAATGTCTAAAGAGGATGCCAATTTGAGTTTGGAATGGCCAAGTCAGAGTTCAGACCATAACCTAATTGAGATGGTGTGGCATGACCTGAAGGGAGCCGTTCATGCAAGAAATCTCAGATATATTAATGAACTCAAACGGATTAGTAGAGAGAAATTGTGTAGAATCCCTCTTAAGCATTGATCATCTACATGAATCTACAGGAAACGTTGGTGGAGGTTATTGCTGCTAATGGGGTTCTACTAGTTATTAAAGGTGCACCCAGTAATTTTTTGAAATATGTCGAATTGGCTTATGTTGACTTACACTGACACCTAGTGGTCTGGATGCAGCATCATTCAAGCATAGTAGTTCTCAGTTACCAATGCCACTGTAGCAATTCACTATGCACAGTAAACCAGGATTAATTTAATCAATGAATGAAAGTAAAATAACATGGCAATAACGGAGATTAAGCTAGTAGTATTCAGCTGCTGATGCTAACATGGCTGCACCCATGAAGCGCCCCTGCCCCATGTAGAATAACAGAGCTTTTATAAGGTTATTGATACGACTGAACTCTTCCGCTCACATGAGTGGTCGTGATTTTAAACATACATTTCAGAATTACTATTAATTTCTTTAGAAGTAAAACGTTTTAAATGAGGAAAAAAATTACTGAATGAACCTTTAAATATCAAGGAACATTTTTTCATTACTTTAAGCAGATTGTGTTTGTTTATTATTATGACTTAGGTGAGGATCAGATCACATTTTCTGAATAATTCATGCAGAAATGCAGGTCATTTCAGAGGCCTCACATACTTACTTTCCAATGTGTTAGGGTCACAAAGAAGATACAAACCAGCATTGGACAAAGTGAGCAACCTGCTGTCTTAAACACATGCTATACATCAACTCATTCTGCTGTTAATACCACTCCCACATGACTCAAAATATTTTTAAGGTATTTCCTTCCAAACGTGATTTTAGTCCTGGATTAAGCTTAATCTGCATCTCAGAGACTAGCCTTTATGGCTGGTTTACTCCATCTCTCCTTCCATCTACCAGTCTGAGTCTGCTTCAGCAGTTATCTGTGTCAGTGAAAGCAACAGCTTTAAGGAACTGGTAAATACCAGATTAACCAACACACCAAGTATGGTTACCATGGAAAGGCCCGAAACTGGCAACACAACATCATGAGGTATAGTCCACACTCCTTGTGTTATGGCAAGATCAGACAGCTTACAATGTTCTTCATCCTACAAATCACAGTATTCTTCTATGCCTCATTCATAAAGTTACACAAAAAAGATCACCTCTAACAAATCTCACTTCAGGTCAGCACACATAGAAAAACAATACTGACAAAATGGTGCACTGGGAGGAGGTTTGCTTAAATTTAGTAGCCCAACCATTTCTTTCTGTGATTAACAAAGGTCTGCAAATAACGTTCAGGCTTAAAGACTGCACAGCAGAAATAGACAAGCCCAAAAGTGTAAGAAATAGGCACACTTTCCAGCATGTTCATTCTTGTCTGCCTTAGACGATGCACCCATGGTGCCACATGCATCATTTCATTCTTCACACTTGTCAATGATTCTCAGCACAGAGATGCCAGTTTAGAGAAACAATGTCAGTGTTGTTCCACGGTCCTATTTCTGACCTAAAATCCAACAGTGCTTTAGATTCCCAAAAGCTGCATGGAGATTTACAACAGCAGTACTCCACTGGTGGGTCACGACCCAAAAATGGGTGACCATTCTGTTCTTATAGGGTTACCAAAAAAAAAAAAAAAAATGCAACTAACCTTCTTATCATGTATAGTTAAGATTAGTCTCAGCCACAGTCCGTGCTCTACAGACTAACGCACATACACTACCATTCAAAAGTTTTGAAACACGTATTGTTTATTATATATTTTTTCTTCACATTTAAAATAATAGCGAAGAACAAAACTGTTATATTTTAGCATCTTCAAAATAGTCACCCTTTGCTTAGAATTTGCAAACATGTACTCTTGACATTTTCTCAACCAACTTCTTGAGGAATCACCCTGGGATGCTTTTTAAGCTGTATTGAAGGAGTTCCCATTCTTGTTGTGCACTTATTGGCTGCTTTTTTATTTGGTCAAGTCATCAATTTTTAAGATCATGAGAAACTTTTAAATCAAGTGTTTCAAAACTTTTGACTTTTTATTTTAATGAAAATTCTGCAATCAATTACTCACGCGCAAGTTTTAAAGCCTTTCATGCATTTTTTTACATATATTACTAGTATACGGCACTCACGTCAAGTGATGTCTGCAAACAGTGCTTGTTTTGTAAACGTTTTTTGACCATCACTGCTGTAATTGACTGCAAAAAGTAATGTTCCCAGAAACGAGAAATGCATGGCGCTTTTCTCTCAGCGGCTTGTTTTCTCCACTTGCCATTTTCAACTACACATTAAAATGTGTTTCAGTTGATCCAATCACAAGTGGTCAGCATTAAAAACAGGTGTAAACGCTTTTACGATCGGATCAATGAAGCCACGTCAAAAACCCTAATCCATATTGAATGCATCCCGGACAGCAAGCGCCACCCCTCACCTGTCGATCAACCACTGCTCTAAAACAAGAGTTTTAAACTTTGCCTGTTGCATGTGGCAGGCTGTCTGGACAAGTGGGGGTGTAGACCAACCTTGATCCCAGAGCACAATCAACAGTGAGATGAATCACAGACACACCCTCAGCCCTCACAGACAGGCCAGGAAATGAAGCCTGAGTTCTCGCTAAAGCCGTGCACAGAAACTGGCCATGACTCAGTGAACAAACACAGTTCGCCCTCACGTGGATTTAGACTGGACTGTAGCAACATCACTGATAACAGCTCTACTGACTTACCAGACGTCTAGATTGACTGACTGAGACTAGGCTACTTTCTCTTTCAAGAAGACACTCCCTGGATTTTATGAACAGATTCAAAGTTGAGATTATATTTTGTAGAGTGTTTTGTATTCTTATATAAACAAAGCTAATCAGTTATTATGCCAATCATAATTTCCAAAAGGGATGCACCGATATAAAAAAAAAAAGTCCAACTGACACGATACAGATTTTAACAAAAAATTATAGGCCACTACAAATGTTTTGCTAGTTACCATATTTTGTAATCAGATCACTGTTTAATTTAGGAATTATGTTTTAAAAAAAAATGTATATGCCAAAGCTTTTTTACTGTTTTATCAATAAAAACGTCCATTAAACATGGCCACATTTTTAAAGAGAGCCACAATGAAAGATCAACAGAAGATAAAAATAAAAAATAACTATGATAACATGATGATATGAAAATAATTAAATGTTCTCTGGCATCTCCGGCTGCCCTTTATCTTTCTCTCTCTCGTTCATTAGGTGACTCGGCGCCGACCATGCACATTTATGGCCCAGCAACACCCTCCTCCTAGTCACAATTTCATATCAGCAATTTTTAATACATGTCATTTGCTTTAACTAAATTATATTACATAAATATATTGGTATTATATCTTCAGCCATTGCCACCCTGATCTCTAGACATATAGTATTGCAGGGTCTTGAATGAATACATTTATATGACCTTTCCAGTAATTTGTGAATACTGCATCATTTTTTTTATACCAATTAGTTAATAAATCATTTAGACCGATTTGCAAACCAAATCAATAAATGCATTGAAAACAGCCAACTCAACGAATGATTCACACACAAATCGGACATCGCTACTGCTTATGAATAAATTATACTGTACACAAGATTTATATCTAGCCAATTAAATATTTTAGAGCAGGGCATGTCTAGAAAAAAGTATATTCATTATAGACATTTCCATAAATTTACATTATCCAGATAAAATTCCCCTGATATTTCCTGGTTTCTCATGACCATGGGAAGCCTGGTGTTGGTATTGGCCACTGATAAATCTATATTGGTCAATCACTACGATGTTGTTAACAACTGTGTATAAAGCAATAAAATGAGGTCTTGCATTAATGAATTATGGTTTTACTCTGCTAAACAAAAGCATCAGAACATCTATGATTAGACCACCTTCTCTTATGCACAATAGTAGCATGCAGACTAGAGCTATAGATCTTATTGCTACCATTTCAGGTCAGTATGAGAAAATACACTTCAGCTTCTATTTTTGGAATGAACCTCCTTCGGGCAACTTAAGACATTAATATATTTATTTAAAGAAACAAAGAGTCTCCGTGGATGATGTTGAATTATTCCACCATTAGTAAAAGCCTTAAGAATAAGAAACAGATAGCTCTGTAATTCCCAGCATTACTTAACTCCACCTGAATGCACCTTCACATACATCCACAATTGAACTTTGATCGTCACATTATCACATCACTGAATACAGTATAGACACTGCTATAGCAATGATTTTATTATATAAACAAATACTACCTTTTATGGGGAAGTACAAGAAACAAGTCTCTTTCATGTCACAAAAATTAAGGCTGAGGTCTACCTTACAGTAATGAGACAAAAATCAAAAAGGTATAAATAAGAACTCCACAATTTGTAATTGGACCTTCATTACTAGATTTGTTAGATATAAAATGAATGACTGTGTGAGTCCATGTGCATGCTACCCTTAATATAGACATAATTGTCTCCAGCGAGAGCCAAAACTGGGCAGCTATTCCATTAGAAAAAGAGGCCATATTCTCTGCCATGTTCTGTGTAATGCACATGTGTCTATGGAGGGACTCTAAATCCTCCGACGCATACATCTACATGCACTATGTACATTAATACGGTTCTTGCAAGGTCCACAATTTTCTGCGATTAATTCAGCCCAAACTTCGTAAAGGAATATTCTGGATTCAATTACAAGTTAAACTTAATCAACTTTTTTTTATGGTTGGATTACCATAAAAAACATAAAAATTTTGACTGGTCAAAAAGCAAAAGGCACTTACAACGAAAGTGAATGGGGACAATTTCTAGAGATTTTAAAGGCAAAACTGTGAAGCTTATAATTTTATAAAGCACTTACATTAATTCTAATGTTAAAACTTGTGTTATTTGAGCTGTTAAGTTGTTTAAGCATTGTTTTTATGGTTGTTTTAGGGTTAATGGTGTTACATCGTCATAGCAACTAAATGTTTTAGATACAGCTTTACTTAGAAAAGGTTAGCACACTAAAATGATTTTAACACACACATTGTTTATATCTTGCGCCTATACTTTTGAAATGGTGAGTATTTTAAAATTTACGGATTGGACCCATTGACTCCCATTGATTGGACCCATTGTAATTGACTCACTGTGACCCAGATTGTTGCTTTTTAGAAACAAAAAGAAGGGACAAGTCCAAATAAGTTTGTCACAAATGCTGTCGATTTATCTTAATTCACCCCAAAATTTAAATTCTCTCATTATTCATTTACTCTGATGTCATCCCAGATGTGTATGACTGTCTTTCTTCAGCAGAACACAAATGAAGATTTTTAGAAGAAGATAGAGCTGTCATGTGCTAATAATGTATGTACACGGGTGCCATTACTTTGACGGTCCAAAAGTCATATTTAGGCAGCAATCAAGTAATCCACATGACTCAAGTGGATCAATGAATGTGTTCTGAAGTGAATCAATTGGTTTATGTAAGAAAAGTCGATAATTTAAAGTTTTTAACTTTAAATCGGCACTTCAATCCAGGTCTCTGATGCTATTTGAAATGAACGTCACGTGAGATTTCAGGCATTCTCTTGTTGTAAATAAGCGCCACTTCCGAATCCTCACATGTACTCGCCAAAGCGCTAACTTCATGCTTCCCGTCAGCTGCTGGCAGGAAGCACTTTTTAAAAGTTAATAACGTTTTAATTATCTATTTATTTTTTACACAAACATATCAATTTGCTTCAGAAGACATTCATTGATTGACTGGAGCAAGTGTGCCGCACAAGCCCTCAAAAGTGAAGCCAAAACGTCTCGATCGCCCCCCGGTGACTGGTCCTAGTATAGGTCATAAACCCCACCTCCCCATGTTATTCAACGGGACATGAGACCAACTAAACAATTAAATTACACTTCACATATGTTTTTTCCAAAGATAGAAACTACAGTAAATGACAGAAACTATCACGTTGATGTAATTTCAAGTGTTTGTTTTCAAAATAAGTTTGTTTTTAGTTAGTTATTTGATATTATAAAAACGGTGCTGTGACATCATGATTGACAGCTGTGATTGACAGGTTCTCTGAGCGAAGTAGTTACTGAAGCACCAACAGAACTTTTTTCGGGATCTTCGGAGGACTGAGGAGATTGGAGCTTTAAATTTAATATCTAAATTTCTATAATTAAGTGCAGGGGCGTGTGCTTGCGATTGATTCAGCGAGAGTGAGGGCGGGGCCTTGATTTCGCGGCTTTACTTCCTGCTCACTACTGCGCAGGTCTGGTCCCGAAATCGCAACTGCGCAGACACAAGTCCCAAGATGTCAGCGCCATATCGGGACACTGGCAGCTTCAGTTCTCACCAATGGAAAAGAGCGAAGGGGCGTCGTCCATCTTTTTTTTACAGTCTATGGACTGGAGTCATGTGGATCACTTTTATGCTGCCTAAATCGTACTTTTGGACCGTCAAAGTGCTGGCACCCATGTACTTCCAATAAACCTGGTTTATACTTTGGAAGAAGCACCCTCGGCGAATGAAGCTGGCGCTTAAACGCAGCAGCATTTTAAAAATTAATTAGTTGAGGTAGACATCAAGTTTCTGGTGGATGACACAGCACGTAAGCTGTCACTGTCATAAAAACTACAATCGCTCTCTACGCATTTGTCATGGCTATGCTGTCTTTGTGGAATTTGTGATGCGAATCATATATAAATGTATATTTCTGCACAATCTATTTTAGCAACCTAAGCAACTCCTCAGCTGGCACCTGCAATTGTAAATAAAAAGCATCACGTCCCAACAACACGCACAAATAGTTTTAACCAATCATCAGTACTCTTTGACCAGCCAAGTTCTCTTGGGTCAAGAATTTCAAAGATGTATGCCAACAGGAGAAATCTCACCAAACGAACACATTGACAGAACAAAAACATCCCTGCACGTCCCATTCACCCAGAAAGTATAAATTAGCCTAAAAATCTTCACAAGACAGTCAAACACATCTGGGATGACATCAGGGTAAGTGAATAATGAGAGAATTTTCATTTTTGGGTGAACTATTTGTTAAATTGTATTTAACCCAGAATATACACTCACCTAAAGGATTATTAGGAACACCATACTAATACTGTGTTTGACCCCCTTTCGCCTTCAGAACTGCCTTAATTCTACGTGGCATTGATTCAACAAGGTGCTGAAAGCATTCTTTAGAAATGTTGGCCCATATTGATAGGATAGCATCTTGCAGTTGATGGAGATTTGTGGGATGCACATCCAGGGCACGAAGCTCCCGTTCCACCACATCCCAAAGATGCTCTATTGGGTTGAGATCTGGTGACTGTGGGGGCCATTTTAGTACAGTGAACTCATTGTCATGTTCAAGAAACCAATTTGAAATGATTCGAGCTTTGTGACATGGTGCATTATCCTGCTGGAAGTAGCCATCAGAGGATGGGTACATGGTGGCCATAAAGGGATGGACATGGTCAGAAACAATGCTCAGGTAGGCCGTGGCATTTAAACGATGCCCAATTAGCACTAAGGGGCCTAAAGTGTGCCAAGAAATCGTCCCCCACACCATTACACCACCACCAGCAGCCTGCACAGTGGTAACAAGCCATGATGGATCCATGTTCTCATTCTGTTTACGCCAAATTCTGACTCTACCATCTGAATGTCTCAACAGAAATCGAGACTCATCAGACCAGGCAACATTTTTCCAGTCTTCAACTGTCCAATTTTGGTGAGCTTTTGCAAATTGTAGCCTCTTTTTCCTATTTGTAGTGGAGATGAGTTGTACCCGGTGGGGTCTTCTGCTGTTGTAGCCCATCCACCTCAAGGTTGTGCGTGTTGTGGCTTCACAAATGCTTTGCTGCATACCTCGGTTGTAACGAGTGGTTATTTCAGGCAAAATTGCTCTTCTATCAGCTTGAATCAGTCGGCCCATTCTCCTCTGACCTCTAGCATCAACAAGGCATTTTCGCCCACAGGACTGCCGCATACTGGATGTTTTTCCCTTTTCACACCATTCTTTGTAAACCCTAGAAATGGTTGCGTGTGAAAATCCCAGTAACTGAGCAGATTGTGAAATACTCAGACCGGCCCGTCTGGCACCAACAACCATGCCACGCTCAAAATTGCTTAAATCACCTTTCTTTCCCATTCTGACATTCAGTTTGGAGTTCAGGAGATTGTCTTGACCAGGACCACACCCCTAAATGCATTGAAGCAACTGCCATGTGATTGGTTGATTAGATAATTGCATTAATGAGAAATTGAACAGGTGTTCCTAATAATCCTTTAGGTGAGTGTACCTTTATTGTACAGATTGCATTTAAATGTCATTTTATAGATAATTTTAGTCTTGAATGTGCTATATTTTTTGTTTTTATAATCTTTACACCTTCATTTCTCACTGAAAATTTCACATTAATTTGTAGCCTACTATTAGGGGCCATTTAGACCAAATGTGTTTTTGTGCTAGCTAAATGTAGATGTAGCGCAACAAACAGAACAGTATGCATGCAGCTGTCTTGAGAAACAGCATCTAAAAAAAAAAAAAGTGTCGCTCCAGCACGGAAAGTGGAAAAACCGCTGGACGCAGCGCAACAGTTAAACATGTCCATCTAGTGCATGTTTCCATAGAAAAACAAACACAAAAACTAAAAAGCGAAGATAGGTGGAAAACAAGTTTGGTGTGGACATTCCATTAGCATGTTCGCCATTCGAAATCTATCCGACAACAATGTTGTAGTATTTGAATTCTGAAATGTAATTGGGCTTTTCTTTGTCGATTGTTGCATATGACATTGCATATTAAAATCTCTCTCAGTTTTATAACTTTTCTAACATGGATACACATATTAAAACAACATTCTTACCAACACATCTTTGCAGATATCCCGCAGTTCAGACTCCACTTTCTCCCGGTATTCCTTCACCATCACCAGTTTCTTGTCATTTCCCTCGGTCTTCTGCTCGATGCTGGAGATAACCCTCCACGCAGACCTCCTAGCGCCCACCACGTTCTTATAGGCGACCGATAGCAGGTTTCTCTCCTCATTTGACAGCTCGGTGCCAGCTTCAGTCACCGACTTCATACAGGCCGCCATATCATCATAGCGCTCTGCCTGCTCGGCCAGCTTCGCCTTCTGGATGAGCTCTGTTCTGTCCATTCTGCCGCTTTTAAGTCTGTGAGTGTTTCTAGGTCTATGGGACACTCGACTGATCAAAGGACGGAAATGAACCGCTGCTTAATCCTTAGAGAGGCTGAGGAGGAAAGATTGTGAAAGTCAGACTCCATGCATTATTTAGAGATGCGCTTCCATGTAAATGTTACACATACATTTTCTAAATACAGAAAAAAAAAGATCAGCGGAGACACACATGTATGCATGCATGCCTGTCAAGGAAATGTTCTGGTCATATTTAACCCTGAATCAATACAAATATAAAAATCGCATAAAGAAAATTAGGCCTACATTTAGAACGTTTAAAGAGATGTTTCATGCAAATAATGAAAAATTCTCTCATAATTTACTCAGCCAGCCCAGAGGTGTATGAATTTCTTTCTTCAGCTGAACTTAAAGAGTTTTAGAAGACAATCTCAGCTTTGTAGGATCATTCAATGCAAGTTAATGGTCAAGCTCCAAAAATCACAATGGCAGCATAAAGGTAAACCACACGATACATGTTTTCTGAAGCGATGCAATCACTTTAGGTGAGAAACAGATCAATATTTCAATCCTTTTTTTAACTATAAACCTCCATATTCACTATCAGAATGTTAAACTTCAATATTGATCTGTTTCTCACTCACACCTATCATTTAGTTTCTGAAGACTTTTAATTACTGGAGTTATATCAGGGTATCAGCAGGTTCATAGGAATGAAATGTAAGACTTAAGGCCAAATAAAAATAAAGATTTAAGCCCAATTTCACAATGGAATTTGTTTTTTTATTTAAAAACACAAAATAATTCATTTGAAGGTCAATAAAAAACCACTGAGGCTAGTTGGATTTCTCCAGACATGTTTATTTTATTAAATTGTGCATTAATGCGTTTTCTTTTTTAAATAATATAATAATACAAATATAAACTCTAAATTAATTCAAGTGGTCATTTTTATTTGTATAGCGCTTTTCATAACACAAATTGTTTTAAAGCAGCTTTCCAGAAAATCATGCTTTAACAGAAAATAAAGCTTCAATATCTTTTATGTCTTCGTGCCATAATTGTCCGGTTTGATAAAAACATGATGGTAAATTGTGCCGTAATATGAATAATTAAATAATGATGTAAATAATAGAATAATTAATTATGAATGCATGTAGCCTACATTATGGCCCTTCTCTTTAGTCACTAGTTTCCCAGCAAGATGTGATGCAGTCATGTGCTGAATTACATTTATATTGTTTTTCTTGGCAGATACCTTTAACACTCTACCTAACATCTCCTTGTTGCCAGCTTTGTTGATTATAAACAGGAGCGATAGTTTTTATTGCATCACTCGCTTAAAGAGACACAATATAACACCATTTACATAACGGATTATTAAGGTTTATACATCTGTAACATCACAAGTTTAGTACAAATGCACTTAAATGTCCTTCCCTGCATGTGCTCATACTAAACTCAAGCTTGAGCTGCAAAATGCTGGCTACACAAGAGAGAGAGACAATTTACTCACACAGAATCTGTTAAGCATCTCCTCTATTTATGCAAAACACCAAAAGTTAAGACCTCCACAAACTAAATGTAAGACTTCTTGTCATTTATTTAAGATATTTAAGACATTTTAAGGACTTAAATATAAAAACAAAATTACATTTAAGACTTTTTAAGGGCCCACGTGTACCCAGCATATATGGATTACTTTTATGCTTGAAAGGTCTGGTCACCATTCACTTGCATTGTATGGACCTACAGATATTCTTCTAAAAAATGTTGTGTTTGGCTGAAAGAAAGAAAGACTGAAACAAAGTCATACACATCTGGGATGGCATGAGGGTGAGTAAATGATCACTTTATGCTTTTTTTTTCCATTGTGAATTTTTCAGGAACTTAAGCACATTTTATATCATAATATGTAAAATGTGCACGTCTGTGTTCTGGAAGTATTTTCCCATAGACATTTAATTAAATAGTTCATAAAAGAGTTGTAAGCCATGAACCGAACCAAACCAACCATCTCCGAGGTGAATCACATCAAAACTTAGTTGAGGCAAAAAAGTATATGAAAATGACAAAAAGACAACAGTACAATGCTGTGTACTTACCGTCTTTCATGAAGGCACAGACTACAATCCCTCGAAGCAATTTGAATGATGTCATTGAATACAAAAACGATAGGAATATATAAAACTATTGATTTTAGGTTGTTGATTTTAAGTATATTAACAATATAATTTAAGTTTATTGCAAAATATCAAGATATTTCCACACAAATAGATAAGTAGTTTATGAATGAATAGACACGGACTCAATTACATCATTCACAGTACGTCAAAGGAGTTGGCGGTCGCTCTGAGGCACGTTTCACAGGCTTCGTTACCCGCAGTTCTTTGATTGGTGTATCATTCTCTGCTGTAACATGGGTAATGTAGTTGCTTACCAAGAAAAAAATTATCTCACCCCAATTTGGAATGCCCAATTCCCAATGCACTTCAAGTCCTTGTAGAGACTCGCCTCAATCAGGGTGGCAGACAATGAATCTCAGTTGCCTTCGCGTCAGAGACCGTCAACCCACGCATCTCATCACGTGGCTTGCTGAGCACATTACTGCACAGACTGCAGAGCTTGTGTGGAGGCTTCACACCATCCACATACAACTCACCCTGAGCTCCACTGAGAGCAAAGAAGATTATAGGGACCACAAGGAGGTTACCCCATGTGACTCTACCCTCCCAAGCAGCCAGGCCAATTTGGTTGCTTAAGAGACCTGGCAGGATTCACTCAGAGTCAGCACACCCTGGGATTTGAGCTTGTGAACTCCAGGGGTGTTAGTCAGCGTCTTTACTCTCTGAGCTACCCAGGCCCCATCAAACATGATTTTTAAAAAATGAAGTTGAAATAATGCAGATGGATCAATTAGTTGAAATTGAAAATCAATTAGTCTATGGGATAAATTAATTTGACTTCCTGAACAAGATCGTTGTGCTCTATTGACATTATTGTAACATGTCTGGACATCTTAAGCTTCTTTGACTATTTCCATTCTTTTCAATGATGATTTTCATAAGTCATTTATACTGCAACAAGATTCCACTGTACAACATTTTTTTAGGCAGTTGGCACTACCAAATGTGTACTACTGTGCTGTACAGATATTTTACAAATTAAATCATTTATCATCCACACTGCTGAATATCATAATGAGCATATTTTTTCACAATGCAACAATTAGGATTGGGGGATAAAATGTGCGTATCTGTACTGAAGTTAGTCACAATGTAAAAATGTCCTAAAATAGGCAACATGTTCCAAATGCAAAACATAATTTCTCTTGAGTAAAATAGGATAAGGACATTTCATGACCGTTTTCATATCACAGCATGTATGAGCATTGCAGACGCATTTCGATGCTCATAACTGGTGTCTAGGCAGGCAGCTCACTAGGTTTTAAGACACGATCTGTATGTATATATGTATGTATATGTGTGTGTGCGTGCTGCCCAACACATCTGTCAGTGCACTCCGAACAGCCCCGCCCTTCCCCAAACTTACACATTTTCAACCAGGACCCATTAGTTCGAAATACCTTTTATAGGACATTATCGTTCAGTACACCGATCATTTGTCAGTCCATTCGAATCAAAGAGATCCAGTCTGATTTCCGTAGCAGTAAATGTAGCTGGCTCTCTATACAAGGCATTATTTCTACCACTATATATGCATATTAACTTATCTGAAGTCATAACAGCTCTATCTAGAACAATTGAAAGCAAAATAAATATTTAAAACACATTATTAAATTTGACTTAAGCCATTTTAGCAATCTGGCGACCCGCCTTAACATCACAACCATGGGTCTTATCGTGTCCACTGCACGTTGTCCTGTTTTAAAACAATAATATATAAGTAATTGTATGCGGACTATACAGATGTTGCCTATAAAAAGGGGAATATGTGTTTGGTATATTTTGTTATAGGCAAAACAACCTTTTTCCTGATCGATTTGGACGCAGCCCCTCCTGCCTCTCAACCGACTAGCGCGATTATATCGATGACACCGTCCACTGCAATGACATACAATGTGCTAAAATATCTGAGCACATCTAATAAACAGACACAAACCCTCAAAGCTCAAATGTATTAGGTTGTATCTCACCTCTTGATCAATGGTTGTCTCCACCGGATTGATAGCCTTTGAGCTTGGATGGTTAGGGGTAAAATGTAGTAGAAAAAGACAATCGAAAGTGTTTGCGCTGGACGTCGCTAGTCCCGCTGGTCGACCAATCAGAACGCGCGTTCCCCACCTGTCACTCGTATTTCTTCAAATGACCATCCAATAGCTGTGTTTCGCGGGCAATGGAGGCGGGAGAACGGGAATAAGTTCGGTTTCCCCGTAAACTCGGACTTGTAGCCACGGGGTTTCCTGCAATTAGAGCAAGGGGGATGACGTCACTATTGCTATGGCGATTCCTCCTACTCATCCCCAGCATCACCATCAGCATCATGACTGTAAACTGGATGCAGCAACAGCAGTTCTAGCCGACTAAGACCCAAAAGTCACCTCTGATTAATCAGATCATTTGAAAGATAATTGGTTTGGTTCTTCTCAGGGCCAGTTGAGTTTAGCAGTTAGATGTGATTAGGAAAAGTCGATAGTGTTTAGCTCATTGTAAAAGATGTCATTACATAGTGGGTTTAAAGTGAAAATATGTATGAAACATAACTGGAATGTTTTAGATTTTTAGAAACGAAATAGAAAGAAACAGAAAAATCAGAGAGAAGATAAGCACGGACAGGTAATGTAAAGTGGGATTGCAGTGGTTGCATATGGAAAGTTGAAACAGAAACGTAGCACATTTTCTTGGCTTTGGCTATACACATACCCAGTGTTGGGTATAATTAGATTACAAAGTAATTAATTACAGTAATCTAATTACTTTAAAGAACAAAAAGTAGTATAACACACTACATTTTTTTATTTAAGTAATCAATCTTTTAAGTACATTACTTGGGTTACAAATATTTATAAAAATAGATTATTTATGAGTAATACAATTAAAATGTGAATTTATATGTTCATTTCTACATCTGTTTGTGATTCTGTGACAGCTGAAGTGTGTGCAACAATGAACAAGGAGAAAATAAACATTATTTTGAATTTGTTTAAAATTATTTTTTACATTTTTTTAAACAGGTGTTTTAGAAAGTAATTTAAAAGTAAAGTAATTAGTATGTGATTACCTTTTCAATGAAGTAATCAGTAAAGTAATCTGATTATAGTTTTAGAGAAGAAGTTAGTCATTTGTAGGGGATCACTTTTTCAGGAATTTACCCAACACTGCATATACCAGAGTATTGTATCATAAAATGTGTTCATCAAATGATACATACATTTCTTTTTCTTGTTTGTGCATGTTTTAAGCTCTCCAAGTCAGTTTAATGTGAGGTTGGCTAAATAAATGACAGTGAGTGAAAAGTCAGGGTGGGCTGAACAGTTGGAGGGGTGGGTGTGGTTACCAAGGTGGGCCAAGCTCAGAATTCCACCTGTGGAGTCTAGCCTACATACAAGTTTTGTCTGTACAGGTAAAAGTGGTTTTCTTCACTCACAGTTGTATTTTTTTTGCCATAACTTTATTATATACAGCCCACTCACAGAAGTAAATGTGACGCAAGACAACATAGTTGGTATAATTGTTTCCCAATAGATAAAAATGATGACAGACTTATGCAGGACAGCCGATTAAAAGATTAGAATCATGCTCCCTATTACTCTAAGCAGGTAATTTATCAGATCCTATAAAATGTGTTTAGGAATTGTAGCTTTACTTCACCTTTCTGTACACCAGGAGCTAATCTATATCAGAAAGAAGCAGTCATTTCACACCCTGCACTGGAAAAACAGACTGATCAAAAATAAGAAAACTTATTTAATTCCCTTTTAAAAGGTTATTGTTAACCTAAAGCAGGTCACATCATGTCTTAGGACCTTACAGCCCATGCAACAAAAAACAAATAGAATTGGCTGTGGTTCTTCTCATATTTGTATTTCTTTGTAATATAAAAAAAAGTACATACAGTACACACACAGACACACACACACACACACACACACACACACACACACACACACACACACACACACATATGTGTATATATATATATATCAATCAAAATAATGTGTAAATGAGAAACATTTCAGACAAAATTTGACCAGTTCATTGCAGGAACAATCATTGCAGGAACAATCATTCAACTCAAAGACTGTCTGGACAGCTGTAAACACATACACGCATAAAGATAGAAACAATGAAGCATCCCAGTGCAGTTACACTAAATATCAGCACTCTTAGAATGCCATTTCAGATTAGAAGACCGGAATTAACTGTTGTACAGTTCAATTTGTATTTAAAGCAAACCAATATATTTAAGTGTTTTCAGTTGTGAATGCTGTGTTAGTGAAATAAGCAGCTGCATTCAGCAACAGCAATGGTGCTGACACTGTAGCTCACAGGGCACACTTCTACAGTCACACTGCCTGAGGGGAATCAATATGTGGTGTCAGTGTATGACAGAGAGGAACAGAGACATTTGATAACATATGTCCTGAAAATGGCTGTCTGTATATGTATAGATGTAGTAGTGGTACCGCAGTGTTCTGTTGTTGTATACAGAAACAAAAGGCATAACATAACAGAACATTAAATACAAAAAAAATCTCCTATTTGTTTCAATTTGCATAGAAATACATTCAAATAACACTTAATTTTATAATGTACTATCCCAATCCAGTCGCATGCAGAGCGTGCAGTGAACTGGAAATTCCCTGCCCAGTTTCAGCAACTGATGCAACAAAAATGATTCACATACTGTAGACCCAACACAAGTGAATTGTTCTCAGCGAAATCAATTTGAGACCAAATGCTGAAGAATTCTGTTGCATTAGCTCATATAAAATAAGTTAATTGAGCAAGAAGTGACACCATCTGTTAGAAGTCTGTATCTATTTGAACATTTCATAGCAATGTGATCATATTACGTTTTGACGACTGTACTGAATGTCACTTGGCCTTATCATTAAGTTCTCATCTCCAACATAAATGTATTAAGTGGATTTCAAGTGTACTGGTTTAATATTTTAAATAGAGCTGCTTTCCCTTTTTTCAGTGCACACAGCACCAAGCTACCGTAGACACACGCATGTCTATATTCAGTATAACAGCACTCTTGTTCGTATGATATTGTGGAAATATTTTTAACAAATGCCACAAAGCCGTCCAGTAACACTGTGAACAGTTTAACTTGCACTGATGCACTGATACCAATTTTTGAAAACTGATACAAGGACCAAGTACCTAGTTTTAGGGATCGGGCAAGTTGTTATGTGTTTTTATATGTATGCCATTCTATTTGTATTTGATATGTTGATATACTGTATCCAATAATACATTTCAGTCATTAAAAATGGCAATTCTGGACTATTTATCAGGGTGTACCAAGCTTACCTTTAAAAGTAACTCAGCTAACACATACAATACATTGTTTGTGCTTTAACATATTTTTCTGGTCATTCACAGAGTGGGCATTACAGCCTTAGTATTGATTGATTGTTTTTGGTTTGTTGCGTTAAGCCTGACAAAGTTCGATGTTCATTTGATTGCTTTATCCTGGGATGTTGTTGGGATAACTCCTATCCCCTTTTCCTACCTCTTGTTTACATATAACACATGATTTTAGGAGTTGCGGTGATTAGGACAACAATGACTGTCGGTGAAAGTCTGGCGAAATGAAAGCGATCTTTCGCTCTCCCTCAAACACAAGTGTAGAGATAGATAGAGTGATGCATTTATCATGTGAAAATAGATATTTTATTTTTAGATTTAAATGGTTTAAACACCAAAATATTTCTCATGTTTTCAAAAGCGCCATGTACAGCATATGCAACCACGTCAGTATGTTAATTTACATGATGATACCGATACCAAGCATGAGTATTTACTGCCCGAGTAGTATCGGTGCATCTCTAGTTTACCTGCATAAGCAGGGACTGGTTGAACACAACCATCCATCTTAAATTAAATTAGATTCTGTTCTGATTACCATATGAAAAATACAATAACACTGTCTCAGTGGATACATTAAAGGCCCTGGTGAAAGTGCTTGCATCAACAACCAATTGCTTTTCCTCTGTAAGTGAGCAGACTGGGGGGATAGAGCTGATCCATAGGTGGGTGGGCTTTGGGAGTTTGTGTAGGCAATCTGATTGAATGAGAAAAAGGTGTATTTCATACTCTGCATGGCTATGTGTGAGTGTGTAGGAGTGAGGGGGATATAATTGGCCCTTGGCACACTAATTTTCTGTCCTCTTATCATTGTTATCATTGTCGGCGAGCATGATCCATGTGCACTACTACGCTGCCTTAACAAAACTTTTTCCTGTCCTTTCTTCTGCTTGCATCATTTGTTCGTGATAAAAAGTAATTGTTGGACATCCCAAAGCCTTCCCACATGCTCAATAAGTTAAAATGATGCATATATTGCCAGCTTTCATTTATTATGGTGACACTACATTTATTTATTTTGATGGATCAGTATCAATGGCAAATTCTTAAACCTTTACTTTTGAAATAGTGAGTATTTTATTTTTTACAGATTGGCCCCATTCACTTCCATTGTAAGTGCCTCACTGGAACCCAGTGAGGTTTTTTAGGTTTTTTTTTAAAGAAAAAAAGGTGAAAGTTAAAATTATTTTTTGTGGTAATCAACATTATGCCACAAATGCTGTCGATTGAGCTTAACTTGTAATTAACCTGGAATATTCCTTTAAGAGACATGTGTTCTTCAGCAGCTACAACAACAAAAATAATAGCAAAAAAAAAAAAAATACTATAGACTTGACTTGTAAACATGTCTGCCTATATTAGAACAATCAATTTCTATATTATATTGCCACCATATCACTGCTTTCTGAATCAAATTTACCCATTTCAGTAATTGTCATATTGAGTAACATAAGCATAGAGTTTCCCACTGTGACTCATTCTTTCAGACAGACTGGAACAAGGTTTAAATTGGTGTGTGTGTGCGATGAAGGGAGAATCCGGGCATGCCCGGCAAATTAACAACCCCAGCTGAACATGTCACTCTCCTCAATATAATTAGTAGAACTGTTGCACTAACGTTAAAAGCAAATAGAGATATCAGTTCCAGAGCTCCAGAAGGACATATGGAGCTATTAGGAGGGCATATAACTTGTGTGAGAGGCAATAATCTTCTCTCTGTACAGTGTGGAGGTGGAGAGCTGTTATGTAAGAAGTGGGTGTCCTCCTACTAGCTGCTGTAGATTTGACTGCACAACTCTGGTGTGTGGGATGAAGTGCTTTTGTCCCTTTTTACTCTCTCTCTTCCTCCTTGGCCTTCCCACCCCCTCTTTTATACTTACTTTCTTCAAAACTCTCGTGCCAAAGGTCATGACTGAAATGCATAAAACATGCACACACTTACAAACATCTATCTGAGAGGAATTCTTGGAAACCATTGTTGTGCTGTATCAGCAACAATGCTTAGCAACTGCAGGACAAGATACAGGGAAGACTGAATGGATATCTGCAGGGAAAAGAGAGGCACACATTGTGTAAACAAAAATAAGCATTAAGGGCCATTCAGACAGAACAAGTTCTTGCATTGAAAAAAGCTGGATGCAACAAAATGAATATATCAAAGAGCAGGTGTCTCAATGTGCTTTTTGAAGAGCTGAAGTTCTTTTTAACTTGACAAGGCATCAAAGTCATACATTTACACCTCTCATCCACACAAGAACAGCATTTTCCTCCTATGAAAACAGAGGGTTTCGAAAACGCTCTCACCCTTACAAAAATCGAGTTCATGGTAAGTTTGTCGCAGATTATTGTCACTGATTATTTTCACATGCAAATAAACTTTGCTGTAAATAGTCCATTGTTGCCAAATGTTTGCTGCAGGTTCACCACTACAGGTGAAGATCTGCAAACTTCTGGCAAACATTTGAGGTGAATCAAAAACTCATTTGCATGTGAAAATAATGAGTTGGAAATTTGCAACAAGTTTGCAGCTAGTTTGCCAGAAATCTAGATATTTCATAATGGCCATACTTTGGGAAACGATGATGTTTCCATTATCGGACCAAATCAGGGTGTGCTAGTGCATTCCAGGGCCAGTTACGTTCCCACTGTCACTTCCGAGGCTTCATTGTGTCTCCTCGGGCACAATGAAAAATGCACAATGGACAAAGCGGTGCCCAAAGAAATAACTTTCCATGGTTTGAACTCATGGATGGTGTGTTGGGACATCATCCCGCTGTTATTGGAGAGAACACTCGGGACATCGTGGCAGTTACAGTCGAATGGTTGTCAATGCATTTGGCTAACTAGCTCAAGTTTAAAAACAATATAAACTCAATATTCTAGATAACTAGATAAAATGATACCTCAGCTTGAGCTTTCCTCTTGGTTTTGAAATGGGCTGGGTGTGTGATGTTGGCACCAGAGCGCCGTGTTAAGTCAAGTCAAGTCAAGTCAAGTCAAGTCAAGTCAAGATTTATTTCTAGAGCACATTTAAAAGCAACAGAGTACACCATAGTGCTGTAGTAAAATATAAAACATATCAAGAAGAAAATCTAGAAGCAAATACGCAAGTGACAACATTAATATACACATGTGGCATACAAAATATACAAAAAGGTGGCCGAGTTTGGAGAGGCATACTACCATACTACTCTTACTATTTCTACCATAAACCGATATGGCAGAAGTAGTAAAAGTAGTATGGTTGTATTCCATTCTCAACTCGGAATGGAATACAGCCACCTTTTTGTCACTTACTGACATAAATATGCAGTCTCCAAAAATGTCACTAAACAAACCAGTGAATGAATTTGAAATGAACATATTTATCAGAAATTAGAACAGGCTTACCAGTCATGACCAGCCATCTGGGTTTAAACAAATGTGTGATGTTTATGGCTGCCCCCTCATCTCACACATACACAACATGTTGAATAATTCTTAATTATGATGCTTTTTTTTTGTCTCAGATATTGATCACTAGTTCCTGTAATGTTCTTTAATCAGAGCATACTGAACATAAAGTGTGACATGGTCATGTATTCAAATATGTATGAGAGAAAAAGATAAAGCACCCAAATGCCAACACTGACTCCTTTTTCTCCAAGAATCTCACTTTCTCAAAAATGCCTTTCTTGTTATGTGCAAAACACTACCCTCACAGGTTACTATAGCAAAACTCCAGGACAACCTACACTTCCCTTTGTTATAACATGTAGAGATTTATTGCACAGAACAAAACCTACAGGGCCACATCTGTTTATTGCCATGTTGTGGATTTAAATGGGGATAACCATAAACAAAATGCTCCAGGGTGTGCTTTGCCGAATTAAAGCATTGTTTATAAAGACCCATCTTAAGACAGTTAGTGCTGTTGGATTTGGTCTCAGAACAAATTTAATTCACCTAAACTTTAATTAAGCCCTTGCAGATAGCTTCTGAGAAAGGTACAAATATTTGTTTTGTATGAGTTGAGGCCTGCGAAGAAAAAACAAAAACTCCTCCCTAGATGTGTTGTGGCGTGTAGCACTTTTTTTTATAAAGTCCATCTCATTTGGATGTTCCAGTTGTCATGGAGATTTGGTTCAATAAACTGCATGGTAAGAAGATGTTACTTATATGGTTCCATGAATCACTGTTGAGCTCACTTCAACAGTGATTCAACAGTGTATCACTGACCACACCTCTCTCTGACAGCAGAGGTTACAGTTAGTGTGTAATAAATTCCTCTCAAAAATAAGATTCAGTTCAAACTTAAAAATGATGAATGGGCAGATTCCTTATTGGTTTATTGAAATGAATGAATGCATTAATAGCTGCAAAAAGACAGTTTAATGAAAATTCTATCACCCTATTGTTGTTCCAAACCTGTATGAAATTGTTATTAAAAAAGATGTTATAGGCAGAATGACAGCCTCAGTCACTATTTCCATTGTTTGAAAAAACGAAATGCAATGAAAGTGAATGGTGACAGAGACTAACATACTGTCTAACATCTCCTTTTGTGTTGAAAAAAGAAGGTCATATGAGTTTGGATCACATTTACATTTACATGTATGCATTTGGCAGATGCTTTTATCCAAAGCGACTTACAGTGCAGTTATTACAGGGACAATCCCCCTGGAGCAACCTGGAGTTAAGTGCCTTGCTCAAGGACACAATGGTGTTAGCTGTGGGGATCAAACCAGCATCCTTCTGATTACCAGATTACCAGTTATGTGCTTAGACCACTACACCACCACCACCACTCAACTCACCAACATCAACATGGTGAGTAATGATGATAGAATTTTTGGTAACACTTTATGTTAAAGGTTCACAATAATGCACTAGTTAAGCATGAAATAGACAGTAATTAATGCATAACTGGATGTAGAGTAAAGCTATCTCACCCCAAATTTACATCTTATTAAATATATTATTTTTGTGTTGAAAGAAATGCAATGAATGCTCCATTTCAGATAGCAACATATATCATATTTCAAGTTTACTTAACAATATCAAGACATTAATTAAGGCTAATTAGTATTAGTTTAACAAAGCTTGTACTAATAAATAATAATACAAAAATATTCTATTAAAGACAACTCAACCCCCAGTTCTACAGTGAAAATTTTACAGACGTTTAATAAGTTGTAAATTATGGCTAAAATACCCTTACTCTACATTCAGTTCATTATTATTTACTGTCTTATTCATACTTAACTACTCTATTATTGTGGAGCCTTAAAAGAAAGTGTTAATCATTTTCATTATTGTGGTAAACTATCCCTTAATCCCTTAGTGTTGAACACAGAGTGTTAATATTCACAGTTGTTCAGTCTGAGTTCAGTTAAAGGAAATATTGTGTGGTATGTTAGAATAGCCTACATTTGACATACCAATTTATCTTATTATAATTTGATATATTTAGTGTAATTAAATTTCACACTATGATGACAATTATACAATACAGTATATGAATCAGTCAGGATGACACGTATTTCAAACAGAAAATCATGTGTGATTAACACTGTTCTCCTGTCTCCATGGTTACGAATATGCTGGGGCCGAATGTGGGCCGAAACTAATGACAATTACACTAATGACAATCAGTGAGAAAAAAATATGAAAGTTGTTTATGTGTATGAAGTGTGTGTGTGTGGGTCAGGTTTGCCTACATTATCGGGACCAAATATCCCCACAAGGATAGATATCCCCATGAAAAAAATGGCATAGCATATTAAAGAATGTCTTAATGGCCATTTTAAAATGCAAAAAGGTTTCTGTGAGGGTTAGGTTTATGGGTCAGGTTAGGGAACATGTCATTAGTTCAGTATAAAAACCAATAGAAGTCAATGGAAAGTCCCCACCGTGAAAGAAATACAAATATGTGTGTGTGTGTAGAATGAGAAAGGTGAATGGAACTGATGTTGGTTCCATAACAGCAAGCAGCTTTAAAAAAGTATGGCAGAATTTGCATGTATAGTGGCAATAAAAAATATGTGAACCCTTTTGAATTACCTGGTTTTCTGGATTAATTGATCATAAAATTTGATCTCATCTTCATAAAAGTCACAAGTATAGATAAACATAGCGTGCTTAAGCTAACAACACACAAACCATTATAATCTCTCATGCCTTTCTTGAACATAATTTTGGATCAATCTTCCTTACAGAACTGCTTCAGCTCAGCCACATTCTCAGGATGTCTAGTTTGAACGGCTCTTTTGAGGTCATTCCACAGCATTTCTATTGGGTTAAGATCTGGGCTCTGACTGGGCCACTCCAAAAGGTGAATTTTCTTTTTTGAATACATTCTGTAGTGGATTTACATCGATGTTTAGTGTCAGTGTTCTGCTGCATCACCCAACTTCTACTAAGCTTTAGCTGGTGCACAGCCAACCTGACATTATCCTGTAGGATTTCTTAATAAATATTTTTCTCTCGATGATGGTAAGTGGTTTAGGTCTCGAAGCAGCAAAGCAGCCCCAAACCATGAAGGTCCCTCAACCGTACTTCATCATTGGATTGATGTTTTCATGTTGTTATGGGGTGCCCTTTATATGCATGTTATGCTGTTGTTCTTCCCAATTAATTTAACCTTAATTTCAACAATCCACAAAGCATTTTCCTAGAAGCGTTTTGCAGTGTCAAGGTGGTCTTTGGTAAACTTCAGGAGTGCAGCATTGTTTTTGTTTGACTTCTAGGGAGGGTAGCTTATGTTTGTTCATTATTGTAACTTAAATAGAGATCAAAACAGATTTTAAGCCAAATTTATACATAAATGCAGGTAATTCCAAAGGGTTCACATACTTTTTCTTGTCACTGTAATGACAAACCACTAATATGCCATTGTTCTGTTTATGGCCATATGCTTTTGTTTGTGTCATGCCCAGATCTGCTCTGACTACAGCTCCCTCTGCCTTTAAGCTGAGACCTTAGCAGAGAGAGAGAGAGCGAGCGAGCGAGGGACACAGACAAACATGGCTTCCAAAAGAAGAAGGAGTCAGTGCTCACTGTGACACAGGTGAGGTTGAGACAGAGACACACTTTCTCCTTCACTGTGAGAAATTTATAGAGGTGAGAGAGAAATACCTCCACAAACTATCAAACCTCATGCCACAGTTTTCCAGTTCAGCAGAAACAGATCAGACTGGGGGAGGACCATCATGCACCAGTTGCAGCAAAATACATTTTTGAGATGCACACCCTCAGAAACCAATCACTGCCTTAATGTACTTAATTCACAGTACTTTTATTTTTGTTATGTTCATAATGTCATGTTAAATGCACATTTTATTTTAAATTGTATAGTATAGTGTATATTGTTATTATAGTTTTTATTTTATTTGATTCATTACCTGGCACCTTATTTTAATTCTATCTTATCATTATTATTTGTCTTGTCATTATCTGTTTTGTGTATTAATGCTTTGGCAATATTGTATGTAAACACAATCGTGCCAATAAAGTACTTTTAAATTGAAAATTGAAAATAGAGAGAGAGAGAGAGAGAGAGAGCGAGCGAGAGAGCGAGAGAGAGAGAGAGAGAGAGAGAGAGAGAGAGAGAGAGAGAGAGAGAGAGAGACATACAATACATAAACGTAGTAGATAATGCTTACCATCTGCTTTGATGATGGGACATTCTAAGAAATTGCCCACGCAAACATTACAGCCTACATTAGTATACATATATACAAATCTAATACAATAGCTATCCATTGGGAGATGAGCCATGGGTTGCTTTCATGAATGGGTGTATGACACATACACACTTAAGCAGATGCACATAAAAGATAAAAGGCAGTACAGAGATCTAACCTACAGAGAGCAGCAGAGAACAGATTAGTTGCCTATTATCATAATATATTCACAGACACCTTGCAATCTGCTCATCAATACTGTTAGTAAGGCTTTGCAACATACAGTACACACCAGTGTGTTGCCTCATGTTCAAAAGATACAAAAACAACCTATAGCATGAAGGTGAGATAGGTTTGAGAGTTTATCTGACCATACATCTTCACCATCAGCAGTCAGTGATTTCCATCAACATTGGGGGAAGGGGGATTATTTGAATAGAACACAGCTGTGGGAAAAGAGGAACAACTGTCCTTAGACAAAGACTATTATGGTGTCCTGTTAGTGTGTGTGGTTTTTTTCATGGTCAAAGCATTGCATCATTTACCTGTTTATATTTTCTGTAATCATCAATGGCCGAAGTTAAAATTCATCCTCAAAACACAGATTGGATATGTGAATAAGATGATATTTTCATCTATAATGTCATTTTAAACATTAAGCAAAACAACATTTGTAAAGTTAGTAACACTTTACAATAAGGTTCCATTTGTTAACTTGAACAAAAAAGGATAAATACTTTTTATATTATTTATTAATTTGTATTGTGGTGGTTAGAGTTAATTTCAACATATAGTAATACATTTTTTTAATAAAAAGTTGTATATGTTAAGATTAGTTAATGCAGGGAGCATGGGGACCCTAGTTTCATGGAAAAACGGATTTAAAAAAAAATATTTGACATGATTACCGTTCAGAATTCAGAGATTATTCAGAATGATTTGATTCTATTGACAGCCATAGTTCTGTTTACAGGTAACTGTAAGAAATACATTTAATACAATTTAATTATATATATATATATATATATATATATATATATATATATATATATATATATATATATATATATATATATATATATATATATATAAAAAGGGTTGTTTTTCATTCTTCTCTGTATAGCTGCTTTGGAACTATGTTTATTGTGAAAAGTGCTATACAAATATATTGTCAAAATGTTTCTCTTTGGGTTTATATCAAACCTAACTTAGTAAAAATGTATGTTTTTTTTCACCAAATAATATTTTTAAAAGGTTATTTTGGCTTTAGTATAATGACAATATAAAATCTGCTTATTAAATGTTGCAAGCATGTCTTTATAATATCACGTTTACTATTTCTGCTCACAAAGGGGGGCCGTCGCAAGGGGAACCTCATATTTGTTGGTCATCGTTAATGCACTATGAACTAACATGAACTAACAATGAACAATTGTATTTTTATTAAATAGCATTAACAAATATTAATAAATTCTGTAAAAATATGTTGTTCTTTTGTTAGTTAATGATACCCAATTCATTAATTAAAGTTAGCAAACTGATTTGGTATATTTAGTGCAAGCTCACGCTGAAAGCGAATAGGCCAATGCTTCCACCTTGTGGCCAATAATTCACATCACAGTTTGTGCGGCTCGTGATTCTCTTCAGAGAACCATCAAATGACAAATGGAACATTCTCGAGGACTTCACGGATATGCGCGCGACCGCAAACACACATGAAGTCTACACATTTGTAATATTTGCACTACGTTCTATAGATTACAGCTTCACTCTCATTATACACATTACCTACCACTGCATTAGGTAGGCCTACCTCAAATTACTAACAAGATAAGATTTTTTGCTTACATAACAACCTGAATTCTTTACAGTGCTAAAATCATTCAATTGACCATGCTGATACAACACCATGTAGCCTAATTCCTGCAGGCTTTCCATGCATATTTACTGTATATTAACAAGTATTATTGTTTTCATCAATAACTTAGAGACCAATACATATTAACCAGCTTTCTTTTGGTATAAGAAACATAGGCCTGGCTAAGTCCCAAATGTAATAGTAGGCCTACCATTGAAACATAAAAAAAAAACAAATTGGTTAATAATATTGATTTTAAGACAAGATGTCAATCAGAGTGTTAAAATTGTAACTGGTTGGGTGCAATTATGGTTGGGGCAATTACCAATTGAAATACAATTATATTTACCATTGTATCTAATAAAAGAGCATACATAGTAATAATGTCATTGATTTGCTTATTAAAGTATTACAATCAGGGTTGGGAATGTTACTTTTGAAATGTATTCCACAGATTACAGATTACATGCTGTGAAATGTCATTTGTAACATTCCGTTAGATTACTCAAGGTCAGTAACGTATTCTAAATACTTTGGATTACTTCTTCAGCACTGGTAGATTTTTTCACTTGTTTTGACTATAAAAACTGTCAGTACAGTGAGACAAAATTACACATGTTAAAAATATATTCTCTGAAAAACCTAAATATCTTATGCAGTGTTGTTTCTAAAACAAGATCAATCAAATTGATCTTGTCGTAAGGATTCTTTGAAATATTTACAGGAAAACAATACAAACATTTCTGTGCAGGTAAAATGTCTAGAAATAGCATTTTAGTTTAGCGTAAAGCTGACAACTTACACAAGGTTTATTTCTATTTCTTCTGCTCCAAACTTACTTCAAACTTACTCGAATGACTGTAACACATCATAAGAAAGTGTTTCACCACTGTTCAAATGCACTTTGGATCACATCATAAATATGTATAAATGTTTTCCATCTGAAAGGACTAAATATTAAATAAAATAAATGACAATAAAATGCAAAGTAATCTCTTCAGTAATCAAAATACTTTTTGAATGTAACTGTATTCTAATCACCAATGATTTCAATTGTAACTGTAATGGAAAACAGTTACTTATATTAAGTATTTTAAATACGTAATCCTGTTACATGTATTCCGTTACTTCCCAGCACTGATTATATACCATTTTAAGTAGGCTATAGAAATAATTATTAATAAGAGTATTAGTTATAGTTTCCTGCTTTATATGGTACTTATCATTTACCTGTCAGGAATAACATGTATTTATAGCACAAATCTCAGCAGGGCCTAATTATGTGAAACTACTTTTTTAATTAAATATATTTATATATCAAATATATACAGCAGATAGGTCAAGAACAGTCATGAAAAATGGGATCAAAATGTTTACATATATTTGCTATTAATGTCACTTTTCTTTTAATTAAGTCCTGCTATTTTTATTTCATATAGTTACTGCCCCTGACCTCACAGCTAACATACTTTTGTTTGGTAGCTACCACTGACAATGCACATTTAAATTTAAATCTATATATAACTTTAGACAGCACAAAACAAATGTTAGACATCCAAAAATATAACTTTCATACCAGTTTCATACGTTTTTTTACTGGAAAATATTTCTACTTCTTTCAACTTTTCTTAGACCGAGAGAGAACCTTGATTAAATAAGAGTCATTCCTTTAACTTGTTGGTGATTAAAAATAATTGGTACAATCGCCCCCGTTTTCCCATACTGTGTTTCATTCAAGAATGCTGGTGTTAAGGTGCCACATGAGTGGCAAAACAGAGAAAAAAAAACACTGGCTTGTACAGTTTACACTGGATGGATGAATATATCCGTGCTGCAAGAACAGGTCATGTAGTTGTTGCAGCAGTCTGACAGTTGAAGAAACAATCCAGTTTTCTTTTGTAGTGCATTGATTTAAATCTTGAGGCGAATGGGATAGGCAGTAAGACTAGTTTAAAGGTTAGAACATGACAGGTCAAACTGGTTTTTTTTTTAGCAACAGCACATTCACATCCACAGAGGTGTTTAGATTGCTCCAGCAATTACACTGCGGTTATCTTTTCTCTTAAAAAGGGCCCATTCAACTGTCAAGGAAATCATTTTATTTAAAGGGATAGTTCACCTCCAAAAAGAACATTTGTATTTATTCATCCTTATACAGTCCCAGATGTGTATAACTTTCTTTCTTCTGCAGAACACAAACAAAGACTTTTAGAAGAATATTTCAGCTCTGTAGATCCTCACAATGCAAGTAAATGGTGACCAGAATGTTGAAGTTCCAAAAGCACACAAAGGCACCATTTGACTCCAGTGGTTAAATCTATGTCTTCAGAAGAGATATGAAAGGTGTGGGTGAGAAACAGATAAATATTCAAAATTTAGGTCACCATTCACTTGCATTGTATGGACCTACAGAGCTGAAATATTCTTCTAAAAATCTTTGTGTTCAGCAGAAATAAGAAAGTCACACATCTGGGATGGCATGAGGGTGAGTAAATGATGAGAGAATTTACATTTTTGGGTGAACTATCCCTTTAAGACACACACTGATTTTTGTTTAAGTGTTGAGTTCTGAATGTAGATTGTCAGGTTCCTCATTTTTGAGAGATTTTTCAGCACTTTTTTGAACCACTTGTTTCATTAAAACCATGGTGATGTTTTTTCTAGATATCATGGAGAGTAAAACATGTACTTACATTTACATGATTTAAGTTCATATGATATTTTATATTCTCAAGTATGGTGGTTGATGATGCTTATTACATTTTCCTACAGGTAAAATGTAGAAACTGTACGTCTTTATAAATATATTGCATATATTACAATAATGCATTGGTGAAGTACCCTGGAATTTCAGTCAGTACATTCTTATATGAAATTAACTTTATAAATGTTGTGGTTAAATACCCCTGGAGCCACGAGTTCGAATCCAGGGTGTGATGAGTGACTCCAGCCAGATCTCCTAAACAACCAAACAAGATAAATAACAAATGTATAGATCTGATGGCAGAATATATGCCAAGCGTACAGTATAATCATTACATTTAATTGGCCAATTTTCCTTTAAAGTATCTGAATCCATGAAACATTTGCATTTCAAATCAATGAATTTGCAGCAATTGCTTTACATTATCTGTCAGTGGTGTAGTGAATACTGGATTACACCGTTAAACTTTTTTAGCAATTACCTTGAATGCCGCTTTTTCCCTCTCTCTGGCACAGGTTCAAATGAAACTCTTTTTTTGTTCCACTGGGAGTCAACTTGCCTCAAGTTTTTTTTGACACGGTGAAACCCTCTTCAAATCACAATCAAGGCACAACACAATTAAAGCCTTCTCACTGTATATACATCAGTTGGTGAATTAAGAGACCACTTAGTCTTTTGTTTTGTGCTAATAATCAGAACTCTAACTCTCAACTCAGGATAAATAAAGGTACTGTAGTTCAATCCACTATTCAGATGGGATTGCCAGCAAGTTTTTTTAGACTGTTGTATGTCATGTTTTGATTGATGAGAAACTTGCAAGGATTACCAGTTGGGTGGCTAAATGAGATGAGGTGATTTTTATCTTATTATGTAGACTCAAACCTTACAAGTCACACATTGTTTCTTGCAGTGATTTAATAAAAAGGTAAATTAGGCTAGGGAATTATGTCTTAACAAATGTTTCTCCATTATCCATGTTTGTAAAATGGGTGTACTGTAATGTACAGTTTAAAAAATATTTCCTCAAAGTAATTTAGTTCTGACTTTAAATCAGCCAAGATATCATACTTCCGAGCCATAACTGACACTTCCAAACCATGCAATCCACTTCCTCTGTCATCCTCTCTTCTCAGGATTTTATGACATAATTACTAAAATAAATAGACCTTATTCACAGCAGCACCATCTTTGATTTTTTGATGGGAAAGATAACGAAGCTATAATGGATAGACTTACCTTTCCTTATCTATAAAGCTATTCAAAAGCTCATAGATCATATATAATTTCCACAGCTTTTGTTTTCTGGATTTCTTTGTCAACTGAAATGTTTTGGAAAGATAGTTTTCAATATTTGTCAGCTGAATGATACAAAAATTCTTTAAACAACTGTACAACCCATTGAAGAGACTGTAAATCTATAGATGGCAGCGGGGGCGTGGTCAAGAGTCCGTTCGGAGTGAGAGAAAGCGGTAAGGGTGGTAAGGGCCCTTACATCTGAGCTAAATGATGTCTAACACCTGTCTTTAATTCCAGTGAGCATGGGGAGAGCGACATATAAACAGCCACGCCACCGCCAGAGAGAACGACACGAGTGACTGGCGTGTCTTATTAAATGTTTATTGTGAAGCTGAAGAGTTTATATTGAAGTTTATACATACTCTGAAGCTGAAGACTCAGAGAAGTTTATGTTGACGAAGTTTGTGTGACACTGATCTGATTGAACCGAGAAAAGCTCTGAGAAGAGTGCACGCAGAGTACTGAAGGCAGAGAAATAAAGAGCCTTACTTGACTGCATCATTGCTCTCCGTCTCCTCCCTTCCATCTCCGAATGTGGAGTTTGTACACTATCCTTTACAGCCATGTTGTTGTTCCCATCAAAAATCAAAGATGGCACTGCGGTGAATAAGGTCTATTCTATTGGCCATTGCTATGCACTCGATCTTGACTTCATTTATTGCTGCCTTCATTAGCTACTGGAATTATCCTACTTTCCACTATTGAAGTGGTAATTATGAGTATGACATGTTCAAGTGCTTTGTTGTCAGAGAGAAAGGGAAACATGGACGACGCCAGGCTCATTCATTCATATTTCATGAGGAACTTTTATTTTGACAGCATAATACATATTACTCAGCATGCTGACAATAATGGAATTTTGGTCAAATACAAGCTATTTTTACAGTGCAAAAATTTACAACATGCTTCGAATGGTTTCTCACATACAAAAATTAATATGACCAAAATGCTACCAATTAGCTGTATTTAGAAAAATGAACAAAAGATGTCATTCACTACAGAAACTGTACTCTCTTATACCATGTTGAACGTTTTGAACTCCTCCCATCTCGGAAACTCGGGTATCAAAATTATCTACGAGTTTCCCAGTTGTAATTATGACTTGAGGGGTCATTCATGTGCAACTTCTGAATGGGAAACTCGTATTTAAGATTATTCCGATAGCACATGGCAGCATAAATCCATCTGAAAATAATCCAGTGGTATTAGTTTATTGACTTATGGAAGTCATATTTGTTGTTTACGTGCATCAAGAATTTACACTGATGTGTAGAACAAGTGTTAAAACAGTACTGTCTCTTTAAGATCAGCAGCAGGGACTCTCATGCCAAATTTTAGGAGAAGGGTATAGCTGCAGGCATAGCTCAAAAAGGGGCATGAGCTCCAAATAGCCAATAAAGATATAGGGAGCGCCTAATGTGACCCTTTCCCTAACCTTAACACTTTTGGAGTTGGCGTAATCCCCCTTTGGAGGAACTCCACCCCCTTTTGGTGTAACTCTGCCCTCTTTGGGAGATCCCACCGCATTTGACAAGTAGGTAGACCTGGCCGGAGAACTCCAAATGGGGTGGAATATCCAAAAGATGGCGTGGTTACTCCAGAATGGTCGTGGTTTATCCAAAAGGGGGTTGCGCCAACTCCAAAAGGGGGCATCACTTCCACTCACTTTTAAGGTTAGGTAAAGGGTTAGGTTAGGAGCTCCCTATATCTTTAATGGTGGTTTAGAGCTCCCACCCCTTTTTGGAGCAATGCTAACGGCTATATCCTTCTCCCATTTGGAGGTCTCCGGCCAGCATCTATAGAGCTGTTCAGTCGTGACGTCAATTTGCAGGTGAATCCGGAAGTCTAATTCGCCATGGGTTCCCTCTGGATTTTCTTATGTGTTTTTATAATGTGGGTTTTGAATTTATGAGTAAAATAAGGTCTGTGGTAAACATCACTTGATGATACGTGGATGTTTTATTCTGCAAAATAAATTACACACAGTCAAACTTCAAAAATTGCTTATTGAAGCTGCCATGCATTTAAAAAAAAGTATGTGATTCAATACAGATTTATAATTCACATTTTAGGTATGAAAGGGTGTAATTTATGTTGTAGAACAAAACGTCCACATATTGTCAAGTAATGTTTACCACAGACCTTTTTTTACCCATAAGTTCAAAACCCCCATTATAAAAACAATAAGAAATCCAGAGGGAACCTATGGCATATTAGACTTACGGATTCGCCCACAAATTGACATCACGACTGAACAGCTCTATGCTGGCCGGTTCAAAAACCCCATTATAAAAACCTATAGGAAAATCCAGAGGAAACCCAGGCCGAATTATCTTCCAGGATTTTGGACTACAAGCTGAACAGTTCTATACCTACATGAATTTTAGGCTACTCTCATCAAAGAGTGAAAAGATCTCAATCTCTTTTGAGAGAAATCTCAAAAATTACCAAACAGTGGCTAATCACAAACATTTTTAGTCGCATATGAGTGATGTACTTAAATTGTAGAGGTTTGCACATAGAGTAAAAGAGTGATCTTGGAATTTTAAGTGAAGGGATCGGTCTTGGGATTGAAGTGAAGATTGTGATTAAGTGGAAAATGTATATTTTTGTCCAGCCCTAGAGACAAACTTGTGAAAGAGACTCAGAGTGTCCGCAAGAGAAATGGGCACATTGTATCTCTCGCGCTTCATAAAAGTGCCTATGACTGCTCCGAAGAACACCGCTTTCAGATCTTGCAATTATTTTGAAAACCTGCTTCTTATATATTGAAATGCTGGACATGATAAGAATACACAAATATTTTTATATAAATATTGATAAATGGTTTTAAAATATTGATACAATATCATGAGAAAAATTTATTGCGATATATTGATATTCGAATGTATTGACCAGGGCCGTTTCTAGGCACAGCCGAACTAGGCGGCCACCTGGGGCACCACCTGCTGGGAAGGCGCCAAAGAGGAGGCCTCTGCCATAACCGATGGTGGCACCAATATGGATCTCGCCTAGGGTGTCATAATGGTCTGAAACAGCTCTGGTATCGACACAGCCCTATGTCACATTTGAAACCCCCTCCTCTTACAAATGAATTCACAATAGATCACACAACAAAATTATGAGTTCGTAATCTTGAAGAAACTACAAGCCTTGCAAGGACCACAAATTGTGCACAGGCATGTTGCAACATATCAGACCTGTATGAGTCATAAGGTACAGTATAAAAATAAACTAAAGCATCAAGCATAAATCATCAATCTTGTGACATTCTTCACTCCAAAAAAAAAACAATAAAAAAAAAAAACTGCAGCATTGTTGCACATGAATATAATATGGACATGCATCATAAAATTTATCATAAAAATGTAATACCTTTCATTAAATATATTCACTTATTTAATGTTTAGGGGAATCCTAAGGTATTTGACAAAACATATGATTAGGATAGGTATTCCCCTGTTTTGAATCCCTGCCAAAATCTGAAGATTTGACTGATTTCTCTGTATGTGTGCAAATTGGTCGCAATGTATAGAAATCAACTTAAAGCTGAAGTTTGTAATTCCTGCCACACAAGCACCATCAATTAGAATTGCAAAAATTAATTTTGTTTTCAAAACAGTTTTCTGAATATTGGATTCAAAACTGGGATTCAAAACCAAAATTTAAACTGGAAATTTTACGATTTTGAAAAATGTAAAACAAAGAAAATGACAAAGAAATATTTAAAATTCAACTGTATTTATAAGTACCTAATGAAATAAGCAAATTTGTGACATTCACCATGTTAAATCCTTTGTACAAAAGGTCATGTTTCCTTGCTTCCATTGAAGCACACAACATGCTCTTTGGAACAGACTCAAATCATGCTGGGATAACATGGATCACCAGGTTTTGCACAAACTTGTAGAGTCTACGTCAGCTCGAATACATGCTGTCATTAAAGCAAAATGGGGACATATCAAATACTATGAAATTCTGAAATTCATCATAATTTTTAAGTTCAACCTTCCACTCAAATTGTTGTGCTCATAATATAAAATTGGTTTTAAATTAGGAACATTTCAAACAGAAGCATTTTCTCTAGGTAAAATACTTATTAGTATTGTGTATAAAAGAATGTAGTTGTACTGATTTGTCATCCTGATAAGCTTGAGGGAAAAAAGCGAATGTTTTAAATTACTTGCCATGGCCACTTTTTGCCCCATTATTATTAAGGTAAATGAGCGCTTAGCAGATTTCTAGAAAAGCTTGAATAAGAGAGTGTTTTTTTTTTTTCAGTTCTTCTTCAACAATTCTTCATGCTGCCACACCAACATGAGTGGCAAAAGAATTGTAACGGGAGATAGATGTGTGTGTACAAGACTGATATGACTGTAATCAGTTCAGTGTATAATGGCATTTGGCTTGGAATCAAGTGAAACCTGCCTGTTCCTACCTGCCCAATTCTTTACAGGTGCAGAGAGTAAATGTTACTTCCATGACACTGCTTAAGGTCTATCTGACTGGTTGTCTTTCCATCTGTCTATCTGTGAACCATTTTTTTCCTTATCCATCTTTCTCCTTATCTTTCTTTGTGTATAACTCTCTCTCTCTCTCTCTCTCTCTCTCTCGCTCTCTCTCTCACACACTCTCTCAGGATTGTGGAATAATAAGGTCTTAATGTCACTGGTGTTATGAGGATTGGAGGTTGCATTTTGGTCTAGAGAAGTTAATTTATCTTACGCAACATGTACTCTCCTAAGTTGATGGAATGACGAAGCTTTCTTTATAAGGTCAGATGTGTGTCTAGGGTCTAAAAATTCAAGAGAGCTTGTGTCATGTCAAAAGCGCTTGTGTGAGGAGGTCAGGAGATACCTGCATTTGTTTAACTCAAGTCTAAAGGAATATAAAGACATATTTATAGGTCTAAACGCTTGAAGATAAATAGTCCAGTGTCTCAAAGCTGTCGCATGCACAAAAAGTCAATTAAAGTATGCTTTGACAAGCTAGCCTTCGACAGTATGTAGATGCTTAGCGTATGCTTTAGGTTTAACCCTAACCCTAAAGCCCAAATTGTACTTTGGTTTTGAACGCTTGTCTGCATATAGTCGAATACTAGCCTTTCAAAGTGTACTAAGTTTAACTGTGCGCATTTACAGGCAGTTGGTGCATGTGCACTACGACTGCTATGAGAGAATTTATCTTCATGTGTTAAGACCCATAAATATGTCTTTATATTCCTTCAGACTCGTTATACAAATGCAGGTATCTTCTGACCTCCACACACACGTTATTGATGTTCACATCCACTCTTATTTTCTCCTCATGTTTAGCGGTGACTACATCTTCTTCTAGCGCTTTTTCTTAAAAGCGATGGCTCAGTTGTGAGTGTTGCCACCTTGTGGACCCACTAATTATGGCAAAAAATATCAGATGCATGGAAGTTCAGAGTATGCATGATTAGAACAATTGGGCTGCATGCATTCAGTGCTCAAGCACTCTGCTGATGACGAAATTTGCTTCACGCATCCTGTACCATATACCCAGCATTCGCGTCTGACCGAAGTATACTTTGCAAATGTAGTATCTCGCTAGCTGAAGGGATGTAAAGGGATGTAACGTCAAAGGCACAGTGCGGGTAATTTTTGGGAGATGAAAATTTGCTTGTCTGTAAATCGGAACATTGTGTCATAATTTGAGTGTTAAATCATTCTGAACTCTTTGATTTAAAACGCTCATTTTGTTTACATTATATCTTTCTTACAATTGGACTTAAATCATGACTTTAAAAAAAAAAAATCTCCCAAATTGGAATGCCCAATTCTCACTACTTAGTAGGACCTTGTGGTGGCGCAGTTACTCACCTTAATCCGGGTGGCAGAGGACAATTCTCAGTTGCCTCCACTTCTGAGACCGTCAATCTGCACACAGTACAACCTGGATTCAAACTCGTGACTCCAGGGGTGGTAAGCAGTATCAATACTCCCTGAGCTACCCAGGCCCCAAATCATGTATCATTGAGATTAAAGTTAATGTTATTTGCCAAGTGGCAATTTGTTGATGTTAATTTTGGACCCTGTGTTTATGTGATTATATACATCCGGTCCCTTATCAGGCTAATTAAGCCTCCTAGAGGGATAAAGGCAGATGGCAGACGGTGGTGCGATGAGAGAGAGATAGTTTACGGACATGTCCGTCGTGTGTGTTTGTCTTTTGCTTCAGTTTGATATTAAACTATTATTTATATTATCAAGCTGGTTCTCGTCTCCTCCTTTCCGTTGAACTACGTTACATATGGGTATTAAATCTCTGTGGTGGAAAACTTGTTTGAGCTGTAAAAGAGGGCTAACCGGGTATGGCAGAAGAGCATGTTTATCCTCTATAGTTTGAGGTTGTTCTACTGGTCCTAATCTCAGTTCTTCACAATTTAACCGCCATTTATACTGGCTACAGATAGAAGTATGGTGTTTCACACGTATGAATGTTCAAATGGTATTGTCTTAAGAGGAAAGCGCTGGGTGTGACATGCTCATGTGTTAACTTGTTTGTTTCTGGCTCTGCCCATATCAAGCTCATTTCCCAGCTTCGAACGTCAAGTGTCACTGTTTAAAGTCCTTGCAGTTTTATAAGCAGTGGTCGTGTGTGTGTGTGTGTGTGTGTGTGTGTGTGTGTGTGTGTGTGTATAGTAAGAGAGAAAAATAAACACTTGATGCTTGATCTCTTGGCCTGCTCAGAGATCACTATAAACAATGGCTGATGAAATTTGCTCTGGATGAAGAACAGTTTTTCTTGAGATGTGTTAGGAACCAATATAGTGGTGTGTTTGCATATTAGTACACTGTGACTATCAACTATGCATAGGGGTGTGTGTGTTTGTGTGTGTGTCTTCTCAGTACCACACCTCTCTGTCTTATGACATGAAAACAAATTTGAGAAGTGCAAACTCTTCCATGCAACATTATGTGAAACTGCAACTGTTTCATCACAGTTCCAGGGTGTAAGTCAGCATATTGCTGATGTGTTAAAATGAGCTAGTCAAGGCACTTAAATGCCTTCACAAATCATTTAAGATCTTATTTATAAAATGCAAGAAGGCAGAGATCTATGGAGACATGGTGGTGCTCATGCAGTAAATGCCAACCAATGCCAACAGAGGCAGAGAGCCTGTGCTGCCATGATTGGAACATAGCAATCCCACCATTGGAAACAATTGGAAAGGCAGCTGGTGAGAACACTCCTAGTCCTAGCTGAATTACCGAACATAATGGTTTTCCACCATTAATGAGCCCCAGTGTTTTAGAGTTGTTTTTCAGTTTGCCACAAATAAACTGGAAGCGTCGTCCGAGGCCAGAAGGACCAATGGCACCCTATCAGTAGAGTAAGTATCATGTTTTGTTTGTTACTATAGCTACTATATAGAAATATATAGGCTATATGACAAAGTTTTCACACATACCCGAGTTCGCTGGAAAAAAACAGGCACAGACGATGAATTCAGATATTGACCCTTTGTTTCTTTCGATGGTCTGAAATCCTCAGGGGTAAAATGTTTACTGCACACCTAATATTTCAGAGAATGTAATGGTGTACTGATATCCAGGTTCAGCGCGATAAGCAAGAGCTTCAATCGCTCATAATCAAGTAGGTTTTTCCCGTGTGCATTTTCTTTGGGGATTCTGAAGTTTGAATCATCCAGGATACACACACCAAATTACTATTTTGAACACTACACTTATACAAATACAAATCTACAGCAAAGACAATTAAACATCTGTACAGCGCTCCTTCTCTTGTAAACAATGAAGCGCTTCCTGCCTCCTTCTCCACATATCGCGTGACCTCACCAACGAGCGCGCGTCACAGAGATGTGCAGAAGAGAACATTTGTAGTTAAAGTATGTAAGTATTGTTTGGTTTCACAAAATAATTAATCGTTTGGATTCAGAACTTTATTTGTCATGAGTCGTGTGGATTATTTTGATGCAACCTAAATATGCATTTTGGACCATAAAGAAATTGAGTACATTCACTTGCACTGTTTAAAAGAGGAGGCCTGAAATGCAATCCTAAAAAGCTTAAATTCTGTTGTGATGATGAAAAACTCAATACATCTTGGATGGCCTGAGGGTGAGTAAAATATCAGCAAATTTTCATTTTTGGGTGAACTATTCTTTTAAATGGGGACGCTAAAGGTTGTCCCAGGCACTGCAAATCCTGTTGACATCACTACAGTGGTATACCAACAATAACCAACAAAGAAACCGTGTAGGTATGAACTTTTCAAAATCATAAAGGTTCAATTGATTGTTTTATGAATCTTGGTGTGTGTTTGAACTAAATGGAATGCTGAATGGTTTGTTCATCAGCATTAAAGTACAGTTCCTGTGAAGCACCTTTCAAATGGTAAACAACAAACCCAAGAGTGTCACAAAAAATTTCCAACAATCATTCATGATGGTCAAAGCAGGAGCAGAACCCCAATATGTGATTTTTTTTGCATATGTTTGCATTAATTACTTTGATCATAAATACCAGTGTGTTCCAAATGTTTACTGTTAACAAAGACAAAATATCAATCTGTCAAATGGTTCACCTAACTTGAAACAGGAGTGTCTGTAATGACTGTTACTCATTCATAGGTTTGGATTTTTTAAATTAGCCAAATCTCTTGGTTGATCTGAATTTTTATGGGCCATACATTCAAAATAATTAAACAAACAAATCAATATTTATTTGATTTCAAATTAGTAAAGTGGGGAATTCTCTTTTGGTCTCAGGAACAGAATGATATTAGTTTTAGTTATGTATAAGGGGTGAAGAGATGGGTAGATATGGATATGCCTGTTGGCAATGACTAGGTGTTTAACATTTTTTTGTTTTGCTCATGTCTCTAAGCTGCAGTCATGTTTCTCTTGAGATTATATAGAAAATAAATGGAGACTTGCAACTGAGAGTTTAGAAAAAGACCCCAGTACATGGGTCTTCTCTAGAGTTTCAAAAGAGATTTTAATAAAATCACAAACTGTGTTATGATTTTCCAGGATACCAGAGCCAGCAATCAAAAGTCAGAAATTCAAATATGAACTCTTTCCGAGAACAAATAATCAGCACTCACAAAAATTGCTCTTTAGCTAAACTTGATTCAGTTGTGGACAGTGGTTCCTCATGTTTGAAATGAGTTTCCTTAACTTAAAATTACTATGTAATCTCAACACAAATACTTTGGGTAGAAATAACCTAATTGAATTGGTTAAACCCAACAAAAATATGTCAGTGTAATCTCTTTTTTTCTTTATGTACTAACCAGTAAAAGGGAATGTTAGCATGCTAAATACATGCTGGTTTGAAGCTAGGGATGGGCGGATCGATCCTAAAAGTATCGATACTTCTGATACTGGCATTGTATCGAAAATATCGATCCTCACACAAAAATATAGATTCTAAATAACAAAAATTTAACCAGGGATATTATTATTTAGTTACCATGAACAATGATCATTAGCTTCAAAGTGAAATAAAATGGATTAGGCTATATTAGCAAATACTTATGCAGGATGGGAACTGTTTGTGCTTCCTCTCATCTTAACTTCATAAATGCTGAAAGACACAAGCAGACAAGCACTTGTAACGTCGCAAGACTCGTGCAAACAAGAGGGATCAGTGTCTTGTAGAGGTAATGTTATAAAATCAGAGAAACAGCTTCTGGAGTGTAGTCTAGGGCAGGGGTGGGGAACCCTGCTCCTGGAGGGCCACTGTCCAGCAGAGTTTAGCTCCAACCCTAATCAAACACACCTGCCCTTACATTTTTCAAGTAATCAAGACCATGATAAGTGTCCTCAGGTTTGTCTGATTAGGGTTGGAGCTAAATTCTGCAGGACAGTGGCCCTCCAGGAGCAGGGTTCCCCACCCCTGGTCTAGGGTATATATATATATATATACGCCGAATGCCCTCCTATCTATTTTAGGATTTTGCGTATGCCCACCTGATAAAGTGATGATACGTGTGGCCGCTAGAACAACGAGCTTTTGACCCGGACCTTTTTCAATCTAATAACGCGATGTCGCAGCACCATGGAATGAATTATTGAGTGAATTGTGTTTTATTGTTATTATTTTAAAAAATGTACAGAGACTCTCTCAAAACACGCACGGAGATGCACTGGGGAGCACAGGCAAGACAGGCCCTGTCCCAAATGGCGCACTTCATGCAGACTTTCGGTCTCGTGGACTTAAATTGCGCGTGCTCGCTGAGTCTACGAGTCCGTAGGCCGTCCCATTTAGCATTTTAACGCTCTGAAGTGTGCTCAGCAGCGCCCCCTTTGTACCCTTGAAACGGTCTTCCGCGAAGCCCGCATAGATCCAGGCTTCACGCACTTCAAGTACCCAGGAGTCCTTGCGAAAGGCCAATCAGACAACTGGTGTGAAGAGCTTTAGCTCACGGACACAGACAATTGATAACATGGCTGAGAAGAAAATATTTAAGTGTAAGTATCATTATGGTTTTTATGACTGTGTACATTTTACCAGTTGTTACCTACAGTTTATACAAACATTATGGTCATCGACCAGTGGTTGATGTCTCAAACATAGTAATAGCGCTGAATAATAGGCTGATCGCATAACGATTCATTATATAGAACCGAATGGCAGGGCTTTACTGAGTCATATGTAAGTGAAGTATGGATATTTAAACCTGTAAATTAAAAACGACATAAAAAAAACAAGGTACACATAAAAATATAAAATACATATACATATATGTATATAAAGAAAAAGAAAATTAAACAGTAAATCAAATAATAATGACTTAATGCATTAACGAATTTTGACAAGTTATATGTTTATCTACAAAGTCAATAACATTTACTTGCTTACCCTTTCCTCCGTGCATAACATCAGCATTTGTATGCATGAAAAATAATCTTGTCTTCTACGACGTCGGAGTGTATAAATGTGATTTCTCTGCATGGCAAGCCATCTCGCAAACACAATAGTAAAAACAACAACAATAGGCAGCATATTTCCCCGAACCGAACCTGCAGCTCCTGTCCAACAATAACCACGCTTCACAATCGAGTCTGTGCCAAAAATACTTCTCAATGCGCCCTTGTGGACTTGCGCGAGGGGCCCTATAAGTCTGCACTACATGACGTCACCGAAGTGTGGACTCTGAGGAAGTCCTCAAGTCCTGAGTGTGCCATTTGGGACAGGGCCACAGACAGTTCGACTGAGCTGATCCACCAATCAGAATGTTCATTTCAGACACGATTGGATATTTGCTAACCAATCATATTTTCCGTTTCAGTAAGGGGCGGGACATTTCCAGTGTATGACACACAAGCATCCCTGGAGAAACTACAATTTGCACTGCATATTTATTTCCCTGCTAAACGTAAATATATGTATATAAATTTAAATGCAACTTATGCAATTACATTTTGTGAAAATACTCCATGTTATTGCACCCCTGATTTTTTTTCTTAACAGGTGGATCTTTTATTTTGGAACCCATTATTTTACTACAGTAATATTGTCACACTAACCATGGTTAATTGTGTAGTAACTATGGTTGTTATTTTTGTAAGGGTAAACAAAACAGAAGTCTAATAATTTTCTGTTTAGGATAAAAAATAATGACTTGAACAATGACTAAAATATTATTTTAAATTACCCATTTTATCCAAAGTAATTGCAAAAAATCGGTATCGGTATCGACGATATTGGACTTGAAATTATTGGTATCAGATCAAAAAGAAAATAAGTGGTATTGCCTATCCCTATTTGAAGCACTACAGAGTGCAGTTTAGTACCTATACTATGGTTAGAACAGCATTTTCCTAATACAGTGAGCTATCAATTTCATGTGCTACATGTACCCATCCTCATCATTAGCTTAAGTTCTGCTCTTCGCCATAATGGTAATATTTACTCTCCCAATGGAGTCCCATACACAGTGTGCTGGGAAATGGAAATTCCCTGTCCAGTTTCATCAACGCTACATTAACACTCCAAAAAGTATTCATGTAGTTCCAACTCAAATGGATTAGGTCAACATCTAATTTTATAAATTTAAATGGACAGAACACAATGAAATTAAGTTGTGACTAAATGTTCTAGAATTGTGTTGCTTTAGTTTTAATCAAGTAAATTGATCAAGCAGAACTTTAGTTTTTTTTATTTGAGAGCTAAGCAAACCTCATTCATTTGACTCTTTACTCTTACTGTACAGTATATCAACAATTGTCCCATTGCTGTCTATTTAGTATTTTTTCCTAAGAAATTTTAGAAGAAACATCTCAGACCAAGTTGATACTTTATTGAAACATAACAGAGAATTTAGTTAGGTCTCTTGAAATGAGAAAGAACAACCTCTGCACAATAACATTTTCCTATGGGCTAAAACATGCTTCAATATGAGAGAGCAGGATCTGTTTAGAAGGGGCCAAAAAAAGCTTTTTGTTAGAGCTAACATTTAATATGCAAAATATACTGTATGTACATATAAAACAATGTTTGAAAGCAAACAACACAGCCTTAAGGGTCTGACTGCATGCTAAGTTTAATAATTTACTCTGCCGTTTCCTTGTTAAGAAAATAAAGATCTGCTCTCAACAAAAATGCGTTACTAATTTGATTGGGTTTCGTGCAGTTTGTGGGACAAACATTATCTTCCAACCCTATGAGAATTATTTTATGAGACTGTAAATATCTGCATATCAAATGAACATGATGTCTTATATATTTGTGTCTGGGCGTGCTGAAGCATTACTCTGTGGTTCAAGCATGTTTCAGCTTGCTTGTTTCAACAGCTAGAGAAAATTCAAGAAATCTTAAGGAAAGCTTAAGGAAAGAAAATAATAAGTGCATTAAACTGCTGTGGAAAAAAATAGTCAGTTTTAATCTGGACACTTGCGAGCTCTAGCCAATCAGATGTCTCTTTACAATGAACACATCTCACTATCTACTGTTGAATAAATTAACTGGTCGGACCAACCCACCGGCCAAAACCAAGTTGGATGTATAGTAACATGAGTAAAAAAATACATTGTTAGCCTATTGTAACATAAAACTTAAATTGCCTATGGAAATTTATGTTGATGACTAAGAGGATTTCAAATACTTTTGTATTTTATTTTAAAAGCAGGCCAAATGGAAAGGTGAACCAATTTTTAGGTGAATAATCCCATTTTAACAATTGACTTCAGGTTGTCTACCTTATAAAAATAAGGTTGACATTACATTACAATAAATGTAATGTAATGTAATTTTGCCAAACTCACTTGTGCCTAGACATAGCGAAAATACCAAACCTTTCAGGCCATGAGTTAATTCTTCTAGGTAGTTAGACAAGACAAATTTTCACAAGAATGCAAGTCTATTCTTTGCATTCTTGGCATTAAGAAACACCCTTTGTATGTAATTGCATCGGAAAGAGCAGCATCGACATTATTCAAAATTTCAGAAGAAAGTCATACTGGTTTGCAGCAACTTGAGGTTGTGTAAATGTGACAGAATTTTACATTTGTGTGAACTAACTTTAACTTTCCTTTTAATTACAGAATCCATGAAGCAAGCAGTCTGCTGTTGTCCCATAACACATGACCTTTTTGCTGACCTCAAAGGAAAGGAAACATGAAAAGAGAGGGATAGCGTATAGGCCCACAGTACCCTCACTCTGTTGCTGTGTTTGCACTGTAAGCACATATGGCACCTTGATAAGATCTTCCTAAAAGTTTCTCCAGAACACCAAAGCTTATCCCAACAAACTTTACCACATGTCTGTTTATTGGGGATACGCAAAAAGCAGTTAGTCATTCGGGCATGTCATTTTCAGCACATAACAGAGATCCATTCGAATTTCTATATTTACTTAACATTCTGCATTTGTCTCGAGGCAGTAACTGATTAAATGGCAATGAAGAGGTGAGCTGCCGTTAGTGTGAGCAAATAGGATGTGGCTTGGATGATATGAATATCTGTATGACATCATAAGTACTTGGATAAATACGGAAAAACATTACACTTTATAAGATACATTAAACTGATGTGAGAATAAGTCCTGGCAAGTTTTAGAGGTGGTCTATATTTGCATCTTATTTGACATCCTGGTGCTCTTAAGAGAGACATGTGAGTGAAGCTGGCAAATAAGACTAACTGTCATTACCTTGACACTAACAGAAAGAGAAAGAGAAAGATTAAATTTTGTGGTATATTCACAAAATAGACTATAGGAATATGATCATTAATATAATAGAATATCTTACTAATAATTCATAATATTTCATAAATATTTCATACTCAAATACTTTTTATATACAGTCATCAAACTGGGTTCAACTTATTACTGTATGGAAAAAGGCAAACTGTAAAAATAACTTGACCACATGGAAAGAACAAGACTTATGTTAAATACTTTGTATACTTTTTTTTTACTTTAACCATCGTACCTAAACAGTACTGTCCCACATATTCACTGCTGTTAAAAAAACAGGATGAATAAGCATGCGCTGAAGTTTACATCATCTGTTTGTCATACATGTGAATGAGATTTCAATGTCTACAGTCTAATACAGGGCTTATTCATGCAGGTCGTGATTAATATGCAAGCTACTGTTACTTCCTTGTTGATACCCCATAAAACACAGTTTTCTATCTCAGATTACAGGTTTGATATATGTTTTAAAATGCAGCTCATGATACATGTTGTCAATTGCTACTACATTTATTAATACAAAATGTTTAAATATCTCCTACATTGATAAATAAATGTTTAATGTCATACTGATCTATTTCAACTAACACACACACACACACACACACACACACACACACACACACACACACACACACACACACACATATATATAAAACCATTGTGGGATTTCAATTGGTTCAGTATCATTTTGCTCCAGGTGTTTTAAGGATTTAAAATGAATGCATAGTTTTGTAGGGTGTTTTTCATTGGGTGTGAATTTGATTGTGTTTCCATGAGCAAGATAATAAACCCTAATAATTGAGCTCTCACAAGTTTCATCTGTACAATCACGTATCATGTTTAAACACAGTGATTTAGGAGACTTGACTTTGCTTTAAATGCGTACAGCACATTTTCTAACGTATCATGCAGAGTATGCGGAGATATATAATAACAAATATTGAAACATATTTAATTAGCATTTAAAGAAAAGTCCTAGTTAAAAAAAAAACAAGTAGAAATGACTTTATTAGGTTGTAACAGTGACAACAATGATTAGCTGTTGTCAGTGTCTCTAATGAGTTCCTGTAGTCAGCATACAGGTCGTGAAAGCAAATATAAACACACTGCCTGCTCAAGCAGGAGTCTCAGTGTTGGGATAACTAAACACTGAAGCAGGACTCTGAAGAGAAGTGTGTTGGGTGGGTGTGTGATGGGGGAAGGGGTTAAGAGTTTGCCCCTGTTTACAGATAAAACTGAAAACTGAATGATGGTATCTCTAAAGCCGTCTCTGGCTAAGGAGAGATGCTGTTTATTTTCTCATACATGTATCTTTCTAAGCATTATCTTCTCTTTACTGTTTCACAGTGAACACACTGATCCTTTAATCAGGGAACTCTGACTAATACATCAAAATAAAATAAAAACTTTACAGAGAGTAAAGGTGAAAATTAGAGCTGCATCTAGTTTGTTGATTTACATTTTAATTTGTTTCTTGAATTTTGGCTATTGCAAGCAAAATATAGCAACAGCTCACTTCTATTTTAGACCACTTGTTTTAAAGTATAAAAACTATATGCAAATACACAATTGGAGTTTCACGTGCAAATCAGTGTTTTGCAAATAAACAAACGAACAGATTCAGAAGATCACTGTTGTCATTTGTCCAGTGATCAGACAAACTTAAAATTAATATCATCTTTCTCTTTAACATTTAGGCAACATCACATGTAACATTATAATCATGTAGCTTAATATGACAAACATGTGGACCTAACATATATTTATCAGAATGTTAAACAGTGAAAACAAGTAAATTGAGCCACTTTCTAAACTGAGATTGAGTAAATCCTTTACAGTTAAAAGACCAAATTTTCGGTTTTGGTTCGGAATGGGTGTTCACAGTTTCCCCCCCCCCCATTGTGGTATATTCTTACAAAAATTCTAAATGAACACTTTCAGGGTAGGCCAACTTACCGCTGTATCGGTGACGCCTAATATTGATATGCAAATCGCAGGAATCTTGTGAAATGCGATCGACCTGATGCAGAAGATTTACAACGTGAAAAATCATTTGACAGCACAATAATAACAAATGTCCATGTTTGATCTATGCGTCTGTGTTGTTGTCACGTGATAACGGTAGCCTTTATCTAGAATATTATCTTAAAGTCTCATACATTTTGAGCGCAAGATTTTCCTGCAGAACCCTTGCACTAAATCAAGTGTTTCTAACCGATATTTCAGCATGCAATAGAACAGATCAGCAGCTGAAACATAAAAAAAACACATCACATAATTTAAATGCATGTCATTCATTTATATTTTTTATTCCATTTGACAACATTGCCTAGGCTACATGATTAGATCGCTTAAAAGGCATTCACAACTTGCACACAGTCTGTAGGCTATTAGATCAAAAGAATATCATATTCTTAATTTAAATAAGCTTCATGTAAATAACACTATGATTTAGAATAAGATTGAATAGTTAAATAATAATAATGCTATATATATATATATATATATATATATATATATATATATATATATATATATATATATATATATATATATATATATATATATACAGTACTGTGCAATAGCCTTAGGCACATAAGATATTTCACAAAAACATTTGTCTTAAGATGGTTATTTATATCTTAAGCTTTAGTGTGTCAATAGGAAAAATAAATGTTAGACTCCAAAACAGTTATTTTGCAAATAGAAAATATTAGCATAGAAGAACAGGGAGCCCTGCAACAGATGTCATGGCCCACATGACATCTGTATATATATATATATATATATTTAAATAATTGTCAAACTCTAAAAAGTTTGTTAGGTTTAATAAGCAAATCTGCTTTATCAATGGTCATCAAAGATCAATCATGAAGAAAAACTCATTAAACATTATTTAGTTATTATGATCCATAAAATAGTAGATAAAACACGCACCGTTAATTCCATCACAATTCCAATAGCTACAGACAGAGTTTTTCTTTTATTGTAGACATGGATGGACCAACGCAACAAGTGTCATTGAATATTAAGCTCCTCCTTTCAAGTGTAATCCAATCCAATGCCCTGTCACAGGTAAAACCGGCCCCAAATTCTCAGTATATCCAAAAAAGCGAGAAAAGCCAACAAAACCCGTTCTCATATACAGGCAATTCTAACGCAGCCCTCATCCCATCCTGAAAACGCTGCTCCTTACAAGAAGAAGGATCGGATTTACAGTACCAACTAGAAAGTCCAGTTCGACCAAAAGAGATGTCACAGGAGCATGACAAGTAAGTTCACCACTGTTGGTCCATACTCTATTTTACTGTGGCATGATCCACTCTCTAACCATCACTGAAAAAGGATGCCACAATTGACATTTTGAATAGCCTAATCATAAACTGTTGGTTGTTGTTGGTTTATTCGTTGAAAGTGACGAAGCCTTTTTTTTTCCGACTTGACTGAGCAATTCTGGAAAATATAGTGACTTACCATGACAAGCTGATTCCGCTACACAGTTGCGCGTCTGGGAACTTCAGTTCACCTGTCATGTTCAGACCTGCTCCGGTCACAGGTGTACCTGCACCTGCTGTGCGAGTTACAGGCGCCGCGCTGTATTAGTCAGACGCGCGCGTTATTTTTTTTATTCATTTATTTTTTTTTTATATCATTTTTTTGCGTTCATTTTCAATAACTTTCGCTTTTATAAATTTCGCGTCTCGCGTCTGAATGGGAAATAAAAGTTGGGGTTTTTAAACATTAAAACATTAGTCTATTTAGGCTTTAAGCGAAGGCTTCTTGTGTAGGTATTACATTTAGATCCAATCTGTGTATTTTTGGCATGGTAAGAATTGACGACACATGCTGGCTGAAAATTTCATTTTAATTCAATTAGCCTACATGCCGTAAAAAAAGAAGAAAAAAAATGTGAAGGGTACGGTTTTTATTTTTACCTCAATTATTGGGATAGTGGAGAAGGAGAGACATGAAATGACTGTGGAGAAGATGGGGATCAGGATCACGAAAGGACTCGAACTCCAGTCGCCCAGTTGCTGCTGCACCTGTGTCAGAGCGCTGCCCAGTTATTTTACCACTATTAATAAAGATCAGTTTATAATTAATCAGGTTAAATTTTGAGTACCACGTTTTGTAAGAGGAACAGTGTTGATTGAAACAGTACACCTGGGTTGGCAATTCCCTCTCAGGAACAGTGTTTAAGCCTTTGTTTAAATCTAATGCGACCTTTCAGGAAAGTTGTATTTTTCGACGGTTCACCTGTAATTAAAACGACTTTGGAGTACAGTATATACCCAAAATATTTGCCTGTTTGTCATCTCAAGCCATGGTCTCTTTCCAAGAACATCCAAACAGAACTTTGTTGATGACTGTCACCATAGCTCAAGCAACTTGAGAACCTGTATCTCTGTGAATCCTGATGAGAAGAAAAACACTATTCTTGGTTAGTGTTTGGAGTTTGGTGGATGTGGCCACAAACGCATCATTAGTAATTATGTGCTTGGTTGCCTCTTTTGTTTTAGAAGAGGGATTGTGTGTCCACCAGCATTTATTGTCCCAGGATAACGGATCTATCAGGTTGCAAAGCCAAAATCAAACAGGGAGAAAGTTAAAGAATGGCACAATTAGTTATCAAATTACTCGTAATCCATTTGCGTTAACCTACCTAGACGCAAAGCTTTGTCATAGCAACTCTATAGGGATTTATTCCACGATTAAAGGCTGTTTGTAAACGAATAAAGAACCAAACCATCATCATGTGCTTATCCAAAATAAAATCAGTGCTAGATTTAAACAAAAAAGTATTTTGGCAATGATTGAACTGAAAAACATTAGATTTAATAGAAATTTCCTTTTTATTTACAAGAAATGTTTTAAATTTCGTGGGCTGAGACCCCAAACAATCCAGCTCTGAAAAGAAACGTGTTTTTTAATAGATGCATTAAACCATCTGACTGTTTTCACATGTTCTCCCTCATCCCTCATCCAAGGTTGTTTAAGATACTCTATTTATCCTTAGTTTACTGCCAGATAATAGCACAAATTACATTCGATACATTAGAGACAAACATTTACAATCTCTTTGAGCTAGCGTTTATTTTGATAATAGATAATGGTGCATAGGATGATGATGTAATTGTGGCGAAAAGACACAGAGACCAAAACCTGTTTTCTTAATGATCTTTGCCACAGAATAGTGAAAAGTTACAAGAGATCCTTCTGTCAAGATTGACAGATCCTCTGACCTTTTACTGGTTGTCTTACTGGTAGAACCAGTGAGACATGTTGTCAAACGGGAAGCTGCGGTCTGTGCCGAGATTTGTTGCTTGGGCTGGTTTAGTCATAAGATTATGAGATAAAGAAGGCATTTTTCACAATGTCTCTTCTGTCAACTTTGACACCACCAATAATGCCAGTACATCAGAGTGTTAATGTACAACATACACCATTGTGTTTCTTTTGTCTTTATAAATCACCCTATTGGTCCACCTTAGGCCTGAAGATTTATTTAGCTGTTGTTCTTCTACTGATGGCTCTTTCTAAACTGTTTCTCACAGTAAACGGGCGTTGCTCGTGCTACAGAATGATCCAGCTTACAACCAGCGGCGACCTTTCACAAGTGACGATGAAGCCTGGAAGTCGTTCCTGGAGAATCCCCTCACAGCCGCCACCAAGGCCATGATGAGCATCAATGGAGATGAGGACAGTGCCGCAGCTCTGGGTTTGCTATATGACTACTATAAGGTATGAATCTGGGAAATGATCACCCATGGAAACATACAGCTCCAGCTTTTATCCACTCACCGACCACTTTATTAGAAACACCTGTACACCTACTTATTCATGCGATTATCTAATCAGCAAATCATGTGGAAGCAGTGCAGAGTATAAAATCATCCAGATACGGGTCAGGAGCTTCAGTTAATGTTCACATCAACCATCAGAATGGGGAAAAATGTATATCATAGTGATTTTGACCGTGGAATGACAGTTGGTGCAAGACAGGCTCATTTGAGGATTTCTGTAACTGCTGATCTCCTGGGATTTTCATGACAACTATCTCTAGAGTCTACTCAGAATGGTGGCAAAAAAAAAACATCCAGTGAGCGGCAGTTCTGTGGATGGAAATGCTTGTTGATGAGAGAGGTCAAAGGAAAATGGCTAGACTGGTTCGAGCTGAAAGAAAGGCTATGGTAACTCAGATAACCACTCTGTATAAATGTAATGAGCAGAATAGCATCTCAGAATGTAAAACATGTCAAAAGTTCAGGTGGTTGGGCTACAACAACAGAAGACTATTTGGGAACTTTAATAGGACCATAGTGTGTATCTATTGAAGTGCTAAGTGAGTGTATATTATAATGGTTACTGTTTAAAGACGTAAACCATGGGTTTTGTTCATGAAAGCCAAGCAGAACAAAGTTCAGTGTAAACTGCTCATAAAATCAATCCTATGTAATTTGTTGCGTTTAACTGAATGTGTCCGTTTATGTAAGATTGATCCATACTACCATATATAGCCAAAACGCAGTAACTACGCCAACACTGAAACTGAGAAAACTTGCATCAAAATGTTTTGATTGTCTAACTAAATGTGAAATATACAAGTTCCACATTACTTTCTCTAAAACTGAGCATAGTTGAACCAAACCCATCTGTCATAGGACTGATCATAGTCTAAAAGATCCGATTTCAGTCATAACTAAATTCTGACAAAAAGACAAGTTACTGCATTATGCCTTTGCAGGGTAGCATAGTGCCTTTTATGTCCCTTAAATTATTCTTTGACAGGGGGATGGGGGGGTTTTAGCTGTCTATGAAGTTTGAACTCGATCTACATTTATAATAACTAGATCTATTACAAACATCATATGTCTAAGTATTACATAACTAATTAAGGATGATTTGGGTGAAATCTGACTTCTTTTTAGTTGAAACATTGCTGACTTGCATACTACTAACAGAATGCCATAGTGTGGCAAATATGTTCTCAGACAGATATAATGGGTCATAAGAGGTAAGGCTGATGCTATTGGATGTGGTCAGACTAACAGAGTTTGTTTGCTTTCCCCAGGTGCCACGGGAAAAGAGAACAATATCCCAGCCAAAGGCTGACGTCCTGGGCTCTGATGTGGATCCCAACAAAAGGTGAAGCGCTTATCAAAGATGCTATAGTCAATGCCTTGTTCCCATACTGTGAAGATGAGACGCTAATTTGTCATGATTATTCTATATGTTTGAATTTGATATAGGTAATTGAGAGCATCTCTTAAAAAAGTGAATAAAGGCATGTCATTATAATTGAATCTTTTGTTCTATATTTCTACAATCTATATCTACTGTATATATATATCTATATTCTGTCTGTCTATTAATGTCATTGATTTACATTTACGGCAGGATCTTAATGTCCCCTCTCCAAGAGACGTCAATGACAGTGGCAGAGAACCGAATCCAGGTTTTGAAAGGAGTACCCCTAAATATTGTTCTTCCAGGGAACCAGCTTGCCCAGGACAAGCGATCCCTTTTCCCCATACCAGATACCACAGTGACAGTGTCCATAGCGAATGTGCCAAACTACCCAGTGAAAACCGAGGGCTCATCACACGGATTCTCCGTCACAGTCTCCAACCCTCACTGCTCAGAACAAGACAGCCATACTGTAGTGTTTGACCGTCAGCTCACCCACAACCAGTATAGCCCCAACACACAACCACGTACCCCAGATTCGACCTTCCCTGAGACCTTTAAGGATGGGACCTCAGAAGTGAGTTAAAGAGCTCTGTTCATCTACATACTCCAAACTTTCTCACACACATCTCTCCTACCTACTACCCCCAGACAATACTTTATTTACTGGTGACTCTAAAGACATAGTTGTATTCAGCCCCCTCCCTACTTTTATTTGAACATGCCAAAATAGCAGCTAGCATGTCATTATACCATTGTCTCTCTTACACAATAAAGTGCTGTATTTTCCTCTGACACACAATAGCAAGGACTTTTTTTCGCTCTCTCTCTCTCTCTCTTTCCCACTCTCATTCATGATCCCTCTCTATACCTTCTCCTTTTTAAACTGGAGGGAGGATTTCCTTAGAAATGCTGCCTCCACGAAACCTCACACACACTGGGAGCTGCATGGGAGAGCCGTTTGTTTTTTCTTTGGCTAAGCAATTAGCTTCCTCTCGCTGACCGAAAGCGCGGCAGTGTGGTGGTTGTTTGCGCTAAAGACAGGCCCTCTATCCCCTCTTTTGTGCTCTACAGGTGTTCTCGTTCCCAGGGGATCTACAGTTACGCATGGCGTCCATCACACAGGAGGACTACACCACTTTTGACACAGTGTCAGGGTAAGCCAGTACTGACTGTCAATAATAAAACTCCAGATAAAAAACATATTACCTTCAAAGATCTCCTGGGAGGTTGCAGCAGTAGTGCAGTCTAGGGCATATGCAGTCATACGCCAAATGCCCAGCTATCTTTCTTAGGATTTTGTGTATGCCCAGCTAAAATAAGTGATGACACGTATGGCCGCAAGAACAAGTAGGATTTTGACACTGTACTTTTTAAATCTACTAATGCGATGCCGCAGAACCATTGAGTTTAACATCGGCCTTTAACAAATACAACAAAGTGACACTTCCTTGTAATAGCAAACAGGGAAACTGTCATGTGTCATCTGATGATTGTGAAATAAAGGCATAGTTGTCATCTTTAACTCATTCTCTTGTAGTTCCAAACTGTTCTTTCATGGAACATAAAAGGAAATCTTAGGCAGAATGTTAGCTTAAGTCACCATATACTTTCATTACATTCCATACAATTAAAGTGAATGGTGACTGAGGTGTCATTCAGCCTAAAATCTCATTTTGTGTACAGTGGAAGAAAGAAAGCCATACAGGTTTGGGTAAACATGAGTTCGAGTAAATGATGACAGAATTTTAAGTTTTGATTGAACTGTACCTTTAAGTCTGTATTAAAAAATTAGCCCACTTTTTGCTTGGTCAACAGAAATAATTTTGAGTACACATTAGAAGCCTCCAAGTCTCTCAGACAGAAGTCAGGTGATGGCACAATGACGTACCTGAACAAGGGCCAGTTTTATCCCATTACCCTCAGGGAGACCGACAATGGCAAACTCCTGCACGGCCCCATCTGTAAAGTCAGGGTAAGATGAATATGCATGTTTTTCTGTGAGCTTTGCATGTACAATGGTCCCAAAAAATATTTGGACACTTAAGTCACACTTATGCTGCAATCGAAATGATCCTACTTCCCACTTCTATTTAAGTGGTAATTACGATTATGTCTCGTTTAGGTGCTTTGTTGTCCGAAAGAACAGGAAACATGGATGACACCAGGTTCAGTCATACATATTTCTTGAGGAACATTTATATTTTGACATATAATACATATTACTTAGTTAGCTTTCTGACAATAATGGAATTTTGGTCAAATACATGCTATTAAAACATGCATAATTTACAACATGCGTCAAATAGTTGCTGATATACATAAATGAATATGACCGAAACAGCAAGCACTAACAATTGTATGGTATGTTGTATGTTGTATGTTTATCATCATTAGCAAGCTAACAGAGTAATAAGTTTTATGGTGTCAAAATAAATGTTCCTCAAAAACATTTTCTGTATGAATGAACCTGACATCGTCCATGTTTCCATTTATTTCCACCAACAAAGCACGTGAATGCGGCTCACTTGTAATTACTCTTCAGAAGTGGAATGTAGGATTATTCCGATAGCACAGGAATGCAGCATAACTACACCTGTGTTTACTCTGCTAGCACACAAGTGTGAACTGACTTCCTGCATCAAATATAAATCACCTTGCGACCCATTGGTTAAACGTAATTGCAAAAATACTAAGTGAAGTTATATCTGCAAAAGGTCTCACTACCATATTTTGTTTGTAGATGCCACTGGGTTTGATATAACTGAAATATTACATTAAATTAATACATTTTTGTTTCCACTGTATTAAGCAGTACTTGTTTGAGAGTGTGTTTTATTAATGGGGAAAAACATTTTTCTTTTCAGAGTGTTGTGATGGTAGTGTTTGGAGAGGAGAAAAACAGAGACGACCAACTCAAGCACTGGAAATACTGGCACTCAAGACAGCACACCGCCAAGCAAAGATGCATTGATATTGGTGAGGATCTCAAAAGAGTCTCCAAACATCCTTCATCCTTTGGGCTTTGTTTTGGTTTATTGGCAGTCACATCTGAAATTCATTGACCTCAATCACTCTTTCACTTCTCTTCACTCTTCTGAGTCTAGTGTAGTTCAGGGCGATGAAAAGAGTTCAGATAGCAGACAGATATAAAGACAGTCCGCAAACTAGACAAAGTGGTGGCTGAAGGTAGGGACAAAACAAAAGGTCCAATCTGATTGAAAGACATTAGAGCCAGATATCAATGCGACCTCCACAATCAACACAACAAGTGGAAGATGAGCACTGAAAAGCATGAAAGGGAACATAGCATTAAGTTGAGTTCAATAAAGGTTGACATCTGTGAAAAGACACTTATTGATATGAGGAATAGTTACAAAATATTAGAATTTTTTATTCACCCTCATGTTGTTAAAAACCTACATGACTTTTATTTATTTTGTGAAACACAAACAAATGTTAGCCTGAATACCTCAGTCATCATTCACTTCATTATATGGAAAAACATTTACGTAAATGGTGACTGAGGCTGACATTTTGCGCTCCTTTTGTGTTCCACAAGAAGAGAGAAAGGCATATGGGTTTGGAACAATATGATGGTGAGTAAATTATGACAGAATCTAATATAATGGTGAACTATCTTTTTCATAAACCTAATAAGTATACACTGAAAAAAAAAGTAAATAAAGCAGAAAAGAATAAGGATTTTCTACATTGAATAAGTTAGTTTAACTTAAAAATATTGAGTAAATTCTACATATGTACTCAATTCAAACTACACAATACACAAAAAATAATGGTTCATTTTTCATTTCTATTCAGACAGAGAAAAAATAGTGTGACCACAAACTTGGTAAAAACAGTGAATTTAAATACACAATCCAGAAATAATTATATCCAGAGAACATAGAGGGGTTGGCAACCCAGAGAAATTATTCATTGTCATTTTCACATAAATATGGAAAAATCAACATTATAAACACGGCATCGACAGCAAAAGTAGCACTTACTGTATAATAAGTGGAAACTCATTCAAAACACACCCTGGAACCTGCAGATTTTGACCTCAGCGACATCGGTATACTATCCATCAAGGCTGCACGATTGACTGAATTAAGAATGAAATCGCAATTTTTCCTTAAATGGTAGCGCTTCACCGCAAAATGCTGCGTTGAGTCAGTGATGTTTGAGCACGGGGGTCCTCTAGTGGCTATAGACTAGAGGACACTTCAGCACATAATATACATAACACTTCAAGTTTAAATCATCTTGCATTGCCTTGCTGTACAGCGAAAGACGCATTTAACAGGTTCCGATATCCTTCTCTCACTCTCCATGCAAAACAAGCTGAATGACATTATATTAGCTATGCTGATTAAAGTGGTTAGGAACAGTTTTCAATTGCTATAGTTCACTCTGCTTGCTCTGTAATGTTATGTTGCTATGGTTACAAACAGTGCATTAATATTGAACAGTGATAAAAACTGACCGGAACTACACGTGCATTCAACGGTTTGAACCGCATGCATTACAGCCAATCAGAATGGAGTATTCAAACAGACCGTGTTATAAATATTATTATCGTGTTTTGTGCACCAAGTGTTGAGGTCTGGGAGTGGAGTTCAGAATCTTTTTTCTATCATCATTAAAGCAAGATGATGTTGTTTAATATAATAGATAGCATGCATTAAGCTTCTCTGTGGATGGCTTATGTGTGTTATGTGGTACATGATTAAAATATGTTAAAAAAGTATTGAAATTCTAGTACACTTTTAGAAGCATGGCTTAATTCAGTGCTATTGTTTGAGTAAAATGTACAAAGAGTTAATAAAATGAACTTAAAAAGTATAGTGAAGTAAACTTTACTAGTGTAATTCTAATTACAACCATCAAAAATGTTGTATAGCCTTTACCTGAAAATAGGGTCAGTTAAATTTTCTTGCAATTTATGCTTGGGAATGTTTTTCTAGGTTTTTATAAATGAACCTCTCTCCAAATGTTTTTCAGTGTAGTATTTTGAACTGAAGATTTTTTGTGTGTAAACATTTTTTTTTAGCTTTCATGCTTTTATCTAAAAAGCTCATTAACATTCAATTATAGTGTAAAATTGTCAGTATTCCCCTGTTTTTTTGTCTGTGACGGAGACTATAAATTATGATACAACCAAGGGCATTAAACCCCTCTCCATTTACCTGTTCTTTTGCAAAAATTAACATCAAGTTATCCACTTATTCTGTCTATACTCTTTTTTTCTCCCACAGCGGACTACAAAGAAAGTTTCAACACCATCAGCAATATTGAGGAGATTTCATATAATGCCATTTCTTTCACGTGGGACATCAGTGAGGAAGCAAAGGTAAAATACTTTGAAACACGTTATTTTTCCTTGGTTCAAAGGAAGATATTTGATATATAATATAATTAAATATATACTTTTTCGCATTGACTATTTGCACTAGGTGTAAATAGCACCTGCCACACAGCGGGACTATTTACACTCCAATAGTTTAGTGGAAACACTGAAATTAAAGTCAAACTGCAGCCATTGCAATTGTGTAGTGTGTAAAAATGGTGTGTGTGAGATTTTATCAAGTGGACGTCCTGGGCTCGATTTCCCCCTATGTCCCACTTTTTTCCCCATCTTGTCTCCTGTCTCCACTTTTAATATTTCCTTTAATACTACTTAAATACAAATTAACATAAAGGTTGATTGATTGATTGATTTTGGACATTGTGGGGAGTTGAGAAAAAGATGCGAATAAAATGAACCATGTTTTTACTATAGTTATATGCTTTTTCACCATATTTTTAATGCAATTAACCATGCGTTACTACAGAAATATGGTGTTAATATAGTAAACATGTTTAATTTTGTGGTTTACTATAATTTTGCTACAAAATACCATTGTGATGCTATGGTTACGGTAGTAAAACCATGGTTATTTTTGTAAGGTAAGGTGAGGGTAAGGTTTAGGGTTAGGGGTTGGTGTAGGGTGTCTGTGGGACTCTAAATAAACACAATACACACACTGCAGTGATACTGTGTGCTAGTATTTAATTAGGAGTGCAAATAGTGTCTAACACTATTTGCTTTTAGTGCAAAGAATACGCTTTTTGTTGCTAGTTATACTTTCTACTGTTTATTAATATTGTTCTTACTTTTGATTGGTCTCTTCTGGAGTGTAGAACAATAATTGGCTTTGCATTCAAAAAGTTTTAGGTTTCTTAAAGGATTTCAAGTAAATAATAGCAAAAAGTTGTTGTTTTCTGTTGAATTTCTTGGTATGTAGTTAAGTATGTATTTGTTGGTATGTAGATAAAGGATCTTAAAATAGCCATGACCTAAAATACGACAGAGGTGGAGATTTACACTCAAAATAGAGCCAAAACCGAACACTTTACACAAACAAAAGGGTGTTGTTATTCAAGCAACACAAACAAAGTGTGCTGTTTCTCCAGGAATATAAGGTGTCGTTCAGACAGAATAATTTAGAGGACGTGTGACACAGGAATTTTCCAAGATTATTTTTATTCAGTCGGGTTGCTTGAGCTGGTCATTTGTGTTTTTTCAACATTAATCAAGTCTTTAGATGAAGATGTTGGATTTATATTTCTGAATCACTGACACACATGAGCATTGTTCGAGGTGTACAGTATGTGTTTAGTTTTGAGGATTTGTTCTCAACTCATTACACCTGTCAGTTCTATTGTGTACTACATTGATGCATTTGTGGGGAGGCGTTTGGGTGAGACGCACCCAACAAAGAATGAGGAAACACAGTTGGGGGAGTGAGTATTATGCTATAAATGTGGTTTATGAGGACATTTCTTCACATGTGTTAATAGCCGTGCACTGCTGGCCACATTAGTGGATTAGTCGATCTGGAGTGCAAAAATGATGCTGTCTAACACTTGCTCTTTCGCATCCTGTGTCATGACAGAGATGCGCAGGCCCACCGTGTTGTCAGAGAGTGGAATAGAATCATGCTTAGAAGCCGCTGTCTCTCCTACATAAAAGGAAGTCATATCTTTTGCTGCTGAAGAATCAGTGTCTCTCCAATGTTATGTGCCTTGTCTGCCTTGGCAATACACAGCACAATGTGATATGAAGCTTCAGTGGCCTTTACATTTAATTTGACAAATTCTCAGGAACTTTTTTCTGACATTGAAAGGCTTAAAGTTTTCTTTGGAAAAACTCAGGAGGTTTTCCTGCTACCTCAGCATGCTTGGCGTCAAGGTGTCTGGTAGCAGGTCGCATGCTGTCATTAGCTAACATCTCCTGACAAACGACACATCAATTTGTGGTGAATCAACTGATCCTGTCCATGTAAATCCTGCTCATCAAATCATTGTCTTTTGGGTTTGACCCCTGAAACTGAAGGATTCGAATTTGGTGGTCTCAGAAACCGCTCCATTGTAATTAACGACTAATATGTCACATCTGCTTTATTGGTGGGCTTGACAAATATCAGAGAAACTTCACAAAGGTTCTTTATAAAAAATAAAAAATATATATTATTTTTTTTGCCTATTAGTTTCAGAACTCTTTAAATAATTTAATAAATATAATATAATAGTTAAACTCAATACATATAAATATACATATTAATGATTTAATTAAATAATTACTCTATGCCTCCCCTGACATTAGGAATGGCAATACCACTTATTCTCTTTTAGATCCGATTCCAAGTACTTTTAGGCCAAGATTGCCTATATCGATACCAATAACGATACCTCTAATGAACTGAATTTTTATGAATTCATTGGATACAATTATTAACTTAAATTATTACTTACATTTTTTATATATTTATAGGTCTGAGCAGAAAATTATTAGGCTGCTTTATTTACCCTTTGAAAATGAGTTAGTATAAACCACATATAAAACCTCAAAATTTACCATCGATATTATTGTATGGTTACTAAAACCAAGTAACCATATGGATACTACAGTAATGCTGTAGTAAAACAGTGGTTAATTGTATCAAAACCTTTGTTACTGCCAAAAAGAAGAAAAAAATCATGGTTACAACAGTCGTGGTTACTAGTCATGGTTAATAAATACAATACCACTACAGTAAATCCATGGTAAGTTTTCATAAAGGTATAAATTATTAACGAGGATTAAAGATCCTTATCAATGTTTTGTTTTTTTTATCCCCTTTTTCTCCCAATTTGGAATGCCCAGTTCCCACTACTTAGTAGGTCCTTGTGTTTGCGTGGTTACTCGCCTCAATCTGGGTGGCTTGAGAACAGGTCTCAGTTGCCTCCGCTTCTGAGCTTCTGGCTTGCTGTGCATGACACCGCAGAGACTCCCAGCATGTGGAGGCTCATGTTACTCTCCGTGATCCACGCACAACTTACCACACGCCCCACTGAGAGCGAGAACCAGTAATCGTGACCATGAGGAGGTTACCCCATGTGACTCTACCCTCCCTAGCAACCGGGTCCAATTTGGTTGCTTTGGAGACCTGGCTGGAGTCACTCATCATGCCCTGGATTGGAACTCGTGACTCAAGGGCTGGTAGTCAGTGTCAATGCATGCTGTACCCAGGCCCCATTATATCAATGTTTTAACTACTCCTGTAATAATTGTCAATCAAGCCAATTTTAATACATACTATGTCTAGGTTTGTCTTTACATAGTGTGAATAACTCCAGATGCTGTTTGTCTGTCAATACGTCAGGAAAGCACTGCTCACTATTTGAAAGATCGATTTGACTGAAAGGGTGAGCACTGTCTGACTGCTTGTGTATTTGAGTATTTCTGCACGTCAAGATGAGCGGAAGAAAAAATTAGTTCTGGTGCCATGCAACTGTTCACAATATAATTATTTTCCACTTTGAAGCTTATGAGATGCATTAATATTCATGTAATCTAAATAATAAGATCACTCGTTAAAAAAAGCGTTGATGGTGTGGGGTGTAACGCCAGTACAATTGTGTCTTTTTGTGCAGGCGACTCGGGTATGAATCCGCCTTAGTCACTCTCTTTTTCATTTTCTGTTTCCTGTCTCCACTCTTTATATTTTCTTTAATACCACTTATTATAATGATTAAATTATTATAATGAATACAAATTTAGTTTTACTATAGTAATATTGTAGTACCCATATTTTCTTGGCTGAAACCATAGATTTGATGCAATTAACCATGGTGTTATTACAGTAATATGGTTAATATAGTAACCATGTTTTATTTTGTGGTTACTATGATTTTACTAGAAAATACCATGGAGATACTATGGTTACGGTAGTAAAACCATGGTTAATTTTTTAAAGGAAGGTTAGGTTTAGGATTAAGGGATGGTGTGGTGTGTCTGCGGGACCGTAACCAATAAACACAATAAACGCGCTCAAGTAATACCCCTATACTGAATGTTAGGGTGCAAATAGTATATCTGCCACATCTAACTTTAAGTTCCCCTATTATTCCCAATAAAGTAAACAATCCAGTGTGTTTAATGGATAAAATTATATTTTTGCAGACTACTGTTGTCCTAAAACCAGGATGCAGATCATAAGATAGGCCCAGCGCTGTAGGATACTCATCCGTGTGCACAGTCTATGGTGTGCTCTTTGTTTGCAATGTGTGTGGGTGTGGTTATGAATATAAAAAAGAGAGAAAGAATATCAGCGAAAGAGAAAAGGACAATAAGATCCTTGGAGGTTGGAAAAAGGAATAGAGGAACTGATTGCCACCACTTTTGCGCTCCCTAGTGGATACTTTGAGAAGTTACAGGTCTTGAGGGACAACTTGTGCAAGTATTTAAAAATCTGTCAGTAATTCTTATTCTTATATGGAATGATGCCTTCATATATATTTATTAAAATACAGGGATTAAATATATATAAAGGTCATAGTTATATATATATATATATATATATATATATATATATATATATATATATATATATATATATATATATATATATATATATATATATATATATATAATGTATATATATTTAATCCCTGTCTAATCCCTGTCTTATTTTGAGATAACGATCAACTGGCTGTATGTTATCCCTTTTATTTTACAACTACTAATCAAATAAAGGAATATATGGACATGGAATCCTGACAAATTAAGTTCAGTTAGGAAACTCTATGGTGCAGTCTGATAGATCACCCTGGCACAACTTTCTACATTAACCAATCAGAAACTCTTTTTTTACTCATCAAATAATATAACCCACCTACGCATCGTAGTGGCACGGCTGTAGCAGCATGGTACCATCCAGCGTTTCTTCCTCCACCTCCCCAGCACCACATGTCTAGATCTGCTCTAAGGCTATAGGGTTTTATGTTTGTTCATTAGAAGCAGCACACTTCTCTGTCACACTTCTCTGTCAGCGCATGGTTCAGTGCAACAGCAGCAGCATATTTACTCATGTTAAGTAGCAGCAGCAGCAGCTCAGCATGCGTAGAGCAGATCTAGTCTGCCAAGACCAAGTCCATACCATGTCATATATATATATATATATATATATATATATATATATATATATATATATATATAAATAATAACTCAGAAAGTTGTCCTAACTCAACTGAAATAATTTTAATATGTTGAGATTATTTTAATGTGTGACAAGAAGAAGACTGCAAAGTGCAACAAGAGACATGGAACTAGCACAGCTATGTTGGAAATGGTCGAATAAACAGTTTAGAGGTCATTATACAAAAATAACTGACCAGTGAACACACCGACTGACCAATCAGATTAAAATATTCCAGAGAGCTGTGTAAAATATATATTTTTATATATTTTTTTAATATTTGTAAATTAATGTATGATATGTAATGATTTGTTGGAGTTAAACAAAAAGATGAAGAGCTGTAAGCATGTTTTTTTTCTTTTTGAGAATTGTACTATACTTAATTTGAAACTCCAAATAGTCCCATGTGCTGTGATTCTATCCTATAGCCAAAAGGGGCCGACATACAATACAGTAAATTATACTACTATCACAGTCCTCCCACAAAAAAAGAACAACCCTTTATTATACTGGTTTCATCCTCTGAAATTGCTCCACACATTTCATGTCTTAAAGGGATAGTTCACCCAAAAATGGAAATTCTCTCATACCATCCCAGATGTTTATGACTTTCTTTCTTCTGCTGAACTCAAACAAAGATTTTTAGAAAAATATCTCAGCTCTGTTGGTCCTTCTAATGCAAATGAATGGCAGCCAGAAAGCAGTTAAAAGCAGCATGAATATTCCAGTGGTAAAATCCATGTCTTCAGAAGCAATATGATAGGTGTGGATGAGAAACAGATCAATATTTTATCCCTTTTTTAATATAAATCTCCACATTCACTTACATATGTGAAAGTGAATCTAGACAGGTACCACATGCGACTTTCAGATGTGGAAATTTATAGTTAAAAAATACTTTAAAATGTTTCTGTTTCTCACCCATACTTATTATATCACTCCAGAAGACATGGATTTAACCACTTTAGTCATATGGATTACTTTTATGCTGCTTTTTGTACCTTCAGATTTATGGCCACCATTCACTTGTATTCTCTGTATGGACATAAAGAGCTGAAATATTCTTCTAAAAATCATACACATACAGTTGAAGTCAGAAATGTACATACACTTATGTTGAAGTCATTAAAACGACTTTTTAACCACTCCACAGATTTCATATTAGCAAACTATAGTTTTGGCAAGTCATTTAGGACATCTACTTTGTGCATGACATGAGTACTTTTCCAACAATTGTTTAGAGACAGATTGTTTTACTTTTAATAGACTATATCACAATTCCAGTGTGTCAGAAGTTTACATACACTAAGTTTTCTGTGCCTTTATGCAGCTAGAAAAATTCCAGAAAATGATGTCAAGCCTGTAGGTAATTAGCTTCTGATTATTACTGCTAATTGGAGGTGTACCTGTGGATGTATTTTAAGGCCTACCTTCAAACTCAGTGCCTCTTTGCTTGACATCTTTAAGACAATAACTGACTTTGAGGCAAAGCCTGTCCTCTTCATTCCCGTAATCCACTTCTCTACCTTCCAACGTTTAAAAAAAAAAATCAGCCAAGACCACAGAAAAAAAATTGTGGACATCCACTGGTCTGGTTCATCTTTGGGAGCAATTTCAAAATGCCTGAAGGTAGAACATTCATCTGTACAAACAATAGTGCACAAATATAAACACCATGGGACCATGCAGCCATCATACCGCTCAGGAAGGAGACACATTCTGTCTCCTAGAGATGAATGTAGTTCGGTGCGAAAAGTGCAAATCAATTCCAGAACAACAGCAAAGGACCTTGTGAAGATGCTGGAGGAAACAGGTAGACATGTATCTATATCCACTGTAAAACGAGTCTTATATCGATATAACCCGAAAGGCTGATCAGCAAGGAAGAAATCACTGCTCCAAAACCACCATAACAAGCCAGACTACAGTTTGCAAGTGCACATGGGGTCAAAGATCTTACTTTTTTTACTGTTTGGCTATAATGACCATTGATATGTTTGGAGGAAAAAGGGTGAGGCTTCCAAACTGAAGAACATCTTCCCAACCGTGAAGCATGGGGGTGGCAGCACCATGTTGTGGGGGTGCTTTGATGGAGGAGGGACTGATGCACTTCACAAAATATATGACATCATGAAAATTATGTGGAAACATTGAAGCAACATCTCAAGACATCAGCCGGGAATTTAAAGCTCGGTCACAAATGGGTCTTCCAAATGGACAATGACCCCAAGTATACCTCCAAACATGTGTGTGTTTTTGTTTGTGCTTTTGTTTTGAGTTTAATTAAACTCTATATTAGTATCCCTCCTCCTTCCCGGGTTTCGGCACCAGTGTAAGGGGGTTAAGATGGGCAAGGAGGAGGCGAGAACCAGCTTGTCAATATAAATAATAATTTAATTAAACTCAAAACAAAAGCACAAACAAAAACACACACATGACGGACATCACTATCTCTCTCTCCCGCACAATCCTCCGCAGTCGACCTTTATCCCTCTCGGAGGCTTGATTAGCCTGATAAGGGACCGGGTGTGTATGATCAAGACCCGGCCCTGCATTCCGCCCTGCCACAACTGCTTATTAAGCTGGAATAGGAGAAACAAATTATTCACACAGTTGCATTAAATTGTAACTGAATGAAGTAATGACAGCACAGCATTAATTCATCCCATTCTTCCATTTCCAGATCTTCATCTCAGTGAATTGTTTGAGCACTGACTTCTCCTCTCAGAAGGGAGTGAAGGGCCTGCCGCTCAACCTGCAGATCGACACCTACAGCTACAACAACCGCAGTAATAAACCCATCCACCGCGCTTACTGCCAGATCAAGGTCTTTTGTGACAAGGGTGCAGAACGCAAGATCCGCGATGAGGAGAGGAAACAATCACGCAGGAAGGGCAAGTGTCCCGATGTCAACCCTCCTTTGGGAAACTGTAAGCACTGCTTCTTTAACATTAAGATGTTGACAGAGAATTTTTGATTTTCATTCTATTCTTTTCAAATTTCTCCTCAGTTGGGGTGGAAATGAAGGTGCCCCTCCTGCACAAGCGCAGTGACATTACAGTCTTTAAGACAATGACTGACTTTGAGACACAGCCTGTCCTCTTCATTCCCGACATCCAATTCTCTACCTTCCAACGTCATGTGAGTACCAGTTCAAAGTTCAAACCTTGTGTGAAAACATTTGTGTAGGGCAAAATATGCACATTTATAGTAAATTATCACACTACATAGATATGTTTTAATCTCTTGGAAACAATTGGTGGCTAATAAGCTAATGATGCTCTACAGAATGGAAATTTCTGAAGCAAGCATGGTATTATAGTCTTTTTTTTACATTACGTCTTTGACAAACTGAAGAAGGCTTTTGGATGAAACTTTTGTTTTTATTCCACTGCTGCAAAACAATAAAAGACTATTTTCTATAGAGACATTTTTAGAGTGGGAGAGTGTGGTGGCTAAGATTTTTACATTATATCTTTGTCAGACTTATGAAACTCAGGTGCACTGTGCTCTGCAAGTGTACATCTTATGTATACTGCAGTAGACACGTAGCTTATACAGTGCGTGTAGTATAACATTGCGCCTGAGGACAGGTGATAAGATAAGAAAATGTAGTATATAATGTGCATGTCTATTTGCAAGGGATTTGACTGGCTGTTCAAATATACAATGGCCTTCGATAAAGTTTCCCTCTATTTATTTTTGTGTTTAATAGACACTTTTTATGCAAAGCAACTACTGATTGTACAGCAACTTGCATGGCTTTTTCCCCCAACAGGAGAGTGAGGTTGAGTGCTATTTAGGGCACAACGATGATAGTGCAGAATTGTGACCTCAGTTACTCTCTAGCTCCTGAATTACTCTTTCCCGGGATTGAATCCTTTCCATTAGTGGCCCAGAATCTAATCTGTTAGACTTAGCCCAGACCTTGGTGAACTTCTTGTAAGAGGGAATCTTATCAAACTTGGCATATGATTATATATGGATTATAGGAATAAATGGTCTGGTCATTTTCAGTTAATAATTCTAGATGAATTCAGTTATGGCTTCAATCAATCAATCAATAAATAATTAGAAATCAATATATTTGAGTGATTTGTCCTTGCTTTTTTAACAGTTCTATTATGATTTGTTAAAGGGATAGTTCACCCAAAAATTCAAATTCTCACATCATTTACTCACCCTCATGCCATCCCAGATAAGTATAACTTTCTTCTGCTGAACACAAACAAAGATTTTTAGAAGAATATCTTGGCTCTGTAGGTCCATACAATGCAAATGAATGGTGGACAGAAACTTGAAGGTCCAAAAAGCATATAAAGGCAGCATAAAAGTAATCCTTATGCCTCCCGTGGTTAAATCAATGTATTCAGAATCGATTGACATTTATGCATTTGGCAGACGCTTTTATCCAAAGCAGTGAACTAGCACAGTGAACTTATTACAGGGACAATTCCCCCGGAGCAACCTGGAGTTAAGTACCTTGCTCAAGGACACGATGGTGGTATAACCATTCGGTATAATAGGTATGGGTGAGAATAGGATCACTATTAAAGTCCTTTTTTATTATAAATTCTCCTCCCTGCCCAGTAGGTGGCGATATGCATCAGAATGTGAATAGCCAAAAAACAAAAAAGAGATGTAAAAAAGGACTATGATGGCACGATGAAGAAACCTCTCAATATAATCTCTTCGGTTCTCTATCACCATCCATATATGAATGGATTGCCATAACAACATATTGACATAGTCTCTATCGCATATGTGAGTAACTGAGAAATGTGAGACTAATTTCATAGAAACAGCAGATTGTCAATATGTCAAGGTGACCAGAATTATGTGGTTTGCCAGGAACACAGTGATTTCTTACTGTTATGAAATCCGGCATTTATGGCATGGGTTTGGCTGTTATCAGATAGTACTCTGAGGGTTCTTGGCAAGGTATCACACTTTAAGCCCACACATGTTTTTATTTTTGTTTAATTTGATGAGACGAAACAAGCATAATTTGCCCTTCCTTTAAATTAATAACTGAAATAAACATCAGTGGTACCTGTCTGACTTTAACTTTAAGGCTCTAAACCCTTAAAAACCTTTAAAACAGTAAGACTTCTAGGTAGAAGCCTTCATTTAACTTCACCCTGCACCTTTAGTCCACACACCTGTTCACCCATTAAGCTGAAATCACATGACCATCCGTTCTTTACGAAAGCAAATGTTTGACACTCTCCTTAAACATAACCTGTGATCATAGTTGTGCATTGGCATTGAAATCCAGAGTATGTCTAAAAATAAGCTTCAGGGTATTTACTCTCCACTAAATTCACAAAAAAGGAACAAAAATGTGAACTTTGGCTTACTGCTCCAGTGTCACAAAAATGGGTTCAATTCAGTTCCCTGCAAGCGTGTTAATGTGCTATTTCTGTGGATGCACTTATCTGCTCATGCAATGCATCGGTGTTGATTCAAATGTTCTTCTAACTTTTGTTTTTGAATGGTCTGCTTTATGCTATGGGGGTCTGATGGTTTTTCTATACATTTAAATATGAATGCAATACATGCTTTTTATTATTATAAACATCAAAAATCATAGATTTCATCACTCAGAAATATTCACAGAAATCCCTGTTTGGCATTATACATGCTAAAATGTTTTAAGAAAAATAAATGTAAATATAATATAATATAATATAATATAGTGTAGTAAAACAATATTACATTTTAAAAGTTTTAAAATATAAAAGTATATATTGCTGTTTATTACTATGCATTGTTATATTGGTGCATATATATAAGAGTGATTAAATATTATCATTCTTTGTGTTTATTTAGTAAAAAAATGGAACAATAGTTTTAGACATGTTCATATATATGCCTATGTGATTTCCCTTGCACATTTCTTTGCACATAACTGAATGTCCATACTGAAGCAGAACAAAGACACTTGAGTTTAAACAGGTTAATATGTGTTATACTTTAACCCTAAAAAGCCCTTATAATTAAATTTGTTAAAATGTGTCTAGAATATTTGCTAATGTTTTTCCCCCCTCATTACAGCCTTTCTCTCCTGAGGACTCTGAGGAAGGGTAAGAGCTTTCTGTCTTTTACCTACTTTTAGCCCATTTGTGTTAATATTGTAATTCTTGTTCAAGAGTGCAGGGGTGGGATTACAAATTTGCATTATTAGATCAAAACCGCCTGTACAAAGTTTTCAGAAAATATATGTTCTATTTAGCACCTCTTTTCTGTAGGGATAACCTATAGGAAGAGCAGGTTTCTCAGAACTACACTCATTATTACATCTCTTTTTCTTTTTCATATCTTCAGCTCTGGGATGAAGAGATTAACTTTTTCCGAGGAGGAGTTTGGATCACCTCCTAATAAAGTTGCAAGGATGGATGAGCCAAAAAGAGGTGTGTTTTAACTGGAACTGGGTTGTAACACCCTGGCCTGGATGGGACAGAATTGTGTTTGTTTGTGGGTGTTTTTTGGCACTCTGTTGTATTATTGTTGTTATGGTGCAATGCCACTTGGTTGATTTCAAATAAAAACTCGCAAAAACACGCTCATTTAAAACACACAAAACACATTGTGTGGTCTAAAATGGGTTCTAATTATGGACTAATATGTCTTAACATTACACGCAGGGCTGGATTATGGACAGGGCCAGTAGGGCCAATGCACTGGGGTTTCAGACAGCCAGGGGCCTCCAAAGCCTCAAACCATGCAGCCAGAGACTACCAAACGAAGTTGAGAACCAGGGCACTCAGCATATACACTACGAGCTGACCAGGGTCCATGGGCCTTTGGGCAAATTCAGTGTGAGCTAGCCACTAGGGCCCCCGGGCATTAGAATATAACAATTTCAAAATAAAAAAAGCAAAAATCCATGTTTAAAAAAAAGCCCATGTTTAAAATTCCCACAAAATTGCTGTTGTCGCTTGACATATTAAGGCACTGATACAATCACTGCAAAATGTTCCTAATGCTTCACTTAAAGCTAGAAAGAATAAGGAAATAACTGAGAAACAGTATACTGTTTGCGTAAACATTCAGAATATGCCCAATCTGCTGACATTAAATCTGAAGTATGTAATTTCTGAGACTCTAGCACCACCGAAAGCATTTGCAAAAATAAATACAATATTTTCAAATCAGCTTTCTGAATATACCCCTTCCCTGCAGTCAGATAGTCCTTCAAATACCCTCAAAACAAACAAATACATTTTTATAGCATCACAGAGACAGTGTTTAGAGTTTTCAAGAAATGTAACCTATGATTGGCTTACTTATAGTTGTCTCTGCATATTAAAATAGAAGAAAGCACTGAAAAGGTTTAGCTTAAAAATGTGACTTATTTCATATCAGTGACTACATACTTCATTCTATGAATAGAATCCACATGATGTCAGTAAAAGTAGTTGTATTAACTACTCGATGATGACGGAAAATAACATGTATGCAGTAAATATGCATGATTTGTCATGTTTACATTCCTACATGCCTTCGTGGCGTTAATGATAAATGCTAACATGCTACAGTATGTGCGGCCATAACATACACCAGTAACCCTCTGATATTGGGTTTTAATAATAATATAATCCACGTCTTATCTCAAAGTCTGGCAGAAAGGTCAGGAGGGCAGGCAGCAACCCTAACAAAAATCGAGAGTTCATTGCAAACTTTCCGCAAATTGTCCATTGTTGCCAAAGGTTTTCTGCAGATTCACCACTGCCAGTAAAGAGCTGCAAACTTCTGGCAAACATTTGTGTTTGAATGTATTTTGCCAGATTTGTAGCCAAAGGCAACACATCAGTTTTGGAATAGAATGTTATGTATGTAATCGGTGTACTCCGGACTCTCCACATCACTGAACCTCCCTTCCTCCACACTATAAGCTCAGAGTTCCTAGTAATAGATTGGGATGCTGCCCAGTATGCTGGGGGTATTTGGGTGAAAGGGGATGGGGGTGGTGCACTGGTGTTTATGGACATGGTTAGCTATCCCAACTGAAGGGAACAGCATGTAGGGTACAAGGTCACTAAAAGCATGCAATGGAAAAACATATCACCACCACATGAAAGACTTAGCAGTAGATGACATTCTGGTAAATGTTATATTTTTGTTTGCAGATCTGACCTCTGTTTCAAGAAAATTGAGGTTGCAGTGTGTGCATGAGCGATCATAGCTGACCACATTTCTCTGCCTTTGCAGTTTTGCTGTATGTGCGTAAGGAGACAGAGGAAGTGTTTGATGCCCTCATGTTGAAGACTCCAACTCTAAAAGGCCTGGTGGAAGCAGTGAGTTCATCTCTTAAGTCACAAAATCACAAAAGGATCACACAACACTATTCGGGGTTCTTGCTAATGAAAGCAACACTATTGCTCATATTTAGGATTAGGGTTTTGCTCAAACATTAAACACTATGGGAATTGACTAAGAATGAACTGGACTCAGTAAAAGCCCATATTATTTGCCATGCTGGTTTAGGACCCAATTCATCAAAGCATTTATGTAGATCAGACAAAGGTTCAAATGCAACCACAAAATCTGTGCTGCATGATGTAATTCTGATGTGGGACGGCTCTAAATGCTATATCGGGAAAGGATGCAGCACAGCAAACCCCTGTTATCTGTCACACTCTTCCAGGACTGTACAACATCACACCAGTATTGTGATCCAGACACCTAAATCAACTTTTAAAAATGCTGAAAATGTACTTTACTATACCACGTATCTGGATATATGCCAGGTTATAACACTCATCTCCATCATTTTATCATTATTTTATGAATAACTGCTGCCATGATCAACAGAATATATACACAAACATATATTTGAAATACAATTCAGTTTACTGCTTGCTTTCCTCAGGTGGGAATAGCGCACAATGTTAAAAGAATAGTTAAAAACAAAAATGAAAATTCTCTCATCATTTACTCACCCTCATGCCATACCAGACATGTATGACTTTTTTCTTCTGCTGAAAACAAAGATTTTTAGAAGAATATCTTAGCTCTATAGGTCCATACGATTCAAGTGAATGCTGATCAAAACTTTGAAGCTTCAAAAATCACTGTAAAGCAGCATAAAAGTAATCCATTTATTAAGAAAAAAGTAATCCAGTGGTTAAATCTAAGTCTTCAGAAGTGATATAATAGGTGTGGGTGAGATATCGATCAATATTTAAGTGCTTTTTTTTTTTTTATACAATAAATATCCCTTTTAGCCACCAATTTCATATTCTGAAAGTGAAAGTGGAGATTTATTGTAAAAAATTATTGAAATATTGATATTTTTTAACCCAAAGTGATTGCATTGCTTCAGAAGATAAAAATGTAAGCACTGGAGTCATATGGATTACTTTTAAGCTGAATTTTATATGATTTTGGAGCTTGAAAAGTCTGGTCATATTCACTTGCATTGTATGAACCTGCAGAGCTGAAATATTCTTCTAAAAATCATTGTTTGTGATCAGCAGAAGAAAATAAAAGTCATACACTTCTGAGATGACATGAGGGTGAGTAAATGATAAGAACTTTTTCATTTTTGAGTGAACAATCCCTATTTGGGATAGTTTTCGGCAAAAGGAATGGAATGACAATGACTGAATTTAAAATACTCAAGACGCAGCACTATTTCAGCACTGTTTTCACCTTATTAAACTAGATTGCGTTTGGTTAGTGAATAAGATGCAAGCTTTTGTGCTAAAATACCATGCGCAGAACTGTTTAGTGAATTTGCTCCTAAGTATTACGTTTTGGTGCATAACTTGTCCCCAACACTTTTTGCCTCAGTCATGAATGATCTCAAATTGTGAGATAAAACTTATGATTTTTGTCTAGCGACTAAATGGGCAAAAAGTTAATAAATAAATCACCACAGGCATACATGGAAAGATGAAACCAAGACATACAGTATCTTGGGACCAGAATATTGCAGAGTTTTAAGGGTGTTTTATTTTTTTACTTGGGCCAGTCAGCAAACATACCACCCTATAGCAATTGCTTAGAGCACCCTAGTAACTGCATGGTAACATGCTAAAATACACACCAAACACCTTAGCAAACACATAGCAATGCCCTGACAACACCCTAGCGTCATGTTGTTGAGTTTTGCACAACCAAGCAGCACTCACATTTTCTCAATTCACTCAAAATCCAGTTTGACAATGCAATTTGAATGCTGTAGTGGTAGGTCATTTAAGGACACGCACACAGAGAGGAGGGGAAACAATCTGTTTTATAATGCATCCCTTGCACTGCAAAAAATAGACAATAATACCTGCAAACTCTCGTTTTTTTTCCGAGCTCTCACTCAAAAATGATATATCCCATCCTAAACCGCAGCTCAGTTCCTAATACAGCACAGAACCTCACAGAAAAAAAGAACACAGGAATAGAAAGAAAAACGAGGCCAACAAAGTGCACCACGTGGAGAAAAGTCCTTGCAGTTGGAGTCTGAGTCAGGGGGATTTAGTAGGGACAGTGATTTAATAGGGACATTGACTATAAAGCTGTGTGTATTATAAACAAAGCAGGAGGCCAAACTCTCAACAGTCAAATGAGCTTTGTGCTTCAACTAAAAAACAGATCAAACTAGCATGTTTTTAATGCAAAGTGTGTTTAATAAAATACTTCACACACATTGCAGCACTTCTGCCAGCCTCTGAGAGTGAGTAATGGGAATGTCAGGATAACGTCAGCAGGTTGGAAACAC